>NC_138974.1:126392388-127642388 GCF_055761805.1 Camellia sinensis
CTCTAACCATTTCTTTCTTGTTTATCACCATACCATCTATTACCATTCTTTCCATCTCTATCATTAGAATGCCACCAAGGAACCTTTCAAATCTAGACTCAAACTTGACTCACGACCACCTCAGATCAACAATGATTTATTTGGTAATGTAGAGGTGGGGATTATGGCACAAGTGTCAATTGCGACGATTGACAGATCGTGAATGTGTGGTTTGGTGGTGATTATTTTGTTTTGTTTTTTGTTTTGTTTTGTTTTTGTTTTTTGTTTTCTATTTGTTGTTTTCTGTTTTTTGTTTTGTTTTGTTTTTGTTTTTGTTTTTTTTTTTTCTTTGGTGTGTTGTACTAATACCTCTCACGCAGTGGTTTTCTTTACTTGTGAAGGCTTTCTTCTCTTTGCGTGGATAACTTCTTCTTTTTTTCTCTCTATGTGAAGACTATTATCCTCCTTGTGTGGAAGCTCTCTTTATCATTTGTTGATTCATCTTGTAATCCGATATATGTTACGACTTATTATTGGATCTACAATGCATTAAGGTTGATACTTTTCAGTATAAATAAAATAAAAACTTACAATACTCTTTAACAAAGTTTGAGACTTTTTGATATGTATGAATAAATTTATTTTTACTAACTAAAAAGGGTACATTTTTTTTTTGTCAATGGAGAGAGAGAGAGAGAAGGATGTGCATTATATTAGACAGTAAAAATGGAGCGAGGAGGTTAGAACTCAGTGATACGCAGGAGAAAAGTGGACAACCATCTTGGATATCTCAAGGAGGCAGTGTTGGTCACCATATTCGTAGATAACATCCCAGACTCAATGGATCCTAAAGGCTTGTTCAATCGTTTTCTTAAGTTTGGTCTGGTTAAGGATGTGTTCATCCTAGGAAAGAGAAGGAAAGTTTCAAAATCTAGATTTGGGTTTGTAAGATATGATTGTGAGGTGGCTGCATAGGTGGTGATACAGAAGGTAGATGGTTTGTGGTGTGATAACAAGGCACTAAGGGTTAAGAGAGCAGAGTTTCAAAAACCTCAGAGAGTTGGTCAACTGGAGCCCAGGGGGTTGGTTAGCGGGGATGAAGGCTGAATGGAGAATCAGTGGTTTCATTCGAAGTAGTAGAAGGATAATGGAGGCCAGAAATCCTATGCAGAGGCATTACTAAGGGTTGGTTTGGGATGTCCTAAAAAAGTGCACTTTTTGACTTATTGGTGGGTTTGGGTTGGGTTTGGGTTGGGTTTGATGTGATGTGTTAGAGAGGTGATGTGATTTAAATAAGATGATGTGATTTAAATAAGATAGTGACTTTTTGACTTATTTAGTACATGCCAAACTAGCCTTAAGTGGCGATGCTAGAGCCAATGAGAAGGTGGTGACAAAAGCTTATGAGGAAGGTAATGGTTGGAGGTATGAAAGTTTAGTAGTACGGCTGAATAGTTTCTTAGCTTTCAAGGACTTTAGATAGGAAAATGTGTAAAAGAGGAATGAGGGATATGGTTGCAAGAGAGGGGGGTGGCAGACTAGTCCAACTAACTTTCCCCCCAACACAACACATGTAGAAAGGAAAGAGACAATTGGAAGGGTGGGGGAAGTAGTGGTGTGATTCTATCAATGAATGGGGAAAGTAGTGGTGTGATTCTATCAATGAATGGGGAAAGTAGTGGTGTGATTCTATCAATAAAGATCTTGATGACAAAAGCAAGCACGGAAGTTTCTAGAACCAGGCTTTCCAAGTAAAAAATTTAAACCAAAATCTCCAAATTTGCAGCAAAAAGGCAATGTATTTTCTATGCAATTGGAAACTAGTATAAGCATCCATGTTAACCCGTATTGTTGTGTGTTTATATATATATATATATATACGTGTGTGTGTGTGTGTGTGTGTGTTAATTTTCAATAACTGTCTCTCTTTCCCCCCTCTCTTTCTCTCTATATATATATATCACGTTTGTATTTTTGAAATTTGTAGATGATTGTTCGGATCCATCCCTGATCTCAGATCTTCACGGTAGATCTGAGATTCGAACACAATGACAGATGATGATCTTCTCACCTCATTATCTTTCTCTTTCTCTACCTCTCTGCATATATATATATATATATATTCAAACTAGTAGCAAATGTGTGTGATTATCTGTTTAGATTTGCTACTAGTTTGAATATATATATATATATATTTTGGATCTGGCTTCTTTTTGTTGTTGATGATGATTTGAATCTTTTTTTTTCTTTGTTGTTGTTGTTGTTGTTGTTGTTTTCGATAGATAGATTTAATTTGGTCTTGTGTTCTTCAATCAATGAATAGATTAAAGAATTTGAGATTAAACATATAGAAATGAACTCTTTTTTCTTTGTATGCGTGTGTCTGGGACTCTTAATGGCAAACTAAATGAGCAGATAGATAATAATTTAAATTTGAACAAATAAAAAAATGAACAAATTATACCTTCAACAAATAAAAAAATGATTTCAACAGATAGGAATTTCGAACAAATAATTTTACAAACATCTACAGATAGATTTAAAAGAATAAGGCAAAAAATTAAACAGATAATAAAATTTAGACAGATATTTGAATAGATAAGGGGAAAAAATTAAACTTATAGATATAAATTTGAACAGATAGATGTAATTTGAACAGATAGTCAAAAAGTTAACAGATAAATTAAGGGGTAAAATTGAAAACAAAATGTCTTTTAAAATAAATAAAAAGACTTCTCGCCAAATTATTTCACAAATAGTAAACTTTTCACCAACAAAAAATATTCATTAGACCTAATGTCTCGTACCCTCCTTAAGTTGAATTTCTTAACAATTTCCTCTATTAACAATTATTACAATGACTTTCTACACACACACACAAATACACATATATTTTATATTGAAATAAAAAAATTGATAATACTAGTATATATTTTTATAATTTTATAATCTTCATAGCTATCTTTTATTTATATATAATTATGACATTATAGTTCTGGGTGACCCAATGATTGAACCATTAACCCACAACCCAATTACTTTTTCGGTTCACTTAATAGTCAGGTTTTAGAACATTGCCTTATTTATCATTAGGACTTGCTTAGCCTCATTTTTGGAAAGCTTCAAATTTAACTTTCTTTATTCAATGTCTAAAAATATATTCTTTAATTTTTTAATTTTTTGCTGGGATATATTCAATATTTTGAATAATTCCTTTATGAAAAAAATTATATTAATCCAATAAATATATCCACATGTTTTTATGATATTTGTCTACAAAAAATAGATGATAAAGATAATTAAAAAAATAAATTGCCTTTTTTTTTTGTGTAAACAAATTTTATAAAATCATGATGTACAATTATCGAATCAATATGATTTTTTTTTTTTCATAGATGGCCTACACATAAAATCGAATAAATTGAACAATTTAAATTAGGGCTTTTTTAACTAGCTAGCCCCAATAATTGAATCTATTACCCATTAGGTCTTAAGTTTCTATCACATGTACTAGGTAGTTCTGTTGTATTTTTTGATCTCGATTTTACCCCTGTTATGATGAATTATGTGGTTTTATTTAATTCTCTCTCTCTCTCTCTCTCCTTTCCCCGAAGGATCTAGGTTTTGAAAAATATTTCATGTACTGTTGTGTTGCAAGAGCCATTGATTGTGCCACTGTAATATTGGGCAAAGATGAAGGGGGTCACGCCGTCAACGGTGGTAAGAAAGTTTGTGACGAAGACTCGGCAATCGAACAGTTGTTCGTTGGTGCTGGTGAGCATGAGAGTTGACTCTATGGTCCTTGGGTTTGAGAGAGATGGTGTTAGATCTGAGAGAGATCAAGAAAATCGACATGAACGAAGATTGGTATGTCGATATTGACATGCTCAGAGTTCTATACTAGTTAATAATGGACGAGTGAGATGAAAAAGAAGGCATGAGAGAGGCGTTTAAGGTGTTAGATCATAACGATGATGGGTTTATCTAGGTATTTTCAATGCCGATTGGAGCTCCTATCTTGTTTAAACCAGTGATAAATTTATCAGTAAATTTGTTGAATATGTTTGTTTTTGTATAAAACTTGATAAATCTGATAAATTTATCATTTGCAATGGCAATTTTCTTGTTGTATTTTTTTTTTTTTTACAAACAGTCGGTGATAAATTTATCATTTAATTTGACATCGTCATTGTCACCATCTTCCTCCATAAATTTATCTTTTCTAATGGTGATGATTAAATTTTCCTTCTGCAAATTTTTAAATTTTTTTTGCAAACAATCAGTGATAAATTTATCACTGAATGTATCTCTGATTCTAGTGTTGGTTTGTAATGGTGATTGCTTGATTTTCCTTCTGTAGTTTTTTTTTACAAACAAACAATGATAAATTTATCACTGAATCTGATTTTTGATGTTTTGTCTTGATCTGTGAATGTGAAAAATAATGAGAACTATTTTCTAGTAATGGCTTCTTATTACTCTCCTTCATTTTCTTCATTATTTTTCTTGAGAAGTCAAACGTATAGATTATCAGGGATAAAATGGAAAGGTAGACTAAGGCCTCGTTTGGCAAGAGGCTATTTTAGTCAATTAGCTAAAAAGTTACTAAATTAGCCAAAAAGCTAACAACCCATACCAAAAAGTCAAAGATTCTCTTTTCTCTCTACTTTTTGCACATCTTTTCGTAATTAGCCAAAAAGTCATCCCAAACATACAAGTTTTTTTTACCTACCTTTTTAGTCAAATAGACAAAAAGTTACTAAATTAGCCTATTCCCAAACGAGGCCAAATTGATTTAAAATAAGATCTCATAGGTATTAAGTTCGCTCCAACGGCCAGGAACTCCCCCCTTTAAATTATCAAAGTGAGAACTATGACAAACCAGATGAGGCCCAACAATACCTATTGTCTACAAGTGGACCGGAGAAAATCTTATTCCTCTATTAAAAGTCCTTGAAGTTTGGACCGACGTTATTCATTATAAATAGAGTAATTACACATGTTTAAAAAAAAATAAAGTAAACTTAAACTTATATTAGATTTTCTTAAGGTTTTAATTTACATAAAACTTAATCTCATTTTTATCAATAATTCATTAGTCATATAGATGAAAGATAATATTTCTTTTTATATATTTATACTAAAATATATATTTTATTTTATTTATTTTACGCTATTTGCATTAGTTCTGGTCACTTCAAACTTATTAAAATGAAAATCAATACAATTATACAGAAACTATTAAATTTATTATATTTTTTTCTTCAAATTTTAGTAGAGATTAGTGTGATTTACCCTTATAAACAAGTAGTATAATGCAGATATGATACTTATTATATCGGGTTAGTTTCCAGTTTCCAGCACTGAAAATTTGGGGGCAAATAAAGAGTAAATCAAATTGAGTTAATTACATTTTCGGTCCTCAAAAAAAGTGATTCGTCTTATTTTACTCTTTAAAGTATTTAGCCCCCTAACATATAAAAATATTTTAATTTAGTCTCTCAATCTAACTCTGTTAATGAATGCTGTTGAAGTCAAGAATTCATGTAAAAATTTACTTAAAAAATTATGTTTTTTAGTCTCTAAACAATGTACTTTGTTATTAATATAGAAACTCACTTTAAAAAATTATATATTTCTAATCCCTAAAATATTTTGTCTCCAAAATTGCACATGTAATCATGAATTTAACCACGTGTATTGATGGTGTTAAGTTGAGGGACTAAATTAAAATAATTTTTATTACACTAACCGCTATTAAGGTTTGAAGAAAAAATACAAGTAGTCTCACAATTTTAGCATAATTACGTTGATCACTCTTTTAATAAAGGTAAAGCGGCTATAACTAATACAAATAGTATGAAAATATAAAGAATTAAAGAAAATTATACATTTTAGTATAAAAAATATGACAATATCGTTTTCATATCCATATAATTAACGAATTATTGATGAAATGTTAAGTGTTATATAAATAAAAATTTAATGGTACCAAATATAATAATGTTAAAACTATAGACTTATTGTATTTTTTTGGAAGCACAAGAGATACAAGTGTAATTTACCCTTTTTGTAAATTAATAATTAAATTGTTATAATTTAAACATTAAAGACAGAAACGACACAAAAATCATATTTTAGTGACTAAAAGATGCAAGGAAACTCCTTCAATACACACGTCCATTATGTTTTAAAAATGAAGTTACGTTAGAAAAATGTGTAATTTTATTTTTGAATTACAAATTGACTTAACTCTATTAAAAATGGGTAAATTATCAATAAGTCATAATAGTTGGATTTAATTTTTATCAAATCCTTTTGAAAATAAATATTAGTAAAATTGTTCCTAAAATTAATTTTTTGTGACGATTTTTTGCATATGTCGCTAAAAATTGACAATTAGTGATTTTTTTATCACAGTTTTTATAAATTGTCGCTAAAATTTACAATTAATAACTTTTTTTTGATGAATTTTTCAAACTGTTGTGAAAATTAAATATTAGTGACTTTTTTTGATGATTTTTTTAAACTGTAACTAAAACTTATAATTACTGACATTTTTTGTGACGAATTTGAAACTGTCGATGAAAATTAACAATTTCTGATATTTTTAAATAGTTTTTGATGAAAATCGCTATTAATTATCATAAAACCTATTAAAGAATAAGTCCATCTATTAGAACCTATACATAAATCCCTCTTAAAATATTATGTAATATTTATCATAACAATACCTAACATGCATCATAAAAATGCATAACATGATGCATATAGCTAAGGGATTTCCAAAATGAAAAAATAACTCATTCATTCAAATTTAACATGGAAGATGGAAAGAAGGAAGCAAGACAGTTGATGATGACTGACCTCATTGAGCTTTGTTGCAAAAGAGATGACCTGAATTTTGAAGATGTGATCAGCAGAGTGATTACCAGTGATCGGACAAGGCGGTAACCCACGGGCAGCCACTCGAGCGTAGTTGGTCAGAATCCGATTCGCAGAAGCATTCTTGATGGATTTAAAGAGGAAAATATGAGGAGCTTCGCAGGGTTCTCTAATGGGAAGCCGAGTGTTGAATATGAAAAATGGTGGCATTACATCCCTAACCCAGGGTTGGAATGTCTCCAGGGGTTTCTGAAGAATGCTTTTAGGGAAAATATTCTCATAAATATGGACAGAATATCCCCATGAAACAGAGAGGGACCAGTTGCTTTCCCTGTGGTAGCATATGGTTTGCTGTAATAATCGAGACTGGTCAACTTTCGCCGCCTTCATCAGGTGGTTTACAGATTGGTGGCGATCCATGGAGGGGAAGTAAGGGTCTACTTTCTCTGGGTGGTGGAGAGAGAGCAGAGGAGCTTCTGGGTGGGATGATAGTAGTCCTGATAAATCTCCAACTAGATCAATCTGCATCCAATTACAGTACACACTTTGTCTTAGTTTGTTATACACTAAAGATTTGACTTCTTAGTTCTAGAATCCCAGACAAACAAACCTAGAAATTGCCCAGAATCTGTACTCAAAATTTAAGATTGAATGTAAACCATTGATATAAAAATCTGACTGAATTTCAAGTTGGGCGAATTATTTTATCATTAGTCATTGTAATTTAAGTAAAGTGTCACTTTAATCCATACGGTATTAATTTAAACAACTTATATCATACATTTTTAATTTTGTTACAATGTGTCCCCTTTGTTATGCATCGTTAAAACTTTAAACCCAAAAAATAGCATATAGTTTCCCCTAAATTTTACATTGGTTCATCTTATTTTGTACATGACATTTTTTTATTTGAAATTTTAATGGTAAGTGACAGAAGAACCATATTGTAACAAAATTGAAAGTGTAGAATTTAAATTATTTAAATTAAAATTGCAAAAATGAAAAATTTTGCTTAAATTAAAGGAGCCAATAGTATAATTTGCCCTTTCAATTTTTTTATTTTTTGTTTTGGTGTCCAGACTTTCGCTTAACTTATACATTGTGAGCTCACGTGTAAAATAAATTTCAGCAATTACACTAACTTTTTGGGAAGACTTTTGTGCTTGAGTTTTGTGTACCTACACATTGTGGTGTTTTAGTATGATTGTAAAAAATTAGTTTTTTTAATTTTTTATATAAAAAAATAGAGATATGATGTGGTAAAAAAAAAGTTAAAAAAAAAAAAAAAAAAAAAAAAGCTAAAAAACCCAATCATCCTAACTTGCTCCATTGTTTCTTAGTTTGTCATGGCAACAGTCCATTATTGGGTTTTACTTAAAGCTTCTCTCCTGTCAATTGTTTGGATTGAAGGATGTTCCTGGCCTATTGTGAGCACACTACAAATTTATTTTAATTATTCAAACTCTTTATATTATGGAGTTTATTAAGAACACTATTTATACAAATAATTATATTGATTAGACATCAATATTCCCATGATTAGATCATAAAATAATACAAAAAACGTGAATGACAATGTCTTGTTTTTGTTTGAAAGTTTTTATGATCCAATGAGATAATTACCACAATTTGATAAACTTAATTTTTTACTTAATTGATTTTTTAATTGATTTTTATAAGATAAACAGTTTAAATTAACGTGCCAACCCACAACAAACAAATTGCAATGTCTATTTCAAATAAATAGACACAAGAGAAGTTAAATCCTTTTGTGATCTTTAAAAGATGAAACGTAAAAGTTAGATTTGCACTTTAGGACAAAATCACAAGACCGATTCCTTGTCTATATATGTGTAAATTATGGCTAAAATTTTAAAAACTAGTTTGATAAAAAAATAAAAAATAAAAACTCATAATTTTTATATGATTTTCTCGTGGGAAAACAATTTTTAAAATTTTGAAATTATTATTAATTTTTTTTTTGTGTTTATTTCATCAAATTAATTTCTATTTTAAAAAAATAAGAGAAAGAGTTTCTATTTTTTTTTTATTTTTTTTTGGGACATCAAAATCCAAATATCATAAATAATATAAAATACTCGAAATTGTATATAGAAATATAAATGCGATTTAGATTTAATCTATATACTACCCACAAGAGAAGATCTTAACAAACAAATTATGAAACTTTCAAAAGAGTAAGGTTAGGAATATCAATATTTTGGTATAAAAATAGGCACCATGCACGGTTTGTTCATTAAATCTTTACGCTTTTTAGACTTATATTTTTAAACAATAAAACGAGGTACTAGCCAAAATCGGCACTATGCTCGGTTTTGAAAAAACTAATCCAAAAACTTTATTTTAAAAATTACCCAAAACTATTTTAAAATTACCCTTAAATAAATAAATAAATAATTTTTAAAGCAAATATCAACTTGTTAAAGAACTTGCTTTGGCAATAATCATGCTTTAGATAATTATGAATCATATAATTTATCAATATATATACATATACATAAAAAAATAATAAATTTGTTTGACCAGTTGTTCTCAAACTATTTGCGAATATAGTACTTTTTTTAAAAAAACATTAAGTATTTTAAAAATTTTCAAAAAACATTCAGAAACACAAAAAACAAAAATACAACATCAAAAGTGAATTATGTGGAGGAATAATTACAAATTAGAAAATAAAAAATGAATTACCTGATGAATGCCCTTTTGAGCATTGAGGTAAACACCAAGATCAGCAAGGCATGACTGCCACATTTGATCAGCAGCAATTATAAATGGATATCTCTTTATGCAATCATCCAACTTTGGTACCAATGCTGCAACTAATGGATAACTAAATACAACCCCAGCTCCCCCAAAACCCATCTCATAAGAATGAATAAAATTTGGCAATGCACTCTCAGAATGTCCTCCAATGTACACATACTTAGTATGATCATACTTATCCAATACTTCAACAATATTGTCAATGAAAAAAATGGAGTCGTCGTCCCCCATCATGTACCATCGCACCCCTTTGTCTCCCTCTCTAAATGTCTCCAAAATCCCGCGCGCAATCCTAACCATCGTTGCATCATGTTTTGTGATTTCTAATATTTTTGTGTTGTCTTCTGAAATGCGATATGGTGGAGAAGATGAGGGCCATGGAAGGAGATCTGCCGGGGGAGGCACATCAAGATAGAGGTATCCGCGTGTGATGTTTGGTTTCCACCATGATTCGATGTAATTCTTTCTGTCTCTCCATCCTCCCACAGAGCCAACAAGTCCGAACACAATGTGGTTAATAGTGGTAGGAGAGGAGGGAGAGACAGTAGTGATGTTTGGCTGTGGAGGAGACACCCATAGGTGCTGGAAGTGAGAGGAAATCAATTCAGATTGGCAACCGGGATGGCTGAAAAGGAAGACGGAGAAGAGGCAAAAGGCCATTCCTATAATACCTAGGGTTTTGCATGGAATTGGATCAGATGAAAATCCAAGTCTTTTTAGGTTTGAACCAGACCTGGAAACAGATAGAGAAGGCATTGTGAAGAAGGGATAAGAATGAATCTAGAAATTAGAACACTCAAAATTTAGATATGGTGATGTGAAACATTGTCAGGTGAAATTTAAATTATGTCCTAGGTTTGGAAAGACTCTTCCTAGCATTGCATGGTTTTTATTTTTTTAGTTTGCTTCTTTCTAGTTTCTAAGGTAATATGTTATTGCCATTATTTATAAGTGTTAAGGAAACCAAAAAAGAAAAAAAAAAAAAAACAAACAATAAGCAAAAAAAAAAAAAAAAGATTAATTAAATAAATAGTCCCCTAAATATGTGTCTAATTGCACTTTAATCCCCAAAAGGGAAACGTTGTCTGATGAAATTTAGGCTTCGTTTGAGAACAGACTAATTTAGTAACTTTTTGGCTATTTGACTAAAATATGAGCTAAAAAAAACTTGTACGTTTGGGATGAATTTTTGACTTTTTACGAAAAGATGTACAAAAAGTAAAAAGAAAAGAGAATATTTGACTTTTTGGTATAGATTGTTAATTTTTTGACCTTTTTAGTAATTTTTTAATTTTTTAATTAAATGGACTGATTCCCAAACGAGGCCTTAAATCATGATTCATGTCCTACTTTTGGAAAGACTCCTAGTACTGCATGGTTTTATTTTTTAGGTTGTTTCTCTCCGTTTTCTGATTCACGTGACATGTGATTGCCTTCATAACTTACCAAATGTTAAGAAGTCAAAAAATAAAAAATAGTAATAATTAATTATGCGAATAGTCCCCAAAGTATGTCTAATTGCACTTTTAACCCCCAAAATTGAAAACATTGTCAAGTGAATTGTAAATCAGATCCTAAGGTTTGGAAGGACTGCTTCTAGTATTGCATGGCTTTATTTTTTAGTTTGCTTCATTCTTTTTTCTGATTCAGGTGACATGTGATTGCCTTTATCTTACGAAATGTTAAAAAAAACTGAAAAACCAATAAATAAAAAAATAAACAAAAAAAGATTAACTACACAAATAGTTCCCAAAGTATATATGCGTTTAATTACAATTTAGTCTCCAATATGTTAGTAGTTTCACTTTGTTCTTGTAGACGCCCCACTTTTGACTACCCGCGAGACTCAGACCCTCGGTTTGGTGCACTCAATGATGAAAGTTGAATTGTGAATTCGTAGTGATTCGAAATTAATCAGGCTCCCGAAATAACCTCAAATCTTCAACATTTACCTTGTTTGAACCTGTGAGCTTTATTTTTGGACCTTTTCCCTCCATGAGCAGAGTTTGAGCCAAAAAAATAGGGGAGGCCATCAAAGCCCAGCTGTGCATTGGTAATGCCTGGCCGTGGCTATGAATGGCCGACCGGCCTTCAATGGCGATTATAGACACCCCATTTTTGACCGTCCTCAAGACTTGGACGTTATCGTTTGAATACTCGATGATCATTCATACTCGTGTTCGTTTTGAGTTCTTGAAGGTATCGGCTACGCGCCTTGCCTTAGGATATCTCAACTTGTTTCTTTTGTGCTTGGTTGTGGACCAAGGACTTGTGGTTTTTGCTTCTGAAGGAAGATGGTGGCTTGTTGGCCATCCCTACAACCCATTGGCTAAGGCTTTGTGCCATCGGCCTTGTTTTCTTGCCATCGGTCATAAGTGGTGGCCGATTGGCACTCTTTTTGGTCGATCGGCACTCTTTTTGGTCGATCAACCAGATTTCTTGGCCGAGACCTTTCCACTTGCTTTTGTAGATATATTTGTGCCAGCTGTGACAGTTGGTAAGCACAGATCTCATCCTCCATACACGTGTATGGAGGGATTGAATCATGACTCAAGCTTGTTCAACAAGCTTGAGAATTGAATTTCTATAAGAAGGGAGACCCCTCTCCCTTTCCAGAGGTTCTAAAAAGTTGATATACA
The DNA here is from genome assembly GCF_055761805.1 of Camellia sinensis. Lineage (NCBI taxonomy): Eukaryota > Viridiplantae > Streptophyta > Magnoliopsida > Ericales > Theaceae > Camellia > Camellia sinensis. The sequence continues at coordinate 126,404,676 of NC_138974.1, forward strand.
AAACATATATATATATATATATCTATATTTTATCTCTCTCTCTCTATATTTCCCCTAGTTTGTGCTCAAAAGTGTATTTTCTTCATACTTTTGCACTAAGGCACCTACCAGAACACTATCCTTTTGTTGTTGAGGTACTTAGGAGCTGGTGTTAGTGTTTTTGGACTGGTTTTGGTTAGAAAAGAGTGCTGGAGTTGTGTTCTTGAAAGTGTTCTTCAAGGGTAAGTCTACTAGCCTTTAAACCCTTGTTTTGGTTTAAGCTTTTGGACCTATTTGCATGTTGATTTAAACTTAACTTTCTACTATAAAAAGTTCTGATTTTTCATGCTTGTAATGTTTGTTTAAGGCCACTTTTGTGTTGGGGGTTGTCTACCCCCTCTTAGGCCTTGTTTGGTCTTATTCTTGTGCCTTCCTTTTAAGCTACTGGGACCACCTTGTTCTGGCCTTCTCACCAGTGAAATCTAAAGGATTTTTAGTGGTGGAAATGGTGTTTTGAGGTCCCAAATAGGAGAGGGTCATCCGCTCTCCTTATGTCTCATATGCTTGTATTGATGGCTCATAAAAGTAACATGTTTGTTAAGCTTGTTTTGGCTCCATCTTAGCATGTGTTAGACCTTATTTCAGCATGATATACCTCGATCTAAGGTTGGTTTGATAGCCACTTTCATGCACCATGCACTTGTAGTGCAATCCTCTCTATTGCCTTAACATGTGTCTTGTGCTTGGATCATCATTCTTGCATGTTTTGGCTCAACTCAAAGAAGCTTTCTCTCATGTTTTACAATGCTTGAGCTCTGTTTGGTGTTGTTTTAGTCATGTATGCATCGCTTTGTATAGCCATAGTGTATTCTAGCTTGTTAGCTTTGAGCGTCCAAGTCACTAGCATGCATTGCTTAGACCATTTTCATGATTTGGTATCATTTCATATGTGATTTCAGTCCATATAGTGTGGTCATGCACTCACATTTGTCACATTTTCCATGCATTGGAAGGCTTGTGTTTTAAGCCTTGAACATGAGCCATTATGCATGTCTTATTGCTTAAGCTTTTGGGATGCCATCTGTAGACACCCCATTTTTGACCGCCCTCAAGACTTGAACGTCACCGTTTGAACACTCAGTGATCATCCATGTTTGTGTTCGTCCTGAGTTCTCGGAGGTCTCGGCCACGCGCCTTGCCTTAAGACCTCTCGACTTGCCTGTTTTGTGTTTGGTTTTACACTAAACACTTGTTGTTTTGCTTCTAAGGGTGAGAAATGGCTTGTTGGCCATTCCCACACCTCATCGGCCATGGCTTGAGGCCACTGGCCCCGTTTAGTTGCTACCGGCCATTGGTTATGGCCGGTCGGCACTCTTTATAGTCGGCCGACCATTGTTTTGGTCAATTTGTCTTTTTTGGCTGGCCGATCACTGTTCATCTGCTTTTGACAGATATTTTATGCCAGCTGTGATAGCTGGCATCCACAATGCACCCCCTCCATACACGCGTGTGGGGGGTTTTCTCTCTTGGTTAGCTTGTTTTGTAAGCTTTGCAAGAGCGAATCTCTATAAAGGGAGGGCTTCTCCCCCCTCCTCAAAGGTTCCAAAAAGTTCCAGAGCTCTGATATTAGGGTTAGAGGATTGTGTATCTATTCTATCTCTATATCTCCTTCTCCTTCCATTTTGTGTGTGTTTAAGGTGTTTTGTTCATAGTTTTGCATACAAACATCTAGTGCTACACTTTTCTTTAGCTACTGAGGTACTAAGGAGTTATTTTCAGAGTTCTTGAGTTGATTTAAGCTTGGAGAGGCTGCTGGAGCATTGTTCTTGAAAGAGGTCTTCAAGGGTAAGAACTTTACCCCTTTATTCCTCATTTTTGCATAGGCTTTTAGTCACCATTGAATCTATTTTTAAGCTTAGTGTGTAACTAGTAAAAGTTCTATTTTTACTTACTTTTGATAGTTGTTTAAGGTCTTTTTGAGGTTTGGGGTTGTTTGACCCCTCTTAGGCCTTGTTTGGCTTCATTTTTGTGCACTTTTGGTGAGCTCTGGGACCACCTTGTGTTGGCCTCCTCACCACTGAAATCCCTGTGGTGGGGATGGTGTTTTGAGGTCCTAAGAAGGAGAGGGCCATCCCCTCTCCTTGTTGTCTTCAATACTTGCCATTTTAGCCTTATGTGTGAGCACCTTTCTTAAGTTCATGTTGGCCATATTTTAGCTGGTATTTGTGGTTATTTTGCCATATTATATCTCTGTTTCAAGTTGGTTTAGACACACCATGCATGCTTTGCATACTTGTCTTGTAATGTTATGAAATTTCCTTAACATGCTTTGTGTTTTAAGCCTTGTTTTTAGCATGATTTTGGCTTAGCCTTGTGATGATTTTATGCATGTTTTGATGTGCTTGAGGTCTGATTTTGGTCATTTGGGTCATCCATGACTTTCTTTGTATAGCTACCTTGCAATCCCCCTTTGTGGGCCTTGAGTGTTGGATCCTCTAGCATGCTCTACTTGCATCATTTTAGTGGTTTAGCACCATTAGTTATGTCATTTCAGTCCATATAGTATGCTTGTATACTTGCATTTATGGCTCCTTTGATGTTTCAAGAGGTTTGTGTTTTATGCTCCATGTTTGGGTCATCATGCATGCCTTTAGACTTAGGCCGTTTAGATGCCATCTAGGTGTGTCTTTGACCTTGTTTTGGTCTGCTTTAGGACTGTTTTGAGTCTTTTTGTCCCTTTGAGGCTGGCCTTGTACGACCATGGTTTAAGCCCCTTTGATAGCTTTGAGCCTTGGACCTTGGTTGCATGCTTTGATTGCTTTGTTTAGTTGGTTTGGCATCATCCTTAACATGATTTTCAGAGTTTGCCATGGTTGTCATTGGTCCGTGATCATCTCCTTTTAAATGTGCTTAAAAGTCCCCTCTTTGTGCTTAAGTGTTGGACCATGTTCGCATGCATGTTTGTATGTAAATTTGCCTTCATTTCCATAGCATTTTGGCTACTTATTTAGACATGGCTGAGGCTTCTCCATATTAGTTTAAGTCCACCATTTGCATGTTGTTCAAATGTTGTTACACTGCTTCATGCTTGCATGTTTTGGTTGCATAGTGTTTTGCATGCTCATTGCTTGCATTATTGATACATGTTTAGCTATATTGCATTTTGTTGCATTGCTTGAGCTATATGGCATGTTGTTGCATGCTTAGGTTGTAATGAATTTGGCATGCATTCTCTCTTTTAGTTGCCTAACATGTTGTTGCATGTTTTTCCATTGATATGTTGTTACATGCTTTCATGTGTGCATGTTTGCCCTCATGTTCATATCGCATGCTTAGCTTGCATGCTCAGGTTGCATTTTGCACGCATGCCTTGCCTCATGAATTGATTGTGATAGAGGTTGGGCCTATTGCTTGTCTTGGTTTGCATTTCGTTTGACACCAAAATGCACAACTTGATTTCTTGGGCCATCATGCATCGAAATGCGTGATTGGTGGCCTGAGGGTCGAGGGCCATCCTCCTTTGAGTCATGAACATGATAAGGAGTGTGGTGGTGCAAACATTTACTTTGAAATGCATTGCCATGCCTTGTTTGCCCTCTGCTGCTGTCAAAGCAGGATTCTGCAGGAAGATATGGTCTACCGACCATTCTCAGTGTCGGCCGACTAAATATCTTTGACCGAGAGCCATGCCAATGGTCGATGACCACCTTCCCATGGCCGGTGACCATTCATCATGGCTGGTGGCATCCCACGGTGTTCATAGAGTGTTCCTTGGGATTTGTGCAATTTTCAGAGGCATAAAACAGTGAAAATAGAGGCAGCTTGTGCATGGTGGTGGATTTCCGAGCGGAGCCGAGCACGCATGCATTGGACCCTCTTCCCGTGGCTGTTTTACCGCTTTATTAGCTTAGTTAATTGGCTTAACTAGTTAAGTGGTCTGTAATTAACTAATTAGTTTGTTAGTTGATTAATTTGTATTATTTATTCGGTCTCTCCGAGAGAGAGCATAACTGTGTAATAAGTGTGGGTGCATGTGTGCATGTCTTCCAACCCCCACTTCTTTCTCCCTTTTACTTACTTGCTTTTGATGGTTAGTATTAGGGCATATTTTTATTAGTATCCTTATGCTATGAATGTGTGCATTCATTCATCAGTGTTGCTTGCACCGGGCTCGGCGCATCATACTAACTGCATAGTATTTCAAATCTAATTTGAATACATGTTATCTGTTGCATTTCACATGCCATCCATAGATTAGCCGAGCCTATTCTAGCTGCATTTTGCCTGCGATGCATTAGCCATCTTAACATGGACTTGGATCATACGTTTGATTACTAACATGTTCCTTGATTTAGCTTGGAGTACTAGGTGAGTGTTTATGCTTTAGCATCTCGCATGAGTGTGAATGTTGACATGAAAGCATACTTTCCATGAGGCTAATTGCTTAGTTGATTTACTGCCTGAATGCCTGTGGGTGAAGGTTGGATTGTTTGAATTGAAATAATTCATCAAAATTCGTATTTTAGCCTACTTGCGAGTAGCAAACCTCAAATCATTTCCAAACAATGGATATGCGATGCTTTGTTCCAAATTAGACGATCTAGTCAAGACCGATGAATCATCAAAGAGTCCAAATCCGGCAAATCATTTTTTAGAAAATAGATTTTTTAGAAAGAAGTGCCAAACATGGACTGCTTCGTTAGATACAGAGTCGCCACCTAAATATTTTTTATGGGAGAATTTAGGAAACCCTGACTCGTTTGCCTAAGGCCACGTGTCTGTCATCACCAAAGTTGCCTCGGCTCGGAAACTTGGGTACGATTGGGGAAGGTCAGCTATGAGCACCCCCGCTCGCCCGATCAAAGATCGGCCGTTACTAACCATGATATCTAGTTTTGAAAACATTATGCATTCTTATTCCGATTAATTAGCTAATCTTACTATGTGATGCGCACAATACAAAAGTATAGACTAGATCGTCTAATTTGGAACAAAGCATCGCATATCCATTGTTTGGAAATGATTTGAGGTTTGCTACTCGCAAGGAGGCTAAAATACGGATTTCGATGAATTATTCCAATTCAAACAATCCAACCTTCACCCACAGGCATTCAGGCAGTAAATCAACTAAGCAGTTAGCCTCATGGAAAACATGCTTTCATGTCAACATTCACACTCATGCGAGATGCTAAAGCATAAACACTCACCTAGTACTCCAAGCCAAATCAAGGAATATGTTAGTAATCAAATGTATGATCCAAGTCCATGCTAAGATGGCTAATGCATCGCAGGAAAAATGCAGCTAGAATAGGCTCGACTAATCTATGGATGGCATGTGAAATGCAACAGATAACATGTATTCAAGTTAGATTTGAAATACTATGCAATTAGTATGATGCGCCGAGCCCGGTGCATGCAATACTGATGAATGAATGCACACATGCATAGCATAAGGATGCTAATTAAAATATGCCCTAATACTAACCATCAAAAGCAGGTAAGTAAAAAGGAGAAAGAAGTGGGGGTTGGAAGACATGTACACACGCACCCACACTTATTACACAGTTATGCTCTCTCTCGGAGAGACCGAATAAATAATACAAATTAATCAACTAACAAGCTAATTAGTTAATTACAGACCACTTAACTAGTTAAGCCAATTAACTAAGCTAATAAAGCGGTAAAACAGGCTCGGGAAGAGGGTCCAATGCATGCGTGCTCGGCTCCGCTCGGAAATCCACCACCATGCACAAGCTGCCTCTATTTTCACTATTTTTTGCCTCTGAAAATTGTACAAATCCCAAGGAACAATCTATGAACACCGTGGGATGCCACCGGCCATGAGGAATGGTCATCGGCCATGGAAAAGTGGTCATCGACCATTGGCATGGCTCTCGGCCAAAGATATTTAGTCGGCCGGCACTGAAAATGGTCGGTCGACCATATCTTCCTGCAAAATCCTGCTTTGACAGCAACAGAGGGCAAACAAGGCATGGCAATGCATTTCAAAGCAAATGTTTGCACCACCACACTCCTTATCATGTTCATGACTCAAAGGAGGATGGCCCTCGACCCTCGGGCCACTAATTACGTATTTCAATGCATGATGGCCCAAGAAATCAAGTTGTGCATTTTGGTATCAAATGAAATGCAAACCAAAACAAACAATAGGCCCAACCTCTATCACAATCAATTCAAGAGGCAAGGCATGCATGCAAAATGCAACTTAAGCATGCAAGCTAAGTATGCAATATGAGCGTGCAAGCAAGTAATGAGCACTAGGCACACAACCTAAGCAAACAAGCATGCTAGACATGTAACAATAATGCTAATGATCAACATGCAACAACATGTGAAGGGGACTTAGCATAGGAACATGTAAAGCAACTTAACACAAGATGCATGCCAAATGCAACACCACTTGAACATGCAACAACGTGCCAATAATAGACCAAGCATGTGACAACATGCCTATGGGCCAAGTATGTGACAACATGCAAGGCAAATGTACACACAAGCATTCATGCACACATGGTCCAAAACTTGAGCATGAAGGAGTAACTTTTAAGCCAAAAATAGTGGCTAATATGCTAAGCACATGAAAGCTGATGTACATACAAACATGTATGCAAACATGGTCCAATACTTAAGCATAGAAAGGGGACTTTTAAGCACACTTAAAAGGAGATGATCATGGACTAATGACAAACATGGCAAACTCTGAAAATCATGTTAAGGATGGTGCCAAACCAACTAAACAAAGCAATCAAAGCATGCAACCAAGGTCCAAGGCTCAAAGCTATCAAAGGGGCTTAAACCATGGCCGTACAAGGCCATCCTCAAAGGGACAAAAGGACTCAAAACAGTCCTAAAACAGACCAAAACAAGGTCAAAGACACACCTAGATGGCATCTAAATGGCCTAAGTCTAAAGGCATGCATGAAGACCCAAACATGGAGCATAAAACACAAACCTCTTGAAACATCAAAGGAGCCATAAATGCAAGTATACAAGCATACTATATGGACTGAAATGACATAACTAATGGTGCCAAACCACTGAAATGATGCAAGTAGAGCATGCTAGAGGATCCAACACTCAAGGCCTACAAAGGGGGATTGCATGGTAGCTATACAAAGCAAGTCATGGATGACCCAAATGACCAAAATCAGACCTCAAGAACATCAAAACATGCATAAAAGCTTCACAAGGCTAAGCCAAAATCATGCTAAAAACAAGGCTCAAAGCACAAAGCATGTTAAGGCAATTTCATGGCATTACATGACAAGTATGCAAAGGATGCATGCTGTGTCTAAACCAACTTGAAATAAAGATATAACATGGCAAAACAACCACAAATACTAGCTAAGACATAGCCAACATGAACTTAAGAAAGGTGCTCACACATGAGGCTAAAATGGCAAGTATTGAAGACAACAAGGAGAGGAGGTGGCCCTCTCCTTCTTAGGACCTCAAAACACCATCCCCACCACTGAAATTCCTTTGGATTTCAGTGGTGAGGAGGCCAACACAAGGTGGTGCCGGAGCTCACCAAAAGTGCACAAAAATGAGGCCAAACAAGGCCTAAGAGGGGTCAAACAACCCCAAACCTCAAAGAGACCTTAAACAACTATCAAAAGCAAGTAAAAATAGAACGTTTACTAGTTATACACTAAGCTTAAAAATAGATTCAAGGATGGCCAAAAGCCTATGCAAAAATGGAGAATAAAGGGGTAAAGTTCTTACCCTTGAAGACCTCTTTCAAAAACAATGCTCCAGTAGCCTCTCCAAGCTTAAAGAAACTCACGAACTCTGAAAATAACTCTTAGTACCTCAGTAGCTAAAGGAAAGTGTAGCACTAGGTGTTTGTATGCAAAACTATGAACAAAACACCTTAAACACACACAAAATGGAAGGAGAAGGAGATATAGAGATAAAATAGATACACAATCCTCTAACCCTAATCTCAGAGCTTTAGAACCTTTTGGAACCTTTGAGGAGGGAGGAGAAGCCCTCCCTTTATAGAGATTCACTCTTGCAAAGCTTACAAAACAAGCTAAGCAAGAGGAAAATCCCTCTATATACACGTGTATAGAGGGGGTACATTGTGGATGCCAGCTATCACAGCTGGCATAAAATATCAGTCAAAAGCAGATGAACAGTGATCGGCTAGCCAAAAAAGACAAATTGACTAAAATAATGGTTGGCCGACCATAAAGAGTGCAGACCGGCCATAACCATTGGCCGGTAGCAACTAAACAGGGCCGGTGGCCTCAAGCCATGGCCGGTGAGGTGTGAGTATGGCCAACGAGCTATTTCACACCCTCAGAAGCAAAACAACAAGTATTTGGTTCAAAACCAAACACAAAACAGGCAAGTCGAGAGGTCTTGAGGCAAGGTGCGTGGCCGAGACCTCCGAGAACTCAGGACGAACACAAACATGGATGATCACCGAGTGTTCAAACAGTGACGTCCAAGTCTTGAGGACGGTGAAAAATGGGGTGTCTACACCATCTCAGTGGATTTTTGGGCTTATTCTTGCATGCCATAACTCTGGTTTTTATTGGTTAAGTCATGCCGTGCTTGGTCTTGGTAGGTGTAGTGTAACCCTCTTTATTGGCCTTGTATGCATCATGCCTTATGCCCTTCATGTTGGCTTGTTTTAGCTTTGGCCCATGCATGTTTTAAACTCATTTTGGCATGATCTAGGACTGTTTTGGTTGTTCTTGGCCCTTTGGGGTTTGATTCATGTGGCTTTGGTACAATTTCCTATGCTAGTTTCAAGCTTTGAGCTTTATTGCATGCCATACTTGTCTTGCTTGGTTGATTTGGCATCATTCCATACTTAATTTCAGAGCTAATAGTGTTGTCACATGTCCATGCTTGTCACTCTTTCCATGCTTTGAGGGTTGCCCTCTTATGCCTTAATTCTTGAGCCAATTGGCATGCATGCTTGTCTTGCGTTTCTTGTCTTCACTTCGACATTTTGGCCACTATTTTGGGCATGACTGAGGTCTGTCCATATCCAGTTTAAGTCCATCTTGCATGCTTGTTTGCATTACATGTTGTTCGCGTACTTTTTGTTTACATGGTTGTTGGCATGCTCATGTTATATTGGCTTGGTTTGCTTGCTTAGGTTGCATTGCATTAAGTTGGCATGCCTTTGGCTTTGATAAGTCAATCATGCATTGCATTGCATTGCATTTTGTTTGGATATAGTGTTAGTCCAAATGCGAGGAACAAGGGACGTTTCATACTTGAAGTGATGAAACGTGCCTCAATCCTTGGCCGCCGACCCTCTTCATGCATGATAGAGGTTAAGGCATTTATGTGTTTTTGTGTATTCATGTGACATTGATTTGTGCAACTCGGCCTCTTTGGCCATCATGCATTAGAATGCGTGATTGATGGCTCGAAGGCCGAGCACTACACACCTTTAAGCCTTAGACATGATAAGGCGTGTAGTTGCACACACATTTTCTTGCAAATACATTGCCTTGCCTCTGTTTGTGCTCTGTTGCAGCAAAAAGGAGAGTTTGCAGGAAGTAGTGGCCGATCGGCTATACAGTGTGCTGATCGGCTATCAATAATTGGCCGATAGCCTTGAAATTGGTCGATGACCCTTATTATTTGGCTGATGGCCATACCTCTTGGCCGATGACTTTTCAGCATATCCATGAGGTGGATCAGGAGTACTTTGAAGGTTGGCACAGTTTTCAAGGGTCTAAAGCAGTGTAAACAGAGGCAACATGAGGCACGATAGTGAATTTCCGAGCGAAGCCGACCGAGCATGCATCTCTTCATCGCCTGCGAGGCCATTTCAGTATTCATGATTAGTTCGTGTAATTTAATCATTTGATTGGTTTTGTAATATTCATTTAGCTTAGTGTAGCTATTTGTTTCAATTTGGATTGTAATAATTAATTAGCTTTGCTTGTTAGTTAGCTTTTCGATTTGTAATTAATTAGTTAATGTGTTAGCTAATTTAATTCATCATTGTAAATTCTTAATTCGCTTAGCTTAGCAAGTATTCAATTTGATTATGTAATGATTAGTCTAATTAGATTAGTTACAATAGCTTAGTGTAGCTAGCTTGTATTATTCATTCGGACGCTCCGTCAAGAGGGCGAATTTTGTAATAAGTGTGCGTGAGTGTGTGAATGTCTTCCAACCCCATGTCTTTCTCCTTTTTACTTAACCGCTTATGATGGTTAGTTTTAGGTCATGTTTCAATTAGCATCCTTATGCTTCGCATGCGTGCAACACTCATCTGTCTTGCATGCACCGGGCTCAGCGCATCATACAAACTGCATTGTATTTCAATACATTTTCTTGAATACGTGTTCAACAGCATGTTATCAAGTTGCATCTCATATGCCATCTTAGAATAGCCGAGCCTATTTCTAATTGCATTTTGCATGTGTTGCATTAGGCATCTTAACATGAACTAGGATCATGCATGATTTCTAACTAGTTGTTGTTTTGGCTCGAAGTACACTATAAGTGTTTATGCTTTAGCATCCCTGCATGTGTGTTATTGATTGCCATGACAGCATGCTTGCCACGAGGCTATTTGCTTAAATGATATAACTACCTGAATGCCTGTAGATGAAGGTTGGATTGCTTGAATTGGAACAATTCATTGAAATGCGAGTTTTAAACCCATTTGAGAGTGGCAAAATCATGTTTTCTAAGCCCACTTGAGGGTGGCAAATCCACGTCTTAGCCTACTTGCAAGTAGTACCTTCAAACCATTTTCAAACAAACATGAGATGTTTTGTTCCAATTTAGACGATCTAGTCTATACTTGTATGCTGTTCGCATCACGTAGTAAGCTAGCTAATAAACCGAAATAAGAACACATGTATTTTTAAAAACAAAATATCATGCTTAGTACAGGCCGATCTTTGATCGGGCGAGCGGGGGTGCTCATTGCATGACCTTTCCCTCTCATACCCAAGTTCCCGAGCCGAGCCAACTTTGGTGATGACGGACACGTGGCCTTAGCCACGAGTCAAGGTTTCCTAAATTTCCCAAAACAAAATATTTAGGTGGCGACTCTGTATCTGGCAAAGCAGTCTATGTTTGACACTTCTTTATTAAAATTAGTTTTTCAAAATGATTTGCTAGATTTAGACTTTTTAGTGATTTATCGGTCTTGAATTGCACTTTGCAAGATTAGATTCAGAACCGTCACATTGAGTCTGAACTGTAGTAGCTAATGAACATAACGGATTTTGCACCATTCGCGCGCGGAGCTGGGATGTTCGGGCCCGTCTACAATTTTTGCCGACTCTGTTGGGGATTTAGAGAACTTGACTTGAACTCGTGATATCTTGTTTTGATTACACTTAGGTGTTTCTTTGCATTGCATATGCATTGGTGCGCCTAGGACACCGTGTTTTCCGTATGTTATTCCTAAACGGTTTGCCAGAGGCCCGCTTTGAGAAGCGTGCCATAAGGCTGACCGGTTGCGGGCTCTACCACGACGGGAACACAAACCCCGGTTTTTACCGGGGCACCCTTTTTGACCATTTGACCTAGTGCATATCGGAATCCATAGTGACCATTCCAAGCTAGGACAGGTTGCTCACCCGATTGTGGGTTGTTTGAAAACCGCTGTGTGCGTAGTGAAACCCTAGCTCCTGACAATAGGACTAGGAAACCCTACCCCTCTATAGGGGTGTTTTGGCTCTTACTTGCTTGATTATGTGCTTTTAGAGTGTGCCTCTATAGGGAATGCATGTATCAGTTTGCAAGTCTGGGTATCAGGCCTGTGGGCATCGGTATTTGGGGAATTAGTTTTACCTGCAGGTATAGATTCAGATTCGGGGCAGTGATTTGGGAACAGTAATTAGTGGTTGAGAAGAGTTTTTTCAGCTTGTGTTTGTCAACTGTGTGTTGTCTTTATTTAAGCTGTTATGCTATCCGTTTCTCTGGTTATTTGTTTCCTTATTATGCTTTATTTATCTTTTTGTAAGGTAGTTTAGCACCATTGCATCCGACCAGACAGATATTCCCCAAGCACTCTGGGTTAGAGGTCGAAGACTTCGTCGATCTGAGGATTTGACAGACAGACAAGCAGTGTTCCTTTCTTTACCCCTGGTTACCAGACAGAGGTCAGTAAGGTGCAGTGTATCGGTACAGCGGTTGCCAGATCAGTGGTCCACCCCACCAGTGAATAGTCAGGCTGAGGTCTCAATTTCTACTGCAGGGATAGATATACTGGTTGTTCAGATAGACCAGCACCTTATGGCATCTATGGAAGAGACGATGCATCAGCTCTTGGAAAGTATGCAGGCCATGTAGTGGGATGCTGCTCGCCAGGCAGAAGTGGCTGCACGTCAAGCAAAAGTAGTGGCCTAACAGGCAGAGTTAATTGCCAGGCTACAGCAGCAAACTGGAGCATCTGCTTCGCACCCACCTCCTCCCCCACCTTGAGTTCCAATACTTGGGGAGACAACACACATCTAGGACAATACGGACGTTCCAACAGAGCCAGCTCCGCCCCTGATCTTACCCCAGCTATCTAAAGCGCCGACCAATATAGTGGACACACCGTTTGAGTTTGAAGTGGATCCCACAGCGCTAAAAGTGAGCAAGCTAGAAAAGCTGTTCAAGAAGTCTCAAGGCGTGAAAACCATTCCAGATATTGAGGATGGATACACTGACTCGGCCGTGACTCTGCCAGACCTGTTTAAAATGTTGCACATAGACCGTTTCGATGGGTCTGGGGATCCTATGGTGCATTTGCAGCTGTTATCGAATATACTAAGGCCGATGGGCCTTTCTAGATTGTAGAAGCTTTCCCTATTTGGTGGGACCCTGTCGGGTGTAGCGGCTATTTGGTATGCAAAACTGGAGGACTCTGTTTAGAGGAACTGAGAGGAGATAGCTGGGGCCTTTGTAGCTCAATACTTCTACAATACACAGATCGAGGTCACAACACGTGATCTTGAGACAGTTAGGCAAGAGCCGAAGGAGAGCTTCCCTAATTTTGTGACCCGGTGGAGGGCTAAGGCCTCGATGATGACCATCAGGCCCGTTGACAAAGATCAGATTTGGATGGTTGTGCGCAACCTACAGCCCAAGCTTATGCAGAAGATGATCGTTCTCCCCCTCCCTACCTTTGTAGATCTACATGATATAGAGGTGCAGATCGAGGACGCCATGAAACAGGGCCTCATTGATCATGAGAGAGAGCAGTCCAAGAGGGGATTCAACCGCAGCACGAATGCAGGCACAAGTAGTGCTGCAGCTGCCAGGACTTCAGATGTGGGAATGGTTACCACCACCACCCCAAGAACCCTTACTGCTACACCATTGACCGGTGCATCTAGAAGTAGCTCACAAACAATCAAGTTTCCACCCCGAGGCCAGAGAACCTTTACCCCGTTGTATATGTCTCTGTCCAAAGATTTAGGGGTTTTGATCAGGAAAGGGCACTTGAAGCCCCTAGAGCCGCGACCATTGCCAGAAAAACTCCCCCCCTCCCATAACTCGGCAAAGTACTGCGCCTTTTACTAACAGCATGGTCATGACACCGACCAGTGCTATAGATTGCGTCACGAGATTCAGGATCTCATTGACAACAGGGTGATCGTGCCTCCGGAGAAGCCGAATGTCACAACCAACCGTCTTCCGCCACATAACCAAGCTCCACCTCCCAAACAAATCAACCTGATCCAAACTGGGGTTGTGTCATACGACCCTAACTTATATATCACCCCTTCCCACCTACCCAAGCCGAAGGTGTTCATTCCTGACAGCACTGACTTGTGCATGTTGGACATCTCCCAAACCCAACCAGAAACGGTGCTGGTGACTATCAAAGATAAAATTGGTCCGACTGTGGAGGCAGATGAGAATGATTATACACAGCCTGAGGGGTCTGCAAGCTTCATGTACAACCCAAGCGATTACATTACATCAGCAGACCAGGCTAGGCCGAATGTGGAATTGCTAGTGGGGGTAGAGATTTGTGTAGTACTGGAGGATGGACCTAATCAGGGGCTAGATGACCTAGCAGATCTGGAAGAAGACATTGCAAATCTATAGTTCTTTGAAGAGCAGGACTCAGGGGACGTGACTGTCAACTGGTGCGACTTGGATGGGTCAGCAGAAACTACAGGGTGGCTCAACGATGAGCCGGATGTTATTGAGCAACTTCAGCCAGAACAGGGTCCGTCAGGGACGGGGACATCAACTGTGGTCGAAAGGGCCGGGAATCAGGATGCACTGTCGAAGAGCATTGGTGTTAAGAATTTTGCTCAGAATACGGGCAGTTTGGGTATGGAAGATACTGAACAGCAGGCCGCACTGGAGCAGTTTGAGCGGGAAATGATCGAGGATTTTGAGAGGGCCAGAAAGGCCAAAGCCCCTGCGGGGACAGAACGTGCTGTGTGCATAAGAACGAAGCGTGCTGCGAGCACAGGAACAGAAGGTGTTGTGGGCACAAGAAAAGTTGTAACAGAGCCAGACAGGTGTTTGTCGGCCGCTGATGGCATGTTGTGGGAAGATGATGACCTATGTCTTGCCCACACCGATGAAGACTGGGGGCAAAGCCAGCCGGATGATACCTGGTATGTTGGCGAGGTTGACCACATGACAAGGAGTGGGCGATATTTCAAGCCCCCGCACTTAGATTAACTAGAGGCGTCCGGAAAGGATAAAGAGGCAGAGAGGCAGAAAGAAAAGCTGCTCAAAGAGGAGGCTGTGCTGAAACAGCTTAAGAAGATACAAGCAGACATCTCCATCTAGGGACTGCTTATGGCCTCAAGAGTACACAGACAAGCTGTCCTTTCTGCAATGGACAAGGCCAAACATTCAATAGATACTATGCCTGAGTATCTGGTAGGATTGGTTTTTTTGGTAGGAGCTTTCCCGACGTTGACCTTCACTAACAAGGAGCTGCCGCCTGAGGGCGCAGACCATAACAAACCTCTCTATATATCTGCCGAGTGTAGAGAAAAATGGATACCGGTGGTTCTTGTCGACATAGGATCTGCTATCAATGTGTGCCTGTCGAGGACGACATATGCAATCGGGTTAAAGCTCGTGGATTTTGTGCCAACTGCCCAGGTGATAAGGGTCTATGACAATACTAGTAGAGAGGTGATGGGGACCGTGAAGATTCAGACTCAGGTTGGTCCAAGACAACACGATATTGACTTTCATGTCTTGGACGTTCCCGCAACCTTCAATCCACTCCTAGGGCGGCCGCGGCTACACCAGGTGAAGGCGGTCTCTTTCACCCTGCACCAAATGTTGAAATACTCCCACGGGAAGGGGGTAACTATAGTTTTTGGGAATTCTTCAATCCATCCACCACCAGAAGTGTCTACACCAGTTCTGGAAATCAAGCATGGCATGGAGGATGTGTTTCTGTCAGGATTTACCCTAGCCGAGGCCCTGGTCGTACAGAACATTTTGGCTATTGATGAGGGGTTATATGTCAGTGCACAGTTTGTGTACCTCATGAACAAGCTTCAACACATCCTTGGGATGGGACTAGGAAAAAGTGGCTGGAAGGGCATTAATGTATCGGCCGAAGTGCCGCACAACCCGCATACCTTTGGTTTAGGTTATCTGCCTACCAAAGAGGACTGGGTGAGGAAAGGCAAAGAGATGGCTGCAAGAGCCAAAGCCAAGCAAGTCGGCAAGCCTTATGAGTTGATGCACCAGCTTATCTAGGGTACCCTAAACGGACGCATTGTCCGGGAGGGGGAGGACTTCCCATTTTGCAGCTTCCCAGAGCCATGGTTAAATGTAGAAAGGCGGCGCTTACCGGGGTTTGAGATTTTCTTTGACTTGCAGTTGTCTAGGGATGATGTTGCTGAAAAGCAGACAGACCCACCAGCTGAGGCTGAGCAGTGTAAAGAAGGGGATTCCGAGAGCACTGAGATTGAAATGGGGCTAGCATTGGTTTGTCTACTCTCAGATCCTCCGATCGTACAAGGGTGCTTGGGGGATAACTTCTCAGTGTCCATGATTGGGAATGAAGTGGCTGTGAGCCCATCTTTAAACATTCTGGATGCATCCATCGCACCCTTTCTTGTTTGGCAGTATGAGGAGGGATTCTTATCGAGTAGCACCGGGTCAGGTAGTGAGTTGAAATCTGATTCCACCAAGTTTGTGGAGTCAGAATCAGGTTCTAGCTCGTCTGAGTCTGAGTCCGGTATTCTTGGGGGTGATAACCCGGATGCCACAGTCCTGTCTAGGTCGTCTTTTTCTTTTTCCTTTGAGTCTGTTGTAACAGAGAAATCAGGCGACTTGGAAGTGATTAATGAGAATGGAATGGCTGTGGCTTCTGAGTACTTTTCTGTGCCTTTGATTTATTGCATTAATCAAGACTTTCAAAATTTTGATGAAAACGATGAGGAAGAAATTCCTCCGGTTTTGAAATATTTGCTTGATTAAGAGCAGGAGAGGTTTGTAAAATCACTGGTTGATGAAATCACCACAATTAACGTTGGTACTAAGAAGGACCCGTGGCTGGTCCAGATCGGGTCCACGTTGTGTTCGGAGGAGTGCGAGCGTTTAGTTGCTTTATTGAAAGATTTCAAAGATGTTTTCGCGTGGTCCTACGAAGACATGCTTGGAATCGATCCCGAGATTGTACAGCACCGGATCCCTCTTAACCTAGAGGCCCGACTTGTTAAGCAGAAGCTCAGAAGGATCTGCCCGGACTGGGCTCTTAAGATCAAAGAAGAGGTCACCAAGCAAATTGACGCAGGGTTCCTGCTGGTATCTGAATACCCAACTTGGTTGGCCAATATAGTTCCGGTGCCGAAAAAGGACGGCAGAATTTGGGTATGTGTGGACTTCAGGAATTTGAATAAAGCCAGTCCAAAGGACGACTTTCCTCTGCTGCATATCGACGAATTAGTGGACTTCACTGCTGGGCATGCGTTGCTCTCATTCATGGATGGGTTTTCAGGCTACAATCAGATTTTAATGGCACCCGAAGACCGGGAGAAGACTGCTTTCACCACCCCGTGGGGGACCTATTGTTATAGGGTTATGCCGTTTGGGCTGAAGAATGCTGGAGCTACATATCAACGGGCTGCGACCACAATTTTGCATGACATGATCCATAAAGAGGCTGAGATGTACGTGCACGACATGATTGTCAAGTCCAGGGAAAGTGAGGGCCACTACACTGCCTTGCAGAAATTCTTTTAACAGATCAGAGAGTATCGGTTGCGGCTGAATCCTCAGAAATGTACGTTTGGGGTTACAACATGGAAAATGCTGGGGTTCTTGATCACACAGAGAGGTATCGAGGTTGATCCTTCTAAAATCATGGCCATCTTAGAAATGCCACCACCGAGGACTAAAAAGGAGGTGTGAGGCTTTCTGGGTAAAGTGCAATTCATAAGACGATTTATTGCAAAATTAACCTTGACTTGTGAACTACTCGTTGGTCTCCTGAAGAAAGGAAAGAAGTTCCAATAGGACGGTCGATACCAAGCTGTCTTTGAACAGATCAAGCAATATTTACAGAACCCACCTGTGTTGTCACCACTTGAGCCGGGGAAACCGTTGATTCTGTATCTTTCAGTGACTGAAACTACAATGGGTTGCATGCTTGCACAAGAGTCTAAGGACAAAGTGGAGAGGGCTATCTACTACCTGAGCAAGAAAATGCTAGATTACGAGACTCGCTACACTCCGCTGGAGAAGGCTTGTCTGGCCTTGGTATGGGCTATCAAGAAGCTACGACACTACCTGTTAGCTCACTCTATAATACTAGTTTCGAGATTAGATCCCATCAAATATCTCTTCAAGAAATCGGCCCTTACGGGTAGGCTAGCTCGTTGGTTGCTTCTGTTTTCTGAATTCGATCTGAAGTATATGACGCGCAAGTTAGTGAAAGGGAGAGCGATAGCAAAATTCCTAGCCGATCACCCAGTGGAAGGGGATGAAGTAGTTGAGTACCTGTTCCCAAACGAGGCCATTCTGCATGTCGAAGAAGAGACTTGGACGATGTACTTTAATGGAGCGTCAAACCAATACGGGTATGGGATAGTGTAGACACCCCATTTTTGGCTGACCTTAAGACTCAGACGTCATCAATTGAGCACTTGGTGATTGTGCATGTTGTGCTCGTTCAGAGGTTTCGGAGTTTTTGGCTGAGAGCCTTGCCTCCGAGCCTCTGAACTCTTTGTACTTTGGCTCGGCTTGTGGACCGAATCTTGTTTTCTCTTCTCAGAGGGAGGGAGAGGTCTTGTAGACCATCTCTTTGTGGTCTTAGACCACTTTTTGTGGTCGTAGGCCACTTTTCCCGTTTGGAGACTAGTTTCTGATTTTTGGAGCCTTCGGCCATACACCTTGTCTTGGGACCGCTTAACATTCTCCGTTTGGCGTAGTTTTTGAACCATGCCTTTTTGCCTCTTCCTAGAAGAACACTGTGGTCTAGGAGACCACTTTTGTGGTCGTATACCACTTTTGATGCCAATGGACTAGTTTTCGAGGCTTTCGGCCTCGTGCTTTGCCTCCCAATCTCTCGTCTTGCATCCGTTTTGATTTGTTTTTGGTACAAACCTTGTTTTCCTTGTTTGGAAGTGGTACAAGGGTGGAAGACCAATTTTTTCCTTGGAGACCACTTTTCCTCCAGCCAGCTAGTTTTCTGGTCGGATAACTGGCTTTCTTGGTCTTTGGGCCACCTTTTCTGGTCGGCCACCACACCACTTGCTTGTTTTCAGCGTGTAGACTTCTCTTTCCCCTGCCTGACTAGTTTTTATTGTGGGTGACCACTTAAAGTGGTCGGCCGACCACTTTTAGTTGCTAGCCGACCACTTCAAGTGGTCGGCTGCTTTTCGTCACCTTTTTAGAGATATTTTTGGCCAGCTGGCACAACTAGAGAGCACCAAAACCATCCTCCATACACGAGTATGGAGGGATGGCTTTGAAGCTTAGCTTCCTTGAGAAGCTTTAGCTTTTGTTCTCTATAAGAGGGAGGCTCCTCCTCTCTCCTCTAGGTTCAGAAATTTGTGGTTTGAGTTATATATACACACTTGTGTCTATATCTTTCTTTTGCTCTTGTTTTGTGCCTTAAAGTGTCATTTTGTCTCACTTTTGCACACAAACACACACTCAAACACCATCCTTTTGTTACTGAGGTGCTTAGGAGCTAGTTTTGGTGTTCTTGGGTTGGTTTGAGCATAAAAAACCTATTGTAGTTGCAGCTTTAAAGGTGGTCTTCAAGGGTGAGTTTCTAACCCTTAAATCCCCCATTTTTTCTTAAGCTTTTAGCCTTATTTGCATGCTAATTTAAGCTTAACTATCTACTACAAAGAGTTTTGTTTTTGCATGCCTTAAATGTTTGTTTGAGGTCACTTTTCTGTTGAGGGTGATCTACTCCGTCTTAGGCCTTGTTAGGCCTTGTTTTGAGCCATCCCTCCAGGCTCTTGTTGTAGCCTTTGCATGACCTTTCTAGCACTGAAATCCAGAGGATTTTCAGTGGTGGAAAGGTGGTTTTGGAGTCCTAAATAGGAGAGGGCCATCCCCTCTCTTTGTATTTTGAATACTTGTTTCATATGCCTCATGTTTGAGCATGTTTGTTAAGCTTGTGTTGGCTTGTTCTTAGCATGTATTTGGGGTTATTTCAGCATGTCATACCACTGTTTTGGTTTGTTTTGGTCACCCCTTGCATGCTTGTACACTTGTAGTGTAATCGTCAAAAACTAGTCTTGTATGCTTCATGAAGTAGCATGTCATTCTAGCTTGATTTGATTCCATCTCAGCATGTTCTTGGTGTTTTTTCACCATGATATACCTCTGTTAAGGTTTGGTTGAATAGCCCCATGCATGCTTTATGCACTTGTAGTGCAATTCCATGAATTAGCCTAATGTGTCTCATGCTTTGACATGTCATTCTAGCATGCTTTTGGCTTAACTCTAAGAAGCTTTTGTCTATGTTTTAGCATGCTCTAGCTCTGATTTTTGTTGTTTTGGTCATGCATGCCATGCTTTGTATAGCTATAGTGCATTCTACCTTGTTAGCTTTGTGTATCGAGTCCCCTAGCATGCATTGCTTGGCCTATTTGAATGATTTGGCATAATTTATTATGTTATTTCAGTGCATGTTTCATGGCCATACACTTGCATCTTTCACTTATTCAAGGCATTGGAGGGTTGGTCCTTTATGCCTTAAGAATAGGTCATTTGCGTATGCCTTCATGCCTAAGCTTGCGAGCTATCATTTCAATGTGTTTTTGGGGTTATTATGCCATGATATAACTCTGATTTTTGTTGCTTAAGTCATTCCATGCTTGGTCTTAGTAGGTGTAGTGTAATCCACCTTATTAGCCTCGTATGCATCATGCCTTATGTCCTTCATGCTACCTTCTTTTGGCTTCTTTCCATACATGTTTTAGTATCATTTTGGCATGATCTAGGACGTTTTTGGGTTGCCTTTTCCATATCCTTCATGCTTTGTATAGCTGTAGTGCAATTGGCCTTGTTAGCTTTGTGTTTTGGTGACTCATGCATGCTATCTTTGAGCTATTTAGATGATTTGGCATCATTTAATACTTCATTTCAGAGCATGTAGCATGACTATGTTCCCATTTCCTTCATGATTTAAGTGCTTAAAAGGGTTGTGCATCATTGCGTTGCTTATGGCTTAGCTTGTATGCTTGCATGCCTAGGTATTTGAGCCCCTATCTCAGCATGTTTAGGTCTTTGTTTTGACCTATTTCAGCTCTGTCCATGTTTGGTTCATGCATTCGTGACATGTATTGCATGTCTCCTTTGTAGTCCTACTTACTAGCTTTCATGCTTTAGGACCTTTGCATGCCATGCTTGCTTTGTTTGAATGATTTGGCATCATTTCTTACGTAATTTTAGTGCACTTAGTGTTGTTACACTTCTGCATTTGTCACTCCTTGAGCCTTCTTGAGGGTTGTGCTCTTAGTCTTACTTGGTTGGCCAATGCATTGTACATGCATGCTTTGTATTTTGTGCCTTTTATTTTGGTGTTATGGCCACTGATTTGGGCATGACTGAGGTGTACCCCCTTTTGGTTTAAGTCCATTTAGCATGTTTGTTTACATGTTGTTTGCATGCTTATTGTTCATTGCATTAAGTGTGCCATCTTACATTGCATTGCGCATGCCATGTGGTTATTTGCATTGTGTATGCCAAGTTGTTTCTTTACATTGAGTACGCATGCTCCTAACATTGCTAAGTTGCCCTTTTAGCATTGCATATTATATTACCGTCATTGATAATAGCTAAAAATATTGGCCGTATGCTATTATTACAATTTCCTGAGTGGTCTAAGGATTTAAATGAATGGAATAAAGAAATGCATGTTAAATGCACCTATAATGGTGTTCAATTATCAGAAACAGAATTTCCGAAAAATTGGTTAATAGACATTGTGCATGCATGCATTAGCATTGTTCGCATGTTATTAGCTTTGATAAGTTGATCATGTCACATTGCATTGAGTATGCCATGTTGTTGCATTGTTGTTTGGATTAAGTGTTAATCTGAGCACGAGAAACGAGGAACGTTTCATACTTGAAGTAATGAAACATGTCTCAATTCTCGGTCGCCGACGCTCTTGATCAAGCATGATAGAGTTTTAGGCTTTATGTGTTTACTTGTGCATTCATTTTATATTGAATTATGCAATTTGACTTCTCGGCCCGAGGGTCGAAAACTCCCTTGAGCTCATGAAATGATAGGGAGGGTGGTTGTGCACACATATCTTGCAAATACATTGCCATGCCCTTTCTTGCTCTCTGTTACAGCAAACTGGAGAAATGCAGCAACAACTAATCGACTAGCCAGAAAAACTAGCTGGCCGACACTTTTTCTGGTTTTCAGCACAGAAAGTGGTCAGCCAGTGGCTGGTGACATCCCTAGGTGGTCGGCCAACCTCCCACAGGTCTCCAAGGTGAGTTTGAAGCTTTCTGGAGCTTGGTGCAACGTTCTGAGGACAATTGCAAACAGAGGCAAATTGGGGCATCGCGACAGATTTCTGAACGAGGCGACTGAGCATGCATCCAGGCTTCTCCCTCTGAGAATCTCCTGTTTTACTGCTTTATTTAGCTTCTTTACTTAGCTAGATTAGGCATTCATTTTTTATACTTTAATAGTTAATGCGTTTAGCTATTTCAATTTGTTTTGTAATAATTAGTTAATCAGGATTAGTTAATTAGTTTGTTTTGTAATAATTAGTTTAATTAACTTAGATTAGCTAGTTAGCTTCTTATTCGGTCCCTCCGTCGAGAGGGCGCAATGCTGTAATAAGCGTGCGTGTGTGTGATGCATGTCTTCCAACCCCTATTTCTTTCTCCCTTTTACTTAACCGCTTACGATGGTTAGTTTTAAGGAATATTTTTTTTAGCATACCTCATGCTTGCATGCGTCCATCCATTCATCTATCTTGCATGTACCGGGCTCGGTGCATGATACTAACTGCATTGTATTTTAATTCCAATTTGAATATACGTATCAAGTTGCATTTCACATGCCATTCTTGAATAGCCGAGCCTATTTTAGTTGCATTTTTGCATGTATTGCATCAACCATCTTAACATGGACTAGGATCATGCATGATTTCTAACTAGTTCTCTGTTTTGGCTTGGAGTACACTGTGAGTGTTTACGCTTTAGCATATTGCATGAGATGTGGATGTTGCCATGTTAGCATTCTTGCCATGAGGGTAACTGTTTATTTGATTAACTGCCTGAATGCCTGTGGGTGAAGGTTGGATTGCTTGAATTGGAACAATTCATCAAAATCCGCGTTTTAACCTACTTGTGAGTAGCAAATTTCAAATCATTTTTCAATCGAACATGCAACGTTTTGTTCCAACTTAGGCGATCTAGTCTATACTTGTATGTTTTGCGCATCACATAGTAATTCTAGGTTAATAACCGGAATAAGAACACATGTATTTTTAAAAACAAAATATCATGCTTAGTAAAGGCCGATCTTTTGATCGGGCGAGTGGGGGTGCTCATTGCATGACCTTCCCCTCTTGTACCCAAGTTCCCGAGCCGAGGCAACTTTGGTGATAGCGAACACGTGGCCTTAGGCACGAGTCAGGGTTTCCTAAATTCTCCTAAAATAAAATATTTAGGTGGCGACTCTGTATCTGGCAAAGCAGCCCATGTTTGGCACTTCTTTATTAAAAATCAGTTTTCCAAAACAATTTGCCAGATTTGGACTCTTTGGTGATTTATCGATCTTACATCGCACATTGTGAGATGAGATTCTGAACCGTGACATGAGTCCGAACTTGTAGTAGCTAGAGAGCAAACGAATTTCCCACCTTCGCACGCAGAGCTCGGGGAGTTCTCGGGGCACGTCTACAGTTTCTGGCGACTCTGCTGGGGAATTAGAGAACTTGACTCGAACTAATGATATCTTGTTTTGTTTACACTTATGTGCTTCTTTGCATTGCATTTGTATTGGTGCACCTAGGACACCGTGTTTGTCGCATGCTATTCCTGAACGTTTTGCTGGAGGCTCGCTTAGAAAAGCACGCCATAAGGCCGACCGGTTGCGGGCTCAGCCATGACGAGAACACAAACCCTAGTTTTTACCGGGGCACCCTTTTTGACCATTCGACCTAGTGCATATTCGGAATCCATAGTGACCATTGCAAGCTAGGACATGTTGCTTACGCGATTGTAGGTTGTTTTGAAACCGCTGTGTGCGTAGTGAAACCCTGGCTCCTGACAAAATAGGACAGGGAAACCCTGCTCCTCCATACGGGTGTTTTGGCTCTTACTTGCATGATATTTGCTATCAGAGTCTGCCTCTACAGGGTGGTGTGTATCAATTTACAAGTCTGGGTATAAGGCCTACGGGCATCAGTTTTGGGAGAATTAGTTTTACCTAAGGGTATCAGTTTTGGGACAGTAATTTGGGAAATAGTGATCAGTATTGAGAACGGTATGTTCAGCTTTCAAGTGCCAACTGTGTGTTGTCTTTAATTTATTCAGCTCACAACATAGCACACTACATGTTCTGGTTGTTTATGAAAAATGCTTAGGAGCACTAAAAAGGGTTCACTAGAGGGAGCACTAATGATGTGGCAGTGGGCCCTGCCCACTTTCTATGCCTTGTTTTTATTTTTTATTTTTGTCATTCCCAATGTATTAGTGCTATTAGTGGTGTATTTTTTAGTGGTCTAAATCATTGTTGGTTGTTTATTTCCTTATTGTACTTTATTTATCTTTTTGCAAGGTAGTTTAGCACTATTGCATCCGACTAGGCAGATATTCCCCGAGCACTCTGGGTTAGACGTCGAAGACTTAATCGATTTGTGGATCTGATAGATGGACAACCAGTGTTCCATTCTTTACCCCCAGTTACTAGACAGAGGTCAGTAAGGCGCAGTGCATCCGTATAGCGGTTGCCAAATCAGTGGTCAGTGAGTAGTAGGGTTGAGATTTCCGAGTCTCCTACAGACATAGATATACCAATTGTTCAGCTAAATCAGTATAATATGGTAGGCATGGAAGAGATGATGCGTCAACTCCAGGAAACTATGCAAACCATGCAGCGGGATGCTGCCCGTCAAGTTGAGGTTGTAGCCCAGCAGACAGAGTTAATCGCCAGGCAACAGTAGCAAACCGGAGCATTTGACATCCACTCCCTCCCTCACCTGGAGTTCCAATACTCGGGGAGACAGCCACCGTCCAGGAAAATACGGACGTACCAACGGGGACAGCTCCACCCCCATTCCTACCCCAGCTGTCCAAAGCACCCACCAACCTAGTGGATTTACCGTTTGATTTCGAGGTGGATCCAACGGCATTAAAAGTGAGCAAGCTAGAAAAGCTCTTCAAGAAGTCTCAAGGAGTTCATTCCATTCCAGATATACTGATTTGGCCGTGACGCTACCGGCCTGGTTTAAGATGCCGTACATAGACCGCTTTGATGGGTCTGGGGATCCTATGGTGCACCTGTGGCTGTTCTCGGATATACTAAGGCCAATAAGCCTCTCTAGATTGCAGAAGCTTTCTCTGTTTGGCCAGACCCTGTCGGGTGTAGTGGCTATCTGGTATGCAAAATTGGAGGACTCTGTCAAGAGGAGTTGGGAGGAGATGGCTGAGGCCTTTATAGCTCAATACTCCTACAATACGCAGATCGAGGTCACAACTCGTGATCTTGAGACAACTAGGCAAGAACCGAAGGAGAGCTTCTCCGACTTCGTAGCCCATTGGAGGGCCAAAGCCTCGATGATGACCATCAGGCCGGTTGACAAAGATTAGATACGAATGGTTGTGCGCAATCTCCAGCCTAAGCTTACGTAAAAGATGATTGTCCTCCTCCATCCTACCATTGCAGATCTACATGAGATTGAGGTGAAAATCAAGGACGCCATGAAACAAGGCCTCATTGATCATGAGCGAGAGCAGCCCAAGAGGGCATTGAACCGCGGTACGAATGTAGGCACAAGCAGTGCTGCAGCTGCTAGACCTTTAGATGTGAGTATGGTCACCACCACCACCCCAAAAACCCTTATAGCTACCCCATTCACCGGTGCATCCGATAGTAGCTCACAAACAGCCAGATACGCACCCAGAGGCCAGAGAACCTTCACTCCACTATATATGCCCCTGTCCAAAGCTCTGGGGTTTTTGATCAAGAAAGGGCACTTGAAGCCTCTAAAGCCGCGGCCATTGCCAGAAAAACTTTCTCCCTCCCATAACCCAGCTAAATACTGTGCCTTCCACCAACAACATGGTCATGACACCGACCAGTGCTTTAGACTGTGTCACGAGATCCAAGATCTCGTTGATAATAAGGTGATCGCACCTCCGAAAAAACCAAACGTCACAACCAACCCTCTCCCACCACATAACCAAGCTCCATCTCCCAAACGCATTAACGTAATCCAAACTGGGGTTGTGTCATACAACCCTAGCATATATATCACACCCTCCCACTTACCCAAGCCGAAGGTGTTCATTCCAGAAAGCACCGATCTGTGCATGTTGAGTACCTCTCTAATCCAACCCGAAACTGTGGTGGTGACTATCGAGGATAGAACTGAGATGATTGTGGGAGCAGATGAGAATGATCATTTAGAGCCTGAGTGGTCTGCAAGATTTGGGTACAACCCGAGCGGTTACATCACACCAACAGGTTAGCCTAAGCTAAGGGTGGAATTGCCAATGGGGGCAGAGATCAGTGTCGCACAAGAGAATGGACCTAATCAGGGGCTAGATGACTTGGCGAAGTTGGAAGAGGACATAGCCAACCTTCAATTCTTCAATGAACAGGACTCAGGGAACATGACTGTTAACTGGTTTGATTTAGAAGAGTCAGCGGAAGCTACAGACTAGCTCAGCGACGAGCCGGACGTTGTTGAGCAGTCTCAGCCAGAATAGGGTCCGTTAGAAACAGGGACATTAGTAGTGGCCGGAGTGGTCGAGGAACAGAGAGAACCGCCAGAGAGCACCAGTGTTAAGAATTTTGCTCGGGATCAGAGCACTTAGAGTACAGAGGATACTGAGTTGCAGGCTGCACTGAAACAGTTTGAACAAGAAAATATCAAAGATCTGGAGAGGGCCAGGAAGCCCAAAGCCCCTATGGGGACAGAATGTGCTGTGAGCACGAGAACGGAATATGCTGTGCACACAAGAATAGATGCAACAGAACCAGATAACTGCTTGTCGATGGCCGACGGTATGTGGTGGGAAGATGACGACCTATGTCTTGCCCATACCGATAAAGACTGGGGGAACAACCAGCCGAATGATACCTAGTATATTGGGGAAGTAGACCACATGACCAGGAGTGGGCAGTATTTCAAGCCCCCACACCAGGATCAACCAGAGGCGTCTGGGAAGGACAAGGAGGCAGAGAAATAGAAAGAAAAGTAACTCGAAGATGAGGCTATACTGAAACAGCTTAAGAAGATACAAGCAGACATAGACAAGCTGTCCTTTCTACGATGGACAGGGCCAAACTTTCAACTGACACCATGCCTGAGCAGCTGGTAGGATTGGTCTTTCCGAGAGGAGCTTCCCTGACATTGACCTTCACTGACAAGGAGCTGCTGCCTGAGGGCGCAAACCATAACAAGCCTTTCTACATCTCTGTGGAATGTAGAGATAAATGGATACCAGTAGTTCTTGTTGACACAGGATCTGCTATCAACGTGTGTCCGTCGAGGACGACATATGCAACCAGGTTGAAACCCGCAGACTTTGTGCCTACTGCCCAGGTGATACGGGTATATGACAATACTAGCAGAGAAGTGATGGGACTGTGCAGATTTAGACTCAGGTTGGTCTAGGACAACAGAAAATCGACTTTCACGTCTTGGACGTTCTCGCAACCTTTAACTTACTCTTGGGGCAGCCGTGGTTGCACCAGATGAAGGCAATCTCTTCCACCCTGTATTAGATGCTGAAGTGCCCCCATGGGAATGGGATGGCTATAGTTTTTGGGGATTCTTCAATCCATCCGCCGCTAGAGGTGTCTACATCGGTTTTGGAGATCGAACATGGCATGAAGGATGTGTTTTTGTTGTGGTTCACCCTAGCTAAGGCTCGGGTTGTACAGAACATATTAGCTATTGACGAGGGGTTATATGTCAATGCATAGTCTGTGTACCTCATGAACAAGCTCTAGCATATCCCCGGGATGGGATTAGGGAAAAGTGGCCGGAAAGGAGTTGTAGCATCGGCCGAAGTGCCGCGTAACCCGCATACCTTTGGTTTAGGTTATCTGCCTACCAAGGAGGACTGGGTGAGGAAAGACAAAGAGATGGCCGAAAGGGCCAGAGCCAAGTAAATCGGGAAACCTTATGAGTTGGTGCACCGGCCTATTCAGGGCACCCTGAATGGACACTTTGTCCGGGAGGGGGAGGACTTCCCGTTATGCGGCTTCCGAGAGCCATGGCTAAATGCAGAGAGGAGGCGCTTGCCGGGGTTCGAGATTTTCTTTGACTTGTAATTGTCCAGGGATGATGTTGCCGAGGAGCAGACAGACCTGATAGCTGAGGCTAAGCAGTACAAAGAGGAGGTTTCTGAGAGCGCAGAGTTTGAAATGGGGGCAGCGCTGGCTTGTCTACTCTTACATCCTCAGATCGTACAAGAGTGCTTGGGGGATGATCTCTCAGTGTTCGTGATTGGGAATGAAACGGTTGTGAGCCCATCTTCAAACATTCTGGATGCATCCATTGCACCCTCCCTTGTCTGGCAATACGAGGAAGGCTTCTTATCGAGCAACACTGGGTCAGGTAATGAGCTAGAATCTGATTCCACTGAGTCCGTGGAGTCGGAATCAGGTTCCAGCTCGTCTGAGTCTGAGTGCGGTATTCTTGGGGGTGACAACCCGGATGCCACAGTCCTATCTAGGTCGTCTTTTTCTTTTTCCTTTGAGTCTGTTGTAACAGAGGAATCAGGCGACTTGGAAGTGATTAATGAGAATTGTCCGACTGTGGCCTTCGAGTACTTTTTAGTGCCCTTAATTTATTGCATTAATCAGGACTTTCAAAATTTCGATGAAAACGACGAGGAAGAAATCCCTCCGGTCTTGAAATTTTTGCTTGATCAAGAGTAGGAGAGGTTTGTAAAACCCTTGGTTGATGAAATCACCACAATTAACGTTGGTACTGAAAAGGACCCGCGGTTGGTCCAGATTGGGTCCACGTTGTCTTCGGAGGAGCGCGAGCGCTTAGTCGCTTTGTTAAAAGATTTCAAAGATGTTTTCGCATGGTCCTACGAAGACATGCCTGGAATCGATCCTGAGATTGTATAGTACCGGATCCCTCTTGACCCAGAGGCCCGACCTGTTAAGCAGAAGCTCAGAAGGATCCACCTTGATTGGGCTGTTAAGATCAAAGAAGAGGTCACCATGCAAATTGGCGCAGGGTTCCTGCTGGTATCCGAATACGCAACATGGTTGGCCATT
Organism: Camellia sinensis; assembly: GCF_055761805.1. Taxonomy (NCBI): domain Eukaryota; kingdom Viridiplantae; phylum Streptophyta; class Magnoliopsida; order Ericales; family Theaceae; genus Camellia; species Camellia sinensis. Next base: position 126,433,554 of record NC_138974.1, read on the forward strand.
ATAGTTCCAGTTTCGAAGAAAGATGGTAGAATTCGGAGATGTGTGGACTTCATGGATTTGAACAAAGCCAGTCCGAAGGACGACTTTCCTCTACTGCATATCGATGAGTTAGTGGACTTCACTGCAGGGCATGCGCTGCTCTCATTCAGGGATGCCTTTTCTAGCTGCAATAAGATATTGATGGCACACGGAGACTGGGAGAAGACCGCTTTCACCACCCCATGGGGAACCTATTGTTATAGGGTGATGCCGTTTGGGCTGAAGAACGCTAGGGCTACATATCAACGGGCTGCGACCACAATATTGCACGACATGATCCATAAAGAGGTGGAGGTGTATGTGGATGACATGATTGTCAAGTCCAAAGAAAGAAAAGGCCACTACACCGCGTTGCAGAAGTTTTTCCAACGGATCAAAGAGTATTAGTTGTAGCTGAATCCTCAGAAGTGTACGTTTGGTGTTACAGCAGGGAAAATGCTGGGGTTCTTGATCACACAAAGGGGCATCAAAGTTGACCCTTCCAAAATCAAGGCCATCTTAGAAATGCCACCACCAAGGACTAAAAAGGAGGTGTGAGGCTTTCTGGGTAAAGTGCAATTCATAAGACGGTTTATCGTAAAATTAACCTTGACTTGTGAACCACTCTTTGGTCTCTTGAAGAAAGGAAAGAAGTTCCAATGGGATGGCCGATGCCAAGCAGCTTTTGAATAGATCAAACAATATTTACAAAACCCACCTGTGTTGTCACCACCTGAGCTGGGGAAACCGTTGATTCTGTATGTTTTAGTGACTGAAACTACAGTAGGTTACATGCTCGCACAGGAGTCTGAGGACAAAGTGGAGAAAGCTATCTACTATCTGAGCAAGAAAATGCTGGATTACGAGACCTGCTACACTCCATTAGAGAAGGCTTGTTTAGTCTTGGTATGGGCTACCAGGAAGCTACGGCACTACCTGTTAGCTCACTTTGTAATACTGGTTTCGAGATTAGATCCCATCACATATCTCTTTGAGAAACCGGCACTTACGGGTAGCCTAGCCCGTTGGTTGCTTCTTCTTTCCGAATTCGATTTGAAGTACGTGACGCGCAAGTCAGTGAAAGGGAGAGCGGTAGCGGAGTTCCTAGCCGATCACCCAGTCGAAGGTGATGAAGCAGTTGAGTACTTATTCCCAGACGAGGCCATTTTGCATGTCGAAGACGAAACTTGGATGATGTACTTTGACGGAGTGTCAAACCAATATGGGTATGGGATAGGAGTGTTGTTGATAGCAACCGACAATTCCTGCATACCTCTAGCATTCAAACTCCGGTTCAGAGTATCGAACAATGAGGCAGAGTATGAGGCATGTATTGCCTATTTAGAAGCTTCCCTAGAACTAGGGGCAAAACGGTTGGATGTCATCGGGGACTCAAACCTTGTTGTATCTCAAGCTAAAGGAGATTGGAAAGTTAAAGAAGAAAAGGTGAGAATTTACCACCAGACCTTGGACGTGTTAATTCCTCAATTTGAGAAGCCGAATTTTGCCCATCTGTTAAGAGAGAAGAACAGGTTCGCAGATTCACTAGCAACTCTATCTTCCATGATAGACATCCCTTTCGGAGTCCGAATGCGTCCGATCATTATTAAACAGAAATTCGTGTCGACTTACGAGTTGATTGCTGCCATAGACAAGGTACAAAATGAAAATCTCTGGTATTATGATGTCTGGAACTTCTTGGAGAAAGAGGTGTATCCACCAAGGGAAAATGCCAAAGATAAGAGGGCAATTCGAAGAATGACTGCTCGGTTCATTGTCTGCAAGGGTAAACTGTACAAGAGAGGCCATCTCGGGATGCATAAACTATGTGCTGATGCTGAAGAGTCCAAGCGCCTGATGGAGGTCATCTATGGAGGAGAGTGCCGAGCATACATGAATGGGGTGATGCTAGCTCGGAAAATCCTTAGACAAGGTTATTACTGGTCCACCTTGGAGGAGGATTGTATTGGCTTTGCTCGGCGATGCCACAAATGTCAGATCCATGTAAACTGAATGAACATTCTGCCATCGAAACTGTACAACATGACTTCGCCATGGCCATTTTCATACTGGGGGATTGATGTAATCGGGGCTGTCACTCCGAAGGGGTCTAATGGGCATGAGTACATCTTGGTAGTGATAGACTACTTCACGAAGTGGGTTGAGGCCCAATCTTACGCGATGTTGAAGGCATCGCATGTTGCTAAGTTTATTAGGAACAATATCATCTGCCGCTACGGGGTCCTGAACGAGATTATTTCAGATAATGGTTCCCACTTCAAGAAGGAGGTGATCGATTTGTTGGAGAAGTATAATGTGGCTTTTCATAAGTCATCCACATATCGGCTGCAGACCAACGGAGCAGTTGAGGCCGCCAACAATAACATCAAGCACATTCTGCAGAAGATGATGGAAACCTACCGGGACTGGCCAGGTAAGCTGCCATTTGCTTTGTGGGGCTACCGGACTTCAGTTCGAACTTCTACCGAGGCAACTCAACATTCTTTGGTTTATGGGATGGAGGCTGTTCTGCCAATCAAAGTTGAGGTTCTGTCATTGTGGGTATTGGCTGAGAGTCAAATAGCAAAGGCAGATTGGCAGTAGAACAGGTTCGAAGAACTTATGCTTTTTGATGAGGGAAGGCTGAAAGCACTGTATCATGTTCAGGGTTATCAACGAAGAATCGCCAGGGCTTTCAACAAGAAGGTTAAATCCAGGAATTTGAAAGAAGGAGATTTGGTGCTCAAAGACAACTGAGCTCCCATCCACGACCCTAGGGGCAAGTTCAGACCCAATTAGACTGGTCCTTGCATCATCAAGTCTATCTGGTCGGGTGGAGCTGTAGTTCTGATAGACCTAGATGGCCTAGAGTTCTCCCAACCGATCAACATGGACAAGTTGAAGAAATACTTTCCCTGAGTGGCTCGCTAGGCCGAAAACCCCAAAGGCAACCTAGGCAAAAGTTAGAGCACAGAAAATTTGAAATAATAAAAATTGAGCTTGCAAGGTTGAAAACCTAGAAATGGCGGCCTTGACAAAAGTTAGAGCACAAAAGGAGAGAGTTAATACATGAGTGAACCCGAGCCGAACTATGTAAGGCTTGATCCCATCTTTGGGATACGTAGGCAACTTCATTATGAAGTCCAGCCATAAACACTTCCCTGATCAACTTTGTCCGTGTGATCTTGTTGGTCATGTTTGTCCATTTTGCATTCAAGAGCTCGGTTTGTGATCTCAAATGCAGTGCTATTCTGACTAGGGGCAACTTTCCAGTTGCTAAGGATCCGGGGTTATACATCTCAGTGATAGATCTCGGATATGTCCAGTTTTGATCCATATCAAAAATGGTTTTGAAAAGTTTTAATAAAAGTTGATTTTGCTCAAATTAATCTTTTTACAACTTAGACCATTTTTAGACCAAACAGAAAATTTTTAATACCCACAACCTTCAATTACATTGATTTTAGTACAGAGCTCTCCTACTCTTGAATACAAATTGAAATTGCTATTATTACATTCATAAAGAAAACTTGAAAATACTGATTAAAGCAAATAAATTTGGGGCATAGTCAGGTGTTCCTACGTCCCCTCCCAGACCTTGTGGAAGCCTCTGATGCCGAAGTAGGCCCGATCTGCGCCTCGTCATCAAGGCAATCTATGCACTCATCAGAGAGAGTGAAATTGAAAGTGAGAGCGGGGGCCAGAAGCTCTCTCGTCCTCCATACTATGGCATACCGAGCTAGCTGTGCGCTTCGGACGGGAAATACAGCAGGGTACTCTATCCCTTCCTCCGGGCAAGTCTGATCATGACCAAGCTGACGTCGGATTCGAAACGGAAAGTAAAGGACACAGTGCGTTAGACGGACAACTGAATTACAGGCTGGCAAGTCATGCTGTAGCTCATCGCTAGTAGATTAAACCAGGGGCAGCGCCATGCAATGTCAAGAGCAATCAAACTGCGCATCCATTCGTACCACCATCTCTCATCAGAGGCATCAACTAAACGTCGCTGGAAGAAATAGCTGCAAGCTAAATATGCTGGGCATGAGTCCATAACCCTTAATTTGTCCATCAACCATATCTGGGAAGGGATGAAAAAAATGAGAGATTAAAGAATAGAGAGATGTACATGGGGAGAAAAGTGAGAAAAGGGCTTTGAGAGAAAATCCGAGCCTGAGGGCCGAGTGATGTGAGATATATATGTGAGATGGGGTGGGAAACATACCTACAGCAGTAGTGGACTCCCCGCAAATCTAGTAGTCTCTCGACCATGGAAAGCGTCCAAACCCATCAATGTCTCAGCTAGTGTCATGGCGATACAGCTCTTGCTCTCTTTCAAGCCCTCGGTAACCTCAATCAAACGGGTGCTAAACCCATTGGAGCCTGGGGCAAGCAAGAAATGTGACAACATACACAAGCAAAGTGCATGTCGCCGGAAACCCTGCCAGTCATGGTCGCCGCGATCGCCGGCATCAGAAAACCGACGAACCAAGCTCAGAATATCCATACTCCGTCGCGAGTTAATGATCGAGCATCATGCAAAGTGAGCTTGCACATGTGTCCTAAGGCTTGGACGTGGCCAAAACGGAATTGTGGCAAAATCTCTTCCTCGTGCTCGGACCCATCAGAGCTTGGCAGTCTTTGAAAGTAGGACATATCTCTTGTCTGCGAAAGCTAAAGACGTGAGTTACCGGATTCCAAAACCTTGTTGTGGCATGAAGGAACGGAAGACGCAGTGGGGTGCGACTCAGCGTGAATAGTGCATTTATGCCGAAGCCCCGGAAATTCACCTTTTCCGAGCTATCCAAGGTAGCAATCCAATTTGTGAGATTTTGGATAAGAAATGCCTTCATGTTGGTGCAAAACTGAGTTAGAATGAGGCAACCACGAAGCTGGAACCTTTATGAAGGATAAAGCACTTTTTGGAGGACAAGTGTCAGAAAACTGGAGGTTCACAGGCTAACTGGTCGGCCGACCACTTTTTCTAGTCGGCCAGCCAGTTTTCTGGTCGGCCAGCTACTTTTCTGGTCTCCAGGCCAAGAAAGTGGTTGGCCAGCCACTTTTGGTAGTCGGCCATGGAGCAAAAGTTGTCTACAGCCTTTTCCTTGCCTCCAAAAGAGAGTCTCTAGCTTTCCTGTGTGCGGAGAGTGCTGAAGGTCCGAGTTTACCTCTGTTTCGGATGCATTCTGTCGCCTTGTTTGGCTAAAATGCATTTTTTTATCGAGTTGTTGCTCTTTGCTTATCAAATTGTTGCTCATTTGTTTATCGAGTTGTTGGTCATTCGTTTGTCAAGTTGTTGCTTTTTGTTTATCGAGTTGTTGCTCTTTATTTATCAACTTGTTACTCTTCGCTTATCAAGTTGTAAACTTGTTAAAGTCTTGTTGTTGTTTTTAGTATTGAGTCGTTTTGTTGCGTTGGTTCATTACCTGACATGGCAATGCACGATGTTCAAATTCCATTCAATCCATTTTTTTTTTGTGCAAAATGATGCGATGCAATGCTTAGAATACAAATACAACACTTTTTGAACGAAAAGATGTTTTCATTCCATCATGTTTCCTTTTTACAACATTTTACAACAGGGTACAAGTGTTAAAGAAAATAAAATTGCGTAAGCTGTACAATGTGCTATAACTACATGTAAAAAGAAAAATAAAGTAGGAACATTTGCATCAATGCTATCAAGCTCAAGACCAAGAGGCCCTTTTCACCCTCTTCGGTTGAGCAGCCTCCGCGCCACCATCGTCGGCATCTCTGCCTGAATCGGAGCCACTATCCTCGGAAGCCTCCTCGGTGTCGCCTTCGCCCTCCAAATCAGAACCATTGTCATCATCCCTGCCTACAAATGTCTCTGACTGTGGATGTGCTAACTCCTCCTCCTCGCTAGACTCGTCATCCTGTCTAATAGGTGCTCAACGTCTCCCCAGGCCGTGTGCTAAGACTCCTCTCCTAGCTGCTCGAGAAGGCCTGGATGGACTAGTCTGCAGAGGTGGGACTTGAAAAAGGACAGTTTGAATGCATCAGCCAATATGTATATCAGATGTAGATGCAAGAATGATACACAGAGTAGGGTGCATACAGATATAGTGTGTGAATGTGATGTGTTAGATGTGCTCTACACATGCAATGAATCAATGCAGTGTGTAGGAGAGGGTTCAAGAAAGGAGTTGGAAAATTCGAAAGTCTTCGAAGATCCTTGAAGAACAACTTCGAATTCTCTAGAAGAAATGTGAGAGGCTTAGATTCTTCAATGATCTCAACTTAAGAACACAAGAGTAAAGGAGATGATGGAGATAAGAGATTGGGTGAAGAAGAAGGCAAAATGGCTAGAGAGAGAATAATGGTAAGGCTCTCCCATGGATCTCCCACTTTCACTCTCAAGGTTGATAATGGAGATGGGAAATTAGTTCTTTCCCAAGAGTTAACTCTCCAAAATCCATCCCTTGTAAAGCTATGGGTGGGTGCTATTTATAGGCACCTCACGATGTAGGATGGAGCCCATGTGCAAGGCACATGGGGAATATTCTCTCTAACCACCTTGTCCGAGGAGGTGACCTCTCTGAGGATAAGGAAAACCCCGAGGAGGAGATCAACCTCTCGGCGAACCCTTCTTTTTAGCCACACCTAACCAATGATCCCCGATCATCCCAAGGGGTCAGGGGTAGTCCTAGAGGACGCCCTGCCGCAAATATTGCCGAGTCTCAGGGACCCCCTAGATCGTGCCACCTCGACTCGGGTATAGGCTAGTTTAACCGAAGAGTGAATTTATCTCCACTCACCGTCCTCGGGATCGGGTCCTTTGTTCGGACTTCATTACGCCCATGGTTTTGGTCCGCTGATCCCGGAAAGCTCCGAGGCCGCAAGTGTTCTGGGACTCATTGATGGAGCGGCTTCTGGATTGCGTCTGAATCCGTTCGAAGCCAAGTGCTTCAGATCTCTAGATTCGTGGATCCGAATCCTTTCGAGCCCGAGTGCCTCGGATCTCTAGGCTTGCTCAATACCGTTTTGAGTCTGAGCCCAAGTAAGTCTCTAAGTTCGTGGATCCGAACCCTTTCGAGGCTTAGAGTGATTCGGCCTCGTTTGATGGCGATAAATCCGGGCCCACCAATCTTGGACTTGCAATAAATTCAGGCCCACCAACCTTGAACTATTGGACCTAAATAATTTAGTGGGCTAAAATTAGCTCCTTTTACATTTGCTCCTTGCGTGTATGAGAAATTGTAATTTTCTCGGACATGCATAATTTCACCTTATCAGCCATGCTTCACATTACATCTTCAGGAATATTTAATCTTGATAGAGTCTAAGGATAAAGCTAAGGATTCACCGTAATTTACAGATAAAATTGATAAATAATATTAAAAATAAATAAATAAATAAATAACTTCTTTTTTTTTTGTACTCTTTTTTTTTTGAACTTTTTTTTTATACACGTGAATATATATATACTATTTTTTCACTCCAAGCAAAAATAAAACACCCATCACCATTTTTTTATTCTGAAAAAATAAGGCCCATTTTTTTTTGGTCAAACTTGACTTTGCATTTCCTTCAACAATTTATAAACAATTCAAATCCAAAGATGCTCCAGAATATTCGGAGACTTATTATATATATAAATATACATCTTAGCACACCAGGGACTATAGAATCAAACCCTTCCTTTTTTAGGCCAAATAAATTTTGTCCTTGTCCTCTTTTATTATAGATTTTTTTAAAACCCTATTCTTAGCCTTCTCTCTCTAAAAGAGAGACCAACGCAGGCTACTATTCTTTTTTTCTCAACAAATCAGAGGGCAATGTTGTGCTCTCCCTCTTCAACAAACCAGAGGCTCAAACCTACGTTGAAGACCACTGCCATTTGCATGATCTTCCAATTTTCTTTGGATTTCAAGTTCTGAAACCGTGCTTTCTTCACCGATTTTTTTTTTTGTTTTTTGACTTACTTGACCGAGACTAACCCAGCCTTTTTCTTCTTCAACAAAACAGAGACTACCACAATGTGCATGCTGGTCGTCGTAGCTTCAAGCAGCGCCACCGACTTGTCCCAGCTCCAACCATCGCGGACGTCACAACCCAGATCCAGACACTGCGGAGCTCGCTGACCAGCACCAATGCCGACTCCTCAGCGACGTCACTGCCGCTTCTGGCCTTCGACTGTCGAGCTCGACCACTGTTGGCCTCTCCGCTGCAACTTCGCCATCGATCCCGACTGCCCAGAGCCGACCACACCGTTGTCCATTCAACGTGACACGTGTGGTTGCCAACTCCTCTGCGACACCACTGCTGCCTCCGGCTTCGGATTGTCCGACATTGACCACACACGTCCGCCCACTCAACGCGACGTGTGTGGTCTTGCCTAGCACTGCACAGCTTGTCGTTGGCCTCGAGTGTGCTTGTTTCATATCTACAGCCCGTGCTTGTGCGTCTCACACTTGCGGCCTTGCCATTGCCTCTAGCCGCGGCTTGCTCCGGCTCCGGTTTGCACCATTTCTCGGTTTCCTTGTTCATTGTTGCTTTGAATCTGCTCTTGCTTTCTCTGATCTGTGGGTAAAATTTTGTTCAAACCCACTTTCCTTTCTTGCTTTGATGGACCTTTGTGCTCACGAATTTAGATCTGCTGGGCCTTAATGCTAATGTCTGTGATTTTAAATTCCACTGATGCTAAAATTTGTAAAGTTTGAGATCACAAGTTTGTGGGTGAATACTTAAACCCACTGTTTTGAACTCTACATCTGATATACATATATATATTGTGAATCTTGATTTGTTGATTGCTGCTCATTGCTAAAGAAAATAAGACTTGAGTGAACCCCTCTTAAATGCTTGGTCACTGAGAGAACTAAAATGCCCTGATATTGAATTTTGCAATCTTGGCCTAAGATGGGTAGTACACTATTGAACCTGCCCTGATACACTCTGAATTTGTGAACTCTGATGGTAATTTTTGATTTCAGTCTTGAGGCTTGCAAACAGTCTTGAACTAGTGCTCTGTTGAATCTTGATAGACTTGTTGCAATGAATCTGAATCCCGTGCGTATTGAAGACCATAGAGTTGTTCCAATTTGTTATTGTTGATGTTTGAGGAGATGAATTTGTTGAATCTTGAACTTGTGGACACTTGAGGAAATAAAATGTTGATGCCGAAATTTTGCTTGAACATTGTTGCTTTATGTCGGCTTAAGAGGAACCGGCCCGGAGAGATAAAACCTTGATTGTAGTATTTTCATGAACTTGCTCGGAGTAATAAAATTGTTGTAGCTTAAATAGATCATTATTACTTGTTGATGTTGTCCCATTTCGATAACGCCTGAATCATGATATGAAATTGATATTGCTCATCTCATTTGTCGGCTTTGTTATTTCAGGCAAATAAATTTTTGTACGAAATCCACGATCCCGAGGCCCTCAAAATCTTCACTAATGAGAGCAGGCTGTTCTTCGGAAGTCTGAACGAGGGCAAAACTGTCCCTTAGGAGTTCGAAAGTAGCATACACCCTATTTCGGCAATAAAGATCCCTCTGGAAGGCAACCGAGTCTACCAAGCCTGCACCAATAGAAGTAAGGATTGTCTCTCAAAAGTCCGAATAGAAGCAAGGTTGTTCCTCAGAAGTTCGAGCGGAAACAAGGCTGTCCCTCAGAAGTCCGAGCAGAAACAAGGCTGTCCCTCAGAAGTTCGAGCAGAAACAAGGTTGTCCCTCGGAAGTCTGAGCAGAAACAAGGCTGTCTCTCGGAAGTCCGAGTGGATGCGCACTTCTACTTGGGCAGCTAATGAAAGCAAAGGCTATCCCTCAGGAGTTTGAGTAAGAGTCCACTCTACTTTGAAAAAAAGATCCTCAGAGCTCGTACTGATGAAATCAAGGGCTGTTCTTCAGACCTGCACTAATGACAGCAAGAGTTGTCCCTCAGAAGGCTCTCCCTTAGAAGTCCGAGCAGAAACAAGGCTGTCTCTCGGAAGTCCGAATGGATGTGCACTTTTACTTCGGCAGCTAATGGAAGGAAAGGCTATCCCTCGAAGCTCGCACTGACGGAAGTGAGATCTGTTCTTCGAAAGTCTGAGGTGGAGAACACACTCTACTTTAGCAAGAAAGATCCTTGAGGCTCGCATTGATGGAAGTGAGGTTTGTTCTTCGAAAGTTTGAGTGGGAGCACACACACTACTTCAACAATAAAGATCCTTGAAGCTCACGCTGATGGAAACAAGATTTGCTCTTCGAAAGTCAGAGTGGGAGCACACACTCTACTTCAACAGGAGAGATCCTCGAAGCTCGCCGAGTGGGAACACACACTCTGCTTCAACAAGAAAGACCCTCGAAGCTTGCACTGATAGAAGTACTGTTCTTCGGAAGTTTGAATAGAAGCAAAGGCTGTCCCTCGGAAGTTCGAACCCACACTAATGAGAGTAAGAGATGTCCCTCGGAAGTCCGAACAGAAGTAAGGCGACAGAAGTTCGAATAGTAGCACACACACCCTACTTCGGCAAGAAAGATCAATTATGGTAGGAAATTGAGTCTACCAAGCCCGCACTAACAGAAGTGAAGATTGTTCCCTGGAAATCTGAGCGGAGGCAAAGCTGTTCCTCAAAAATCCAAGTGGATGTACACTCATTTCTTTGGCAATTCAATGGAAGCAAATGCTATTCCTCGAAGCTTGCACTGACAGAAGCGAGGTTTGCTCTTTGAAAGTCTGAGTGGGAGCACACACTCTATTTCAGCAAGAAAGATCTTCGAAGCTCGCATTGATGGAAGCAAGGATTGTCCCTCGGAAGTCTGAATGAAAGCAAGAGATGTCTCTCGGAAGTCTAAATGTATGTATACTCCCTTCTTCGGTAATCAATGGAAGCAAAGGTTGTCCCTCGAAAGTCCGAGTAGGAGTATACTCTACTTCAACAAGAAAGATCCTTGAAGCTTGAACTGACAGAAGCGAGGTCTGTTCTTCGAAAGTCTGAGTGGGAGCACACCTCTACTTCAACAAGAAAGATCTTTGACACTCTTTGAAAGTCTGAGTGGAAGAACACGCTCTACTTCAGCAAGAAAGATCCTTGAGGCTCGCACTGATGGCAGCGAGGTCTGTTCTTCGAAAGTTTGCGTGGGAGCACACACTCTATTTCAACAAGAAAGATCCTCAAAACTTACATTGATGGAAGCAATGGCTGCTATTCGGAGGTCCGAGAGGGAGCACACACTCTTTCGCCAACTAATGAAGAAGGCTGTCTCTCGGAAGTCCGGGTGGGAGTACACTTTACTTTGGCAAGAAAGATCCCTCTTGGCTAGCAATTGAGTCTACCAAGCTCGTACTAACGGAAGTAAAGATGTTCTCTGGAAATCCGAGTGGAGGCAAAGTTGTCCCTTGGAAATCCGAATCTTCTTGATACTGTGCTTCTCAATTGCTATCAAGCCTAAAATAAGAGCCTTATACTCGGCTTCATTATTCGAGCAATGGAAATCCAGTTTATAAGACAAATATAACTTTTTCCCACTTTTGCTTGTAAGGACTATCCTGGTTCCTCATTTACCTCTGACTGCTGCTCCGTCAAAGCTCAATGTCCAAAAGCTTTCCTCGGAAGCATAGCCGCATGCACGTCTCCTTTTAATTCTTCATTCACTGGTTCATAGTCACCACTTGGAAATTGGGCAAGGAGATCGGCTAAGGCTTGGCTTTTGATTGCCTTGGGAGCTACACATGTGATCTCGAATTCACCTAGTGCTAACAACCATCTTGCCACCTTCCCGGTTATAGCAAGCCTGCTGATGAGGTATCGGATTGGATCACTCCTAGTAACAATCTGAATCTGACGTGCTAAGAAGTAATGTCTGACCTTTTGGGCGGTGAATACCAAAGCTAAGCAATGTCTCTCTATCGGAGTATATCGGACTTCTGCTCCTTGAATCTTATGGCCGATGTAATACACCGGGCGTTCTGCTCCATCTATATCTTGGACCAATAATGCCCCTATGGACTTGGGGGTTGAGGTTAGGTACAACATTAGAGGGACCCCGAGCTGCGGGGCTATCATGGTCTGAGGCGAGGTCAAGGCCGACTTGATTCCCTCGAAGGCCTTTTGGTGCTCTTGGTTCCACTCGAACTTGGCATCTCCTTTTAACAATGAGCCGAAAGGGGCAGAGATCTCTGCAAGTGCTGGGATAAACCTCTAAACATAAGACACCTTCCCGAGGAATTTCTTTAACTCCTTCTAAGAATGCGGTGGAGGCATTGCTCTGATAGATTTGACCTTGTTTTCATCTGCCTCGATACCATGCCTATGTACAAGAAACCCGAGGAACTTCCCAGCCATCACCCCGAAAGCACATTTGAGAGGATTCATCCTCATTTTGAATTTTTGGCATCTCTTGAATACTTTCTCAAGGTCTCGGAGATGGTCCTCTTCTTTCTTGGATTTCACCACTAGATCATCAACATAATCTTCTACCTCATGATGGATCATGTCATGAAAAATGGCAGTCATAGCCCTTTGGTAAGTTGCTCCGGCATTCTTGAGTCCGAAAGGCATGATTGTATAAAAGAAGTTTCCGAGAGGTGTTCTAAAAGCAGTCTTTTCTGCGTCCTCTTCAGCCATCTTAATCTGATTGTATCCACTGAATCCATCCATGAATGAGAACATCTGGTGTCCCGAGGTGGCATCCACGAGGGTGTCGATGTGAGGAAGAGGGAATTCATCCTTCGGGCAAGATTTGTTCAAATCTCGAAAGTCTACATATACTCTGATTTGACCATTCTTCTTCTTTACTAGCACTATGTTTGCCAACCACGTGGGGTACTGTATTGGCCAGATGAAACCAGCTTGTTGAAGTTTTTTCAATCTCCTCCTTTATCTTCTCTTCGAGATCTGGATGATATTTTCGAGCAGCTTGCTTAATTGGCTTGGAGTTTGGGAACACATCAAGATAATGGGAGACTAGGTCAGGATCTAGTCCGGGCATTTCCTTATATGACCAAGCGAACACATCTGAATACCGGCTTATCAACTTTAACAAATGTTCTCGCTTCTCTGGGCTGAGGCTCGAACTTATGAATATCGGCCTCGGTGCATCTTGTCCATCACTTAGATCTATTTCAATAAGTTGTTCGGGCTGAGGCTTCGGCCCATCTTGCCTGCATTCTGGAGCCACTTCAGGCTTTATCACTATGTCATTGTCAGGAGGCTCTTCTTTTGACTCGGAGTCGGTGACTGAAGAAACCGACTCCGCGCACCTTCATAAATAGTACACCATCTTGCCCCCTTCTCGGACTTTCATCACCTTCCGAGGAAAAGGTGGACTTTTTGGTCTAGAGATCGCCCGTTTACTTGATTCTGCCATTGGCTCCTTGTCATCTTTGATATCCTCCCAACGAGGAATTTTGACCCCTTGAGGCTTAGAGGTGGTGGGAACTTCTTCGACAGCCAGTTCGGTGAAGTAGATGGCATCAGAATAATGAGCTTCATGGGTCTCGAAAGGCCTTTCTGTAGCTTGAATTGTCACCGTCTTCTTTCCTCATTTAGCCTTAACACACCGATGATAACTTGACGGTACTGCCCCATATCTATGCATCCAGGTCCTCTCTAGAATGATGTGATAATTTGCCTCAGAGTCGATACTATGGAACTTGGTGGCCGAACGAATCTCTCCGACGGGTAAATCAACTGTTACACATCCTACAGTAACTCTCCTTTCTCCACTGAAGCCAGTGATGACTGTCGGCTGTTTCACAATGCACTCTTCAGGGATTCCAGCTTTCTAGAGTAGTGCGAGTCATAATGTTGATAGAGGCTCCGCTATCCAGAAAGGCCCTTTTGAACTCAACCCCATTAATAAAAGCAGTCACGTAAAGCGGGCGGTTGTGAGAAAAGGGATACTTTCGATCAGTCTCGGAGAAAGTAATGGCACTAGATTGCTCTTTTGCCTTCCTCGGAATAGATCCCTCGGTCGACATGCATTCCTCATGGTGTGCCTCAGCTACGTTGATAATAGACTTGGTGATTTCTGTTCTTGCCTCCCTGGAAAGTCCAAGCTGGTCGAAGAACTGCTTGAACTTTACACAGTCTTGCAAGGTTTTGGCATAGTGATCTAGATCTTGTTCCACTCTTGGAGGCTCATAGTTAACCATCTCCTCGGTCTCTTCAAAATAAGATGCCACATAAACATGGTGTCCTCCTCTTCCGTAGCACTCTTCTCCTCCTTCTGGATCAAAGGGATCGTCGACATGAGTTGTGAAGGTTCTACCCTCTGGATTGAGAGCACTTCTGTAGTAAACTTGCTTACCCTCGGGCTCGAGGATGTTGTCCAGATAGTAATCATCGTCATCGAGATTGGCGATAGCCTCAATCATTGGGCCTTCATAAGCTAACATAGCAACATTCTTTCCCTTGTCTCGGTGCTGAGGATATGGTTGTTCTCGGATATCTTGAGTCCCTTGCTTTTTGAACCTCAATGTGTCTGCCTCGACTTTATCTCTGAAGATTTTCCTGAGAGTCCAACACTTCTCTGTCGGATGTTTCAATGTACGATGGTAGACACAAAATTCAGGGCTCTCACGGTCCTTTTTTGATGGCATTTCTTGGACATAAGGCAATTTTAGCTCTCCGTCGGCCACCCATTCCTTAACTAGAGCTTTCACTTCTTCGATTCCACATGGATAAGAAGCATTCCCCTTTTCACCATTATATTGCTTTCTCTTCTGGCCTCTATGACCTCCTCCTTGTGACTTTCGGGTATCTGGGGCAGAGGCAGCAGCAACAATAGGTCCACGAGACGATTTGAAGCTAGTCTTGTAACTGGCCTTAAATCCGGACTCCCGAGCCTGAGGAATGCTAATGTTTCGAGCTGCTTCTATTAATGCCGAGAAGGTGGGTAGCTTGTGATTAACTAGAAACATTTTGTACCTGCTCAATGCCCCTTCTAGACAGATTTGAACCAAATAACTCTCCTCCACTGCTTCATGGCAATCCACGACCTTGTCCTGAAACCTTTTGACGTAGTCAAGGATGTCTTCACTTTCCTGCTGCTTTTCTTTACACAATGTAAGTGTGGTCACCTTCTCCGCCACTTGAAAGAACTTAGAGTGGAATTTGTTAACCATTTCCTCCCAACTTCGGACAGAGTTTGGGGCCAAATTAACATACCAACTATATGCTTGGTCGGTGAGGGACTTAGAGAATTCTCTCAGCCGGAGGACGTGGTTTGAACCATGAATACCCGGAGTCTCGATGAATCGCACAACATGTTCTCAAACATTTCCTTGTTTGCCATCGAACTTGATGAATTTCGGTACTGTATACTCCTCAGGGTATGGATAGCTCAGCATCTCAATGGGGTAAGGCGGCTTGACATCCGGATCAGGCAACGAGGGTAAAGTCCTCTTGCCCCGTTCGAGATCGAACATGGCTTGCACATCGGCAAGAGTGAGAAACTGTTGAGGGAGAGAGTTTGATGGTGGTATTCCCGAAACTTGGCTTATGGACCCAAAGACTGAGCTAAGGGCGACTTGGCCATTCTGGTGCTACGAATTCATCATTGGTGAGGACATTTGATGATACTGGCCATTAGCGCCTATAGACAAGCCAGTTGGTGATGGGACATTGAATTGAGGCCCGTAAAGTCCACCGCACGGCGCCGCTATACTTGGTTGTGCTTGAAAATTTGTTGTTGGCACCAAAGGAGGCCCGTTTGGTGCTTGGGTAACATTTACTGGAGGCGTAACAAGATTAGGTACGGGCAGAGCTCCCTTTTGCGCCATCATGCTCCTCATGTTTTCCTGGACACCAACAG
This sequence comes from Camellia sinensis, assembly GCF_055761805.1. NCBI lineage: Eukaryota > Viridiplantae > Streptophyta > Magnoliopsida > Ericales > Theaceae > Camellia > Camellia sinensis. The sequence continues at coordinate 126,449,339 of NC_138974.1, forward strand.
TCGCCGGAGCGCCATGCATTACACCAGAACCTCCCCTAGTCACCATTGGATCTTGGATTGGCACGCCATGGAGCCCGTGCATGGGCAAACTGCTGCCGCCTACTGCGGTTTGAGCATGTGTTACTGTGGCCGCGTTGCCATGAGCCATAGGCTGATTGGGGCCTACTTTTCCTTGGATTTGATTTTGAGCTCCGGCTGGAATAACTCCACCACCAGTTTGATTTCCGTTTGGTGTCGGTGCAAAGTTAGAACTCATCACCAACATGGTGTGAGCGAGATTCTAAAGAGTGGTAAGAATATCCTGCTGAGTATTTTGAAGTCCTTGAATGGCCTCAAGCAAAAGTGGTTGATCTAGAGCCGTAGTTCTGTCATCACCACCATTAGAGGATCCATGTTGGTGAACTTCATCTTCTCCCGCCATCCTTGTTGGAGTTGTGTGGATTCCAGATCTTGTTGAGACCATTAACCAATCTGCCTCCCCAGTGGAGTCGCCAAAATGTAGGAGAGGGTTCAAGAAAGGAGTTGGAAAATTCGAAAATCTTCGAAGATCCTTGAAGAACAACTTCGAATTCTCTAGAAGAAATGTGAGAGGCTTAGATTCTTCAATGGTCTTAACTTAAGAACACAAGAGTAAAGGAGATGATGGAGATAAGAGATTGGGTGAAGAAGAAGGCAAAATGGCTAGAGAGAGAATAATGGCAAGGCTCTCCCATGGATCTCCCACTTTCACTCTCAAGGTTGATAATGGAGATGGGAAATTAGTTCTTTCCCAAGAGTTAACTCTCCAAAATCCATTCCTTGTAAAGCTATGGGTGGGTGCTATTTATAGGCACCTCATGATGTAGGATGGAGCCCATGTGCAAGGCACATGGGGAATATTCTCTCTAACCACCTTGTCCGAGGAGGTGACCTCTCCAAGGATGAGGAAAACCCCGAGGAGGAGATCAACCTCTCGGCGAACCCTTCTTCTTAGCCACACCTAACCAATGATCCCCGATCATCCCAAAGGGTCAGGGGTAGTCCTAGAGGACATCTTGTCGCAAATATTGCTGAGTCTCAGGGACCCCCTAGATCGTGCCACCTCGACCCGGGTATAGGCTAGTTTAACCGAAGAGTAAATTTATCTCCACTCACCATCCTCGGGATCGGGTCCTTTGTTCGGACTCCATTACGCCCATGGTTCTGGTCCGCAGATCCCGGAAAGCTCCGAGCCTGCAAGTGTTCTGGGACTCATTGATGGAGCGGCTTCTGGATTGCTTCTGAATCCGTTCGAAGCCGAGTGCTTCGGATCTCTAGATTCGTGGGTCCGAATCCTTTCAAGCCCGAGTGCCTCGAATCTCTAGGCTTGCTCAATACCCTTTCGAGTCCGAGCCTGAGTACGTCTCTAAGTTCGTGGATCCGAACCCTTTCGAGGCTTAGAGCGATTCGGCCCCGTTTGATGGCGATAAATCCCGGCCCACCAATCTTGGACTTGCGATAAATTCAGACCCACCAACCTTGGACTATTGGGCCTAAATAATTTAGTGTGCTTAAATTAGCTCCTCTTACACAGTGAAATGTTCAGTTTCCATATGTCATCAGAAGTATGATAAATGTAAGGAAATTGAAAAGTACCCGAACGCCGGAGGCATATAGCAGCATCTCCCTCCGCAGAACCATACTCTCAAGTAAAGCCACCACTCCGAGTAACGCCTCAGTATACTCCCTGGGAGGCTGCAGACACAAGTTCAAGTCATCAGTGAATGAATGAATGTCTAAATATCTAAGTGATAAATGAAAACTGTGGAGCATACCAGTGGTGAGTTAGGGTCACTGACGTATCGATGATCCGGCAGTGGAGGCTTCAGTGGAATCTGGTATGGAGTCCCATACTGCCAGCCCGTCAGCTCGGTCGGAAGATCTGGCCATCTAGCATACTGCCAAGTCGAGGGCATCCCTCCAGCCCCACCTCTCGATGTACCGGCCCCGTTGGTCGAAGAAATGTCTCCGGCTCGGGCGTGACTTGAGGAAGGCATGTCAGTAGCTCTCCTCCTGGGGGTACGGACACCTGACAGCGGAGGCATCAGGTACGTATGGCGATATGTCACGTAATCCCCCTCCTCCAGGAAAAGGACCGCGTCATACACAACATAAGGTCCTCTGCCTTCCGGGGTGTGAGACCCCCTGCGGACCGCATCTCTGGTGGAGGCAGTGAGGGGATGTCCTGATTAGAGTTGCCCATCGTCTGGTGCATGAAACACTCTCCGAGAAACTAGGCCATACCGACCAGTCCCTTAAACAAGACCCTATATCGGAAGGAGCCCCATGCCCCAGCAAATAAAAATCAAGGATTCCCTGGCATGTCGATCCAAGGCTGCCAGGTCACCTGCGGGTAACAAATGTATAAATTGATTAGATGTCATAAATATGCAAGATGAATCAAAGCTGAAAGCATGAAGAACTGAGAGTTCTGTATCATCTCCGTCGCCCGTACAGTATCAAAGAACTGCTGGAGTTAGAGCAGAGTCTCCTGAGGCCTGGGCCGGTACCGACCCTCAAATCTACGTGAGTAGGGAATCTCAAGAGGTAGCTCGACCTCGAGCTCAGGGGCCAATGTTGGGAAGTACACGTAAGCCCACAGCTGTGAAAGGCAAGGCAGTGGCTGTCAGAGTAGAGAATGTATAGAAAATACAGAATGCTGAGTGCAGAATGCGAATACAAAATGTATAGAAAATGCAGAATGCTGAGTGCGAAAGGTAGAGTACAAAATGTAATGTGTGTAGTATGAAGTGTAGAGATAATGAAAAGCAGAAATGTAAATCAAGAGGGCAGAATGTACCTCCCAGGCTCGCCAGTAGCCACCTACTATGGTCCCTCGCTCTTGGGAGGTCACGCTTATGTAGCAGTGAAGGGTAGCAAGGCCAGCGTCACCCCAATCATACTGACTAACCTGTGATAGGTCTACCAGAGCACTGAGCAGATAAAGCCCAACTGTGTTCCCCCCGCCGAAGAACAAAGTGGTCCCAAGGAGGAACATCAAAAATCCCCAAGCATACTGCTGTATGGCCTCAATGGTCATAGGCGTTGTCCCCCTGTACCGCTCGGGGAACCAGGTGTACTTGACCCTGCTTGATGATTTGTCGATTGGCGAATGGGCTTCGAGCAGATAAATCTAAGTGGCCTCCCACTCACCCATATCTGCATCGTATGGGATCGGCCGGCCTGCCACGTCAAGGCCCGTCCGCATGGAGATGTCATATGGGGTCATCGTCATGTCCCCGGTGGCTGAAAAATGGAAGGAGTTAGTGGTGTCCCACCATTTCTCTACAAGTGCGCCCAGGAGGGTCCTGCTCGCTGGATGGTGCGACAATCCTGCACAGAATAGGCCAAACCCTGCCTCGTCTACAATATGTCGGACAGTGTCTGGGAGCTCCATATACCACTCCCTCGCGAGGATCGATCCATAACCCCGTGTGAAATGGGAGGATACCTGCATTCAGAATGAACAGATGTATTCAGTTTCAGATTGAAAAGTATGAGCTGTGTGTTCATAATGAAAAGTATGAGCTGTGTGTTCAGATTGAAAAGTATGAGCTGTATGTTCAGAATGAAAAGTATGAGCTGTGTGTTCAGAATGAAAAGTATGAGCTGTGTGTTCAAATTTGAAAAGTGTGAGCTGTGTGTTCAAAATGAAAAATTTGAGCAGTGTGTTATAAACCGAATACTGTGTTATGGACTGCGTGTCCAGATTGAGCAGTGTGCTATAAACCGAATACTGTGTTATGGACTGCGTGTTCAGATTGAGCATTGTGCTATAAACCGAATATTGTGTTATGGACTACGTGTCCAGATTGAGCAGTGTGCTACAAACCGAATACTGTGTTATGTACTGCGTGTCCAGATTGAGTAGTGTGCTATAAACCGAATACTGTGTTATGAACTACGTGTTCAGATTGAGCAGTGTGCTATGTTATGAAAAAATATATCGCGTTAGGAACTGCGTGTTCAGATTGAGTAGTGTGCTATGTTATGACAATAAACCGAATACTGTGTTATAAACTGCGTGTTCATATTGAGCAGTGTGCTATGTTATGAAAAAGTATACCGCGTTATGAACTGCGTTTTCAGATTGAGCGGTGTGCTATCTTATGACAATAAACCGAATACTATGTTATGAACTGCGTGTTCAGATTGAGCAGTGTGTTATGTTATGAAAAAGTATATCGCATTATGAACTGTGTGTTTAGATTGAGTTGTGTGCCAACTAAACAGAATGCTGTGTTATGAATTGTGTGTTCAGATTGAGCAGTGTTATGAGCTGTGTGCCAACTAAATAGAATGCTGTGTTATGAACTATGTGTTCAGATTGAGTAGTGTAATGTGCTGTGTGCCTAAATAAGCTGTGTGTTCAGACTAAGCAGAATGCTGCGTTATGAATTGTGTGTTCAGATTGAGCAGTGTTATGAGCCGTGGGCCAATTAAATAGAATGTTGTGCTATGAACTGTGTGTTCAGATTGAGTAGTATAATGAGCTGTGTGCCCAAAATGTGTTGTGTGCCAAAATGAGCTGTGTGCCAAATTGACAAAGTGTTGTGTGGTGAGCTGTGTACCGAATTAGCAGAATGCTGTGTATGAATCGTGTGTTCAGAATGAGTGGAGTGCTGTGTATGTGAATATGTTCAGAACGAGCAGATATGATATATTACGAAAACATGGAATGCATGAGAAATGCAAAAGTAAAGTACGCACCTCATGCGCGCGATAAGATAGATGGGACTTCGGCTCCCGTAGCAGCAGGTCTGCGGGTGCTCGACGTGCGAAGTTCGTGAAGTGGGGGAAGGTGCTAGTAGGTAGAATGTGCTCCTTCGGGTCGTACTCCTTTGGGTCAAACGGCCAAATCCTTGGAGGCAACGGTATAATATCGGGCTCGTCCTCTGTATATGGAGAACCTCCGCCATACGGAATATCATCGTCTATCGGAACAAATCTGCAAGATGATGCAAAAATGAGTGAAATGAGCCAAAATTACAAAAAGTCAACGAAAGTTAACTCTCGGGAAGAGAAAAAGTCAACAAAAGTCAACGCTTGAGAAAATGTGCTAAACTTTGAGACAAACATACCTAAAGTGGTGAAAATGAAGAAAGAAGCTCTGAAAACAATTTTTAATTGGTTCAAAACGAAGAGAATCGAAAGTTTTCGCGAAACAACTTTGCGTGGGGCATTAGAAAACGCGTGTAAAGTGCAGATCTGAGAGAGAAAAGGGTCTAAGGAGGAAGAGAAGTTGATTTCGGCCTTGGAGGTGTGAGCAAAACTGATTTGGAGTTGTGTACTTAAAGATCCGAGCATTAAAAGGCAAAACTGCCCCTGTTTTCATAAACTGGTCGGCCTCCAGTTTTTTTGGTCGGCCGACCACTTTGGTGGTCAACAACTGGTCGACCACTAGCCTAGATGGTCGGCCATCCCTCCTAGGTGGTCTCCAAGGTCCCTTTGTTCTCCCTGTGTGTTTTGATGATGATTGGAGTCATTGGCTCTTGAGAAAGTACAAGAAAAAGTACATTTTTCGGCTCAAAAATGTCTCTGCGGGAACTTCAATTCAAGTCTTCGATGCGTGGCTCATCGTTACTCGTCAAGAGCAAGGTGTATCTTTTTTGAGTATGTTGTGACCCCTTCGAGAGATAAATTGGAGGTTACAGTTGAGTTGCTCTCTTTAAGGCTTGTACTTCTTTACTCAGCATTTTGTTTCAAACATGCTTTTGAAGTTGCACTTTTCTTGCATTTGCTATGCACACCACTTGTTACATTGTTATGCACTTTATTTGCGTTGTTGCGCACGTTTACCTTGCATTGTTATGCACCTACTTCACTCGCGTTGTCACACACTTTTCACTTTGCTTGCGTTGTTGCGGACTTTTCACTTGCATTGTTATGCTTGTTCCGGTTGGATTGTTACGTACGTTTCACTTACATTGCTATGCATTTTTCCATCGGCATCATATGTGTCCGCGTTTGATATAGCGTTGAACATGTGTTGCTAACTATATTGTACTTGTTGAATTGTTTTCTTATGCATACACGATATTGTATGTACGATTCATTTGAGGCTGGTGCAACCAGACGATATTGTATGTACGGTTCATTTGAGGCTGGTGCGACCAGACGGTATTGTATGTACTCCGTGTGAGACATAGTGAGAATTGTATAATTCTCTTACATCCTTTCTGTATGTAATGTAGTTTGGTTTGAATTCGCTTGCGTAAATTGTTGCATTTATTGTGTATAACTGCTTCATTATATTTTTCTTTGCATGATCATAAGTTATGTTCGGCTTTGTGCATGTCTTTTGCTTCTTGCCCCAGCCTGCAGGCATATCTTTTTGATATCTTGCCTGTGTGTCTAAGTCTTCGGCCTTGTCAAAATGGGTCGTCTCTGAGCTTTGACATTCACTCCCATCACTTATGACTTTCGAGTTCTGTCAAAGAGGGGCAACTGTAGATACTCTATTTTTGACCGACCTTAAGACTCAGACGTCATCAATTGAGCGCTTGGTGATTGTGCATGTTGTGCTCGTTCTGAGGTTTCGAAGTGTTTGGCTGAGAGCCTTGCCTCCAGGCCTCTGAAATCTTTGTGCTTTGGCTCGGTTTGTGGACCGAATCGTGTTTTCTCTTCTAGGAGGGAGGGAGAGGTCTTGTAGACCATCTCTTTGTGGTCTTAGACCACTTTTTGTGGTCGTGGGCCATTTTTTCCGTTTGGAGACTAGCTTCCAATTTTTGGAGCCTTCGGCCGCGCACCTTGTCTCAAGACCGCTTAACGTTCTCCGTTTGGTGAGGTTTTTGAACCATGCCTTGTTGCCTCTGCCTAGAGGAACACTGTGGTCCAGGAGATCACTTTTGTGGTCGTATTCCACTTTCGACGCTAGTGGACTAGTTTTCGAGGCTTTCAGCCGCGTGCTTTGCCTCCCGATCTCTCGTCTTGCATCCGTTTTGGTTTGTTTTTGGTACAAACTTTGTTTTCCTTGTTTGGAAGGTGGTACATGGGTGGGAGACCAGTTTTTCCCCTTGGAGACCACTTTTTCTCCTGCCAGCCAGTTTTCTAGTCGGATAACTGGCTTTCTTGGTCTTTAGGCCACCTTTTCTGGTCGGCCACCACACCACTTGCTTGTTTTCAGTGTGTAGACTTCTCCAACCCCTGGCCGACTAGTTTTTGTTGTGGGAGACCACTTAAAGTGGTTGGCCGACCACTTTTAGTAGCTGGCCGACCACTTCAAGTTGAAGTGGTCGGTTGCTTTTTGTCACCTTTTTAGAGATATTTTTTGGCCAGCTGGCACAGCTAGAGAGCACCAGAACCATCCTCCATACACGTGTATGGAGGGATGGCCTTGAAGCTTAGCTTCCTTGAGAAGCTTTAGCTTTTGTTCTCTATAAGAGGGAGGCTCCTCCTCCCTCCTCTAGGTTCAGAAATTTGTGGTTTGAGTTATACATACACAATTGTATCTATATCTCTCTTTTGCTCTTGTTTTGTGCCTTAAAGTGTCATTTTGTCTCACTTTTGCACACAAACACACACTCAAAAACCATTCTTTTGTTGCTGAGGTGCTTAGGAGCTAGTTTTGGTGTTCTTGGGTTGGTTTGAGCATGAAAAACCTACTGGAGTTGTAGCTTTAAAGGTGGTCTTCAAGGGTGAGTTTCTAACCCTTAAATCCCCCATTTTTGCTTAAGATTTTGGCCTTATTTGCATGCTGATTTAAGCTTAATTTTCTGCTACAAAGAGTTTTGTTTTTGCATGCCTTAAATGTTTGTTTAAGGTCACTTTTCTGTTGGGGGTGATCTGCTCTGTCTTAGGCCTTGTTAGGCCTTGTTTTGAGCCATCTCTCCAGGCTCTTGTTGTAGCCTTTGCATGACCTTTCTAGCACTGAAATCTAGAGGATTTTTAGTGGTGGAAAGGTGGTTTTGGAGTCCTAAATAGGAGAGGGCCATCCCCTCTCCTTGTATTTTGTATACTTGTTTCATATGCCTCATGTTTGAGCATTTTGTTAAGCTTGTGTTGGCTTGTTCTTAGCATGTATTTGGGGTTATTTCAGCATATCATACCACTGTTTTGGTTTGGTTTGGTCACCCCTTGCATGCCTTGTACACTTGCAGTGTAATTGTCAAAAACTAGTCTTGTATGCTTCATGAAGTAGCATGTCATTCTAGCTTGATTTGAGTCTATCTCAGCATGTTCTTGGTGTTTTTTCATCATGATATACCTCTGTTAAGGTTTGGTTGAATAGCCCCATGCATGCTCTATGCACTTGTAGTGCAATTCCATGAATTAGCCTAATGTGTCTCATGCTTTGACATGTCATTCTAGCATGCTTTTGGCTTAACTCTAAGAAGCTTTTGTCCATGTTTTAGCATGCTCTAGCTTTGATTTTTGTTGTTTTGGTCATGCATGCCATGCTTTGTATAGCTGTAGTGCATTCTAGCTTGTTAGCTTTGTGTATCGAGTCCCCTAGCATGCATTGCTTGGTCTATTTGAATGATTTGACATCATTTATTATGTTATTTCAGTGCATGTTTCATGGCCATACACTTGCATCTTTCACTTATTCAATGCGTTGGAGGGTTGGTCATTTATGCCTTAAGAATAGGTCATTGCGTATGCCATCATGCCTAAGCTTGCGAGCTATCATTTCAATGTGTTTTTGGAGTTATTATGCCATGATATAACTCTGATTTTTGTTGCTTAAGTCATTCCATGCTTGGTCTTAGTAGGTGTAGTGTAATCCACCTTATTTGCCTCGTATGCATCATGCCTTATGTCCTTCATGCTACCTTCTTTTGGCTTCCTTCCATACATGTTTTAGTATCATTTTGGCATGATCTAGGACATTTTTGGGTTGCCTTTTCCATATCCTTCATGCTTTGTATAGCTGTAGTGTAATTGGCCTTGTTAGCTTTGTGTTTTGGTGACTCATGCATGCTATCTTTGAGCTATTTAGATGATTTGGCATCATTTAATACTTCATTTCAGAGCATGTAGCATGACTATGTTCCCATTTCCTTCATGATTTAAGTGCTTAAAAGGGTTGTGCATCATTGCGTTGCTTATGGCTTAGCTTGTATGCTTGCATGCCTAGGTATTTGAGCCCCTATCTCAGCATGTTTAGGTCTTTGTTTTGACCTATTTCAGCTCTGTCCATGTTTGGTTCATGCATTCGTGACATGTATTGCATGTCTCTTTTGTAGTCCTACTTACTAGCTTTCATGCTTTAGGACCTTTGCATGCCATGCTTGCTTTGTTTGAATGATTTGGCATCATTTCTTACGTAATTTTAGTGCACTTAGTGTTGTTACACTTCTGCATTTGTCACTCCTTGAGCCTTCTTGAGGGTTGTGCTCTTAGGCTTACTTGGTTGGCAAATGCATTGTACATGCATGCTTTGTATTTTGTGCCTTTTATTTTGGTGTTATGGCCACTGATTTGGGCATGACTGAGGTGTACCCCCTTTTGGTTTAAGTCCATTTAGCATGTTTGTTTACATGTTGTTTGCATGCTTATTGTTCATTGCATTAAGTGTGCCATCTTACATTGCATTGCGCATGCCATGTGGTTATTTGCATTATGTATGCCAAGTTGTTTCTTTACATTGAGTACGCATGCTCCTAACATTGCTAAGTTGCCCTTGTAGCATTGCATTGTGCATGCATGCATTAGCATTGTTCGCATGTCATTAGCTTTGATAAGTTGATCATGTCACATTGCATTGAGTACGCCATGTTGTTGTTTGTGTTGTGTATGCCATGTTGTTGCATTGTTGTTTGAATTAAGTGTTAATCTGAGCACGAGAAACGAGTGATGTTTCATACTTGAAGTGATGAAACGTGCCTCAATTCTCAGTCACCGATGCTCTTGATCAAGCATGATAGAGCTTTAGGCTTTATGTGTTTACTTGTGCATTCAGTTTATATTGAATTGTGCAATTTGACTTCTCGGCCATCACGCATTGAAATGCGCGATTGGTGGCCCGAGGGTCGAAAACTCCCTTGAGCTCATGAAATAATAGGGAGGGTGGTTGTGCACACATATCTTGCAAATACATTGCCATGCTCTTTCTTGCTCTCAGTTGCAGCAAATTGGAGAAATGCAGCAATAACTGGTCGGCCAGCCAGAAAAACTAGCTGACTGACCACTTTTTCTGGTTTTCAACACAGAAAGTAGTCCGCCAGTGGCTAGTGACATCCTTTGGTGATCGGCCAACCTCCCACAGGTCTCCAAGGTGAGTTTGAAGCTTTCTAGAGCTTGGTGCAACGTTCTGAGGACAATTGCAAACAGAGGCAAATTGGGGCATCGCGACGGATTTCCGAACGAGGCAACCGAGCATGCATCCAGTCTTCTCCCTTTGAGAACATCCTATTTTACTGCTTTATTTAGTTTCTTTACTTAGCTAGATTAGGCATTCGTTTTTATACTTTAATAGTTAATGCCTTTAGCTATTTCAGTTTGTCGTGTAATAATTAGTTAACTAGGATTAGTTAATTCGTTTGTTTTGTAATAATTAGTTTAATTAGCTTAGATTAGGTAGTTAGCTTCTTATTCGGTCCCTCCGTCGAGAGGGCGCAATGTTGTAATAAACATTTGTGTGTTTGATGCATGTCTTCCAACCCCCCATTTCTTTCTCCCTTTTACTTAACCGCTTACGATGGTTAGTTTTAGGACATATTTTGTTTAGCATATCTCATGTTTGCATGCGTGCATCCATTCATCTGTCTTGCATGCACCGGGCTCGGCGTATCATACCAACTGCATTGTATTTCAATTCCAATTTGAATACACGTATCATGTTGCATTTCACATGCCATTCTAGAATAGCCGAGCCTATTTTAGCTGCATTTTTGCATGTGTTCTATTTGCCATCTTAACATGAACTAGGATCATGCATGATTTCTAACTAGTTCTCTGTTTTGGCTTGGAGTACACTGTGAGTGTCTACGCTTTAGCATACTGCATGAGATGTGTATGTTGCCATGTTAGCATGCTTGCCATGAGGCCAACTGCTTATTTGATTAACTGCCTGAATGCCTGTGGGTGACGGTTGGATTGCTTGAATTGGAACAATTCATCAAAATTCGCGTTTTAACCTACTTACGAGTAGCAAATTTCAAATCATTTTTCAAACGAATATGCAATGTTTTGTTCCAACTTAGACGATCTAGTCTATACTTGTATGTTGTGTGCGTCAAATAGTAATTCTAGGTTAATAATCAGAATAAGAACACATGTGTTTTCAAAAACAAAATATCATGCGTAGTAAAGGTCGATCTTTTGATCGGGCGAGCCGGGGTGGTCATTGCATGACCTTCCCCTCTCACACCAAAGTTCTCGAGCCGAGGCAACTTTGGTGATGACGGACACATGGCCTTAGGCACGAGTCAGGGTTTCCTAAATTTCCCCAAAATAAAATATTTAGGTAGCGACTCTGTATCTGGCAAAGTAGTCCATGTTTGACACTTCTTTATTAAAAATTAGTTTTCCAAAACGATTTGGCTTATTTGGACTCTTTGGTGATTTATCGATCTTACATCGCACATTGTGAGATTACGTTCAGAACTGTGACATGAGTCCGAACTTGTAGTAGCTGGAGAGCAAACGAATTTCACACCTTCGTGCGCGGAGCTCAGAGAGTTCTCGGGGCACGTCTACAGCTAGGGGTGTTGCTGATAGCACCCGACAATTCTCGTATACCTCTTGCATTCAAACTCCGGTTCAAAGTATCGAGCAATGAAGCAGAGTACGAGGCATGTATTGCTGGTTTAGAAGCCGCACTAAAACTAGGGGCAAAACGGTTGGACGTCATCTGGGACTCGAACCTTGTTGTATCTCATGCTAAAGGAGATTGGAAAATCAAAGAAGAAAAGATGAGAATCTATCACCAGACCTTGGACGTGCTGATTCCTCGGTTTGAGAAATTGAACTTCGCTCATCTGTTAAGAGAAAATAATAGGTTCACGGATTCATTAGTAACTCTATCTTCTATGATAGACATCCCTTTCAGAGTCTGGATGCGTCCGATCATCATTGAATACGAGCTGATTGCTACCATAGATGAGGTACAAGATGAGAATCCTTGGTATTGCGATGTTTGGAACTTCTTGGAGAATGAAGCGTATCCACCAGGGGAAAATGCCAAAGGTAAGAGGGCAATTCGAAGAATGACTACTTAGTTCATCGTCTGCAGGGGTAAATGCACAAGAGAGGTCATCTCGGGACGCATAAGCTGTGTATTGATGCTGAAGAATCCAAGTGCCTGATGGAGGCCATCCATGGAGGAGAGTGCGGAGCGCACATGAACGGGGTGATGTTAGCCCGAAAGATCCTTAGACAGAGTTACTACTAATCCACCATGGAGGAGGATTGTATAGGCTTTGTCTGGTGATGCCACAAATGTTAGATCCATGCAAATCACATGAACATTCTGTCGTCGAAGCTGTACAACATGACTTTGCCATGGCCGTTTTCAGTCTGGGGGGTTGATGTGATCGGGGCTGTCACTCCGTAGGGGTCCAATAGGCATGAGTTCATTCTGGTCATGATAGATTATTTCACAAAGTGGGTTGAGGCCCAATCTTATGCGGTGTTGAAGGCATCGCACGTTGCAAAGTTCATCAGAAACAACATCATCTATCGCTACGGGGTCCCAAACGAAATTATTTCAGATAGTGGTTCCCACTTCAAGAAGGAGGTGATCGATTTGTTGGAGAAGTACAACATGACTTTTCATAAGTCATCTACATATCGGTCGCAAACCAACGGAGCAGTTGAGGCTGCCAACAAGAACATCAAGCGTATTCTGCAGAATATGGTGGAAACCTACCGGGACTGGCCAGATAAGTTGCCATTTGCTCTGTGGGGCTATCGAACTTTAATTCGAACTTCTACTGGAGCAACTCCGTATTCCTTGGTTTATAGGATGGAGGCTGCTCTACCTATCGAAGTTGAGGTTCCGTCATTATGGGTACTAGCTGAGTGTCAGATAGCTGAGGCAGATTGGCAGCAAAGCAAGTTCGAAGAACTCATGCTCTTTGATGAAAGAAGGCTGAAAGCACTGTATCACGTTCAGGGTTATCAACGGAGAATTGTCAGGGCTTTTAACAAGAAGGTTAAGTCCAGGAATTTGAAAGAAGGAGATTTGGTGCTCAAAGACAATCGAGCTCCCATCCACGACCCTAGGGGCAAGTTCAGACCTAATTAGACTGGTCCTTACATCATTAAGTCTGTCTGGTCGGGTGGAGCTGTCGTTCTGATGGACCTAGATGGCCTAGAGTTCTCCCAGCCGATCAACATGGACAAGTTGAAAAAATACTATCCCTGAGTGGCTCGCTAGGCCAAAAACCCGAAAAGGCAACCTAGGCAAAAGTTATAGCATAGAAAATTTGAAATTATAAAAACTGAGCTCGCAAGGTTGAAAACCCAGAAAGGGCAGCCTTGGCAAAAGTTAGAGCGCAAAAGGAGAGTGTTAATACACGAGTGAACCTGAGCCGAACTACGTAAGGCTTGATTCCCATCTTTGGGATACGTAGGCAACTTCATCCTGAAGTCCAGCCATAAACACTTCCCCGATCAACTTTGTCCATGTGGTCCATGTGGTCATGTTGGTCATCTTTGTTTATTCTGCATTAAAGAGCTCGGTTGTGATCTCCAGTGCAGTGCTATTCAGACTCGGGGCAACTTTCCAGTTGCTGGGATCTAAGGTTGTACATCTCATTGATAAATTTCAGGCGTGTCCAGTTGTGATCCATATCGAAAATGGTTTTGAAAAGTTTTAATAAAAGTTGATTTTGCTCAAATTAATCCTTTTACAACTTAGACCATTTTTGGACCAAACGAAAAATTTTCAGTACCCACAACCTTCAATTACATTGATTTCAGTATAGAGTTCTCCTACTCTTGAATACAAATTGAAGTTGCTTTTTATTACATTCATAAAGAAAACTTAAAAGTACTGATTAAAGCAAATAAATTCGGGGCATAGTCTGGTGTTCCTACGTCCCCTCCCAGAGCTTGTGGAAGCCTCTGATGCCAAAGTGGGCCTGATTTGCGCCTCCTCATCAAGCCCAGCTATACACTCATCAGAGAGGGGTGCAACTGAAATTGGGAGTGGGGGCCAGAAGCTCTCTCGTCCTCCATGTTGTGGCATACCGAGCTAGCTGTGCGCCTCGAACCGGAAATGCAGCAGGGTACTCTATCTCCTCTTCCGGGAAAGTCTAATCATGTTCGAACTGGCACCAGAATCGAAAAGAGAAGTAAAAGACATAGTGTGTTAGGCCAATCAACTGAATCCCGGGTTGGCGGGTCATGCTGTAGCTCATCGCAGGTAAATTAAGCTAGGGGCAGTGCCAAGCAATGTCTGTAGCGAACAAACTACACATCCAGTCGCACCTCCATCCATCATCTGGGGCATCGACTGGACGTTGTCTGAAGAAATAGCTGCGAGTTGAATATGCTGGGCATGAGTCCACAATCTTCAACTTATCCATCAACCATATCTGGGGAGGGATGAAAAATGAGAGATTAAAGAATAGAGAGGTGTACGTTGAGAGAAAAAGTGAGAAAAGGATTTTGAGAGAAAAATCGAGCTTGAGGGCCGAGTAATGTGAGAAATACATGTAAGATGGGGTTGGAAACATTACCTGCAGTAGTAGTGGACTCCCCACGAATCTAGCCGTCTCCCGGCGATGAAAAGCGTCCAAACCCATCAATGTCTCAACTAGCGTCATGGCGATGCAGTTCTGGCCCTCTTTTAAGCCCTCGGTGGCTTCAATCAAACGAGTGCTAAACCCACTGGAGCCTGGGGAAAGCAAGAAATAAGACAACATATACAAGCAAAGCGCATGTCGCTGATAACCCTACCAATGATGATCGCCACGGTCACCGGCATCAGAAAATCGACGAATCAAGCTCAGAATGTCTAGCTCTCTGTCATGAATCAATGACTGAGCGTCATGCAAAGTAAGCCCGTACATCCGTCCTAAGGCTTGGACATAGCCGAAGCGGAATTGAGGCAAGATTTCTTCATCGCACTTGGATTCCATTAAAGCTTGGAAGTCCTCGAAAGTGGGACACATCTCTTGTCCGCCAAAGCTAAAGACGTGTGTCACCGGATTCCAAAACCTTGCCGTGGCATGGAGGAATGGAAAATGCAGCAGAGTGCAACTCAACATGAATAGTGCATTTTGGCCAAAATCCCAGAAATTCAGCTTTTCCAAGCCATCCAAGTTGGCATTCCAATTTGTGAGATTTTGGACAAGAAATGCTTCCATTTGGTGCAAAAATTGAGCTGAAATGGAAAAAACTACGAAGCTGGGGCTTTCGTAGAAGATAAGGTGTTGAGTGGAAAACAGGTGGCAGCATTCTGGAGGTTCTTGCCACTTTTGGCCGATCGGCCAAAAAGAGTGCCAACCGACCTTCTTTTTAAGCCGATCGGCTAGTAATGATGGCCGATGGTCATTTCATGTGGCCAATGGCCTCTCACCTTGGCCGATGGCCTTTCATTTTTTTCTCTGAGCTGTTTATGTGTTGGAAATGTTGAGAACTTGTGACTGGGTCCACTTCAAAAGCCTTTCGGTGATGATTTTACAAAGTCGCGCCTGTGTTACTTCAATTTTTTTATCGAGTTGTTGTACTTTTGTTTATCGAGTTGTATTTTATGTTCTTTAGTCGTTGCCTTGCTTATCGAGTTGTATTTACATTTGGTTAGCATGTCAAGTTCTTTGTTTTGCTTATCGATTTGTTTTGTTGTCGGTCGGTTCACCACCTGATTAATGCAATTCGAGCATTTAGTTTTCAAAACAAAGTTCAATCTCATTTACATTGCTATGTAATGTGATGTGATGCGACGCTTAGAATGTACAAATGTGACACTTTTTCAATAAAAAGAGCTGTTTCATTCCATCATATTTTGTTTTGCAAAAGTGCATAGTTTTAAAGAAAAATAAAACCTGCCTGAGGCAGTACAATGTGCTTAAACTACTAGCAAAAAAGAAAAATAAAGCAAAAGAAAAAAATGAAAAAACAACATCTGGATCAGCGCCGGTCGTCTCCAGTGCGAGAATCTCTCCTCCTCCTCTTTCTGGACGAAGGTCCAAGATCGTCACCATCAGCTCCGCTGCCAGCGTCTGAGTCCGAGCCATCTCCACCCTCATCCTGAGATGAATTTGCCTCTGCATCAGACTTATCATCATCATCTGAGGCGGGCTCCCGCGAACTGCCCTCGGTGCGAGTACGCCCATGTCTGCCCCGGCTGTGTATCGTCATCCCTTGTCCGACTTCTCCTGCTGCTTTAGGAGGTGCTGATGGTCCTGCTGGAGCACCCCCTGTGGCCGGTGTCTGGAATGGGGCCTGCAAAAAACAATTGGCAAACGCATCAGTTATGCTATGCAAAGTCGTGCATGAATACCAAATACAGTGTATGAGTACAGTGTATGAATGATGTGAGTAGCGCATGAATACTGAATACAGTGTATGAGTATAGTGTATGAATGCTGTGAGCAGTGCATGAATACCAAATACAGTGTATGCGTACAGTGTATGAATGTTGTGAGCAGTGCATGAATACCGAATATAGTGTATGCGTACAGTGTATGAATGCTGTGAACAGTGTATGAATGCTGTGAGCAGCGTATGAATACCGAATACAGTGTGTGAATGCTATGAGCAGTAAGTGAGTTACAGTGTATCAGTGCTGTGGGTTATGTGTGAGTGCAGTGTATCAAGTGCTGTATTGATAATGTGATGTATCAGATCAGTATGTAATAGAATGTGCAAAGTTTTGGGACTGAGTTTGAAGGAACTTACTGGGATATCGTAAATGCTGAGCAGGTCCATGCTCCTCTGCAGCATCCCCATCGTTGAAGTTGATAGTTCCAGAGCCTGTCCAGTGTGCTCAATCGAAGCCTACAAAAGTGTTGAAGTATTTAGTATTCTACGGAATATCAATTGAAATGAATTGACTGTACAGAATGCAAAGTATAGTACGTACCGGGGTCGAGCCGCAAACTCCGACGAGCTCATGATCAGCTGGAGGAGGAGCGATAGGTATTTGGTAAGTCTCTCCAGCTTGCCCACGGCATGTCATAGTAGTGGGCATGGCTGGCCACTCTGCTCTTCGTCCCCTCCGAGAACCACTGCCGTCACGGGCCTGAGTCATTCTCAGTGTGTCCATTCCTCCCACTGGGGCTACAGGCCTCTCTCTCTCATCTCAGCGAGCACTGGCCAAAGGCCACATGAGATAAGTCTGGATGAAGACGCTGTAGTTACCCTCATCTCTGAAAAAGTCAGCGTCCCAGCCAATAGTGAAATCCATCATCTCCTGCAGGGTGTACCTCTCGACGGCCCTCGTATGGATAGGAGGTGGCCTCGGAACTATCTGCTCAGGCAAACCAGGGGTCTGACACAGGAAGCGCTCTTCAAAATACCAAGCCTGGCAGACCGGGCAGTCTCCCGAGCACCCATGTACTGGTCTCTCATTGCATTCGGCAACGCGGGCCAGGGCTTCCAGGTGATCTGCAAATAACAGGATGTACAGTTTGTTATCTGCTATTGAAAGTACAATGTAAAGCGAAGCTTAAATGAACTATAATGTTTAAAATACCTCTGCTGAGGTAATGGTGTCGATGTATCTGCGGAAGAATAGGAAAGACTCCCGCAGCCTCTGCTTGCAGCTCACATCGTATTGATGAGAGTATGGGACAGCGAGGGGCATCTCCACCTCTGGCTCTGGAGCAAGCCTCCGAAAGTAGGCATACACCCACAACTATAGAGTGTAACAGGGTTAGAATGAGTATGCTTATCAGTAAGGCAGTATGCAGATAAAGCAAAAACCAAAAAATGGTGTGCAGTGTTTGTAGTGTACAGCCAGATAAAGTAGATTGCGTGTATGCAGTGTGTGCAGTGTACAACTAGTGTAAAGTAGATTACGTGTATGCAGTGTGTGCGGTGTATAGATAGTGTAAAGCAGAACTGTAAAACAGAAAGGGAAGGTGTACCTCCCAGGCTCGCCAGTAGCCTCCGAGCAGATGTCCGCTACGATGGGATGAAGAACTCATGTATTTGTAAAGCGTGGCCAAACCTATGCCACCCCAGTCATAGCGTCGGATCCTGGTCACGTCTACCAACGCGCTCAACAGATAGAGGCCAACAGTGTTTGCTCGATCGGTGAATAAGGTGGTGCCCAGTAAGAACATACTAAATCCTCGGGCGTATCACTCCACCTTCTCGCGGGTCGTCGGCATTTGTATTCAAAACTGGTCCTCAAACCAAGAATACATCACGAACCCTGGCCGGGAGAGAGGTGGCCGAGCTCCAAGCAAGAAGATTTGGGCAACGTCCCACTCGCCCATGTCGGTGTCGAAGGGAATCGCTTTGATCCTCATCATGGACGACTTCTTGCTCGGCGGGGCGCTTCTCTCCCCTTTCCTCAGCCTTATCCCTCTATTCTACCTCCTCCATCTCAGCCATTTTGGTCTAAGCCGTTTCTTACGTAATAACATGCAGAGAAGACTCAATGACCGTGGCGGGTGGAGTTTCTGATCGGACGGCCTCGGCTTTTCTCCAAGCGGCCATCCTTTTCGGCATTTTTCCTCCTGGCAAGTTGCGTGAGCGATTCCGCAGCCATATTCTCAGAATAAGCACCAGAAAGGTCTCCTAAGTCTGTAAAAATGTTTTCGAAAGAGACGTCCCCTCGGCCTAATGTGGATGGAGGTTCGGAAGAATTGAGTCCAGCTTCCTCAAAAGTCGAGTTAAGGGCCTCGTCAACCTCAGCTTCCAACTGGTTCGGGTCCTCGGCGACCGGTTCGGCTGCTTGTTCTTCCACGTGCTCTAAATCGGAGGCTTCCAAACCAATCTACCTTTGGTTTTTGAGGTTAGGGAAGATAAGGGCTGTAAGATGCTCTTCGCCTCTTGGAATTGGAATGTGGTTTGCTGCCGAAAACATTGCATAAGTCAGCTTGTGTCGCATGAAAATGTGGGCTGCCCTCCCTTGTTTCTGTAGGCTTGGATGGCCAAAGAACTGTAGTGCGATTTTAATTTCCGTAAGTACAACGTCGTCGGCTGAAACCAACACTTTATTCAAATTGTTGCCTGCACAAACAAAATGGTAAGCATATTGAAGGAAAGCCGATTACATATATGATAGTGAAAAAACAAAAATGAGCTATATGGCCACCTGGTTTGCTTTTTTGCCTTGGCACGAGATCTAGGCAATCTTCACCCTCGCCGAATTCCCAGTTGCCTCAGAAAACGACCATCACATCATCAACACGCTTGCCAGAGCTAGCAAGCATAGTCACTACGTGATGATCAGCATCGTTGGCCCTGAGAAAATAGCGTCCCAGCCTGCCAGTAGACTTGGCTAAGACATAATAGTGTAAAATTGCAAGTATACCAAGGTTAATCGTAAGGTGTCGATTTAACTCTATAATCCCATTATGATTTGGGAAAAATTTACATTGGGTTGGGAAGGGATTAGACCCCAGTGTCGAAGGACGACCCTTAAAAATGGGTGAAAGGAAAAACGGACTCCGCCCTCAGCAATTGATAGGAGAGGAAAGATGATTGTACTCTTATCAGTCCTCTCCATATCAGTGGTGCCGTCTACCAAGAGTGATAGATGGATGTCGTCAGGGATGGAATAATGGCGTCACATGCCGAAAATTCGATCCGAAGAAAGGAGTTCTTTCAAATGTTTTGCCATCCTAGTCAGCCTATGGAATATGCAAAACTAAAAGTAAACGAGAAAATGGGATTTGAAGTGAAGGAGAAGAGAACTTACAAGAGGTAGAAAGGACAATGAGAAACAAGAGGAAGTTGCAGAGGTCGCGAAATGGAGGTATATTGAATGGCAAACTAGAAGCTTCGAGTATTCAAAAGGAACTTCCATTCGAAGGGACAACACAGTTTCAAATCGCATTAAATGAAGAAAACGTACGAAGAGGCAGAAATATGTAATAATGCGTAAAAAGCGTGTGCTCTGACATACGTTGGGATGAAGTTAGCCGCTGTTCTTTCCTTGACTTTTCAAATTCGAAATCAAACATGCCATTCGAAACTAAACATGCCGACTAACTAGCATTAGTAGGATGTTTGAGGGGAAATTGTGGAAGTCGAATATTGTGGGGGCAATAATGCCGAATGACGATATGAGGACTGTCAAGGACGGAATTTGTATTCGGCTTCATTTTATACGATCACGGGGCTGAATAGGTTAATCGGCCTTCCAGCCAGCCGAACGAAAGCTAAATAAATAAACGTGCAATGGATTAAGGGTGGCCCCGACCCTAAGGCCCTGAAGAAAAAATATATATAAATGGAGGAGAATTAGCTACAGAAAGGTACGTGATAACAAGTTCAACTTGAGATATAAGTAACCAAGAGAGTATACGCTGACTTATCCGTCGGAGTGCTAATTCTGGCACTCCCGACTGGAGTGTTCATTCCTTTTTAGGTGACTAACAGAGGATCACGAGCGTCCTACAGCATCCAAAAAGTATTTCCAAACCACTTCTCCATAGTAATGTTAGCTAATAACCAGAACAAGAATACATAATGTTTATTAAAAAGCAAATAATGATTAGTAGAGACTGATCTTTTGATCGGGCGAACGGGGGTGCTCAATTCATAACCTTCCCCTCTCGTACCCAAGTTCCCGAGCTGAGGTAACTTTGGTGATGACAGACACATGGCCTTTGGCACGAGTCAGGGTTTCTTAAATTTCTCCAAAAATAAAATATTTAGGTGGCGACTCTGTATCTGGCAAAGCAGTCCAATTTTGGCATTATTTGATTTAAAATCAATTTTCTAAAAGGGCTTGCCAGATTTGGACTCTTTGGTGTTTATCAGTTTCACATTGCAGTTGTAAGACTAGATTCAGAACCATAGGTAGAGTTCGAACTGAGAGGCTTTCTTTTCAAACCCTTTGCGAAAGGTAGGGCGCGAGAAAAAGGTGAGTCCACAGTTTCTAGCGACTCTGCTGGGGATTTAGAGAACTTAACTCGAACTCATGATATGTTGTTTTATCTACACTTATGTGTTTGTTTGCATTTGTATTGGTGTGGCTAAGTCACAGTGTTTCCCATCTGCTATTCCTGAGCGGTTTGACGGAGGCTTGCTCGGAAAAGCTTGCCAAAAGGCTAACCGGTTGCAGACTCTGCCACGATAGGAACACAACCCTTAGATCTGGACTACCGCTGTACCGTTTGATCCTCCTTTCACTTCTCGGTGTTAGGAGCGAGAGGTATATTAGATAGTGTTGTTGAGGTACCCTTTTTTGACCAATCAACCTAGTTGCATATCAGAAGCCATAGAGACTATTCCAAACTAGGATAGGTTGCTCACATGGATGCAGGATTGTTTGAAACCGCTTGCTTGCATAGTGAATCCCTAGTTCCTAACGAAATTAGGACAAGGTAACCCTACCCCATCATAGGGGTGTTTTGGCTCTCATTTGCTTGATACGTGCTTTTAGAGTGAAACTCTGTAGGAATGTGTATATCAGTTGCAAGTTTGGGTATCAATTTGAGGGTACCTGTTTTGGGGCAGAAATTAGTGTTTGACTACAGTTCTCCAGCTTGTGATTACAACTGCGTGTTGTTCCTGTCTGAGTGGAGGTGTTGTACGGTTTATGATTTTTGTTTCTTGTGCTTTATTTTTCTTTTTGAAAGGTAGTCTTTCACGATTGCTTCAGATGAGGCAATTACCCCCAAGAACTCTAGACTCGAGTAAGGCGACTTTACCGATCTGGGGATCGTGTAAGAGGACAACTAGTGTTTGCTTCTCTAGCCCCGGTTATAGGACAGAGGAGAGTTAGGCAGAGCTCACCGGTTCGACAGTTACCTTCATTCAGCGAAGTCCAGTTTTCTACTTCTACTTCAGAAAGAGAGTACACACCAGTTCCAATAAATCAGCACCCCTTAGTCAACCTAGAAGAAATGCTTCGCCAACTCCAATAGACTATTGAGAATATGCAGCTGGATGCTGCCCGCCAAGCTAAAGTCAACGCCTGCCAAGCGAAAATTACAGCCCAGCAAGCTGAGTTGATCAGTAGGCTTCAACAGCAACAACAACCATAACAAGAAGCAGCTTCTGCTTTGCATCCACCCCCAGTCAGGGTTCCAATACCCGGGATTATAACTAATGTCTAGGAAAATGCAAACATTCTATCAGAGCCAGTTCCACCCCAAACTTTCAAAGCATCGAT
Organism: Camellia sinensis; assembly: GCF_055761805.1. Taxonomy (NCBI): domain Eukaryota; kingdom Viridiplantae; phylum Streptophyta; class Magnoliopsida; order Ericales; family Theaceae; genus Camellia; species Camellia sinensis. Next base: position 126,471,549 of record NC_138974.1, read on the forward strand.
TTACCCAACAGAGGTGCCGTTTGAGTTTGAGGTCGACCCTATAACGCTAAAAGTGAGCAAGCTGGAAAAGCTCTTTAAACGAGCTCAGGGTGTCAATTCGATCCTGGATATAGAGGACGGCTATACTGATGCACCGGCGACATTGCCAGATAGGTTTAAAATGCTGCATATAGACCGCTTTGATGGCTCGGATGATCCCATGGTTCACTTGCGGCTATTTTCAGACATTCTGAGGCAGATGGGCCTGTCTAGACTGCAGAAGTTATCCCTCTTCGGTCAGACCTTGTCAGGCAGCGCGACCATTTGGTAAGCTAAACTTGAAGACTCTGTAAAGAAGAACAGGAAAGAGATGGCCGAGGCCTTTATTGCTCAATACTCCTACAAAACACAGAACGAGGTCACAACTCGTGATCTCAAAGCAACTTGCTTAGAGTCGAAAGAGGGCTTTTTAGATTTTGTTACCCGGTGGAGGGCCAAGGCCTCCATGATGACCATCCGACCGGCTGAAAAGGACTAGATCCGAATGGTGGTTTGTAACCAGCAATCGAGGCTATTACAGAGGATGATAGTCTTACCTCTATCTATTTTTGCCGACCTCCATGAAATAGGGGTGCAAATAGAGGATGCAATGAAGTAGGGTCTGATAGACCACGAGAAAGAGCAGCCCAAGAGGGCTTTCACGCGTAGTTCCAATGCGACTACGAGTGATGGTGCAACTGCAAGGCCTTCTGATGTGGGCATGGTCACCATTGCACCCAAAACCACTAACCCTTTTACCGGCACAGCCAATACAACCCACCAAACTTCCAGCCATTAGGCTTGAGGGCAAAGGGTCTTCACCCCACTATACATGTCCTTATTTGCAACCCTGAGGGTCCTGATCAGAAAAAGGGCATTTGAAACCGTTAGAACAGTGCCCATTGCCTAATCCTCTCCCTCCTAAACACAACCCTACCAAGTACTACGCCCTCCACCAAAAACATGGTCATGATACCGACCAATGCTTTAGACTTCGTCATGAGATTCAGTATCTCATTGACAACAAAGTGATAGCACCCCCTGAAAAACCCAACGTCACTACAAATCCTCTCCCACCACCTAACCAAGCCGCTCCGCCTCGACAAGTAAACCTTATCCATACACTGGCCATCCTCTATGACCCTAGTATATACATCACCCCCTCCTACCTACCTAAGTCGGCGCTGTTCATCCCGGAAAGCACAGATTTGTGCATATTGAACACGTCTACATCCCAACCTAAACCTATGGTGGTGACTATGGTAGATAAAGGCAAGGTGGCCTTGGTGGAGAATGGGAATGTCAGTTCAGCGTCTGAGGACTCTATGGACTCATCTAAGGAGGAATACAACCCGCGCTGCTACATTGTGCCAACCAATCAGGCCAAGCTAAAGGTGGAGTTGCCAACAAGGATGGGGGTCAATGTAATTCGGGAGGATAGGCCAAGACAGGGATTGGATGACTTAGCCAACCTTGAGGAGGACATCAGTGTAGACACCCCATTTTTGACCGACCTTAAGACTCAAACGTCACCGATTGAGTGCTTGGTGATGTTGCATATTGCGCTCGTTCTGAGGTTTCAGAGTCTCGGCTGCGAGCCTTGCCTCCGGACTTCCGGGCTCTTTCGTGTCTTGCCTCGGTTTGCGAACAGGCTCCGTTTTCTCTATTTTCTCTTCCCGAAGGGAGGGAGAGGTCTCGTAGATCATCTCGCAGTGGCCGTAGGCTATGTTTCGTGGTCATAGGCCATTTTTCCCGTTTGGAGCCCGGTTTTCGGTTTTTCGGAGCCGACGGCCGTGTGCCTCGGTTCGGGACCGCTTAACCACCTCCGTTTGCCCCGATTTTTGGTATACACCCCACCACCATCCATTCCAACAACTTGGAGCTGTTTTTCAGAGCTTAGGAACACCATTTCTCAGACCAAGAGCTGCTGGTCCATTGGTCTTCAAGGGTAAGCTTCTTTTCCCTCTTTTTTGTTCCTATCTTGCTCTATATCTAAGCCTTGCTTGCAAACATTTTTGGGCTCCGACCCAAACTGTAAATAGTAATATTTTAAGCTCCTTTTCATGTTTGATTAAGGACCTTTTGCTGTTTGAGATTTCCTACTATCACTTGCCTCTTTAACTCTCTTTTAGGCCTATTTTTGCATGGTATTTTAGGCTTATTTGTGAGCTGTTTCGTGGCTTGATATAAACTGTAAAATTTCTTGTTTTAAGCCCCTCTTCAACTTTGTTGAGGGGCTCTCTTCGGTTTGAGGCCAGCAGCTACCACTTGCCACTTTATCACTCTTTTAGGCCTATTTTAGAGGGGAAATTTGAATTTCATTTCCCCCCCCTTTTTGCTGAAATTTGCATGTTTGCATACCATGTTTCATGCCTTGCCATGCCTTGTTAGTGTTGCATGCTATGCGTTGGGTTCGGTCCTCGGTTTGCGTGCATATGTGCACGCATTTCGAATGTCTCATTTTTCATCTCATGGCTACTAATGTGAGTGTGGCTGAGGTCCACTCATGTTGGTGTAAGTCCATTGTGAACTGAGTATGCCATTTCATTTTATAGCATTGCGTATGCTAGGTTGTATGTTAGAGCATTGCGTATGCCTTGTTACATCGTGCATTGTGTATGCCATCTCATAGCATTGTGCATGCTAGGTTGTATATTAGTTGCGTTCATGCATGTCATGCATATTGCATTGTGCTTGGGATAGGAGTTAGCCCGAGCACGAGAAACGAGGGACGTTTCGTACTTCGAGTGACGGAACGTGTCTCAATTCCCAGTCACCGACACTCCGGATTATCAATGATGGAGTTTAGGTTTTGTTGTGTTTATATGTGCATTCATTTCATATTGAGTCGTGCAATTCGACTCCTCGGCCATCATGCATCGATATGCGTGATTGGTGGCACGAGGACCGAGGACTACACTCCCGAAGAGTAGTCATGCATACATATGTGAAAATACTTTGCCATGCCCCTTTGTTGCTCTCTGTTGTAGCAAATCAGAAATTGACAGCCTTCCGAAGCTTGGCACACATTCCAAGAACAATTGCAAACAGAGGCAAACCGAGGCAACGCGAGGGATTCTCCGCACAAGGCAACCCGAGCATGCATCATTCATCATCCGGAGCAGATTTGAGGCAGTCCTTGGCTTGCATGCCAATTTATTGCTTTCCTAATTTAATTTGTTAATTAATTAGGGTTTTGTACATATTTGGACTGTAATTATTCATTTGGGACTGTATATTATTTATTTGGACCCTCTACGCGAGGGCAATGTTGTAATAAGTGTGTGTGTGTGTGATGTATGTCTTCCAACCCCACGTCCTTCTCCCTTTTATTTACCCGCTTATGATGGTTAGATTAGGGCATGTTTCAATTAGCATACAGTATAATAGCATGTTTGCATTCATTCATCTGTTTTGCATGCACCGGGCTTGGCGTATCATACTAACTGCATTGTATTTTCAATTCCAAGTTGAATACATGTTAGCTGTAGCATTTCATATGCCATGTTTAGAATAGCTGAGCCTGCTATAGTTGCATTTTTGCATGTGTTGCATTAGGCATTTCCGTATAATTAGGATCATGCATGGATTTCTAATTAGCTTATGTTTTGTCTTAGAGTACTCGGTAAGTTTTATGCTTTAGCATCATTGCATGCGTGTAAGTGACTGCCATGAATAGCTTGCTTACCATGAGGCTATATGCTTATGTGATATAACTGCCTGAATGCCTGTGGGTGAAGGTTGGGTTATTTGAATTGGAACAATTCATCAAATGTGTGTTTTAAGCCCACTAGATAGTGGCAAAATCATGCTTTTCTAAGCCCACCCGAGGGTGGCAAATCTACGTCATAGCATACGTTCGGGTAGCACCATCAAACCACTTTAAAAAATAAACATGAAATGTTTTGTTCCAATTCAGACGATCCAGTCTATACTTGTATGCTGTGCGCACCACATAGTAAATCTAAGCTAATAACTGGAATAAGAACGCATAATGTTTTCAAAAATAGATATCATGGTTAGTAGAGGCCGATCTTTGATCGGGCGAGCGGGGGTGCTCACGAAGTGACCTTCCCCAATCGTACCCAAGTTCCCAAGCTGAGGCAACTTTGGTGATGACGGACACGTGGCCTTAGGCAAACGAGTCAGGGTTTTCTAAATTTTCCCAAAATAAAACATTTAGGTGGCGACTCTGCATCTGGAAAAGCAGTCCATGTTTGGCACTTCTTTCAAAATCTGTTTTCTCAAAACGATTTGTCGGATTTGGACTCTTTGGTTCAGATTTAGAACCGTGACAATTTGAGAGTCCGAACTGTAGTGAACCCCAAATGAACAGAACGGGACTCATCCCTCCCGGGGCGTTCGGGGACATCTACAGTTTCTGGTGACTCTGCTGGGGACTTAGAGAACTTGACTCGAGCTCATGATATCTTGTTTTGACTACACTTGTGTGTTTCTTTGCATTGTATGTGCATTGGTGTGCCTAGGACACCGTGTTTGCCATCTGCTATTCCTGAACGGTTTGCCGGAGGCTTGTCTTGTCAAGGCATGACCATAAGGCTGACCGGTTATGGGCTCTGCTAGTATGGGAACACAAACCCCGATTTTACCGGGGCACCCTTTTTGACCATTCGACCTAGTGCATATTCGGAATCCATAGTGACCATTGCAAACTAGGACAGGTTGCTTACCCGATTGTAGGTTGTTTGAAACCGTTGTGTGCGTAGTGAAACCCTAGCTCCTGACAAAATAAGACAGGGAAACCCTACCCCAACATAGGGGTGTTTCGGCTCTCACTTGCTTGTTATGTGCTTTTAGAGTGCGTCTCTACAGGAATGCATGTAACAGTTTCCAAGTCTGGGTATCAGGCCTGCGGGCATCTGTATCTGGGAATCAGTTTTACTTGAGGGTATCAGTTCACTGGTAGAATTTTGGGCAGAATTCAGTAGAGAGCACACTCATTCAACTATGCTCATATTTGTTCAAGGGTGAAATCAGCCTGAGATGCTGCATGTTTTCTCTTTTGCTAGGGGTAGTCTTGGAACCATAGCTTCAGAAGGCTCCGATATCCCCCGAGGTTCATCGGACTTATGCTGATAGACTTTGTTAGGTCAGAGATTCAGTTCAAGGACAAATCAGTGTTCCTCCGCCAGAGGCAAGGTAAAAGGGGCCAGTTAGGCACAGATCACCGGTTCAGCAGTTACCAGATCGGTGGCCCTTATCCACCCTACCAGTGAATAGTCAGGCTGAGGCCTTAGTTTTTATCAGTTTTTAGTCACCTCACCAGTCAGTCAGCTGGAACAGCAGAACATGGCAGGGATGGAGGAAATGATGCGTCAACTCCAAGAAAGTATGAAACTCATGAAGCAAGACGCTGCCCGGCAAATGGAATTGCCAAACAACAGGCTGCGATCATGGCCCAGCAGGCTGAGCTAATCACTAGGCTGCAACAGCAAAATAGAGCATCTGCTTCGCACCAAGCCCCTCCCCCACCAGGAGTTCCAGCATCCGAGGTGGCACCAAATTTCCAGGGAGATACGAACATTCCGACAGGACCGGCTCCGCCCCCAATCTTACCCCAGCCGTCTAAAGCATCGATCAACCAGCCGGATTCACCATTTGAGTTCGAGTCAGACCCTACAGCGCTGAAAGTGAGCAAGCTAGAAAAGACGTTCAAGAACTCTCAGGGAGTAAAATCCATTCCGGACATTGAGGACGGGTATACCGACGCAGCTGTGATGCTGCCGGACAGATTTATGATGCCACACATCGACCGATTTGATGGATCTGGCGATCCCATAGTGCACCTCCGGTTGTTTTCGGACATACTAAGGCCGATGGGCCTCACCAGGCTGCAAAAACTTTCATTATTCGGCCGGACCCTATCAGGTGTGGCCGCTATCTGGTATGCAAAACTAGAAGACGATGCCAAACGGAACTGGGATGAGATGGCCGAGGCCTTCGTTGCGCAGTACTCCTATAACATGCAAATCGAGGTCACAACCTGTGATCTTGAGACAACAAGGCAAGAGCCTAAGGAGGGTTTTCTGATTTCGTAGCCCGCTGGAGGGCCAAGGCCTCGATGATGACCCTTAGGCCCACTGACAAAGATCAAATTCGGATGATTGTGCGCAATCTCCAGCCCAAGCTTATGCAGAAAATGATCGTTCTCCCCTTCCCCACCTTTTCAGACTTACATGAGATGGGAGTACAGATCGAGGACGCTATGAAGCAGGGCCTTCTTGACCAGGAGAAGAAGCAGCCCAGAAGGGCGTTTTCCCGCAGTTCGAATGCGACCACCAGTGGTGATACAGCTGCAAGATCTTCTGAAGTGGGCATGGTTACCACCACCGCATCAAAAACAGCTACCCCATTCACCGGTGCGTCCGGAAGTAGCTCACAAAAAACCAAATATCCGCCTCGAGTCAAGAGGGTTTTTACCCCACTTTATATGCCTTTGTCAAAGGCTCTAGAGGCCTTACTCCGAAAGGGATATCTGAAACCATTGGAACAACGGCCTCTACCCAATCCTCTCCCTCCAAAGCATGACCAGACTAAGTATTGTGCGTACCATCAACAAACCGGTCATGACACTGACAGTTGCTTTCGTCTTCGCCACGATGTACAAGATCTGTTTGATAACAAGGTCATCGCCGCACCAGCTCAGCAAAGTCTATCGGCACTTGATTAGTGAACTTGTGGGGAATAATGTGATGTGATCAAGGGATGTACCACCTGCGGGCGGCACTCAGTTTACTCCAAATATGGCGTGTGGCATGCACTGTTTTGAGCATTTGCGAATGCTGGTTTTTGTAGCTTCTGACTTGGGTGTTGGGTCAGTTCTGTAGTTTTGTTTTGAGTCTGTCTCTTTGTTTTGAGTCAGTCTTTTTGATTAAGGGTCTGTCTTGTTGTATCGAGTCAGTCCTGTTGTACAGAAGTCAGGTGATTCCGGGGGTGTTACCTCGGATATCATTATTTTGTTTTGCGTCTGTCTTTTCACTTCCTTGTGAGTCTGTTTCTGCCGGGGAGCCAATGACACCAGAAGATTTGAATGAAACAGCAGTGGTTTTTCATGCTTTTGTGCTTGCTTCTGCCTTCTGCCGGTTGTACCAGAAACTTGAATGAAATAGCAGTACCTTTTGCCTGCTCTTCTGTGCCTTGAATCTTTGTATTGACCTAAGCTTTTCAAAACTTTTTCTAACACTGTGGTGAAAACAAAGAGGAAGGAATTCCTCGGGATTTGCAAAAATTTGATCAACTGAGAGAAAGAGAGGCGTGCTAAGCCCTTAATGAATGAGATCATGCTTGTTAATGTGAGTACTGAGAAGGATCCTGGCTTGATCCAGATTGGTTCTACATTGTCTTCAGCGCAAGTGACTAGTCGCTTTCTTAAAAGATTTCAAAAAATGTTTTGCGCGGTCCTACGAAGACCTGTGTGGAATCGCTCTTGAGATTGTGCAGCCTAGGATCGCTCTCAACCTCGAGACTCGACCCCTTGCTTTCAAACCTCGAACTCGGGCTCAGAAAGTTCAAAGGTCAATCATAATGTTAGGCCTGCGTGGCCAGATTCGAAGCAGCCCTCGAACTAGGGGCAAGAAAAGTCAGATCAAGAAGATCAAGTGTTTTCAAAGGAAGCTTGCAAAGCTAGATCAAAAGCCCTCAAACTAGGGGCAAAACTGTCAGATGTGCTCGAAGAGTCAAAAAAATTGGGATGCTTCTCAAGCTAACAAAGATCGGCAAGAATGCCAAATCCTAGAGGGGAAGAGAGAAGAAAGTATTGCTGAAGAAAAATTGAGTTCCGATCTACAACACTAGGGGCAAATTCAGCCTCCACGGGATGGACTCCTGCATCGTCAACGAACAACAGCCACTCTCTTGGATTCAGACGGATTCGAGATCTCAGAACCATTTGACATGGACCAAGCTACACTTTTACCCTTGAGAGGCTCGTTGGGCCGAAAACTAGGAAGGGCGACCCAGGCAAAAGTTAGAGCAAGAAAAAGAACAAAAAAAAAAAAAAAAAAAAAGAAGAAAAGAAGAAAAATGCAAAGAACAAAAAAACAAATGAAGAAAAAGAAATGAAAAATTCTGAAAAAGAATGAACAAAGTAGAAAAGAATTGAAAAGGAAAGAAGAACATAGCTCGCAAGGTTGAAAACCCGGAAGGACGGCCTTGGCAAAAGTTAGAGCGCAAAAGGAGAGGTTAAATACCGAGTGTACCTTAACCCCGAACTACGTAAGGCTTGATTCCTATCTTTGGGATACGTAGGCAACTTCATTCTGAAGTCCAGCCGTAAAACACTTCAAATTGATTGTGCCCATATATTGGTTTTGACCATCTTCGCCTTCTCTGTATCCGAGCATTTGGTTGTGTTCGTCACTCTGAGGACTGACTACAATGTGCTGCGGTGCCATTCAAACAAGGGGCAACTTTCCGTTGCCATTCAATACGCCGCGGTGCCATTCAAACAAGGGGCAACTTTCTGTTGCCATTCAATACGCCGCGGTGCTATTCAAACAAGGGGCAACTTTCCGTTGCCATGTAGCTCTCCTCAAGCAAGGGGCAATTTTCCTTCGAATCTGAGGTTGTGCATCTCGAGAGTGGGTTTTATGCTTGTTGAGCAGTGGTCGTTTCAAAAAACAGTTTTTGAGAATTTTTACTATGGTTGACTGATCTTCTCTCGAAAACTATTCCATTTTTCCAAAACTGGACCTTTTTCTTGGACCCAAAAAAAAAAAAGGGAAAATTTTCAGTGCTCGGAACCTAACTTGCATGATTTTGAATCAGAAAATCGAACAAGCGTGTTAATCTAACTCTCATTTTGGTTAAAATTGTTTTAGTAGAAAGCCAAAAACAAAAATTGGTCAAAATGATGAACTAGGGGCACAGTTGAGTCGAGCTTCCTGTCGTTTCCCCGTTGCCAATGCATTTGCCAGAAAGGGCACCATACTTGCCAGAAAGGGCACCATACTTGCTAAGAAGGGCACTCTCCTTGGCGGAAAAAGGGCACAACTGAAACTGTCAACAAAGGAGCTGAAAGCTCTCTTGTCCTCCAAGCGACGAGGTATCAAGCCAAGTACGAAGCATGAACTGGAATGGATCAAGGTATTCCACTCCCTCATCCGGACAGATCTAACCACGTCCAAACTCCCTGACAGAGCATCGGCAGCCGATGTCAGCTGTAGATTCGCTACACGCTTAGTTGCAGCGCAGCCCCTCTGTGGGAGGAACTCACTAGCTGCGCGCAAAAAAGGAAGAATCTAGCTGAGTGCTAGGGGCAAGTGCCCACAACTTTTGTTTATCCATCAACCACCTTGGGGAGGGATAAAAATGAGAGAATAAAGAATAGAGAGATGTACGATGAGAGAAAAGTGAGAAAAGGGTTTTTTGAGAAAAACCGAGCTTGAAGGCCGAGTGATGTGAGAATCACAAATGAGAAAGGGCGGGAAACAATACCCAGAGAAACAGGCTCCCTGTGCACATTTGTATGTCGGGTCTTTTGTTTTGTTTGTCTCAAATCTTGTTTTGTGTCGTTCCGAGCGTGTCTCGTTGTGTTTAGGTCTTTTTTTTTTTTTTTTTTTTGAGTCGTTTTGGCTGTGGTCAGTTGTAGGCTCAATACCCGGTCGAGAACTCATTCTCAATTTCAAAAATGAATCGTTTTGTGCTTAGAGTGCCGTGCCGTTCTCCATATCTGTGCAAAACAAGATTTGTTCTTTCATAAAAACCGCAGGGTTCAACCCAGGTCATGTGGGAACAATAAAACCAGGACATATCTGAAGCTATATGGGTTCCAGACTGAAAAGCAAAAGAAAAGAGGGAAAAATTTGGAGCATCTGAGTTTGTTTCAACTTCTGTAAATTCCGAGATTGTATTCCGGATGTACCTCTTTAGGTCTTGCCAATGCTCCAAAGTATGAGTGTGCCTCTGCCTCAAGCTCGAGATCAAGTCTGCTTCAAGCCAGAATGGCGATCAAAAGTGCTCTCCCCGAGTACCATTCTCTACCAGAGGCATCTTGGTTGTGTTTGCAATGAGTTCCTAGGAGACCAACTGCGACGGTGGAAAGTAGAGTTCGAATGGCTGTTACCTAGAATGCAAAGGTTCGGGATTTCCGAGACTAAAGTCTGGTTTAAATACCCAGAGGCGTGTCCTCGGCTTGAAATCTGTATGGAAGCCCCATAGGTTGAGATAGCGTGTATGCACCTCAATTCTGGATACCGAACCAACCTAGTCTGTCACCCCGTTGCAGAATAGGGAAAGTTGTGAACATGATCAGGAAGAAAGGCAGCATCCAAAGTGTTCTACGTGAAGAATCCTTGTCAATATTTTAGAGCCTTTGTACTGTGAGTTGAAGGTAAGTGTTCGAAGAGCACGAGGGGAGATCCCCGTCAAAGTAGAGTGGTTCATCGCCACTCACCCCATGAGGTGCTTTCTAAAGCGCCGCTACGCTTGTTTATTGCGTTCCTTAAACATCATGCATTGTATTGCACTATACCTATCAAGTTTCTTTCTCATTCATGCACGATATTGTATGTACGGTTCATTCAAAGAAGTTCCGTTTGAGATCCTTTATTTAGTATATCAATCACACTTCATTCAGTTAGTGTATCAATCACACTTCATTTCTTTAGTGTATCAATCACACCTCATTCACCCTTAGTGTATCTATCACACTTTCTTCGTTCGCTTAGTGTATCAATCACACTTCATTTATTTAGTGTATCAACCACACTCTCTTCACTTAGTGTATCAATCACACTTCTTTCATTTTGTGTATCTATCACATACATTCTCGTTTTGTGTATCAATCACACTTCGTTCACTTTTGTGTATCTATCACACACATTCTCATTTTGTGTATCTACCATGCACATATTCACTTTAGTGTATCTATCACATACATTCTCGTTTAGTGTATCAATCACACTTCATTCACTTAGTATATCAATCATACTCTATTCACATAGTGCATCTATCACACTTTGTGTTCATTTTCAGTATATCAATCATACTCTATTCACATAGTGCATCTATCACACTTTGTGTTCACCTTTAGTGTATCAATCACACTTCATTCATTTAGTATATCAATCATACTCTGTTCACATAGTGCATCTATCACACTTTGTGTTCATTTTCAGTATATCAATCATACTCTGTTCACATAGTGCATCTATCACACTTTGTGTTCACATTTATCAATCATACTCTGTTCACATAGTGCATCTATCATACTTTGTGTTCACTTTTAGTGTATCAATCACACTCTGTTCACTTAGTGCATCTATCACACTTTGTGTTCGCTTTTAGTGTATCAATCGCACTCTGTTCACTTAGTGCATCTATCACACTTTGTGTTCGCTTTTAGTGTATCCATCACACCTGTTCACATAGTGCATCTATCACACTTTGTGTTCCCTTTTAGTGTATCCATCACACCTGTTCACATAGTGCATCTATCACACTTTGTGTTCGCATGTAGTGTATCTATCATACTCTATTCACATAGTGCATCTATCACACTTTGTGTTCACTTTTAGTGTATCAATCACACTCTATTCACATAGTGCATCTATCACACTTTGTGTTCACCTTCAGTGTATCAATCACACTCTGTTCACTTAGTGCATCTATCACACTTTGTGTTCACCTTCAGTGTATCAATCACACTCTGTTCACTTAGTGCATCAATCACACTTTGTATTCACTTTTAGTGTCTATCACACTTTGCTTCATATAGTGTATCCGTCACACTCGCTTCACATTATGCTCATTTTGTGTATCTATCACGCGTTCACTTTGTGTATCCATCACACACGTTCGCTTAGTATATCAATCACACTTTATTCATATAGTGTATCCATCACACTCTCTTCACTTTTGTGTATCTATCACACATGCTCGCTAAGATTGCATCATAGCTGCATGAAATGTAGTTTGATTTGCCTTCCCGCTTAAAACTGTCGCATTTATTGTGAATATTTGCTTCGTTACAGCTTTATTTACATGATCCTTACTGCATGAAATGTAGTTAGATTTGTATATGCTTGCTACATTTGCATGATCATTGAGATACGTCCGACTTTGTGCATATCATTTTGCATCTTGCCCCCTGCCTGCGGGCATATCTTTGTTATCTTGCCTGTTTGTCTAAGTCTTCGGCCTTTTCAAAAATGGGTCGTCTATGGGCTTTGACATTCACTCCCGTCACGCATGACTTTCGAGTTCTGTCAAAGAGGGGCAATTGTAGACACCCCATTTTTGACCGACCTTAAGACTTAGACGTCACCGATTGAGCGCTTGGTGATGTTGCATATTGCGCTCCTTCTGAGGTTTCAGAGTCTCGGCTGTGAGCCTTGCCTCCGGACTTCCGGGCTCTTTCGTGTCTTGCCTCGGTTTGCGAACCAGGCTCCGTTTTCTCTGTTTTCTCTTTTTGAAGGAAGGGAGAGGTCTCGTAGATCATCTTTCAGTGGCCGTAGGCTACGTTTCGTGGTCGTAGGCCATTTTTCCCGTTTGGAGCCCGGTTTTTGATTTTTCGGAGCCGACGGCCGTGTGCCTCGGTTCGGGACCGCTTAACCACCTCCGTTTGCCCCAGTTTTTGGTATGCACCCCACCACCATCCATTCCAACAACTTGGAGCTATTTTTCACAGCTTAGGAGCACCATTTCTCAGACCAAGAGCTGCTGGTCCATTGGTCTTCAAGGGTAAGCTTCTTTTCTCTCTTTTTTGTTCCTATCTTGCTCTATATCTAAGCCTTTCTTGCAAGCATTTTTGGGCTCCGACCCAAACTGTAAATAGTAATATTTTAAGCTCCTTTTCATGTTTGATTCAGGACCTTTTGCTGTTTGAGGTCTCCTACTATCACTTGCCTCTTTAACTCTCTTTTAGGCCTATTTTTGCATGGTATTTTAGGCTTATTTGTGAGCTGTTTCGTGGCTTGATGTAAACTGTAAAATGTTTTTTTTTTGAGCCCCTCTTCAACTTTTTTGAAGAGCTCTCTTCGGTTTGAGGTCAGCAGCTACCACTTGCCTCTTTATCTCTCTTTTAGGCCTATTTTTGGGGGGAAATTTGAATTTCATTTCCCCCCCCCCTTTTTCCTCCACTCCTTTGCCTATATAACCAGCACCCCCAGCTATGTTTTTAGGGTTACAAAAATTGGTTCTAAGCCTCTTGCATTCAATCCCTCTTCCCTTCTATTCGAAACATCAAAACCCTTTTGTTCTTGGACCATTCCTACACCCTTTACTCTACAACCCATAGCACCCCTCCTCCTCACTCCATTCCAGCAGCTTGAAGGCCATTTCTAGAGCTTAAGAGTCCCCAAACTTGGTCCAAAGGCTGTCAAAGATTGGTTCTTCAAGGGTAAGTCTTCTTTTCCTCTTTTCTTACTTTATTTTGATCTATATTCTAGCCCCTTGTGCTCGCATATTTGGGCTCCAACCCTAATTGAAAATAGTCTTATTTGAAACTTTATTTCATGTTTGATTAAGGGCTTCTCCCTGTTTGAGGCTTCTTTTTTACACTTTGTGTTAAAAGCCTCTTTTGGGCCTCTTTCTTGCATAGTATTTTAGGCCTATTTTTAAACTGTTTCGTACTTCACTATAAACTGTGAGTTGCCTTATTTTGAGCCCCTCTTCAACTTTGTTGGAGGGCTCTTCACTGTTTGGGACTTCCCTCTATCACTTGCCTCTTTATCCCTCTTTTGGCCCCTTTGTTTGCATGTTTTTTTTAGCTCCTTGTGCTTGTATTTTTGGGCTCCGATCCAAACTGTAACGAGTCATATTTTGACCCCCTCTTCATCTTTGATCAAGGGTCCTTTGCTGTTTGAGGCTCCCTTTTTGCTCTTTGTGTTTAAACCTTCTTTTAGGCCTATTTTTGCATAGTGTTTTAAGCTTACTTGTGCACTGTTTTGGACTTGGTCATAAACTGTAAAGTGTATTATTTTGAGCCTCTCTTCAACTTTGTTGAAGGGCTCTTCTTTGTTTGGGGCCAGATGCTATCCCTTTGTGTTTATTCTCTATTTTAGGCCTTTTCTTGCATGATAGATTAGCCCTATTTGCATTCGTTTTTGGGACTTGTTATAAACTGAAAATATGCATGTTTTGAGACTTTATTTCTTCTTTCTTCATACTTCATGATCAAATAATGCATGTTTTGCATAGCTATAGGCCAATGCATATGCCTAGTTTTGTGTTTCGGGTTCATTCCATGCATCGGGTGCCATGTTTCCATGTTTCGGGGCTATTTTGCATCATATTTCAGCACTGAAATTTGCATGTTTGCATACCATGTTTCATGCGTTGCCATGCCTTGTTAGTGTTGCATGCTATGCCTTGGGTTCGGTCCTCGGTTTGCGTGCATGTGTGTACGCATTTCGAGTGTCTCATTTTTCATCTCATGGCTACTAATGTGAGTGTGGCTGAGGTCTACTCATGTTGGTGTAAGTCCATTGTGCATTGAGCATGCCATTTCATTTTATAGCATTGCGTATGCTAGGTTGTATGTTACAGCATTGCGTATGCCTTATTACATCGTGCATTGTGTATGCCATCTCATAGCATTGTGCATGCTAGGTTGTATATTAGTTGCGTTCATGCATGTCGTGCATATTGCATTGTGCTTGGGATAGGAGTTAGCCCGAGCACGGGAAACGAGGGACGTTTCGTACTTTGAGTGACGGAACGTGTCTCAATTCCCAGTCACCGACACTCCGGATTATCCATGATGGATTTTAGGTTTTGTTGTGTTTATATGTGCATTCATTTCATATTGAGTCGTGCAATTCGACTCCTCGGCCATCATGCATCGATATGCATGATTGGTGGCACGAGGACCGAGGACTACACTCCTGAAGAGTAATCATGCATACATATGTGAAAATACTTTGCCATGCCCATTTGTTGCTCTCTGTTGCAGCAAATTAGAAATCGACAGCCTTCCGGAGCTTGGCACGCATTCCAAGAACAATTGCAAACAGAGGCAAATCGGGGCATTGCGAGGGATTCTCCGCACAAGGCAACCCGAGCATGCATCATTCATCATCCGGAGCAGATTTGAGGTAGTCCCTGGCTTGCATGCCAATTTATTGCTTTCCTAATTTAATTTGTTAATTAATTAGGGTTTTGTACATATTTGGACTGTAATTATTCATTTGGGACTGTATATTATTTATTCGGACCCTCTGCGCGAGGGCAATGTTGTAATAAGTGTGTGTGTGTGTGATGTATGTCTTCCAACCCCACGTCTTTCTCCCTTTTATTTACCCACTTATGATGGTTAGATTAGGGCATGTTTCAATTAGCATACAGGATGATAGCATGTTTGCATTCATTCACCTGTTTTGCATGCACCGGGCTCGGTGCATCATACTAACTACATTGTATTTTCAATTCCAAGTTGAATACATGTTAGCTGTAGCATTTCATATGCCATGTTTAGAATAGCCGAGCCTGTTATAGTTACATTTTTGCATGTGTTGCATTAGGCATTTTCGTATAATTAGGATCATGCATGGATTTCTAATTAGCTTCTGTTTTGGCTTGGAGTACTCGGTAAGTTTTATGCTTTAGCATCCTTGCATGCGTGTGAGTGACTACCATGAATAGCATGCTTACCATGAGGCTATATGCTTATGTGATATAACTACCTAAATGCCTGTGGGTGAAGGTTGGGTTATTTGAATTGGAACAATTCATCAAATGTGTGTTTTAAGCCCACTAGATAGTGGCAAAATCATGTTTTTCTAAGCCCACCCGAGGGTGGCAAATCTACGTCTTAGCATACTTGCGGGTAGCACCATCAAACCACTTTAAAAAATAAACATGAAATATTTTGTTCTAATTCAGACGATCCAGTCTATACTTGTATGCTGTGCGCACCACATTGTAAATCTGGGCTAATAACCGGAATAAGAACGCATAATATTTTCAAAAATAGATATCATGGTTAGTAGAGGCTGATCTTTGATCGGGCGAGCGGGGGTGCTCACGAAGTGACCTTCTCCAATTGTACCCAAGTTCCCGAGCTGAGGCAACTTTGGTGATGACGGACACGTGGCCTTAGGCAAATGAGTCAGGGTTTCCTAAATTTCCCCAAAATAAAACATTTAGGAGGCGACTCTGTATCTTGCAAAGCAGTCCGTGTTTGGCACTTCTTTCAAAATCTGTTTTCTCAAAACGATTTGCCGGATTTGGACTCTTTGGTTCAGATTTAGAACCGTGACAATTTGAGAGTCCGAACTGTAGTGAACCCCAATGAACAGAATGGGACTCATCCCTCTCGGGGCGTTCGGGGACGTCTACAATCAGCAATCTACAGTTCTACAATGAACAAGATTTGGGAAATGTACAGATTGATTGGTTTGATTTAAATGGGTCAGCAGATAATTCGGGGTGGCTCACTGATGAACCTGATGTGAATGAGGGACTTCAACCGAAGCTAGAACAGCTAGAAATAGGAACTGCTACAAGGGCTGGAACGGCTGTGGACAAGGGATAGTTGCCGGAGAGCACCGGTAGTAAGAATTCTGCCCAAGAGTCGGGAACTGTTAGTACTGTTGATATAGGGCAAGAGGTCACACTGAAGCGATTTAAATAGGAAAGAGATGAGAATGGTTAGAAAGTTGGAAAAGCCAAAGGCCCTACAGGGAATGACTGTGATGGGGACGTGGGAATACTTACAACAGAACTAGACAATTGCTTGTCGGTTGCCAGAGGAATATGGTAGGAAGATGATGATTTGCATCTTGCTCACACTGATAAAGATTGGGGACAGAATCTGCTAGACGATACTTAGTATTTTGAGGAAGTGGATTACATGACTGGAGCGGGTGGTACTTCAAGCCCCCACACTTGGACCAACAAGAAGCATCCGGAAAGGATAAGGAGGCCAAAAAATAGAATGAGAAACTATTAAAGGAAAAAGTTGTACTGAAACAGCTAAAGATGATCCAGGTGGGCATATCTATCTGGGGGTTGCTCATGGCTTCGCATGTGCACCGGCAAGCTGTCCTATCAGCAATGGACAAGGCCAAGCTCTCTATCAACACAACTCCAAAGCAACTAGTGGCACTTGTCTTCCCGGGAGGCGCTTTGCCCACTTTGACCTTCACGGATAAGGAATTGCTGCCCGAGGGCTCTGTGCATAACAAACCGCTATACATCTCAGTTGAGTGCAGAGAGAAGTGGGTGTCGGTTGTATTGGTTGAGACTGGGTCTGCAATCAATGTTTGTTCATTACACATAGCCTATGCTATTAGCTTGAAGCCAACAGACTTTGTACTAACGGCCCAGGTGATCTGGGCTTGCGACAACAGAAGCAGAGAGGTGATGGGGACAGTTCAGATTAGAACACAGGTTAGTCTGGCACAACAGGACATTGAGTTTCACATCTTGGATGTTTCGACCACTTTTAACTTACTCCTTGGACGGTTGTGGCTGCACCAAGTAAGAGCTGTTTCTTCCACCTTGCATCAGATGCTGAAGTACCCTCTTGGAAAAGGGGTAGCCATTGTTTTTGGGAATTCTTCCATACATCCTTCGCCAAAGGTCATTACACCAGTATTGGAGATTGTGCACGGTGACAAGGATGTTTTCTTGTCTGGTTTTACCTTGGCTGAGGCCCGGGTGGTGCAAAACATCTTAGCTATTGATGAAGTGTTGTACGTCAGTGCTCAATCAGTCTACCTCATGAACAAGCTACAACATGTACCCAGGATGGGATTAGGAAAGGGCGGCCGAAAAGGCGTTGCTGCACTGGCCGAAGTGCTACATAACCCTCTTGCCTTTGGCTTAGGCTATACGCTCACTGAAGAGGACTGGACTCGGAGAGGGAAGGAAATGGCAGGAAGGGCCAAAGCTAAGCAAAGTGGGAAGTACAATGATCTTGTACATACACCAATTCAGGGAACTTTGAATGACCGCTTTGTCCTGGAGAGAGAAGACTTCCCATTTTGTGGTTTTTCGGAGCCATAGTTGAACTCTGAGAAGTGGCTTTTGCCCAGTTTTGAGATTTTCTTTGACCTACAGCTACAAGAGGATGAAGCCACAGAAGAATAGACTGGATGAACTCATGAGGTTGAACAGAGTACAAAGGCTGAGTCCAATAGCAGTGAACATGAGATAGGAGTAGCTCTGGCTTGTCTCCTTTTGGATCCCCAAATCAAATCAGAGAGCTTGGGGGATGACTTCACCGTTTCCATGATCGGAGACCAATTTGGTGTGGACCTTTCTGGTGGTATTCTGGATGCATCTAATGCACCTTCTCTCATTTAGCAGCTAGAGGAAGGCTTTTTGTCCAGCAGTTCTAAATCAGGTAGTGAGTCCGAATCTGATTCCACAGAGTCTGTGGAATCGGAATCAGATTCCAATTCTTCTGAGTCGGAGTCTGGTATTCCTGGGGTTGATAACTCGGATGCTGTAATTTTGTCCAGGTCATCTTTTTCCTTTTGTTTTTGAGGCGGTTGTAACTGAGGAATTGGATGAGTTGGCGGGTTTGAATGAGAATGGTACCACTACTATTTTCGAGCACTTCTCTGTGCCACTTGTATATTGCATTGATCATGACCGTCAAAATTCTGATAAAAATGATGAGGAAAGAATTCCTCTGGTTTTGGAACATTTGATTGATCGAGAGGAGGAGAAGTTTGTAAAACCCCTTGTTGATGAAATCACTCCAATTAATGTGGGTATTGAGAAGGAACCGCGTTTGGTTTAGATCGAGTCCACGTTGTCCTCAAAGGAACATGAGTGCTTAGTCACTTTATTAAAAGACTTCCAAGATGTTTTTGCATGGTCCTATAAAGACATGCTTGGAATCGATCCTGAGATTGTATGGCACCGGATCCCTCTTGACCCTGAGGCCCGACCCGTCAAGCCGAAGCTTCGGAGAATACGCCTGGATTAGGTTTTGAAGATTAAGGAAGAGGTCACCAAGCAGATAGATGCAGGGTTCTTACTAGTATCTGAGTATCTGACTTGGTTGGCCAACATTGTTCCAGTGCCGAAGAAAGATGGTAGAATTCAGGTGTGTGTAGATTTCAGAGATCTGAACAAAGCTAGTCCGAAGGACGAATTTCCTCTACCACACATCGAGGAATTGGTGGACTTCACCGTAGGCCATGCGTTGCTCTCCTTTATGGATGGATTTTCCGGGTACAACCAGATTTTGATGGTACCCGAGGATAGGGAGAAGACCGCCTTCACCATGTTGTACGGAGCCTACTGCTACAGGGTGATGCCGTTCGGTTTGAAAAATGCTAGGGCTACTTATCAACGGGCTGCAACAACGATCTTGCATGATATGATCAACAAAGAGGTTGAGGTGTATGTGAGCGACATGATTGTCAAGTTCAAGGAAAGAAAGGGCCACTACACCGCCTTGAAGAATTTTTTTCCAATGGATCAGAGAATATTGGTTGAGGCTAAATCCACAGAAATGCACTTTTGGTGTCACAACAGTGAAAATGTTGGGGTTCTTGATTACACAGAGAGGCATTGAGGTTGATCCTTCCAAAATCAAGGCCATCCTAGAAATGCCACCACAAAAGATTGAAAAGGAGGTACGCAGCTTTCTGGGTAAAGTGGAACTCATAAGGCGGTTTATTACAAAATTAACCTTTACTTATGAACCACTATTTGGTCTGCTAAGGAAAGGAAAGCAATTCCAGTGGGATGATCGATGCTAGTTTGCTTTTCAGTAGATCAGGTAGTACCTTCTGAACTCGCTTGTGTTGTCACCACTAGAGCCGGGGAAGCCGTTGATTTTGTATCTGTCAGTAACCAACACGACGGTGGGCTGTATGTTTGTGCAAGAATCTGAGGATAGAGTGGAGAAAGCCATCTATTGCTTGAGCAAGAAGATGCTGGAATATGAGAGCTATTACACCCTGCTGGAGAAGGCTTGCTTGGCCTTGGTATGGGTTACCAGGAAGTTGAGGCACTACCTGTTAGCTCACTCCGTAATTCTGGTTTTGAGATTAGATCCCATCAAGTATCTCTTCGAGAAACCAGCACTTACAGGTAGGCTAGCTCGATGGTTACCTCTTCTCTCCGAATTCGATTTGAAATATGTGACTCGCAAGTCTGTCAAGGGAAGAGCAGTAGCTGAGTTCTTGGCAGATCACCCAGTGGTAGGAGGCGAAGCAGTAGGGCATCTTTTCCTAGATGAGGCTATTCTGCAGGTCGAGGAAGAGATTTGGACCATATACTTTGACAAAGCGTCTAACCAGTATGGTTATGAGATAGGGGTGTTGCTGATAGCACCCGAAAATTCCCATATACCTTTAGCCTTCAAACTCCGGTTCAAGGTATCTAACAACGAAGTAGAATACGAGGCATGTACCGCTGGCTTGGAAGCCGCCCTGGAATTAGGGGCAAAATGATTGGACGTCATTGGGGACTCGAACCTGGTTGTGTCTCAAGCAAAAGCAGACTGGAAGGTTAAGGAAGAAAGGATGAAAATCTATCACCAAACCCTAGATGTCTTGATTCTTAGGTTTGAGAAGCTAACATTCATGCATTTGTTAAGAGAGAACAACAGGTTTGATGATGCCTTATCAACTCTATCTTCTATGATAGACATCCCATTGGGAGTCCGGATGCGTTCGATCATTATTGAACAGAGGTATGTGTTGGCCTATGAGTTAATTACTGTAATAGATGAAGTGCAAGATCAGAACCCCTGGTATCATGATATTTGGAACTTCTTGGAAAAGGAGGTTTATCCACTTGGGGCAAATGCCAAAGATAAAAGGGCAATACGGCGAATGGCTGCTCAGTTTATCATCTGTAGTGGTAAGTTGTACAAAAGAGGCCATCTGGGAATGCACAAGTTGTGTATTGATGCAGAAGATTCGAAGTGCCTAATGGAGGCCATCCGCGGAGGGGAGTGCGGATCGCATATTAGCAGAGTAATGCTAGCTTGGAAGATTCTCAGGCAGGGTTATTGCTGGTCAACCATGGAAGAAGATTATATTGGTTTTGTTTGGCGATGCCACAAATGCCAAATTCATGCAAATCGCATGAACGTCCCGCCGTCATAGTTGTACAACATGACTTCATCATGGCCGTTTTCAGTCTGGGGAATTGATGTTATTGGGGCAGTTACGCCGAAAGGGTCGAATGGGCATAAGTATATCCTGGTGGCAATAGATTACTTTACAAAGTGGGTTGAAGCCCAATCCTATGCAGTGCAGAAAACGTCGCATGCAGCCAAGTTCATCAGGAATAACATCATTTGTCATTATGGGGTCCCGAATGAGATTATTTCAGACAATGGCTCCCATTTAAGAAGGAAGTGATCAACTAGTTAGAGAAATACAATGTGCTTTTTCATAAGTCATCCACATATCGGCCGCAAACCAACAGAGCTGTTGAGGCCGCCAACAAGAACATCCAATACATTTTGTAGAAGATGCTTGAGACTTACAGGGAGTGGCCAGACAAATTGCTATTCGCTCTCTGGGGCTACAAGACTTCAATTCGAGCATCTACTAGGGTAACTCCGTATTCTCTGGTTTATGGGATGGAAGCTGTTCTACCGATTGAAATAGAGGTTTCATTACTGCAGGTTATGACTAAGTGCCAGATAGTAGAAACGGATTGGCAGCAAAGCAAGTTCGAGGAACTGATGTTGTTCGACGAGAGGAGGCTGAAAGCACTATACCATGTCCAAGGATATCAACGCAGAAATGCTAGGGCTTTCAACGAGAAAGTTAAGTCTTAGAATCTTAAAAAGGGGGATTTGGTGCTGAAAGACAATTGAGCTCCCATTCATGACCTTAGGGGCAAGTTCAGATCCAATTGGACTGGCCCTTATATCGTCAAATCAATTTGGTCGGGTGGAGTTGTCATTCTTATGGACCTAGATGGCCTCGAATTCTCCCAACCAATTAACATGGGCAAGTTGAAGAAATACTACCCTTGAGTGGCTCGTTAGGCCGAAAACCCGGAAGGGCAACCTAGGCAAAAGTTAGAGCCCAAAAAATTTAAAATAAGAAAAACTAAGCTCGCAAGGTTGAAAACCCAGAAAGGACGACCTTGGCAAAAGTTAGAGTGCATAAAAAGAGTGTTAATACCCAAGTGAACACGAACCGAACTACATAAGGCTTGATTCCCATCTTCGGGATACGTAGGCAACTTCATTCTGAAGTCCAGCCATAAACATCTCCAAATCAACTGCGTCCATGTGTTTGATCAAGGCATCTCTGTCTTTTGGTTATCTGGAAGATTGGTTGTGATCCTTACCCTAAGAGAAGGGCTGATTATAGTGTGGTGCAGTGCTTTTCAGTAAAAGGGCAACTTTCCATTTGCTAGATTCGGGGTTGTGCATCTCGAGGATAGATTCCAAGTGTGTCAAGCTGTGATGCTTATCGAAAATGGTTTTGAAAAGTTTTAATAAAAGTTGCTTTTGTTCAAATTAAACTGTTTACAACTTAGACCATTTCCGGACCAAAAGGAAAAATTTCAGTGCCCACAACTCCAATTTCATTGATTTCAATACAAAGTTCTTTAGCTCTCAATACAAATCAAAGTTTCTTTTATTACATTCAAAAGGAAAACTTGAAAGTACAGATCAAAGCAATAAACTTGGGGCATAGATGAGTCAGGTATTCCTGCGTCCCTTCCCTGGGCTTGTGGAAGCTTCAGATACTAAAGTGGGCTCGGCTTGCAACTCATCTTCAAGCCAAACTATGCATTCGCCAGATAAGGCATAGCTAAAATTGGGAGCAAAAGCCAGAAGTTCTCTTGTCCTCAATGCAGGGAAATATCGAGCTAGTTGTGAACCTCGGATTGGAAATGAAGCCGAGTACTCTACTCCTTTTTCTGGGCAAATCTGCTCGTTTCTGAACTAACGCCTGAATCGGAATGGAAAGTAGAATACGCAGTGTGTCAAGCCAATCAGTTGAATGCCGGGCCTCCGAGAAATACTATTGCTCATCTCAGGCCAATCAAACCAGGGGCAATGCCAAGCAATGTCAACAACAGACTTGTTTCACATCTAATGGCACCACCACCCTTCGTTCGAGAAATCAACTAGCTATTAGCGAAAGAAATAGCCTTGTGCTGAATAGGCACGGTAAGGGTCCACTACCTCCAACCTGTCCATGAGCCATATCTGAGGAGGGAGGAAAAATAAGAGAGATTAAAGAATAGAGAGGTGTATGTGGAGAGAAAAGTGAGAAAGGGCTTTGACAGATAAACAAAGCATGACTGCTGAGTGATGTGAGAAATACATGTGAGATAGGGTGGGAAACATTACCTGCAAAAGTAGTTGACTTCCTGAGAGTTTGGTCATCTCCCGCCGATGGAAGGCGTCTAAGCCCATCAAGGTCTCAGCCAATGCTAAGCTAATACAACTTTTGCTCTCTTTCAAGCCTTGGGCCACTTTGATAAAGCGAATGCTAGACCCTTCGAAACCTGAGGCAAGAAGAAAATGAGCCAACATAGACAAACAAAGGATATGTTGCCGAAAGCTCTGCCAGAGACGGTCGTCGCGGTCACCAGTGCTAGAAAATCGATGAATCAAACTGGGGATGTCTAGTTCCCCATTGTGAACTAAAGATCGAGCCTCATGCAGAGTAAGCCCGTACGTCCGTCCTAAAGCTTGGGCATAACCAAAATGGAGCTGGGGCAAGATTTCCTCATCACGCCGGGATTCCATCAAAGCTTGGAATTCTTCAATTGCAGGGCATAGCTCTTGTCCCCCGAAGCTAAAGACGCGTGTAATTGGATTCCAACATCTAGCCACGGCATAGAGGAACGGAAAACAAAGAGGAGTTTGGCTCAAAGGAAAAAGGGTGTTGAGGCCGAAACTACGGAAATTCACTTTTTCCAAGGCATCCAGGGCAGCTATCCATTCTCGAAGTCTGTTGGTAGATAATATCTCCATTTTGAGAGAAAACTATCAAGAACTTACGTGTTTGCCAGAAAGGCAACATGAGAGTCTTATTTATAGAGTTTGGGAAGCAGTTGGGCAAGACACCTGGACAACACTGACCTACATCACACTGATGGCCGGCCGTGCATCAGTGATAGCCTGCCGTTCATCAATGAAGCCCTGTCGGGTCTTGATAAAGCTCAGAGCAGGGCAGTTGCAGCTAAAGCCAATATTTGTTTGAAGGGTCTTCAATTGTAATTTTGAGTTTTGTTTTATTTGCACTAAGTGTTTGTTAGTCTTTTCGAGTTGTTTTTGTTTTATTTTTCAATTATCGAGTTGTATTTTGAGTTTTGGTTATTCGAGTCATTTTCCAATTCTTGAACCAATTCAAGTGCGATGCATTCACAGTTTTGGACATTGCAAAAGCAAAGGTAATGCAGTTTATCATTCAACAAAGGAGATCATTCAAATAAAACTTGCTTTTCATAACTGTTGGGCCCAACTCCGATCATTTGTTTTACACAACCAAAATAAGAAAGCTTTTGAAAAATAAAAAACAATCTGAAGCTAGTTTTATAAATTTCCAAACAAAACAAAAACAAAAGCAAAGTAAAGAAAAATCAGCATCGCCTTAAGTAGGCCATCCTCGCACTCTTCCTCCGTGGCTGTGGAGGAGGTGCATCGCTGTTATCAGTGGGATTGCTCGACTGTAATCCCAAAAGACTCCTCAAAAGGCAAGTGCTGCCGCACTCGGCCTCTCCCCCTATCAGTGCCTCCTCGGCCTCTCACTGGGCCCCGTTTCCACCGACTGGCTGTGGAAGGTCCTGCAGGCACTACTGGCACCAGCTCATGTTGAAAAGAATATCAGATATCAAATAGAGTGACTTGGAATGTACAACATGGTAATGACAGTAAGTTACACACAAAATGTGCCTGTGGACTCGCCTTTTTCTTGCGCCCCGCCTTTCAGAAAGGGTATGAAAAGAAGGCCTCACAGTTCGAACTCCCACAGTTCTGAATCTAGTTTCACAAGTGCAATGTGAAACTGCTAATCACCAATGAGTCTAATCTGACAAATCTTTTGAAAAATCAATTTTAAATCAAATAATGCCAAAATTGGACTGCTTTGCCAGATACAGAGTCTTCACCTAAATATTTTATTTTGAGAAAATTTAGGAAACCCTGACTCGTGCCGAAGGCGACGTGTCCATCATCACCAAAGTTGCCTCGGCTCGGGAACTTAGGTACGAGTGGGGAAGGTCATGAATTGAGTACTCTCACTTGCCCGATCAAAGATCGGCCTCTACTAACCATGATATGATGTTTTATAAACATTATGCGTTCTTGTTTCAGCTATTAAACTAGCTTTACTATGTGACACACACAAGGAAGTATAGACTAGTTTCAAGACTTGGAACAATTCAACTCACGTTTGTTTGCGAAAATGGTTTGAATTTTCCACCCTCAAGTGGGCTTAAAGATGCGGATTTGCCACCAAACATAGTGGGCTTAAAACAAGATTTGCCACAACAAAGTGGGCTTGAAACACACATTCATTGAATTGTTCCAATTCAAACAACAAGCCTTCATCCACAGGCATTTATGCAGTTAGTAAGTAAGCACATAGCCTTATGGTAAGCATGCGGAACAAGGCAATATGGCAATCACACTCATGCAAGTATGCTAAAGCATAACAACTCATCGAGTACACCAAGCCAAAATAAAAACTAGTTAGAAAGATGCATGATCCTAACTAAACAATATGCCTAATGCAACACATGCAACATGAAATTAATAGGCTCGGTTATTAATATGGCATATGAAGCAATTTGAACAACATGCAATAAAACACGTATTCAAAGAAGTATTGAAATGGCAATGCAGTTTGAATGACGCACCGAACCCTGGTGCATGCAAGACAAATGAATGGATGCAAACATGCAAACATAAGGTATGTTAATTGAAAATGTCCCTAATCTAACCATCAAAAACGATCAAATAAAAGGGAGAAAGACGCGGGGTTGGAAGACATGCATACACACACACACACACACACTTATTACAACATTATGCCCTTGCGAAGGCGGGTTCGAATGAAGCTAATCTAAGCTAAGCTAACTAAACTAATTAGACTGATTTCTACAAATCAATCGAATAACTAGCATACTAATTACTAATTATTACAACACTTTAACTAACTAGTGAACTAATTAATTAAACTACAAAGCAAATATACACTAACTAAGCATGCATGACATTAAATTATGTTGCCACTGCCCCACCTCGGGAAGTGGAAAATGCACATGCTCGGTTCTCGCTCGGAAAGACCACCATTTTGCTCTCGGAAGCCTCTATTTCCAGGGTTGAGCATGCTCCAGGAACTTTCAGCTCCAACTTACCAAATCTCTACTGAGGATCACACCAATGGCCTGCTGGCCATTGGAGGTTGTTGCCGGTCCCCTGCTGGCCAAAAGGATGCCTTGCTGGACAAAAATGAGGCACTGCCAGCCATGGATGAGGCACTGCCGGCCACTGATGCTCTGAGTCACCATACTGCAACAGAGCACAAACAGAGCAAAATGAAGGTTTTTCCAGGGGTTTGCTTGTACTGTACCCCTCATTATCTTCTCAAAACCTTAGAGGAATGGCATACTTGGATCCAAAATCACTAATCAAGCAATTTCATTGCATGATGGCCAAAGATCTAAGTTGTACAATTTTAATAAATGCACAAGACTCAAACGACCACCACCCTATCATGCATGATGAAGGGTGATGGAGACCAAGGAAAATGGCACATTTCATCACTATTGAGTATGAAATGTCCGATTTGCCTTGTGTTCAAACTAACGTCCAGTTTGAACACATGCAATGCAACACAAAGATGCTTATCTTGCCTCTTTTACTTGTTTGTTTTTTGTTTACTCATTTTATATTACCAATTCATCCTTTAATTGATTTGTCCATTAATGAGTGTCCTCTAATGGAAAGATGGTTTAAACCACAAGATGCTTTGGGCATGAGAGAGGTATTAAACTGTTGGTAATGAACCCCCTAAGGGATTAAACCATTAGGTGCAACACCTCAATTTCACACTTCGGCAAACAAGTGGTTTAAAATCACTTTCAAAGCAAACAAAAGAGTGAAGAATGGAGGCAGGTTGTAGAGATTTTAAATGCTAAAATGGAGTGCAAACAACACTAAACATGTTATTAACTCAAAACAATGATGATTAAAGCATTAAAACATTAAGATAGTGAAGAGACTTACACTACAGCCATGCAATACAATACTCAAATGCACTAAACATGCAAAAACAGAGTTAAAGCAGCCCAAAATAAAGCTTAAAACATGTTGAGATTAAGCAACAAAATGCTAAATTAATAGGCTAAAATAAGGAGCATGCTATACTAGTAAGCAAGATATAAGGAGGGGAGGCTAACCTCTCCAAATTTGGACTTCAAAACATGTTTTTTGCCAGTGAAATAGCTCTGAAAAATAGTGTTTAAAAGCTCTGAAAAAGATGATGCAAGGGTGGGAAACACAAGGGCAAAGGCCTCCAAAACAAGGTACAAAGAAGGGTTATCCACCCCTCAACCTTCAATGGCCTTAGAACCCAAGCTTCAGCCCAAAAACACGGAGTTTTTATAGCCCAAAATCAATTGGAAAGCATGCTGGACTCAAGACACGAAAAGCCAAAACATTAAGCTAATGCATGGGGTTGCGGTACAATTATGCAATACAAGCCTCAACTAAATTAACCAGCCCAAAACAGAGCCAAAACAAGTTCTTTTAGAGGCAAAAACATGATGGACTTGAGCTAAATTAAGCTAGAAAAACTTGCTAACATGTGAAGCTATCTAGGCATGCAAACAAGACAAGGAGGGGAGGCAAACTCCTCCAATTTTGGACTTCAAAACAAGGTTTTTACCACAGAGAAACCTTTGAGAGTTAGTGGTTAAGAGGCCCAAAAAAGTTGTTTGAAAGTGGTGAATAATAGCACAAAAGCTTAACAAGCTAAGAAGCGAAAAGGGTAGAAAAGCCCTCAACTCAAAATAGCCTCAAACCACCATTTTTAGCTCATAAAAATAGAGGTTTTTACAGTTGAAAACTAGGCCAAAAATAGTAGAAGAAGATGCGAAAATAAGTATGCAAACAAGCTTAAAGAAGGTAAGTGTTATACCTTTGAAGCAAAACACAACTTAGGTACAAATCCAAGCTCAAACCTCCTTCTAGAGCTCAAACAAGACTCCAAGAGACCTTAGCCCAAAGGTGGTCAAGTTTGATTAAGGGTTGATAGGCAAACTAAAAATGTATCTCTACTTGTATGCACAAAGGTTCAAGAGAGAGAGAAATCTAGAGAAAGAGAATTGTAGAGAGAGAGGCTCTCAAAATCTTTTTAACCTTGAAAACAATAAAGAATGGCCTCTATATATAGAAATATATGAGCTCAGGTCAAAAATATCAATTTAGAAATAGCTGGAGCAGTGTGGAACAGCTAGATGGGAAATATCTGCAGAAAATTGCCTTTTTGCACCAATGGCTGGCAAGCCATCATTGATGGATGGAAAAGGTCCATTTTTGGCCGGCAGCAAAACTCCTGGCTGGAAAATGGCTAGCAAAGGACATTCATGGCCGGCAAGCCTCATTCAGTGAGTGGATAGAAAATCTGCTTTTTGGGCCCGATTTCAAATGGGCATATCTCCTTCATCCGGACTCCTTTGTAGGTCATTCTTGAGTCTAAGCTGAAGCCCCAAAAGTATCATTTCCAATGGTGGAAGCCTCACATCAAAATTCCAAGTGTGAAAAAAGATATGCCTATTTGAGCGAAGACTGCTCAGTTTTGGTCCTAATCAGATTGATGCCCTACTTCAACTAGCCATATCTCCCTCATCTGGACTCGGATTTAGGAGATTATTGAGTGTAAAATGAAGCCCTGGAAGTCCACTTTCCAATGGTGGTGGCCTCATAGCTGAAATCCAAATGTACAAATGGATAGGCTTGATTTAGGAAAGGCTACCTGGTTCTCTCCTAACAGTTTATGCCCAACTTCTTCCCCAACTTGGTTTCTTCCCTCTCCTCCAATTTTCTTCAGCGCCAAACCTTTAAATAAGGTGTTTTGAAAGATTTTCAAAGAGTTCATCTCTCTTTCATTTATTTCCACTTTGTCCTTGCTCGGTTTATTGAAAAGCGCAACATTTAACGAAATGCGAGCCTCGGAACATCGTAGAAAACTTTTTCAAAATCATCTTGGTAAAAAGGCTTTTGGTCCAAAAATGGGGTGTGAGGTTAGGATTTGGCGCTCTCCTTGCCAAAGAAATCAAACCTTTGCACTGCACAACTTTGATCACGAAGTAAGTAATCAGTGGCGCCCAAGTCTTAAGGGTAGTAAAAAATGGGGTGTCTACAGTACCTCAATCCCATGGGTGACTAAGGCAGTCTACCTCCTCCGTACCATGATGACTAGTTGGTCAATCGTCTGAAGGAGCTCGTTACCATAAGCTCGAGGAAATACAAAACAAAGGAAATTGAGAAAGGCATGTAGAAGTAACTGAACAGTAAATTGTAATGGCTGCGAATAAGTTAAAGTACTATGGACTAGCATAAAAACAAAGTGTACTTGCTCGATGCCAGGGGCAAATACAAGTCTACGGTCTCAAAAGTGGAGTCTTTGCTTAATCACTCCATCTGGATGCATGTACATAATCTCGGTAAGGAGCGCAGGCAATCCAAGAATGGGGGCGGTGGCAGGCGCACCTCCAGCAAGCGCATCACCAGCTCCAGCAGCAGGAGTAGCAGCAACCGCTAGTATAGTGCGATCTATGCCTGGGGTTAGAGGAGCCATCACCTGAGTGTGCAGGAAAGTCATGAAGTCACCAGGCTCACGGTGGCGATCGCCGTCCTCACCTATCTTCAGAAGGTCCAGGTTAGGACCGTCTTGTAAATCATCTACAACTCTCATGCTGGCAGGAGGGGGATGTGGAAAATTAGGGTCAGCCATGCCCTGAGTCTGGCGGATGAATCTCTCCTCCAAGTAGTATGCTTGGCCAAAATGGCCCTCAAATCGGATCCTCAACGTGGAAGCATGCCTGGCAGCGGTATCAGTCAACCTCGACTCATGGGGAATGCCTGCCCAAAGGTGCCAGTCGACTTGAGAAAATCAGTGTAGTGTCAGAATAGCACTGTAATGTGGTGAGAAAATCAATGTAGTGTCAGAATGGTAGTGTAGTGTGGTGAGAAAATTAGTGGTGTTAGAATCAGTACAATGTCAGAATGGAAGTACAATGTTAGAATCAGTGCAGTGCCAGAATCAGTGTAGTGTTAGAATGGCAGTGCAGTGTCAGACTCAGTGTAGTGTGATGAGAGAATGACAGTGCAGTATAGAAGTCAAGGCAATGTGAGAATGGCAATGTGGTACAATGAAACGGTACAACAGTATAAAAATGATCATATGATGTGGAAAATAGTGCAATACATGATCCGCTGTGATAGTGTCGAAGAAACGACGAAAATATGGAAAGTTGCTATCCACAAGGTGATGCCACTTGAATCGTGAGTTGTAGTACCGAGAGCGCGGTACGGACAACTCGATCGGCCTCACTGGAACTGGAGCCAATGAAGTAAAGTAGGTGTAGACCCAAAGTTGCAAATCAAAGACAGATAGATGCCATGAGAAAACAAATCAAATGAACGAGAAATGCAGCCATGAATAAGATATAAAGTGCATTAGAAAGGTGAATGTAAGATATACCTCCCAAAGCCTCCAGTAGTTGCCAAGTGAATCCACCTTGCGGTGGGAAACAGAGTTCATATAATAGTACATGGTGGCTAAACTTACGGCAGCCTAATCGTAATCCGCTATCTGAGGAAGATGTACCAGCGCCCCGAGGGTGTACAATCCTACAGTATTCTCCCTGTTTACGAACAGGGTAGTACCGAGGAGATATGTCAGAAAGCCACGAGTTTACTGAGCAACCTCATCCGTAGTAACTGACTGTGTGCTAGAGAAATGGTCATAAAACTAGCTGTAGTCCACAATCCCATGGCTAGTGGTGTCTGGGAATGTCCTGAGAAGCTGGAGTTGCACGTCTCTCCACTCAATCATGTTTGGATCAAAGGAAACTAGGCTGCCGACCCCGACCTGTAGACCGGTTAACATCGAGAAATCATACGAGATCAGTGTCATCTGCCCGGAAGAAGAGAAGTGGAACGAGCTAGTGGTGTCCCACCACCTCTCTATCAGGCCCCCGTAGAGCAAAGACTCAGCCCTCATCTCTATGAGTCTAGAACAAAAGGGGCCGAAGTGGGCAGTATCCACCAAACCGCGGACCATCGTAGGAAGCCGCTCGTATCAGCACCGGGGGCCGGAGATAGAGCCGTAGGCGCCTACCCTCCTGTCGATCACCTATCAAATGAAAGTTTTATCATTGTATGTACAGCATGGGTAAGTGATTTGTTCATCAAGTTCAACATTTCAACATGTGTGTAAAGTAAGATACAAAGCAAAATGGGGGAGGAATTATGCACCATAGAAGCGTCGGCAGAGAGATGCTCCATGGGCTCTCGCAGTAAGGTATCCTCATCTAGCCCAGGAATGAAACCCTTGAATCTCAAGATACTGCCAGGAGGTAGCACGTGTGTGCGTGGTCGGTATATGGCCGCGTCAAAAGGCCTCTCGGCAAGAAGGAGTAATGCAGTAGCTTCCTCTGCCTCCATGTCTGCGTCGAAGGCGGCACCAACATCTATGGCAGGTTTTAGAATGGAGACTTCATCACTGGCCATGGGAAGTTGAAGAAAAGTGAAGGGGGTGGGTGAAAATGGGTGAAATCCTAAATTTTAAACCCTAAGAGAGGGAGAAAATGGAGAAATTGTGGAAAATTAAAAGGAAACGAGAAAATTTGGGCAAAAGTGAGATAATGAGGGAAAAAACCAAGAGGAAACTTAAACTTCAACCAAAACGATTTTTAATTGGTTCAAAAGTTGGGGAATCAAGAGGGTTTTCAAGAAAATTTTTGCAAGAATTGTTGGGTAATTCTAAGGGAGTGAAAATCTAGAGAGAGACGGGTTTTAGAGAGAGAGTGGGACGTTTTTCGACCTAAGGTATGGTCCAAATGAGGTTTGTTTTGTGTTATAAGTAGCCACGGGTTTGGTTTTTACTGAGCTGCCCTTTGCCATTGCCGATGCCCAGCCGTGCATCATCGAGGCCCAGTCGGCCTTTGGTGATTTCAATTTTGCTTCTGCTACTTTTCTTTGGGTTTGGCAATTCGTTTTGTTTGTATGTATTGTTGGTTGCTATTATTTTAATTTTGTGTTATAATTGTAGGTTTTAATTCAGAATTTTAATTTTTCAGTTTATTTTGAGTTTTGTGAGTATAAAGAAAAAGAATAAAGAAAAAAAATAAAGGAAAAAAAGAATAAAGAAAAAAAAGAATGAAGAAGAAAAGAAAAAAAGAAAAGAAGAAAAGAAAAGTGAAAGAGAAAGAAAAAGAGAGTTAGAATGGCAAAAGAGCAGCAGGAAAATTTAGAGCATCCTAATGCATTTCAACCTCAACAAATGCCGAGCCTGCATTCCAGATGTACCTACTCGAGCCACGCCTTTTCTCTATCTCAACCCCAAGTTTGTCAGAGTGGCAATTAAAATAGCAGGTTTTACCCCTTGTCGGTATGAACAAGATGTATCCTTTTGAGTTGAACATGTTGTTAAGTCTTCTGAGAGGTAAGACGGAGGCATTGGAGTACGTATGTGATTCCCTTCCTCTCCTTAAATTTCGCATAAAAAGTGCTCCTATCTCATGCATAGAACATGCTTATTTCTTTCACTCTTGGATCATGCATTTGCTCACGAATTATGCATAGAATATGTAATTCGTGTTTGTTACATATGCATAGAATATGCACTTCTTCACATTTGCATGGAACATGCAATTCTCCATGAGAGCATGGAACATGCTTCCAACTATCATGCATAGAACATATTATCACTACATTTGCATAGAACATGGATTTTGTACTATTGTCTTGAATATGCATTCCAATGTTGCATAGAACATGCTCCGGTTCTCGTTGCATAGCATATGCTTTCGTTTTATTTCTCGCATGTTTTGCATAAAACATGTCTCTAACATTTTGTCTTGGTTATTTGTCTTGCATAGAACGTATATCCTTATTGTATTGTACTTGTTAAGTTTTTTTCTAATGTAGGCACGATATTGTATGTACAGTTCATTCAAAGCCGGTGCGACTAGACGATGTTGTATGTGTGGTTCATTCAAAGGAATTCTCGGTGAGATCATTCTTGTCCCTCGAACACCTTGTTTTGGTTAAAAGCATTCGGGTGTGTGCCGATGTTTACACCACCCCTTTCGGTTATAGACATTTGGGCGTATCCTGGTGTTCTTGTTGCCATTTCTCCTCTCGCGTGTGATGCGTTAGGACGCTTTCAGTTAAAGACATTTAGGTGCGCCCCAGTGTTCTCATTGCCATTTCTTCTCTCGCGTGTGACGCGTTAGGATGCTTTCGGTTAGCGATATTTGGGTGCGTCCCGGAGTTCTCGTTGCCATTTCTCCTCTCGCGTGCGACGCGTTAAGATGCTTTCAGTTAGAGACATTTGGGTGCATCTCGGTGTTCTCGTTGCCATTTCTCCTCTCGCGTGCGACACGTTAGGACGCTTTTGGTTAGAAACATTTGGGCGCATCCCGGTGTTCTCGTTTCCTTTTCTTCTCTCGCGTGCAGCGCATTAGGACTCTTTGGTTTAGAAACATTTGGGTGTGTCCCGGCGTTCACACCATCCTTCCTTTCCTTCTGCGTGCAACACATTGGATTCCTGTTTGACGCCTCAGGTGCATCTGTGTTTGTGTTATTCTTTGTCTTTCTTGCGTGAGGCATAGTTAAGTTTGCATAATTTTCTTACATCATTTCTGCATGAAATGTGGTTTGGCTTGTGATTCTCACGCGTGGCGTGTTTACTTACTTCTGTTTATATTTGAGATTGTTGTACCTTACCTTGGTTTGCTTGAATGTCACATTTCTTTGCATAACATTTTCATCTAGATGTTTCATTACAGCCTCATTGTATGTCATCAGTTGTGTTTGCATCGTGCATATCATTTGCATCTTGCCCCAGAACTACGTTGGTTTGATTCCTTGCAAATGGATACGAAGGAAGCCGGCGGGCGCAACCATTTTTAGTTTATGTCTTTCTTTCTTGTCCAAGTCATGCGGCCTTGTCAAAATGGATCGTTTTCGGGCTTTGACATTCACTCCCGTCATTTCATGACTTCCGAGTTCTGTGAAAGAGGGGCAACTATAGACATCCCACTTTTGACTGCCTACAAGACTCGGATGCTCGGTTCGGTGCACTTAATGATGAAAGTTGAACTGTGAATTCGTAGCGATTCGAAATCAATCAGGCTCCTGAAATAACCTCAAATCTTCAACATTTTCCATGTTTGAACCTGTGAGCTTTATTTTTGGATCTTTTCCCTCCATGAGCTGAGTTCGAGCCAAAAAACAAGGGAGGCCATCAAAGCCCAGTCGTGTATTGGTGATGCCCGGCCGTGGCTATGAATGGCTGGCCAGCCTTGAATGGCTATAAACACTGTTTAGGGTAAGAGGCCGCCAGCTATCCATTTTTGAAGATATTGTCAGCTTTTCAGCTCGAATTCTATAAAACCGAGGCTCTGGGATTGTTTTGAGCGTTGAACAAATATCTAGAAGTGAGATATGCACCCTTCAGAGCCTCTCGTCCTCATTCTTCCATTGCAAGGCACCCTTTAAGCTAACCTAATTTCCTTGCACCACTACTACACACCATACACAACCCTGTTTGATCATCCGAAGGCCTTGGTTGATCTTGAGGAAGCATAATTCAAGCTTGAGAGTGCATTGAATTTGAGTTTGAAAGTCTAAAAGCAAGCTAGCTTCTTGAAAGGTATAAGCTTGCTTTCTTTTTCCTGGCTTTCATTTTTGTTCTTCACTTCATCATTCTTGCTTTTTTAGTAGTTTTTGGGCTCATTTGAGGTGTTGGAGTTGAGTTGGAAGCGTTACCAAAAGGGTAGCAAGAGCTTGCTCTTTCTACACCTTTATTTCATAACCTAAACTCTTCTCCTTTTAACCCTCTTCCCCTGGTATTCATACTGATTTTCAGAGTTCTGAAAGGCTAAAATATGTGGTTTTAAGGTCAAAAAAATGGAGGGATTAGCCATCCCTCCTTAGGCTTGCTTACTAGCTTCAATTCTCTTCGATTTTGCTTTCCTTTTTTGGCTTTTGTAGTGTACTTTCAGCACTGTTTCTAGCCTTTTAGGGGCTATCTTAGGGTTGTCTTGGCCTTTAAAATTTTTCCACGCTTTGGTTAGTTCATGTGTTGTCTCATAAATTGCATACATGGCTTCTATTGTTCTGTTCTAAGCTTTACTTTACTTTATTTCCATGTTGAGAGTCTCACTCTAAATCATCAATCAACTATCTATCATTTGTATTTGAGAATGATTTCAACCGAACAAGGTTGCTCAAAACATGTAAGAATGGCCTACACTTAATGGCTTAATCTCATAGGAGATTCATTGTCAACGGCGTAGCCTTTCTCTCATGTTTTAGAGAAACCTCTCGTTTGACATTATTTCTTGATTAGAGGACTTAACATTACACTTGGACAAATGGACTAATGAATGGTAAGGCTTAATAAAATTGGTTTAAAATTTGGTTCAAGACACTTAAAGAAAATGGCTTGAAAAGCTTGAACTTGGCTGGACGTTATGCCAAGTTCCTTGTGTCAAGGGTCATCAAGCATGAATTCATGGTGTTTTTGATGTGCTTGAAGCGTCTCAACTTTTGTTCTTTGAGTTCATTCCATGACAAGAAGGGAGGGGTGGTCCATTTGCATTGCATTTATTAATTTTGTCCACAATCATCTTCTAAAGCATCAAGCAATCAATTCCTCATTGATGTCTTTAGAAATGATTCCACCATTCTCTTGAGGCTTTCCCATGACAGAGAAGGAACGAAGGACAAACAGAGCTTGAAAATGCTCTATTTGCACTAATTTCACCTCAGAGTACAAAAATAGAGTTTGCACCAAATCAATGCACGCCCGGCCCTCTGTGGGCCTGGCCGGCCACCAGTAATGCACGGCCGGCCCTTCGTGTTTGGCCAGCAGTGCAGTTTTGCAGAAACTGGGGCAGTGGATGAGGGTGAAACAGAGGCAGTCTGGGGCAGACAGAGTAGCTTTCGGGTGATGAGCATGCAACCTCCATCCATCTTCCTTGGTGCTCACATCAAATGTGTTGTCATTTAATTGATTCATTAGTATAATGAATTATGTTGTAATTTTCTTAGTTAATTAGTGGTAACTAATTCGTAATTATTTAAGTAGAATAGTTAGTTAATTACTTTATGTTGTAATTAATTAGCTTAATTGCTTTGTAATTAAATTAGTTAAGTATATAGTTAATTAGATTGATTTGCAATAATTAATTAGCTTAGAATAGTTAGTTAATTCATTTCAAGTGCTATAATAATTAGCTTAATTAGATTAATGTAACTAGTTGCTTAGCTAGTTTCATTTGGACCCTCCTTCGTGAGGACACAATGTTATAATAATTGTGCCTGCGTTTGTGCATGTCTTCCATCCCCACGTATTTCTCCCATTTATTTAATCGGTTTTGATGGTTAGATTAGGGCCACATTTCAATTAGCATATCGCATGTTTGCATCCATTCATTTGTCTAGCATGCATCGAGACTCGGCACATCATTCAAATTGCATTGAACTTTCAATATCTTATTTGAATATGTGTTATTTGTATGTTGTTCAAATCAATCCATATGCTATATTAGTAGCCAAGCTTATTAATTGCATTCTTTGCATGTGTTGCATTAGACATCTTGTATAGTTAGGATCATGCATTTTTCTAACTAGTTTTTGTTTTGGCTTGGAGTACTCAGTGAGCTTTTACGCTTTAGCATACTTACATGTGTGTGAATTTCAATATGATTAGCATGCTTGCCGTGAGGCTATGTGTTTAAATGCTTAAACTGCTTGAATGCCTGTGGATGAAGGCTTGTTGTTTGAATTGGAACGATTCAACGAATGTAAGTTTTAAGCCCACTTTGTTAAGTGGCAAATCAGTGTTTTAAGGCCACCTTGTTTGGTGGCAAATCCGCATCTTTAAGCCCACTTGAGGGTGGCAACTTCAAACCATTTTCGCAAAAACAAACATGAGTTGAATTTGGTCCAAGCCTTGCAATATAGTCTATACTTGTTTATGCGCATCACATAGTAATGTCAGCTAATATACAGAACAAGAACACATAATGTTTATAAAAAAACATATCATGATTAGCAGAGACCGATCTTTTGATTGGGCAAGCAGGGGTGCTTAATTCATGACCTTCCCCTCTCGTACCCAAGTTCCCGAGCCGAGGCAACTTTGGTGATGACGGACACGTGGCCTTTGGCACGAGTCAGGGTTTTCTAAATTTTTCCAAAAATAAAATATTTTGGTGGCGAATCTATATCTGGCAAAGTAGTCCAATTTTTGCATTATTTTATTTAAAATCAATTTTCCAAAAAGGTTTGCTGGATGTGGACTCTTTGGTGTTTATTAGTTTCATATTGTACTTGTGTTACTAGATTCAGAACCATACGTAGAGTCCGAACTATGAGGCTTTCTTTTCAAACCCTTTATGAAAGGCGGGGCGCGAGAAAAAAGGCAAGTCCACAGTTCCCCAATGTATATATTTATTTTATTTATTTATTTATTTGATTAGCAAAGAAAAATTTCATTAAAAAAATATGAAATTAAAGGTATAGAAAGAGGACAAATATCAAGAGAGATTTGAGAAAGTATAGACTATCCCTACTACTGCTACTCACAACCATCTAACTAACCACTCGGCCTCATGATTTTTTATAAAACAAAAAAACAAAAAAATCAAAAGCAACAATAAAAATCGTCAAGAGCTTAGCTCCAACACACCAAACCCAAATCCCCCTTTCACACCAAACCACACAACACTAACAATGATAATACAACAACTTTTCCCCAAACAGGACAAACACCAATCACTGCTAACCATTACAACCCGTCAACCCTCTAAAAATTATTCCCCCTTTCAAACCAAACACACCACTAACACACACCCAGGGCAAAACACCATTCCCCACTTTCCATACAACCCGAAACCCTTCTAAAAATTAATTACTTGCACCCTATCTCTCTAACTCTAACTCTAACTCTATTAAGATTTCTTTTTGATTTTTACTTTATTGTTCATCTCCGACTCGATAAAATCCTTCAGGAAGATGTCTTCTCTACCACCAAATTCAATTTCCAATTTCTGGCCCATTCACTACAACAAAAAAGATCTATGGTGATGAAAACGCATGACGAAAAAATATTTCGTCTCCAAATATATATGTTTTAGTGATGAAAATAAGGTTTCGTCTCCAATTGTATTATTTTTAGAGATGAAAATCAAATTTTGTCACCAAATGCTTAAAATTAAATAAAACAAAAGGTGACAAAAATTTTATTTGTCTCTAAATATTATTTCTGGTCACAAAATAATTTCCCGCCCTTGAAAAATTTGGCAGAAGCTTTGGCACCATCTTGGAGACAATTTTTCGTCACCATTATAAAAAATTTTAGAGAGGAAATAATTTCATCTCGAAATATATTAGTTTCAGAGAGGAAAACTAAATTCCGTCACCAAATACTTCAAATCAATAAAAAAATAAAACCGAACTAAGAGATATATATCTCTCTGTTTAGATGTATCTATTTTACTTTCTATATCTTTGTTACTCCCTCACCCATCCATCTCCGTCACACCGTCCACCCATCTCTGTCGCACCGGCTAACCCGCACGTCGCTTGCCGGCACTCGCTACAACAAGTATCTCTCTCTCTCTCTCTCTCTCTCTCTCTCTCTCTCTCTCTCTCACTTCCTTCCTGTTTTTGCCTTATTCTCTCTCCCCATGCCATTTTCTTGCTTTTTTTGACCACTGTCTCCTCTCTTCTCTATCTCGCTATCCCCCTTCTCGACTCTCACTTTTGTAACTCGTTTTTCCGCAATTTGAACCCTAATTTGTTGGATGCTTTGCTGCATGCGACTTGGTCACTTGGTTAAACTCTAACCCTAACTTGGTTGCTGTCTCTCTTTCTCTCTCTCTGGTTGTCCCCAATTTCTAACCCTAAATTTTTCCATAAATGTACGTTGCTGTGTAGAAATTAATTAGTGATAGTTGCTGATGATGTAGTTCTAATTTGGGATGGAGGCGATGGGCTAGCGGCAGTAGTGGTAGCGATCAGCGAGCGATGGCGACAACTAAGGTATATTTTTCTCTTCTCTTTTTTTCTTCTCTTCTCTTCTCTTCTCTTCTCTTATTCTCCTCTTATTCTTCATAGAAACACTGTTGTACTTTTGATTATTGGGCTGAGTTGCTTATGGTCATTGAGATTTTCTTACTCAAAGTTGCCATAAGATAGAGGTAAGAAGATTTCCTCACTTTATATTGATACTTATTTCTGTTTAGGTGCCAAGAAAATGCAGGAAAAGTCAATCAAACTATAGAAATTTTGAATATAGGTGTTTCATTATATGGTTTCAGTTATAAAATGAGCCTGCCTTTGGCTTTTTGGGTTAGTTTAGTTTGATTTTGGCAAAAAATCAAAGAAATAGCAAACAAAGACATTTCCCCTAACTGTTCTGTTATTTGACCATTGAATTGCAGAACTGACTATTTATTTTTCCCATTATAGAATCCATTGCCTTAAAATAGAGGGTAAGCATTTGTGTGATATCACCATACAATGCTTAGGTTATTGCAATTCAAGAGAAACTTGAAACAACATACAGTACAGATGCAAAGAGTGACTTCTTTGTGAGTGTTCGCTCAGTTGATGGGTTTCTAGGCGATGATGAGGATGTGATAATTATTTCAACTATCATAAATAACGGGAATGGGGCTATAGGTCAAAGAGTCAATGTGGCTCCTACTAGAGCAAGGTATTCTTGTGTGTGCCAAAAAATACCATGTTTGAGTCTATTTAGTTGATTGTTCACGGTGTTGCAAGTAAAAGGCATTATTGCTTCCTTTCTATAGGTATTGCCTTTGGATAGTGGGCAATGGATCAACTTTAAGAAACAGTGGGTCAGTTTTGAAGAAACTGATCATTGATGCCAAGAACACACATAGATACACAGTAAGAAAACTAAAAAATGAGAGACAATACACACTAATTGTAACTCGATCTTATAAGATTTTTTAATCTATTTTTCTTTTATCAGCTACCTCCATTGCACAAGAATTTCACCAAAAACACAATTTGGAATCTTTCTTTCCCATCTATTTTAGTCAAGTAGAACATTGTTGAAGATGCATAAAAATTCTAACGATTTGACAATGTAGTGGCTTTTAGAGTCTAAAATAAAATGTGCCCAAAGGTCTACAACTTGATGAAAAACATCCCTATGTTATAAAACAATTTCCCCACCCTATGACACGTCATTCCACTGCTTTTGTTTCCTTTTTCCATTATTCTGCAAACCTTAAGTTGATAAACTTTTAAACTTGGAACAAATAGTCTCTCACTAGGATATATAGTAAAATTCTAGTTCAGGTCTAAGTTCTGATCTTTGCATTGAAATCATGTTATTTTAACACAGTTTCTATCCCTTTTATCAGTTTCTCATTTTCCTTTCTTTCTTTGCCTATACATTTTTTTATTTATTGATGAATTGCAAAAGATAAGAATACAACTTGAAGCTCATTCAGGTCTAAGGTAGGGTCGATTCCAGTTCTAGAGCATTTTTGCAAGGGGCATCAATGGCCATAGGAAATAGATTAGAACTAATTACAAGACTGCTTCCCCCATCTAATATTCCCTCTTTGTTGGAACTTTGGATTTTGTAATGGAACTGTGGGGTGGTAGAAAAATAGCTTCTTAAAGCTAAAGCATTTATGGGTTTTGGGTAGAAAACAGTGATAGAAAGAGTGATGTTTGTAAGGGATTTGAAGCAACTTGCAGAAGAGCAGGATAGTCATCTTTTCACATGCATTTAGCGTAGAAGGAACCCTCTGAGGTTCACATTTTCAAACTCCTCTGAGGTACAATATCCGAAACTTCAAACAATCCCATATTTCTTTATAATGATATAATAACTATTTTACCCCATCAGATGGCTGGTTGTATTGAAAAATCCCAGACTAAAAATCCTTACTGGTAGGTAAGTTTTGTCAGAAAATTCCTTCAATATCTTAAATTTCATAAAGACCAAATGATGGTTCGGAGTGAAGTGATGGACAATAGCATGCTTCCACATAAGTATTTATATTTATGTCAATAACCAAAACAGGGACACAAAAATAATTAAAGAACTAGTTACCAAAAAAATCATAAAATCTCATTATTCTACCACTCGAGACCTACTATAGACTGGAAACCCATATTTCACCCACTTTATTGAGTGAAAACATATATCCCTTACATGAACAAACTGAGAGTGGATAAGTTGGATGAATCAATTTATCAAAATCCACTTACGGCCCAAAGCTTTGCTATTATGAACTAACCCAACATATTTTATGATTTTTATAAAATCAAAAAATCATGTGGCATTAGACTCATATTTTTTGGACAACTTTATACAATTTTTAGACTAACTAAAAAAATATATATATTTATAACAGAAAAAATAGGAAATAATTTATTGTAAATATCAAAGCCCAAGCCCAGTATATATGCATATATATAATAAAAATGGATATTGACCTGTAATAGATTACTTCATAAATACTGTGATATTGTGAGATCTATTCCCATGTGAATGAGAGTAGTTTATTTATGGAGTAAATTATTGAAGTATTCTATGATTTCTATCAAAATTTATTTATAATTTTTTATTAGTTGGTGACATGAAAATTGATGAGTCCCTTTTGTGTATTATTTTACCTTTTTAGTTTTAAATTTTGATTTGGTTTGGTCAGGTAAAGTTAATTGCATTTTTTTGGTGCTATTGCATTTTTTTGGTGCTATGTATAGATACAC
Source organism: Camellia sinensis (assembly GCF_055761805.1). Lineage (NCBI taxonomy): Eukaryota > Viridiplantae > Streptophyta > Magnoliopsida > Ericales > Theaceae > Camellia > Camellia sinensis. The sequence continues at coordinate 126,513,490 of NC_138974.1, forward strand.
AACTGTTGGGAGAGAAATTCTACCTGAGATAAAAACCGGGGATGTGATTCGATCTACAAAGCTAGTGGAAGGTCAAGATCGCCTCGTATTGCCGGATGAGAATTGATCTGATGTCCTTCTTCTCATTCTTTTGATTTCATTGTCAACTTCAGATGGCAGCCTGGTTTTCTATGCAGGTTGTACTGTCAGAGTTGCTGCTTTCTTACTTACCCAAGAAAAGGTAATTTATTATGTTGGATGATACATTTGTATATTATTTGTCCCTTTGATAATTACAAGTATTATTTCTCATAGATTCTGGACCAAACTATGTCATGACCCTTTTATTTTCAACTCTAAGAAATGAAGATGAAGGAAATACTATCTTCTCCCATATTATGAGTCACATATGTTTCTTCGAAGTGTTGACAATATGTTGAAACTAGATGCTTATGTGGTTTTCTACAATAGAAGTAATATCTTAGATTCATGAAGGTGGCACTTTACAAATTGATAAAAGAAATTTCAGTCCACTTCACGGTTCAGTTCTCTTATCTATTTTTTGGTCTTATTGTCCTCTCATACACTTATTTCTTGCTGCAATGCGATTAGGCAGGGAAAGATGCTGGGTACTTAACATTAGCCAAAGTTGAATTAAAGCAGGTGTTTTCTGGAAAAATTGTATGTATAGCCTAATCAATTTCGTTTTTGCACTTTTTTTCCCGCCTCTCTATCCCTATCATGCATAATATAAGCCTAGGTTCTTTTTTTTTTTTTTTTTTTTTAACTGGAAAAAATTTAGGTCTAGTCACAAGTACAACTCATTTGGTAACATTTTTGTTATCTACCTTTGTTTTTGTTTTCATTTTTTTTTGGAAACTAGAAACAAAAACTTGTTTGGTATACTATTTTTGTTTTCAAAAAAAATGGAATTGATTCCATTTTTTTTTTCGAAACTTAAAAAAAAGAAGATGTTTTCGCCTGTTTTCAAACAAGCTTTTAATCTTTTTCCCTCCTCCACCACCTCTAGCTACCACCAACAACAGCTTTCAAGCTCCAGCCACATTTTGGTGATTGGACGGTCACTGCATGTTTCCTTCCGCCACCTTCCGATGATTGGACGGTCACACTTAAGCTTGAAAATAGGCCATCTGGTGCCAAAATTGTGCAACAGCCACGAGATGGCTTGTGGAACACCTCAAACACCTCGAGAGGGACCAATGTAAGTTGTGGAAACTTACGAAACTAGCACAGGACTTCCGATTTGAAAACTAAGTCGAAAAGGCACTTTTTTCGCACTTAAGCTTGAGAATAGGCCATCGAGGGCCAAAATCGTACAACAACCATGAGACGGCCCGGGCAACACCTTAAACACCTTGGGAAGGACCAACGTAAGTTTTGAAAACTTACGGAACTAGCACAGGACTTCCGGTTTGAAAATTAAGTTAAAAAATGTACTTTTTTACATTTAAGCTTGAAAATAGGCCATCCGGGGCCAAAATCGTGCAAAAGTTAGGAGACGGCTTGTGGAACACCTCAAACACCTTAGGAGGAACCAGTGTAAGTTTTAGAAACTTACGGAACTAGCACGGGACTCTCGGTTCCAAAACTAAGTCAAAAAATGTACTTTTTCATACTTAAGCTTGAAAAATAGGCCATCGAAGGCCAAAATCGTATAACAGCCATGAGACGATCTGGGGAACACCTCAAATACCTCATGAGGGAGCAATGTAAGTTGTGAAAACTTACGGAACCAGCACGGGACTTCTGGTTTGAAAACTAAGTCGAAAAAGACACTTTTTCCACACTTAAGCATGTTAATAGGCCATCGGAGGCCAAAATCGTGCAATAGCCACGAGGTGGCTCGAGGAACACCTCAAACCCTCAAGAGGGACCAATTTAAGTTGTAAAAACTTACAGAACAAGCACGGGACCCCAATTTGAAAACTAAGTCGAAAAATACACTTTTTCACACCTAAGCTTGAAAATAGGCCATCGGAGGCCAAAATCATGTAGAAGCCATGAGATTTCCCGGGGAACACCTCAAACACCTCAGGAGGGACCGATATAATTTGTGAAAACATACGGAACTAGCACGAGACTCCTAGTTTTAAAATTGCGTCGTAAAATGCACTTTTTCACACTTAAGCTTGAAAATAGGCTATCGGAGGCCAAAATCATGTAACAGCCACGAGACGGCCCGAGAAACACCTCAAACACCTTGGGAGGCACCAATGTAAGTTGCGGAACCTTACGGAACTAGCATGGGACTCCTATTTTGAAAACTAAGTCCAAAAATTCACTTTTTCACACTTAAGCTTGAAAATAGGCAATCGAAGGCCAAAATCGTGTAACAGTTATGAGAAGGCCCGAAAAACACCTCAAACACCTCGGTAGGGACCAACATAAGTTGTGAAAACTTATGAAACTAGTATGGGACTTCCGGTTTGAAACTAGTCAAAAAAGATACTTTTTTTTACATTTGAGCTTGAAAATAGGCCATCGGGGGGCCAAAATCGTGCAATAGCCACGAGACTGCCTAGGAAACACCTCAAACACCTCGGGAGGGACCAACGTAAGTTGTGAAAACTTACGGAACTAGCACGGGACTTCTGGTTTGAAAACTAAGTCGAAAAAGACACTTTTTTCACACTAAAACTTGAAAGTTGGCCATCGGGGGTGCAATAGCCATGAGACTGCCTATGGAACACCTCAAACACCTCAGGAGGGACCAATTTAAGTTGTGGAAGCTTATGGAACTAGCATGGGACTTCCGGTTTGAAAACTAAGTCGAAAAAGAAACTTTTTTCACACTTAAGCTTGAAAATAGGCCACCGGGGGCCAAAATCGTGCAACAGCCATGAGACGGCCAATGCAACACCTCAAACACCTCAGGAGGGATGAACGTAAGTTTCTAAAACTTGTAGAACTAGCACGAGACTTCCGGTTTGAAAACTAAGTAAAAGAAGACACTTTTTTCACACTTAAGCTTGAAATAGGTCATTGGGGGCCAAAATCGTACAACAGCCATGAGACGGCTTGGGGAACACCTCAAACACTTCTTAAGGGATGAAGGTAAGTTGTGAAAACATACGAAACTAGCACATGACTCCCGGTTTGAAAACTAAGTCGAAAAATGCACTTTTCACACTTAAGCTTGAAGATAGGCCATCGGAGGCCAAAATTGTGTAATTGCCATGAGACGGCTCGAGGAACACCTCAAACACCTCGGGAGGGAGTAATTTAAGTTGTGAAAACTTATGGAACTAGCACGGGACTCCTGGTTTGAAAACTAAGTCCAAAAATGCACTTTTTCACACTAAAGCTTAAAATTGGCCATCAGAGGCCAAAATCATGTAACAGCCACGAGACAGCCTAAGGAACACCTCAAACACCTCGGGAGGGACCAATGTAAGCTGTGGAAACTTACGGAACTAGACAGGACTCCAGGTTTGAAAACGAACTCAAAAAAGGCACTTTTTCCAAGTCTTAAGCTTGAAAATAGGCCATCGGGGACCAAAATCGTTTAACAACCACAAGAAGGCCTGGGGAACACCTCAATCACCTTGGAAGCAACTGTTGTAACTTATGTAAACTTACAGAACTAGCACGTGACTCCCGATTTGAAAACTAAGTCCAAAAATGATTTTTTTCAACACTTCAGCTTGTGAAGAGGCCATCGGGGGCCAAAATCGTTTAACAGGCATGGGAAGGCCCAGGGAACACCTCAAACATCTCGGGAGGGACCAATGTAAGTTGTGAAAACTTACGAAACTAGCACGAGACTCCCGATTTGAAAATTAAGTCGAAAAATGCATGTGAAATTGTATATTTAATTGGTATGATAATAATTGTCTAACTTGCAATTTTTTTTATTTTTTTTGTGTTTCGTTTTTTTGCAGATTCGAGATTGGATATGGACATGTTTGGTAATTTGGAGAGCAAAAGCAAGCTCATTTTGTGTTTTTATTCATATTACCTTACATGTATTTTGGTTGCGTTGTAAATTGTATATTTTTGTTGGTATTATAGGACATGTTTGGCAATTCGCACTTGATATTATATTTTTGTTGACATTAGTAGATATGTTTTTTTGTGGATATTAGGAAACATGTTTGGTAATCCACATGAGGTTGATATTCTATTTTTGTGGATATTAGTAGACATGTTTTTTGTAGATATTAGGAGACATGTTTGGTAATCCACATGCAGTTGATATTGTATTTTTATGGATAGTGCTGAAATTCGATTGTGATATTTATGAAAATGAGTAGATTTTTGTATTGATTTGTAATAGATATTTTATTGAACAGGTTATTGAAATGCACAGGAAATTTTTAGTGAAAAGAAAAATTTTAATTTGAAAATAGTAACCCCATTTAATTTTTTTTTAATTATTATTAGTGACAAAATAAAAAATGTCCCTATTAGTTTTCAAAAAACATGACGAATAATTTTGTCACTAATGATATAGTACCAAACAAATAATTTCGTCACATTTGTAGAATATTTCATCGCTAAATTGAAATATTTGGTGACAAAATATTTTTTGTTATTGAAGAATTTTTTTTTGTTCATTTTAGTGATGAATTTCTTTGTCACCTTAATCTATATCATTGGTGAGAAAAACTTTCATCACTAAAATCTATTTGGTCGTGAAATATTTTGTCATAAGAAACAATTAAAATAAAATATTATCTAATTTTAGTGACGAAATTGATGTTATAGAGAACAAAAATGCAACATTTGGAAACAAAAAATGCAACATTTGGAGATGAAAAATTTCGTTGCCAAAAATGAAAAATAGGCAACGAAACTATTTTTCGTCACTAGGTACTTTCAGCGACAATGCATAGGCAACAAACGGAGTAACAAATTTTTTTTGTCACAAATCACTATAGTGACGAAAATTTGATGTTTGGAGACAAAATCAATCTATCACGAAAGGCCTTTTTTGTTGTAGTGATTTGCAAGGTTTCTGGTTCTTCAGCGAAAAGGAGTCTATACTCATCTTCCTCATCTTCATCTTGCTGTTCCATCTCCTCAACAGATTCCACAAACTTGTTCAAGAAGCGCTTATTGCATACCCGAATTGAACTAGAAAAAATTGATGATTGCGAAGGCTGCGAAGATCGGGCAAGTTTGGCATCCTTTGATTTTTTGTTAGAACCTTTGGCATATCTCCCTTAATTCAAGAATTTGTGGGGAAGCCCCAACTCAAGAAGTGAGAGTTTCTTTCTTCTATTGGTGGATTTGTGTATCCTAATAGGACTGCTTTTGTGCGAAAAAACAAGGGCTTGAGTTGCGATGAGGCATGAGATTTTCTCACATGGTTTTGGGACAAAATAGGGTGGCTGGAAGAAGAGCACAAACCATTGGAATATGTCTGTTATTGTACGCTTGGAAGCTTTGCCTAAAGCGTGCGAAGCTCGGCATGTTCTCCAACGTATATGTGATCTGTTACATTGTAGTCCCTAACCTCAACACCATTCAAAATAAATACTGCAGCAGGGGAAGGAGGGGATTTTCAAAAAAATTATGAAAAAATATAATAAAATTAAAAGATTAGAAAAAAGTGCAAAGTTTGAACACTTAAATAACATAAAAATGCATATTTTAAGAAACAAAATATTACAATATGCATATTTCTAGACCATGTGTGAATTTGATCATTTTGAATCTTATTTTGAACGACACAGATGTCAAGGACCAATATGTAATAAATCTTAGGGAGGTTAATGATTGCCTACTAAATAAGTTGTGGTGGAGGTATGGAAGAGAGGAGAATGCATTGTGGAAACAAGTGTTGTGCAACAAGTATAAAGGTGTTGGTGGCAGATGGAGTCCATTATCAGTGAATTCAGGTGTGATGTTTACTCTGTGGCAGGATGTATTATCAATTAACTCATCTAATCTTGCTTTGAGTGAATTCTTTTTGAACAATTTCAAAACAGTTGTGGGTGATGGTAGAAGGATACAGTTTTGGCTTGATAGATGGTTTAACAATCAGTCGTAGTGATGTCTTTCCTAGATTGTTTACCTTGTCAAATGAGAAAGATGGTTCACTTATGCATTTTTCCCAAAGGAAATGAGTGGGTAGTGATTGGAAGCTAACTTTTAGAAGGCCTCATTTTGCTTGGGAAGATGAGGAAATGTTAAAATTGTATGATTTGCTACAAAATGCACCTATCTTAAATGCATTGGTTGATGATTCTTGTTCTTGCTTAGCACATTCCTCTGGGTCCTTTACTGTGGCATCTGTTTGGAAATGAATGGAATCATTTAAAGGACTTGAGATTACAATTACAAAAAGCATTTGGAGTAACATAGCCTCCTTTTTCCCTCTCCCCCCAAAGTGCAATTTCTAAGTTGGCTAGTTTGGAGAGGTAGGATTAAATCCTCAAAATTCTTGCATGGGATAGGAGTGTTGAATCCTAATGCAAACCCACTGTGTGAGTTTTGTAAATCTGAAGTGGAGTCTATGAATCATGTTCTATTACATTGTCATATGATATGAAGAATTTGGCTTGATATTGTGAAATGGTGGAACTTGAATTAGGTCATTCTAGGTTCAATGGAGGCACTTTTGCATTAGTGGTCAGGTACAAAATGTAAAAAATAGGTGAAGGAAATTTGGAAGGTAGTTTTATTAGCATTGTTGTGGTCAGTGTGGAAACTCAAGAATGAGTGTTTGTTCAAAAAGGCAAAGCTAGATTTTTTTGAATTGGTAGAGTTGGTGAAGGTTAGAGTTGCTTTGTGGGCAAAATCAAATTTGAAAAAGTTGAAGTAACCAACTCATGATATATTACTCAGTTCATGATATAGTTTCTAATCTAAAACATGTATGCTATTGTGCGTAGCAGGGTGTCAACCTAGTTGTTGCTATAGAACTGGAGTGTTGTTGTTGCTGCTGCTGTAGAGTTGTCTTTTGCCTTGGTGTGGACGCGCCCTCAGGCTTTATGCCACCACAGTTCGGACTCCCTTTTGTGTCATGGTTCTTAGTCTGAACCAAAGAGTCCAAATCTGGCAAATCGTTTTGAGAAAACAAATTTTTAGAAAAGAAGTGCCAAACATGGACTGCTTTGCCAGATACAGAGTCGCCACCTAAATATTTTTTAATGGGGGAATTTAGGAAACTCTGACTCATTTGCCTAAGGCCACGTGTCCGTCATTACCAAAGTTACCTCGGCTCAAGAACTTGGGTACGATTGGGGAAGGTCAGCTATGAGCACCCCCTCTCGCCCGATCCGAAGATCGGCCTCTATTAACCATGATATCCAATTTTGAAAACGTTATGTGTTCTTATACCGGTTATTATCCTAGAATTACTATGTGATGCGCACGGCAAGACAAGTATAGACTAAATTGCCTAAGTCGGAACGAAGCATCGCATTTCCGTTTGTTTGGAAAATCGTTTGAATTTTTCTACTCGCGAGTAGGCTAAAATATAGATTTCGATGAATTATCCCAACTCAAACAACCCAACCTTCACCCACAGTCATTCAGGTAGTTCATATCAGATAAGCATCTAGCCACATGGTAAGTATGCTATCATGTTAACATTCACACTCATGCGAGATGCTAAATCATAAAAGCTTACCGAGTACTCCAAGCCAAAACAAGAAACTAGTTAGTAATGACCCTAGTTAATGCTTAAGATGGCTAATGCAACACATGCAAAATGCAACTAGAAATAGGCTCGGCTATTCTAATAATGACATGTGAGATGTTACAACTAACACGTATTCAACTTGGAATTGAAATACAATGCAGTTAGTATGATGCGCCAAGCCCGGTGCATGCAAGTTAAATGTATGGATGCACGCATGCATAGCATAAGGTATGCTAATTTAAATATGCCCTAATACTAACCATCAAAGTAGGTAAGTAAAAGGAAGAAAGAAGTGGGGGGTTGGAAGACATGCACACACGCACCCACACTTGTTACAAATTTGCCCTCGCTCGAAGGGACCGAAAGAATAATACAATTTAACTAACTATCAAGCTAATTAAATATTACAGACAATTAACTAGTTAAGCAAATTAACTAAGCTAATTAAGCATTAAAAGCAACCTCAGGAAGAGGGCCCAATGCGTGCGCGCTCGGTTCCGCTCGGAAGTCCACTGCCATACACAAGTTGCCTCTGTTTCCGCTACTCTGCTCCTTTGAAAATTGCACAAATCCCAAGGTATGCTCCATGGACACTGTGGATCACCACCAACCAAGTGGAAACCCCACCGACCATGTCTGGATGGTCATCGACCATTTGTTGAGCTCTCGGCCATCAATAATTGGTCGGTCGGCAGTATAGATGGCCGGTCGGCCAAATCTTCCTGCAGCAACCTGCTTTGACAGCAGCAGAGGGCAAAACATGGCATGACAATGTATTTCAAGCAATGTTTGCACCAACCACACTCCTTATCATGTTTATGACTCAAAGAAGGATGGTCCTCGATTCTCGAACCATCAATTGCGCATTTCAATGCGTGATGGCCCAAGAAACCAAATGTGCCATTTCAATGTCGAATGAAATGCACATAAACAAACAAATGGCCCAACCCCTATCATACTCATTTCAAGAGGCAAAGCATGCATGCCAATGCCATGCAACTTAGGCATGTGAGTTAGTATGCAACATGAGCATGTAAATGAAGATGCAAGGATGTAACTAACCAGCATGCAAAGTTTAATGTCAACATGCACACATGCATGGCATATATCATGTTAGACAACTTAGTAAGAAATGCATGACAAATGCAACACCATTCAAGCATGCAACAACATGTCCGGAACCAAGTATCTAAACATACAATCATGCATGCAAACATGGTTCATCACTTAGGCATAAAGAAGCAACTTCTAAGCACACTTAAAAGAGGCTAAACATGGGCATATGGCAAGCAATATAAGCTTCGAAAATCATGAAAAAGAGGTGCCAAACCAACTAATCAAAACAAGCAAAGCATGCATAAAAGCTTGGAATTAGCCCAATGACTTAAACCATGATCATGTGACACATGAAACAAATGATCAAAGTGAATCAAAACAATCTCAAATCATGCAAAAGTAGGCCCCAAAAACCACTTAGATGGCATCTAAATAATCTAATCCTAGAGGCATACACAATAGCACAAACATGGGGCATGAAACACCAAACTTCTAACACATTAAAAGGGTATCAAATGCAAGCATACAAGCACACCACAAGGACTGAAATGGCGTGGCAAGTGGTTCCAAATCACTGAAATGATGCAAGGATGGCATGCTAGAGGGGTTAATGCTTAAAGCATACAAGAGAGGTTACATGGTAGCTATACAAAGCAAGGCATGGACAACCCAAATGACCAAAAACAGACCTTTAGCATGCTAAAACAAGCATAAAAGCTTCACAAAGCTAAGCCAAAAATATGCTAGAAACAAGGCTCAAAGCACAAGGCATGTTAAGGCAATTCATGGCATTACAAGACATATATGCTAAGCAAGAATGGTGTGTCTAAACCAAGTAAAAATAGAGGTAAAGCATGGAAAATTGCTACCAAATACCTACTGAAACATGGCCAACATGAGTTCAAAAATTGTGCTCACACATGAGGCTTAAATGACACATTTTGAAGACAACAAGGAGAGGGGGTGGCCCTCTCCTTCCTAAGACCTCAAGGCACCATCCTCACCACTGAAATCCCTCAAGATTTCAGTGGTGAGGAGGCCCAAACAAGGTGGTCTCGGAGCTCACCAAAATAGCACAAAAAATGGGGCCAAACAAGCCCTAAGAGGGGTCAAACAACCCCAAACAACAAAACACCCTTAAACAACTATTTTAAGCAAGTAAAAACAAGAATTTTATTAGTTATATGCAAAGTTTAAAAACAGTTGCAAGATAGGCAAAAAAGCTATGCAAAAATGGGGAATAAAAGGCACGAACACTCACCTTGGAAGAACACTTCCAAGATCACAAGGTCAGACCTCTTATTGGATCAAAACCAGCTCAAAAAGTCCAAGATCAACTCTCTAAAGCCTCAGCAATTAAGGGAAGGTGTAATGGTAGGTGTTTATGTGCAAAACTATGAACAAACACACACTTATACACAATGAGAGGAAAGTATAGAGATAGAATAGACACACTTCTAACCCTAAAAAGAACCAGACCTCTGGAGCTTTTTTCTAACCCTAGAAGAGGGAGGAGAGGCTTCCGCTTTATAGAAGCTCACTGTTGTAAAGCTTCTCAAGTAAGCTAGTCAAGAGGGAGATCCCTCCATACACGTGTATGGAGGGGAGCAAAGTGGGTGCCAGCTATCACAGCTGGCACAAAATATCTGCCAAAAGCAGATGCATAGTGGTCGGCCGACCAAAAATGCAATTTGACTAAAATAGATGGCCGGTCAACTACAAATAGTGTCGGTCGGCCAAACATTTGGTCGGTAGCAACAAACCAGTGGCCGGTGGCCTCAAGCCATGGCCGGTGGAGTGTGGGGATGGCCAACAAGCCATTCCCTGCCCTCAAGAGCAAAAACACAAGTGTTTGGTGCAAACCCAAATACAAAACAGTTGAGTCGAGAGATCCTGAGGCAAGGCACGTAGCCGAGACCTCCGGGAACTCAAGATGAACACAAACAAGGATGATCATCGAGTGTTCAAACGGTGACGTCCAAGTCTTGAGGACGGTCAAAAATAGGGTGTCTCCACTTGGGTGTGTAACTGTAGCTTTGGAGATTATTTTACTATGGTGGTGCTCAATTTTCTTTTGTTTTTGTGGCTGTTTTTGATTGAACTCTCACCAATCTTAACTTAAGTGCTAGCATATGATTGAGCTTCCTCTCCGGTGCCAACCTAGTTGGGATTGTTGAGTTTAGCTATGATACTCGGTGCATTTCCCTACTTTATTGATATATTTTTTCACTTGCATATTATTTCTTCATCAATAAAGTTTCTATTTTGTTGATCAAAAAAAAAAAAAAAAAGAGGACCAACATGTAATAAATTGCATACTTTGGGTACCAAAGCGAAATAATTAAACGATTGGGGACTAAATGTAACAAGACATATACTCAAGAGACCATTAGTGTACTTAACCGCAAAAAAGATTTTAATTAAAAAGTGTCTAGAATTTAAATATATAGTGTTAATTTAAATTTGATATAATTTGGCATGACGGAGTAGTGTGACGTAAGTTATAAATTTGATCTACACATGTAAAATTTTAAATATCGTTGTAATATTTTTTTAAGATATGTAACATTCTTATTAAGGAATTACTCACCACTTTTGAAATTTAGAAATGTATACCCTATACTTTTGAGATGACTACACTGGTCTCACTCGGGCTCTTAGTCATTTAAACTCTTTTTTTATTAATAATTCATTAACCGTATAAATTAAAAAAAAAAATTATAAAGAAAATTGTTGAAAAATTCAATTTAAGATGGGTATAAGATATTAGGCTTAATTGTAATGCCCCAACTTTCAGGCCATTAATAAATCAAATCAGCCTCAAATTTAAAATTCTAACTAATTAATAATCTCAAAAATACAAATTGGCTCCAGCGTAATTACAATAATGTCTATAATTTACAATTTATACAAATCTCCAAAAACAATATATAGTGGTGGCCCACAAATCTCCAATTCAATAATCCTTTAAATACTTCAACTTCGATAGCCACTAGATTTTCTCCACACCTGAAAAATAAATTAATTCGAGAAGTATACGATATGACAGGAATAACAATTCCATGATCACTTGATAAAAAATCCCTCCAACACCAAGCTATTGGCAAGGTCAACTAAATCCATGTACGGAGAATTTCCACGTCATTTAGCCAGACAAATCAATACTAACTACACAAAGCAACTCCACAGAATTTATCAAACGACTAGAATAATCAAGCATATCAACAAGAATGATTCTATAGAATTTAACATATGACCATGATAATCAAGAGGAGTATAAATGTGAAGTAATTGAGATAAAAACTCTTTGCAAAGAGATTTAGAGAAAGCATATTGTGTACCACCCAAATTACCTCCAAAAAATTCCATGGCCACTTGATGCAAAATCCCTCCAACACCAATGTTTTTAATCATCTGCTATATCACCATAAATCTTTAAAGGTTGTGGATCGAAAAGGTACGTAAAGTTTAACAAAATCTACAACTCTACTCCTAAATAAAATGCTAACTTTCACTCTAAATACTCTTAATTTAAACTCCAATTCTCTTTAATTTCAGAGAGAACAATATGAGGTGATTTTTCTTGAATTTTATAAAATTGCAAGAAGTGGACTATTTTTAGAGACTTAGGATCAGATTTTTAAAACAAAATCTCCAAGCCCTAAAAACACACAATGAGAGGCTAATATCACAAGCTCTAAACACACCAAATATCCTACATTAAATTCAGATTTGAGAAATAAATAAATTTGATATTTCTTTTAAATTAGAGAAGTTGCAGCAGTGCATAATTTGACAGATTTACAAGACAATGTCACTAGATCATACCCACACTTTCACACACCAAAAACCCTATTTACCATTAATTTGTAGCACAAGAGGGCATACTAGACAATAGGATAAGATGGGTGAAAGAATTGGAGAAGACAAGAGAGGGATCTGTTCTTACCTTGACTCAAGAAGGCACATTTTCTTCATTTTCTCTCATTTTTTTTTTTTTCCCCTTCTTCTCTACTTCCCTCTAATCACACTCTCCTTCTCTCACCCTCTCCCTGAGCTGCTAAAATGTAAGTGTGGAATTGAGACAATGCTCTCAAATTATAGGCCATGAATTTGGGTTAAAAAGACCATTCTATCCTCGAGCTTAATGACTAAGGAAAATAATAAATATGTAGATATTTTCTCAACCAAATTTTCCCAAAATAATATTTATAAAACCTACGTAAATATTCATGGTCAAATAAATAATTAGTATTCAAATAAATAATAAATGAAAGAACAAAAATAAATAAATAAAATGTATGAATTAATTTAGAAAATATGAGGTAAAATAAATAAAAGGCAAGTGTTAGGGTATTTCCAATTATAAAGTAGTGTCTTAGGATTTAATTACGGCAATATACGGGAAAATTATTCTTTATTGGGCCATTATGCAAACTTTTACGAAACTAGGGGCTAAAATGCTATTAACCTAACACTTAGGGTTTCAAGTGTAGTTACCAAAAATTAGGGTCTCTACTACCTATCCCCCTTAAATAAATTTCATCCTTGAATTTAAATGATACCTCACATCTCAAATAGTTGTGGATAATTTGCCTTCATCGCGTCTTTACAATCTCAGGTGAACTCTTCCATATCATGGTGACGCCAAATTATGTTAAGAAGTTGAATTGTCTTTCCTCGCAAGTTCTTTTTTCTTATTTGTCTATAATTGTTACTGGCCGCTCCTTAAAGGTAAGGTCTTCGTTGAGTTGGATTTCCTCCTAATTGATGATGTGAGAAGGGTGCATTATGTACTTCCGCATCATAGATACGTGGAAAACATCATGTACTCCAGCCAATTGAGGAGGTAGAGCCAATTTGTATGCAACCTCTCCACCTTTTTGAAGTATCTCGAAGGGTCCGATATATCAAGGTGATAATTTTCCTTTCTTTCCAAAACGAATGATCCCTCGGTGGGGCTGAATTTTCAAAGAAATATGATCACCGATAGCGAAAGTTAGAGGTCTTCTCCTTTTATCTGCATAACTCTTCTGACGATCTTGAACTGCCACTAATCTTTGTCGAATAAGTTTCACCATTTTTGTAATTTCTTGCACGATCTTTGGGCCCAATAGACTCACTTCTCTAACTTCAGTCCAACAAACTGGCAATCTGCAAGGCCGACCATACAGTGCTTCGAATGGAGCCATGTCAATGTTGGCCTAGAAACTGTTGTTGTATGTGAACTCCACCAACGACAGGTGTCGCTCCCAACTCCCTTTGAAATCCATCACACAAGCTCTCAATATGTCCTCCAAAGTCTGAATGGTGCGTTTCAACTATCCATCAATTTGAGGATGGAAGGTGGTACTAAAGCATAATTTGGTCCCCAATGCTTCTTGTAGGGTTCCCCAGAATCGAGAGGTGAAGCGCGGGTCTCAGTCTGACACAATTGATACATGAATTCCATGTAGTCAAACAATTTCTTTAATGTATAGATGACGCAGCGATGTTAAAGTATTTGAGACCTTATATGGCAAAAAGTGCGCAGTTTTCCTCGAACGATCAACTATAACCCATACAACATCATGTCCCCTAGGTGACTTGGGTAGTCTAGTGATGAATTCCATTATTATATGCTCTCATTTCCATTCTGATATCGGCAAGAGCTAAAGCAACCTTCCAGGTCGCTGGTGTTCTGCCTTTACTTGCTGACACGTAAGGCATCTAGCTATGAATTGAGCCACATCTTTCTTTAATTTCGTTCCACCAATATTGGTGTTTTAAGTCTTTGTACATTTTTGTCCCTCCTGGGTGTAGTGCGAACACCGAATGATGGAACTCTTTTAGAACTTTTTCCCTAAGCGACTCATCTTGTGGTACAAACACTCTGTCCTGATGTCTCAAACTTCTATACGAGTGAATTGTCCAATCAAGTATAGGATCGCCGGATGCTATTCGCGCTTTTATGAATGCCACCTCTTGATCATACTTCTGCGACTCTATTACCTCGTTTAGTAATTTGGGCATAGCGATTTGAGCACTAAGGTATATCTTCTCATCTTGAGATTTTATCTGTACTCTAAACTCATTAAGTGTTCCGACCATGCCCCATTCCTTAAGTGCCAGGCTAGCAATAATTCCCCGGTTCTTGCGACTTAGGGCATCCACCACCACATTAGCTTTGCCAGGATGATAAGATGAGTAAAATGATAATCTTCGAGATATTCTAGCCACCATCATTGTCTCATGTTCAAGTCCTTTTATGTGAACAGATACTTCAATCTCTTATGGTTTGTGTAAATCTCAAATTGTTCACTATACAGATAATGATGCCATTTCTTTAGCACAAAAACCATCACTACCAACTTTAGATTGTGTGTCGAATAATTCCTTTCATGCGGTTTCAGTTGCCTGGAGCCGTAAGCCACCACCTTTCTTTTTTGTAGAAAGGCGCAAGGATAACATTTTGCCTCTAATGGTAGGGTTTAAACCCCACTCAAATTTCCGTGCTTTGTTTCCCTCGTCTGTGACGTATCGACTTGCATATTGTGCCAGTTTTTCAAACATGGCCATATACTGAGTCACTGTCATCTCACGCTGTTTCAAAGTTTGAAATTGCCAAATTCGATCCTATCTAACGGTATTTGGGAAATACTTTCTTAGAAATAGCTCTTTGAACTGAGCCCAAGTTATGTTTGTCGTGTCCCGAGAATCTTTCATCAAGGACCATCAATGATCCGCTTCTCCTTCTAGTTGGTAACTTGCTGACTTAGGAGAAAATGGTGGGTAAGGAAGTGGTTACCAAGTCTGTAATTTTGAATAAAATTTTAATTCCTTTATGAGATATTTAACTAAAGGATGATTATTTGACTGATTCCTTGGAATAGAATCTGGACTCCTCAAAACTTTTTAAGGAAAAAAAAAAACAAAAAACTTTACTTTGAAATATAATTTTGAAAAATGGAAGTACTAAGTTGATCTTGTACTTTTGAATAAAAATGAGATATTTTTTTTGTGGTTAAGTAATACATAATGGAAAGGCAATTGTTTATTGATCATTTTGGTAAGAATTTTGAAAATTCCTCAAAATTCCATGGTTGGGAAACTATTACCTAATTGGTGATGATGATTTTGAAATTCCATAGTAAGTTTGAACAAAATTTGACTGGGGTCCATCTGCTTCTTGTTAGGTTTGTTTGCAACCATCACCCCTTGAAAAGAAGTTTCTCAATCTAAGTGGGGTAGACTCAGCCGATTGACTCAAGATATAATTAATAGAGAGCCCGTGTTAGTGCCACTCAAGTCAAGCCCATCCGCGTAGTCCATCCAATTAAAAAAAAAAAAGGTTGTCAGCCCAGAAAAAGTCCAGTACAAAACCCCCCCCCCCAAAAAAAAGTGTCCATCTAACCTAGAAATGCCTAATCAGCACAAAAAAAGTCCAACCCATAAGCTTTAAAAAAAATAGAAAAAAAAAAAGAAAAAAAAAAAAGAAAACAAAAAAGAGAGTTTGTCCAACCTAGAAAAGCACAACTTATCTAGTACAGAAAAGCCTGATCTAATCTGAAAGAAAATCAAGTCCAATTGAATCAGAAAATGTCCAAGACTGACCAACATAGACTAACTTTGAGACTAGCTTGAGTACTGAAACTGAACATAAAGGGTTGAGAAATTTCATTTCTGTGATGATACAGGAAAATGGAGCATTGGAAGAGGATGTCATCGAGTATATACTGGATGCAATGGACAACCAACCTCAAAATTAGTCTATTGAAAAAGTCTTGTCTATGAATCTGACAGTGAGTCTGAGTGTAGTGAGTTAGAGTCCGGCCTATCGGCTTTTGATGCATCATTAGATTCAAGTGGCCCAAAGCTTATAAATCCTGAAGTAGGAATCAAGTCTAAGTGTTCTTTTATTTTGAGTTTGAGTCGAATGTAAGGCCCTTAACTTTAATTAATCGAATAATGAGTGATTCCGAGAACTTTGCGGTGCCAATAGTTAACAGTTTTAATCCCACTGATTTTGAAAGGGCAAATGAAAATGATTTCGAGGAAGAAATTCCTCAAAGCATAAAAGACTTAATTGAATGAATAGGAAAGACGAGCTAAACTTGTAATAGATGAGATAATTTCAATAAAACTAGGTAATAAGGAAAATCCTCGAATGATCTAGATTGGATCCGCATTGTCTTTAAAGGAACGCAAGCGCTTAGTCACTTTTTTTAAAAAATTCAAAGATATTTTTGCGTGATCCTATGAAGATATGTTTGGAATCAATTTTGAGATCCTACAGCGTAAATTCCCTTAGACCCCGAAGCCAAACACATCAAGCAAAAATTGAGAAGAGTCTGCCCTAATTGGTCACTTAAAATCAAAGAAAAAGTAATTAAACAAATCAGTGCCAGGTTCTTAATGGTGTCAAAATATCTGACGTGGTTAGTAAACATAGTTTCATTCCCTAAGAAAAATGGCAAAACCAGAGTTTATGTTGACTTCCGGGATTTGAGCAAGGCTAATCCGAAGGACAACTTTCCATTACCACACATTGATGAGTTAGTAGACTTCACAGTGGGGGATGCACTCTTGTCATTTATGGATGGGTTTTCAGGGTATAACCAGATTTTGATGGCATTGGAAAACATGGAGCAAATAACTTGAATTTGCCTTGTCCTTTCTCTATTTGGAGTATCAATGTAATTGGGGTAGTCACGTCAAAGGGATCAAATTGTGCATACTAGTAGCAGTTGACTATGTCACTAAATGGGTAGAAGCATACAACATACTCAGTGTTAAAAGCTTTGCATAAAAAACAATGTCATATGTAGATATGGAATGCCAAATGAGATACTGTTAGATCATGGTTCCCACTTCAAAGGATAGGTGGTCGATTTGTTAGAAAAGTACAAGTCATCACCATACTGACCATAAACCAATGGACCATTTGAAACTGCAAACAAGAACGTTAAAACCATTCATCAGAAACAATTGAAAAATACAAGGATTAACCAGGCAAGCTACCATTTGCATTATAGGGATATTTGACGTCAATTAAAACTTCAAACTGGGGCAACTCCCCATTCCTCACCGTATGAGATGGAAGATGTCTTACTTATTGAAATCAAAATCCCTTCACTACGAGTGTTGGTTGTGTCAAATTGAAGAGGCTGAATGATAGAAGAGCAGATTTAAAGAGTTGATGCTATTTCGTGAGAGGAGGCTTTAAGCATTGTATCATTTCTAAGGTTACCAATGTAGAATTGCCCAGGCATTTAACAAGAAGATGAAGACCAAAAATCTGAAAGATGGGGATCTAGCGTTCAAAGAAGAACTGAGCTCTAGGTCATGACCCAAGGAAAAAGTTTAGGCAAACTGGATGGGGCCGTATGTTATCAAAAAAAGGGAATGAGGGTTATTATACTAACGGATCTGGATGGGTTAGAATTTACACAACCTGTTAACCTAGGCAAGCTGGAGAGCTCATTAGGCTAAAAATCTGAAAAGGTGACCTAACCAAAATGTAGAGCATATAAAAAAGAAAAAACAATAAAAAGAATAGAAGCTGGCAAGCTTCAAAACCTAAAATGATGGCCTTGCCAAAAGTAAGAGCATAAAAGGAGAGAGTTAACACCTGAGTGAACCTCAACCTAAACTACGAATGGGCTAATTCCCATCCTCAGGATACATAGGCAACTTCTTTTTGAAGTTCGGCCCTATCTCATCCAAATTCCATCAGCTTGTCAGCACTAGTCATTGGCATCTAGCATCAGGTTACTAAGTATTAGGGGGGATTTTTAGTTGCACAACTCATTGATTCGATTTTGGAAATGTTTAACTAGTGATTTTGCAAAATTGCATTTTGAGCTGTTTTTAATAAGGAGAGTGAGTGATTTGTGTTCCTTTATGATTGACCAATTACACAAAATTTGAAAATAAGGGAATAACCTTCATTACACAGTTTTATTGATGATAATCTCAGACATAACAAATGAAAGAAATTTAACTAATTTTCCTTCAACAAAAGTCTTGAAATGCTAAACTAAACAAAAGGTGAAAAAAACTCTAAACTAGAGGCACTGTGAGTCAAGAATCACCCAGTCTTTATTCTCTTGAATGCTTCCTCTATGTGCTTTAACCCACTAAATCTTGCACTCTAGCCACTGGATGTACTCATTAGAATGCCTACCTGCAAAATTTGTAGCATTGCCCTCATGAACCGTATCCAAACCCAACAAGGTCTCTGCCAGCACTAGTCGAACGACGTCTTTCCCCTACTAATATGCGTGGTCACATTAACCAAGATAGCGTTCACTATCTCATTACTCGACACCACAAAAAATTGGGCTGACAAACAGATACGTTATTGAACTATAGCAACTTCCCAAATTAGGACACGATGCTCCCGCATTTTTAAGATGTGATGATGCTGCCTTGATTGAATAGTGAATCTTTAGATCATTCCAAAGCTAGGACAAGGAAACCGTAACCTCTAGGGGTGTTTGGAATGATCGCTTATGTACGAATGTGAAATGCTTTTTATGTAAATGTGAAATCTTACAAAAAGGGCACCAAATTCTTGGAAAGTCTTAACTTTAAAAGGATTTCTTTCAAAATTTAGGGCCATGCTAGAACCACAATTTGGGTCAAAATCTAAGGGGTTATGTTTGATAGGAGATTTGAATTTCGAGATTGTATCCAAATGGGTGAATTTACGACAAGATCAGAATCAAGAAGTCAAAAATTTTGTCTTACTTTATTTTGACCGACATGTCTAGTGCCATGATCTGATGGGGTATTTGTTTTGATGCTAGGATTCACTAATGCCAGGAGAGATTGATTATGTATACTTCTATGGGTCACCTCGGAGAAGCCATACCCAATTCATAAATAGCCCAACTAACCTAATCTAGGAAAAGCCTAATCCAATTCAACTCAGAAAAAGCTTAACCCATCCCACTCTCTAAATCAAAAACACTCTTTAGATGAGCCCGAACGTCTCGGGCTCCGCGCGCGAAAAATGGGCACGAAATCCCATTTTGTTCTTTAGGCTTACTACAGTTCTGACTCAAATGTCACGGTTCTGAATCTAATCTCGCAAAGTGCAATGCAAGACCGATAAAACCCCAAAGAGTCCAAATCTGACAAATCGTTTTGGAAAACTGATTTTTGTAAAGAAGTGCCAAACATGGACTGCTTTGCCAGATACAGAGTCGCCACCTAAATATATTATTTCAGGGGAATTTAGGAAATCCTGACTCGTGCCTAAGGCTATGCGTCCGTCATCACCAAAGTTGCCTTGGCTCGGAAACTTGGGTACGAGAAGGGAAAGTCATGCAATGAGCACCCCCGCTCGCCCGATCAAAGATCGGCCTTTACTAAGCATGATACCTTGTTTTTGAAAACACATGTACTATTATTCCGATTAATTAGATAATCTTACTACGTGATGCGCATAGCATACAAGTATAGACTAGATCGCCTAATTTGGAACAAAACATTGCATGTTCGTTTGTTTGAAAACGGTTTTAAAGTTTGCTACTTGCAAGTAGGCTAAATCCGGGATCTCAATGAATTGTTCCAATTCAAGCAATCCAACCTTCACCCACAAGCATTCAAGCAGTTATATCAACTAAGCAATTAGTCTCATGGCAAGCATGCATTCATGGCAATCAATAACACACATGCAGTATGCTAAAGCGTAAACACTCACAGTGTGCTCTGAGCCAAAACAGAGAACAAGTTAGAAATCAATGCATGATCCTAGTTCATGTTAAGATGGCTAATGCAACACATGCGAAAATGCATCTAAAGTAGGCTCAGCTATTCTAGGATGGCATATGAAATGCAACTTGATAACATGCTGTTGAGCACGTATTCAAGTAAATGTATTGAAAGTATAATGCGGTTAGTATGATGCGCCGAGCCTGGTGTATGCAAGATAGATGAATGGATGCACGCATGCAAAGCATAAGGTATGCTAATTGAAAATGCCCTAAAACAAACCATTGAAAGCGATTAAGTAAAAGGAAGAATGAAATGGAGATTGGAAGACATGCACACACTCACGCACACTTATTACAAAATTCACCCTCTTGACGGAGGGTCCGAATGAATACGCTAATCTAGCTAATTAACTAACTAACAAGCTAATTAATTATTACACAACCAAATTAAATAACTAGCAATCTACTTACTAATTATTACAACACTAAATTAACTAACAAATTAATTAATTAAATTAAAAATTGAAGCTAACTAACAAGTAAGCATTAAACTAAGCTATTCCAGCTCTGGTTGAAGAAGAAGAAGAAGATGAATGTTCGGTTGCCATCCCGAAAAGCTCTCCAAATGCTCTTTAGAGGCTCTGTCTGCAGGGTGTCCTTGAGAACTACCTGCTGGATCTTACCAAAACAGTACTGAGGAGTGCACCAGTGGCCTGCCGGCAATGAGGAGCTGCTGCCGACCTCCCTGCCGACCAAAAGAAGGCACTGCCGACCAAGAATGAAGGGGTGCCGGCCAACAACAAGAGGGTGCCAGCCACTGGTGTGCTGTGACACCAAGCTGCAGCAGAGCACAAAAGAGAGGAAATGGAGGGTTTTCCAAGGATATGTACGCACTATGCCACTCCATGTCACCTCAAAACATCAAGGGAGAGGCATAATCGGATCCAAGACCATCAATCACGCATCTCGATGCATGATGGCCAAAGATCCAACTTGTACGAATCTCAATAAATGCATGACAAATAAGACACTTAGACCATCCCCTTATCATGAGGAGTCAAAGGCGATGGAGACCAAGGATGATTGGCTCACTTCATCACTTCAAGTATGAAATGAACCAATCTTCCTTGTGTTCAATATGACATCCGATTGAACACAATGCAAAACATGCCAACAATATAAACAACCTAACAAGGCTAATGGCATGCACAATGCACAATGCTAAGAACAACAACTAGCATACACAATGCTAAATGACAACTAGCATATGCAATGCAATGATCATGGCATACACAATGCAATGGACTACATGGCATACACAATGCTATGAATTACATGGCATACACAATGCTCAATGGATTTAAACCAAAATGGCTTGATCTCAGCCATGCCCAAATTAGTGGGCATAACACCAAAACAAAGGCATCAAAAGACAAGGCATGCATGCATGCACAATGCATTGGCCAATCAACTAGGCCTAAGAGCACAACCCTCAAGAAGGCTCAAGGAGTGATAAATGCAGAATTGTAACAATACTAAATGCACTGAAATTAAGTAAGAAATGATGCCTAATCATTCAAACAAAGCAAGCATGGCATGCAAAGGTCCTAAAGCACGAAGGCTAATAAAGAGGATTGCAAAGGAGGCATGTAATACATAGCACAAATGCGTGAACTAAGCATGGACAGAGCTCAAGTAGGTCTTAACAAAGACCAAAACATGCTGAGATGAGGACCCAAAGACCTAGGCATGCAAGCATACAAGTTAAGCCATAAACTAGGCAAAAATGCATAACACTCAAAGGCATTCAAAGCATGAAAGAAATGAGAACATAGTCATGCTATAAGCTCTAAAATGAAGTATTAAATGATGCCAAATCATCTAAATAGCTCAAAGATGGCATGCATGAGTCATTAAAACACAAAGCTAGCAAGGCCAATTGCACTATAGCTATACAAAGCATGAAGCATATGGCAAAGGCAACCTAAAACCATCCTAGAACATGTTAAAATGAGTCTAAACCATGCATGGAAGGAAGCCAAAACATGCTAGCATAAAGGGCATAAGGCATGATGAATGCAAGGCAAACAAGGTGGATTACACTACACCTATTAGGACCAAGCATGGGATGACTTAACCAATAAAAAATAGAGTTATATTATGGCAAAATAACCACAAAAACACATCAAAATGATAGTTCACAAGCTTAGGCAAGAAGGTATACACAATGACTCATGTTAAGACATAAATGGGCAAACCCTCCAACGCATTGAAATAGTGAAAGATGCAAGTGTATGACCAAGAAACATGGACTAAAATCACATATGAAATGATGCCAAATCATTCAAATAGGCCAAGCAATGCATGCTAGCAGACTCGATGCACAAAACTAACAAGCTAAAATGCATTATAGCTATACAAAGCATGGCATGCATGACCAAAACAACCAAAATCAGAGCTATAGCATGCTAGAACATGGACAAAAGCTTCTTGAAGTTAAGCCAAATGCATGCTAGAATGACATCTTAAAGCATCAGACACAGTAGGCTAATTCGTGGGATTACACTACAAGTGTATTGAGCATGCAAGGGGCCATCAAACCCACTTTAGACAGAGTCATGGTATGCTAAAAAAACACCAAAAACCTACTGAAATGGAGACAAAACAAGCTAGAATGACATGCTACTTCATGAAGTATACAAGACTAGTTTGTGTGATTTACACTACAAGTGTATTATGCATGCATGGAACAACCAAACCAACCCAAAACAGTGGTGTGCCACAGAAAAATAACCACAAATACATGCTAAGATATGGTCAACATAAACTTAACAAACATGCTTACACATGAGGCATTCAAAGCAAGTAAACATAACACAAGGAGAGGGGATGACCCTCTCCTATTTACGACCCAAAAACCAGCTTTCCACCACTAAAAATCCTCTGGATTTTAGTGGTAGAAAGGTCATGCAAAGGTTACAACAAGAGCCTAAAGGGGATGGCTCAAAACAAGGCCTAACAAGGCCTAAGAGGGGATAGATCACCCCAAACGAAAAAGTGACCTTAAACAAACTTTTTAAGCATGAAAAAATAGAATTTTTTCAGTTAAGAGTTAAGCTTAAAACAGTATGCAAGAAGGGCTAAAAGCTTAAGCGAAAATGGGAGATTTAAGGGTTAGAAACTCGCCCTTGAAGACCCTCTTTACAACTGCAACTCCAGCAAGTTTTTCACATTCAAACTAACCCAAGAACACCAAAACCAGCTCCTAAGCACCTTAGTAGCCAAAGGATGGTGTTTGAGTGTGTGTTTGTGTGTTAAAGTAAGACAAAAATACACTTTAAGGGCACAAAACAAGAACAAAAGAGAGGTATAGATACAAAACTATATGTATAACTCAAACCTCAAAATCCTGAACCTCTGAAATGAAGGAGGAGCCTCTCCTTATATAGAAGAAAGGCAATGTAAAGCTTGTTCAACAAGCTTAAAAAGGGCTTCATCCCTCCATATGGAGGAGGGGTGAGTGAAAACCAGCTGGCTCAAAAGATCTGGCGTGAAATCTGCTGAGACAAAGGGTTCTGCCGGCCATCAGTGATGGCCGGCAGGCATCATCAGTAGCAGGCAGGCAAGAATCCATGGCCGGTAGTGCCAAGCATTGGCTAACAGTGCACCAAGAGAAACATGCTGGAAGGACCAACACATGGTCCAAAAATGGGGCAGAAAGGATACAGGGTTTGGAAAACTCAAATCTGTGACATTCCACCGCGAAAGTTGAGTACCCGACGAGCAATCGAACTTGTGGTTGGATGTACCTGCAAGCACAACCAAGTCTTGAGGACGGTCAAAAATGGGGTGTCTACAGTTGACCCTCTTTGATAGAACTTGAAAGTCACAAAGTGACGGGAATGAATATCAAAGCCTAGAGATGACCTATTTTTGACAAGGCCGAAGACTCAGGCAAACATTCAATACAACCAAATAGAGATGCGCCCACAGGCTGGGGCAAAATGCAAATGGCATGTACGATGCAAGAGCATAACTTATGATCATGCAAAGAAAGCTGTAACGGAGCAATTATATACAATAAATGTAATAGTTTTAAGCAAGCAAATACAAACCAAACTACATTACATGCAGAAAGGATGCAAGAGAATTATACAATTCTCGCCACATCTCATGCGGAGTAAATACAATACCGTCCGGTTCATCTAGTGCGCCAGCTTCAAATGAACCGTACATACAATATCGTGCCTGCAAAAGAAATAAACTCAACAGGTACAATATCGTTAGAAACATGCATAATAATGCAAGTAAAAAGTGCGTGACAATGCAACCTAAGGGTGCGAGACAACGCGGGTGGAAGGGTGCAAGACAATGCAACCTAAGGGTGACACATAACAATGCAGAATGGATGCATGACAATACAACCTAAGTGTGACGCATAATAATGTGGAAGGGATGCAAGACAATGCAACCTAAGTGTGACGCAACAATGCGGTGCACTAACAATTGCTGGAAGGTGTGCAAAATAGCACGAGCAATGCACCAACAGGTGCAGAAAGGTGCGCAAAATAGCACGAACAATGCACTAACAAATGCAAATGCAGGTGAGGTGCGCAAGATAGCGTAAACAATACACTAACAGGTGCAGGTGAGGTGCGCAAGATAGCACGAACAATGCACTAATGGGTGCAGGTGAGGTGCGCAAAATAGTGCGAGCAATGCACCAACAAATGCAGGTAAGGTGCGCAAAATAGCGCGAGCAATGCACTAACAAATGCAGGCAAGGTGTGCAAGATAGCGCGAATAATGCACTAACAAATGCAGGTAAGGTACGCAAAATAGTGCGATGTGCAAAATAGCACGAATGAAATGCAATGCACAAACAAGTGCAGATAAGGTGCGCAAAATAGTGCGAGCAATGCACTAACAAATGCAAGTAAGGTGCGCAAAATACCACGAATGAAATGCAATGCACAAACAAGTGCAGATGAGGTTCGTAAAATAGCGCGATGCAATGATAGTACAATAGATACAAAGGGTGACATACTCCAACCATGCTGAAATCATGAGAGGAGGAAGAACAAAGAAAACCAATCATGAGGGCATTCTACGCAACCTGAGATAATTTCCAAACATGCTGAAATCGTGTGAGGAAAGGAACACTCAAACCATGCTAAAATCGTGAGAAGAGGCCCGAAAACAACCGCTCATGGTAAACTAAGAATCAAAAATCGTACGAGATCACGTTTCACGCGTCCTGAGATACTCTAACCACGCTGAAATCGTGAGAAGAGGAAAAAAAATTTCAAACACGCCGAAATTGTGTGAAGAAAGGCACACTCTAACCATGTTGAAATCATGAGAGGAGGTCAGAAATAGCTTAGGCTCACGCTTCACGCGTCCCGAGATAAATTCCAAACACACTGAAATCGTGTGAGAAAAGGAACGCTCAAACCACGCTGAAACCGTGAGAAGAGGAAAACAAATTCCAAACACACCGAAATTGTGTGAGGAAGGGCACACTTTAACCTCGCTGAAATCGTGAGAAGAGGAAAACAAATTCCAAAAACATCGAAATTGTGTGAGAAAGGGCACACTTTAACCTCGCTGAAATCGTGAGAAGAGGAAAACAAATTCCAAAAACATCGAAATTGTGTGAGAAAGGGCACACTCTAACCACGCTGAAATTGTGAGAAGAGGAAAGGGAAATTCCAAACACGCTGCAATCATGTAAGGAATGACAGACTCTAACCACGTTGAACTCGCAAGAAGAGGAAAGACAAATTCCAAACACGCTGAAATCGTGAGAAGAGGAAAAGAAAATTCCAAACATGCTGAAATCGTGTGACGAAGGACAGACTCTAACCACGTTGAACTCGCAAGAAGAGGAAAACAAATTCCAAACACATCGAAATCGTGTGAGGAAAAGGACACTCAAACCACGCTGAAATCGTGAGAGGAGGTCCAAAAACAAACAATCAGCAACGTGCACGACATAACCTGAGACAAATTCCAAACATGCTGAAATCGTGTAAGGAAGGAACAAACTCTAACCACGCTGAAATTGTGAGAAGAGGTAAATAAATTCCAAACACGCCGAAATCGTGCGAGGAAGGAACAAACTCTAATCACGCTGAAATCGTGAGAAGAGGTAAACAAATTCCAAAAACGCCGAAATCGTGTGAGGAAGGAACAAACTCTAACCACACTGAACTCGTGAGAAAAGGTCCAAAAACAAACAATCAGGAGCGTGCGCGATGCAACCTGAGATAAATTCCAAACACGCTGAAATAATGTGAGGAAAAGGACGAGAGGAAGAAACAAAGGGACGTATCCCGATGTTTCGAAAAGAAGAAGAAACATAGGGACGCATCCCGGTGTTTTGAAATGGCTCAAGTATTAGAACGTATTCCAAGTGCTCTTAACTGAAAAGGGAGAAACATAGGGATGTATCCCGGTGTTTTAGAAGGAGAGAGAAACATCTCTCAGTGTATCACACGCGCGAGAGGAAAGGGGAAAACCTCTCAGCATATCACAGGCGAGAGAGGAAAGGGCAAATCTTTCAACGTATCACAAGCAAGAGAAGAAAGCTAGCAAGGCCAATTGCACTACAGTTATAGAAAGCATGAAGCATATGGCAAAGGCAACCCAAAACAGTCCTAGAACATGTTAAAATGAGTTTAAAACATGCATGGAAGGAAGCCAAAACATGTTAGCATAAAGGGCATAAGGCATGATGAATGCAAGGCAAACAAGGTGGATTACACCACACCTAGAACAACTGCCAAACCCTCAGAAATCAATACCGCCACCACCACTACCAAGATAGTTGATCCCTTTGCCAGTGCTATCCCACTCAGCCTGAGCCTAGAATATAACCTACTATCATCTCCATATGTCCCCAAACTCAGGCTGTGAAAGTCTTGGTAGAAAAGAAAATGGATGCCTCAAACCCCTTGACCCTAAACCTCTCCCTAATACTCTCCCAATCAAACATGACCCTACCTAATACTACGTCTTTCACCAACAGCACGGTGATGACACCGTTGCTTTTGCTTTCGTCATGAGATTCAAGACCTTATCAACAGCAAACCAATAGCTCCACCTTAAAAGCCCAATGACACTACTAACCTATTGCCTCTCTATGATAAAATACCACACCTTCCTAACCTTAACCTTCTCCATACACTGTTATCCATCATCCCAGTATACACATCATGTTGTCTTATATACCCAAGCCTGAGATGCTCATTCCAAAGGGCACCCATTTTTGCTTCATGGATGCACCTGAACCCCAATCCGCTGAAACCCCAAAAAGGTTCAGTTCATCCAATCGTAGAAAGCCCATTTAGAAAAGCCCAGTTCATTTTAGTACAAGTCCAGTCAACTCAAAAAAGCCCAGCTCAGTCAATCCATCTAGACCAATCCAATTCAGGTCCACTAAGCTTACAAATGGTTAAACCCACTACTTCTGAGATGCTAAGAATAATTGAAGAACTTCAGAGAACTGTGGCAGATTTAACCTTTGGGGTTTTGGCAGATTTAACCATTGGGGTTTTGGCCCCGTCATTGACCACATCCCATGTTGGAAATTTCGCATCAAAGAGCTCTCTAAACTTGGGGCAAGCTAAAAATCGAGTGGGCCAACCCAAAGTCAAAATTATGGTAAAGACTGATGGTAATAGTAGATGGGTAGCCCAATTGGACACATTGTTCAAAGACGTCTTAAGCCTGGGTAATACCATGACAAAAGCAAATGGGCCTTGCCTAGATATAGCCATTCAATTCCTGGACGAGATTGAAGCATGTAGCAAGAATGAGTCTAGGGCAAGCATTAATCCTTGTGTATATCTTTGATGGATTATTGAGACTCTGAAGATCAAAGGCCTAAACAAACAGTAATTCATTGTAATTTTTGAGAATGTTGTGGATGAAACTTTGGAAACTCAATACCCTAATGCCAAGATGGGGGTTACGGCAAGGGAATTTGACATAAGAAGCCAAGTTGAAAGCATTGTGAATCAAGAAACAACAAACAAAGAAAGGCCAAGCCATGGAGAGAGATGCTTTATCAGAAATACTCATCCAAACTCCAATCCCAAACTTGTAGAAGTCTTTCCCATGAATACCCAGTCAATACCCGCCAGCCCCTTTGCTAATGTTTTTACACCTAGTGCTTGTTGCTTCCCAAATCGTACCTTCAATCCCCTCTATATTGCCTTATCCAAAGCTCTTCAAATCCTCACGAAGGATGGCCATCTCAAACCTTTTGAACCAAAGTCGCTCATGTGTCCACTTTCAACTAGACACAACCCCATCCAGTATTGTCCCTTCCATCAGAAACACGACCATGATACTAACCATTGCTTTCGTCTCCGCCATGAAATTCAAGACTTGATTGACAACAAGGTCATCACCCAACCCAAAAATCCTGAAGTTGCTAATAATCCTTTCCCCGACCGCAACATATTACTACCCCACAATATAAATTGCATCCATGTCTTGCCAATAATCAACTTTAACCCTAGCCAATACATCATACCCATCACTAAGACCAAGACCATGGTGTTCATTCTTGAATCTTCAAATATATGCCTCATCAAAAATATTGAGAAAAAGAGAGCAGAATGAATAGAATTTTCAAGAGGTAGAAGGCTTACTCAATCATGATGAGCTCGACCTTAATGGTGTTAAAGTGAAGCAGGAGGCTCCTTAACTATTGCCAACAATGGTGTTAGGAATGATAAGTCTCAAGATCAACTCGGGACAATTGTTGAAAGCGCTTGGAAAAGACCTTCTAACCTAGGGGTATGTTGTGAGAAATTTCACAGGGAAGTTGTTTCGATCAAAGAAAAGTTCAAAGGCTAAAAGGCTAGTTTGGGTAGTTATGCTGAAATGAAGGCAACATGGGACCCACCAATGGTCTACTTGAAGTTTGTCATGAATTTCGCCGATCGACTTGGAAAATGAAAACCCATTGTGTTTGGGATGTTAGAGTGGTTGAGTCATGAGTCTTGTTTTCTACCTTTTATCATTGTGTCAGTTGAGTCTTTTCTTTTGAGTTACTGTATCCTTGGGTATTCATCCTTCAACAAGAGAAAGAGAGTCAAGGGTTTAGTCATTCGATTGTGCCTACAGTAACCCATGTGTGACCTAATGAAAATAAGAAAAGCTTGAAAATTTCAATTAAACAAAGGAAATGTGTAAATTTTCCAATGTGCTAATGAAAATGAGATTCCACTAATAAGTTCAAGTATCGAGGAGGATCCCCCAAATGGTTCAAACAAATTCTCAATTATTGTCGCAATGCTCTTTATGATCATTCCAATATTTCAAGCGAGTTCTTTTTTGCAAACTTGCACTGATAGATCCAAAATCGTGCGTGTTGTTGTACACTATTTTAGGAATGCTCTTCACACTCTGGCAATCATGTTGGTGAGAACAAAATGACTCTCAGACCTCACAGTCATAAAATTCCCCCTCGTGGCATTTTCATCAGTTAAAAAAAGAAGGGAAAAAAAAACAAAAAACAAAAAAAACAAAAAAACAAAAAAGTAAGAGGAAAAAAGAAAGTGAAGAACAAAAAGAAAAAGAAAAATCAGCCATCAAGTTAGGGGCATGCATAGAATCAAATCCAATCAACTGTGAGGAAAGGAAATTCTATATTAATTCAAAAAAGCTAAATGCAAGAGGGTACCACATTGTGATGAGAATTAACCTTGAAAGTCAAGTGAAAGCAAGGAAGATGGCATGCACAAGTCAAGGGAGAACCCTGCACAAATCAAAGTGAAGCAAGTTTAACTGTCATGGGCAAAGATAATTACTAATCAAATTTACAACAAATATTGTAACACTACTCTTGAGAGACTCGCTCAGCTGAAACTTGAAAAAGAGAGTTAGGAAAAACTTGAAGCATAAGAAAAGTCAAAAGTGAAAAGTGAAAAAATTAAGAGCTCACAGGCCCGAAAACCCGAAAGGGCAACTCTGGCAAAAGTTAGAGCGCAAAAGGAGAGTGTTAATACCTAAGTGAACCTCTCATGTTGAGATACATAGGCAACCTCTCTCTGAGGTTCGACCTAATATCCTTGGCCAATTCGCATCTTCAGCTTCGCATCTATCTAGGAGCTACAATGACTACTGCACATAACATATTTGCATTAGGTGAGGAAGAACTAGTTTGAATCAATTGGTTGAGAAATTTTCAATACTTGAATTTATCAATGAAATCTTCAACTTGAGCCCAAAGGGAATTGAAACCTGACTTTTTCAAAATCTATTTCCAAAGGTGATTCTTGAATAATTGAGTGAGCATGATGATTACTTGGGGGCACAATGAATAATCAATCACTTTGAGTCTTTTCTCTACTTCTTTAATATTTGTGGTCAGTTGCGAGTCTTGTTGTTTTCGTGTTGAGTGTATGTCTCAATCTATGCTCATTGAGTCTCTCTTGTGTTTGTTAGTGTGTGCATGTCTCATAGTTCAATAGAATTGCGTGGTCAAAATTTCATAGATGAATCTTCATTTCAATTTCAAAACGAGTCCATATGTGAAAGTCGTAAACAAGTTGAGAGTGCCCATGCAAAGGGCATTAAGTCATGATCATTGCAAAGTGTATATGAGAAATCTCTCACTACTTCGGGGACTGGAATGACTTCTCAACACTCTTGGGCATGGGAGAAGCATAAGCTGACTAGTTAGCTGTTGTTCTACGATGTGATGATCCTCATCACAGATATTTGAATAATATTGAAAAATGCTAAACAGTGACTGGACACCAGGGGCAAAAGTATGTCTCACTTGACTATTAGTTAAATAAGGGGCATCTACTATACTTTTCTCCTAGTCTACTCAAACTATCTGTCAGGCATTTTTTCCTGGGTTAGGCTGAGCTCACCCCCATGATAATTCTAATATGATTCAACCTTTGAAAATTATTCCCGACCAATTTAAGACTATCTTTGAATGCCCTTTTCCCTCTGATTGACATGTGTGCTTTGGCTTATGCATGCTTACACACTTTGGTTGATTTGAACTGCATGATTGGTTTCTCTAGTTCTCGACTTTGTTCTGTACTTGTAAATATCGATAACTAAGTTGTGTTGAATTGCATTGGTTTGTGTTTAGGTATAACTCACAGAGTTGGTTTTACTTTAATAAGCTGCACAAAATTGTCATGTTTTGTCACATAATGCAGTGTGACCTGCACACTACCTTACATACATTTCATAAGATAGGTGGTGCACCACTCTCCATACTACTTATCTCATAGGTGATACACCACCTAAGTTGCATTACGTATCACTTCGCATACCATGCATATCTCACATCATCAATTATGCTTTGCTTTTTATGCCATCCATATTTTGAGAAACGCATCATGTATCTTTTTTTCACTTATAGGATTTTTGAATAAAGTGTGTCCCCTCGTACTGCCTTTGCATCCCCTCTTTCATTTATGTTATGGCACATTTGTATGCGATGCACCTCCATGTTCATTTTTGCTGTGGCACATTTGTATGTGATGCACTCTTCCTCTTTCATTTGAGTGAAAACACATTTGTATGTGATGCACTCCCCTCTTTCATTTGTGTTGTGGCACATTTGTATGCGATGCACTCCCTTTTCACTTGTGTTGTGGTACATTTGTGTGCGATGCACAACCCTTTCCATTTGTGTTGTAACACATTTGTATACAATGCACCACCTCGTTTGATTTATGTTGTAACACATTTGTATGCGATGCAACCTCTTCTTTCATTTGTGTAGTAACATATTTGTATGCGACGCATCCCTTTTTCATTTGCGCTGTAACATATTTGTATGCGATGCTGTCCCCTTTTAATTTATGTTGCAACACATTTGTATGTGATGCACCCTCTTCTTTCATTTTTGTAGTAATACATTTGTATGTGATGCATCCCTTTTCCATTGGGTTGTAGTACATTTGTATGCGATGGACCCCTCCTTTTAAATTATGTTGTAACACATTTGTAT
This sequence comes from Camellia sinensis, assembly GCF_055761805.1. Classification (NCBI taxonomy): domain Eukaryota; kingdom Viridiplantae; phylum Streptophyta; class Magnoliopsida; order Ericales; family Theaceae; genus Camellia; species Camellia sinensis. The sequence continues at coordinate 126,545,834 of NC_138974.1, forward strand.
GTGATGCACCATCTTTTTTCATTTGTGTACTAACACATTTGTATGTGATGCACCCTTTTTTCATTTTGCTATAGCACATTTGTATGCGATGAAACCCCTTATTTCGTTTATGTTGTGGCATATTTGAATGTGATGTACCCCCCTCTTTCATTTGTGTGAAAACACATTTGTATGCGATGCATCCTATAGACACCCCATTTTGGCCATCCTTAAGACTTGGGTGCTTCATTCCGAACACTCAATGATGAAATGTTACATTGGGCAAATCTTTTGAATCTTTAGCAAAAGAATTTAGTTTTGAGCTTCTAATCCCAACCTTACACCCCATTTTGACCAAAATGTTTTAGACCCAGTTTGGCATCAGAGGCTTCGACCAGCTCTAGAAGGGGACGCAGGAACACCTGACTATGCCCCGAATTTATCTGCTTTTAATTAGAACTTTCAAGTTTTCTTTATGAATGTAATAAAAAGCAACTTCAATTTGTATTCAAGAGTAGGAGAACTCTGTACTGAAATCAATGTAATTGAAGGTTGTGGGCATTGAAAATTTTCCGTTTGGTCCGAAAATGGTCTAAGTCGTAAAAAGATTAATTTGAGCAAAATCAACTTTTATTAAAACTTTTCAAAACCATTTTTGATATGGATCAGAACTGGACACGCCAGAGATCTGTCACTGAGATGTACAACCTTGGATCCCGGCAACTGGAAATTTGCCCCTAGTCTGAATAGCACTACACCAAAGATCACAACCGAGCTCTTGAATGCAGAATAGACAAAGATGACCAAACATGATCACATGGACAAAGTTGCTCGGGGAAGTGTTTGTGGCTGGACTTCAGAATGAAGTTGCCTACGTATCCCACAGATGGGAATCAAGCTTTACATAGTTTGGCTTAGGTTCTCTCATGTATTAACCCTCACCTTTTACGCTCTAACTTTTACCAAGGCTGCCCTTTGTAGGTTTTCAACCTTGCGAGCTCAGTTTTTATAATTTCAAATTTTCTATGCTCTAACTTTTCCCTCGGTCGCCCTTTCGGGTTTTCGGCCTAGCAAGCCTCTCAAGGATAATATTTCTTCAATTTGTCCATGTTGATTGGCTGTGAGAACTCTAGGCCATCAAGGTCCATTAGAACGACAGCTCCACCCGACCAAATAGACTTAATGATGTAGAGACCAGTCCAATTGGGTCTGAACTCGCCCCTAGGGTCATGGATGGGAGCTCGGTTGTCTTTGAGTACCAAATCTCCTTCCTTAAAATTTCTAGACTTAAACTTCTTGTTGAAAGCCCTGGCGATTCTTCGCTGATAACCCTAAACATGATATAGTGCTTTCAGCCTTCGCTCGTCAAAGAGCATGAGTTCTTCAAACCTGCTCGGCTGCCAATCTGCCTCAGTTTTCTGGCACTCAGCTAGCACTCGTAATGACAGAACCTCAATTTTGATAGGTAGAACGGTCTCCATCCCGTAAACCAACGAATGCAGAGTCACCCCAGTAGAAGTTCTAATTGAAGTCCGGTAGCCCCACAGAGCAAATGGCAACTTATCTGGCTAGTCTTGGTAGGTTTCCACCATCTTCTGTAAAATGTGTTTGATGCTCTTGTTGGCAGCCTCAACTACTTCGTTGGTCTGTGGCCGATATGTGGATGACTTATGAAAAGCCACATTGTATTTTTCCAACAAGTCAATCACTTCCTTCTTGAAGTGGGAACCGTTATCTAAAATAATCTCGTTCGGGACCCCATAGCAACAAATGATGTTGTTCCTAATGAACTTCGTAACATGTGAAGCCTTCAACACCGCATAACATTGGGCCTCAACCCACTTTGTGAAATAGTCTATCGCGACCAGAAAGAACTCATGCCCATTAGACCCTTTCGGAGTGACAGCCCCGATCCCATCGATTTCCCAAACTGAAAATGGTCATGGCGAAGTCATATTGTACAGCTTCGACGGCGGGATGTTCATGCGGTTTGCATGAACCTGACACTTGTGGCATCCCTGGACAAAACCAATACAATCCTCCTCCATAGTGGACCAGTAGTAACCCTGTCTCAGGATTTTCTGGGCTAGCATCACCCCATTCATATGTGCTCCGCACTCTCCTCTATGGATGGCCTCCATCAGGTGCTTTGATTCTTCAGCATTTGCCCCTGGTGGATACGCTTCTTTCAGCAAGAAGTTCCAGACATCGTAATACCAGGGGTTCTCATCTTAAACCTCTTCTATGGCAACAATCGACTCGTAGGCCAGCGCAAACTTTTGGTCAATGATGATCGGACGTATCCGGACTCCAAAAGGGATGTCTATCATAGAAGATAGGGTTGCTAATGAAACTGCGAACCTGTTATTTTCTCTTAACAGATGAGCGCAGTTCAGTTTCTCAAACCGAGGAATCAGCAAGTCTAAGGTCTGGTGGTAAATTCTCATCTTTTCATCTTTGACTTTCCAATCTCCTTTAGCTTGAGATACAACAAGGTTCGAGTCCCCGATGACGTCCAACCGTTTTGCCCCTAGTTTTAGGGCGGCTTCTAAACCAGCAATGCATGCTTCATACTCTGCTTTGTTGTTCGAGACTTTGAACAGGAGTTTAAATACTAGAGGGATGCGGGAATTGTCGGGTGCTATCAGCAATACCCCTATCCCATACCCGTACTGGTTTGACGCTCTGTCAAAATAAATCATCCAAAACTCATCTTCGATATGCAAAATAGCCTCATCTGGGAATAAGTACTCAATTGCTTCATCCCCCTCAACTGGGTGATAGGTTAGGAACTCCGCTACCGCTCTCCCTTTTATTGACTTGCGAGTCACATACTTCAGATTGAATTCGGAAAGCATAAGCAACCAACGGGCTAGCCTACCCGTAAGTGCTGGTTTCTCGAAGAGATATTTGATGGGATCTAATCTTGAAACCAACATTACAGAGTGAGCTAACAGGTAGTTCCGTAGCTTTTTGGTAGCCCATACCAAGGCCAAACAAGCCTTCTCGAGTGGAGTATAGCGGGTCTCGTAATCCAACATCTTCTTGCTCAGGCAGTAGATCACTTTTTCCACTTTGTCCTCGGACTCCTGTGCAAGCATGCAGCCCATTGTAGTTTCAATTACTGAAAGTTACAAAATCAACGGTTTCCCCGGCTCAGGCGGTGACAACACGGGTGGGTTCTGTACGTATTGCTTGATCTGTTCAAAAGTAGCTTGGCATCAACCGTCCCATTGGAACTTCGTTTCTTTCTTCAGGAGACCAAAGAGTGGTTCACAAGTCAAGGTTAATTTAGCAATAAACCGTCTTATGAATTGCACTTTACCCAGAAAGCCTCGCACCTCCTTTTTAGTCCTCGGTGGTGGCATTTCTAAGATGGCCTTGATTTTGGAAGGTTCGACTTTGATACCTCTCTGTGTAATCAAGAACCAGCATTTTCCTTGCTGTAACACCAAAAGTACATTTCTGAGGATTCAGTCGCAATCGAAATTCCCTGATCTTTTGGAAAAACTTTTGCAAGGCGGTGTAGTGGCCCTCTCTTTCTTTGGACTTGACAATCATGTCGTCCATATACATCTCAACCTCCTTATGGATCATGTCGTGCAATATTGCGGTCGCAGCCCGTTGATATGTAGCTCCAGCATTCTTCAGCCCAAACGGCATCACTCTATAACAGCAAGTCCTCCACGGGGTGGTAAAAGCAGTTTTCTCCCGGTCATCTGGTGCCATTACAATCTGGTTGTAGCCTGAAAAGCCATCCATAAATGAGAGTAATGCATGCCCCGTCGTGAAGTCCACTAACTCATCGATATGCAGTAGAGGAAAGTCGTCCTTCGGACTTGCTTTGTTCAAATCTCTGAAATCCACACATACCCGAATTCTGCCATCCTTCTTCGGTACCGGAACTATGTTGGCCAGCCAAGTTGGGTACTCAGATACCAGCAGGAACTTTGCGTCAATTTGCTTGGTGACCTCTTCTTTAATCTTGAGAGCCCAGTCCGAGTGGATTCTTCTGAGTTTCTGTTTAATGGGTCGGGCCTTTGGATCAAGAGGGATCCAGTGCTGTACAATCTCAGGATTGATTCCAGGCATGTCTTCGTAGGACCACACGAAAACATCTTTGAAATCATTTAATAAAGTGACTAAGCGCTCGCGCTCCTAAGAAGACAAGGTGGACCCAATCTGGACCAGCCGCTGGTCCTTCTCAGTACCAACATTAGCTGTAGTGATTTTATCAACCAATGGTTTAACAAATCTCTCCTACTCTTGATCAATTAACCGTTGTAAAACCGGAGGAATTTCTTCTTCGTCGTTTTCATCAAAATTTTGAAAATCCTGATTAATACAATAAATCAAAGGCACAGAAAAGTACGTAGAAACCGCAACCATTCCATTCTCATCAATCACTTCCAAATCGTCTGATTCCTCTATTACAACAGACTCAAAAGAGAAAGAAAAAGACGACCTAGATAGGACTGTGGCATCCGGGTTGCTACCCCCCGGAATACCGGACTTAGACTTAGATGAGCTGGAACCTGATTCTGACTCCATAGACTCGGTGGAATCAGATTATGACTCACTACCTGACCCGGTGCTGCTTGATAAAAATCCCTCCTCATGCTGCCAGATGAGGGAGGGTGCGATCGATGAATCCAAAATGTTTAAAGGTGGGCTCGCAGCTGTTTCATTCCCGATCATGGACACCGAGAAGTTATCCCCCAAGCACTTCTGTACGATCGGAGGATCTGGATGCAGACAAGCCAGTGCTACCCCCATTTCAATCTCGGTGTTCTCAGAATCCACTTCCCACACTGCTCAAATTCAGCTGATGGGTCTGTCTGCTCCTTAGCAACATCATTCCCAAATAACTGCAGGTAAAAGAAGATCTCAAACCCTGCCAAGTGACGCTTCTCTGTGTTTAACCATGGCTCTGGCAAGCCGCAGAATGGAAAATCCTCCCCCTCCCGGACAAAGCGTCCATTTAGGGCACCCTGGATGGGTTGGTGCACTAACTCATAAGGTTTCCCCGCCTGCTTTGCTCTGGCTGTCCCAGCCATCTCCTTACCTTTCCTCACCGAGTCCTCTTTGGTGGGCAAATAACCCAAACCAAAGGTATGTGGGTTGTGCGACACTTCGGCCGATACTGTAATGCCCTTCCGGCCACTTCTTCCTAGCCCCATCTAGGGATGTGCTGGAGCTTGTTCATGAGGTATACTGACTGAGCGCTAACATACAACCCTTCATCAATAGCTAAGATGTTCTGTACGACCCAGGCCTTAGGTAGGGTAAAACTCGATAGGAACACATCCTCCGTGCCGTGCTCGATTTCCAAAATCGGTGTAGACACTTCTGGCGGCGGATGGATTAACGAATTTCAGAAAACTTTAGCCACTCCCTTCCCGTGAGGGTATTTCAACATCTGATGCAGTGTGCAAGAGACTGCCTTCACCCGGTGCAGTCACGGCTACCCCAGGAGTAGATTGAAGGTTGCGGGAACGTCCAAGACATGAAAGTCAATCTCGTGTTGTCCTGGACCAACCTGAGTTTGAATTTTCACAATCCCCATCACCTCTCTGCTTGTGTTATCATATGCCCTTATCACCTGGCCTGTTGCAACAAAGTCTGCGGGCTTCAACCCGATTGCATATGCCGTCCTTGACAGGTACACGTTAATAGTGGATCCTGTGTCGACAAGAACCACCGGTATCCATTTGCTTCTACATTCCACAGAGATGCAGAGCAGTTTGTTATGATTTACGCCTTCAGGTGGCAGTTCCTTGTTGGAAAAGTTCAACATCGGGGATGCCCCTCCTGAAAAAGCCAATCCCACCAGCTGTTCAGGCGTAGTGTCTATTGAGAGTTTAGCCTTGTCCATTGCCAATAGGGCAGCTTGTCTATGAACACGTAAAGCCATAAGTAGTCCCCAAATGGAGATGTCTGCTTGTATCTTTTTCGACTTCTTCAGCACGACCTCTTCTTCAAGTAGCTTCTCTTTCTGCTTCTCCGACTCCTTGTCCTTCCTGGATGCCTCTGGTTGATCTAGGTGCGGGGGCTTGAAATACTGCCCACTCCTAGTCATATGGTCAACTTCACCAATATACCAGGTATTATTCGGTTGATTGCTCCCCCAGTCTTCGTCTGTATGGGCGAGACATAGATCATCATCTTCCCACCACATTCCATCGGCAGCTGACAGACACCTGTCCAGCTCCGTTGCAACTGTCCTTGTACCCATAGTACCTTCCGTCTATGTCTCGCAGCACGCTCTGTTCTTGTGCACACCGCACGTTCAGTCCTCGCAGGGCCTTTTGCCTTTCTGGCTCTCTCAGAATTTTCGATCCCTTCCTCTTCAAAACATTCCAGTGCAGCCTGGTTTTCAACCTTTCCTCTATTCAAAGATGCCCAAATCCCGAGCGAAATTCTTGGCAACGGCACTCTTCAACGATGCATTCTGATTTTCGGCCCTTCCGGCCACAGTTGATGTCCTTGTCCCTGACATGCCTTGTTCTGGCTGAGATTCTTTAACAATATCCGGTTTGTCATCAAGCCACCCTGTAGCCTCTGCTGACCCGTCAAAATCAAACCAGTTGGCTGTCATGTCTCTTGGATCTTGTTCGTTGAAAAACTGAAGGTCAGCAATGCCCTCCTCCAGATTCGTTAAGTCATCTAGCCTCTGATCAAATCCATCCTCCCGTATTACACATATCTCTGCTCACACTGGTAATTCCACATTCGGCCTAACCTGGCCTACTAACGTAATGTAGCCACTCGGATTGTATACCTCCTCAGCGAAGCTCCCAAATTCCTCAGACCCTGGATCAACAGTCCCTCTTTCCTCCAAAGTCCTTCCTATTCTACCTTCGATAATCACCACCATTGGTTCTGGTTGAGTTCGGGATATGTCCAACATGCACAAGTCAGTGCTGTTAGGAATGAACACCTTCGGCTTGGGTAGGTGAGAAGGGGTGATATATATGCTAGGGTCGTATGACACGACCCCAGTTTGGATTGAGTTGATGCGTTTGGGAGGTGGGGCTTGGTTATGTGGCGCGAGGGAGTTAGTCATGACATTAGGTTTCTCCGGAGGCACAGTCACCCTGTTATCAACGAGATCTTGAATCTCATGGCGCAATCTAAAGCAATGGTCGGTGTCATGACCATGCTGTTGGCGAAAGGCGCAGTATTTGGCTGGGTTATGGGAGGAAGGAAGTGTTTCTGGCAATGGCCGCGGCTCCAGGGGCTTCAAATGCCCTTTCTTGATCAAAAGCCCTAGAGCTTTGGACAGGGGCATATATAATGGGGTGAAGGTTCTTTGGCCTCGAGGTAGGTACTTGGTTGTTTGCGAGTTGCTTCCGGACGCACCGGTGAATGGTGTAGTTGTAAGGCTTCTTGGGGGAGGGGTGGTGACCATGCTTACTTCTGAGGCTTTGGCCATTGCAGCACTGCTCATGCCTGTATTCGTGTTGCGGTTAAAGGTCCTCCTCGGCTGCTCTCTACCATTGTCAATCAGACCCTGCTTCAAAGGATCCTCGATCTGCACCCCAATCTCATGTATATCCGCAAAAGTGGAGAGAGGGAGGACGATCATCTTCTGCATGAGCTTGGGTTGGAGGTTGCACACTACCATCCGTATTTGATCTTTGTCAGTTGGCCTAATGATCATCATCGAGGCCTTGGCCCTCCAGCGGGTCACAAAATCGGAGAAACTCTCCTTTGGCTTCTGCCTAGTCGTTTCAAGATCATGAGTTGTGATCTCGATCTGTGTATTTTAGGAGTATTAAGCTACGAAGGCCTCGGCCATCTCCTCCTAGTTTCACTTGACGGAATCCTCCAATTTTGCTTACCAAATGGCCGTTACACCCGATGAGGTCCGACTGAACAAAGAAAGCTTCTGTAATCTGGTGAGGCCCATCGGCCTTAGTATGTCCGAAAACAGCCGCAAATGCACCATGGGATCCCCAGATCCGTCAAAGCGGTCAATATGTGGCATCTTAAATCGGTCTGGCAGCGTCATGGCCGCATCGGTATACCCATCCTCAATGTCTGGAATGGACTTCACACCTTGAGATTTCTTGAACAGCTTTTCAAGCTTGCTCACTTTTAATGTCGTGGGGTCCACCTCGAACTCGAAGGGAGAATTCGGTAGATTGATAGGCGTGGGTGCCTCGGATAGTTGAGGTAGAATCGGGGGCAGAAGTGGCCCCGTTGGGATGTCTGTATCCTCCTGAACATTCTGGACATTTGCCGTCTCCCCGAGTATTGGTACTCTTGGTGGGGAATGAGCTTGGTGTGAAGTAGATGCTCCGGTTTGCTGTTGTAGCCTGGCAATTAACTCTGCCTGTTGAGCCATGACCTCAGCCTGTTGTTTGGCAAATTCTGCTTGACAAACAGCATCCTGCTGCATAGTTTTCATACTTTCTTGGAGTTGACGCATCATTCCCTCCGTTCCGGCTATACTGCCCTGATCTAACTAAACTGCCGGTATATCTGTCTCTGCAGTAGACTCGAAAATCTCAACCTGACTGCTCAAAGACCACTGATCTGGGAACCGCAGTACCGGTACACTGTGCCTTACTGACCTCAGTCTAGCAATCGGGGGTAAAGAGTAGAACACTGATTGTCTGTCTATTAGATCCTCAGACCGATGGAGTCTGTGACCTCTACTCCAGAGTGCTTGGGGAATATCTGCTTGGTCGGAAGCAATTGTGCTATACTACCTAGCAAAAAGATAAATAAAGCATAATAAGGAAACAAAAAAACGGACAGCATAACGGCTTAAATAAAGATAACACACAATTGGCAAACATATGCTGAATGAATCGTTCTCAAACATTGATCACTGTTTCAAAATTACTCCCCCATATCTGAATCTGATACCCACAGATATAACTGATTTCCAAAACACTGATGCCCACGGGCCTGATACCCAGACTCGCAAACTGATACATGCATTCCTGTGGAGACACACTCTAAAAGTACATAGCAAACAAGTGAGAGCCAAAAACATCCCTATGGAGGGATAGGGTTTCCCTGTCCTATTTTGTCAGGAGCTAGGGTTTCACTATGCACACAGCAGTCTCAAACAACCTATATTTGGGTAAGCAACTTGTCCTTGTTAGGGATGGTCACTATGGATTCCGAATATGCACTAGGTCGAATGGTCAAAAAGGGTGCCCTGGTAAAAATCGGAGTTTGTGTTTCCATCGTGGCAGAGCCCGTAACCGGTCAACCTTATGGCACGCTTCTCAAAGTGAGCCTCCGACAAACCGTTCAGGAATAGTAGATGGCAAACACAGTGTCCTAGACGCACCAATGCACATGCAATGCAAAGAAACACATAAGTATAATCAAAACAAGATATCATGCGTTCGAGTCAAGTTCTCTAACTCCCCAGCAGAGTTGCCAGAAACTGTGGACGTGCCCCGAACGTCCCAAGAAAGATCCCGTTTTGTTCATTTGGGTTTACTACAGTTCGGACTCATATGTCACGGTTCTGAATCTAATCCCACAAAGTGCAATGCGAGACCGATAAATCACCAAAGAGTCCAAATCTGGCAAATCATTTGGGAAAATTGATTTTTAAGAAAGAAGTGTCAAACATGGACTGCTTCGCTAGATACAGAGTCGCCACCTAAATATTTTATTTTTTGGGAAAATTTAGGAAACCCTGTCTCGTGCCTAAGGCCACGTGTCCATCATCACCAAAGTTGCCTCGGCTCGGGAACCTGGGTATGATTGGGGAAGGTCATCTATGAGCACCCCCGCTCGCATGATCAAAGATCGGCCACTACTAAATATGATATCTTGTTTTTGAAAACACATGCGTTCTTATTCCGATTATTAACCTAGAATTACTATGTGATGCGCATAGCATATAAGTATAGACTGGATCGCCTAAGTTGGAACAAAACATTTCATATTCGTTTGGTTTGAAAACAGTTTGCTACTCACAAGTAGGCTAAAATGTGGATTTTTCCAGCTTCAAGTGGGCTTAGAAAACATGGTGATTTGCCACTCTCAAGTAGGCTTGAAAACTCGCAATCAATGAATCGTTGCAATTCAAGTGATCCAACCTTCACCCAGAGGCATTCAGGCAATTGTATCACATAAGCAGTTAGCCTCATGACAAGCATGCTATCATGGCAGTCACTCACACACATGCAAGGATGCTAAAGCATAAACACTTAGCGAGTACTCCATGCCAAAACAAAAGCTATGTTAGAAATCAATGTATGATCCTAGTTCATGTTTAAGATGGCTAATGCAACCCATACAAAATGCAATTAAGATAGGCTCGACTATTCTAAAATGTAATGTAAAATGCAATTTGATACATGTATTCAACCAGGAATTGAAATACAATGCAGTTAGCATGATGCGCCGAGACTGGTGCATGCAAGACAAATGAATGGATGCAAACATACGAGTGTAGACACCCCATTTTTGACCGTCCTCAAGACTTGGACGTCACTGCTTGAACACCCTGTGATCATCTTTGTTTGTGTTCGTCATGAGTTCCCGAAGGTCTCGGCTACGCGCCTTGCCTCAAGACCTCTCGACTCGACTGTTTTGTGTCTAGTTTTGCACCAAACACTTGTGTTTCACCTTGGAGGGGCAGGGAATGGCTTGTGAGCCATCCCCACACATCACCGGCCATGGCTTGAGGCCACCGGCTGTGTTTTGCTTCCACCGGCCAAATGTTTGGCCGGCCGGCACTATAGATGGCCGGCCGGCTATCTTTTTTTGGTCAATTGCATTTTTGGCCGGCCAACTATTGTGCATCTGCTTTTGCAGATATTTTTGTGCAGTTGGCATACACTGTCACCCCCTCCATACACGTGTATGGAGGGATTGCCCTCTTGTTAGTTTCCTTTGGAAGCTTTACAAGACTAATTGTCTATAAAAGAGAACCTCTTCTCTCTTGTTCAGGGGTTAGACAACTTAGACAACATTTTCAGAGCTTGAGCTTTAGGGTTAGGGTTTACATATATCCTCTATCTCTATATCTCTCTCTCTCTTGTGTTTAGTGTGTGTTTAGTCTCATTTTTGTGCACAAACACCCACCATCACACATTTTCTTAGTTACTGAGGTACCAGAGGTCTTTCCTTGAAGCTTTTGGACTAGTTTGGAACCAAAAGAGCTGCTGGAACATTGTTTGTGAAGAGGGTCTACAAGGGTAAGACTTTTGTCCCTTTTTACCCCATTTTTGCAAAGCTTTTTAGCCTATCTTGCATCTGTTTTTGAGCTTAGCATATAACATATAAAAGTCTTCTTTTTGTCTACTCTAAATAGTTTGTTAAGGGTGTTTTTAGCTTTGGGGTTGTTTGACCCCTCTTAAGGCTTGTTTGGCTTTTGTTTTGTGCCATTTTGGTTGAGCTCTGGGGCCATTGTGTTTGGGCCTCCTCACCATTGAAATCTTGAGGGATTTCAGAGGTGAGGATGGTGCCTTGAGGTCCTAGGAAGGAGAGGGCCACCCCCTCTCCTTGTTGTCCTTGAAAAGGGATGTTTTTGCCTCTTGAGGGAGCATCTAGTTTAAGTGTCTGTTGACCATGCCTTGACTGATATTTATGCTTATTTTGCCATGAAATAGCATTGTGTTGAGTTGGTTTGGACACACCTTGCATGCTTTGCATACATGTCTTGTAATGCCATCATTTAGCCTTAACATGCATCTAGGCTTTGACCCTTGTTCAAGCATGTTTTAGGCCCTGCTTTGTGAAGCTTTTATACTTATTTTTTCACGCTTAAGGTCTGCCTTTAGTTGTTTTGGTCGACCATGGCATGCATTGCATAGCCCCTTTACATTGTTTAGCTTGTAGGCTTTAAATGTGTGAAGTGTTGAGCATGCATTGTTTGATTTATTTCAGTGGTTTGACACCACTTATAGCATCATTTCAGTCCTCATGACATGCTTGCATGCTTGCCTTTGATGCCTCTTTGATGCCTTATGAGGTTGTGCCTTATGCTCCATGTTTGGTCATTGTGCATGCCCTTGAATTTAAGTCATTTAGATGCCATCTAAGTGGTCTTTAGGCTTTGTTTTAATATGCTAAAACTCTGTTTTTGGTCATTTAATTCATGCCATGTTTGGTTTTGCTAAGGGTAGTTCAATACCTCCTTAGCTTGCCTTGAGTTTTGGACCTCTAATTACATGCTTATGCTTGTCTTGTTGGCTTGGTTTGGCACCATTTTAACATGATTTTCAGAGCTTATGTTGCATGTCATTAGTCCATGTTTTTTGTGCTTACAAGTTGTCTTCATATGCTTAAGTGTTGGACCATATTTGCATGCATGCGTGTGTGTGTGTTGGACCTCACTTCCATAGTATTGGCCACTGATTTTGGCAAGCTTGCAAGCTACCCATGTTAATTTAAGCCCACCCCTTTGCATGTTGTTGCATACCCACCTTGTATGTTGTTGCATATTTGTGTGTTGTTGCATGATTGGAGTTGCATGATTGAATGAAGTCACATGCTTGCTTGCATGCTCGAACACCCACATTGTGCCTTGCATACTTGTTAGTCGCATTGTCTCATGCCCTATGTCTTGCATGACCATTGTATGCCTTATATGCTTCTTAGCATTGTCCATGTTGCATACTAGTCGACATGCTTAGGATTGCATTGCATTGGCATGCATGCTTCGCCTCTTGAATTGCTTGTGATAGAGGTTGAGTTCAATTTGTTTGATTATGTGCATTGCATTCCATATCAAAATGCATACTTTTTTCCTTGGGCCATCATGCATGGAAATGCGCAATTGGTGGTCCGAGAATCGAGAATCATATCCCTTTGAGTCATGAATATGATAAGGGGTGTGATTGGTGCATACATTGCTCGAAATGCATTACCATGCTATGTTTTGCCCTCTGATGCTGTCAAAAACAGATTCTGCAGGAAGATTTGGCCGGCCGGCCATCTAAATTGCCGACCGGCCATCCATAAGCAGCCGATGGATTAATTTGTGGCCGGTGACCATTCTCCATGGCCGGTGACCAATTCCCTCAGCCGGTGGTGTTCCACAACATTCAGGGAAGCAACCCTGAGATTTCTGCAGTCTTCAGAGAAGCAGAACAGTCAAAGTAGAGGCAGCTTGTGCATGGCAGTGACATCCGAGCGGAATCGAGCACGCATCACATTGGACCCTCTTCCCAAGGCTGTTTATTGCTTAAATTAGATTAATTAATTTGCTTAATAAATTAGGTGGTCTGTAATATTTAATTAGCTTGTTAGTTAGTTAAATTGTATTATTCTTTCAGTCCCTCCGAGTGAGGGCTAACTTGTAATAAGTGTGGGTGCGTGTGTGCATGTCTTCCAATCCCCCACTTCTTTTTCCCTTTTACTTGCTTGCTTTTGATGGTTAGTATTAGGGCATATTTAAATTAGCATACCTTATGCTATGCATGCGTGCATCCATACATTTGTCCTACATGCACCGGGCTCGGCGCATCATACTAACTGCATTGTATTTCAATTCCAAGTTGAATACGTGTTAGTTGTAGCATCATCATATGTCATCCATAGATTAGCCAAGCCTATTGTAGCTGCATCTTGCATGTGTTGGATTAGCCATCTTAACATGAACTAGGATCATGCATATGATTACTAACTAGTTTCTGTTTTGGCTTGGAGTACTCGGTGAGCATTTATGTTTTAGCATCCTTGCATGCATGTGAGTGTTGCCATGACAGCATGCTTACCATGAGGCTATTTGTTTATGTGATATAGCTGCTTGAATGCCTGCGGGTGGAGGTTGAATTACCTAAATTGGAATAAGGTATTAAAAACTGTGAGTTTTAAGCCCACTAGATAGTGGCAAAACCTTTTTTTCTAAAGCTCACTTGAGGGTGGCAAGACTTGCATTTTAGCCTACTTGCGAGTAGCAAACCATTTTCAAAACAAACATGCAATGTTTTATTCCAATTTAGGCGATTTGATCTATACTTGTTTGTTGTGCGCATAACATAGTAATTCTAGGCTAATAACCGGAATAAGAACACATAACGTTTTCAAAAATGGATATCACGGTTAGTAGAGGCCGATCTTCGGATCGGGCGAGAGGGGGTGCTCATAGCTGACCTTCCCCAATCGTACCCAAGCTCCCGAGCCGAGGCAACTTTGGTGATGACGGACACGTGGCCTTTGGCACCGAGTCAGGGTTTCCTAAATTCCCCCATAAAAAAATATTTAGGTGGCGACTCTATATCTGGCAAAGCAGTCCATGTTTGGCACTTTTTTTCTAAAAATCTGTTTTCTCAAAACGATTTGCCAGATTTGGACTCTTTGGGACTGAATAAGAACCGTGACAATTTAAGAGTCCTGAACTGTAGCGAGCCCAAAACGAACAGAACGGGACTCGTCCTCCCGGGGCGTTTGGGGACGTCTATAACGAGCATAAGGATGCTAATTGAAACATGCCTTAAAACTAACCATCGTAAGCTGGTAAATAAAAGGGAGAAAGAAATGAGGGCTAGAAGGCATGCATCACACACACGCACACTTATTACAAAATTTTCCCTCTCGACGGATGGTCCAAATAAATAATACAGAACCAGCTAGCTAATCTAAGCTAATCTAATTAAACTAGTTATTACACGACGAAATGAATAACAAGTTACAACTACTTATTACACAACATTAACTAAGTAAGCAATCTAAATGAGCATGCAAACTAATGAATGTGGGCTGCCCCAGCTCTGCTTTGAATGACAAAGGATACATGCATGCTTGAATTGCCTTGTTCGGAAATCACTCGCGACGCCCTGACTTGCCTCTGTTATCAATTGACCTTAAAACACTGCACAAAGCTCTAGAAGGCTAAAACTCCACCCTAGGAATCTGTGGGAAGGCTGCCGACTAGTTATTGGCCTTGGAGACCACCTACCGACCACTTTTGTGGTGAAAAACCAGAAAAAGTGGTTGGCCAGCCACTAAATCTAGTCGGCCGACCAGTTTTTGCCCCTGGTTTCTAGTTTTCTACAACAGAAGGCAAGAGAGAGAGATGGCAAAGTATTCGCAACACATGTGTGCACGACCACTCTCCCCATCATTGCATAAGCTTAAGGGAGTGTAGTCCTTGACCCACCCTCGGGCCACCAATCACGCATCTCGATGCATGATGGCCGAGGGGTCGAATTGCACGACTCAATGTGAAATGAATGCACATACAAGCACCTAAAGCCAACAACTCCGTCATGGGTAGTCAAGAGTGTCGGTGACTGGGAATCGAGGCACGTTTCATCATTTCAAGCATGAAACGTCCCTCGTTTCCCGTATTTGGACTAACCCCTATTCCAAACACAATGCAACAAACAAGACATGCACCAATGCAACTCTAGCATGCAATCTCAATGCAATGCAACTAAGTCATGCAAACATGCAAGGGATAACATGCAAACATGCAACTAGCATACACAATGCTATGAACTAACAATGGCATACTCAATGCACATGACACTTAGCATACACAATGCACATAGAAACTAATATGCACAATGAGATGAACAAGGCATGCACAATGCAATGATCAATCATGCGACAACATGGAATACTCAATGCTATGAACTACAATGGCATACTCAATGCAAAATGGACTTAAACCAAAATGGATGGGCCTCAGCCACACCCAAATCAGTGGCCAATAGATGATGGAAATAAGGCATCAAAACATATACGATCATGCACGATGCAACGGCCCCAAGTCTAAGGCACAAAACACAACTTTCCAAACGCATTGAAAGGATGAAATATGGAGTGCAATGACACATGTTTTAGCTCTGAAATGGCATACATAATGACTTCGAATTATGCAAACCACTCATGTAATGCATGTTGAATGGTTCAAGCATCGAAACTAGTGAAGTGTATTACATTATAGGCATGCAAGGCAATGCTCAAATGGCCAAACCAACTCCAAACAGACCTATGCAGGCCCAAAACAGTAGCAAAATGAGTTGGGATGATGGCTTGAAAGGCACAAAAATGAAGCTCATGCAATGGCTCACAAAATAGGGTATAAAAGCACAACTCTCAAGGGCACTTAAAGAGTGGAAAACATGGAAGTATGATAGCCCTATGTGCTCTGAAATATCATACTCAATGATGCCAAAACATGAAAATACCTCAAGGTAAGCATGCAAGGGACTTCAAAACTCGAAGCTAGTCAAGGCTATTACACTACAAGCATGCATGGCAAGTATCTTTCGACCAAGAGGCCTCGAAACAGAGCTAAGGCAGCCCAAAATATAAACAAAACCAGCTTGGAGCATGGCCAAAATATGCTAGCATTGAGGGCCAAAACATCATGCATTCTAAGCTAGTAAACATGATTTACACTACAAGCATATGAAGCATGTGAGAGGCTACCAAACCATCCAAAAAAAGAGTCATGGCATGCCGAATGATGACCATAAACCCATTGAAATATGACCAATACATCCAAGAATGACATGCTACTTTGATAAGCCACAAAAGGGATTACTCTACACATGCAAGAGGCAAACCCAAGGTGACCAAACCCACCATAGATAGAGTCTAGGCAAGCCCTAAAAGTCACCAAAAAGTGCCTGAACTGGGCCTTGAAAGTATGAAAACATATGATCCTTTGATAGGCCAAAAATGCAAGCAAACAAGACCAAAAGAGAGAGGGTCACCCTCTCTGATTTAGGGCTTCAAAACCACATGCCAACCACTGAAAATCCACTGGATTTTAGTTGCTAAAAGGCCATGCAAGGGTTAACTCAAAGGCCTTATGGCATGGCACAAAACAAGGCCAAATAGGGCATGCAAGATGGAAGAAGACCCTCAACACCAAAAGGGCCTTAAACAAACATAAAAAACACTTAAATATGAAGCCTTTTTTAGTTGAAAACAAAGCTCAAATAAGCATGCAAGTATGGCTAAGAGAATGACCAAGACAATGCTTCAAAGGGAGAAAAAGAGGTTACCCTTGAAGCTCAGCAAAACCAGCAAGTTTCTCAGCCAAAAAACCAGCTTTTTCACCTCCAAAAATATCATCTAGGAAACTTAGTTCAATGGTAAGGATGTATGGGTAAGAATTGAGGTGCTAAAGTGATGAACAACCCACTCTTTTGGTCCAAACTATAGAGATATGGGGGGAAGTATATACTTGAACCTTAGGAAATTTTCTGAACCTGGTATAAGGAGAGGGAGAGCCTCTCTTACAGAAGAAACAAAGGGGTCAAGCTTCTTGGAAAAGCTAAACATGAATGCAATCCCTCTATACACGTGTATAGAGGATACAGTCTGTGCCCTCCAGCTGGCACAGCTGGCATCCACACAGTCAGACAAAACAGGAGGAAACCTGCTGACAAGAAAAGGTGGTCAGCCTGCTACTTTTAGTGGTCGGCCGACCACCCAAAGTGGTTTCCCAAAAGAAAAAGTGGTCGGCCAAGGTAATTGGTGGTCTCCACGCTGAAAGCAAGCCAATGGTGGGGTGGGAAACCAGAAAATGTGTCCTAAAGACCAAGAAAACCAGTTTCTCGCCCAGAAAATCGACTGGCGGGAAGAAAAGTGGTTTCCAAGGAGAAAGATGGTCTCTCAACCTTGTACCACCTTCCAAACAAGGAAAACAAGGTTCGTGCCAAGAACGAACCAACACGGATGCAAAACGAAAGTTCGGGAGGCAGGACGCGCGGCCGGGGGCCTCGAAAACTGGCTGTTAAGCACAAAAAGTGGCGTATGACCACAAAAGTGGTCTCCCGGTCCCTCTAGATAGAGGAAACAAGGTGTGTTCCAAAAACCGTACCAAAGGGAGAATGTTAAGCGGTCCTGAGCCGAGGCGCACGGTCGATGGCTCTGAAAATCGAAAACTAGTCTCCAAGTGAGAACAGTGGTCTACGACCATGAAAAGTAGCCTACGGCCACTAAGAGATGGTCAACAAGACCTCTCCCTCCCTCCGGGAAGAGAAAAGAAGACTTGGTCCGCGGATCGAGTCAAAGTACAAAGGGTCCCGAGGTCCGGAGATGAGGCTCTCAGCCAAGAACTCTAAAACCTTGAAACAAGCACAACATGCGCAATCACCGAGCGCTCAATCGATGACGTCTGAGTCTTAAGGTCGGTCAAAAATGGGGTGTCTCCAGCAACCTCTCAAAATCCCAAGGAATCATTTATCAACATCATTGCTAGATGGAGGGCAAAGGCAGCCCAAATGACAAATAGGCCTTCAGAGAGGGAACGGGTTCGCTTGATAGTTCAGAACCTTGTACCAAACATGTTATAGAGGATGATAGTCGTGCCACTATCTACCTTCGCTACTTTACATGAATTAGGGGTTCAGATCGAGAGTACATTGGAAAAAGGGATCATATAGAGAACAAGCGAACCAATAAGGAGGGTGTTTTCCAGGAGTACCAATGCTAGCAGTAGCACTATTCCTAAACCCGTTGAAATCAATACCATTGCCACCGATTGCAAAACTACCAACCCCTTTGCCAATACCAACCCACAAACAGCCGGCCCAACCCGAGCGCAAGGCAGAACCTTTACCCTCCTCTATATGAGCGTAACCCGCACACTAAAAGTCCTAATGGAAAAAGGGTATCTCAAACCACTTCTTGACCCACTTCTTGCTGGACATAGTCCCACCAAATACTATGCATACCATCAGCAACACGGTCATGACACCGATCATTGCTACCGCCTTCGTCACGAGGTTTAAAATCTCATTGGCAATCAGACGATAGCTCTACCTCAAGAACCCAGTGTTACCACCAACTCACTTCCCATCCATGACCAAGTACCTCCTCCTCACCTTAACCTCATCCATACACTACCTCCTACCTTCGACCCTAGTATATATATATCACCCCAGCCCATTTACCCAAGCCTGAGGTGTTCATTCTCGAAAGCACAAACTTGTGCATGATGGATGCACTTGAACCCCAATCATCTCAAACCCAAAAATTGAACTCGAACTCCACAATAGCCCAATTCTAGTCCAACCTACTCCAAAGAGTCCAACCTAACCAATTCATCGACACCAAGTTGGTTCAAATACATTACAGCCACCAATGGCCACACCTGCTACTTCTGAGCTATCGAGCATGATTAAAGGTCTTCAGAGAACTATGACAGATTTATCTTTTGGGGTCTTCGCTCCATCATTGACCACATCATATGCTAAAAAGTTCATGTCAAAAGGATCTCCATTCTTGGGGTGAGCTGTAGTTGGAAAGGGCCAACCCGAAGTTATCTCAAATCTTGTTGATGACAAATCAACAACAAATGGGCCTTGGTTCGATATAGCCACCCAATCCCTTGCCAAGCTGAAACAAGTGGCAAGAACAAGGTCGAGGCAAGTATTGATCCCTATGCACATCTATGGTGGGCTATTGAGACTTTGAAGGTCAAAGTGTTGAACAAGCAGCAAGTGGTTACAGTTGTTGCAAAGACTATGGATGACACTTTTATCACTCAGGTTGGGAGCATTTTGAATCAGGGGATAAGCCATGAAAATGGATGCTTTAGTAGAAACACCGATCTTGTTTTCAGCTCCAAACCCATGAATACCCCGCCAACAGCCGCCAACCTATTTGCCAATGTTTCTAACACTGATGATTCCACCTCCCAAAAATGAACCTTCGCCCATCTCTATATGAGCCCAACTTGCCCCTTAAAGCTACTGATGGAGAAGGGGCATCTCAAACTCCCCAATCGTAAACCTCCACCTAACCCTCTCCCACCTTGACATGACCCTACCCAATATTGCATATTCCATCAATAGTACGGTCATCATACTGACCGTTGCTTTCGCCTTTGCCGTGAAATTCAAGACTTAATTGACAATAAAGTCATCACCCTACTTGAAAATCCCAATTTAGATGTGGATGTTAGTATTGTTGAATTAAAGGTAGGTTTAGATCCTCCCATGGGCTACTTGAATTTTTTTTTTTTTTTAAATTCTGTAGATGGACCTAGGGAGTGAAAACCCCTTTTGTCTCGCGGGTACTGATTTTGTTTTAAGTCGTATCCTGTAAACTGTTGAGTTGCGCATTGAGTTTAGAGTTTTATTTTGTTTGTCTTTTCTTGTGTTATTGCATTAGTCGAGTCTCTCCCTTTGAGTCACTTTCGTGTACCCTTAGGTCTTTGTTTTTCATTTTATTTTTTTCAATATGAAAGTGAGAGTCGAGTTTTTGATCATTTTATTGTGCCTCCAGTAATTCATGTGTGACCTTTTTAAAATAGGAAAAGCTTTGAATTTGTTTTTTGAATGAGATTTCGTTAATAAGCTCAAGTGTTGAGAAGGATCCCTCAAATGGTTTGACCGGATTTTGACTTATCGGTGCAAAGTTCATCATGATTTCAAAATTTTAAACTGTTTTTTTGGTAAAACTTACGAAGATAGGTGTAGAATTGTGCGTGGTATTCTACACTGTCCTTTGAATTTTCTTCACCTTTAGGCGATCATTTTGGCAAAAACAAGACGGTTTTCAAACCTTAAAAACATAGAATTCCTCCCCCTGGTGTTTTCATTACTTCAAAGAAAATGATACAACAAAAAAGGACAAAGAAAAAAGAAAAAGAAAGAATAAAAAGATAACAAAAAGAAAAGAAGAAAAGAAAAATAAGAATGGGAAAAAGAAAAGAAAAAAGAAAAAAGAAAGAAGTCAACCATCAAGCTAGGGGTATCCATTGGAATGAAATCCAGTCAACTGTGAGGAAGGAAACTTTTGTCTAAATTCAGGGAAGCCAATGCGAGGAGGTACCACATTCCAAGAAGAACCAACTTTGAAAGTGGAGCAACAGAAAGGAAAAAGACATGCATAAGAGAATGGAGAACCAAGCTCAAATCAAGGTGAAGCCAGTTCCAACGTTAGAGCAAGGATGGCTATTAGTGAAATTCCCCGCAAATGTTCTAACGCATCCTTGAGAGGCTCGCTAGGCCAAAAACCCGAAAGAGCGACCTAGGTAAAAGTTAGAGCATGAAAAATGAGAAATCAAACAAATACAGCTCGCAAGGTTGAAAACCCGAAGGGGCAACTTTCGCAAAAGTTAGAGCGCAAAAAAAGAGTGTCAACAACCGAGTGAACCTTAACCATAAACTACGTTGACCTAATTTCCATTCTTGGGATACATAGGCAACTTCATCCTGAAGTTCGGTCTTAACCATCTATATCATCCATCTCGACTCGATCATCTTGCCCAATTCACGTCATCAGCTTCACATCAATCCATGAGCTACACCCACCGTTGCGCATATCATACTTGCGTTGGGTAAGGAAGACCTAGTTTGAATCAACAAGTAGGGAAATTTTCAACACTTGAACTTATCAATAGAATCTCTAACTTGAAAGAAAAGGAAAAAAAAAAAAAGAAGAAGAAAAAAGAATCGAAACTCGGGTTTTGCGAAATTGAGTTATAAAGGGAGCATAAATAATACTAAGGGCACTATGAATGATTAGTCACCTTGAGTCTTTTTCTGCTTTTGGGTCAGCTGTGAATTCTGTTGTGTCATGCCTAGTATTTGTGTTGGTTTATGCTCTTCATTGAGTCACCTTATCGTGTCTGTGGCTCAAAGTTCAACAGAGTGGCATGGTCAAAATTCCGTACACGAATGTTCGCTCCAAACTCAAAAACAAGTCCATGTATGCAATTCATAAACATACTGAGAGTGTCCATAAAAGGGGCATCGCGTTCATGATCATTGCAAAGGGTATGTGAGGAATTCATCACTACTTTGGAGGGGACTGGAGTAAGTTCTCAACATGCTAGGATAGAAGGGGAGCAAGAGTCTGATTGGTTGGGAAATATTCCAGGATTTGATGATCTACATCATATGTGCTTGTATAATGTTGAAAACGCTAGCCAGTGACTGGACACTAGGGGCAATTTTTAGTACATCTGATCGGACCATCAATTTAACATGGGGCATGAACCCAACCTTTCCTTCAGTCCGCTCCATGCCTTTTCTTGGGCACTTTTCCTTGGGTTAGGGTGAGCTCACCCCCATGATGATTTTGATATGATTCAGCTTTCGAAAATTGTCTTCGACCATTTCAAAACTCTCTTGGGATTGCCATCTTCCCCGTGATTAATACATGTGCTTTGAATTAAGCATGCATGCTCATACACTCTGGTTGATTTGAACTGTGTGTTTAGCTGCTCCTGTTCTTGACTTTATTCTATACTTGTAATAACAGAGTTTCGTTGAGTTGCCTTTCGTAGTGTTTTTCAGTTACATTTCAATAAATTGTGGCAAATTACCCTACACTCATCCCATAACGTACATGATACACTATCTTGTGCACCTGCATTGCACTATTTTGTGCATTCATCTCACATAGCACTGTTTTGTGCACCTCCATAGCACTGTTTTATGCACTTTCACTGCACTGTTTTGTGCACCCACATCGCATTGTCTTGTGCACTTACACAACACTATTTTGTGCACTTGCATAGCACTGTTTTGTGTACCTATATAGCACTGTCTTGTGCACACCGCATCGTACTATCTTGTGCACCCAACATCACACTGTCTTGTGCAGCTTGTATCGCACTATCTTGTGCAACCTGCATCGCACTGTTTTGTGTATTCAACTTGTATCGCACTGTTTTGTGCATTCACCTTACATCATATTGTCTTGTGCACCCCATAGCACTATCTTGTGCATCTGTATCGCACTGTCTTGTGCACTTGTATCATACGGTCTTATGCAACTCACCCACCTTGTATTATGCATTCACTCAGTCGCACTATCATGTGCAACTCTACTCACACATTGCCCCCTCCATATCTCTAGCATTTATCGCATGCATCTAATACATCATACCGTTTTATTGCCTGCATCCTTTCCATGTTAAGCTTAGTTTGGCATGTGCTCATACATTTCCTGTGTTAAAGCGTAGCTCTGCATATGTACGCACCTATTCTGCAAGAATTGTGTTCTGAGGGTGTCAGCACATTTTCTTTGTTAGACGTGGTTTGATTTGTGTCCATACCTTTTCTAGGTAAGACATAGTTTGCCCTTCGCCCTTTATTCACTGCATCCATTGTATCCATTACTTCGTACTTTGTTTTACTACATTCAACATTTATGATCATTATCTTTCTCCAGCAAACCATTCCTCACCTATATCATACCAGTCAATTACTTGTACTCGTTCGGTAGAACGCATAGTTCTGCATGTGTATGCACCTATTCTACAAGAATTGTGGTTTGAGGGTGTCGACACCTTTTCTATGTTAAACATAGTTTCATTTACATCTATATTCCTTTATGGTATTTGTGTGGTAAACATTGCTTCTGATTTGATTGTTGCATTGCAATGTGTATCTGTAACGCCCTGCAATTTTATCACAAGAACATGCCATGACAAACATAATAATATACCCAAAAAGTCATCTTCCCATTTGAACTAAGAGTTAAGAGATTACAATCATCATGTACATTCCCATAACATTCAGGATTCACATTCCAGTTCAATGAACTAAATGGCCTTACAAAATGTAAGCCTCTAGGGCATACAATAACAACAAAATAAGGTTGATAGTACTGTTACAAAAATCCTAATTCAAAATGACAAAACACATATGAATCAACTTTTCCCAAAAGGAGCTATTGCTTATTCCAATCCATCAGTGAGGTCGTACATCGTCAACTCCTGGAAAATAAAATAGGATTGGGCCATATGCCCAGTAGGAACACATTTAACAAAGTATTTAATCTTTTGAATAAGATTATTGCATCCTTGCAGGAAAACATTACAAGGAAATTTGTCTTCACATGTAACCTTTTTCAATCATAGAGATTCAGGATAACCAAATAGTGACAGTAATAATTCATGTCATCAAGCACAATAATTAAACAATCATAACCATAGAAAGCAAGCCCTGAGTCCATCTGTAAGAGTCCAATTCAAAACATCCTTTGCTTTTGTTTTAAAAACCACCCCCACATTTGCCAGCAATTATACGGTAGGGAGTGGACATCTAAAGAAAACCATCCGTTTTTCCACTTTCGCTAGCTACAATATCGTAGGACTTTGTGGACACCCAAAAACATCTTTCCTACATTTGTCCACCGATAAGCCTAGGCAGGCACTTGGGCACCTTTTTAAACTCCCCACGCAGCATAACACCACATTTCCAAAGTTAACTCTTACCCGAACTCACGCACAATCAACAATTCAATCCCATTTTGTACCATCAACAAGCATCCACATTACAAAGGAACAAAATACAACACAACATTCAAAGAAAAATAACATCCAAGCCATAAATCCTTTACCATATCAACATCCACGTCTTCCATCTCTTTATTATTCACAATATTCCATGAATCAATAGAAATTCCATTCAATTTAGTCTTTTCTACTCAAGTTGAGAATTTAGAGTTTTACCAAAGTTGCGGGTTTTTCTCCTTTAATAATAGATATAGGTTTTAACAACATTTATATACATGGTTTTTTTTTAAAAAAAAAAAAAAAGAATTAAGAAATTTCAAGCAAAAGTCAAGAAAAATGGTTTATTTATGTAAGACATGAGTTTGGTCCAACAGGATCTTCAAATTAGCTTATAAGTCACAACAATACCATGAAATCTCTTCAAAATAAAGAAATACTAGGGTAAAAGTTTCCCTACCTCAAGTTGTGAAGAGGAAAACTTAGAAAACCTAAAGTTGGCAAAACCATGAACTTCCCGGATCAATAGAAATCCCTTGACAAGATCTACAATGTTCCTTAAAGGACCTAGGTGAGAAGATGCTTCTAGAGTAGTAGATCCAAAGATCCAAGCTGGAAAAGTTGAGCTTAGAGAAGAAGAAGAGAGACTCACGGTTTGAGAGGAAAAATGAGAGGAAAATAATGAGAGAGAAGTGGTTTGGGGCTATTTATAGTAGTAGAAAAGCAGTCCTAAGATCATTGAAAAGAATAAGTTCAACACTCCACAAAAGTAGGGCCCGAACAAGCCCAAAATTCTGGAAATAACAAGTAGGGGTTCACCTCTAGTGTGGTGGTGTTGACCCTCAGAAAGAAATGACAATGCTGGCAGCAGGCAAGGGTGTTGACCCTTGGACCAAAAGGGTCGACACTAAATTTCAATAGCTAAACTCGAATTTTGCGGCATACAAGGGTTAACCTTTCCCAGATTGTTGTCGACCCTTGAGGCCAACAACAAAAGACAAGTGTCGACACCACCAAGGCTGGTGTCGACCGTAAATTTTGGTAACACCTCTAGAACACAGCAACAAGTAAAGGTCGATCCTTAGGAAGTCTGGTGTCGACCCCAGAACAGAATTTCTAAGTTCCCAAGGAACTTTTCGATAAGAAAAAATGAGAACGAACAAACCCAACGAGTTTTAATCAGATGGTACTCCTCCAAAACCAGTGTACAACGACTCCAATGACTCCAAAAAGAAATCAAGCAATTAATTACACCTTCCAATAGATTAAAACACTCAAGTGTTACAACCTCCCCACCTTAAGAAATTTCACCCTTGAAATAATATCCCTTCTCACCATGATACCAAGGTATGGCAACAATATCGTATTTATTCAGTCCTTAACAACTCCCAATATGACACTAAAATATGGCAAGGACGACATACTTATCAATCCTCAACAATCTCACAACCAAACAAAATATATATCAATTTGACTCCAAGACAAGGAAATAATAGAAGGTTTTAGCTCATGTCCAATTCATCAAGTACAAAAAAGGAACAACAACACAAGTACATCACAATTCAGAAAATAAGTCAAGGTACTTCTCGCGAATCTCTACTTCACGTTCCCATGTAGCTTCCTCTACACCACGATGGTGCTGTCACCCTCAACACTAGGTGCATACACATAATATCATAACTATGCTTCAATGCGAAAAGTATGGACACATACTAGACCAAGCTCAACATGGAAAGGTGCAAGCCGTAGATGGAGATGATGCAGTGAATGCATGCAACTACAATGCAATATAATGAATGCATGACAATGCACTATTTACAATGAAACCTACGTACTAAATGATGCAGTAGGGAAATGCATGACAATGCAATGTAAGGAAGAATACAACAATGCATGTAAGGAAAGATGCATGACAATGCAAGCTATGTACAGTGCAATATTTACTAGCTAAAATGCAATGGATGCAGTGGATAAAGCCTGCGGCCAAACCGTATCTTGCCTAGGAAAGGCATGGACACAAACAGACCACGTTTAACATGGAAATGGTGCTGCCACCCACAACACTAGGTGCGTACACATAATATCATAATCGCGCTTCAACGCGAAGAGTACGGGCACATACCAGACCAAGCTCAACATGGAAAGGCACAAGCTGTAAATAGAGGTGATGCAATGAATGCACGCAAGCTACAATGCAATATATACAATGTGCAATGGAATGTAATATTTGCAATGGATAAGGCACGCGGCCAAACCGTATCTTGCCTAGGAAAGGCATGGACACATACAAATCACGTTTAACACAGAAATGGTGCCGTCACCCACAACACTAGGTGCGTAGACATAATATCATAACCGTGCGTCAACGTGAAGAGTACGGGCACATACCAGACCAAGCTCAACATGGAAAGGTGCAAGCCGTAGATGGAGGTGATGCAATGAATGCACGCAAGCTACAATGCAATATATACAATATGCAATGAAATGTCATAGTTATAATGAGATGCACGACATATGCACTATATACAGTGTAATGCATGACATATGCACTATTTACAATGTATACATGACATATGCACTATTTACAGTGTAATGCATGACATATGCATGCTTGTTTTTTTTGTTTTTTTTTTTTTTTTGAAAATGCATGATAATGCAGATGAAATTGAACGCGCGACAACGCATGTCTTTTGAAATGCATGACAATGCACATGAGTGGCACATAACAATGCGAGTGAGGGATGCATGACGATGCAACCTGGGATGAAACCCGCCAGGAGTCGTTCGGGCACGACAAACACCAAAGGACTTGCACCTTCAGAGGATTTAAGGTCTCCTAGACTGATATTAAAATGCATAACAATGTAAGTAAGATAAGCATGACAATGCATGATAGAGAAAATGCATGACAATGCAACTGGAATGTGCATGACGATGCAAAGGGGACTCAAATGCACGACAATGCATGTTCTCTTTGAAATGCATGACAAATGCATGTGAGGTACGCATGATGATGCGTGACAAGGACCATGCATGACAATGCATGTAAGGTGCGCATGACGATGCGGCCTAAGATGAAACCTACCAAAAGTTGTTCGGGTACGACAAACACCATAGGGCTTGCACCTTCAGAGGATTTAAGGTCTCCTAGACTGAAATTAAAATGCATAACAATGCAAGTAAGATAAGCATGACAATGCAACCTTCCAAAAGCCGTTTGGGCACGACAAACACCAAAGGTCTTGCACCTTCAAAGGATTTAAGGTCTCCCAGACCCACAGGATTTAAGGTCTCCTAGACCAAAGGGAGGTGCATAACAATGCAAGTCGTGTGCGTTACAATGCGTGTATGCATGCATAACGATGCAACCTATGTATACTAACCGTTAACAAGGTAAAACATTGTAATGCAACGCATTCAAAGCAGTTATTGAAGCTCGTAAGATATCAAAGGATATGAAAGGGATACACCTTGCACGTATTCGAGTGCTACGCACTGAAGACACGACACAGAGACCGGTTGAGCTTCGAAAATGCATTTTCTTGCACTATGTTGAGCAATGGAGACCCCAAACCACATCAAAGACCCAAAACAAGGTGTAGGAGATTCACCGGCCATCGAGGGAGGTCACCGGCCATACATCGGCCACAAAATAAGGCCATCGGCCGAATATTAGGCCGACCGGCCAACAATGTGGCCAACCAGCCAAATATGCCTGAATCGGGGTAGTTTGGTCAATTCAGCACGGGTCCTTAAATATAGGGCTTCTAGCCCTATATTTCTCACTTCCTCTTGCTCGAAAAATCCTTCCCTCTCTCTCTAGGTCATTTCCCAACCTTTATTTCCCCATTGTCCTCAGTTTTCGAGCCCGTTTCAATGTTTGATTCGCGAAACCCTCACCGTTTCGAACATTTTGAACCGAACAAATCTTTGTTTCAGTGTCTTTTTCTCTATTTCCACCACTCGGGGTTTGTTTCCCTTGAGTTTTCCTTGATCTCTCTGCCTTTTCCGCACCCCGACCCTTCCGGCCATTTTTCACCCTCCCGGGGTTGACTTTTTTAGTTGACTTTCATATTCTCGCCCGGTTTTCACATTTTCGTCCATTTTCACGCTACCCTTGAGATGGCAGACGATATTCCAGGTGGTGGGGCTCCCCCGGAGATGGATGTGGACCCAGAGGCCGAGCTCTTGCCTCTTCCAATCTGACCGTTCGATCCAACGGCCTACGGGCCGATGATTCATGTGCTACCTCCTGATGGTCTTCGCCAGTTCAGGACTTTTGATAGGGGCGTGCCATGAGAGCTTCTTCTGCGCGAGCCAGAGTCACATCTGTCTTATGGCGCTTCTGAGGTACAGTATTCCCTCTGTGTTATTTTCTGCAATGTAGAACGTAACTGCAATAGTTGATCTGTTCTGTAACTGCTTAGCCCGGATACACTGATATATTACACACTGTAATTCATCTGTGAGCACACTGATACCCGATATCTGTTTGAACCTGAAAACGTGCACACACGTTGTATTTACGCTGAACCACTTGAACACACTGATACATCATATGCTGTAGTTCACTTCGAGCACACCGGCACCCGATATCTGTTCGAATCTGAAAACGTGCACACACACTGTAATTACATCAATTTTGACTGTTCTTCAAAATTGTACATTTAATATTGCTTTGCAACTGTTTGCTTTTGAATATAGGGGGATTCTCATGCCTTCCAGGGGTATGGGAATGTTGCCGCTAGAGGATGGTGTATGGAGCTACCGGACGCGGTCCGCCATATCGTTGACCAGGCCGGCTTCGGCACTTTTTGCAGGGGACTGTCGCGCCTTACTGCGAGCAGGCCTTTGCTTGCCGCTCTGGTGGGGAGGTGGTGGGACACCACCGATTCCTTTCACTTTTTTGCCACGGGAGACATAACGGTGATGCCCTTCGACTTATGTTCTTGCTGGGGACGACCCTCTTCGCCGGAGCAGTATGCACGTGGCTTCCTTATGTTCTTGCTGGGGACGACCCTCTTCGCCGACCGGGCGAACACTGTGCCCCTCTGTCTGCTGAGCGCTTTAGTGGACGTCACACGGATCTGCCTTTACGACTGGGGTGGTGTTGGCTTGGCCACCCTGTACGGCTACATGAGTTCATCCTCTCGCCTCAGCGGACAGTTGCTCGGAGGCTACTGCCGAGCTTGGGAGGTACATTTTCTTTCTCCATTTTACATTTTTGCTTTACATTTTCTGTACTCTGTACACTGCACAAACTGCGGTCTGCCTCACGCTCACTGTATACTGCACACACGGCACATATATAATCTGCTTTAAACTGACGGTATACTGCACAATAATGTACATACTGCACAATCTGCTGCCAACTGACTGCACACTATACACACTGCAAACATGCAATCTGCTTTACATTGACTGTATACTGCACATACTATACACTCGGCACAATACACTGCACAATACACGGTTCTGCAGTTTTTGCTATATCCTGCATTCTGCTTCGTCTGCATTCTGCTTTATCTGATAAGCATACTGATATTTGCTCTGTAGTTCTGGGTCTACGCCTACTTCCCGAGGCTTGCCTCAGTGCCGGACGAGGAGACCCCCATCGGCCTTCCATTCTCCCGTCGCTTTGACGTGAGATGCGTGCGGAGACCCCGGGAGTCGTTTATATTCTTCCGCCGCTACTTCGATACCATCACCGCCGCAGAGGTATTTTAGAATTTGTAGTTCATTTAAGCTTTGCTTTACATTATTCTTTCGATAACAGTAGACAACAAACTGCATATCATTTACAGATCACCAGGCAGCCTTGGGCTCTATTGCCAGCCGCAGTTCGGGAGCGGTATGTAGGCGCCGAGGAGTCTGCCCGATTCGGGCTTCTGTTGGAGGGCCCGGTCTGTCGGGCTTGGTACCTAGGCGAGCGCTTTCTGTGCCGGACCTTAGGTTTACCAGAGCAAATAGTTCCAGGTCCGCCTCCTATCGACATGAGGCAGACAGAGAGATACCCCCCACATGAGATGGCCGATTACACGATCGGATGGGAGGCGGAGGGCTTTAGAGGCGAGGGCGACTACGTAGAGTACGTCTAGACCTTCATCATACGGCCTCTGAGCAGTGGCCTTCAAGCTGAGAGAGAGAGGCCTACGGCGCCAGCGGCTGGAGCGGGAGCGAGAGCGGAAGCGGGAGCGGGAGTAGAGATAGGAGCACCTAGGATGGCTCGGGCCCGTAGTAGGAGTGGGTCCCGGAGAGGACGGGGGGCTAGTTGGCCAGCACTGCCCATGACGATGACACGCAGAGGGCAGGATTGGGAGACTTACTAGATCCCTATCGCTCCCCCTCCAGCTGATCACGAGCTAGTCAGTTTCTATGACTTGCCTCCGGTAAGTATTATTGCATTTTGTATTTTGCATCGTCATTTCATTTCATTTCGTTTGATATTCCGTAGAATACTGATGCTTCTAACACTTTTGCAGTCTTCCTCCGAGTACACTCGCCAGTCTTTGGAGTTGACTGCCTCCGTGATAGGGATGTTCCAGCGGAGCCTCGACCTACTAGCTATCTACGGTATCCCGATAAGTCTCTTTCAACCACAATCTCAAACTGTGCATAATCTGTTTCACGCATAATCTGATGCATCGCACTACCAACATGGCACTTGATACACGGCCCTCATGGCATTTGATACACTGTAACCCACATACTGTTAACAGCATTACTCACGGCATTCATACAGTGCACTCAGTGACTGCATTCTGTATTCATATACTACTCACAGTATTCATACACTCATACACTGTACTCGCACACTGCATTCTGCGCTGATACACTGCTCACAATATTCATACACTATACTCACACACTATATTCTGTATTCGTACACCGTACTCATACACTACATTCTGTACTGATACATTGCTCACAACATTCATACTCTGCTTCTGCATAGCATACTGATGTGTTTTCTATTTGTGCTTTTTAGCCTCCATTTCAGATTCCAACTACAGGAGGTGCTCCAGCTGGGCCTTCTGTTCCTGCTCGAGGAGGAGGGCGAGGTGGCACAGTATTCCCCCGCACCAAAGTGGGGCGCACTCATGTTGGGAGTAGCTCTCGGGCACCAATTCCCGATGATGATGAGTTCGAGGTAGAGGCAAAGGCAGAGTCATCTGAGGAAGAGACTGGAGACGACTCGGACTCGGGCTCAGATGATGGTGCTGATGATGATGCTCCTGGACCTTCGTCCAGGAAGAGGACGAGGACAGACTCTCGGGCCTGAGATGATCGATGCTGACCCAGATTTTTGTTGCTTTTCTTCTTTCTGTTTTACTTTTTCTTTTCTTTTTTTGCTGGTAGCTTGAGTACCTTGTACTGCCGCAGGTAGGTTTTATTTTCCTCGAAACTTTGTACTTGAAAGGATGTTGAAATGAAACAAACTTTTTACCTGAAAAAGTGTTACATTTGTGTATTTCATACATCGCATCGCATCATATTACACAACAATGTAAATGAGATTGATCTTTTGTCTGAAAATCAAACACTTTTATTGTAATAACCAGGTAGTGAACCAGCTAATGAGAAAACAACTCACACAACCTACTGCTCATTCTAAACACACAGCCCATAACACAGTGCTTGGTTTACTCTGCATACAGCCTATACACACAGTTCGTACAGCGCACTGCTTATTCTGAACACATAGCCCATTCTGAAGACTGCTCATTCTGAACTCATAGCCCACAACAGCATATTACCTATTCTGGATACACGGTTCATTCTGAACTCTGCAGAAGTTGAAATACACTCAGATGCTCCAAAATTTCTTGCTCCGCAATCCGGAACCCAAAAGCTTCAGATAGGTCCAGGTTTTTCTGTTCACACTTATCGGGGGTGGACCCTGCAGTTTTATGAAAGAACCAAATCATGTTTTGCACAAATGTGGGGAATGGCACAGCACTCTGAGCACAAAACGATTTGAGGAGAGGGTTTTCAACCGGGTATTGAGCCTACGACTGAACACAGCATACTACGACTCAACCAAAGGTATACAACATAAACACAGTGAGACACGCTTAGAACAGACCCAAAACAAGAGTTAAGGTAAACAAAACAAAAGACACGACACACAGACGCGTTATAAAAATGAGAGACTTCTCAGATCGCGAGGAGCCAGTTTCTCCGGGTATTGTTCCCCATTCTCTTCTCATTTGTGATTCTCACATCACTTGGCCCTCAAGCTCGGTTTTTCTCTCAAAACCCCTTTTTGTTCACTTTCTCTCAACTTACACCTCTCTATTTTTTACTCTCTCATTTTTTTTCATCCCTCCCCAGATATGGTCGGTGAATAAATAAGAGGTTGTGGGTTCATGCCCAACACTGTTAGCTCGCAGCTACTTCTTCCGGCGACATTTAGTCGATGTTCCTGATAAGGGAGTGGAGTATCTTGATCCATTCCGGTTTGTGCTTCGCACTTGGCTCGATACATCGTTGCCCGGAGGTCGAGAGAGCTTTCAGCCCTTTAATGATAGCTTCAGTTGTGCCCTTTTCAGCAAGTGCGCTGGCGATGGGGGAAAGACAGGAAGCCTGACTCAACTGTGCCCCTAGTCCATCATTTTGACCATTTTTTTGTTTTGGTTTTCTACTAAAACAATTTTAACCAAAATGAGAGTTAGATTAACATACTTGTTCGATTTTTGATTTAAAATCATGCAAGTCAGGCTATGAGCACTGAAAATTTTCCTTTTTTGGGTCCAAGAAAATGGTCCAATTTTGGAAAAGATGGAATAATTTTTGAGAAAATAGTCAACCTCGTAAAAAATTCTCAAAAACTATTTTCGCAAACAGCCACTACTCAACGAGCGCAGAACTTACTCTCGAGATGCACAACCTCGGATCGGAGGCAATGGAAAATTGCCCCTTGTTCTGAAGGGCACAGCACGGCAACGGAAATTTGCCCCCGGTTTGGATGGCGACTCATGGCAATGGAAAATTGCCCCTTGTCTGGATAACGCCACGACATACTGTAGTTAGTCCTCATTACTGATGATCACAACCGAACTCTCGAATACAGAGAAGACGACGATGGGCAAAACCAATATATGGATACAGTCACTTTGAAAGTGTGTAGGGCTGGACTTCAGGATGAAGTTGCCTACGTATCCCAATCATGGGAATCAAGCCTTACGTAGTTCTGGTTTGGGTTCACTCGTGTATTAAGCCTCACCTTCTACGCTCTAACTTTTTCCAAGGCTGCCCTTTGCGGGTTTTCAAACTTGCGAGCTTTATTCTTCTTTTCTTTTCAATTCTTCTTTTTTTTCTGCATTTTTTCAGATCTTTTCATTCTCTTTCTTGCTCTAACTTTTGTCTGGGTCACCCTTTCGGGTTTTCGGCCCAGCGAGCCTCTGAAAGGGTAAAAGTGTAACAAGTCCATGCCAAATGGTTTTAGGATCTCAAAGCCATCCATATCCGGGAGGATGGTTGTTGTATTGACTTGCAGAAGGATCCATCTTCGGCCCTTCGAGCACATTGGATATTTTTGCCCCTAGTTCGAGGGCTGCTTCTATTCTAGCTTCGCAAGCTTCTTCTGATGAGGTCTGATCTTCTTGATCTGACTTTCTTGGCCTCTTGTTCGAGGGCTGCTTCAAATTTGGCCACGCAGACCTCATGTTGTAGTTGACTGTTGAACATACTGGACTAAGGTCCAAGGTTTGAAAGCAAGGGCTCAAGTCTTGAGGCTGAGAGCGATCCTAAGCTACAAAATCTCAAGAGCGATTCCACACAGGTCTTCGCAGGACTGTGCAAAACATTTTGTTTTTGAAATTTTTTTTTAAGAAAGTGACAAATCGCTCGCGCTGAAGATAGTGCGGAACCAATCTGGATCAGGCCAAGGTCCTTCTCAGTACTCACGTTAACAAACATGATTTCAATCATTAAGGGCTTGGCACGCCTCTCTTTCTCTCAAATGATCAAAGTTTTGCAAATCTCGAAGAATTCCTTCCTCTTCGTTTTCATCACTACAGTGTTAAAAAAGTTTTGAAAAACTTAGGTCAATGTAATGAATTTGAGGTGCAGAAGAGTAAGTGAGATGCTCCGCCATTTCATTCAAATGCTCTGGCACAACTAGCTCAAAGTAGCAATAGGCACGGAAAACATGATAGCCGCAGCTGTTTCATTCAGATTTCCTGGTTGTGACTAGCTCCACAGGAGAGACAGACTCAAAAGAAAACAAAAGGGTAATTACAAAACAAAACGGTGTTCGTGGCAACAACCTCGGAATCACCTGACATTCTATACAATGGGACTGACTCGACACAACAAGACAGACCCTTAAGCAAAAAGACTGTCTCAGGACAAAGAGACAAACTCAAACCAAAACAAAGAACTGACTCGAAGCCCAAGCCAGAAATTACAAAACTACATTCGCAAATGCTCCCAACAGTGCGTGCCAAACGCCACATCTGAAATACACCGAGCGCCGGCCGCAGGTGGTCCAACCCCTGATCACATACTTGCAGTATCCTCGTAGTCCAACAACTCAGCGGCGACAGACTTTGCTGAGGTAGGTGGGAGAATGACCTCATTGTCGATCAAATCTTGCACTTCGTGGCAAAGACAGAAACAACCGTCGGTGCTGTGACCGGTTTGCTGGTGGTACGCGCAGTACAAGGCAGCATCATGTGTGAGAGGAAGATTTTTCGGGAGAGGTCGAGGCTCGAGGGGTTTAAGATGCCCCATTTTAGCCAAAATTTGAAATGCGCTAGACAAAGGCATGTAGAGGGCATGAAAGACTCTGCGCCCTCGAGGCAGATACTTCGAAGTCTGAGGGTTCTTGCTAGATGCACTAGCGAAAGGGTCGGCAGGCACTGCCTTGGCTTTCTGAAGTTTTCCCGGTGCAGGGTTGGGAGTGAAAGGAACTGTTCTTGTATGACGGGGCCTATCCCGATTTTTCGCCTGGCTTGAACTACCTTCGGTTGGAGTGGGGAAAGCATCATCCACAGTCTTAGCCATGAATGTGAGTACTTGTCGCTTATTCGTTCCCCCGGCTTTTAAAGCCTCGACTGCCCACAGCAGTTGTTCAATGGCATGAGCATCTGTTCCCACTTTATTCTTACCTCTAGCCTCAGCCTAATCGAGGGTTTGGGTTGCTATATCAGAGCGAAACGCAGTTGTTGTTGGCACGTCATTGCTATAGCTTGAAACAACCTCAGGTTGGCTGACCTCGATCATAATTCGCCCCAGTAGCGGGGGCTTCTGTAGTACAAAATTCCCGGCATATGGTGCATTTGGTGATGGAGCTGACATTTTGTAAGCGAGATCAGCCACAGACCTCTGAAGGTCGCCAATCATTTCCATCAATTCAAACGTGGTGGGCTCACGAGCTTGAAACAACTGGGGCTCCCAGATCAGGCACACGGCAGGTGACCTGGGCGGATGTGGTACTTCAACATTGGCCTCATCCCGCAAGATGGTTCCTTGGTCTAATACGACTGCCATAACCACGATTTCCTCTGAACTTTGGGTCATCATAAGTCCGATGAACTTTGAATGGAGATTATGCAACCGGCGATTGACAAATCAGACGTCTGTCTTACCTCAACGAAGGAGAACACCAAATCTCTAAACCCAAATCTCTGAACTAAAAGGGAAAACAAGCAGCATTTTAGCCCAAATGGAACGGACACAGGCGTAGCTGAATAACTGTACTCTACTACCAATCAATGTTCCCCAAAATCACTGCCCCAAAAAACTGAATTTGATACCCGCAGATATAACTGACTCCCCAAAACACTGATACTGATGCCTTCAAGCCTAGTACTAAACTTGCAAACTGATATGTGCGTTCCAGTAGAGATACACTCTAAAAGCACATAACAAGTAAATGAGAGCCAAAACACCCCTATGTTGGGGTAAGGTTTCCCTGTCCTATTTTGTCAAGAACTAGGGTTTCACTACGCACGTAGCGGTTTCAAACAACCTATAATCGGGTAGCCACCTGTCCTAGTTTGGAATGGTCACTATGGATTCCGAATATGCACTAGGTCGAATGGTCAAAAGGGTGCCCCGGTAAAACCGGGGTTTGTATTCCCATACTAGTAGAGCCCGTAACCGGTCAACCTTATGGCACCCAGCCTCAGGCTAACTGCTCAGGAGTAGCAGATGGCAAACACAGTGTCCTAGGCACAACAATGCACATGCAATGCAAAGAAACACATAAGTGTAATCAAAACAAGATATCATGAGTTGGAGTCAAGCTCGCTAAAATCCCCAACAGAGTCGCCATAAACTGTAGACGCGCCCGTGGGCCTCATGCTACAGTTCGGACTCCGATTGTCACGGTCCTTAATCTGATCTCACAATGTACGATGTGAGATTGATAAATCACCAAAGAGTCCAAGTCTGGCGAATCGTTTAGAAAAACAGATTTTTAGAAAGAAGTGCCAAACATGGATTGATTTGCCAGATATAGAGTCGCCACCTAAATTTTTTTTTTTAGGGGGGGAATTTAGGAAACCCTGACTCGTTTGCCTAAGGCCATGTGTCCGTCATCACCAAAGTTTCCTCTGCTCGGGAACTTGGGTACGATTAGGGAAGGTCAGCTATGAGCACCCCCGCTCGCCCGATCCGAAGATCGGCCTCTACTAACCATGATATCCAGTTTTGAAAACATTATGCGTTCTTATTCCGATTAATTGGTTAATCTTACTATGTGATGCGCACAACACAAAAGTACAGACTAGATCGCCTAATTTGGAACAAAGCATTGCGTATCCGTTTGCTCAAAAAATGGTTTGGAATTTGCTACTCGCAAGTAGGCTAAAATACGGATTTCAATGAGTTGTTCTAACTCAAGCAATCCAACCCTCACCCATAGGCATTCAGGCAGCAATATCACATAAGCACATAGCCATATGGTAAGCATGCTGTCATGTTAACATTCACACTCATGCAAGATGCTAAAGCATAAATACTTACAGCGTACTCCGAGCCAAAACAAAGAACATGTCAGTAATCAAACATATGATCCAAGTCCATGTTAAATGGCTAATGCATCACAGGCAAAATGCAATCTAGAATAGGCTCGGCTAATCCTAGGATGGCATGTGAAATGCAACAAGTAACATGTATTCAAGTTAGCTTTGAATTACTATGCAGTTAGCATGATGCGCCGAGCCCGGTGCATACAATACTAATGAATGAATGCACGCATGCATAGCATAAGGCATGCTAAATTAAATATGCCCTAGTACTAACCATCAAAAGTAGGTAAGTAAAAGGGAAAAAGAAATGGGGGTGGGAAGACATGCACACTGTAGACACCCAATTTTTGACCGTCCACAGGACTTGGACGTCACCATTGGAATACTCGGTGATCCTCTTTGTTTGTGTTTCGTCTTGAGTTCCCGAAAGTCTTGGCAGGGCGCCTTGCCTCAGGATCTCTCGACTCGACTGTTCCGTGTTTGGTTTTGGCACCAAACACTTGTGTTTCTGCCTTGAAGGGCAGGGAATGGCTTGTTGGCCATCCCCACATTCCACCGGCCTTCCCCTAGCATCACCGGCTGTTTGTGGGTGCCACTGGCCATGGTTTCTTAAAACCAATGGCCGGTCGGCACTATATTTGTCCAGCCGGCACTTTATTTTGCCGGCGACCTCTTTTGCTGGCCGGTGTGACTCCTTTGCACCCTTGAGGCATGGTGCATGCCAGCTGTGCCAGCTGGAATGTACCATCACTCCTCCCCGTGCAGTTTTTGGCTGGTGTGAACCTTTGAACCCCCTTTCCTTCTAGAAGCTTGAACCCTTTGGCCAAGTTTCTTGGGGAAGCTTGGTCAGCTGTCTTAGCTTCTCCAAGAAGCCAAGAACCCTTTTGCACCCTTTGCCCCTTTCATCTAGCTTCATGGAGAAGCCTAGAATCTTGGCCTTTGCCTATATAAGCACTCATCCTCTCCCTTTGTTGGAGGTTAGAGCTTTTGAATCAAAAAACCAAAGCTTCTATATCTATATATCTAATATATCATCCTCTCTCTCTATATCTCCCTCTCTCTCATCCTTAGGGTGTGTTTGGAAGCCTAAAAGTGCATTTTGACCTTACTTTTGCACTAACACACACACCATTACACCTTGCTCCGAGATTGAGAGGCATTGAGGGTTGTTTGTTGAGGTTTTGGACTGATTTTGATCAGTAGGGAGTGGCTGGATCATCTGTTCTTCAAGGTTTCTTCGAGGGTGAGACACTTGCTTTAGTTTCCCCAATCTTGCACTAGTTTTCTACCTGTCTTGCATGCTGATTTAGGCTTTGTGTATAACATGAAAAGGTCTTGTTTTTTTGTGCTTAACATCTTTCATTAAGGGTGTTTTGGCATTGGGGGTCGAACTCCTCCCCTTAGGCCTCTTTTAGCCTATTTTGGTGCCCTTTTCTTTAAGTTTTGTTTACTTTGTTGTGTTGGTCTTCTCATCACTGAAATCCAGTGGATTTTCAGTGGTGATGGAGTGATTTTGGAGTCTTGTGTAGGGGAGGGACACCTTCTCCCCTTTGTCCTTCTTTTACCTTAGTTTTGGCTTAAAAGGGCAACATGCATGCTTGGTTGTTTTTGGTCCCATCTCAGAGGTTTTTGGGTGCCTATTAGTCATGTTATATCTCTGTCTTTGGTCGGATTTGTAGCCCTTAGCATGCATCTTGTACTTGCTTTGTAATTCCTTATCTTGCCTAGAAATGTGCCATGTGTTTAGCCTAGTATATCTTCATGATTTGGCTTAGCTTATTGAAGCTTTTGGTCATGATTTGTCATGCTTTAGGTCTGTTGGCCACTGTTTTTGTCATATTCGTCGTGTTTTGCATAGCTCCTTTGCATTCTAGAACTTTGGCCTTGAGCTAATCAGTCATTAGCATGCTTTGGTTAGGTTGTTTAAATGATTTGGAGTCACCTCTCATGCTATTTCAGTCCGTATATCATGCTTGTATGATAGCATTTATCATCCTTTTATGCCTTGAGGTGTTGTAGTTTTGTGCCTTGAAATGGGCATTGTGCATGCTTGTATGTTTAAGTCACTTGGGTTGCCATTCATGAGGGTTTTGGGGCATGTTTTAATGCATTAAAACTCTGTCTTTTTGGTTGTTCCTTTTATGCCATGTGTGGTTATGATAGTTGTGGTAGAAGGCTTCTTTTATGCCTTAGCCTTATGCTCTTTGGTATGCAAGTTTTCATGAGTATTTGCCCATCATTCCATCACTTTTGGCCACTATTTTGGGGTGTGGCTGAGGGTCCTCCATCTTAGTATAAGTCCATGGATCATATATTTGCATCTTGTACTATGTTCATGACATTGCATGTTGTGGTATCCTTATGGTTTGTGCATTGTTGCATGCCCACCTCTTTACATACTTGCCTATCTAGTATGCATTGTAGTATTGCTTGTAGTGTTACATGCTAGTGGCATTACCATGTTGTTTGCATGATAGTTTGCATTGCATCACATTTGACATGTTTTGCATCTTTGCTTCTTGTTGCATTTTTGAGCCATGTTTGCACAACATGCATTGCATTGCTTGGTTTGGGATGTCAAACCTAGTGTGAGGGTGAGAGGTGTTCATACTACAAGTGATGAAACACATCCCAACCCTCGGTCACCGAGGCCCTTGACTTTGACATGATAGGGTCTTGGTCCTCATTTGTGTGTTGCATGTATTTTACATCGAATGGCAAGTTTGGTCCCTTAGGCTATCATGCGCAATTGATGGCCCAAGGATCAAGGACCATGCTCCCCTGAGTTCAACACATGATAGGGAACATGACCATGCTTACATGTTCTTGAAATTCTATGCACTACTTGTCCTCTGCTGCTGTCAAAACTGGTTTCTGCAGGAAGTTTTTGCCGACCGGCAACATTTAGTGCCGACCGGCCATTAGCGAATGGCCGATAACTTTATCTGAAGCCGACGGCATTTTACCATGGCCAGTGGTGATTTCACTTAGCCGGCGGTGTTACGCAGTGCTCATTGAAGATACCCTGGGACTTTGGCAGTTTTTCAGAGAAGCAAGAGGCAGTAGTGCTATGGCTATGGGTTTCCAGGCAAGATGGATCGAGCATGCATCATTCACACATCCCGAGGCGGGGCTGCAGCCATCTCCTCTCTGCATTTAATTTGTTAATTAGATTAGAAATTCTGTAATAATTAATTTAGTATTATTTATTGGGACTGTAATATTTATTTGGACCCTCCGAGTGAGGGCAATTGTGTAATAAGTGTGCGTGAGTGTGTGTACGTCTTCCAACCCCACGTCTTTCTTCCCTTTTATTTACCCGTTTATGATGGTAGACTAGGGCATATTTAAATTAGCATACCTTATGCTATGCATGCGTGCATCCATATATTTGTCTTACATGCACCAGGCTCGGTACATCATGCTAACTGCACTCGTATTTCAATTCCAAGTTGAGTATTTGTTAGTTGCAGCATTTCACATGCCATGTTTAGGATAGCCGAGCCTGTTTGGATTGCATCTTTGCATGTGCTGCATTAGCCATTTCAAACATGAACTAGGATCATGCATATGATTATTAACTAGCTTTTGTTTTGGCTCGGAGTACTCGGTAAGCATTTCTGCTTTAGCATACCGCATGCGTGTGAGTGTTGCCATGATAGCATGTTTACCATGAGGCTAGCTGCTTATGTGATATAACTGCTTGAATGCCTGTGGGTGAAGGTTGGATTGTCTGAGTTGGAATGGCTCATTGAAATCCGTATTTTAGCCTACTTGCGAGTAGCAAATTCCAAAACATTTTTCCAGAAACAAACGGATATGCAATGATTATTCCCAAATTAGGCAATCTAGTCTATACTTTTGTGTTGTGCGCATAACATAGTAATTCTAGGCTAATAACCGGTTCAAGAACACATAATGTTTTCAAAATCGGATATCATGGTTAGTAGAGGCCGATCTTCGGATCGAGCA
Organism: Camellia sinensis; assembly: GCF_055761805.1. Taxonomy (NCBI): domain Eukaryota; kingdom Viridiplantae; phylum Streptophyta; class Magnoliopsida; order Ericales; family Theaceae; genus Camellia; species Camellia sinensis. The sequence goes on from NC_138974.1 coordinate 126,586,907, forward strand.
AGTGGGGGTGCTCATAGCTGACCTTCTCCAATCGTACCCAAGTTCCCGAGCCGAGGCAACTTTGGTGATGACGGACACGTGGTCTTTGGCACCGAGTCAGGGTTTCCTAAATCCCCCCATAAAAAAATATTTAGGTGGCAACTCTGTATCTGGCAAAGCAGTCCATGTTTGGCACTTCTTTCAAAACCTGTTTTCTCAAAACGATTTGCCGGATTTGGACTCTTTGGTTCAGATTTAGAACCGTGACACAAATCGAGTCCGAACTGTAGCGGGGTCCCTCGCGGACGTGTTACAGTTTCTGGCAACTCCGCTTGGGAGTTTTAGAGAGCTTGACTCGAACTCGTGATATCCTATTTTGATTTCATTTATGTGTTTTTTTGCATTGCATGTGCATTGGTGCGCCTAGGACATCGTGTTTGCCATCTGCCATTCCTGAACGGTTTGCCTGAGGCTTGTCTTGTCAAGGCATGACCATAAGGCTGACCGGTTATAGGCTCTGACAGTATGGGAACACAAACCCCGATTTTTACCAGGTCACCCTTTTTCGACCATTCGACCTAGTGCATATTCGGATCCATAGTGACCATTCCAAGTTAGGATAGGTTGCTTACCCGATTATATGTTGTTTGAAACCGCCGCGTGCGTAGCGAAACCCTAGCTCCTAACAAAATAGGACAGGGAAACCCTACCCCTCCATAGGGGTGCTTTGGCTCTCTTTGCTTGCTATGTGCTTTTAGAGTGTATCTCTACAGGAACGTACATATCAGTTTGCAAGTTTGAGTATCAGGCCCGAGAGCACTAGTATCAGTGTTGTTGAGAAATCGGTTATCTGCGGATATCAAGTTCAGTTTTGGGAACGGTGATTTGAGAACAATGACCTGTATTGAGGAACAGTGTGTTTGGCTTACCAACTGTGGATTATGAACACCCAACTGCGCGTTGTATGTGTTTATTTTACGCCGTTATGCTGTCCAATTGTCTGGTTATTTATTGCTTTATTTATCTTTTTGCTAGGGTAGTTTAGCACCATTGCTTCCAACCCAGTAGATATTCCCCAAGCACTCTGGATGAGAGGTCGTCGGCTCCATCGATCTGAGGATCTGGTAGACGGACAACCAGTGTGCCACTCTCTACCCCCGGTTACTAGACGGAGGATAGCTAGGCAGAGAGCATCAGTTCAACAGTCAGTACAGAGGGCTTTATCTACCCCACCTGTGTACAGTAGGGATCAGGGATCTGTTTCACCCACAGAGAGGGAACATATACCGATAATTCAGTCAGAACAGAATAGTATGGCTAGTTTAGAGGAGATGGTGTGCCAACTCCAAGAAAGCATGAAAGTGATGCAGTAGGATGCTGTTCGACAGGCAGAGTTCGCCAGACAGCAGGCCACGGTTATGAATGAACAAGCAGAGTTAATCGTGAGGTTACAGCAGCAAACCGAAGCATCTGCTTCACAGCAAGTTCCTCCCCCACTAAGGGTTCCGATACCCGAAGAAACACCGAATGCCCGGAATGTCCAAGAGGATACAGACATCCCAACGGGGCCGGCTCCGCCCCCGATTCTACCTCAACTATCCAAGGCACCCACCCCTATCAATCAACCGGATTCCCCCTTCGAGTCCGAGGTGGACCCCATGGCATTAAAAGTGAGCAAGCTTGAAAAGCTGTTCAAGAAATCTCAAGGTGTGAAGTCCATTCCAGACATTGAGGACGGGTATACCGACGTAGCCGTGACGCTGCCAGATCGGTTTAAGATGCCATAAATTGATCGTTTTGACGGATCCGGGGATCCCATGGTGTACCTGCGACTGTTTTCAGACATCCTAAGGCCAATGGGCCTCACTAGACTGCAGAAGCTGTCTCTATTTGGCCGGACCCTGTCGGGTGTAGCGGCCATATGGTATGCCAAATTGGAGGATGAGGTCAAGAGAAGTTGGGACGAGATGGCTAAGGCCTTCATCCTGTAGTACTCATACAATACACAAATCGAGATTACGACCCGTGATCTTGAGACAACGAGGCAAGAACCCAAATAGAGCTTCTCAGAATTCGTAACCAGATGACGGGCTAAGGCTTCGATGATGACCTTAAGGCCCACGGACAAAGACCAGATTCGGATGATTGTGCGCAATCTTCTGCCGAAGTTGATGCAAAAGATGATTGTACTCCCCTTCCCTACCTTTTCTGATCTACATGAAATGGGGGTGCAGATTGAGGATGCCTTAAAGCAAGGCTTGATTGATAATGACCGGGAGCAACCCCGTAGAACTTTCAATCGTAACACTAATGCAGGCCCGAGTGGCGCTACAACTACCAGGACCTCCGAAGTAAGTATGGTCACCACCAACCCTTCCTCAAGAACTATGGCAGCCGCACCATTCTCCGGTGCATCCGGAAGCAACCCATAAACAGCCAAATACCCACCCAAAAACACCAGAACCTTCGCTCCGCTTTATATGCCCCTGTCCAAAGCTTTGGGGGTTTTAATCAAAAAAGGGCATCTGAAGCCCCTAGAGCCGCGACCCTTACCAGAAAGACTCCCCGTTGCTCACAACCCAACCAAATATTGTGCGTTTCACCAACAACACGGTCATGACACCGATCTGTGCTTCCGATTACGTCATGAGATTCAAGATCTCATTGATAACGGGGTGATTTTGCCTCTTGAGAAACCCAATGTTACTACAAATCCTCTCCCAATATATAACCAAGCTCCACCACCCAAAAGAATCAATTTCATCCATACTGGGGTCGTGTCCTACGATCCTAGTATTTATATCACACGTTCCTACCTGCCTAAGCCGGAGGTTTTCCTTCCCGATTGCACCGACTTGTGCATGATGGACATCTCCATAACTCAACCCAAGCCAGCGGTAGTGGCTGCCGAGGACAGGAGAGAGGAGGTCCCAAAGGAGAAGAGGATTGTTGAGCCAGAGTCTGCGGAATCTGGGAGTTGTGTTGAGAAGACATATAGTCCGAGTGACTACATTTCACCAATAGGCCAGAATGGACCAGATGTGGAATTTCCAGTATGAGGAGAGCTGTGTGTGATCCAAGGGGACAGTCTGGGGTGAGGAACAGATGACTTAATGGCTGTGGAAAAGGACCTCGCCAAGCTCCAGTTTTACAGTAACCAAGATCCAGGAGACTCAGCCGTCAACTGGTTCGATTATGAGGAATCAACAGAGGCTACGGGATGGTTGGACGATCAGCCAGATGTGGTAGAAGAGTTTCAGCCACAACAAGGCCCGGCAGGGGCGAGAATGTCAGTGACAGCCGGAAGGGTTGAAGAACAGAGTGCATTGCCGGAGAACGCCGGTGTCAAGAATTTCGCTCGAGATTGGAGCATTTCGAGTATGGGGATTATTGAACAGTCGGTTGCATTGACACAGTCAGAACAGGAAAGATTCGAAGATTCTGAGAGAATCAGGAAGGCAAAAGCCCATGTGGGGACTGAGACTGCTGTGAGCACAAAAATGGAGAATGCTGCGAGCATAGGGATAGAAGGTACTGCGAGTATGAGAACAGTCATGCCAGAACCGGACAGGTGCCTGTCAACTGCAGATGGAATGTGGTGGGAGGACGATGATCTATGTCTTGCCCACACAGACGAAGACTGGGGGAGTAACCAACCGGATGATACCTGGTATGTTGGCGAAGTCGATCACATGACTAGGAGTGGACGGTATTTCAAGCCTCCACACCTAGATCAACCAAAGGCGTCTGGAAAAGATAGGGAGGCAGAGAAACAAAAAGAAAAGCAACTCGAGGATGAGGCCGTATTAAGACAATTGAAAAAATACAAGCAGACATCTCCATCTGGGGGCTGCTTATGGCTTCTCGAGTACATAGGCAGGCTGTCCTTTCGGCCATGGACAAGGCCAAACTTTCGATAGAGACTACGCCGGAGCAGTTGGTCGGATTGGTTTTTCCCGGAGGAGCTACCCTGACGCTGACATTTTCCGACAAGGAATTACCACCCGAGAGGGCAAACCATAACAAGCCACTCTACATTTCTGTGGAGTGTAGGAATAAATGGATACCGGTGGTCCTTGTTGACACAGGGTCCACCATCAACGTCTGCCTGGCAAGGACAGCTTATGCGATCGGTTTGAAAATCACGGACTTTGTGCCAACAGCCCAGGTGATTCGGGCGTATGACAACACAAGCCGGGAAGTAATGGGAACAGTTAAGATTCAAACAAAGGTTGGGCCGGGACAACATGAGATAGATTTCCATGTCTTGGAGGTTCCCGCAACTTTCAACCTGCTTTTGGGGGGGCCGTGGCTGCATCAGGTAAAGGCAGTCTCCTCCACCCTATATCAAGTGGTGAAATACCCCTATGGGAAGGGAGTAGCCATCGTCTTCGGAAATTCATCGATTCATCCGCCGCCGGAGGTATCCACGCCTGTTCTAGAAATCGAGCATGGCATGAAGGATGTGTTCATATCAAGTTTCACCTTGGCTAAGGCTCGGGTTGTACAGGACATCATGGCAGCTAATGAAGGGGTATATGTCAGTGCTCAAGCAGTCTATCTCATGAACAAGCTCCAACACATCCCCCGGATGGGATTGGGAAAGAGCGGCTGGAAGGGTGTCGCAGCATTGGCCGAGGTGCCACATAACCCACACACCTTCGGCTTGGGTTATCTACCCACCAAAGAAGACTGGATAAGGAAGGGAAAGGAAATGGCTGGAAGAGCCAGAGCAAAGTAGGCTGGGAAGCCTTTTGAGTTGATGCATAGGCCCATTCAGGGTACCCTAAACGAACGCTTCGTCCGGGAGGGGGAGGACTTTCCGTTCTGTGGCTTCCCAGAGCCGTGGCTGAACGCGGAGAGGAAGTGCATACCGGGGTTTGAGATTTTCTTTGACCTACAGTACCTGAGGATGATGTTGCCGAAGGGCGGACAGATCTATCAGCTGAGGTTGAGCAGAGTATGGAAGCGCAGTCTGAGGACGTTGAAAATGAAATGGGGGTAGTGCTGGCATGTCTACTTTCAGATCCTCCGATCGAACAGAAGTGCGTGGGGGGTAACTTCTCGGTATGCATGATCGGGAACGAAACGGCTACGGGCCTACCATCAACTATTTTGGATGCATCCATCGCACCCTCTCTCGTTTGGCAATACGAAGAGGGATTTTTATCAAGCAGCACCGGGTCAGGTAGTAAGCCGGAATCTGATTCCACCGAGTCTTGTGAGTCGGAATCAGGTTCCAGCTCAACTGAGTCTGAGTCCGGTATTCCTGGGGGTGATAACTCGGATGCCACAGTCCTGTCTAGGTCGTCATTTTCTTTCTCTTTTGAGTCTGTTGTAACAGAAGAATCGGACGGCTTGGAAGTATTTAATGAGAATAATGTGGATGTGGTTTCTGAGTATTTTTCTGTGCCTTTGATTTATTGCTTAAATCAGGATTTTCAAAATTTTGATGAAAACGACGAGGAAGAAATTCCTCCGGTTTTGCAATGATTAATTGATCAAGAGCAGGAAAGATTTGTTAAACCCTTAATGCATGAAATCACTACTGTGAATGTTGGTACTGAGAAGGACTCGCGGCTGGTTCAGATCGGGTCCACGTTGTCTTCAGAGGAGCACGAGCGCTTAGTCGCTTTATTAAAAGATTTCAAAGACGTTTTCGCGTGGTCCTACGAAGACATGCCTGGAATCGATCCTGAGATTGTATAGCACCGGATCCCTCTTGATCCCGAGGCCCGACCTGTCAAACAGAAACTCAGAAGGATCCGCCTTGATTGGGCCATTAAGATCAAGGAAGAGGTCACCAAGCAAATCGATGCAGGCTTCCTGCTGGTATTCGAATACCCGACTTGGTTGGCCAACATTGTTCCAATGCCGAACAAGGATGGCAGAATTCGGGTATGTGTAGACTTCAGAGATTTGAATAGGGCCAGTCCGAAGGACGACTTTCCCTTGCCACACATTGATGAGTTGGTAGATTTCACGGCAGGGCATGCTTTGCTTTCATTTATGGATGGCTTCTCAGGCTATAATCAGATAGTAATGGCACCTGAAGACCGGGAGAAGACTGCGTTCACTACCCCGTGGGGTACATATTGGTACAGAGTGATGCCATTTGGGTTGAAGAATGCTGGAGCTACTTATCAACGGGCAGCGACCACAATATTGCATGATATCATCCATAAAGAGGTTGAGGTGTACGTGGACGACATGATTGTCAAGTCCAAAGAAAGAGAGGGCCACTACACCGCCTTACAAAAGTTCTTTTAAAGGATCAGAGAGTTTCGGCTGCAGTTGAATCCTCAGAAGTGTACATTCGGTGTTACAGCGGGAAAAATGCTAGGGTTTCTGATTACACAAAGGGGCATCGAAGTCGATCCTTCCAAAATCAAGGCCATCTTAGAAATGCCACCACCAATGATTGAAAAGGAGGTGCTAGGCTTTCTAGGTAAACTGCAATTCATAAGACGGTTTATCTCAAAACTAACCTTGACTTGTGAACCACTTTTTGGTCTCCTGAAGAAAGGAAAGAAGTTCCAATGGGACGGCCGATGTCAAGCAGCTTTTGAACAAATCAAAAAATATTTACAGAACCCGCCCGTGCTATCACCACCAGAGCCGGGGAAATCGTTGATATTGTACCTTTCAGAAACTGATACTACCATGGGTTGCATGCTCGCACAAGAGTCAGAGGACAAAGTGGAAAGGGCCATCTACTATCTGAGCAAGAAGATGCTGGATTACGAGACCCGCTACACTCCGCTGGAGAAGGCTTGTTTGGCCTTGGTATGGGCTACCAGGAAGCTGCGGCACTACCTGTTAGCTCACTCTGTAATGTTGGTTTCACGCTTGGATCCCATCAAATATCTCTTCGAGAAACCGGCACTTACGGGTAGGCTAGCTCGTTGGCTGTTGTTGCTTTCTGAATTTGATCTGAAGTATGTGACACGCAAGTCGGTAAAAGGAAGAGCGGTAGTGGAGTTCCTTGCCGACCACCCGGTTGAAGGGGATGAAGCGGTTGAGTACCTATTCCCCGATGAAGCCATTCTGCACATCGAAGATGAAACTTGGACGATGAACTTTGACAGAGCGTCAAACCAGTACGAGTATGGGATAAGAGTGTTGCTGATAGCGGCTGACGATTCCCGTATCCCTTTAGCATTCAGGCTCCGGTTCAAAGTCTCGAACAATGAAGCAGAATATGAGGCATGTATTGCCGGCCTATAAGTAGCCCTAGAACTAGGGGCAAGACGGTTGGACGTCATTGGGGACTCGAACCTTGTTGTGTCTCAAGCAAAAGGAGACTGGAAAGTCAAAGAGGAAAAGATGATAATTTACCACGAGACCTTGGATTTGTTAATTCCTCGGTTTGAGAAGCTAAATTTCACCCACCTAGTAAGAGAGAACAATAGGTTCACAGATTCACTAGCAACTCTACTTTCCATGATAGACATCCCGTCCGGAGTCCGGATGCGTCCAGTCATTATTGATCAGAAGTTTGTGCCGACGTATGAATCAATCGCTGCCACAGACGAAGTTCAGGACGAAAACTCCTGGTATTACGACATTTGGAACTTCTTGGAGAAAGAGACATATCCACCAGGGGCAAATGCCAAGGATAAAAGGGCAATCAGAAGAATGGCCATTCAGTTCATCATCTATGGGGGTAAGCTGTATAAGAGAGGTCATCTAGGAATGCACAAGCTGTGTGTCGAAGCCGAAGAATCGAAGCGCCTGATAGAGGCCATCCATGGAGGAGAGTGCGGTGCACACACGAGTGGAGTAATGCTAGCACGGAAGATCCTCCGACAGGGTTACTACTGGTCCACCATGGAGGAGGATTATATCAGCTTTGTTCGGCGATGCCATAAATGTCAGACCCATGCGAATCGCATGAATATTCCGCCGTCGAAGCTGTACAACATGACTTCACCATGGCCATTTTCAGTTTGGGGAATTGATGTGATCGGGGCTGTTACTACAAAAGGGTCGAATGGGCATGAGTTTATCTTGGTCGTGATAGATTATTTCACAAAGTGGGTCGAGGCCCAATCATACGCGGTGTTGAAGGCGTCGCACGTCGCAAAGTTCATCAGAAACAACATCATCTGCCGTTATGGAGTCCCAAACGAGGTCATTTCAGATAACGGTTCCCACTTTAAGAAGGAAGTGATTGACTTGTTGGAGAAATATAATGTGGCTTTTCATAAGTCATCCACATACCGGCTGCAAACCAACGGAGCAGTTGAGGCCGCCAACAAGAACATCAAGCATATACTGCAGAAGATGGTGGAAACCTACCGGGATTGGCAAGATAAGCTGCCGTTCGCTCTGTGGGGCTACAGGACTTCGATTAGAACTTCTACCGGAGCGACTCCATATTCATTGGTTTATGGGATGGAGGCTGTTCTACCTATCGAAATTGAGGTTCCGTCATTACGAGTATTGGCTGAGTGTCAAATAGCCGAAGTAGATTGGCAGCAGAGCAGGTTTGAAGAACTCATGCTCTTTGATGAGAGAAGACTGAAAGCACTGTACCATATGCAAAGTTATCAGCGCAGGATTGCCCAGGCTTTCAATAAGAAAGTCAAGTCCAGGAATCTAAAGGAAGGAGATTTAGTGCTCAAAGACAATTGAGCTCCCATCCACGACCCTAGGGGCAAGTTCAGACCTAATTGGACCGGTTTCTACATCATCAAAGCTATCTAGTCAGGTGGAGTTGTGGTTCTGATGGACCTAGATGGCCTAGAATTCTCCCAACCGATCAACATGGACAAGTTGAAGAAATATTACCCTTGAGAGGCTCGCTAGGCCGAAAACCCGAAAGGGCGACCTAGGCAAAAGTTAGAGCATAGAAAATTGGAAAATATAAAAACTGAGCTCGCAAGGTTGAAAACCCGCAAAGGGTGACCTTGGCAAAAGTTAGAGCGTAAAAGGAGAGTGAAAATACCCGAGTGAACCTAAGCCTGAACTACGTAAGGCTTGATTCCCATCCTTGGGATACGTAGGCAACTTCATCCTGGAGTTCAGCCATAAACTTTTCCCCGATCAACTTTGTCCAGTTGATCATCTCGGTCATCTTCGTCTATTCGGCATTCAAGAGTTCAGTTAAGGTCTTCGGTATAGTGCCTTGCAGACTAGGGGCAACTTTCCGTTGCTGTGCAGTGCCGCGGTACTATTCAGCCAAGGGGCAACTTTCCAGTTGCTAGAATTCGGGGTTGTGCATCTCAGTGACAAATTTTAGGCGTGTCCAGTTCTTATCCATATCAAAAATGGTTTTGAAAAGTTTTAATAAAAGTTGACTTTGTTCAAATTAATCTTTTTACAACTAAGACCATTTTTGGACCAAAGCGGAAAATTTTCAGTAGCACAACCTTCAATTTCATTGATTTCAAAACAGGGTTCTCCTGCTGTTGCATACAATCGAAGTTGCTTTTTATTACATTCATGAAGAAAACTTGAAAGTACTAATAAAGCAATAAATCCGGGGCATAGTCAAGTCAGGTGCTCCTGCGCCCCCTCCCAGAGCTGGTCGAGGCCTCTGATGCCGAGCTGGCCCCGACCTGTGCCTCCTCATTAAGCCAATCCAAGCACTCATCAGATAAAGTGCAATTGAAAGTGGGAGCGGGGGCCAGGAGCTCTCTAGCTCTCCACGCGGTGGCCTGCCAAGCAAGCTGTGCGCCTCGGGCTGGGAATGCAGCAGGATACTCTATCCCCTCTAGCGGGCAGGTCTGATCATGGCCAAATTGGCGCCGAATCTGGAATGGGAAGTAGAATACACAGTGAGTGAGACCAATCAATTGGATCCCAGTCTACCCGGACATGTTGTAACTCATTGCCGGAAGGCTCAGCCAATGGAACCGCCAAGCAATGCAGTCTGCGGACAAGCGGCACATCCAAGCGAACCACCATCCCTCATCAAGGGCATTGACTAGACGGTGCCGGAAGAAGTAGCCGCGAGCTGAATATGCTGGGCAAGAGTCCACAACCTGCAGTTTGTCCATCAACCATACCTGGGAAGGGATGAAAAATGAGAGAATAAAGAATAGAGAGATGTACGATGAGAGAAAAGTGAGAATAGGATTTTGTGAGAAAAAAAACCGAGCTTGAGGGTTGAGTGATGTGAGCAATACATATGTGAGATTGGGTGGTAAACATTACCTGTAGTAGTAGTGGACTCCCTGCTAATCTGGTCGTCTCGTGACGATAAAAGGCATCCAAGCCCATCAACGTCTCAGCTAGAGTCATAGCAATACAGCTCTTGCCCTCTTTCAAGCCTTGGGCAACCTCGGTCAGCCGGACACTAGACCCTCCGGAGCCTGAGACAAATAGAAAATGAGATAGAATGCACAAACAGAGGGCGTGTCGCCGAAAGCCGTGCCAATGATGGTTGTTGCGATCACCGGCATCAGAAAATCGATCGATCAAACTCGGAATATCCAGCATCCCGTCACAAATCAGAGACCGAGCGTCACGCATACTGAGTCCACACATTCGCCCTAAGGATTGGGCATGACCAAAATTAAGTTGGGGCAGGAGCTCCTCATCGCGCTCGGACTCCATTAAGGCTCGGAAATCTTCAAAGGTAAGACATATCTCTTGCCCAGCGAAGCTAAAGACATGCGTCACCGGATTCCAAAACCTTGCCGCGGCATGGAGAAACGGAAGGTGCAATGGGGTACGACCCAGAGTGAATAGTGCATTTATGCTGAAACCCCAGAAGTTCAACTTTTTCGAGCCATCCAAGCTAGCAATCCAAGCTGTAAGATTTTGAGCAAGAAACTCTTCCATTAGAGCAAATCAGTGTGGAATTGAGAAAAACTACGAAGCTGAGGTCTTTTTTTTAGGAGATAAGGTTGGGTGGAGGACAGGTGTCAACATTCTGGTGATTCCTTCATTCATGGATGGCCGGCCAAATGTTGTGCCGACCGGCCATCACTTTTTGCCGACCGAACAAATTCCTGGCCGATGGCCATTTCTTGTGGCCAATGGCCTCTACCCATGGCCGATGGTCTTCCTCCTTGTTCCCTGAGTTATTATGCTAGGGATTAGGGAACTCCACCACCTCCAATCTCCCCCCGGTGATCGATTCTTGCGGAGTCACACCTGTCTGCTTATCAAGTTATTGTACATTTGCTTATCAAGTTATATTTCACTCCTTTTAAGCCTTTGGTTCGTTTATCGAGTTGTACTCACACTTGATTGGTTATATCATGCCTTTAGTTTGCTTATCGAGTTGTAAGTCGGTTCACTACCTGATTATTACGATGCAAGTACTCAATTTTCAAAACAAGTTCAATTTCGTTCACATTGTGGTGTGATACCTTGCGATGCGATACACAAAAAATTTACAAATGCAACATCTTTTGAACAAAATGGTCGTTTCATTTCCATCACGTATTTTGCAAAGTATGTAATTTTTGAGAAAGAATAAAACCTGCCCGAGGCAGTGCAATGTGCTTAAACTACCAGTAAAAAGGAAAGTAAAGGATGGAATGGCAGGGTAGCAAAGTGTCGGAATTGATACCAGCAAAACTCCCCTTGCGGTCAACGCACCTTCCGCGCCTTTGTTCGGGTCAGCTACATGGTTTGGCACCTTCATCACTTGAGACAATGCGGGAAAGCACACTCTCGAAACGTGAACCTTCGAGTTGACCTCAGGCCACAACTTCTACGAGCGATGCTCGATACGTACAAAGGACATCCCTTCCCGTATCCTTTTCATGTCATGTGAATTCCACAAATCGTTTCAATTATGCTGTGTTACAGCACTTTACATTCCAGCATCGTGAATAACATGTTTTTACTTACATGTATGCGTTCAACTCTTCTCATACACATTGCTTGCGTAGACCGCATGTTTTTCTTGCGTAGACCGCATGTTTTACTTGCGTAGACCGCATGTTTGTAATCAATTTTATTACTTGCGTAGACCGCATGTTTTCCTTGCGTAGACTGCATGTTTCGCTTGCGTAGACTGCATGTTTATAGTCTAATTCATTACTTGCGTAGACCGCATGTTTTGCTCGCGTAGACTGCATGTTTGTTCAAATTCATAACTTGCGTAGACCGCATGTTTTGCTTGCGTAGACCGCATGTTTGTTCAAATTCATTACTTGCGTAGACCGCATGTTTTGCTTGCGTAGACCGCATGTTTATAACCAATTTCATTACTTGCGTAAACCGCATGTTTTGTTTGCGTAGACCGCAGGTTTTACTTGCGTAGACCGCATGTTTGTAATCAATATCATTACTTGCGTAGACCGCATATTTTGTTTGTGTAGACCGCACGTTTCGCTGGCGTGGACCGCACGTTTCGCTGGCGTGGACCGCATGTTTCGCTTGCGTAGACCGCATGTTTGCAACTGATTTCATTGCCTGCGTAGACCGCATGCTTATGTTCAACTTCATTGTATTGCTTGCGTAGACTGCATGCTTTACGCACATGTGTTTGTGCCTTCACGGCATTGCCATGCCTCTCACTTGATTTGTGTTGCCATGCATTTTCAATCGCATTACGTGCATGTTAATGATAAAATCGTACCTGTTAAGTTTGTTTCCTTTGCAGGCACGATATTGTATGTACGGTTCATTTGCAACTGATGGAACCAGACGAACCGGACAAGTATTTTGCCCTCCACGTGAGACGTACCGAGAATTGCATAATTCTCTTACATCCTTTCTGCATTGTAGTGTAGTTTGGTGTGTGCTAGCTTAAAATTGTCGCATGTATGCTTCGTTACTGCTTTCCTTGCATGATCACGAGTTATGCTCGGCTTTGTGCATCGTCTTGCATTTTACCCCTACCTTCGGGCACATACCTTGTTTGTCTTGCTTGTATGTCTGAGTCTTCGGCCTTGTCAAAAATAGGTCGTCTCTGGGCTTTGACATTCACTCCCGTCATTGTTATGACTTTCGAGTTCTGTCAAAGAGGGGCAATTGTAGACACCCCATTTTTGACCGTCCTCAAGACTTGGACGTCACCATTGGAATACTCGGTGATCCTCTTTGTTTGTGTTTCGTCTTGAGTTCCCGAAAGTCTTGGCTACGCGCCTTGCCTCAGGATCTCTCGACTCGACTGTTCCGTGTTTGGTTTTGGCACCAAACACTTGTCTTTCTGCCTTGAAGGGCGGGGAATGGCTTGTTGGCCATCCCCACATTTCACCGGCCTTCCCCTAGCATCACCGGCTGTTTGTGGGTGCCACTGGCCATGGTTTCTTAAAACCAATGGCCGGTCGGCACTATATTTGTCCGGCCGGCACTTTATTTTTCCGGCGGACTCTTTTGCTGGCCGGTGTGACTCCTTTGCACCCTTGAGGCATGGTGCATGCCAGCTGTGCCAGCTGGAATGCACCATTACTCCTCCCCGTGCAGTTTTTGGCTGGTGTGAACCTTTGAACCCCCTTTCCTTCTAGAAGCTTGAACCCTTTGGCCAAGCTTCTTGGGGAAGCTTGGCCAGCTGTCTTAGCTTCTCCAAGAAGCCAAGAACCCTTTTGCACCCTTTGCCCCTTTCATCTAGCTTCTTGGAGAAGCCTAGAATCTTGGCCTTTGCCTATATAAGCACTCATCCTCTCCCTTTGTTGGAGGTTGGAGCTTTTGAATCAAAAAACCAGAGCTTCTATATCTATATATTTGATATATCATCCTCTCTCTCTATATCTCCCTCTCTCTCATCCTTAGGGTGTGTTTGGAAGCCTAAAAGTGCATTTTGACCTTACTTTTGCACTAACACACACACCATTACACCTTGCTCTGAGATTGAGAGGCATTGAGGGTTGTTTGTTGAGGTTTTGGACTGATTTTGATCAGTAGGGAGTGGCTGGATCATCTGTTCTTCAAGGTTTCTTCAAGGGTGAGACACTTGCTTTAGTTTCCCCAATCTTGCACTAGTTTTCTACCTATCTTGCATGCTGATTTAGGCTTTGTGTATAACATGAAAAAGTCTTGTTTTCTTGTGCTTAACATCTTTCATTAAGGGTGTTTTGGCATTGGGGTCGAACTCCTCCCATTAGGCCTCTTTTGGCCTATTTTGGTGCCCTTTTCTTTAAGTTTTGTTTACTTTGTTGTGTTGGTCTTCTCATCACTGAAATCCAGTGGATTTTCAGTGGTGATGGAGTGATTTTGGATTCTTGTGTAGGAGAGGGACACCTCTCTCCCCTTTGTCCTTCTTTTACCTTAGTTTTGGCTTAAAAGGGCAACATGCATGCTTGGTTGTTTTTGGTCCCATCTCAGAGGTTTTTGGGTGCCTATCAGTCATGTTATATCTCTGTCTTTGGTCGGATTTGTAGCCCTTAGCATGCATCTTGTACTTGCTTTGTAATTCCTTATCTTTCCTAGAAATGTGCCATGTGTTTAGCCTAGTATATCTTCATGATTTGGCTTAGCTTATTGAAGCTTTTGGTCATGATTTGTCATGCTTTAGGTCTGTTGGCCACTATTTTTGTCATATTCGTCGTGTTATGCATAGCTCCTTTGCATTCTAGAACTTTGGCCTTGAGCTAATGAGTCATTAGCATGCTTTGGTTAGGTTGTTTAAATGATTTGGAGTCACCTCTCATGCTATTTCAGTCTGTATATCATGCTTGTATGATAGCATTTATCATCCTTTTATGCCTTGAGGTGTTGTAGTTTTGTGCCTTGAAATGGGCATTGTGCATGCTTGTATGTTTAAGTCACTTGGGTTGCCATTCATGAGGGTTTTGGGGCGTGTTTTAATGCATTAAAACTCTGTCTTTTTGGTTGTTCCTTTTATGCCATGTGTGGTTATGATAGTTGTGGTAGAAGGCTTCTTTTATGCCTTAGCCTTATGCTCTTTGGTATGCAAGTTTGCATGAGTATTTGCCCATCATTCCATCACTTTTGGCCACTGTTTTGGGGTGTGGTTGAGGGTCCTCCATCTTAGTGTAAGTCCATGGATCATATATTGCATCTTGTACTATGTTCATGACATTGCATGTTGTGGTATCCTTATGGTTTGTGCATTGTTGCATGCCCACCTCTTTACATACTTGCCTATCTAATATGCATTGTAGTATTGCTTGTAGTGTTGCATGCTAGTGGCATTACCATGATAGTTTGCATTGCATCACATTTGACATGTTTTGCATCTTTGCTTCTTGTTGCATTTTTGAGCCACGTTTGCACAACATGCATTGCATTGCTTGGTTTGGGATGTCAAACCTAGTGTGGGGGTGAGAGGTGTTCATACTATAAGTGATGAAACACATCCCAACCCTCGGTCACCGAGGCCCTTGACTTTGACATGATAGGGTCTTGGTCCTCATTTGTGTGTTGCATGCATTTTACATCGAATGGCAAGTTTGGTCCCTTAGGCTATCATGCGCAATTGATGGCCAAAGGATCAAGGACCATGCTCCCCTGAGTTCAACACATGATAGGGAACATGACCATGCTTACATGTGCTTGAAATTCTATGCCATGCGCTACCTGTCCTCTGCTGCTGTCAAAACTGTTTTTTGTAGGAAGTTTCTGCCGACCGGCAACATTTAGTGCCGACCGGCCATTAGCAAATGGCCGATAACTTTATCTGAAGCCGACGGCATTTTACCATGGCCGGTGGTCATTTCACTTAGCCGGCGGTGTTACGCAGTGCTCATTGAAGATACCCTGGGACTTTGGCAGTTTTTCAGAGAAGCAAGAGGCAGTAGTGTTATGGCTATGGGTTTCCGGGCAAGATGGATCGAGCATGCATCATTAACACATCCCGAGGCGAGGGCTGCGGCCATCTCCTCTCAGCATTTAATTTGTTAATTAGATTAGAAATTCTGTAATAATTAATTTAGTATTATTTATTGGGACTGTAATATTTATTTGGACCCTCCGAGTGAGGGCAATTGTGTAATAAGTGTGCGTGAGTGTGTGTACGTCTTCCAACCCCACGTCTTTCTTCCCTTTTATTTACCCGTTTATGATGGTAGACTAGGGCATATTTAAATTAGCATACCTTATGCTATGCATGCGTGCATCCATATATTTGTCTTACATGCACCAGGCTCGGTACATCATGCTAACTGCACTCGTATTTCAATTCCAAGTTGAGTATTTGTTAGTTGCAGCATTTCACATGCCATGTTTAGGATAGCCGAGCCTGTTTGGATTGCATCTTTGCATGTGCTGCATTAGCCATTTCAAACATGAACTAGGATCATGCATATGATTATTAACTAGCTTTTGTTTTGGCTCGGAGTACTCGGTAAGCATTTCTGCTTTAGCATACCGCATGCGTGTGAGTGTTGCCATGATAGCATGTTTACCATGAGGCTAGCTGCTTATGTGATATAACTGCTTGAATGCCTGTGGGTGAAGGTTGGATTGTCTGAGTTGGAATGGCTCATTGAAATCCGTATTTTAGCCTACTTGCGAGTAGCAAATTCCAAAACATTTTTCCAGAAACAAACGGATATGCAATGATTATTCCCAAATTAGGCAATCTAGTCTATACTTTTGTGTTGTGCGCATAACATAGTAATTCTAGGCTAATAACCGGTTCAAGAACACATAATGTTTTCAAAATCGGATATCATGGTTAGTAGAGGCCGATCTTCGGATCGAGCAAGTAGGGGTGCTCATAGCTGACCTTCTCCAATCGTACCCAAGTTCCCGAGCCGAGGCAACTTTGGTGATGACGGACACGTGGCCTTTGGCACCGAGTCAAGGTTTCCTAAATCCCCCCATAAAAAAATATTTAGGTGGCGACTCTGTATCTGGCAAAGCAGTACATGTTTGGCACTTCTTTCAAAATCTGTTTTCTCAAAACGATTTGTCGGATTTGGACTCTTTGGTTCAGATTTAGAACCGTGACGCAAATCGAGTCCGAACTGTAGCGGGGTCCCTCGCAGACGTGTTACACACACACACACACACCCACACTTATTACACATTTGCCCTCGCTCGGAGGGGCCAAAAGAATAATACAAATTAATTAACCTACAAGATAATTAATTATTACAGACCATTTAACTAGTTAAGCAAATTAACTAGGCTAAGAAAGCAATAAAACAGTCTCGGGAAGAGGGTCCAATGCCTGTGTGCTTGGGTTTGCTCGGAAATCCGTCACCATGCACAAGCTACCTCTGTTTACCATGCTCTCCTCTTCTGAAAATTGCACAAGTCCCAAGGAACACTCTCTGAACACTGTGGAGCATCACCGACCAAGAGGAAACATCACCGACCATGATAGAAGGGTCATTGACCATTGATATGGCTCTCGGCCTCAAATATTTGGTCGGTCGGCAATAGAGATGGTCGGCCGACCATGTATGCCTGCAGAATCTTGTTTTGACAGCAGCAGAGGGCAAACATGGCATGGCAATGCATTTCAAGCAAATGTGTGCACCAACACCCTCCTTATCATGTTCATGACTCAAAGGAGGATGATCCCCGACCCTCGGGCCACCAATCGCGCATTTCAATGCGTGATGGCCAAAGAGGCCAAGTATGCATTTTGATGTCAAAAGTAATGCAAACCAAACAAACAAATGGACCCAACCTCTATCATAATCGATTCAAGAGGCAAGGCATGCATGCCAAATGCAACCTAAGCATATAGGCTAGTATCCAACATGAACATGGAGGCAAGTATGCAAACATGTAACAAGGATGCAGGCTAACAAGCATACAAAATGTAATGCCAACAAATAAACATGCAAGACATGTGACATGTTAAGCAACCAAAGCAAAAGAAATGCATGCCAAATGCACTACCACCTAAGCATGCAACAACATACAAAGGGGTCAAGTGTGTGACAACATGCAAGGCGAATGTACACACAAACATTCATGCACACAAGGTCCAACACATATGCATCAAAGAACAAGTTTTAAGCCCAAAACAGTGGCTAATATGCTAAGCACATGAAGGCAAATGTACATACAAGCATGCATAGATACATGGTTCAAGACTCAAGCATAAAGAAGCAACTTTTAAGAACACTTAAAAGGGACAAACATGGGCATATGGCAAGCATACCAAGCTCTAAAAATCATGTTAAGGATGGTGCCAAACCAACTAAACAAGACAAACAAGGCATGCAACTATGTCCAAAACTCAAGGCAAGCCAAGGGGCTTAAACCATGGCTATATGAAGCAAGTCCCAAAGGGCCATGGGGACTCAAAACCACCCCAAGGCAGACCAAAACAAGGTTAAAGGCAAACCTAGATGGCATCTAAATGGCCTAAGTCTAAAGGCATGCAAAAGGGTTCAAACATGGAGCATGAAACACCAACCTTTTAAAGCATTAAAGGAGCATCAAATGCAAGCATACAAGCGTGCCACAAGAACTGAAATGATGCTATAAGTGGTGCCAAACCACTGAAACAAGCCAAGTAATGCATGCTCAACACTCACGCACCCAAGGCTAACAAGCCAAAATGCAAGGTGGCTATACAAAGGATGTCATGGATGGCCAAAATGACTCCCAACAGACCTTAAGCACATCAAAACATATATAAAAGCTTCACAAAGCTAGGCCAAAAACATGCTAGAAACAAGGCTCAAAGCACAAAGCATGTTAAGGCAATTCATAACATTACAAGACAAGTATGCAAAGCAAGCATGGTGTGTTTAAAACAACTTAAAACAGTGCTATATCATGGCGAAAGAAGCACAAATACTAGCTAAAGCATGGCCAACATGAACTCAACAATGGTGCTCACACATGTGGTTAAAATGACAACTTTTGAAGACAACAAGGAGAGGGGATGACCCTCTCCTTCTTAGGAGCTCAAAGAAACATCCCTACCACTGAAATCCAGTGTGGAGGCCCAAATAAAGTGGTCCCGGAGCTCACCAAAATAGCACAAAATGGGGGCCAAACAAGGCCTAAGAGGGGTCAAACAACCCCAAACACCAAAGCAACCTTAAACAACTATTTTAAGCACTTAAAATTAGAACTTTTATATGGTATAAGTTAAGCTTAAAAACAAATGCAAGGATGGCTAAAAGCCTATGAAAAAATAGGGAATAAAGGGGTAAAGTTCTTACCCTTGAAGACCTTCTTCACAAGGACCACTCCAGCCCCTTCTCCAAGCTTAAATCCACTCAAAAACTCTAAAAATCACTCCTTAGTACCTCAGTAGCCAAAGGAAAGTGTAACTCTAGGTGTTTGTGTGGAAAATTATGAACAAAACACCTTAATACACATACAATATGGAAGAAAGGGAAATATAGAGATAGAATAGATACAACTATGCTAACCCTAATCCGGAGCTCTGGAATTCAACCTTCTAACCCTTGAGGAGGGAGGAGAAGGTCTCCCTTTATAGAGGATCACTCTTGCAAAGCTTACAAAACAAGCTAAGCAAGAGTGAAATCCCTCCACGCACGTGTATGGAAGGGGTGCAAAGTGGGTGCCAACTAGCATAGCTAGTACAAAATATCTACCAAAAGTAGATACACAGTGGTCGGCCAGCCAAAAATGCCAAATTGACCAAATAAATGGTCAACCGACCAAACATTTGGCCGATGGCAACAAAACAATGGTCGGTGGCCTCAAGCCATGGCCGGTGAGATGTGGGGATGGCCAACAAGCCATTCCCTGCTCCTCAAAAGCAAAACACAAGTGTTTGGTGCAAAACCAAACACAAAACAGGCAAGTCGAGAGGTCTTGAGGCAAGGCACGTGGCCGAGACCTCCGAGAACTCAAAACGAACACGAACATGGATGATCACCGAGTGTTCAAACGGTGACGTCCAAGTCTTAAGAACGGTCAAAAATAGGGTGTCTACAGTTGCCCCTCTTTGAAAGAACTCGAAAGTCATAACAATGACGGGAGTGAGTGTCAAAGCCCAGAGACGACCCATTTTTGACAAGGCCGAAGACTTAGACAAATATGCAAGATAATAAAGATATGCGCCCGAAGCCGGGGGCAAAATGCAACTGACAATGCAAGAAGCCGTACATAACTCATGATCATACAAAGAAAGTTGTAATGAAGCATAACATGCAACAGTTTTAAGCAAGAACCCAGTTACATTACAAGGCAGAAAGGATGTAAGAGAATTATTGAATTCTCGATACGCCTCACACGGAGAATACAATACCTGTGCAGCTCGTCTGGTTGCACCAGCTTCAAATGAACCATACATACAATATCGTGCCTGAAAGAGAAAGAAAACTTAACAGGTACGATATCGTTAGCAACATGCATAACAATGAAATCTAAGCTGCGTAACAACGCAAGTGAATGAGTGCATGACAATGCAACCTATGTCTGACAACGCATAACAATGCGGAATGGATGCAAAATGATAATGCAATATATACAAAACTATATATAAACAATGCAATGATATGCAATGCAATTGAAACATGATCAAACCATAAGCAGTCCAAAACCACACAAATATCATAAAGATGATGGGGATACAAAGTCCGTCTACCATAGAAAAGGTGCCGACACCCTCAAACCACAATACCAGCAGTGGAATAGGCGCGTACACATGCAGAACTATGAGTGTGTAGACGGAACACAAGATACAAGTAATTGGGTGGGATGATATAAGTGAGGCATTCTCTGCTCAGAAAAGATCATGATCCTAAATGCTGGATGCAAAACATTACACTACAATACAATGAATGAAATGGATATGGCGCGCGGCCAAACATATCTTGCCTAGGAAAGGCATGGATACAAACAAACCACGTTTAACACAGAAACAGTGTTGTCACCCTCAACACTAGGTGCGTACACATAATATCATAACTGTGCTTCAATGCGAAAAGTATGGGCACATACCAGACCAAGCTCAACATGGAAAGGCGCAAGCCGTAGATGGAGGTGATGCAGTGAATGCATGCAACTACAATGCAATACAATGAATGCATGACAATGCACTATTTACAATGAAACCTACATACTAAATGATGCAATAGGGAAATGCATGACAATGCAAAGTAAGGAAGAATGCAACAATGCATGTAAGGAAAGATGCATGACAATGCAAGCTATGTACAATGCAATATTTACTAGCTAAAATGCAATGCATGCAGTGGATAAGGCCTGCGGCCAAATCGTATCTTGCCTAGGAAATGCATGGACACATACAGACCACGTTTAACACGAAAACGGTGCCATCACCCACAACACTAGGTGCGTACACATAATATCATAACCGTGCTTCAACGCGAAGAGTACGGGCACATACCAGACCAAGCTCAACATGGAAAGGCGCAAGCCGTAAATGGAGGTGATGCAATGAATGCACGCAATCTACAATGCAATATATATAATGTGCAATGGAATGTAATATTTGCAATGGATAAGGCACGTGGCCAAACCGTATCTTGCCTAGGAAAGGCATGGACACATACTGACCACGTTTAACATGGAAACGATGCCGTCACCCACAACACTAGGTGCGTACACATAATATCATAATCGCGCGTCAACGCGAAGAGTACGGGCACATACCAGACCAAGCTCAACATGGAAAGGCGCAAGCCGTAGATGGAGGTGATGCAATGAATGCACGCAAGCTACAATGTAATATATACAATATGCAATAAAATGTAATATTTACAATGAGATGCATGACATATGCACTATATACAGTGTAATGCATGACATATGCACTATTTACAATGTATGCATAACATATGCACTATTTACAGTGTAATGCATGACATATGCATGTTTCTTTTTTTTGTTTTTTTTTTGAAAATGCATGATAATGCAGATGAAATTGAACGCGCGACAACGCATGTCTTTTGAAATGCATGACAATGCACATAAGCGGCGCATAACAATGCGAGTGAGGGATGCATGACGATGCAACCTAGGATGAAACCCACCAAGAGTCGTTCGGGCACGGCAAACACCAAAGGACTTGCACCTTCAGAGGATTTAAGGTCTCCTAGACTGATATTAAAATGCATAACAATGCAAGTAAGATAAGCATGACAATGCATGATAGAGAAAATGTATGACAATGCAACTGGAATGTGCATGATGATGCAAAGGGGACTCAAATGCGCGACAACGCATGTTCTCTTTGAAATGCATGACAAATGCATGTGAGGTACGCATGATGATGCGTGACAAGAACCATGCATGACAATGCATGTAAGGTGCGCATGACGATGCAGCCTAAGATGAAACCTACCAAAAGTCATTCGGGCACGACAAACACCAAAGGACTTGCACCTTTAGATGATTTAAGGTCTCCTAGACTGAAATTAAAATGCATAACAATGCAAGTAAGATAAACATGACAATGCAACCTTCCAAAAGCCGTTCAGGCACGACAAACACCAAAGGTCTTTCACCTTCAAAGGATTTAAGGTCTCCTAGACCGACAGGATTTAAGGTCTCCTAGACCAAAGGGAGGTGCATAACAATGCAAGTCGTGTGCATTACACCGCGTGTATGCATGCATAACGATGCAACCTATGTATACTAACCGTTAACAAGGTAAAACATTGTAATGAAACACATTCAAAGCAGTTACTGAAGCTCGTAAGATATCAAAGGATACGAAAAGGATACACCTCGCACGTATTCGAGTGCTACGCACAGAAGATACGACATAGAGACCGGTTGAGCTTCGAAAATGCATTTTCTCGCACTGTGTTGAGCAATGGAGACCCCAAACCACATCAAAGACCCAAACAAAGGTGTAGGAGGTTCACCGGCCATCGAGGGAGGTCACAGGCCATATACCGGCCATAAAATAAGGCCATCGGCCAAATATTTGGTCGACCGGCCAAATATGCCTGAATCGGGGTAGTTTGGTCAATTCGGCACGGGTCTTTAAATATAGGGCTTCTAGCCCTATATTTCTCACTTCCTCTTGCTCGAAAAATCCTTCCCTCTCTCTCTAGGTCATTTTCCAAACTTTATTTCCCCATTTTCCTCGGTTTTCGGGCCCGTTTCAACGTTTGATTCGCGAAACCCTCACCATTTCAAACATTTTGAACCGAATAAATCTTTGTTTCGGTGTCTTTTTCTCGATTTCCACCACTCAGGGTTTGTTTCCCTTGAGTTTTCCTTGATCTCTGTGCCTTTTCTGCACCCCGACCTTTCTGGCTATTTTTCACCCTCCCGGGGTTGACTTTTTTAGTTTTCTCTTCATATTCTCGCCCAGTTTTCACATTTCCGGCCGTTTTCACGGTACCCTTGAGATGGCACACAATATTCCAGGTGGTGGGGCTCTCCCGGAGATGGATGTGGACCTAGAGGTCGAGCTCTTGCCTCTTCACATCCGACCGTTCGATCCAGCGGCCTACGGGTCGATGATTCATGTGCTACCTCTTGATGGTCTTCGCCTGTTCAGGACTTTTGATAAGGGCATGCCACGAGAGCTTCTTCTGCGCGAGCCAGAGTCACATCTGTCTTACGGTGCTTCTTAGGTACAGTCTTCCCTCTGCTTTATTTTCTGCAATGTAGAACATAACTGCAATAGTTGATCTGTTCTTTAACTGCTTAGCCCGGATACATCGATATATTACACACTGTAATTCATCTGTGAGCACACTGATACCCGATATCTGTTTGAACCCCAAAACGTGCACACACGCTGTATTTACGCTGAACCACTTGAACACACTGATACATCATATGCTATAGTTCACTTCAAGCACATCGGTACCCGATATCTGTTTGAATCTAAAAACATCTACACACGCTGTATTTACATCAATTTTGACTGTTCTTCAAAACTGTACATTTAATATTGCTTTGCAACTGTTTGCTTTTGAATACAAGGAGATTCTTCCGGGGGTATGGGAATGTTGCCGCCAGAGGATGGTATATGGAGCTACCGGACGCGGTCTGCCATATCGTTGACTAGGCCGACTTCGGCACTTTCTGTAGGAGACTATTGCGCCTTACAGCGAGCAGGCCTTTGCTTGCTGCTCTGGTGGAGAGGTGGTGGGACACCACCGATTCCTTCCACTTTTCTGCCACGGGAGACATAACGATGACTCCCTTCGACTTCTCGATGCTCACTGACATCAGGGTA
Organism: Camellia sinensis; assembly: GCF_055761805.1. NCBI lineage: Eukaryota > Viridiplantae > Streptophyta > Magnoliopsida > Ericales > Theaceae > Camellia > Camellia sinensis. The sequence continues at coordinate 126,610,866 of NC_138974.1, forward strand.
GGGTGTGATTCGATCCCCTTCGACACAGACATGGACGAGTGGGAGGCCGCTCAGATGTACTTGCTTGGCGACCTACTGCTTCTTGCCTGTCCTGGACTTGTCAGATATTCGTGGTTTGAGGACCACTTCAGGATTCAGCCAGCCTTAGCTGAGGAGGCGCCGATGGCTCAGGAGGAGGCGGAGCAGTATGCACGCGACTTCCTTATGTTCTTATTGGGGATGACCCTCTTCGCCGACCGGGCAAACACTGTGCCCCTCTGTCTGCTGAGCGCTTTAGTGGACGTCACACGGATCCACCTTTACGACTGGGGTAGTGTCGGCTTGGCCACCCTGTACGACTATATGAGTTCATCCTCTCGCCTCAGCGGACAGTTGCTCGGAGGCTACTGGCGAGCTTGGGAGGTACATTTTCTTTCTCTATTTTACATTTTTGCTTTACATTTTTTGTACTCTATACACTGCACAAACTGCGGTCTGCCTCACGCTCACTGTATACTGCACACACGACACACATATAATCTGCTTTACACTGACTGTATACTACACAATACTGTACATACTACACAATCTGCTGCCAACTGACTGCACACTGTACACACTGCAAACATGCAATCTGCTTTACACTGACTGTATACTGCACACACTGTACACTCTGCACAATACACGGTTCTGTAGTTTCTGCTTTATCCTGCATTCTGCTTCATCTGCATTTTACTTTATCTGATAAGCATACTGATATTTGCTCTGCAATTGTGGGTCTACGCCTACTTCCCGAGGCTTGCCCCAGTGCCGGACGAGGAGACCCCTCTCGGTGTTCCATTCTCCCGCCGCTTTGATGTGAGATGCGTGTAAAGACCCCGAGAGTCGTTTATATTCCTCTGCCGCTACTTCGACACCATCACCGCCTCAGAGGTATTTTAGAATTTGCAATTCATTTAAGCTTTGCTTTACATTATTCTTTCGATAACAGTAAATAACAAACTACATATCATTTACAGATCACCTGGCAGCCTTGGGCTCCATTGCCAACTGTAGTTCGGGAGCAGTATGCAAGCGCCGAGGAGTCCGCTCGATTCGCGCTTCTGTTAGAGGGCCCGGTCTGTCAGGCTTGGTACCTAGGCAAGCACTTCCTCCGTCGGACCTTGGGTTTACCAGAGCAGATAGTTCCAGGTCCGTCTTCTATCGACTTGAGGCAGACAGAGAGATACCCCCCACATGAGATGGCCGATTACATGATCGGATGGGAGGCGGAGGGCTTTAGAGGCGAGGGCGACTATGTAGAGTACGTTCAGACCATCATCATACGGCCTCTGAGCAGTGGCCGTCGAACTGAGAGAGAGAGGCCTACGGCGCCAGTGGCTGGAACGGGAGCGGGAGTAGGGACAGGAGCACCTAGGATGGCTCGGGCCCATGGCAGGAGTGGGTCCCAGAGAGAACGGGGGGCTAGTTAGCCAGCACTGCCCACGACGATGACATGCAGAGGGCAGGGTGGGGAGACTTACCAGATCCTCATCACTCCCCCTCCAGCTGATCACGAGCTAGTCGGTTTCTACGACTTGCCTCCAGTAAGTATTATTGCATTTTGTATTTTGCATCGTCATTTCATTTCATTTCATTTGATATTCCGTAGAATACTGATGCTTCTAACACTTTTGCAAGCTTCCTCTGAGTACACTCGCCAGTCTTTGGAGCTGACCGCCTCCGTGATGGGGATGTTCCAGCGGAGCCTCGACCTACTGGCTATCTACGGTATCCCGATAAGTCTCTTTCAACCACAATCTCAAACTGTGCATAATCTGCTTCACGCATAATCTGATGCATCGCACTACCAACATGGCACTTGATACACGACCCTCACGGCATTTGATACACTATAACCCACATACTGTTCACAGTGTTACTCATGGCATTCATACAGTGCACTCAGTCACTGCATTTTGTATTCATATACTACTCACAGTATTCATACACTCATACACTGTACTCACACACTGCATTCTGTATTGATACACTGCTCACAGTATTCATACACTGTACTCACAAACTGTATTATGTATTCATACACCGTACTCATGCACTGCATTCTGTTCGGATACATTGCTCACAACATTCATACTCTGCTTTTGCATAGCATACTGATGCGTTTGCCATTTGTGCTTTTCAGCCTCCATTCCAGATTCCTACTGCAGGAGGTGCTCCAGCTGGGCCTTTTGTTCCCGCTCGAGGAGGAGGGCAAGGTGGCACAATATTCCCCCGCACCAAAGTGGGGCGCACTCATGTTGGGAGTAGCCCTCGGGCACCAGTTCCCGATGATGATGAGTTCGAGGTAGAGGCAGAGGCAGAGTCATTTGAGGAGGAGACTGGAGACGACTCGGACTCGGGCTCAGATGATGGTGCTGATGATGATGCTCCTGGACCTTCGTCCAGGAAGAGGACGACGACAGACTCTCGGGCCTAAGATGATCGATGCTGACCCAGATTTTTGCTGCTTTTCTTCTTTTTGTTTTATTTTTTCTTTTTTTTACTAGTAGCTTGAGTACCTTGTACTGCCGCAGGCAGGTTTTATTTTCCTCGAAACTTTGTACTTGAAAGGATGATGAAATAAAACAAACTTTTTGCCTGAAAAAGTGTTACATTTGTGTATTTCATACATTGCATCGCATTGCATCATATTACACAATAATGTAAATGAGATTGATCTTTTGTCTGAAAATCAAACACTTTTATTGTAATAACCAGGTAGTGAACCAACTAATGACAAAACACCTCATACAACCTACTGCTCATTCTAAACACACAGCCCATAACACAGTGCTTGGTTTACTCTGCATACAGCCTATACACACAGTTCGTACAGCGCACTGCTTATTCTGAACACGCAGCCCATTCTGAACACTGCTCATTCTGAACTCATAGCCCACAGTAGCATATTACCCATTCTGGATACACGGTTCATTCTGAACTCTGCAGAAGTTGAAATACACTCAGATGCTCCAAAATTTCTTGCTCCGCAATTCGGAACCCAAAAGCTTCAGATAGGTCCAGGTTTTTCTGTTCACACTTATTAGCGGTGGACCCTGCAGTTTTATGAAAGAACCAAATCATGTTTTGCACAAATGTCGGGAATGGCACAGCACTCTGAGCACAAAATGATTTGAGCAGAGGGTTTTCAACCAGGTATTGAGCCTACGACTGAACACAACAAACTACGACTCAACCAAAGGTATACAACCTAAACACAGCAAGATACACTCGAAACAGACCCAAAACAAGAGTTAAAGTAAACAAAACAAAAGGCACAACACAGACGCGTTATAAAAACGAGAGACTTCTCAGATCACGAGGAGCCAGTTTCTCCAGGTATTGTTGCCCACCCTCTTCCCATTTGTGATTCTCACATCACTTGGCCCTCAAGCTCGGTTTTTCTCTCAAAACCCCTTTTTGTTCACTTTTCTCTCGACTTATACCTCTCTATTCTTTGCTCTCTCATTTTTTTTCATCCCTCCCCAAATATGGTCGGTGAATAAACAAGAGGTTGTGGGTTCATGCCCAACACTGTTAGCTCGCAGCTACTTCTTCCAGCGACGTTTAGTCGATGTTCCTGATAAGGGAGTGGAGTATCTTGATCCATTCCGGCTCGTGCTTCGCACTTGGCTCAATAAATCGTTGCTCAGAGGTCGAGAAAGCTTTTAGCCCTTTAATGATAGCTTCAGTTGTGCCCTTTTCGGCAAGTATGCTGGCGATGGGGAAAAGAAAGGAAGCCTGACTCAACTATGCCCCTAGTCCATCATTTTGACCATTTTTTGTTTTGGTTTTCTACTAAAACAATTTTAACCAAAATGAGAGTTAGATTAATATACTTGTTCGATTTTTTATTTAAAATCATGCAAGTCAGGCTATGAGCACTGAAAATTTTCCTTTTTGGGTCCAAGAAAATGGTCCAATTTTGGAAAAGATGGAATAATTTTCGAGAAAATAGTCAACCTCGTGAAAAATTCTCAAAAACTATTTTCGCAAACGGCCACTGCTCAACGAGCGCAGAACTTACTCTCGAGATGCACAACCTCGGATCGGAGGTAATGGAAAATTGCCCGTTGTTCTAAAGGGCACAGCATGGCAACGGAAAATTGCCCCTGGTTTGGATGGCAACTCATAGCAATGGAAAGTTGCCCCTTGTCTGGATAACGCCGCAGCATACTGTAGTCAATCCTCATTAGTGATGATCACAACCAAACTCTCGGATATAGAGAAGACGAAGATGGTCAAAACCAATATATAGGCATAGTCACTTTGAAAGTGCGTGGGGCTAGACTTCAGGATGAAGTTGCCCACATATCCTAATCATGGGAATCAAGCCTTACGTAGTTCCGGTTTGGGTTCACTCGTGTATTAACCCTCACCTTCTACGCTCTAACTTTTGCCAAGGCTGCCCTTTGCAGGGTTTCAACCTTGCGAGCTTTATTCTTCTTTTCTTTTCAATTCTTCTTTTTTTTCTGCATTTTTTTAGATCTTTTCATTCTCTTTTTTTTTTTTTTTTGTATTCTTTTCTTTCCTTTTTCTTGCTCTAACTTTTGCCTGGGTAGCCCTTCCGGGTTTTCGGCCCAACGAGCCTCTCAAAGGGTAAAAGTGTAACAAGTCCATGCCAAATGGTTTTAGGATCTCGAAGCCACCCGTATCCGGGAGGATTGCTATTGTATTGACTTGCAGAAGGATCCATTTTCGGCCCTTCGAGCACATCGGACATTTTTGCCCCTAGTTCGAGGGGTGCTTCTGTTCTAGCTTCGCAAGCTTCTTCTGATGAGGTCTGATCTTCTTGATCTGACTTTCTTGGCCTCTTGTTCGAGGGCTGCTTCAAATTTGGCCATGCAGGCCTCATGTTGTAGTTGACCGTTGAACATTCTGAACTAAGGTCCAAGGTTTGAAAGCAAGGGCTCAAGTCTTGAGGCTGAGAGCGATTCTAAGCTGCACAATCTCAAGAGCAATTCCACACAGGTCTTCGCAGGACTGCGCAAAACATTTTGTTTTTGAAATTTTTTTTGAAGAAAGTGACAAATCGCTCATGCTGAAGATAGTGCGGAACCATCTGGATCAGGCCAGGGTCCTTCTCAGTACTCACGTTAACAAACATGATTTCAATCATTGAGGGCTTAGCACGCCTCTCTTTCTCTCAAATGATCAAAGTTTTGCAAATCCCGAGGAATTCCTTCCTCTTTGTTTTCATCACCACAATGTTAAAAAAGTTTTGAAAAACTTAGGTCAATGTAATGAATTCGAGGTGCAGAAGAGTAAGTGAGATGCTCCGTCGTTTCATTCAAATGCTCTAGCACAACCAGCTCAAAGTAGCAATAGGCACGAAAAACATGATAGCCGCAGCTGTTTCATTCAGATTTCCTGGTTGCAACTGGCTCCACAGGAGAGACAGACTCAAAAGAAAACAAAAGGGTAATTACAAAACAAAACGGTGTTCGCGGCAACAACCCTGGAATCACCTGACATTCTATACAATGGGACTGACTCGACATAACAAGACAGACCCTTAAGCAAAAAGACTATCTCAGGACAAAGAGACAAACTCAAAACAAAACAAAGAACTAACTCGACACCCAAGCCAGAATTACAAAATTGCATTCGCAAATGCTCCCAACAGTGCGTGCCAAACGCCACATCTGAAATACACCGAGCGCCGCCCGCAGGTGGTCCAACCCCTGATCACATACTTGCAGTATCCTCGAAGTCCAACAACTCAGCGGTGACAGACTTTGCTAAGGTAGGTGGGAGGATGACCTCATTGTCAATCAAATCTTGCAATTCGTGGCGAAGGCAGAAACAACCGTCAGTGCTGTGACCGGTTTGCTGGTGGTATGCTCAGTACAAGGTAGCATCATGTGTGAGAGGAAGATTCTTTGGGAGAGGTCGAGGCTCAAGGGGCTTAAGATGCCCCCTTTTAGCCAAAATTTGAAATGCCCTAGACAAAGGCATGTAGAGGGCATGAAAGACTCTACGCCCTCGAGGCAGATACTTCGAAGTCTGAGGGTTTTTGCTAGACGCACTAGCGAAAGGGTCGGCAGGCACTGCCTTGGCTTTCTGATCTTTTCTTGGTGCAGGGTTGGGAGCGGAAGGAACTGTTCTGGCATGACGAGGCCTATCCCAATTTTTTGCCTGGTTTGAACTGCCTTCGGTTGGAGTGGGGAAAGCATCATCCACAGTCTTAGCCATGACTGCGAGTACTTGTTGCTTATTCATCCCCCCGGCCTTTAAAGCCTTGACTGCCCACAGCAGTTGTTCAACGGGATCAGTATCTGTTCCCACTTTATTCTTACCTCTAGCCTCAGCTTGATCAAGGGTTTGGGTTGCTATATCAGAGCGAAACGCAGTTGTTGTTGGCACGTCATTGTTATAGCTTGAAACAACCTCAGGTTGGCTGACCTCAATCACAATTCGCCCCAGTAGCGGGGTCTCCTGCGGTACAAAATTCCTGGCATATGGTGTATTTGGTGGTGGAGCCGACATTCCGTAATCGAGATCAGCCACAAACCTCTGAAGGTTGCTAATCATTTCCATCAATTCAAACGTGGTGGGCTCACGAGCTTGAAACAACTGGGGCTCCCAGATCGGGCGCGCGGCAGGCGACTTGGGCGGACGTGGTACTTCAACATTGGCCTCATCCCGCAAGATGGTTCCTTGGTCTAATACGGCTGCCATAACCACGATTTCCTCTGAACTTTGGGTCATCATAAGTCCGCTGGACGTTGAACGGAGATTATGCAACCGACAATTAACGGATCAGACGTCTGCCTTGCCTCAGCGAAGGAGAACACCAAATCTCTGAACTAAAAGGGAAAACAAGCAGCATTTCAGCCCAAACGGAACGGACACAGGCATAGCTAAATAACTGTACTCTACTACTGATCACTGTTCCCCAAAATCACTGCCCCAAAAAACTGAATCTGATACCCGCAGATATAACTGATTCCCCAAAACACTAATACTGATGCCCTCAGGCCTGGTACTAAACTTGCAAACAAATATGTGCGCTCCTGTAGAGATACACTCTAAAAGCACATAGCAAGTAAATGAGAGCCAAAACACCCCTATGTTGGGGTAGGGTTTCCCTGTCCTATTTTGTTAGGAACTAGGGCTTCACTACGCGCGCAGCGGTTTCAAACAACCTATAATCGGGTAGCCACCTGTCCTAGTTTGGAATGGTCACTAGGGATTCCGAATATGAACTAGGTCGAATGGTCAAAAGGGTGCCCCGGTAAAATCGGGGTTTGTATTCCCATACTGGCAGAGCCCGTAACCGGTCAACCTTATGGCACGCAGCCTTAGGCTAACCGCTCAGGAATAGCAGATGGCAAACACAGTGTCCTAGGCGCAACAATGCACATGCAATGCAAAGAAACACATAAGTGTAATCAAAACAAGATATCATGAGTTCAAGTCAAGCTCTCTAAAATCCCCAATAGAGTCTCCATAAACTGTAGACGTGCCCGTGGGCCTCATGCTACAGTTCGGACTCAGATTGTCACGGTCCTTAATCTGATCTCACAATGTGTGATGTGAGATTGATAAATCACCAAAGAGTCCAAGTCTGGCGAATAGTTTAGAAAAACAGATTTTTAGAAAGAAGTGCCAAACATGGATTGCTTTGCCAGATACAGAGTCGCCACCTAAATATTTTTTTTATGGGGGAATTTAGGAAACCCTGAGTCTTTTGCCTAAGGCCATGTGTCCGTCATCACCAAAGTTGCCTCGGCTCGGGAACTTGGGTACGATTGGGGAAGGTCAGCTATGAGCATCCCCGTTCGCCCGATCCGAAGATCGGCCTCTACTAACCATGATATCTAGTTTTGAAAACATTATGCGTTCTTTTTCTGATTAATTAGCTAATCATACTATGTGATGCGCACAACACAAAAGTATAGACTAGATCGCCTAATTTGGAACAAAGCATTGTGTATCCGCTTGTTTACAAAATGGTTTGGAATTTGCTACTCGCAAGTAGGCTAAAATACGGATTTCAACGAGTTGTTCTAACTCAAGCAATCCAACCTTCACCCATAGGCATTCAGGCAGTAATATCACATAAGCACATAGCCACATTGTAAGCATGCTATCATTTTAACATTCACACTCATGCGAGATGCTAAAGCATAAATACTTATAGCGTACTCCGAGCCAAAACAAAGAACATGTTAGCAGTCAAACGTATGATCCAAGTCCATGTTAAATAGCTAATGCATCACAGGCAAAATGCAATCTAGAATAGGCTCGGCTAATCCTTGGATGGCATGTGAAATGCAACAAGTAACATGTATTCAAGTTAGATTTGAAATACTATGCAGTTAGCATGATGCGCCGAGATCGGTGCATGCAATACTAATCAATGAATGCACGCATGCATAGCATAAGGTATGCTAAATTAAATATGCCCTAGTACTAACCATCAAAAGCAGGTAACTAAAAGGGAGAAAGAAATGGGGGTTGGAAGACATGCACACACACACCCACACTTATTACACATTTGCCCTCGCTCAGAGGGGCCAAAAGAATAATACAAATTAATTAACCTACAATCTAATTAATTATTACAGACCATTTAACTAGTTAAGCAAATTAACTAGGCTAAGAAAGCAATAAAACAGCCTCGCGAAGAGGGTCCAATGCATGCGTGCTTGGGTTTGCTCGGAAATCCGTCACCATGCACAAGCTGTCTCTATTTACCCGGCTCTACTCTTCTGAAAATTGCACAAGTCCCAAGGAACACTCTTTGAACACTATGGAGCATCACCGACCAAGGGGAAACATCACCGACCATGGTAGAAGGGCCATCGACCATTGATATGGCTCTCGGCCTCAAATGTTTGGTCGGTCGGCAATAGAGATGGTCGGCCGACCATGTATGCCTGCAGAATCCTGTTTTGACAGCAGGAAAGGGAAAACATGGCATGGCAACGCATTTCAAGCAAATGTGTGCACCAAAACCCTCCTTATCATGTTCATGACTCAAAGGAGGATGATCCCCAATTCTCGGGCCACCAATCGCGCATTTCAATGCGTGATGGACAAAGAGGCCAAGTATGCATTTTGATGTCAAAAGTAATGCAAACTAAACAAACAAATGGACCCAACCTCTATCATAATCGATTCAAGAGGCAAGGCATGCACGCCAAATGCAAACTAAGCATATAGGCTAGTATGCAACATGAACATGGAGGCAAGTATGCAAACATGTAACAAGTATGCATGCCAACAAGCATGCAAAATGTAATGCCAACAAACAAACATGCAAGACATGTGACATGTTAAGCAACCAAAGCAAAAGAAATGCATGCCAAATGCACTACCACCTAAGCATGCAACAACATACAAAGGGGTCAAGTGTGTGACAACATGCAAGGCGAATGTACACACAAACCTTAATGCATGCAAGGTCCAACACTTATGCATCAAAGAACAAGTTTTAAGCCCAAAACAGTGGCTAATATGCTAAGCACATGAAGGCAAATGTACATACAAGCATGCATAGATACATGGTTCAAGACTTAAGCATAAAGAAGCAACTTTTAAGCACACTTAAAAGGGACAAACATGGGCATATGGCAAGCATACCAAGCTCTGAAAATCATGTTAAGGATGGTGCCAAACCAACTAAACAAGACAAACAAGGCATGCAACTATGTCCAAAACTCAAGGCAAGCCAAGGGGCTTAAACCATGGCTATATGAAGCAAATCCGAAAGGGCCACGAAGACTCAAAACCACCCCAAGGCAGACCAAAACAAGGTCAAAGACACACCTAGATGGCATCTAAATGGCCAAAGTCTAAAGGCATGCAAAAGGGTTCAAACATGGAGCATGAAACACCAACCTTTTAAAGTATTAAAGGAGCATCAAATGCAAGCATACAAGCGTGCCACAAGGACTGAAATGATGCTATAAGTGGTGCCAAACCACTAAAACAAGCCAAGTAATGCATGCTCAACACTCACACACCCACGGCTAACAAGCTAAAATGCAAGGTGGCTATACAAAGGATGTCATGGATGGCCAAAATGACTCCCAATAGACCTTAAGCACATCAAAACATGCATAAAAGCTTCACAAAGCTAGGCCAAAAACATGCTAGAAACAAGGCTCAAAGCACAAAGCACAAAGCATGTTAAGGCAATTCATGGCATTACAAGACAAGTATGCAAAGCAAGCATGGTGTGTCTAAACCAACTTAAAATAGTGCTATATCATGGAAAAATAAGCACAAATACTAGCTAAAGCATGGCCAACATGAACTCAACAATGGTGTTCACACATGAGGCTAAAATGACAACTTTTGAAGACAACAAGGAGAGGGGATGGCCCTCTCCTTCTTAGGACCTCAAAGAACCATCCCCACCACTAAAATCCCTCTGGATTTTAGTGGTGAGGAGGCCCAAACAAGGTGGTCCCAGAGCTCACCAAAATAGCACAAAATGGGTGCCAAACAAGGCCTAAGAGGGCTCAAACAACCCCAAACACCAAAGCAACCTTAAACAACTATTTTAAGCACTTAAAATTAGAACTTTTATATGGTATAAGTTAAGCTTAAAAATAGATGCAGGGATGGCTAAAGGCCTATGCAAAAATAGGGAATAAAGGGGTAAAGTTCTTACCCTTGAAGACCTTCTTCACAAGGACCACTCCAGCCCCTTCTCCAAGCTTAAATCCACTCAAAAACTCTGAAAATCACTCCTCAGTACCTCGGTAGCCAAAGGAAAGTGTAACTCTAGGTGTTTGTGTGCAAAACTATGAACAAAACACCTTAATACACACACAGTATGGAAGAGAGGGAGATATAGAGATGAAATAGATACAACTATGCTAACCCTAATCCAGAGCTCTGGAATTCAACCTTTTAACCCTTGAAGAGGGAGGAGAAGGTCTCCCTTTATAGAGGATCACTCTTGCAAAGCTTACAAAACAGGCTAAGCAAGAGTGAAATCCCTCCATACACGTGTATAGAGGGGGTGCAAAGAGGATGCCAGCTAGCACAGCTGGCACAAAATATCTGCCAAAAGCAGATGCACAGTGGTCGGCCAGCCAAAAATGCCAAATTGACCAAATAAATGGTCGACCGACCAAACAGAGTGCCGACCAACCAAACATTTGGCCGATGGCAACAAAACAATGGCCGGTGGCCTCAAGCCATGGCCGGTGAGATGTGGGAATGGCCAACAAGCCATTCCCTGCTCCTCAAAACCAAAACACAAGTGTTTGGTGCAAAACCAAACACAAAACAGGCAAGTCGAGAGGTCTTGAGGCAAGGTGCGTGGCCGAGACCTCCGAGAACTCAAGACGTACACGAACATGGATGATCACCAAGTGTTCAAACGGTGACGTCCAAGTCTTGAGGACGGTCAAAAATGGGGTGTCTACATTACTCACTGAGCTATCAGCTGACTTAGTTTTTATCACTTCCAGGTGTTAGAAGGACTTAGGGTGGACTCATGGAGTAGCTGAGACTCGACTGCATGGACCTCTAGGACATTCATTTATTTTGTTTTAGATTGTTATGTCAAGGTTGTGTATATTTATTTTTAATTTTTATTGGGGTTCATTTAGGATTATTTTGATATGTGGGTTGTTTATATCCCATAAGTTTGGATGGTATTGATTACGATTGATTTTGCCGTTTATACTTGTGGCATGACACTGGATTGAGTTTTGGTTATTTATTAATGGACTATTTTATAGTATTCAGTGTGTATGGTTTTGTATTTAGGCTTACGTGTGCCTTGGGCTAAGGCCCTATGGGCCACGACCGGTCATACCCGGGTTTAGGGTCTGACAATTGTGGTATCAGAGCTGTAGGTTTATTGAGTTACATATCTTGCATTTCATCATTTAGACGAGGTCCGAGTCCCTATTGTCCTTAATAGTGTGTGGTTGAGTTAGTTTTGTTTAAACTTATGTTGAATCTTTCTTGATTTTAATTTGAAGGTTAAGAGTTGGTACCTAGATATCTGCACGGATTGTTTATTCCTTGTGAGCCTTTAAATGTTTGTATTACCGTGTCTACTCCATTCGAAAAAACAGTTGTATTGGGAGATATCTGTAGATCTTGTGTGGTAAACTTGGATGGTAGGATTTTTTCAGTGGATTTGATTTTTTTAGAGATGAAGGATTTTGATGTGATTTTGGGGATGGATTGGTTGACGAAGCATCATATATGCCTCTATTGATTGTTTTAGAAAGAGGGTAGTTTTTTCTATGCCAGGACAACATGAGTTTTTCTTTCAATGAGATAGGAAATGGTCTTCTATTTGTTTTATTTCTTCCCTTCAGGCTAATCGAATGTTGAGAAAAGGGTGTCATGATTATTCAGCTTGTGTGGTCAGTACTGAACTACCAGAATAGAAGTTAGAGGAGTTGTCTGTAGTGAGTGATTGTGTTGATGTTTTTCCAGAGGATCTACCTGGTCTTCCTCCAGACTATGTGGTCCAATTTTCCATTAACTTGGTCCCCAATACAACACCTATCTTTAAAGCACCCTATAGAATGGCACCGTTGGAGTTGATGGAATTACAAACTCAGTTACAGGAGTTGCTAAACAAAGGTTTTATTAGGCCTAGTGTTTCACCTTAAGGAGCACCTGTGTTGTTTGTGAAGAAGAATGATGGGTCTATGAGATAGTGTACTGATTATAAAGAACTGAACAAAGTCACAGTGAAGAGTAGGTATCCTTTGCCACATATTGATGACCTATTTGACCAATTGCAGGGAGCTCAGGTATTCTCTAAGATTGACTTGAGGTTAGGCTATCACTAGTTGAAGGTGAGAGATGAGGATGTTCCTAAGACTGCATTTAGAACCCGTTATGGGCATTATGAGTTCTTGGTTATGCCTTTTGATATCACAAATGCATCAGCCGCATTCATGGATTTGATCCCTAGCTAGATAAATTTGTAGTAGTGTTTATTAATGACATCCTAATTTATTTGAGGAGTAAAGCGGAGCATGAGCAATATTTGAGGGTAGTATTTTTTATCCATAGAGAGAAGAGACTGTATGCAAAATTTAAGAAGTGTGAATTTTGGTTGAGCAGTGTATCCTTTTTGGGTCATGTGGTGAGTAAGGATGAGGTGAAGTTTGAGTGGAATGATGATTGTGAGCATAGCTTCCAAGAGTTTAAACAAAGCTTGACATCAGCTCCAATCACCTACAGATGGTGGTAGTTTTGTGATTTATAGTGATGCTTTACAACAAGGTTTAGGATGTGTGCTCATGTAGCATGGGAAAGTGTGTTTATGCGCCACGATAGTTGAAAGTACATGAGAGAAATTATCCTGCGCACGACTTGGAGTTAGCAGCAGTAATTTTCGCTCTTAAGATCTGGCGACATTATTTTGTATGGAGAGTCATGTGAGATTTACACTGATCATAAGAGTTTGAAGTATATTTTCACATAGAAGGAACTACATTTGAGGCAAAGAAGATGGCTTGAGTTGCTAAAGGATTATGATGTGAATAGTTAGTATCATTCGGGGAAGGCAAATGTAGTGGTAGATGCCTTGAGTAGGAAGGTCGCAGTTGGAGATGTAGCTGCTATGTCTATTAAGAGTTGTTTGGTGGAAGACATAAGACGTTTGAGGCTTGAGGTTGTTACGCCTGGTGATAGGGCTTATTGTAGTCAATTGACAGTTCAGTCAACCTTGAGAGAACAGATTCATTTAGATCAGGAGATTGACCCCCAATGTAAGCGTATTAAAAGAGAGATGGCAGAGGGTAAGCATGTAGACTTTGTGGTTAGTGATGATGGGTTGCTTAGATTCCATAACTGAATTTGTATTCCTACTGGTGGTGATTTGAGGAAGGAGATTATGATAGAGGCACATAGTTCTAGTTACAGCATTCATCCTAGAAGCACTAAGATGTATCGGGATCTTCATAAACATTTTTGGTGGAATGGTATGAAGGGAGATATTGCAAAATTTGTGGCTCAGTGTTTGGTGTGTCAACAAGTTAAAGTAAAACATCAGAAACCTGTAGGGAAACTAAAACCCTTAGCTATACCCGAGTGGAAGTGGGATCATATTACCATGGACTTTGCGTGTGGTTTACCTCGTACTAGTAGTAATCACGATGCAGTTTGGGTAGTTGTTGATAGATTAACCAAGTCAGCACATTTTATTGCAGTACAGATGAACTATTCTCTAGCTCAATTTGGATAGTAGTATGTGAAAGAGATTGTTAGATTGCATGGTGCACCTGTGTCAATAGTGTCAGATCGGGACCCTCATTTTGTATCTAAGTTTTGGGGTGCGTTACGATCAGCTATGGGTACTCGGTTAAATTTTAGTTCAGCTTATCACCCTCAGATAGATGGGCAATCGGAGAGGACTATTCAAACCCTTGAGGATATGTTGAGGGCTTGTGCTTTGGAGTGGAGAGGTAATTGGGATGATTATTTGCCACTCATGGAGTTTGCGTATAATAATAGTTATCATTCTAGTTTGGGAATAGCTCCTTATGAGGCTTTGTGTGTGAGGAAGTGTAGGTCTCCTTTGTGTTGGTATGAGGTTGGTAAGAGGTAAATGTTGGGACCTAATTTGGTGGAGGATGCTACAAAGAAAATTATCACCATCAAGGAGAGATTATTGACTGCTCAGAGTAGACAAAAAAGTTATGCTGATCATCGTATGAGAGACTTAGAGTTTCATGTGGGGGATATGGTATTCTTGAAAGTGTCACCATGGAAAGGAGTGATCAGGTTTGGAAAGAAAGGAAAGTTGAGTCCTGGATACATTGGTCCATTTGAGGTATTGGAGAAGGTTCATGAGGTTGCGTACCGTGTTGCTTTACCCCTTAGGTTGGCAAGAGTGCATAATGTGTTTCACGTGTCTATGCTGAGGAAATATGTGCACTATCCATCGCATGTGTTAGATTATGAGCCACTTCAGATTAGAGAGAATTTTTCGTATGAGGCGATGCCTGTTCAGATTTTGGATTCGAAGAGAAAATGTTGCGTACAATGGTCATTAAATTGGTTAAGGTATTGTGGCATAATCATCTAGTTGAAGAGGCGACTTGGGAACGCGAGGACGAGATGCGCGAGAAGTACCCACATATATTTTCATGATTTACTCAGGTTAGTTTCGAGAACGAAACTTTTCTTTTAGGGGGGGAGAATGTGAGAACCCGAATATACAAATCAAGTAAATAATTAAAGAATAATAATATTACAATCTCAAATATTTTGATGGTGAATCCTAAGTGCAAATTAAATATTTGGAAGGTCTTTTAATTAATTTTTAAACCTAAAATAAATTTGTGGTGAAAGTCCTTAATTTAGAAGCAAGATTTATTATTTAAAAAAATAAAAAAATAAATAACTAAATAAATTTAAGTGCCAAATTAGTAAGCATATTTTGATCTAATAATATTTGTATTTTAATGGAGATAGAAATTAAAATAATATAAAGAGATAATAAATTAGAGCCTTTTGGTTAGATATATATAAAACAAAGGATAATTATTTAGAGTTTTGTTTGGATATATATAGAGAGCAACCCTAGTTTTCCTAACAAAAACCCCCACCCTTATTATAATTGTTTTGCACAACACTTTCAACATGTAGTAGCAGCCACGGGAAGGAGAAACAGAGAGACAGAGAGAGAGAGAGAGAGAGAGGGAGAGAGATTTCCAACACCCTTGTGTCTCAACAACTCTCTAAAGTATTAATCAATCTATTCTTGTTCTATAATAATATGTTGTTTACATAGTTATGATGCTTGTGGGTGTTGTGAGTTGGTGGAAGAAAAAGGAACGGATTGGCTGATGGGGATAGTATTCTAAAAATTTTAATTGAATTCATAATGTTGCTCCTAAGAATATTAATCTGCCAGCAAACTTTAAAAATCAAGAAACCTTATCAAACGAATGAATTTGAACGAAATTTTTACAGTAGATTAATTACATATTGAATTGCATATCCGATTTTTTTTCATAATTTTTGGGAGTCAAAATCCAAATAAACTGATGTGCTCAAATCTGTCCCAAAAAAATGGTTTTAAGCAGTAAATTCGGGAGTGTTGTTCTCTTTGGGTATAAATCCAAAAATTATCAAATCAGCGTTATTAGAACTGGTTACGAGTTTAGTTTCTTACATTTTTGGCCTTCCATTGATTGCTCATGTATATTACGAGAACCGACAATTCTTTAAAGTGCAGCAGAAAACAACTTGTTTGGATATAATAAATTGTAGATAATTATTTTCATAAGAAAATCAAGTGAAACCAATTGGGTTTGAAACTTAGGATATATTAGTTGATATCTGGAGGTTTCTGGAATTTTTCGTATAGCGTGGAGTGGGTTTTGTAATTTTCAAAGTTAGCAAATAGATTGGGAAAATTTGTTTAAAACTCTGTTTTATCTTAAAGTTATTTTTAGTTAAGTTTCGATCGGAACCCATGTCTTGGGTGATTTTAGACCTTGAAGAACCTAAAATTAGGTAATATTTAAGAGTAATGGTGAGTTGGGTTGAGTTGTGCTAGTGCGCTTTAATTTGGGGTTACTTAGTTCTTATTCTTTAGTATTTTTAAATTAGTAATGACGTGTGGTTTTCATACTTGGTTCAGGATACTAGTTAGACTTTTATACTCTATTCGAGGATTATATTATTCCGTTTTTAGGTGAGTAGTTTCATGCTACATATTTTTATAAATGTTCCCCTACCCTGAACTGTTGAAAAATTAAATTGTTGTTTCAGGACTAAACTGTTTTGATAAATTATTATATTATCAATGGAATCAAATTATTTTTGAAATATGTGTGAACTTGGCATACTGTAATCTAATTGCTTTGGTCTAATGTTTATAATGATGAACTACCATGTTTTGTGAAACTAATGTGTATTGATTATTGGAACCATATGTGTATTTAGTCCATGGAAATTATTCCACTGTGTGTGGTGACTCTGGCCACTAGGGAACAGATCTGAGTTGGGCCGTGATGACTCTAGTGCTCAACGATTGTAAGGAAAAGACCTTAAAAAAAAGCTAGGTGACCTTCAATCGGATCGTCTTAGAAAAAAAGCCCAGGTTGCCACCCTGAGGATGACTCTTAGTTCGATATTGGATCCAACGAGGCTTATAGTCTTGAGAACTGTGTGGCATATTATTTGTTATTTCTTGGTACCCAGAAAATTGTTGGTGTTCATGTTATAATCTGTTTTAAGTGGAAAATGTCATTTATCATGTTCTTGCGAGACATGAGTATTTTAAGTGTTGAACTGTGGAACCTTCTTTTTGAAACAGATTGTATTTACCAAACTGTATGCCAATCTAGTTTCTATGATATATATCTTATTTTGGAATTGAGCCATGTTTTCAAAACTGTATTTACTATCCATGTTGCTACTCACTAAGCTATCAGCTGACTTAGTTTTTATCTCTTCCAGGTGTTAGAAGGACTTAGGGTGGACTCATGGCGTAGCTGAGACTCGACTGCATGGACCTCTAGGACATTCATTTATTTTGTTTTAGATTGTTGTGTCAAGGTTGTGCATATTTATTTTTAATTTTTATTGGGGTTCATTTAGGATTATTTTGATATGTGGGCTGTTTATATCCCATAAGTTTTGATGGTATTGATTACGGTTGATTTTGCCGTTTATACTTGTGGCATGACACTAGATTGAGTTTTGGTTATTTATTAATGGACTATTTTATAGTATTCAGTGTGTATGGTTTCATATTTAGGCTTACGTGTGCCTTGGGCTAAGGCCTTGTGGGCCACGACCGGTCATACCCGGGTTTGGGGTGTGACAATTGCCAAACATCAACTAAAGTGTATGTAGTGGGTCCTATTTTATTCCTCCCTCTAAAAAATTCCAATTGCCTTGCAAGCATATAATAACCACTCATCACTCTCACGTAGCGTTTCAGAGAAGGCCTGCTATAAAAAATTTGGGTCATTTTAGAAGAAACATCAACTATTATAACCGTGGCGAATACAGTAGCTTCTACATCAGAAGTAATAGAATTAGTTGCCTACCAAGATGTAAGGGAAGTTCTTGATAAATGGACCATTCCTAAAGTCAAACCAAAAACCGTTTGTAAAATTGGTACCTTTGATTTTACCAGTAGTAAAATCGTTAAAACCTTTGAACATGAAGTTCCTTTACAGAATGATGATGTAGTAATTCAATTACTCCAAATACAAGATTTAGTACCATTTTTGAAAAAATATAAGTATGTCCACAAAGGACTTGTTGTAACACCTCGTATTTTATTACTCAGATAACCTTACCAATATTCATTAATTAAGTCCATTTACAAATGGCATTTCATCCTTGGATGAAATGATGAATAATAAAATATATATATTCCCCCTCGTTATACAACAATAACATTTATATACAAATAAAAGAAATGCCCTAAGGCTTATAATAAAAGAGGGGACACTACTCTTTATAAAAAAATAAAAAATAAAAAAAATAGCACTCAGCCAAACAACAAATGAAGTAGTACAATCCATCACTACATTACACTTATGAAATGGTAAAACCCATTGTTTGATCTTCAAATCTAAAAAACATTCCCTATACACATGCATAGGCAGGGGGTGAGCAACCATTAGCCCACTAAGCAATCTCATATTAAAACATTAGAAGATATGCGGGTACCAAAATACTCATATATATACGTGAAATCATATAATGTCAAAACCATGTGATTTTATTACATAATCTCTTAAATCCAATTTATTTAATTAACCACAACAAATTTACTTAAATAAATAAACATGTTTCAGTAGTAGCAGGACATCCTTTTCAATTTATTCAATTATCTCATTGTCAATTGAATTAAATAATTAAACAATTCATCAAATCCATTTTATACAGTCTTATGAGATGAATGCATATGCCATGTCATGCTCAAAATATTTTTCTCATCTTTTGAAAATCTTACGCACAATGCCATTTTGAAAACACATTAATCCAATAATTTCAATAAAATTCCAAGGTGGTAAATACGACTCAGGAAGGCTCGACACTTGTAATCTGTCATTTTTCTCAGTATTAACTAGAAAGCTCGATACCTATAATTTGTCATCTTTACCAGTATTCACTGGAAGGCTCGACACCTATACGCTCGGATTTCTAGTCTTTCACCATGGACACTCAGGCCAACTTAACCAATACCAACTACACCCCTTATCCGAACTTACCAGCGTATTTACCAAAAACAAAACAATAGATCTTGTTTCATAAAATAATTTCTCTTTTAAAACTATAACCTTCCAATGCAAGATTAAAAATCAATTTCAATAGTGGTTCGATAAATGATAATGCAAAATGTACAATCCTTCATATGATTATATTTCCAATTTCCTCCACACAATTCTCCATTGTGATCAATTTCCATATCTCTATCGATGTAATATCATGATACAATCCCAAGAGATAATATAACAATGCCAATATTCATGTATTTACCACATGTAAATCAACAACTTCTAACTTAGTCTTTTCAAGACAATTCAACAATATTCCTTATATAAAACAAACTTCCAAAGTCAAACATTTTCTTACCTTTCCCAAAATCTCCTCATTTAAATACCAACATGGCAATCCCCCACCAGTTATCGAAACTAAAACTTTAAAGCAATAGGTTCATCAACAGCAATAACATATGACACTAAAGTGGGTTCAAGTTTTCATTGATTTCTAACTCACATACTTTATCAATGAAATGTAATTATAATCTTTTCAAAACTCATCCCCATTCCAAACATTAAATAGAATCAAATTCTTATTTTTCTCATGCAAGTGAAATCTCGAAATCTTCAAGTTCAATCATAATTCTCGATAAGCATAATTGAATATTCTAACATTTAATCAATTATATCAAAATCTTCTCTTGACTATAAATATAAAATATAACGTGAGTGTTCACTTTCCGATTATCAACATCAACTGCATCAAATTAAACCAAGGATAAATAAATAAATAAATAAAAGTTTTGATAACTCATTCTTATTTTAATCCAATTCATCCATTTGCTCCAAACGAGCTAAAGTCATATTCTTTTCCTTTATTGTCAAAATCTGCCAAAACAATTCGACTATCTCATATATGAATTTTAGGTATTATTATGATAGCACAACTCAACTAGTAAAACTATGGACCAAATACCATATCACATCAACTTCATCTCGCTTAATTTCCCCAAATCTCATTCTTGGTCAACATCACTTTTAATCTCATAATATTAAAAGTTAGGAATTTAAACCTAATAACACCCCTTTAATTACGAAGGATTTTAAATATTAACCAAACTAATTTAATTCATCAAATTAGTAAATCCATTAAGTTCACCATCTTCCAAATTAATAACGCTAAACATAAATTCACATGACTCTTCACTCAAAATACCCCCGCATTTCATGCCTAGCCACTTTTCCCAAATCTCTGCAAACCACAATTTCACAACTTTTCTAAAATTCATAAATTAACATTTGCAAAACATCATAAATATCACACTTTTAGAGTCTTAAATCCCAAAATCATTCTATAATCTCAACTTAACAATTCACACCATATTCATCAATATCAATTTATTTTTCTTCTGAAAAATAAATTTCAAAACTCAAAGATGAGATAAATATTTCAACATTATTTTCCCAAGCACTACAACAAAAATGACTTTTTACGACACCACATCAACGGCATACAATAAATGCATGTCATAGTTTCTCACTTTTACGACTTGTTTTTTTTGCACGTTGTAAATACTCTTCCAACCATGGCGTGCCTATTGCGTAGGTCGTGAATGGTAACAACGATGATTTTTTTACAGCTTGCAATGCACGCCGTAAATAATAATACTTTCTACGATGTACATATTGCATGCCGTTAATACATTAACTATACACGACACGCGTACCCCAGTCATTAAAAATATTGAACATTTCACGACGCACAAAAAGCCAGCCGTTAAAAATATTATACTTTTTACGGTGCACAAAGAGTCTGTCGTTAAAAAGTATACTTTTCACGACGTACATATGCTAGCCGTTTAAAATATTTTAATTTTCGTGACACGCAATTTCTGTCGTGAATAATATGAAAAATAAAAAAGTGCCAAAATGAAAATTTTGAGCGCTAAACGCGAAAAAAAAAAAACTCAAAATCAAAATTGATCGATTTCACTCTCTGTCGCTTCATATTTGTATTCACTCTCTGTCTCCTCTTCCTCTATGAACCCTTGATTTCACTCTCTCGCTTCATATTTGTAGAACCGCAGCTAAACCCCTTTGTGTTGGAAGATCGATTCAAGTATTCGTAGATCGATTCAGGTAATATTCACTCTCAGTCTTGCTCTCTCTCTCTCTCTCTCTCTCTCTCTTCAAACCCCTTCGTTTCAGAGACAACCCTTTATATTTGTAAAGCCGCAGCTGAACCCCTTCA
Organism: Camellia sinensis; assembly: GCF_055761805.1. NCBI lineage: Eukaryota > Viridiplantae > Streptophyta > Magnoliopsida > Ericales > Theaceae > Camellia > Camellia sinensis. The sequence continues at coordinate 126,632,313 of NC_138974.1, forward strand.
TATTTGCAGATCGATTCAAGTATTCGTAGATCGACTCAAGCCTCTTCTCTAGTATGTGTTCGAGTTCGCAGCTCTTTCTTCATAGTAAGTGCTGATCAGTCTTATCTCTATCTTCTTACTGACGGAATCATTCGAGTCAAGTATGCTAGGTTTCATCTACTTTATCTTTCTTAGGTCAGATTGAAGATCTATTGATTCAATTCAAGTATGCTAGGTTTCGATTGAAGATCTATTGATCGATTGAAGATCATAATGTGTATTGTAGATGTTAAAATTGAACACAAAATAAATAAATACATACATATATATGAATAGATTGACAAAATTTTTGGTCAGAAATCTCAATAAGAAATTCTGTAACCTTTTATATATTCATATGGATTATATGTTGAATTATGTATCAAATGAGTATGGCCAAGTCCAAAAACTAGCTATGTTTTCTTAAAACAACGGATTGGAATTCATGGTTTCACTTAATAGTTTATTAAATTTGATTATTTTAGCCGTTTGATTTTTTATTAGAGTGCTTGTCCAAGCTCTCTTCAACTAATAGATTTGTCTGGTGATGAGAAATTTGTAGCAATTTGTGATACTGCATCATAGCCTTTTTAAGACTTCATTCATGAAGAAAAATAGAAGATATTTTGAACCATTTTAGTGAGTTTCTTTTATCTTATATGCACAATAAGTTGTTGGAAACTTCAGACTTTATCATCTTAATAATATGAAGGTGTAGACACCCCATTAAATATGTATACCCTGTATATAAATAAGTTTTGTTTTGCCTGGTCATTTAATATGCCAAGACTTCAAGCAGTGAAGACTCCAAGAATGTATATTCATCTAAGCTTCTCTATATGCATTCCCAGCATTTTTTTTTTTTTTTTTGTAGGATAGTCGAAGTAAAAAAAGAAGATAAAGAGGCCAGTTATTTTTATTTTTGTATTTGCAGTTATGCTATTTAGCTCTAATTTGTTCAAACATTTTTAGGTGAAAGTTTCTCTGAAATTGTTGGAAGCTCATATTACATGGCACCAGAGGTGCTCAAGCGAAAATGTGCACCAGAAATAGATATTTGGGCACCAGAGGTTCTCTAAAATTGTGGGACCAGAAGGGAAGTTTATTTTAATGATGTGAGATAGGCATCCCACATGTGAATGAAGACTGCAAGTGTACAACTAGTACAAAAGTTAAAACAGGACCAATGTTCTGCAGACAATATTTATCTGGAACTGAATTATTCTTAGAAGAGTAGAAATACTTTGAGATTCCAGTAAAACTGCTTGATTTATTTTTTTTGTTTTTGATAAATAAATTTGCTTTATTTTTGACCTGCTGACAATGATGATCCGACAATTTCTTGGATAGTTAAAGTATGCTAAGACACATATTGGCAAGAGTTTCAAATGAGAGATTCATATTTTCTTGTCATCTTATGTACTTTTTCTTTTAGGATTTAATATCTCTTTTCAGGCCACTCATCATTTTTGGCCCACCACAGAGAAATGTCATAACAAATGCATCAGTTATGCTCCTAGAAAGTTCAATGTGATGGAGGATAAAAACACCTACATGGTATAGGTTTTTCATTTTTGTACTTCATTTAGGGAGTAAATTATATATCTGGAATTCTTTTAAAGTACTTGCAATCTTGGAGTGTTCTCTTCTTTGTTATTGAACACTGCATTGTGTCTTCATGTTGATAGTTGCCCTACTTCTACCACATTGACGTCATAATCTATTTTTCTAGTTCGGTGTATAATTGCCCTCTAGTTCTCCATTGAAGTGACTTTCAAATTGGATGCATCTTTGAAACTAGAATGCTTGAAGATCCTACTGTTATTTTCTCCTAACAATTCAAATTTGTTAGACTATTTGTATGTTAACTCTTTCAATGTTCTACTGTCAACTGAGATGATTGTGTAGGTATGTATGAACGCTCTATCTATGGGTGGAAAGGATCTTGGGAATGACACTATGGAAATGGTATCTCCTTTAACCTGGTACTTTTTTATCCTTCAAGTACTTTAGCTCTTATTTTTGATGTGGTGGGAAAAAGCTTATTATTTTTTTCTTAGGCTAGATGTTGCTTTTATTTTGTTAGAACTCTTGATGGAAAAACAATCGAAGCCGACTCTTTTGACCTTTTCTCACAGAAAGAGATTTCATCTTCATGTCAGTTCTCTGTCAGGCTTTCACATACTCTAGCAATTGCCAACATGGTATGGCACTATTAAATTAGTAAATTGGTATATACTTTCTATAATAATTTGCTAATATAACTAGAAGCTAGTACTATACCATACATATATTGCCTGAGATGTAAATGTTATGATATTTTTAGTAGTCATGGAAGTAGTGTTTTCGTTTATGCTATTTTCCTAATCTATGAATCCAATTGTTAAAAAGATATGCTGGCCACTTAGTTAAGCAGATTTTTATAGTAGATGGAGTTTTGTGATTTAAAGTTGCCAGATGTAGAGAGGGAGTGTATTACTTTACATCAAAATCCTTTCAAAGTGCATGGGAAGGATGTCATTAGTGGTGTTGGTGAGTTGATTCCAACTAATATTTAAGCATGAATATTGAGGATGAAAGAGTTATCCATATCTGAATGTCTTAATGGTTTGTTTGAAGATTCATACTCGTTTTCCTCTAGAAACATTGCAACAAAAGGGTAACTTCATTTGAAGTATGAAAAAAAAAAGTTTTGCTTCATGTGGATTTTATTTGCATATACGTTAAGACTATTGAGATCTTGAATTTCTACTAATTTTCATTATGACATTGCTTTTATGGGGTCATTGAATTATCTTATTAATTTTGGAAATATTTTGTTGATGTTTTAAATTTTCTTGATCATTTTTTGATACCTCAAGAAATATTTTTGTCTCTGAGTTGTTGGTTTTTGTACTTATGTGAAGTTTCCTTTGTCAGGCAGACAAGAAATGCAATAGGGTTAGTTGCCCCAGCTATTGCCGTGGGTTTGGGTGCCTTAACACATACATTTGACACCCTCGTCCCTGTGATAGGAGTAAATGGATTTGCTACAACTGCAACTGCAATTGCTATAGGAACTGTTGTCGGTAGTTTTAGATAATCTCTTAATAGTTGTCGATATGTTTAGAAAGTTAGATATGCATAGTTTTGGATGGTTTAAACTTTTTTGTATAGTTTAGAACTTAAGGATATAGTTTTCGAATGTTTGGAATGTATAGACAATTGTTAAATGTTTATAATTTATGGATATAGTTTATTTTTGATAATATTTTGGTGGTTGATTGATGTTTTGTGATGTTTGTTTGTAATATTTGTTAGATTGTACAAAATTGGTCAAATAGAACCTATTGAATTTAAAAATAAAAAAAAAACTGCATATTCTACGGCAGGCATAATAAGTCGTTGTATTACATATTTTACAGTGCACAATCAGGGTCGTTATTTGTCTCACCAATTAACGGCGTGCAAAAGTAGTCGAAGAAAAAGTAACGACGACGTACAAAATTTGCCATTAAATAGTTTTTAACGGCTTACTATAGCATGTCGTTGAAAAAATAACGACTATGCCGTTAAATAATTTTTAACGGCGTATGAAGCATGTCGTTGAACGTGAATGACTTTCCATGACTGGTCATAATATGACGCGCATTGCACGTCGTAAAAAGGTTTTTATAAATTATCTAACCATAATATGAGGTAGATACAACTCATACAACTATTTATTTTATTTTATTTTCAAATTTTTAACAAGTATTTTCAACACCAGATGATTTTTCCAAATCAATTTCAAAATAACAATATTCTTAACATTTCAACATAATTTCTCTTTCAAAAATTACCAAACAAAAATCTAAATATATATATATATATATATGCAATACCTCTTATAATGATATATTTTCCCAAAATAACCTTAACATAGCTTTAATGCAAAAATATGAGGAAAGTCCCTACCTCAAATAATGAAGAAAAGAAGATCTGGAAGGCAAATATGCCCGATCATAAATTTGAGACTACCATTGCGAAGATCACGATGAGCTCCCCGACTTTCATTTACAAAACTTTTACAAAATTTCACTCTAAAGACTCTCATTCTAAGCTCAAAGCTTGAATATCCATGGGAGGGAGAGAGATGAAGGAATGAGGTAGGCCCTCTGCTCACCAAAATGAGGGGGGGGAAATGGAGAAGAAAGGGAGAAGTATGATCGAAAAAGGAAAAAGGGAAGGGGAGTGGGGGACAACCCCACATGGGTTTGCTTCCCCATGGGTATAACATCAAAAACTTAATATAAAATATATTGTAAAATATTTTAAACTTTGATACTATAGATTATAAAATGATATAATTTTTCTCATCACAAAAATAAAACATTTTTGTACATCACAAAATATAATATTTTGTTCACTACCAAAAATATACCCAATTTCATTCTTTATAAAACATATAATTTTTCACCATATGGTACAAACCATAAAATTAACTATCAAATATTTATTATAATCCTATATAATAAATTATAACAACTCCTAAGGTGGTTACTACCAATCACCTAAATAAAAAGGACCAAACAGTTAAACATAAGTCATTAAACAAACATAAATTAAATTAAATCTAAATCATGGGTCTCCCCCCTAAGTCAAACATGCTCCAATTATATACCAAATAGTCCCAACAAATTTATCTCAAATCCTGGTCTGAACGCCCAAAACTCAATTTCAAATTCTGCTATAAATTAAACTAAACACCAATCAGTCCATGAATTTTCATAAAATAAATACTTATCATTTAATTCTGAAAGTTTTATCCAACGTGCTAGACTCATATGGGAACAACATATAAAACTTTCATAGTGTTTTGAGATCGAGAACTATTTTTAAAAAATAAAAAATCGAACTGTTTTCGCACATAATTTACACAGCAATCAAATTTGAAAATTTGCTCAATTACATTATGCACTGGCTATTTAAAAAAAAAAATTCCTAGGTCATTACACTTGTCTAGATAGCTTTTAAACCTTTAACTCAGTTTGGACAAAATACCAGTCTTACTTGTACACTCAGAGATGGTAGATGCCTTGATTCGAAAGCCTCCTTGATGGGAACCATTGAAACCAATTTATCTCATGGACCAGTATATTTTAATATATATCTGAATTTGAGTATAACACCCATAGACCCTAACCTATCAAAAGTTCTTGAACTTAGAATCTTGACAAATGGCTACCAGTATTTACCCGGATCACCACCATTATCAGCTATTTTCAAAATCCATCTTAAGGTTTTAAGCACCCTTAATCCTTATATCAGAAAACACAGTGATAATTAGGACAAACTATTCTAATTGATACTAACCTTTTAAGTAGCCAGGTAGCTATTCCTAAAATGATTCCATGGAACCATATCACATTTCCACAAAGATGCCAAATCAAGAATGTTGTATCAGTCAAACCAATCATCAGACAAACCTTAGATAATGTTATTCAAACCCAAGGAGGTAATGTTTACCTTAAATTCCAAAGACCTCTAAGCCGAAGTTTTCCTTGTATGAGTCATCATTCTACTACTCTACTCTACCTTATAGAGTAGATTTACCAGAATCCTCAAGACATTCCATGTCTAAACCCATAAAATCTGTAAACCAAGGGATGCCTTCTCGGCCTCCTAGTCAGTCTTCTCCTGACCCTCTTCCTGAGACCCTAATCCAGGGTATTCACATATTTGAAAACCAAATTCCTCATGGAGTGTATGCAACCAGAAGGCCTGAAAGCCCAACTGGTAGTGATATGAATTTTAAAATTTAATGGATTTTACACTAGGAAGTGGGATACGAAAACAATTAAACCAGGATTTTATGCAAGAAAAATATTAGGAATTTAAATCATGGTATTTTAATAACCATACTACAAAGGAAATCCAACAGTTAAAGAATCAATATTATTACCATCTAGAGAAATACCAAACTCTTAGACCTTTTCCAGAATGGTATTATGAATTTAGCACAGTTATGGAGTCTATTCCAACATCCCAGATTAATGTCTTGGAAAATATATAGCGAACATGGCAAACAGTAGGTGGTCAGAAAATAGGTTTTGTTTATCCACCACCACAATCGTTAGAGTTAAGTCCTAGTGATGTCTCTCACCAATCGTTAGTCATTACAGCTTATGTAGAACCTCCCTCCAGAATGGCTCAGAAAGAGTCTTTACAGCTTAAAGATATTGTACCATTAATAAAATAGAACAATTATACTAATTTATGTTTTCAAACAATTGGTAAACAATTAATCAGAATTGAGGAAGCCATTGATACTTTTAAAAATTACAGGATGGTACCCATTGTTGATCCTAAGCTTGAACTAGTAAACATAAAGCCACCATTAGAAGTAACCAATTTTAAGTTACGTTCTTCTAAATAAGACAATAAATTCATGGATTCCCTTTTGAAAAAAATGAATGATTTAAATTAAGGAAATTCACACTAGGAAGCAGCTCTATCAATATATTGTCAATTCCCTAAGCTCTAAAATTAAATCCGGAGGATGAAGAAATTACCCCTTTACTAATTTATGAAATTTAGAATAATTTTTAGGATATGCAATCTATTAACCGAACTATCTTCCCTAAATAAACAGGTCGCATAGCCTTAACAAGATCTAGTAGGTATTATTATCATAGACCTACTCCTCAGGATATTCTCTATGAAGAAGATTTCTTTCATACCCAAAACTCTTATCATGGAAAAACCATCTATGAATGGAATTTGGATGGTTATTCTAAATACCAGATATTTGAATTAATACATCAAATTATTATGTACGCCACTATTTGCAAGTGGAATAATAATTCTGACCATCAGATAGTTAGATTCATTGTCAATGGATTTACAGGTATCCTGAAAGGATGGTGGGATAATGTTCTCACTTCTACTCAACAAAATGAAGTTTTAAATGCCATCAAAATTGAAACTGATCCAGTTACTCAAACTGCTACTTATTGCGAGGATGCAATTTATACTTTAGTCCAAACTATTGCATATCATTTTATTGGCACAGGCACCGTTAGCAGTGATTGCAGTCGCGAACTCCTCCAGAATCTTCGTTGTCCTTCTTTAACTCATTTCCGTTGGTATAAAGATGTGTTCTTAATGAAAATTATGCAGCACCCTGATGCTAACAGTGAACATTGGAAAGCCAAATTTATTGATGGCCTTCCTACCTTTTTTGCTAAAAAGGTCTGGAAAAAACTTCGGGATCACCATGACTATATGGCTATTCCTTATAACTAGTATACCTATGGCCAACTCATAGGCATAATTTTAGAAGAAGGTCTTTCTTTGTGTAATGACCTTAAACTTCAATACCATATGAAAAAATAGAATCTTAGCGGCAAAAAAGAATTAGGACAATTTTGTGATCAGTTTGCTTATGATACAAAGATCCAATATCCTTCGAAGTCTCGAAAATTCCATTATAAAAAGCCTTCCAAATAGAATCATAAATATTATAAAAAATCTCAAAATATACCATCTCAACAGAAAAAGTTTTCCCCTCGAGAACGATAACCTACTAAAACCACTAAAAAGCCTTTATCAAAGAAGAATGTTAAATGCTATAAGTGTGGAACGACAAGACCTTATGCTGATCGATGTAAATCGAAATTAAAACAGAAAATTAACGAAATGTGTTTAGATCCTGTTATAGCTCGGTAGCTATTGCAGACTTTATCTGAAGAATAAACTGACACTAGCTCTGAATCAGATGGACTCACTGAGTTATATTCTCCATCTACCTCTAGTAATGAGTCAAAATCACTAGAACCTAATTGTTCTTGTTTTACAAATCTAAATTAGATTTCTGAAATAAATTATTAGAAATCTATTATCGAACTGAATGGTTTGAACCATGAAGGTCCTAGTATTCATGTTTTAACTGATGATCAGAAATCCATGCTAGATTTAGCTGAGCAAATTAAGGATCCAGAAATGAAACCCAAATTTTTAGAAATTTGTTATCAACAACAGAGAGCTAGTACTGAACCTCCTTTGATTTCTATAGAATCTTACAGCATGAAAGATGTTTTGAACAGGATACATTCTTCACCTATAAGTGAAAAACCAGTCATCATTCAAGACTTAAAAATGAAAATTAGGCATCCTTAAACTGCCAACCAAGTTATTCAAGCCGATATACATGAGCTTAAAATTGCAAAAACAAAAAACAAAGATGTTACTCCATAAAATTCTGAACAAAAAGATAACCAGTATTTAATCAGGTTACATTTCAGAAATGGTATATTCATATTACTTTGGTTATTCAACCTGATTTTTTTATCAAAGATGCAGTTGCCCTTATTGATAGTGGTGCTGACATGAATTGTATACAAGAAGGATTAATTCCAACCAGATATTTTCAGAAACTACCCAGTCACTTACTAGTGCTAGTGGTAACTCTATGCATATCAAGTACAAAATACCTGAAGCTCTTATTTGTAATCAGGGCATTTGTTTATCTACATCTTTTGTCCTTATTGGAAATATGTCTCCAACCATAATTTTGGGAAACAGCATTTTTGTGTCTCTTAATGCCTATCACTAAGATTGATCCTCAAGGTATTCATACGACTATCAGTAATCAACCACTTATTTTTTAATTTATAACTGAACCATACACAAAAGAGCTAGATCAAATTCATGATTTAGTTACTTTTAAAGAAAAACAAATTAATTTTCTTCAAACAAAAATTCATTTTCTTACAACTGAGCAAAGGTTACAACAACCCTCTTTATAAAATAAAATCAAGCTTCTTGAAACCCAATTTCAAACAGAAATTTGAAGTGATCTTCCAAATGCTTTTTAGGAAAAGAAAGGACACATTGTTTCTCTTTCTTACAAACCCAATTTTGATGAAAAATTCATCCCAACCAAAGCTCGCCCTAGTCAAATAGAAAAAGGCTACCTTGAACTTTGCAAAATAGAAATTAATTCTCTCCTTTAGAAAAAATTAATCAGAATTAGCCACTCACCTTGGAGTTGTACAACATTTTATGTTAATAAAAATGCAGAAATAGAAAGAGGTGTGCGAAGATTGGTCATCAATTATAAACCTCTCAATGACGCCTTGAAATGGATCCGATATCCAATTCTGAATAAAAAGGATCTTTTAGATCATTTACAAGATGCTGTAATTTTTTCTAAATTTGATCTTAAATCAGGATATTGGCAAGTACAAATTGCAGACCAGAATCGTTATGCCTTTTGGATTGAAAAATGCTCCTTTAGAATTTCAGCATATCATGAATGACATTTTTATTGCTTATACAGAATTTGCTATCTGTTATATAGATGATATTCTTATTTTCTCATCTTCTATTGATTAGCATATTAAACATCTTAATATCTTTGAGAATGGTATTATCATAAATGGTTTAGTTATTTCTGCACCAAAAACGAAACTTTCCAAACAATGGTATGATTTTTGGGTCATAACATTCATAATGGAAGTATTATACCCATTAACCACAATATAGAGTTTGCATCTAAATTTCTTGATGAAATTAAAGATAAAACTCAATTACAGAGATTTCTTGGTAGTTTAAATTATATTCGCGACTACTATCATCAGTTATCCCAGGATGCATCTATTCTTTATACCAGGTTACAAAAAAATCCTCCTCCTTGGTTTGTGGAACAAACCCAAGCAGTACAAAAAATTAAGGCTAAAGTTAAACAACTTCTTTGCCTTCATCTTCCTAATCCAATATGAAAGAAGATTGTCGAAACTGATGCCGCTAATCAGGGCTATGATGGGATTTTAAAACAATTTAATCCTACTACCTCAAAAGAATAACTTTTGCATTTTACATCTGGTAGTTAGAAAGGAGTTGCTTTAAATTATCCAACTATTAAGCAGGAATGTTTAGCCATTGTTAAATGTGTTTTAACATTTCAGGATGATTTGCTTAATCAACATTTTCTTATTCGAGTAGATTGTTATGCATCAAAACAGATTTTCAAAAAAGATGTTTTAAACCTTGCATCTAAACAGATATTCGCCACTTGGCAAAGTATTTTATCAGTCTTTGGCTTTGATATTTAATATATCAAACGTGGCCAGAATTCTTTACCAGATTTTCTAACTCGTGAATACTTGCTGGGCCTAGCAAACTAATGACCAGTAGAGGCCGAGGCCATGGTCGGGGATCTAATCCCTACCAAATAGAATTTCTAAGGCTCCAAGCCTCTAACAGTAACGGTGAATCTAGTCAAACAGTTAAGGATATTCTCCTTAAGCTTGAAGAACAGTATACCGCTAACAGTATTACTGAGGAAATAATCCTCTATATTGAACCAGCCGATGAACAATGAATGTTCGATCCATGGGAAATTAAGGGTAGGTATCTTACCACGCAACAATTTCCTCATTTTGACCGGTATCGTTATGTTTATGAATAGATACTAATTGAAACTGCTGCTGCTGAGATCAAGCACACCTTGCATGATCTTTCCAAAACCGCTAGCCCTATTCAGTATAGCAAAATAACTATCAGAAACATTATGCCCATTACCATGCATACAACTCACCAACTTGACATTCATAACAGGGAAACTCGGTATAGTTATTGGGACTATATCGATGCTTTTACTCAAACATTTTAATATCAAAATCCCATCAATAACCATTCATGGTTTATCCCAATTTGCCTTGATGTGCTCAAAAACAATGTCCCTTCTCGATTCCTTGTTTGGTGGGATAAATTTGGGTTACAGTTAGAAGTTTTACCAGTACCAATCAAGGAAGCCTATAATGAATGGCATGTTGCATATTCACATCCAGTAAATAGGAATATCTCTATTACAAAACCCTTAGTCCATTTCACAATCCGTTTTGGTATTCTGTGGATTTGGAAATGGCACTTTTAGTGTGATTATCAAAATAAGATCCCACGTCTCAAATTTTTTTCTTTATGAGATGGTGGGATAAGGGTATGAACCCTATTCTACTAGAAATTGTCCAAAAAATCAAGGCACACTCTCAAGCCTGTTGGGATGCTATTCCAAAAACAATTCCCAGTCAACCAGTTACCCAAAATCCGTTTTTATAAACACAAACAGAATTACGACAGAAATATTCGAATCTATCAAAAACGAAATTAATAGTCAAAAGTATGGATTTTATGAAGGAACAATTTCTTCAAACACTTTCCAGCAATGATACCTCCATGAAATCATTTACTAGCAGCCAAGATCATGAAGATCCTGACCAAGATGAAAATGAGTTTGCAATTTTGGCTGGAGAATCCCAGGCACCAGAAGATGATGAACCCAACTTTGGACACAAAGCATAATGTGCTTTGTTTCTCACTAACAGAACCATCGGCACAAACAGACAAAAACCAGAACAACAACTTTTGACAAAAGCAAATGCTCAGTCAGCTATCTAGATCTACCACACAACTGTCTACCACCAAACAAAGAAGATAGGATGCTGAGTCATGAGGATAAAGACGATCGACTCCACTCCACAAGGACACGTCACTTGTCCTCCTCTTATCTTATCTTTTCTGTTTCTTGTACTATAAAAGGAAAGGACCTCACCCTTGTTGAGGTAGAGTTTTTAGTATGTTTGTTTTTTAGAGTGTGTACTTCAGGTTTTATTGGTGTAAGCTCTCCCTCTCTTATATTGTAAACATTTCTTCAATATATAAATTAAGTGTTGAAGATTTAAGCTGCTTTGAAGGTTGTGATTGTAAGTATTTCTTTCTCTATTGTATGCCCTTTGTTGATATACTTGTAGATTTATTAAATGTTTTAGAATTTTATATTACAAGTTGTAATAATTATTTAGAACTTCTTCAAGATCCGTATCTTCAGCCGTGGGCTACACAACATGTAGAATTTTGTGAGCAACAAATAAACAGAATCCAACAGCAAATACAGGAACATATCTGTGTGTGGGCGGCCACCGTTAAGCCTCTATCTCAACAGTAAATCATGAGACCATATATGTATTAATTTGTTTATTCTATACTTGTATTATGTGTATTTATATTCCTGGATTTGTGCCTCATAAGGGTAGAATGGGGTTAGGAAAAGCGGGATGTCACCCAAGTCGCGTATAGGTTAATCCATTAGTATGGATTGCTTATAGGACACTTGCACCTTTTAAATCGTTTACAGATGTGCAATTCAATAATCACAGTTTATTCAATTTATCATATTTATTACCAAAAAAAAAAATAGATTTATTTTTAAAAAGAATTATTTTTTAAATATAAATGTGATCAATTGAATATTTTGTTACTAATTTATACTTATTTAATCATTTTAATATATTGATACTTTTATTTTAACCCAAATATATATATATATATATATAAATTAATAATATATGCATGATTGTGTTATTTGCCTTTTTTTTTTTTTTTGTATCTAAATCTGGTTCACTATCCATTAGGACTCAAATAGTTACCCTCTACCTCTTTTCATATCTACCATTAATTAAAGTAAACTTATGCAGTGTTTTGTAATGCAAATTATTAATTAATTCTCATAAATACTTACACTACAAGAATTTACACATTTTGCGACCACTTTTGCCGACCAAAAAAATTTTGGTTGCAAAAAAATGACATTTGGCGACCAAATATTAATTAGTCGCAAATGATCATTATTTTTGGCGACCAAATATTATTGGTCGCAGAAGGTTATATTTTGGCGACCAAAAAAGGAGTTGGTCGCAGAAAGTGGTATACTTTTGCTGACCAACTACAAATTTGGTCGCAAAAGGTCACATATTATTTGGCGACCAAAAATTTGGTCGTCAAAAACTTATTTTTAGCAACAAAAAAAAAATAGTAGCCAAATTTGTATTTTTAGCGGCTAATATTTTAGTCGCCGTTGATTGAGATTTGGCGACTAAAAAAGTTTGTCGGCGAAGGTACCTTTTCTGCGACTACTATGGTCTTTTGGTCGCCAAAAGTTTGGGAGGGAAATTTGATTTTTAAAGAGGCGGGAATTTAATTTTTTTTGCAACAAAAAAATTTGGTCGCCATTTTTTAAACGACGTCGTTTTGTACCAGAAAAATAGAAAAAAAAATAAAAAATAAATAAAAAAAAGCCCTAATCTCTTCTGTCTCTAGCCCCCACTCACTACAAAAAATTAGTCTTTTAGAAACTAATATTTAAGGACTAATTAAATTTGGTCCCTAAAAATAATTTTTTAAAGACAAAACTAAACTTGTGATAATATACTTATAAAACTACCAAAATGACTCTTGATATTTCCTGTTACGCAGTGTAACCTTTTGAGACCAATAAATTTGGTTGTCAACACATATTATTGGCATTTTTTAGGGACCAAATAATGAAAAATTACAAAACCTCACCTGATGCAAATACACACTAAAAACCGTATCCAAGCTTCACGATGCGTAAAAACTTCTCTCTCTATATGTCAAGCTCCATCGCAAGCTTCATTGTAGGTCTTCGCTCTGTCCATCTCGAGCTCCATTGCAGATCAGTTTGAGATCTACAAGCTTCAGTAGATCTACCTTGTTCTTCACATTTTCTGTAGATTTGGTGCGTCCCTCTCTCTCTCTCTCTATATATATATATATATATCTGTCTATACATACATACATACATACATACATACATACATATATATATATATATTGTAGATCTATGAAGAACACAATAAGTAGTTCACATTTTTGTTCGATTGGCCTGCACATTGTCATGGATGCAGTTTTTCTATAGGTTGATTCTTCACCTTCTTCTTCATTTTTTGCAGATTTCTGCTACTTTGAAGACATTGATTGGTTAATTCACTCTCTATCAAGGTATTTCTCGATCCTTCAAGTAGTATTGAGTTTTTAATACAGATTGTAGCCAAAAATTAGTTTTAATGTTGAATTAATAAAATTAATTTAACTCATTCTGTTTGATTTTTGTTTACCTCATCCTTTTGATGTGAATTTTAATTATATGTATTTCTCGATCCTTTTGATGTGAATTTTAATTTAACTCAGGTTTGTTAAAAGAATTAGGCCATATATGTTCCCTGTTTTGTGTTAGCTGGAACATCTTCGGGGAGTGGTGAAGATCCTTGACAAGGATCTGATTACCCCAAATAAATAAATAAATAAAAGTAATGCCAAACTCAAATATAACATGAAATATCATCAGAGCTTAAAAATTACTCAAGTTGTTTTTTTAGTCAGTGTGGAGAGAGCACAATCGTCTTGAAAATTACCAGTGACTTCACATTTTCAACTTCATTTTGAACTAGAAAAGATCTTTATTTTTGTGATTCTGACTAGGTACATATAATTGAATAGGAGCATTGTTGCAATTTCCTTAATTTTCAATTCCGTTAGCTGGCATTTGCATGGGAGAAAGCTAAAATAAACGAATGCACCACGAGATTGTGGTTAAAATTCTGTTTATTAATCCCAAGTCTTTTTCAGAGTGATTTGGTTGTGTTATAGGGTTAAAGACAGTAGTTCACTGCATTTTTTAAGGGAAAATTATTTAGAGCTCTTAGGGCAAGCCTATGGGCATGTGGATTTTTATTGGTTTAAAATAAATAGTTGAACCCTATCACTCATTTGAGCCAATCTCAAATGAGTTTTAATGGAGCCGATTAAGAGTTGATCTTGAATCATTTTGTTTTTAAGGATAACATCTCACCTTGCTTTACCTAATTATTTTTTGGTCAGTATACAATTATTTAAGAAGAGGTGTCAAGGAGGTACAACCTGTATACTAAAGATCTATACCATCTATACATCCAGATGCCTAAAAATTGGTTCAAATTTTTGTTGCCTTTGATAGATGGATAAAAAATTGCCTATTAATGGATGGATCATAGTTTAACCCTGTCATTAGTATATATGGTAGATTAGTTTCCAGTCTATGATTCGTATATTGCCTTTAGCATTGTTGTTGGTATGGTTTCTCTTAGTTCTTGACGTACTAATTTTTGTTGTCAAAATTTGACTGCTAATGACCTTCTACATGGCTTTTTTTTGTAAATAGCTAAGAGGTTGCCTAGAGCTCAGCCTGCACAGAATCCTGCAGGGATGGTTCTTGTGGACAGACCAATAGAAGGATCCCGATCTGCACCATGTTGTGCCTAATATTTGACTGTAATCTTCTTCTACCTATCTTTTTCCTTGTTTTCCTTTTTTCAGTATTATTATTTTTGATTATCCATGATGCCATAGTTGTCTGATTTTAAAATTAAAGCAACTTTTATTGATACATATCCCGAAGTACACTCCTAATGAGTACATATATTCTAGAAAAATAAATAAATGAACAAATAAAGGAGTGTTGTTGCGGAACATGTGCCTACAAGTTTGGGTGCTTGTTCTTTTCTGATTTGGTGCATAATCTCTTAATTTCGTTCTTCATTCAAAAAGTTACTGTTATCTATGCCTGTTTGCATAAAGTGCATGGCTTTACAGGTAAATCTTCATGAATCTGAAAGAAGCAATCTCATGTGCAAATATCTTGTTTTTTTTGTGTTTAGTGTGGTGGTGGGAGGAGGGGAGGAGGTTGCTGTTGAGCATTTCAAGTTGGCAGTCAAGGATGGGTAGCGTAAGGTAAGATGCTAAACAGTGTGCTGTACATTTGAGAATCAAAACACATCTAGACACTCAGAGGGGATTAAGCTCATCTCCTTTCTTTTACTTGTGTAAGGGTTGACCAGATATATAGCGACCCCGGTCTTTTCTCTTTAAATTATTGTATCCGGACTTAGGTTCTGTGGATCCTGTCATTACTTATTGGTTGTTGTTGTCCTTTAATCTCTTTGTATTTGAAGTATAGGTTGTGTTGGGCGGGTCTGTTACAGGTTGGTTGATTTTGGATGCCAATAGGTGATGCCCAGATTTTGGCCTTCACGCTCGAGCGGAAGTTTTAACGCTCGAGCGGTCCCTTCGTTGTTGCTTCTCCGCTCGAGCGGGAATCTTGACGCTCGAGCGTGATTTTCCATCCCCCAGTATTTTGCTCTGCAGTTCTTCCGCTCGAGCGGTAGTTTTTACGCTCGAGCGTGATCCCTTGTTTTTGCTCCTCCGCTCGAGCGGGGAGTTTGACGCTCGAGCGGGTACCAGCGCCTGCAAAACTTCGGGAAGGGTGCAAACGACGCTCGAGCGGCTTTCTTCACGCTCGAGCATGATTCTGTGTCTTACGCTCGAGCGGGGCTTTCTACGCTCGAGCGTAGAGTCGATTATATCAGTCCGTGATTTCACTTTTTGGATCACTTTTTGACCTACCTTTTCTTTCTTAACCTTTAAAAACCGCCATTTGAGAGTTTCTCTCTCTACTCTCACCTTCTCTCTAAGATTTGATCTATTCCTTGTGGTCTTCTATCCTAGTTCCTTTGGAAGAAAGGTAGAGCTTCGCGAGATCTTTCTTTTAATCTGAAAAAGAGAGGATTTGGAGCACTTTGGATTTTGGGTCATCATCTCCATCTTCTCTATTTTAGTTGTGATCTTCAAGGTAGGGATTTCCTACTCTATTTTATAAGCTTTGTTCTAAGTTTTGGTATTTTAAGATGTTGGGGTTACTTAGATAATTTTGGGAAAAACCCTAGTTGTATTTATTAATTAATTTGTAAAATTAATTTAAGGGAATTGGGGAATTTGGTTAAATTCATGAAATTGATGAATTCATTGATCAAATGGTGTAGTTGGATGATTTAAATCACTCACCTATTGAATTGTTGATATATTTATTTCCAGTCTAGAAATAACTGTTTTGGGCTATCGGTGGAGGATAGTCGTGATTGTTGTAGACATTGCATGTGGATTAGGAATAACTGAAACTAATCACATTGGTTAAGTCATTAATTTTGACTATTGAATTAATACTGAAAATACGGGTATTGGTTGAGCATTGCATTTGCATATTGTGTGGGAGGAGATAGGGGATGTACTCCACGGTTTAGGGGAAGATAGGGGATGGACCTCTAAACCGGATTTTCGTTTGGGAGGAGATAGGGGATGGACTCCATTAGCACCATTTTTATGTGTGCTTATTATATTGAAGTGTTTTTACATGATTATTGATACAGCACTAAAATGTGTATCAAATGGGAAGTATGAAGTGTTTTGATATGAGCATGAGTCTCATTTGTTTTGTTGATATTGGAAGTAATGTGAATATGATATATAATTCACTGTTGTGAGTTTGGCCAGGTTCTGAGCCATGTTGATAATAATGGAAAGTGAAATGTGTCTTAGACATGTTTAATGATAAAATTGATTATCTTGGTTAACCATCTATTGAATGCTATGGCTTTATTCAATGCTTATATTTGGTTTAGTATTCTTCTACTGGGCTGTGGCTCACCCTTTATGGGAACATCATTTTCAGGTTCAGGTGATAAGCTACCTCCACGGACTTAGCCTGGAAGGATTTGATGTTTGGGATTTTGAAGACTTGTCTTTAGTTATATGTTTTATTTTGTTATTTTTGAGATTTCATGTAAACATTCAAGCCTAGGGCTTAACTTGTAAATGAGTTAGTACTCATCCTTTTTGTGTCCAAGTGTTAGCTTGGAAAGATGTAAGCCCTTAGGGCATTTATTTTGATGTTGCAGGATGTTACATGTGATGTCTTTCAATAAGAATACTCTGATGACTAACTCAAATGATTCGTTTTCTTTTATAAATGCATGTTAATGTTATGGTTATTATGGGTTTATTTGAGGGCGTTACAACTTGGTATCAGAGCGTACCGGGTTTGAATACTTTGGGTACGTGGGACGTGATTAGTATCACATTGGGTTCGTCTCGTTGGATAGAGACTTAGTGTAATGTTATATGCTTATGTGTTAACATGTTTATGTGATTATATGGGTATGGAATGTAGTTTCTAGGATGTTGATTGGACCCTTGAGTTTCTAGTAGTCTTGTTGGAAAGGCACTTGATCACTGCCGCTTCCAACCGGAACTATAGTAACGCTTCGGGACTATTATTATCCAGGAATGAAATTCGTAGGTGCTTATGTGATTATGTGCTTACGTGGAATGAATTATTTTTGTCCAATGCATTAGGACGCGAGTGTTTAGTTTCGGCACATTTATTAATGTGCTAACGTCTTTGTTTGTTTCCTTTATTAGGATGTCAGGACGAGGACGAGGACGCGGTAGGCGTGGTAGGCCGGGTAGGCAGGAGGTACCGGTGCCAGAGGAGATTCCGGCAGTTCATGAGGGAATTGGCCAGGCCAATGTGGCCGAGCCAGTAGGCCAGCAGGCTATGGGCGCTTTAGCCCGAGAGATAGCAGGGGCATTCAGGGAGTCAGTAGGCATTCTTAGGGCTGAGAATCAAGCCCAGGTTGTTGTTGCGGATGCAGGACCTTCCTTTCTGAAGAGGGAGTTCTTCCGGTCTAATCCGGATGAATTTGTGGGTGATCCTAAAGAGCCGCTTAAGGCAGATGAATGGCTCGAACAGACAACGAAGACGTTTGATATGCTTGGCATCGAAGACGAGGGGTTGAAGGTGACCTTGGCATCATTCCAGTTGAAGGGGGATGCGGGTCAGTGGTGGAAGTTCACTAAGGGGCGTATAGAAGGTACATGGGAGGCTTTTGTGAATGCTTTCCAGGAGAAGCTCTTATCTCCAGCAGTTAGGGAGAAGCTGAGAGACCAGTTCTGCCAGCTTAAGCAGTCGAGTTCTTCAGTGGCCGAGTTTGAGGCTGCATTTACTAGTTTGTCCAGGTTTGCACCTGAATTGGTGGCGTCTGAGGAACGCCGTTGTATTGAGTTTGAGAGGAAGTTGAGGCGTGGCCTCAAGCTGAGAGTTGGGGGAACTATGATTCGGGATTATGGGCATTTGGTTGATGCTGCAGCCCACATGGAAATCATGATGCAGGAGGAGGAGGAAGGACAGAAGGGCTCCAAGAGGAGTCAGGATGGTCAGAGTGATGGTAGGAGACAGAAGGGCTTTAATCCCCAACAGTCTCAGAGTAGCTTTTCTAGATCGACTTTTCCTGTGCCGAGTGCTAGTTCGGGGAAAGGCAGTCAAGGAGACATTACCTGCTTCAAGTGTGGCCAGCTGGGCCACAAGTCTCCAGTTTGTCCTCAGAGGGGAGGAGTGCAGAGAGCAGCATCATCTGCGGCTCGATCTCAGAGCCAGAGTCAGGGTAGAGGCCAGCCACTCTCGTGTTATCAGTGTGGTCAGCCAGGGCATATGAAGAGGTATTGCCCACAGTTGGGTGGCACACCTGGTGCATCTGGTTTGAGGCAGATTCAGGGTCAACAGCCAGCTCAGTCGGGTCAGGCCTCGAGGGCCAATCAGGGGGCTTCATCGTCTCAGTCGGTGCAGCAATCTTATGCTCCTAGGGGTGAGCAGGTTGATCAGAGGTCATCTGGGCGCGTGTATGCTGTTACCGCGCAGGATCTTGTACCGGCTCCATCTGTTGTGAGAGGTACTTTCTTGTTTTGCAACTCGGTTGCTAATGTTTTGATTGATACGGGTGCATCTCATTCCTTTGTGTCTGCTGCATTTGCATCTGTTTTGGAGTTGGAGTTAGCACAGTTAGCATCTCCTATTTGTGTAGTGTCGCCTCTTGGGGGTGAATTGATTTTGAAACACGGTGTTAGGGGTTGTGATATAGAGGTTGATTACCATAGAATCCCATTTTCCTTTGTAGTTATGCCTATGAGAGGTTTCGATGTTATTTTGGGTATGGACTGGTTATCGTCATACCGGGCAGTTATTGATTGCTACCGCCAGAGAGTCACTTGTTGTACCGTGAATGGTGAGTGTTTTCATTTTCTGGGGGACCGTGTTGGTAATGTTTTGCCACCGGGGTATGTTCCACGAGGACGGAGTGAGCTTAGTGGTCTACTTGCTAACCTCTCGATTAGTGAGGACGGTGAGACTCAGATTGTGTTGCCAAGGGTGGTGTGTGAGTACTCGGACGTTTTTCCCGAGGATCTTGTTGGTTTGCCACCGCATCGAGAGATTGAATTCTCTATTGACTTAGTGCCCGGCACGGCGCCGATTTCTATGGCACCTTATCGTTTTGCCCCAGCTGAGTTAGTTGAGTTGAAGATCCAACTCCAGGAGTTGCTAGATAAAGGCTTTATACGTCCTAGTGTTTCACCTTGGGGAGCACCGGCCCTCTTTGTTAAAAAGAAAGGTGGTGCTTTGAGACTTTGTATAGATTACCGGAAATTGAATCGGGCTACGGTTAAGAATAAGTATCCTATGCCTCGTATAGATGATCTGTTTGACCAGTTGAAGGGTTCCCGTTGTTTCTCTAAGATAGACTTGAGATCGGGTTACCACCAGTTGAGGGTCAGAGAAGAGGATATTCCGAAGACGGCATTCCGTACGCGGTATGGCCATTATGAGTTTTTGGTGATGCCATTCGGGCTCACCAATGCACCGGCAGTTTTTATGGATTTGATGAACCGGATATTCCGGGAATTTCTAGATCGTTTTGTAGTCGTCTTCGTGGACGACATCCTTATCTATTCACCTTCAGAGGAAGAGCACGAGGAACACTTGAGGGTGGTGCTTGATTTACTTAGAGCCCATCAGCTTTATGCTAAGTTTGGGAAGTGTGAGTTCTGGCTAGAGGAGGTAAAGTTCTTAGGCCATGTAGTTTCTAGGGAAGGGGTGTCTGTTGATACATCCAAGACAGAGACAGTGCAAGATTGGGTACAGCCTAAGAGTGTGTTTGAGATCCGCAGTTTTCTGGGATTAGCTGGGTATTATCGCTGGTTTGTAAGAGATTTTTCCAGATTAGCTTCGCCTTTGACTAGTTTGACTCGGAAGGGAGTCAAATTTGTTTGGAGTGAGACTTGTGAAAAGTCGTTCCAGGAGTTGAAAGTTAGACTGACCACTGCTCCAGTCTTGATTATTCCGGAGAGAGGGTTGGGTTATGCAGTCTATTGTGACGCCTCACGAGAGGGTCTTGGTTGTGTGTTGATGCAAGAGGGGAAAGTGGTTGCCTATGGCTCACGTCAGTTAAAAGTTCACGAGAAGAATTACCCTACGCATGATTTAGAGTTAGCAGCTGTGATATTTGCCTTGAAGATTTGGAGACATTATCTTTACGGTGAGAGGTTCGAGGTATTCTCGGATCATAAGAGTCTGAAATATCTGTTCACACAGAAAGACTTGAACTTGAGGCAGAGGAGGTGGATGGAATTTATTGAGGATTATGACTTTGAATTGCATTATCATCCGGGAAAGGCCAATGTGGTGGCCGACGCCCTTAGCAGGAAACCTGTTGGTGACATAGCTAGTATAGCCATCCGAGAGTGGGAGATGTTAGGTGCACTTGGAGAGTTTGATTTGCTTCTGGGCGAATCCGTCGAGGCTGCGGCCTTGTTTTCTGTTGTTGCGCAACCTACACTTGTGATTCGAGTGTTAGAGGCTCAGAGGGGCGACCTTGAGGTAGAATCCCTCCGTGAGAAGATTTCTGGTGGGAAGGTTGAGAAAGGTTTGACGGTGTATCCCGACCTGAGTGTGAGATACCGAGACCGTCTGTTTGTGCCGGAGTCTCATCGAGAGGAGGTACTCCGAGAGTTTCATCATTCACGCCTTGCGGTGCATCCGGGAGGTACCAAGATGTATCGGGATTTGGGTCGCCAGTTTTGGTGGCGGGGTATGAAGAGAGATGTGGCAGCTTTCGTGTCTAAGTGCCTTACTTGTCAGCAAGTGAAGGCCAAACATCAGAGGCCAGCGGGTTTGTTGCAACCCTTGCCTATTGCCAAGTGGAAGTGGGAGCATGTCACTATGGACTTCGTTGTAGGTCTTCCGAGGACTCAGCGGGGCAGTGATGCTATTTGGGTGGTTGTAGACCGGTTGACTAAGTCGGCGCACTTCATTCCTATGCGTGTTAGAGATTCAGTAGATCATCTTGCCGACTTGTATATTCGGGACATAGTGAGGTTGCACGGGGTTCCAGTGACGATCGTCTCCGATAGGGACCCTCGTTTTACTGCCAGATTATGGCAGAGCTTGCAGAGCGCCTTAGGTACTAAGTTGACCTTTAGCACAGCTTATCATCCTCAGACTGATGGGCAGTCCGAGCGTACTATTCAGATCCTTGAAGATATGCTTCGGGGTTGTGTTCTTGACTTTAGCGGGTCATGGGAGAGGCACTTGCCATTAGTGGAGTTTGCCTACAACAACAGCTTCCAGTCTAGTATCGGTATGGCACCGTTTGAGGCCTTATACGGCCGACCATGTAGGTCTCCTGTTTGTTGGGCCGAGGTGGGTGATGCACCTCTGTTGGGTCCGGAGTTAGTGAGGGAAACGACGGAGAAGGTTGAGCTTATCCGTAAGAGGCTTGTTACAGCCCAGAGTCGTCAGAAATCTTATGCCGACCGTAGGAGGAGACCTTTGGTGTTTGAGGTGAGTGATCATGTCTTTTTGAAGATATCACCAAGACGGGGATTGATGAGGTTTGGGAAGAGCGGGAAGTTGTCCCCTCGATTCATTGGTCCTTTTGAGATCCTTGACAGGATTGGCGAGACTGCTTATCGTTTAGCTTTGCCGCCGCAGTTGTCCGGAGTACATGACGTGTTTCATGTGAGTATGCTTCGGAAGTATGAGCCGGATCCATCACATGTATTGGATTGGACCGATTTAGTAGTTGATGAGGATGTCTCGTATGAGGAGAGACCGGTTAGGGTCTTGGATAAGCGGGATCAAGTCTTGCGAGGCAAGACCATTCCTTTAGTGAAAGTTTTGTGGAAACATCACGGGGTGGAGGAAGCCACATGGGAACGTGAGTTGGAAGTCCGCGAGAAATATCCGGACATGTTTATTGATTTGTAATCTTGTAGTTAGATTTTGTAATATTGTCGAACTTTAAAGCTTTTTATATATGTCTTAAGCTGTAAAACATTTAGAATGTTTTGGTTAACGGAAATATTTTGGAACTTGCCTCGAAATGGAAGTTTAATGGAACATTGTATATATTGAATATATTGAAAATTGTTGAAATTGAAAGAAAATTGCATAGTGTTAATGCAGGTTGAAATATATGGTTGTTTTGCATATTGTGGCATGCCTCTTTGTTAAGAGATGGAATGGCCGGTGTTGGGTCAAGTTGTTTATTAGTGAGTTATCATATGGTTGGAATTTGAGAAAAACTTGTTTTCGAAACCTTGTGCTTAATTTCGGGGACGAAATTCTTTTAAGGAGGGGAGGTTATAGCGACCCCGGTCTTTTCTCTTTAAATTATTGTATCCGGACTTAGGTTCTGTGGATCCTGTCATTACTTATTGGTTGTTGTTGTCCTTTAATCTCTTTGTATTTGAAGTATAGGTTGTGTTGGGCGGGTCTGTTACAGGTTGGTTGATTTTGGATGCCAATAGGTGATGCCCAGATTTTGGCCTTCACGCTCGAGCGGAAGTTTTAACGCTCGAGCGGTCCCTTCGTTGTTGCTTCTCCGCTCGAGCGGGAATCTTGACGCTCGAGCGTGATTTTCCATCCCCCAGTATTTTGCTCTGCAGTTCTTCCGCTCGAGCGGTAGTTTTTACGCTCGAGCGTGATCCCTTGTTTTTGCTCCTCCGCTCGAGCGGGGAGTTTGACGCTCGAGCGGGTACCAGCGCCTGCAAAACTTCTGGAAGGGTGCAAACGACGCTCGAGTGGCTTTCTTCACGCTCGAGCATGATTCTGTGTCTTACGCTCGAGCGGGGCTTTCTACGCTCGAGCGTAGAGTCGATTATATCAGTCCGTGATTTCACTTTTTGGATCACTTTTTGACCTACCTTTTCTTTCTTAACCTTTAAAAACCGCCATTTGAGAGTTTCTCTCTCTACTCTCACCTTCTCTCTAAGATTTGATCTATTCCTTGTGGTCTTCTACCCTAGTTCCTTTGGAAGAAAGGTAGAGCTTCGCGAGATCTTTCTTTTAATCTGAAAAAGAGAGGATTTGGAGCACTTTGGATTTTGGGTCATCATCTCCATCTTCTCTATTTTAGTTGTGATCTTCAAGGTAGGGATTTCCTACTCTATTTTATAAGCTTTGTTCTAAGTTTTGGTATTTTAAGATGTTGGGGTTACTTAGATAATTTTGGGAAAAACCCTAGTTGTATTTATTAATTAATTTGTAAAATTAATTTAAGGGAATTGGGGAATTTGGTTAAATTCATGAAATTGATGAATTCATTGATTAAATGGTGTAGTTGGATGATTTAAATCACTCACCTATTGAATTGTTGATATATTTATTTCCAGTCTAGAAATAACTGTTTTGGGCTATCGGTGGAGGATAGTCGTGATTGTTGTAGACATTGCATGTGGATTAGGAATAACTGAAACTAATCACATTGGTTAAGTCATTAATTTTGACTATTGAATTAATACTGAAAATACGGGTATTGGTTGAGCATTGCATTTGCATATTGTGTGGGAGGAGATAGGGGATGTACTCCACGGTTTAGGGGAAGATAGGGGATGGACCTCTAAACCGGATTTTTGTTTGGGAGGAGATAGGGGATGGACTCCATTAGCACCATTTTTATGTGTGCTTATTATATTGAAGTGTTTTTACATGATTATTGATACAGCACTAAAATGTGTATCAAATGGGAAGTATGAAGTGTTTTGATATGAGCATGAGTCTCATTTGTTTTGTTGATATTGGAAGTAATGTGAATATGATATATAATTCACTGTTGTGAGTTTGGCCAGGTTCTGAGCCATGTTGATAATAATGGAAAGTGAAATGTGTCTTAGACATGTTTAATGATAAAATTGATTATCTTGGTTAACCATCTATTGAATGCTATGGCTTTATTCAATGCTTATATTTGGTTTAGTATTCTTCTACTGGGCTGTGGCTCACCCTTTATGGGAACATCATTTTCAGGTTCAGGTGATAAGCTACCTCCACGGACTTAGCCTGGAAGGATTTGATGTTTGGGATTTTGAAGACTTGTCTTTAGTTATATGCTTTATTTTGTTATTTTTGAGATTTCATGTAAACATTCAAGCCTAGGGCTTAACTTGTAAATGAGTTAGTACTCATCCTTTTTGTGTCCAAGTGTTAGCTTGGAAAGATGTAAGCCCTTAGGGCATTTATTTTGATGTTGCAGGATGTTACATGTGATGTCTTTCAATAAG
Organism: Camellia sinensis; assembly: GCF_055761805.1. Lineage (NCBI taxonomy): Eukaryota > Viridiplantae > Streptophyta > Magnoliopsida > Ericales > Theaceae > Camellia > Camellia sinensis. The sequence continues at coordinate 126,657,414 of NC_138974.1, forward strand.
AATACTCTGATGACTAACTCAAATGATTCGTTTTCTTTTATAAATGCATGTTAATGTTATGGTTATTATGGGTTTATTTGAGGGCGTTACAAGATAGTCTTAGGTACATTTGAGAATCAAAACACATCTAGACACTCAGAGGGGATGACCGGGAGAGAAACATAATAGTCCAACCAATGTTGTGACCTAAGTTGGCTTTTGTGCAAATGCATTTGTTTAGGCTATCAATTTTGTGTATTTTCTGTTTTAGGAAAGTTTTCACTTATCAATTACAGATTTCCTGATTTATATGCTGCTATTTGTTATGGTAAGTTTCTACTCCTTTCTGGTATCTAAATTTGAGCTGAACTCAAATTTGCTATCTTTGGCAATTGCATATTTTTCTTTATTAATTTCGTGTTTTACAAGGAATTAAATTTGATTACATAACTTCCTAGTGGTGCAAGTCATCTTGTACAGTAGACAGACCTACCATGTTACACCTTCTTTGGTGCTTTTAGCAGATTGCCTTCCCTATGAAAAGCAAAAACTACAATTTTGGATTAGATTTATAAACATAATTTTCTAGAAGCTTAAGGACATCACCTTCTTGTCTCCACAAACTTTTCTTCCTAGTTCTCCTGCATTTAATAAATCCAACCCTCGGTCTCCCTTTTCTGCCAGAAGCACAGACACAGACAATGTATTGACATTTGGGAAGACCATTTCCCTTATTGTTGAAATCCGACCAAATATTAATGAGGTACTATGTACAAGCGATGGCGGAGCAATATTAATGAGTTACACTAGATTTTGTTCAAATCTGTAATAGCTTTATGACTAGATCAGGCACTTTAGATGGCATCTGTATGCATTGGAATTTTCATTAAATGGTTTGTCTTTTATTTTGCTGCTTTCCAGATTTTGATGCCTATCTTCCCTGGACAGCTATGTCACATTCGTAAGAACCTGTTCCATGCAGTTTTTGTTTTGGATCCTGGTTCAGCTTGCGGTCTTTAGGCAAGTATTTAATATCTGTCAACTAATCTGAGTTTCTTGTTGCATTTCATTATCACAGGAATTGCTCATGTTTTTTTTTTCTCCTTTGGTATTTGTAGTCCATTGACATGATTATTTCTTTGTATGAGAATAATCTTCCAATGAGATTTGGGGTGATATTGTTCTCTACGAAGTTCATCAAGATGATTGAAATGAATGATGGCGAAATCCCAGCAGCTCCAATGAGTAATGATGATGTATCCAGTCTGGTAATGCTTCTCTCTATCTTATTCAATGCTTGTGATAATGTCTTCTAACTAAAAGTACATTGAGCGTATTTGCAAGTCAATTGGGTTCAAGGACAATATTACCTTAGATAACATGTAACCCTTGATCCGATGCCTGTTCTTGAACCACACTGATGTGACTTTGCCAGATTAGAGGAAGTATTTTGACATAATTCTCGATAGTGTTGCATTGTGCCTTACTGGAGCAAGGAATAAGAATTGTTGTCAAATTTTTTATGAATTTCAATGATGATGAGCATTTCTGTTCTATTATCTAGGCTTTAATTTTAAGGGATTGTTCTGCCTTATTTTGCAAACCAGTAATGCTGGAGGTGACTGATATCACATGCCGTTGTATATATTTGTAAACAAGAGGTTGCTACTAGTCCTCCAGATATTTAATTGGGCTTAGCTGCCACCTGACTGCCCGCCCATCCTGAAATTTATTGGTGGAGCCTAATTTGAACTTGGTCATAGTGGCCTGAACTTGAAGTTTGGCTGATCTTTTTCCCAATATGAAATGAAGCTTTGAATTATTTTTTATGTTATATATGTGTTTTTCAATTGTATTGTAGAAAAGCACAATCATAGAAAGAGGCGAGATAGGGATAAGGTATTTGAACTGCAGTCAGTTAAGTTAGACCTAAGGTTTAGCAGACTTTTTATTTATGCTGAGTAATGTTTCAGGTGTAGGTTGGCCTAACTGAGAGTCGTAGAAGTAAATTCTAAGGACTTTTTAAAACGTGTCAGCAGATCTGTTATTTGGTATCCATTATTTATTTATTTAAAAGTTTTGTTGCAACACCTCATGATCTATCTTACAAACGAAATCATTGTAAGCAGCTTTTGTGCTTTGTGTTTTGTCCACTTATTCCATAAATTTATTGTGATGCTAATGAAAATTGTTATCATGACTCTGTTTTGCAGATCATATGTCTTTTTATTTAAATTAAGGAACATCACGGGATTCACATGGCTTTCCAGTTTTTGAGCTATGTATGACTTTGGAATCTATATTATTCTTATTTGCATATTCTGGGATGTAAAAGAAATCGTTTCTCAGTTTTGTTTCTTTCTCAACATTTTGTTGTTTTGCCGGTTCATGTTTTCTCTTATTCTCTGAAAATACTGAAACAAAATATAAAGACCACAAATCTTTGGACAAGTAAAGAAGTTCATGAATCATGAATATAAAAACTTTATGGAGACTCTTTCTTAGGATCAAGGCCAATAAACATAAATGAGTGGTAAAACACATTCTTGATATCACCTTTGCTGTTGCAGTTCCTGTCTCATGCTAATTTTGCAATTGCTATTTACCTCCATCTCATGTTTTTATGCACTGTCCAAACTTCAAATTGTTTGTTAAAAAGGGCATGCTTGAATATGTGATTAAAGAAATAAGAAAAGCTACAAATTCATCAGATAATATATTCTCAAAAAATCACAAAAAATAAAATGATACAATTTTATTGCGTTACTTACTGTTACCAAGTTCTGGTACTGGTAATTTGAGGAAACTCAACTCACTAACGCCTTGTCGCAAAGGTTTTGGTACTTTTGTTCTATTTAGATAGAAATGTCACCAATGTTTAATGAGAAAGTTAGGAGATTCTTTAATGGGTCTGGGTGTGTAATCCTGTGCACACTTCCGGATGTGTGTGAAACCAATTAATTGGCAATTTCTAAAGCTTCTTGTTTTTTCATGTCTTGTGAGTGTGTCATGTGTCTCAGGGTAGCATCATTAAATTCATCTCAAAATTGCTCTAGATTGAGTTCCATTTTACTTGTTATATGGCAGATAAATAAATTACGGATTGAGTCAGCAGATCCTACAGAAGATGCTCCTGAAATGCATCATGTGGAAGGGGCATTTGTTGAAACATTATTGTAAGTTTTTGTATTTTTAAATTTTGAACTTAAAATTATTGCAAGTCTGAAAGATATTTTACAGTTGAGTTCATTGTTATGTGTACATAATGTTTCTGATCATTCTGCATGCATATTTAAGAGTTGATTATTGTATCATCGTCTTATTATGTCCAATTGAGGTTGATGTAGATGTTCTCAATTTCTTTTGGTTGATTGTTCCTTTTAGTAGTCTACCACTCAAATGTACTTATATTCTGTAGACCAAAGGCTAAATCTCCACCTCAAGATGCTTTACTAAAACTAGAAACAGAGCAAACTTTCACTGAACTATCTCAAGAGAGCTCCATGTTTGTTTTTAAGCTGGGTTTAGTTAAGCTCCAATGCTGCCTCTTGATGAATGGGCTTGTTGTTGATGCTAATGAGGTACTTGCTCGAATCTCTTGTTGCTTCTTCTTCCTCCATAATAATATATTCTTCTATTTTCTTAGCTTTTGTCTTTGACTGTGGTAAGATTTCATTTAAATTTTGTTTGTTTTTTGTAGATTTCTGTCAGCATGTCGTATATGCTCTTACAAGAGATATGGGTTCTTAAGTTGGATTCTTCATGATCTCCCATGACCATTAGCACAAGAATGACATATTTAGTTTAGAAGGCAAAGTTGATTATTCTTTTTTTCCACTTTACATATAATTGGCTACTTTTCTTCTCTTTTACTTTTGATCCCTGGTTTTGTAACTCTGTTCCAGGTAAATCAACCCTTTAGCCTTACTAGACTTCTGTCACTCCTAGTTTTCAAAATTTGTAAAGTCTTAGGTCTCATGAACGATGAAAGGGATGCGATGCATCATTGTGTCATTCACATCATGGATGATGCTTTAAAATTATAGGTTTATTATGGATTGAATGAATTATTAGGAATTACAGGTGTATTGTTTTCTTTCTTTTGGCGACCAATTTATTAGTCGGGACAAATAAATAATTTTTTTTTGCAAAAAATGACAATTGCCGACCAAGAGTTTTGGTCGCAAAAAATACATGTATTGCCGACCAAAACAGCTCTTGGTCGTGGAATCTCACTTTTGCCGACCAAAAGTTTTGGTCGCGAAAAGACACAAATGGCGACCAATTTTTTTGGTCGCGAAATGTGATAATTGGCGACCAAAAAATTTGGTCGCGAAATGTGACAATTGGCGACTAAGAAATTTGGTCGGGAAAATATCACTTTTCGCGACCAAAGTGTTTTGGCGACAAAATAAATTAGTCGCGGTAATTAAATATTTAGCGACCAAAAATTTAGTCGGCAAAGTCTAACTTTTGCCGACCAACCACAATTTTGGTCCCGAATTACTTTTGCCGACCCTCAATTGGTGACCAAAGTAGCGACCAAAAAAATTGGTCGCGGATAACTTTTGCCGACCAAAAATAGACTTTTAGCGACCAATTTTTTTGTTGCCAAAAGTGTTAATTCTTGTAGTGTTAAGGAGGCAGCTAATCGATTAGATGGTACTGTTACGTCTCACTTCAATGATCTGAACTGTTTATTTAAAATTCTCACCAACCAATTTTGTTTTTATTTTTATTTTTGTTTTAATTTTTGTTTTTGTTTTTTTTTTTTTGTTTTTGTTTTTTGTTTTTTGAATGAATAACAGAGGAGTATGATCTAATTAGAGAGGAAGAGTGGTATTTCTTCACCCCAAGAACTAAAAAATGTGCAGGGGATAACTAGCCCGATAGGTCTGCTGGTAATGGATTCTGGAAAGCGACCGCAGCTGATATCCCCATCTATAGCAATGCAAAAATAGTGAGTTATAAAAGGCACTGGTTTTTTGTGAAGGGTCAAGAAGTGCCAGGAGAGAAGGTAAAACTCATTGGTTAATGCTTGAAAATAGACTTCACGAGGGGATTGACATGAAGGTAACTCGCCAATTCTCTTTATAAATTTATTACACATCATCATGTTAAATAATAGTATCAAAATACAAATTGATATTGATAATGAAGGATATATTCCGATATTAAAAAAAAAAAAAAAACTGCATAGTAATATGAATCATATATCGGACAATATCAAGTAATATGTTGAATACATCTTAGGTGGTGAATTGTGGTTTGGTAAACTCCTGTCTTTCTGCTTCATTGCATGCATGTTAATGTATCCTAGTAATTTATCAGATTCATTTTTTTTTAGAAACTTATTTACCAAATATAAGTGGATTTGTACTTGTTTTTTAAACTCAAGTTATTTCACGAAGTTAGTGTTTCAAAGTTTTATTTCAATTTTTTTTTAATAAATTAATTAAAATTGTGTTTTCGAAAGAAAATATTATTTTTACAGAATCTTTGTACATTGTTTTTTTGTTAGAATAATATGGTGGTGGAGGGCCTCACTGATTGAGTGATTAAAACATGAATTATTGTTTGGTTTTTTGTTTTTAATCCATATTTTTATTTTTCGTAATTTTTTAATATTTTGGTTAATTATATATATATATATATATATTTAGATGCATCTAATTTAGATGTACTTCAAAAATAAAATATTTGTGAAGAATTTTCTTAAAAAATCAATAAATACAAAAAAAAAATGTAATGAATTTTTGTATTTTTTAGCATTTAGTGAATTTTTTTAAGATTTTTTTTAAAAAAAAATTATATTGTTTAACTGTATTTAGATTAAGTGAATCTAAAAAATAAAAATATTAATTAAATTATTTAAAATTTTTACTTGAAAATAAAATAAATATTTTGACATTAGCAAGACCCAAAAGATAAAATCATTTATGTGAAAATATATATTTTTTAATTTTTTATTTATTTCACAGAACTAAATATTTTTGTTTTTGCTTATGTTTTTGTTTTTGTTTTTGTTTTTAAAAAAACAAATTTTTTAAAAACTCAACGACCTCACTCCCAACAAAAGCAAAGCAGAGAGAAAACAAAAATCATCATTATATCTCTACAAAACCCTTGAACTAAAACAACAATTTTCACATTTCCAAAACTCTTTTGACACATCTCAATGCACAAGTAAACTAATGCTAAGAAATAACTGCATTTTGGTCAATGTACAATGTACCATCCACACACACTGAAACCCTAATTCTTCTTTTTCTCTCTTTCTCTCTTGATACTACACTAGCCTATGTTTCAAAACCACGATGATATTCTACCAAATCTTGAGCCTGTAAATGTTAGATTTCTCTTTGCTGGTTAGGGACAAAACTACATATAGACCTACAGGGGCCTGGCCCCATAGTTCTAAATATCTGCCGGTACGGTACGTACAGGCCGATTCGTATCGAAAAATCAGAGGACCAATTCAGATATGGACCGATATAGCGGTGAGACTGAAATTCGCAGCTGTAGCGCCCGAGTCCCTGTACGTAGCGGCTTGAATCCGATACATTGGACGATACAGTCCGATTCTCGCGCGGTATGGATGAAAATCAGTGCAGAGAACTACTCGTGGCTCTGATGCTATTTCTGGTTTTGGATTGTTGGTCTTTGCTAAAGTGAGAGTGCAACTATGAGGTTCACGAAAAGGTCGTGCTATCCTTCGGCAGCTTCCGGCGTATTTCAGAATGCGTTTGTTGGTCATGCGTCGGTGAGTGAAGCTTTGAGGCTACAGCAAGCTATGCATGATGTGGAGCTGCCGAGTATATATCTTATATTTATATTTTATATAAATGTAAATTGATAGCTTTGGGCCAGAATATTATGCTGAAGAGTTGTAGGTTGTTTTGAGCAATCTTGGGCCCATAACTAACTCGTGGGTCTAGTTGGTGTACAATGAATTTATTTTAAATGGTAGATAATTGAAAGTTATAATTGAGACTAAAATAAATATATATCATTTTAGTTGAAAATGAGTTAAAAGTGTTTATACATATCAAAATTTTGATTAAAATGTGACAAATTAAGGGTAAAAGAGCCAAAAAATGCATAAAATTGAGTTTCAAAGGGATTGTTAATAATTTTTAAAATTTCACGGCCGCGACAACTGATTCCCGATACGTACCGGCCGATACTACTGATACCGATACTCCGCGATCGATACCGTTACGTTACCCGATACCGCGATTTAGAACTATGCCTGGCCCCCTACTTTGCCCCCCTACTTTGCACAAGATGCTTTGCCATAGATAGATTTAGTTCAACACACCAACTTCTCTATGGGCCCCCTTCCATCTTATAATTTTAACTATTTTCTTTAACAGTTCTATATAATACAATAATAGTATAATATATAAAAAAATGTTATTATAAGAAATATATGATTTCTATTTTTATGAAAGTTTAAAATATTTGTAGTGTTATATGTAGTAAATGTTACGAGTAGTTAATTTATGGTGTGCATCTCTAAAGTAAAAATGAAAGTGAAAGTGAAAGTTATGAATTATTGTAGTTACGTTATGAACGGTGTAGTGTAAATCTTACGAATTATTTGTGATGCAAAATGATACAAACTATTTTGGTGAAAGAAGTTTCAATTTGTTATGGTTATGCTACAGACATATATTGTGATACAATATGCACCTTTAAAGAGTGCACACCATGATAACTCCCTAACATATTATGTTTTAATATATATTTTTAATTATATTATTCACTTCATAAATGAAATTATTTATCGCTACTGCAATATAAAAACTCCCATTGATTAGTGATGCTATAATGTAATATTAATGTTACATCAAATATTTAATAAAAATAAGAGTTTATCCATTTTCAATTAATAGCATCAAAAATCACAATTGTTTATTGCATAAAAATCCATTACTTTACATCTAACCTCACTTATCTTCCTATGTTTGTTTTTGGCCCCCTAATAATCGAATTTTGGGTCCATCCTGGCTGTGGTATAGAAACCCTATTTTGGAAAACCCACCCAAGATTCTAACCAAACTTTAATGTTGGAAATTTTCATTCTATTTTTTCAAATAAAATTTTCAAGAAAAAAAATCTTTACAAAACATATTATTTTTGACCTAAAATAATTTGTTAATAATATTTTTACAATTATAAATTATACTAATAATAAATATTTTGACTTAAAATGAAAAAGCCATAAATGGCCACGTGAGTATGATTTTTTGTATAGAAATGTAATTGCATTGCACAACAGTACATGATTTATAAATACAAGTTATCATAAATTTATTTTGAAAATAGAAAAATTATACTTTGTACAATATTATTATAAATAATTAATTCCAAACAATTAACATTTTAAAATTTTATTATTTATAGTAATACTAAAATATCAATTTATAGCTCATATTCATTATATATTTGGACCCTACATTACACAATTTAATTTATGTGGGGACATATTTTGTGAATGACAACACGTGGTCAAGGTGATGCCAAAGTGTCAGCCGAAATGCCACATGGCCTGGTCCTGATGCCGAGATGATCTCAGCTAGGCCAAGGTTATCTACGAAGATACCAAAAGCCAAGATGAGCAGATAAGGGACAAGAGACCAAGAATAGGAGCAGATTTCAGTCTAGATAAAAATAAAGCTTAAAAGGAGTTTATCTCTATCTAAATAAGGATCTAGGATAGACATTGAGCCTGAGTCCATGAAAGCTAGGCTTCTAGAGGGATTAGGTCAGTGCTGACTAGAAAAGTAGTGCACCCCCGGTGGGTTGCAGGTATGCTTTTTATATTCTGTCTAGTGAATTAAGCACTATGGGTTATCTTTAAGAGATATTTGATTAATAACTTGATTGTCGGAGTACCCTCGGGTGGACGAACCACTGCCAGATTCTTTTCTTTCTGTGACAGGTTGTTCAGGCTTAATCTATTCTATCCGTGCTCTCTAGCTGAGTTTCCATGTTTGGTTGTGTGGTCAAAAATCAACACCTACAATTTGGCGTCGTCTGTGGGAACGTAAGGAGAATAGATGGCCAACGACGGACAGAATAAGAAGATTGTGGGTGACATCCCTGGTGGGAGTTGTAAACATACCGATCCTGACATGGCGGAGGAGAACCCTAATGAATGACCACAGGATCAGAATCCCAAGGAGAAAGACGTCGGCCAAGAGGGAGACACATCGAAGAAAGCAGGTCAAGGTGAGTATTACAACGAAAGGGACCTCCAGGTATGGCAAGATAGATGCTTGAGGAGGGATGACGAGATGAAGGGAATGGCAAACAAGCTGGTAGACCTATAATCGGTTGTCAACTTCATGCTATAGAATAACTTCACGCAACCACCGTTTCCATTAAAGGACACGTCGATTCCCACAGCCAAGAATGACGCCCAGAAAGGGGGCCAAAAAACAATCCCAGCAGTTCCTCAGCATGACAAGGTGAAAGAACACTCACATCAGCCTTCACGGGATGCTGGGAGAGCAGAGTCTAGAAGAGGAGAGTCTCAGAGGACACTTTAGACCAAGGGGACTTATGTCAAAGAACATCGATATGTTCAAAGGAAGGAACTTAGTTTTGACACGGTGAATGAAGAGAAGTCCAAGAGGACTTATAATGACGCGGAGAACAGCGCACCAAAAAGGTTGAAATCCATTGACAGCCAAGCCCCTGATCAGACTAAGGAGGATTTGAGAGATTACCTCCAGAGGAAGCGACAGAATGCCGAGGTCACATCTTCGGTCAAGCTAAAAACACCATTCTCAGTGGAGTTGGATACATTCAAGGTCCCAAAAAAGTTCCATATGCCGAGGTTCCAGATATATAACGGTAAGTCCGATCCGAACAATCATGTCGGCTTATATTTGAATTCAATGGCACTGTATACCAGGAATGAACCGTTGCTCTACAAGTTGTTCCCCTCATCCATTGGGAAAATTGCATCAGATTGGTTTCACAAGTTGCAGAAAGGAACTGTGAAGAGTTGGAAAGGCCTAGCTGAGATGTTTGTGGAAGATAGAAATTGAGAACTTACCAAATAGAGCCGAGGAACCGTAGCCAGAGTAATGATCGCCAGAGTAAGATGGCAGTAAACGCTGGAGTGGAATAGTGAAAAGAGTGCCGGAGGAGACGATCGGTGCAGTTATAGAAAGCTCAAAGAAACGACAATGGTGGTTTGGGAGTTTTTCTTTTGCTTTAGAGAGAGAAAGCTTGAGCGAAGGGAGAATGAAAGAATGAAAAGTGAAGAGGCAGAGAGAGAGAAAGAATTTTTGTTAAAACGCGAAAATGCGACAAAACATAATTAAACGCCTTGGACGACATGCTTGTCAGGCAGCGTACGCAGAAGCAACGCGACCTGATAGCGCGTGTCATGTATAGACCAATGAGGAAAGGGCGTGTGGAGGAAACGATTGAGAAAACCGTGCGTCATAGCTCATGCGCAGATGAAACTCTTGGAGTTCTTGAGTTAATGAAGCAAAAACGTCGGCTATATGAACGATCTCGGTTAAAGAACTCAAAGAACCTAGCTATTTGTTCTTTGACATTTATGAAGTGGACTGCAGAGTCTTGGACATGCGAATCCAACGAGTGATGATCTCGGTAGTGAAGAGTAAAGTAAGTCTTAGTCGACGTGCTATGTGGATAAGCGGTGTAGGTTCTATCATCTCAGGATGCCGAGGTAGTAGAACCTAGGAGGCAGTTGTGGGGACATATTTTGTGAATGACAACATGTGCCAAGGTGATGCCGAAGTGTCAGCCAAGGTGCCACGTTGCCTGGTCTAGATGCTGAGGTGATCTCGGTTAGGCTGAGATTATCTACGGAGATATCGGAAACCAAGATGAGCAGATAAGGGATAAGAGTCATAGAACATGGGAGGATCTCAGTCTGCATAAAGATAAAGCTCAAGAGGAGTTTATCTCTATCTAAACAAGGATTTACGGTAGGCATTGAGCCTAAGTCCATCAAAGCTAGGCTTCTAGAGGGATCAGGTCAGTGCTGGCTATAAAAGTAGTGTGCCCCCAGTGGGTTGAAGGTATGCTTTTTTTATTCTGTCTAGTGAGTTATGCACTATGGGTTATCTTTGAGAGATATTTGATTACTGACTTGATCGTCGGAGTGCCCTCAAGTGAACGAACCACCGCCAGATTCTTATCTTTCTGTGACAGGTTTTTCCAGCTTAATCTATTCTGCTGGTGCTCTCTAGCTAAGTTTTCATGTTTGGTTGTGTGGTCAAAAATCAACACCTATAATTTCAATGACACAAACACATTACGGGTAAAAATATAGCACGATTTTTGTGGGTCAATAGAATTTCCATAAGAAAAACAACATTTCAGTTGTATAATGAAAAGATAATCTACTTTTTCCATCCCAAAATAGTAGTTTCTTATTTCATTTTTTATTATTTCAAAATATTAATTTCTTTTCAAAGATTAAGAACTAAAATAACATGAATTTTTAATTTTGCTCTTCTTTTAAATTTATTAGTTATGACGATTGATATTTCTAAGAAAAAGTCCAAGGGTATTTTTAAAATTTTAATACTTTTGAAGTGTAATAATTATACTGTATAAAAAAAAAAGAGTTGAATTTCCTAAGAAAGAATAAAATATTTTGGGATGGAAGAAGTTCTCTTAGGGGAATCACATATAGGTGGAAGGGGGATACAAGTGTCAGTTGCACCCCTCTATGTATTGGTATTTTTTTTTTTTTTTTCAACTCACTTGTATGTAGTTTTCCTAAGTTTTTTCATGACGATGCAAAATGGCTAAAACAGTCAATAAAGATAAATAAAAAAAAATACTAAAATAATTAATAAGATAAAATGTCACATCTTATCCAACAATCAATTATTTTTTCTCTTACAACCATCTATTCAGCTACCAAAAAAAAAAAATCATAAATCATCCAAAACACAATTTTTTTCATCTTATAAAATAATTAAAAAATTAAAAAGTAACTAAAATAGCCAATATCCAAAAAATTCTATACATTAGACTTGTATCAATTTTTTTTAAACTTATAATACAATTACTTTTAAACTATTTAGGTTTCATTTGAGAAGTTGGCTGATTTTTTAGCTTTTTGAATTTTTAACTATTTTATCTTGGAACTAAAAAATTCGTTTGGGTTGACTTATTTGATTTTTATGAGAGAAAAAATAAAATAATTATAATTTAAATATAATATTTTATCTTATTAATTTTTTAATCTATTTTATCTTTTTATAATTAAAAAAATCTTCAATCTCATTTTAGTCCATTGCAAGACGAGGCTTAATTTCGTCATTTATAGAATAAGGGTGTGATGGAAAGGGATTCAAAGGGCATGCTCATTAGGCCTGTTTGGTAGAACTTAAAAGGTACTTATTTTAGCTTTTGACTTAATTTGAGCCATAATGTTGTGTTTGGTACAACTTAAATTATCAGATTGTAACTTATTTAAAACTATTTTCAACATAAATTTGGAAGCTGCTCGGGGGATGCTTAAGAATTACAGCTTAAGCGTGCAGCTGATTGGAGGCAGATGAAATGATTTAAATGCCCCTCAAAAACTTCAACAATTACGGAATTGCCACTATATAAACCCTCTTCTTTGCCCTAGCCCGCTCCTTTTCTCACACTCTCCTATCATCTTCTCTCTTGGCGACTGAAGACGATCCCCCACATCTCCAAGATCAGCCAATCGAACTCCTCCACATCTCCAAATCAACTGATCAAAATCCTTTCCTCCTTGTTTTCTGTTGAGCTGCACCAAAAAAGTAAGAGTTCATGCCTTTTGTTTGTTATATATATATACACACACATCGAGTTAGGGTTTACACTCGACAGAGATCAGATCACACTCTCTATTATCAATGGATACTTGTTAGTGGTCTCTTACGTGTTTTAATACTTGGGAAGGATTGTGGTTGTTTGGATGAGAGTACATTTGTAGTGTTAAATCAAAATTTCTGCTCAATTGCATGGTGCCCTTGCCTATTTGGTTCAGTGTTCTTGTTCACTTTTGGTTTTTTGCTGTGTTATTCCTTAAACCCTTTTTTTTAATTATATATTTTTTATTTTTGACAACTCTATTTATTGTAACTTATTCATCCATACTCGAAAACCTTTTGCTAGTAATTCTAAGTGTAATTTTGTCTCCTCATTTTCTTGATGGGCAGATGAGTGGGTTATGCATTTTGGGTTTTGATTTCTCTCTTATTGGAATTGTTTAGTCTGGTATTTTCTGACATTGAAATCTAATTTTCCAAAAAGTAAGCAAATTGTCATTGAGCTCCAAACCTAAGCTTTGTTAACTGTCATTGGACTCAAGCCTGAGATACTTCCTCACACAGAGAAAGCATTATAATTTTTTTTAAGTAGGCCAAATGCCAAATGTGGATGGCTATATTTTCTAATTTGTGTTTATTGTGTTTTGTTTTTTGATTGTTGCCTATATATCAATTAAATTGGCTTAGTGAACCTTTGAATGATTGAAACTGAAAATAAGCGAAACTATTTCTTCTACAATAGAATTACTTCAAGTGATGTCACTTGGCTAGGCAAGTAGTAAAAGTTTAAAGACATGTTTGAGGATTTTCGGAGACTACTTTGTAATTTATTTTTGTGGAGTTTTACAGAGAACCTAGCTTAGAGGATGTAGTGCACCCTTACTTACAGTAAGGCATTTAGGTCTCTTGATAGAGAGGAATTGGGATATATGGCATCTACATTGCAGTACCAATTTGCAAGTTTTATTTTTAATGCCTTAATAGTAATTTATTGTATTTTTATTGCAATGATATTTTTTTGTTCCCTTGTAAACTCAGTATTATTAAAAATAAAATAAAAAATTGAGGTAATGTAAAAATGTACCAAATTAGATACTAATTAATCAACTTCCATTAATGAAATAACTTTTTCAAAATTTAAAGTGAAGAAAAAGACAAAATTACAATTTTTATGTTCATAAGGGCAAAAATGACAATTATATAGCAAAAAGCTATTTTACAGCTTATTTACCAAACATTACTCTACTGCTTAAATCTATAGTCCCACAGTTACACCAAACATGTTACCAGTTTCTGCTCACAACTGTAAGCTATAATTTGTTAAGGTATAATCTATAATCACTTTCCTACATGTAATGACCCAGAATTTTTTTTTTTTAAATAGTCAGTGCATAATTTAATTAAGCAAATTTTCGGATTTGACTGCTGTGTAAATTCTGTGCGAAAACAGTTCGGTTTTGTATTTTTTTAAAATAGTTCCCGATCTCAGAAAATTATGAAACTTTTATATGTCGTTCACATATGAGTCTAGCACGTTGGATACAAATTTTAGGATTTATTGATGAGTATTTATTTTATGAAAATTTGCAGACTGATCGGTGTTCGCTCTAGTGTACTGCAGGATTTTATTATTTAATTTTGAATGTTCAGACCATGACTTGAGATAAATTTGTTGGGTCTATTTTGATATATAATTGGGTCATGTTTGGTTTATAGGTGAGAATTTAATTCAAGACCCATGGCTTGGATTCAATTTAATTTGAGTTTGTTTATGACTCATATTTAATTGTTTGATCTCTTTTAATTACGTGATTGGTAGTGACCATATTATGAGTTGCAATTATTTATTATATATGGTTATAATATATATTTGAAAGTTGAATTTATGGTGTGTACCATACGGTGAAAAATTATATATTTTGTAGTGAATAAAAATGTGTGTATATTTTGCAATGAGCAAAATATTATATTTTGTGGTGTACAAAAATGATATAACTTTATCTGATGTTATATTTTTATGATGAGACAAAATTATATCATTTTATGATTTATGATATAAATTTTATGACATTATTACAAAAATAGGTTTATATATATATATATATTTATTTATTTGGAGAAAGAGAACCCATGTGGGATTGTCTCCTCCCATCCCATCCCTCTTCATTTCACTTTTATCCATGCCTTACTTTCCTAACATTTCATTTTCTTTTGTTGACTTTTATTTTTGGCAAAAAAGAGAGAGGAGAGGCTCTGCCTCTCTCTCAAACATTTGAACAAAATAATGTTGGTTCATGTTTTACAATATTGGAGTTAAATCAGGGTAGATTTTGGAAAAGTTTTGTAAATGAAAGTCGAAGAGCTCATCATGATCTTCGCAATAGTAGTCTCGGATTCATGATCGCGTAAGATTTTCCTTCCAGATCTGCTCTTTTTTATTTGAGATAGGGACTTTCTTCATATTCTTACATTAAAGCTATGTTAGGGTTATTTTGAGAAAATATGTCATTATAAGAGGTATTGCATATATATATTTTTTTTTCAAATTTTGGTTTGGTAATTTTTGGAAGAAAAATTAGGTTGAAGTGTTAAGAATATTGTTATTTTGAAATTGATTTAGAAAAATCATCTTGTGTTGGAAATATTTGTTAAAAATTTGAAAATAAACTAAAATAAATAGTTGTATGAGTTGTATCTACCTCATATCATAGTTAGATAATTTATTTTGAAAAAATAATGTTGAAATATTTATCTCACCTTTGAGTATTGGAATTTATTTTTGAGAAGAAAAATAAATTGATGTTGAGGAATATAGAGTAAATGCTTAAGTAGGAATTATAGAGTTGCTTTGGGGTTAAAAACTCTAAAAGTGTTATATTCATGATATTTTATAAAAGATGATATGTTGATGATTAAGTTGTGTTCATTTTTATGAAAATAAAAATATGAAATGTGGACTTTCAAACTCATAACCTTGAAAATGTTACTATTGGGCGTATTTCATAATTTTTGATGTAAATATCATGTTGGTTAAGTAATTTTAGAAAATGTTGTCAAATTGTTATTAGTAGAGAATTTGGTAAAAATATTACATCTTTAAATATAGTTAAAGATGGTTATGTTAAAGAATTTGGTATGAAAAATGGTTATGTTAAAATATAGTTATATTTGAGGGATAAGGCACGTAAAGTTAGGTTTGATATTATTAATTTGAAATTTTTTTAATATAATAAACTTACTAATTTAGTGGATTAAATTAGTTTTGGTTAAAAGGTTATATCCGTTATGGTTAAAAGAGTGTTATTAAGATTATACCATAACTTTTAATATTGTATGATGAAAATGGTAATATTTAATAAGTAGGGATTTCCTTTAAGTTATATATATGTTTTTGCAAGATTTAGATGATTTTTGAAATCATCCTTTGATTTATTTTGAAAATTGATTGTTGATTCAAGAAGATGAGAGATTTTTTTGAAAGTGGGTTTACTTGCTTGTTCCTTTTAAAATAGAAATTGAGGGTTTTGAACTATGAGGATTGAAGAGAGATGTTTTTGGTGACTTTCTTTGAATAAATAAAGATGAGTGGTTTTGGTGAGAAAACCTAAAAATTGGAGATTTTTAAGAAAGATGTTGTCAATCTTTAAAGATGTTATATTTATTTTGTGTGTCAAAATAATTGATGTTTGAAAAATTGTTTATTTGTTTACATATAAATGATGGTTTTCATGGAATATGAGAATTGTTGAATTTTGGAAATTGTTGTTAAAAATGTTGATATAGTCTTGAAGTGACTAAATGGTTGAGATTACTCTACGTGTGGGAATTTTGTTGTCTCATGGATGAATTGGAATACAAGTATTTATATTCATACTGAGAAATTATATTGAAATGAGAAATGAGAATTTTGATCACAATGGGAATATTGTGTGGAAGTATTGAGAGTGGAAGAAATATTGCATTGTACTATTAATCATTGCATTAGCATATCAATTCATTTGATAATGATGAGTTTTGAAATTTGATTTGAAAACTTTGTATTGAGAAAGTAATGTTGGGAAACAAGTTTTCATAAAATGATTTTGGGATAAATACTGTAACGCTCCAAATTTCTAGCCCAAATGATAATACAACAATCATTGCTCTTTCAAGGAAAACCGAATATAAATCTCCAAACTTACATTACATGATACAATAGCTCTTCATGCAACAATACATTAATCCAACAAGAAGTAAATAAATAAATAAATACCCCCAATGGTTTACAAGTTTCCAAGGCTTGAGCCTGGTTACACAAAACGGTTATTCAAACCAACACACATGTAGCCCTTGGCTTATACACAGAGTCACAGCAAAATGAGAGTCTCGTAGTCTCAACACACATTTCCTCACCTTTAGTTATGCGGCATCACCACATCTTTTCCTGCACAAAAATCCCGTAGGGTGAGCATAAAGCTCAGTAGGAAATCCTTAACAAAGTATATACATTTTATACAAGTCTCAAGAAATGAAATGCACATCCCATGCTATGCCCTTTTTGAAGATAAATCACATTTTCATCTTTTGAAAACCATCATGCTCAATGATGTCATGCAATTTCACTTGTTCAAAAATTAATAATTTATTTCAAGGGCAGTAAATACGACTTTGGTAATCCCTAGGTTAGTGTCTACAAGTAGACTATACAAGTACTACCAAATTGTCATTTTTACTAGTATTAACCGGAAGGCTCGACACCTATCCATGCGGGTTTTCGGTCTTTCACCTCGGACTCTCAGGCCATCTTATTCAATAACATCTACATCACATATTAAGACTCACCAACGTATTTACCCCAAAACCATTTCATGAAAACTTGTTTCTTAACATTTTTTTCTCAATGCAAGTTTTCAAATTAACTTTCAAAGTTTAATGTAATCAAATGAATTGTTATGCCAATAACACAAGATGAATATAAATACTTTTATTTCAATTCATCATCCAAGGAATAATACAATTCCCTCTTCTCAAGTGTCCTTAACAATTACTCATTTCAAGACTATTTCAACATTTTAAAGAATAATTTTCAAAATGAATAATAATTCTTATATTCCCAGAAATTCATCATTTATATAAATATAAATAAGAATATTTCCAAACATCCATTTATTTTGTCACACAAAATAAATATAACAATATCATTCATGAATTGTCAGTCTCTTTAAAAAAAACCCCCAAATTCTAGGTTTTTTCACCAAAACTATAAAACTCAAATCTTTTGAAACAAAACTTTCCAAAATCATCTTTTCTTTAATCAACGAAGATCAAAACCCATAAGATCATTTTAAAAGAACAAGAGACAAACCCATTTTCAAAAATCACTCAACTTCTTGAATTAACAATCAATTTTGAAAGCTACCGAGTGATGATTTTGAAAATTACCTCGATCGTGCAAAAATATATATATATAACTCTAAGAAAATCCCTACCTCAAGTTTTGAAGAAGAAATGAGATGAAACCTCCAAAATCAACGGTGTTGAAACTCGATCTTCACCGCACACAACAAAGCCCTCGAGATGATAACCAACTTTGGTGAAGAACTTAGGTCTAAATCCCAATGGATTTGGAGAAATCAAAGAGGGAAGATGACTTCTAGAGAGAGAAGCTCTTGATTTGAAATTTTGGAGAGTTTTTGAAAGAGAGAGGACTGAAAAAGTGATCTGAAATATCAGATTCACGAACTGATATAACATGGTCTGCTCGAGCGTGGAAAGCCCAGCTCGAGTGTCAATTACACTAACCTAGTACCTTTGCATACAGGTTAAACTTCTGAAACTAAATATTCTCCGCTCGAGTGCATAAACGGCCGCTTGAGCGGACAAGCAACTTCGAATACATTTTGCGTTTTTGCTTCGGGGGTGCTGCCCTTCACCTTCGCAGGGTGTTGTCCTCGAACTCGCCAAGGGGCGCTGACCCTGGAGCCCTGTGAGCTGACCGGGCAGCTCGATCCCCAACCAGCCCAGTCGAAGTGGCAAAACATGAAAGAAAGATTGAAATTGGGATCACTACAAATATGGTGGTAAGTCTTGAAAGGTGGGGTAGATGATAGGTGTCGAGCCTTCCAGTTAATACTGGTAATATGACAGATTACAGGTGTCGAGTCTTCCAGTTAATACTAGTAAAAATGAAAAATTGGTAGTACTTGTATAGTCTACTTGCATACACCAGCCTAGGGATTACCTGAGTCGTATTTACCATCTTGAAATTTTATTGAAATTGTTGGATTAATGTGTTTTCAAAATGGCATTATGTGTAAGATTTTCAGAAGATGAGAAAAATATTTTGAGCACGACATGGCATATGCATTCATCACATAAGACTGTATAAAATGGATTTGATGAATTGTTTAATTATTTGATTCAATTGATAATGAGATAATTGAATGAATTGAAAAGGATATCATGTTGCTATTGAAACATGTTTATTTATTTAAGTTAACTTGTTGTGGTTAATTAAATAAATTGGATTTAAAAGATTATGTAATAAAATTATATGGTTTTGACATGATATGATTTCATGTATATGTATGAGTATTTTGGTACCCACATATCTTCTAATGTTTTAATATGAGATTGCTTGGTGAGCTAGTAGTTGCTCACCCCCTGCCCATACATGTGTACAGGGAATGCTTTTCGGATTTGAAGATCAAACAATGGTTTTTACCATTTCATAAGTGTAATGTAGTGATGGATTATACTACTTCATTTGTTGTTTGGTTGAGTGCTATTTTTTTTTTTTTTTTTTTGTAATAAGTATTGTCCTCTTTTTTATTATAAGTCTTGGGGCATTTCTTTTATTTGTATGTAAATGTCATTGTTATATAACGAGAGGGAATATGTATATTTAATTATTCATCATTTCATCCAAGGATGAAATGTTATTTGTAAATGGACTTAACTAATGAATATTGGTAAGGTTATCCGAGTAATAAAATACGGGGTGTTACACTATAGCTCTACCAAACGGGCCCATTGAATCTCTCACCTGAAAAGGATCAGAGTGAGAGAGAGAGAGAGAGAGAGAGAGAGAGAAGCTTGTCTCTAGTCCTTAATTGGATTAGACAGTGCTATTATGTCTGTAGGGATACATCACGGGTCTTGTTTTGATAATTTGAACCGTTCAATATGTAGAACTTGTTGAGTACCATATGCATGTAAAAAATCACGTTGATCGGATATAGATAGCTATGTGATCAAATCAATTTTATATAAAAAAATAAATGTTGAACAAATTAACGATTGAGGCAAGCTGCTCCCAATCCAGTTCGATTAAGGATTGGAGGCAAATTGCTCCCAAAAGGAAAATGCAGGAATCACTCCATGATTCCAAATTTATTTTGAATATTGTTGGCTACATATTTTGTATAAGCCAATAACGGTTCGACACGTGGCAAGATAAGGGCAATGCGGGAAAACAATTCAAACCTTCGATCGTAATCGTACACATGGCAGTTAGTATTGGTTCTTATAAGATCTGCGTAGCACTAGATCAACAAAGAGATGCAAAATGATGTGGCTTCAACAGTTACTCATATTTAAATTTAAAATTAGGAGGGAAGCCTAGCTACAGATATTGGCAGAGTGGAGCTAACTATAAGGCAACATGATCAGTGATCATGGAAGGGCAGTTCGACGGTTAGAAGTACAGTTTGACGGTTTTCAGTGAGAAGTATAAATAGTAGAGAAGGCCCCAAAAAGTGCCTCCAGACTTAGATCCAAAAAACCAGTTTTATTTACTTTATTTTTCTTTCCAGTTTTTATATTTCATGTTCTTTACATTTCTGTACTTCAAATTCCTGCACTGCATTTCGTTCATAGGAGTAGTTTTCAAGTAGCTTGTTGCTGTAAACCTCTACGAGGCTGATTTGGATCTTTGTAAGTCTTTCATTTTGCTTAATGAAATACTACAATTGTTCTTCATTTAATCATTGTTTGCTTAATTCTCCTAAACAAAGCCACCAGTAAAAGTCCTCTTCATTGAGGCTGAAAGAACTAAAACACAATCGTCTGATAATTGGTTGGCAATTAATATTCTGTAAGGACTGTTTGACCCTTGCTGGCATGCTTATAACTACAAAAATAACCTTCAAAAGCCAAAAAGCCAACATATATTTTTGGCACACCCAGTGGGACTAATTGAAATGGCCAGACGAAGGAGACAATAAGAAAATGAACGTTTGGAAGAAGGCATGGAAGGAGAGGTAGAAATGCCTAATCTAGAGGATAATATGATAACACATCCTGTGGAAATACCTATTTTATTAGAACCTATAGTCAAACTGACCAGCACTTCGGAACAAGTACCACATGTTCATAATATTGGACGAGGCCAAGGAATTGGACCATCCACTGTTCCATCTACTCAGCCAATGAATCCATGGGGTGGCCTAGTAGATGCTATGGGACAACAGTTAATGAACACAATGGAAAGATCGGCAACATCCTTTTTGGATAGAATGAACACTCATCAACCAACTAACACAAGACATATAGAGGAAAATTCAAATGTCCCTCAGCAAAGATTAGTTAGAGATAAACAACCTATGCAGAGTAATGGACATACTAATGGTCAAACTCGTAACCAAAACAATGAAAGACCATTACCTCAGTCTTGGTATGAGCCTCTTTCGAGACCTGTGGCAAATCAAAATGCCTCCTTACTCAACGGTAAAGCCATGCAAATTAGTGGATTTGGTCCAACACAAGAAAATGGCGTAAGGATATTTCCAAATCCCATGTTCAATGCCATACCTGGTATGAGGGGGTTCACTAATCCTTTGTTCGAATTTATACCTGGGGGGTTGGAAGGGTTTCCTGCAATTGGAAGAGACACAACACCTGTTCCAACACCTTTCGCAGGTCCTTTCGCAGGACAGGCTCGAAGGGGTCACTCATACCCCCAACAGCAGCCAGCACCACAGGGACAACCAGTCCCAAACATACCACCTATGAACCAAGAGGACCCCAAGCACAAGGTTGTCCACCAAATTTTGTGTTTGTTCCTCCAGTAGTGGGTCAAGAGGCACAAAATATGGTCCCTAGGGACCAAATTGCTGATATTGTTGGAGAGATGTGTGGACCAATGGCTCGGGGGGCTCAGACTCCTGTGTACAGGAAACCGTACCCAGAATGGGTAGATAGGGTACATGAATACCCAAGAGGTTTCAGGATACCAGACTTTGCCCCTTTTTATGGAAATGGAAACCAATCAACGATTGAGCATATTGCTAGGTTCGCGGCTCAGTGCGGTGAATTTACCAATAATGACTATATGAAGTTAAGATTATTTCCAAATTCTCTAATTGGGGGAGCCTTTGTATGGTATATTAATCTTACACCTGGCTCTATCCAAACTTGGCAACAAATAGAGGAGGCATTTCATGCCCAATTCTTCCAAGCAGAGCCAGAAGTGTCTATGGCAGACTTGGCAAGATTGAGTCAAAGGCCTGATGAGAAGGCTACTCAGTTTATTCGCAGATTCAAAAGAGCACGAAACAAATGTAGGATCATCATACCAGAGCCTGAATTTGTGAGGTTGGCTCAAAATGGTCTAGAGTTTAGGCTTCAAAAGAAGTTTGACTCAACTGAGTTTAGAGACTTGGTGGAACTAACCTATAAGGTGTCTAGGTATGAAGCATTACTAGAAGAAGAGCAAGATCGAAGTAATGCATCATACAAGACGTGTTATAGAGATCCTAATTATGAGATTGATGCGGCAGAGATTGTGAGAAAAGAATCTGTGATCTGTGAAGCATTAATTCATAAAGACACAACAATAGACCAACAGTTAAAAAAGAAAGACCTTCATAGGAAATACTCTTTCGATTTAACAAAGGTAGATCACATTTTTGATCATTTTCTTGCGGTAAACTTCTTGAAGTTACCAAAAGGAGTCACAATTGCATCTGCAAAGGAACTTAAAGGAAAAGTGTATTGTAAATGGCATAATTCTTGGTTGCACTCAACTAAAAACTACATTTTTTTTCGAGATAAGATCCAAGAGCAGATTCGAAAAGGGAGTTTAAAATTCCCAGCTAAACCAAAAAAGGCCATGGGGATTGACACTAATCCATTCCCAGAAATTGGAGAAATGGCATCCAATGTTATTGTACCAGACTTCCAGAACTTGTCCTTGAAAGAATTGGAAGAGGTTAATGTGCAAATGCATGTTGCCAGCCAAACTACTGTCAAAACAGATGCTAGAAGTCTACCAGCTGTTGGGCAAGGCTTTGTAGGTCAGAAGGAAGACTCTGATGAAGAGGCACTGGATAATGATTCTTTAGAGGCAGCTATCGTGCAAAGAATGTGTCCCAGGTGTAGGTTGAGCTACAAGTGGTTGAAAGGGCTTCCGATTGATGGGAAGCAATATTACAAGGATGCAGAGGCGTTCTAAACTAACCAGTGCCTATAATAAGAGACCATATCCAACTAGTACTAGACAACAACCATTCATGACTGAGCCAGCAGCTACGAGAATGCAGTCCAAGGGCAAGAGACCTTTACACGAATTCAGACCACTCAACTATTACAGAATGGAGGGCAATCATCCTGAGAGGAGACTTGAAGTGGGCTCGAGTCATGGGATCAAAGCCAGAGATTGGCCCCCTAGACTAGCCTCATACAAAAAGGAAAATGGCCACCTTCATGGAAGGCCTGAACTAAGCACAAAACAAGGGATTAGAGACAAGCAGTGGTCATCACAGCCAGCTTCGAAATTGGCTTCAAAGGAAGAAAGAGGTAGTTTGACAACTGGGTCAGTAGGTTCATGCGTACCTGGAGTTCCAGATTGGTTTGTCATACAGAATAAACCTAGGGAAGTACCTACCCAAAGAAATGTTGTCCGAGATCAAGGCAAGATGGTTAAACCCCCTTTGGTAGCTCCAACTGATTGGTGTTACTAAAGCATCCAAAAACAAAGGAACCAAATATGGTTCTAATGATCTCTAAATCCCAAAGGATGAAGATCCAACCAAGGGACACTTAGTACCAGAAAGATCAAAAAGAAAGTGGTGAAAGCTCTTTATTGGTCCAGCTAAGGGGCCAAGCAGAGGGAGAAAAAAGTCTAAAGTTAGATCATAATCCAAAATCAACTCTTCAAGACAAGGGGAGTTGCAGCAGAGAGCAATTAGCCAAAGTTCATTTCGAACTGAAAGCCAAAGAGAGATCTAGTTTGGCAGGACTGGAGAAGACTTTGATGGAAAGTGATAGTGAGACAGAGGAAGAAGTTGGCCTAGGCCAAAGGAAGGAGATGGTTGAAGAAGAAATGTTTGAAGCCTTCATGGCTGAACAAACATTTTTGGTTGGAAAACCAGCATAAACAGATCATTCGAAGAAATTTACGAGTACTGAAGTGCCAGAATACAACATGGAAGATGCTTCTGAAATAATTAAACAAGTTGTCCAAGAAGTGAAACAGGTACAGCCAGTCATCCAATTTGGCTCGTTTCCTCCAGTATCAGTGAATATGGTACATATACTACCACAAGAATTCCAAGCTGAAGGTGAGAACCAAGAAGGTCAAGAAATTGACCCAATTCCAATTTCCAGTGAAGACTCACAAGTGAGTATGGTGCAAGATGAATCCGAAGTGGCCATACCTATGGAAACTGGAGATGAGAGTGAGAAAGAGGTGAGTATTAACCTCTCATACCCTTTTGAGTATCCCACGACATCCATGACATAGCATGTCAAACCCTTGTATATCAAGGCCTTCTTCGATGGGATACAGATGAACTGAGTGTTGATAGATAATGGGGCAGCAGTAAACTTGCTTCCGAAATCTACTTTGAAGAAACTAGGAAAGAGGAACCCCAGACTAATCCCAACCAGTACAACCATTGCTGGTTTCGCTGGAGACAAACAGATGGCTCAAGGCATTTTGCCCATCACCCTGAGTGTGGGAACCAGGGACTGTATGACTGCATTCTTTGTCATCGACAGCAATGCTAAATACAATGCTCTACTTGGTAGGGATTGGATTCACACCAACAAGTGTGTGTCTTCCTCTCTACATTAGAAAATAATGATGGCCTTGGGCAGTGGAGAGACAGAGGAGATCAATGCAGACCCTTAACCCTTTATAGCTTGTGCAGATTTTGCAGAGGCCAAGTTGTATACTGAAGGAGTGGCACCACTCAGTGTACTAAGGAAGCCTGATGGATCAGCTGAAGTGACGGCTGATGAGGAATTAGCACACTTGAAGCACTTGGTCCAAGAAAGTGCTGATAAGGAGTTTGTCATCAAAGATGTCAATGATGCCTGGTTGTAGGCAAAAGGATGGAACCCAAGAGGCCAGGTCTTTGGCTTTAATTAAGTTCTCAGTATTGGACATAAAATCAATAGTCCAGAAGATACAAGAGCAAGAGGAAGAAGCCATGGCAATTGGCTGTAAGCAGGAGCAGCAACAGGTCAAGGTGTTGGCCTTGGAAAAATACTGTGCATTGGTCATTGAAATAAAAGTTCAGGAGATATAAGAAGAAGAGGCCTTGTGGACAAACTTTGTCTATGAGGAGGAGGGAAAAGATGTTGAAACAAAGAAGCTGGGAGTAGGATAGAGCAAGGAGATTGCTTCGAAGATAAAAGAAATCAAAACAGAAGCATCAGTGAGTCCTCAGATGCAGGACCCTTTGGAAGAAGTGAACTTAGGGAAAGGTTCTATATAGCAGCCCACCTATATAAGTGCTTGGTTGAATGCTCTCGACAGGGACCAGTTGTTGGTGGCCTTGAAGAAATATAAAGATTGTTTTGCATGGTCTTATAATGAGCTACCAGGATTGGATAGATCATTAGTAGAACATAGGCTCCCTATGAGGCCTAACTTCAAGCCATACAAGCAAAAACCAAGAAGGATGAGTCTTGAAGTGATTCAGAAGGTCAAGGAAGAAATCCTTTGGCTCCTCAAGGTAGGCTTTATTAAGACAGCCATGTATGTTGAATGGCTATCCAATTTTGTGCCTGTAGTCAAGAAGAATGGTAAAATGAGGGTATGCATTGATTTCAGAAATCTGAATCTAGCAACTCTGAAAGATGAGTATCCTATGCCCATAGTAGATTTATTGGTAGACAGTTCAGCAGGGCATCAAATTTTATCAATGATGGATGGGCACTCTGGTTATAACCAAATCTGCATTGCAGAAGAGGATATCCATAAGACAGCATTCAGATGTCCTGGGAACATTGGCACCTTCGAATGAGTTAAAATATCATTTGGTCTAAATAATGCTGGGGCTACATATTAAAGAGCTATGAACACTATCTTTCATGATCTCATTAGAGGATACTTAGAATGCTATATTGATGATATTGTAGTAAAGTCCCAATCCATAGGGGAACATTTGTTTCACTTAGACTAACAACTACACAAACATAGTATTCAAAGCATAAACTAAATAAACACACTAAATAATTCCTAAATAGCATAAAACAATGCTGAAATCAGTTTGAAAAGAGTGGAAAGACCAAAATGGAAGAGAACAAAGCTAGGAAGGAAGCCTAAGGAAGGGTGGCTAACCGCTCCACTTTTTGGACCTTTAAATCACATATTTTAGCCTTTGAAACCTTTGAAAAACAGTAGCTAAAAGAAAAGAAACGAGTGAAAAAAAAAAAGGGATAGAAACTGTGGGATAAGGTTCAAGAAAGGGTGGTTAACCCCTCCACCTTTGGTACCTTTTTAATCACAAGTTCCAGCACTTAAAATTAGTCCAAAATAGTGTATAACCAACAAGAAAAAGAGAAGAAAAGAGTAGTGTAAACAAAGAAAAAGATGGCAAAGCTTATACGTTTTGAATAGAGGATACTCTTTTGTTCACAAACCACAAGTTGAATCCTCTCAAATGCTGAAATTTGGGTTCAATAATCTCATAAAGGAGCCTCAAATTTTTGGTTTAGGAAGCCTATATATAGCGACCCCGGTCTTTTCCCATTTGATTATTGTATCCGGACTTGGGTTCTGTTTATTCTGTCATTGTATATTTGTTGTTATCGTCCTTTATTTTCTCATTTGAAGTTATAGGATGTGTTGGACAGGTTTGTTTCAGGTTGGTTGGGTTCGTAAACCAAGTGTTGCTGTCCAGTTTTTGGGTTGGTCGCTCGAGCCAGGATTTGGTCGCTCGAGCGAGGTCTGTTTTTGTGTCTTCTGGCTCGATCCAGATTTGCTTCGCTCGAGCGAGCGACTACGTCTGGTATAGACCTGAGGGCAGTGCTTATTCGCTCGAGCGAGATTTTCTTCGCTCGAGCGAGCGAGGTGTATGTTTTCGAGTTCCTTGCTCGAGCGAGCATTCTGTCGCTCGAGCGTGCTCCAGGGTTGCAGACCTGAAGCATTGTATTCTTGGCTCGAGCTAGCTTTTCTTCGCTCGAGCGAGGTTTTCGTGTGTCTGGTCGCTCGAGCGAGCCTGTCAGGTTTAAATAGGCAGCAGCGTGTTTCAGATCAGTTTTTCATACACTTTCAGATTCCAAAACCCTTGTTACGAGTTCTCTCTCCCTCTACACACCTTCTCTCTTAGGATTGATCTACTTAGAGTGAGTTTCTACTTTAGATCCTTTATTAAAAAGATAGAGTGAGTCGAAGGCTTCCATTTAATCTGAACATTTAGTGATTTGGAGCACATTGGAATTTGGGTATTCATCTCTGTCTTCTCCATTCGGGTTATTTTCTTCGAGGTAGGGATTTCCTACTCCATCTTATAAGTTTTGTTCTAAGTTTTAGTATTTTGATATGTTGGGGGTACTTTGGTAATTTTGGGAAAAACCCTAGTTGTATTAATTAATTAATTTGTATAATTAATTTAAGGGAATTGGGGAATTTGGTTAAATTCATGAAATTGGGGAATTTATTGATTAAATGGTGTAGTTGGATAATTTAAATCACTCGCCTATGGAATTGTTGATATATTTATTTCCAAGTCTAGAAATAACTGTTTTGGGCTATCGGTGGAGGATAGTCGTGATTGTTGTAGACACTGCATGTGGATTAGGGATAACTAAAACTAATCATTGATTAAGTCATCAATTTTGACTGTTGAATTAATACAGACATTATGTGTATTGATTGTGTTATATATGTTATGTGTTTGCATACATTGTTTTGTGTGGGAGGAGATAGGGGATGTACTCCACGGTTTAGGGGAAGATAGGGGATGGACCTCTAAACCGGATTTTGTTTGGGAGGAGATAGGGGATGGACTCTATTAGCATCACTTTTATGTGTGCTTATTTATATTGAAGTGTTTTTATTGATACAGCACTAAAATGTGTATCAAACTAGAAGTATGAAGTGTTTTGATTTGAGCCTGAGTCTCAATTGTTTGCTGACATTGGAAGAATGTGAATATGATATATATATAGTTCACTGTTGTAAGTTTGGCCAGGTTCTGAGCCATATTGATAATGTTGGAAAGTAAAACGTGTCTTAGACATTAGTGTCATGAGACCGTATAATGATGTAATTGATTATCTTGGTTAACCATCTATTCAATGCTAATGCATTATTCAATGCTTATATTTGGTTTAGTATATTTCTACTGGGCTGTGGCTCACCCTTTATGGGAATATCATTTTCAGGTCCAGGTGATAAGCTACCTCCCAGGACTTAGCTTGGAAGGATTTGGATTTTGAAGACTATCTTTAGTTATTTGTTTTTATTTGATAAACATTCAAGCCTAGGGCTTTATTTGTATTTGAGTTAGAACTCATATTTTTGAGTCCAAGGGTTGGTTTGGAAAGATGTAAGCCCATAGGGCATTTAATTTGATATTACATGTAATGTTTTCATTTAGTAATACTCTGATGAATGAGATAATGAATTGGTTTCTTTTAATATTGCATGCCAATGATATATATATAATGGGTTTTTTTTTTGAGGGCGTGACACTATATATAGTGTATGTATATTTCAAAGAGTGGGAGGAAGAGTGTTTGGAAAATCTTCAGTTATTGGCAAAATTTTCTAACCCCAAACCATTAAGGGTGGTCATCTATTTATAGAAAAACAGGTACCCCTGTCGGAAATATCTGTATTGAGCCAACTTGTGCAAAGTATGCACATGGGGGGGGGGGTAGTTGGCTGCAAAATATCTACTTGGCACTGAACATAGCTAGTCGGCCATGGAGAGGGATGGCCGGCCAATAAAAATTGGCCTGTTGACCACTTGTTGGCCAGCAAGCCTCTGAGTGATTGGGCTAAAAAAATTTAGACTTTGGTTCAAATTGGAGGCAAGGTTTAGGTTATGAAACCTGAAAACCGAAGCCTTTTGTTGAAGAAATTAAACGAATGTATAGCGTAACAAGTCATCATCGAGTGTTCAACGTGATGCACCCAAGTCTTCAGGGCAGTTAAACGGGGTGTCTGCAGTTGCCCCTTTTTAACAGAGCTCAAAGTTATGAAATGACCTGAGTGAATGTCAAAGTCCGAAGCCGACCCATTTGACAAGGTCGTAAGACTTGGGCAAGCAATCAAAATGTAAAATGCAATTTGATTGAACTTGAAAGTTGCCTATGTATCACTTTGCAAGGAATCCAACTAGCGCAGCTCAAGGGCAAGATGAAAATGATATGTACAAAGAATATACTTGAAGGATGGACTTACACACTTCGCGAAACTGGTGATTTTGAAAATCCATGATCATGTTAGACAATGCAATGAGCAATAAATGAATGACAATATATGAATGAAAGAAACCTTAGCTTAAATCAAAACAAATGTAACCTTGTTTCACACGAAAAGGGGTAAGCAAACAACAATTCCAAACACATTTCACGTGAAAAGAGGAAAGACGGCGCAACCAACAGACGTATCTCTCTTTATTTCATACAGAGATAGGAAAAGTTGTAACCAGGCAAAACAACGTCCTAGCGCGTTTCACGTGAAAGGATAGGAGGGTGGTGTAACCAACAGGCGTATCTCACCGTATTTCATATAGAGAGAGGGAAGGTTTTAACCAGGGAAACAAGGGTGGTGTAACTGACAGGCGTATCTCTGTATATTTCATATGAAGATAGGAAATGTTTTAATCGAGGACAAAGGGTGGTGTAATCGACAAGCGTATCTTAACGTATTTCATACGGAGAGAACGAAGGTTTTAACCAAGAAAAAGTGGCATCCTAATGTGTTTCACTCGAAAGGATGGAAGAGTGGTGTAACCAACAGGCATATCTCACCATATTTCATATAGAGAGAGGGAAGGCTTTAATGAAGAAAAAGGGTGGTGTAACGAACAAGTGTATCTTAACGTATTTCATACGGAGAGAGGGAGGGTTTTAACCGGGTGAAAGAAAGGTGGTGTAACCAACAGGTGTATCTCAACATATTTCATACAGATAGATGGAAGGTTTTAACCAAGGAACAAGATGCGAGGCCAAACTACGTTTCATATAGAGAGGAGGGGAGACAAAAGGTACAAGCCGAGCTATGCCTCTCACAGAATGGGGAAAAGGTACAACCCATGCTACGCCTTATGCAGAAAGGGGGAATGGTACAAGCCAAGCCAACCCACACGTGTGTAACAAAGGTAAACATAACAAAATGAAAAGCACAATATTCATGAATGCAACATAAATGGAATAATTAACGCGAAATATGATGCAATGCATGTTCCATGCAATACAATAGGCAACAGTATTGAAAAGATAAACAGAAAGCGGTGGTGTTTGAAAACACCTCAAAAAGATCTCTAACTTACCATTTGGAGGTCCTCAAATGCTCAAAAAGGATACAACTTGCTCAAGCTTGAGATTGGGGCATTTTCCCACTTTGAAAAAATGGTAGGACTTAAAACGGTGCGTCTAGAATGTACTCTCAGAATCTTTGGAAGCCGAAACAAACCTAAATTCTCCAATTTTCCTTCTCAAGATGAATACAGGATCAACTATGCACGGAACAAGCAAGATCTCTGTAAAATAAAATAAAAAAACAACTTTGTGCCACTTGTTGGTTAGCTAGCCAAAACAAAGGGCTGGCCGTATATTTAATTGGCCAACCGGCCACCCGACAAAAATATGGGGGCATTTCTGGTTTTCAACCCGAGGCTTATTTAAAACACATTCTGACTTCATTTCCTTACATCTAACCATCCGAAATCATCCTCCCTCTCTCTCTAGGGTCTCTCTCTCTCTCTCTTTCTAGATTTTCACCCAATGTGCGTTACCTAATGAACCACGCCACTTTTTTTGTAAAACCCTCTTGGCCCTCTTCACTTTGAACCGATTGGATTTTGTTTTGGTTGAGTTTTTGGGCTTTTCATTGTTTTGGGCTCATTTTTCATGATTTTTTCTTGGTTTCCGCACTTTTCCTTGGGTTTTGACTTTTTCTCTCTTTTTCTCTCTCCTAGGGTTTGACTTTTGGGATTTTCACTTATTTTCCTCAATTTTCCCCATTTTCTCTCACCACTCACTATATTTCTCATGGCGGATGATATTCCATATGATGGGGCCCCTCTCGAAGTACCCATGCTTCCACCTGTGGCAGAGGTTGAGAAGCCTATGATTGACGAGGCTGCCGAGGCGGTAGACAACATTGTCACTGATATTGCTATGGAGGAGATCTACCCTCCAGGGTCTGAGCCTAAGCTACCACCACTAAGGAAGAGGTCGTTCGATCCTACTTTACTATCCATGCACATATACAATGGCCCCTAGAGGCAGGCTGCGGTTCAAGGACATCACCCTATGTGCGCTGAAGGATTTTCTTTTGTGAGAGAGCACCTCTCATCTCTTCCATGATGCCGTTAAGGTAAGAAACTTTGCTCCTTTTATGCATTTTGCTTGCTTTGATATTTCATTATAGTCGCTCATCTGCCATACACCTACCAAATCTTCTTTTCAACACAAGGTGACGCGCTCGCCTGGAGAGGCTACTGGGCGATGACGGCGAGGGACTGGTATCAGGAGCTTCCCACTTGAGTCAGAGAGCTATTAGATGAGGTAGGCTTCAACCTATTCTTCTCAAGACTTGCACGACTGCAAACCAGCTGGGCTTTACTTAGCACCTTGGTAGAGAGGTGGTGGGACACCACCAACTCCTTCCACTTCGCCTCCACAAGGAGATGACGATGACCCCTTATGACTTCTTCATGATCACAGGGTTAAGAGTAGGGGGTGATTTGATCCCCTTTGACATTGACATGGGCTAGTGAAAGGCAGCCTGGATATATCTTCTCGGAGCACGCCTTTCCCTAGACAGGCCAACTATAGTGCGCTAAAGCTGGTTTTATGACTACTTCAACGGGATCCAGTCCAACACTTAAGAGGAGATCGAGCAGTGCACCTGGGGCTTTCTAATCTACTTTCTCGATACCACCTTGTTTGCGAACAAGTGGAAAACTGTGGGTTTGTATCTACTGAGTGCCCTAGTGGTCTTGCCACGGGTACGATTCTATGATTGGGATGGCACTGGGCTCACCACTCTATACGGCTACATGAGCTCCAATTCCCGTAAGAAGGGAAAAAAGGTCGGGGGCTATCAGAGAGCCTGAGAGGTACACACTGCCCTTTCTGTTTCCATTTTTGTTCATGCATTATGCTTTCTACTTTGCACTTTTTGTTCATTTCTATTTATGCCTATTGACTCACAAATTGATCCTTTCTTGCAGGTTTGGGTATATGTCTACTTTCCCGCCCTTACCGCAGTTCCATGAGATGAGGTAGAGGCTACTATGCCCTACTCCCGGCGATATGATGGCAGGTGCCATCCCTGGCACCTCGGCAATACCATCTTTGCTTATTGTCGTCGGTTCTTTGATAAAGTGGCGGCCGAATCTTTGATATAGTGGTGGCATGTAAGGTAATCTGAAACCCATACTCACTTCTACTTCATTTCCATTTTCCATTCTTTTGCTTTGGCCCATACTAACAACTAAGATAGTTGGTAACAATTGTTCGTAGGTTCCGTGGCAGCCGTGGGTGCGATGCCAACCAGGACGCGGGATGAGTACGCCGAGTCTTCGGACACCTCCAGGCTGTAGATTTTGCTGGAGGGTCCTTTTTGTAGGACCTGGTATCTCGGGGAGAGGTTTGTGCGTCAAACCTTGGGTTAACTTGCTTCCGTTGTTCCTACTCATCCCGCTGTATGTATGGGGATAGCGGATGATCTACCAGTCGAGGCCATCATACGGTTTATGGCGAGGCAGGATACTGACCTTTTCCACAGGGCCGAAGACTATGCCGAGTTCATTAGAACCCATCTGGTGCCACTCTTGACTAGAGCTCGCGTGGGATAGGTTGTAGATGCACCCGCTGCCTGAGGCCCTACTCACGCAGCTGAGCCTAATGTTGAAGGGGCTCCGCCTGATGTTCATATGGCAAGTCTTCCTATGATTCAGACTATGATCACACATTGGCGCTCAAGTGGGACTACCTACCAGATTCCAACGGAGCAACTGGATGAGAAGCACGAATACTTCAGGGACCCTGACATGCAGTATATATGTTTTTTGTTTCGCAGTTTGTATTTCACATTCCCTTTTCTGGATACTGATGTTCAAACTCATTTACAAGTACCGGTAGGCTACGTAGACAGCCTCCTCCAGTTGGTTGCCTCTTTGGTCCACATGGTGCAGAGGAGTGAGACATTACTTACTTTCCACAGTTATCAGGTAACCTTCTCTTGTCATTTGTCATGCACTGATTCTCTTTTTACCACATTTATACTATTTTGCATCAATACTAACCAGCTTTGCAGTACTCATGTTGATTTTGCGTTGATGTTGTTCTGATACTTTGCTTCTTGCTTACAGCCTCCACCCGCACCTGCTGCACCGGCGACCCCAGTGACACCTCCTTTAGTGGAGGGAAAGAGAAGTAAACAAGCTCCTAGACGCGGCAAGGATGAGAGTCAAGGTCGAGACAAGGGCAAGGATGTCCGGAGTTAGAGCAGAGAGTCCCAAGCACCGAAGACTTCCTTATCCTCGAAGTCAATTTTGAGCGGAGATGATGCCGAGACCAGCGGCACCGAGAAGACAGTGAGTGGGCGCTCTAAGTTTGGGAGCGAGGATGATGATGCTGGCTTTGGGTCAGGGAATGAAGAGGATGACACCTGCTCTGAGTCCCACTCCTCTGACGATAGCGGTGCTAATGGTGACAGTACCCCTGAGTCCCCTCCGTAGAAGAGGACAAAGAGGGCCTCTTGAGCTTGACTCTGATTTTTGTATTTTCCTTTTCTTTTTTTTTTGTTTTGCTTTGGTAGTTTAAAACTCTGTATAGCTTCAAATAGGACTGTTACTTTTTTGTTTTAAACACTTGTATTTTCTCTTTTGTGAAAACTATGATCAAGGTTGAACCCTATAATTTTATGAAAGGAGTTCTATTTTGTATAGCATCTCGAGAATGGCACCATACTTGCATAAAATTGGAACTGAATTCAAAACGAAAAACACTTGTATTTGAATGATGGTTGTAATTGAATATTGAGCCTTCCACTAACCAAAATACAACTCAATAGAGGAAAAAATAACCTAAACACATCTATTCACACTTGTTAGAAACAAAAGGCTCAAAACAGGACCTAAAAGCAAAAGGGCCAATCTAGCTACCTGGCCAGCACTCGTGGTCGGCCGACCAACAAAATGGGATGGCTGGCTCGTAAAGGTGGCCGACCGGCCAAGGTATGCGGCTGGACAGCGGGCAACAACTGTCAACCACTCACAAATCCTTATCCTCTATAAAGATCTTCTCTTGCCATTCTTTCGATAGAATACCATCTTTTCTGTAGTTTTCTTTGAAAATAGAGATATTTCTTGTAGAGAGGCTCAAGGATTGGACAACCACCTTGGATGGCACAGAAAATGTAAATTTTTACGATTTCGGCATAAATGCGCTTTTTCCATTGAGCCATACTTCACTTTGTTTTCCGTTCTTTCATGCCGCTGTTTGATGTTGGAACCCAGTTACTCATGTGTTTCATTTCGGGGCACAAGAACTATGTCATACTCTTGAAGAGTTTCAAGCATTGATGAAGTCCCAAAGCGGTGAAGAGATTATGCCTCAACCCCGTTTTAGCCATGCACGAGCTCTTGAACAGATATGTGGACTTACTTTACATGAGGCTCGGTCCTTGGCTCATGATGGGGAGTTAGATATACTCGGCTTGATTCATCGGTTTTTCGACATTGGAGACAGAGGTGATCTTCTCTAGCGAGGTTATTGTCAACATGGCCTCTGCTTATGCTTACTTGCACACTTTCTACTTGCCCCTAGTTGCAACGAAGCTAGTATTAGGTTGATTGAAGTGGCCCAATGCCTCAAGAAGGGTAAGAGCTGCATATGTTTAGCATTGGCTGAAACTTTGATGGGTTTGGATGCCTTCTATTGATGGGAGACTTCTCGGTTTGCGAGGAGTCCACTGCTTCTTCAAGTATTGTTTCCCTCCCTCTCTTATTTATGAGTGCTCACATTACTTGGCACTCACTCTCTATCTTCTCTCAAAACCCTTTCCTTACTTTTTCTCTCAACGTACATCTCTCTATTCTTTAATCTCTCCTAATTTTTTATCCCTTCCCAGGTATAGTTGATGGATAAGCTAAAGATGGTGGACTGTTGCCCCAAGTATTTAGCCAGATCCTACTTGTTTTGTCCACAGCTAGTGGACTTTCCCACAAAGGAACTGTGGTGCGATTAGATGTGTAGTAGATCTACGACTGCTATTGTTTGGCGTTGCCCCTGGTTGAATTTAACTGAGATGAGCTACAACATGTCTCGCCAGCCAGGTATACAGTTGATCGGCCTTACACACTATTTATTCTACTTCCCTTTCCAATTCAGACGTTAGTTTGGGCGTGATCAGACCCATCTAGATGAGGGGATGGAATACCCTGCGCCATTTCCAATTCGTGCTTCGCACTTGGCTCGATACCTCACTACTTGAAGGACAAGAGAGCTTCTGGCCCTTACTGCTAGCTTCAGTTATGCCCTTTCCGAAGAGTGTTTGGCTCAGCTTGAGGATGAGGCACAGATTGAACCATCCTTAGCTCCAAAGACTTCCGATAGTGCAGGCAGGAGGCAGAGGACAATCACCTGACTCAGCTGTGCCGCTAGTTTATTTCTATGACTTTTCTTTTTCAGTTTTTATGATGTAAATGCAACTTTGATTTAACAGAGGAGTTGGTAAGTGTACTTGTGTTGAAATCATGTAATTAAAGTTGTGAGCACTGAAAATTTTCCTTTTTGGTCAAAGTAATGGTCTTTGTTGAAAACAGATAAACTTTTGGGAAAATTAACTTCACTAAAACCTTTCAAAACAATCTTCGGAAACGGTCACTACCTGACACACTTGGAATCAATCCTCAAGACGTACAACCCTGAATCCAAAGATCATAATCGCCCGCAACTGCATTCACCATTACAGCTCTATCTTGCAACCGGCCTTTCTGCCAAAATGGAGGTAACACAACCAAGCTAACAGACGATAGAAAAAAGATAGACCGATCAAACAAATGGATTGGATAATTGAGTTGGAGACGGTTATGGCCGAACTTTGGGATGGAGTTGCCTACATATTCCATAGATGGCAATCAAGCCTTACATAGTTCAGTTAGCGTTCAATCGAGTATTAACTCTCTCATTTTGTGCTCTAACTTTTGCCAAAGTCGCCCTTTTGGGTTTTCAACCTTGCAAGCTCTATTTTTCTTCATTTCTAATTTTTTATGCCCTAACTTTTGCTGAGGTCGCACTTTCAGATTTTCGGCCTAGAGAGCCTCTCGAGGATAGTATTGCTTCAACTTGTCCATGTTGATTGGTTACGAGAACTCCAAGCCATCCAAATCCATAAGAATGATTGCTCATCTTGACCAGATGGACTTGATAATGTAAGGACCAGTCCAATTAGGTTTGAACTTGCCCCTAGGGTGATGGATGGGAGCACAGTTGTCTTTGAGCACCATATCTTCTTCTTTGAAGTTTTTGGATTTGACTTTCTTGTTGAAGGCCCTGGAAATTCTGCACTGATATCCTTGGATAAGATACAATGCCTTCAGCCTCCTCTCGTCAAACAACATCAATTCTTCAAACTTGTTTTTCTGCCAATCAGCCTCTATTATCTGACACTCAACTATGAATTCTTAGCGACGGTACTTCGATCTCAATTGGCAAAACAGATTCCATCCCATATACCAAAGAGTATAGGGTAGCCCTCGTAGATGTTCGAATTGACGTTCTATATCCCCATAGTGCAAAAGGCAGTTTATCTGGCCAATCATTATAGGTTTCAACCATCTTTTGCAGGATGTTCTTAACATTCTTGTTTGCGGCCTCAATAGCTCCATTAGTCTGTGGTCTGTACATTGATGACTTGTAAAAAGCCACATCGTATTTCCCAAGCAGATCCACCACCTTTTTCTTGAAGTGCAAACCATTGTCTAAGATGATCTCATTTGGCACCCCATACCTGCAGATGATGTTGTTTCTGATTAACTTGGCCACATGTGACGCTTTCAACACTGAGTAAGAATGCGCTTCCACCCACTTGGTTAAATAGTCGATCGCTACCAAGGTGAACTCATGTCCATTTGAGCCCTTTGGCGAGACTACCCCGATGACTTCAATTCCCAAGACTGAGAAAGGCCATGGTGAAGTCATGTTGTAAAGCTTTGATGGTGAGATGTTCATGCGATTAGCATGAATTTGACAATTGTGGCATCACCGAACAAAGTTAATACAATTATCCTCCATAGTTGAACAATAATAGCCTTGCCTGAGGATCTTCCTAGCCAGCAGCACACCATTCATGTGTGCTCTACACTCTTCTCCGTGGATGGCCTCCATGAGATGTTTTCACTCTTCTTCTTCAACGCAGAGCTTATGCATTCCCAAATGGCCTCTTTGGTACAACTTATTCCCGCAGATGATGAACTGGATGGCCAGACGCCATATTCCTCATTTATCTTTGATATTTACCCCTGATGGATACATATCCTTCTCCAAAAAGTTCCGAATGTCGTAATACCAGGGGTTCTTGTCTTAAACCTCATCTATTGCGACTATCATCTCATAAGTAGGCGTATACTTCTGTTCAATTATGATCGGACGCATCTTAACCCCGAGCGGTATGTCTACCATGGAGGATAGAGTTGCCAGCGCCTCAGCAAACTGTGAATGTTAGTATTTCAAACCTTGGAATCAAAATGTTCAGGGTTTGATGATAAACCTTCATTTTCTCTTCCTTGACCTTCCAGTCTCCATTTGCTCAAGAAACAACTAAGTTTGAGTCTTTGATGACGTCCAACCTCATTGCCCCTAGTTCTAGGGCAACTTCTAATCCTGTGATACACACCTCACATTCTGCTTCATTGTTAGATACTTTGAACTGGAGTTTGAAAGCCAGGGGTATATGGGAATCATCAGGTGCTATCAACAACACGCCTATCCCATAACCATATTGATTAGCTGCTCCGTCAAAGTACATTGTCCAAAGCTGCTCTTTCTCTACCTGCAGAATCTCCTCATCTGGGAATAAGTACTCCACTGCTTCATCTCCTTCCATTGGGTGGTCTGCCAAAAATTCCGCTACTACTCTTCCTTTGACGGACTTGCGAGTGATGTATTTGAGATCAAACTCGGAGAGAAGAAGCAACCAACGAGCTAGCTTACCCGGAAGCGCCGGTTTCTCAAAGAGATATTTGATGGGATCTAATCCTGAAACCAGAATTACGGTGTGAGCTAACAAGTAGTGTCTCAACTTTCTAGTTGCCCAAACCAAAGCTGAGCAAGTTTTCTTTAGAGAAGTGTAGCGAGCCTCGTAATTTAGCATCTTCTTGCCCAGATAGTAGATGGCCTTCTTCACTTTAGCTTCTGATTTTTGAGCTAGCATGCACCCTTGGTTGAATGTGTTACTGACAAATACATTATCAGCAGCTTCCATGGTTCTGGCAGCGACAATACATATGGATTCTGAAGGTACTACTTGACTTGTTCGAAAGCAAACTGACATCGATCATCCCATCGGCACTTCTTCCCGTGTTTTAAAAGACCAAACAGCTGTTTACAAGTCAAGGTTAATTTTGAGATAAACCGTTTTATGAATTGTACTTTGCCTAGAAAATCGCACACCTCCTTTTCAGTCCTTGGTGGTGGCATTTCTAAGATGGCCTTAATCTTGGATGGATCTACTTTAATTCCCCCTGCATGATCAAAAATCCTAACATTTTGCCCATAATCACCCCAAAAGTGCATTTCTGTGGGTTTAACCTCAGTATGTACTCCTTGATTCGTTCGAAAAAAATTTCCAGTGCGGTGTAGTGGCCTTCTTGCTCTTTGGATTTTACAATTATGTCGTCCACATACACCTCGACTTCCTTATGGATCATGTCATGCAAGATGGTGGTTACCGCCCTCTGATATGTAGTCCTGGTGTTTTTCAACCCAAATAGTATTACTCTATAGCAGTAGGTA
Organism: Camellia sinensis; assembly: GCF_055761805.1. Taxonomy (NCBI): domain Eukaryota; kingdom Viridiplantae; phylum Streptophyta; class Magnoliopsida; order Ericales; family Theaceae; genus Camellia; species Camellia sinensis. The sequence continues at coordinate 126,696,614 of NC_138974.1, forward strand.
CCTCACGGCATGGTGAATACAGTCTTCTCTCTGTCCTCAGGCGCCATCGAAATCTGATTATACCCAAAAAAAACCCATCTATGAATGATAACAACGCATGGTCGGCAATGAAGTCTACCAATTCATCGATGTGTGGCAGTGGAAAGTCATCCTTCGGACTAGCCTTATTCAAATCCCGAAAGTTGACGCAGACTCTAATTCTTCCATCCTTCTTTTGAATTGGAACAATATTGGCAAACCAAGTCAGATATTCAGACACCAACCAAAAACCAGCGTCAATTTGCTTGGTGACTTCCTCTTTAATCTTCAGTGCCAATTTGGACAGATCCTGCGGAGTTTCTGCTTGATAGGTTCGGCCTCGGGGTCAAAAGAGATCTGGTGCTGTACAATCTCAAGATCGATTCCAGGCATGACTTCGTAGGACCACGCGAAAGCATCTTTGAAATCTTTTAATAAACCGATTAAACGCTCGAATTCCTTTGAAGACAACGTGGACCCAATTTGGACTAAGCGGAGATCCTTCTTAGTACCCACATTAATTGCAATGATTTCATCTATTTAGGGCTTAGCTTCTCTCAGTCAACCAAGTTTTTCAAAGCCTGAGGAATTTCTTTCTCTTTGTTTTCATTAAAATTTTAAAAATCTTGGTCAATGCCATAAATTAATGGCATAGAGAAGCAAACGGAATCTACAACACTCTCATTCAGAAGTTCTAGCTCTTTAGTTACAACAGACTCAAAAGAAAATGCAAAAGAGGACCTAGACAAGACCTTGGCATCCGGGTTACCACCCCCGAAAATGCCAGACTCAGACTCCCTAGACTAACTCGAATCTAATTCCGACTCAACAGACTTAGTGCAATCAGATTCCGATTCATCATCCGATTCAGAACTGGAAATAAAGCCCTTCTTCAATTGCCAAGTAAGGTGTGGCGCCCTCGACGCGTCCAGAATGCAATTGGAAGAATCCACAATTGGTTTCTCTCCTATCATTGAGACAGTCAAGGTATCCCCCAAGTTCTTCGTATTGGTCTCAAGATCTGTTAAGAGATTGACCAGAGCTGCCCCTACTCCAGCCTCACTATTGTCTAAATCATCCTCTTTGCTCTGGCCAGCATTGATACTTAGATCAATCTCCTCTTCATCACTATCTTGAAGTCGAAAAAGATTTTAAAACCCGAGAAACACTTTTTCATTGAAAAATCCACCCAAGGCTCAGGAAAGCCGCAGAAGGGGAAATCATCTCCTTCTTTGACAAAACGCCCATTCAACGTTCCCTAGATTGGCCTATGGACCAGCTCGTAATGTTTCCTGGCTCTTTTGGCCTTGGCCTTTTCTCTCATTTCTTCTCCCTTCCTTTTCCAGTCCTCTTTGGTGGACACATAGCCTAACCTAAAGGCTTGGGGATTGTGTGGCGCCTCAGCTAGCGCCACAACACCTGTCCTCCCGCTCCTTTTGAGCCCCATTCCTGGAATATGGAGCAATTTGTTCATGCAGTAGATGGACTGAGCACTGACATACATGCCTTCGTCTTCAACTAAGATGGCTTGTACCACTTCGGCTTCCGCTAGAGTGAATCCTGAAAGAAATGCATCCTCATCACCATGATTGATCTCCAGCAAATGTGTGGTTACCTCTAGCGGTAGATGAATAGATGAATTCCCAAAAACGGTTGCCACTCCTCCCTCATGTGGGTATTTCAGCATTTGGTGTAGGGTGGAGGACACAACCCTCATGTAATGTAACCAGGGCCCCCATAGAAGTAGGTTAAAAGTAGCTGGCATATCAAGTACATGGAGATCAATCTCATGTTCGGAAAGGCCCACTTGGACTTGTACTTTCACCATTTCCATAACTTCTTTGCTCGTGTTGTCATATGCTCTGATCACCTGGGCTGTTGAGACGAAATCTGCCGGCTTCAGGCCTATAACATAGGTAATGCGAGAAGGATAGACGTTGAATGCAGAGCCGGTGTCTACTAAAACCACTGTAACCCATTTTCCTCTGCATTCGACAGATATGTACAGTGGCTTGTTATGAATCGATCCTTCCGGCGGCCGCTCTTTATCGAAGAAAGTCAGCATAAGCTTGGTGTTACTTGGGAAGATCAAGCCAACAAGCTGCTGTGGCATTGTATCAATGGATAGCTTAGCCTTATCCATCACCGACAATACCACATGCCGATGTACTCGTAAAGCCATGAGAAGGCCCTAAATGGAAATATCAGTGTGGATCTTTTTGAGTTGTTTCAGAACCAGTTCTTCCTCCAGCTTCTTCTCCTTGTCCTTCTTCTTCTCAACCTCTCTGTCTTTTCTTAAGGGTTTAGCTTGATCCAAATGTGGAGGTTTGAAATACCGTCCACTCCTAGTGAGGTGGTCTATTTCCTCCGCATACCAAGTACTATCTGGGATATGATCTCCTCAATCTTCATCTGTATGGGCAAGATGCAAGTGGCTATCTTCCCACCACTCACCTTCAACTTCAACTCGGATCACTCCCATAGGACAAGTATCCCCCTCAGGGCGACAAGATGTTGCAGTCTTCCGACTATCTTTGATCATTTCTTGTTCAAATTGCCCCAGCACAGCTTCCTATTCAGCATCTATAGTTTCTACAACACCCAAATCTTAGGTTTGTTTTTCAGTATTACTACCCTCTGGCATTTTCCCTTTCTCCTCAACTTTCTCGGCTACCACAGCTACCCCAACTTGCTTTTCCTCCAGTTTAACTCTGGTTTCCTCTTATTTGTCTGATTCATCACTCAACCACCACCAAGTACTCAAGTGCTCGGACATAAAGAAAAGAAAACTCCACGCATACAAAGCTCCCAGTCAACTCTCTCGTAACTCGAGACATAAATAAAACACGATTAATTAAAAATGGTATGGCATATCAATGCCTCACAATTCTAAGCCCTTGCAAAAAAAGAGACATATAACATGTAACTAGCAACTCAGGCTTGATTAAAACACGACTTCTCAGCACAATATTTAAGATACTCCGTTCAGGTTAAAGGAAATGCTTTATTTATTTATTTATTTTTTTCCATTTGTAACGCCTTCAAAATAAACCCATAATATCATACAATCACAATAAAGAAAAGAGATTTCATGTTACAATCATCAGAGTATTCTTACAAAAGGTATTACATGTTGACAACAAAAGTAAAATCCCTATAGGCTTACAACTTTTCAAGTCAACACTTGGTTACAAAAATGAGAGTACTAGCTCTGCACAAATAAGCCCTTGACTTGATATGCATGTAATACAACAAAAACAACAAAAAGAGTATAACAACCTCAAGCCTTCCAAGCTACGTCCTTGGAGGTGGCATGGTACCTGAACCTGAAAATGATGTCCCATATAGGGTGAGCCAACGCCAAGTAGAGATATGCTAAACATAATATGAGCAAAAACTAAAACATTAGCATTTGATAAATGTTTAACTCACATAAATCAATTCATAATTCGTTTCAATTACATGACAAATATGTCTATGTTTCATTCCTCTTTCGTTTACTTAATCAATTCTCAATTCATAACTGTGGCTCAGAACCTAGCCAAACTATATAAGTGAGATTACATCTCAATCAACAACACTTCCATACACAACAATAGATACACATATTTGATGTATCAATATTACATAAAACACTTCCATACTCCACAATAGATACACATATTCGTTGTATCATTACTTCAATAGATACACATATTTGCTGTATCAATGGAGTACAACCCCTATCTCCTCCCAAACAATATCTGGTTTAGGAGTCCATCCCCCATCTTCCCCTAAACCGTGGAGTACATCCTCTATCTCCTCTCACACAACACAATGTATATAAGCATCTATCATATACATATTCAAACAATACACAAATTTGATATATCATTCCATTCATCATAATCATTGACATATAACTGATTAGTTTTAATTCGCCTAATCGTCATGCAATGTCTACAATAATCAAGACTATCATCCACCGATAGCCTAAAGCAATTATTTCTAAACAGACAATAATTATATCAACAGATAATTTATCAACATTTTCAAAGGTGAGTGATTAATGAATCCAACTCCACCATTCCCTCTTATAATGAGCCAATTTCATTATTTCCAACTCAATTCCATATTTTCATAACATTTCCAAATTAATTATGTAAATTAATTCATACAATAATTTAGGGTTTTCTCCCTCTTTTTCTCAACATTGACCCAAAGGCCCAAATATTATCAACAACATCGATAACCCCCTTTTTAGACCCAAAACACAAAAGTTTGAATCAAAAGAATAAAACCCCTCCTTCCAATATAACACATCTCAAACCCTAACTTCCCAAATCAAACCATTTATACAAAAAAACTCAACATTTAGGTTAAAGCTCATAAAAATGAGTAGTTATCCCTACCTCAAAAGATGAGACCAAAAGGAGAAGTTGAAGAAAACTCGAAGTGCTCCAAACCAAGGGATTTTTGGATGGATAGGTAGCTCACACCAAGCTCTACACTTTTTACAAAGGGACAAGGGTGGAAGATCACTTAAAGTAGATCAAACCTTTGAGAGAAGGTGAAATGTAGTGAGAGAAGCTCTCAAAAGTGGTTTTGGAAAAGTGAGAGAGAGAGTGAGAGTGTGAAAAGTGATTTAAAATATCACAGTCCAGATTTGATATACGCATGACCCGCTCGAGCGGAGAATAGGACGCTCGAGCGTCAAATACAAAAACTTGACCCGCTCGAGCGCTAAGGCATAAAATAAAACACCACTTGGTCAAGCGCAAAAAGGGAATCCGCTCGAGCGCAGATTACATCCTCCCAGAACTTCTACAGACATTGAACACCCGCTCGAGCACTACCCGCTCGAGCGTAATGAAACCAGCTCAAGCGTGAAAAACACATCTGCAGTAGTTTTGCAGACGTACAAGATACTGAAAGTGTGCAAACTCCGCTCGAGCACAAAAGGACCCGCTCGAGCGGATCACCAAAAACCTGGGCAACAACAGTTGAGACCAAAACTCAACCCACCTGTTCGAAACACGTCAAACACATCCTAAAACTCAAATATAATTAAAAGATGACAACAAGACATAAACAACAACCAACTCCACGGAACCTAAGTCCGGAATACAGTAAATAAGGAAGGAAAAACCAGGATCACTATACCATTTCTCTCAAAACACTTTGTTTTCTCCAAAAGTGTTCAAACCTACACCATCACAATTCAAATACATTTTCAACTGTCCACAACAAAACTCAGAGATTTCCAAACTGTTGTTCCCAAAGCAAAAGGTATTATTTATAAAACCATTTTTATTTTGTTTTTGATTTGTTGGATTCAGCTTTTTGTTAAACCGCAAACTTTCGTTTCAACCCAAAACCGTTTTAGTTCAAGAAAAGTACCCAAGGCCACGATACCAAAAAGGAGAGTTTTATTTTTCTCAAAATCAAAACCTATCTCACTTACGGTGATGCCACAATACCAAAACAAAATTTCTATGATGAGAATCCCTAGAAATTCTTTGAAATGCCAGCAACGCAATAACACAAGAGAATAAATTTCCCACCCACCAAGCACATAATGGCGCAAAAGTTCTTATAAGACCAAAGTTCTCAACTTGGTTACCATAACTCAAAATAACCTTCCAACTATCCATATGTTACTTACATGCCATACCAAGACACCGTTCAATTACATAACCCTCAATTCCAACCTATTTCCAAGGTGACTATATATCAACCAACCCAATACTAATCAATCAACTATCGAATACCACTATCCGCACCAGTCGCCAAATGTCGACATACCACTTAACTTCACATAACCTAACATCAACACCAACGCCTTGCCCAACCTCACTAACTCCGAAATGGAGTTCCATACACAACCTTCCATGCTCGTTGAATCACTCTGGATTCTTCAAAGTTAACCCACAGTACTCTAATTCAACATTCACCCATTACGCGTATGCCTATATGGCATGCACATCCTAACTTCACATTTGAGTCCAAATTAGACTTCTCAAGTTAAGCACAATACACCATCTCAAGTCAATGCACACACCAGTACCTTACACCACGCACACAAGGACCGAATAGGTCAAAACAACTCTGACAGAGTGAACCAATCACTCCACACAATCTTACTACTTCACTCGAGGTTCCACTATCCAAACTAAACAACAAACACTCACACTAAAGTGACCCAGTACTATCGAATATTAACCTACTCAATCCAATCATTAACCACACTATTGCCTTGCCAAGGCACCCTCCTAGGACCGCCTTGTGACAAATCCCCTTCTACATATCATCTAATAACAATACACAAGCCATATACTGTCACACACCATACTAGCGAAACCTCATCACTTACTGCACAACATCTCACTCTTAACCCCAAATAGGTTATCTCCACACTGAATCCCTCATTCTACCAATGTACTCATAACCTCAACCGAGTTCACAATAACGAAATTCACATACTTATTCTCTCGCACCAAGTCAACTAGCAAAAGCCTACTACACTACAACGCCACCGTTACTGCATAAAGACACAAACTGAACAACAAGCAAACACAACACTTCCATCCCTCAGTGACCAATAAGGTCAACTCTTTAATCTAGATTCTATTTGTCACTCATTACACGAGTACAACCCAAATACTAAGTCTCCTAGTCAATCCACCAGTTGATGATACTTGCTGAACAATTACCCTGAACAAAACCCCGGCACATACACACAACACCTACAAGGCTTTCAAAGTCATACCATCCTAACTCCACAGAAGAACAAAAGAAGTTTTCAACCTCCTCTACCCAAGTCATAGAACACTACCTTCCCAATTACTCTCTCAACCAACCTAGAACGCTACATGAGCCAAAACACGACCCATCTCCTAAAACAATCACCTTCTCACTATCATTCCAAACCTCGACCAACAAACACTAAACAACTATGACCCTACACATAGGTCACACACCAACCATGGTTTACATACCCGATCAACCCTTCCAAAAACATCTCTTAACTTAACCAGAATTGTGGTACACATCTCTCTCACCCAATATAATAAATAAATGCTAGAACTTAGGAAACATCTACAGTACCACTGCTTGAAATTCAACACAAGGTGTTCAGAACACACCACTCACCAAACACTAACAACCAATACTATGATAAGGGACTAATATCCCTTCCCAAGAAACAACTAACCAGATAATACCAAGATCCCCTAACATTACCTACCATTAAGGTACAAGTCTATACCCAACGAAACTATACGCTATTCTCAAAACACGAGTAATCCTAAGTCTCTCTATACCCAGAATAAAGGAATACTCAACCTTCATACATCCCTACACTACGTCATACTAGTTCACTAGGTCAACCCTAGACCAGCCCACCGCAACAACCTGTCGCCAAAATACTAACTCAAAACCAATCACACCATCCACGATCTCCTCACACACCTCGTGCCTTATCGAATTGCCCACAACAATGATAACTCTACCTGGTATTCAACCAATTACCTCACCCAACTACAGAAAACAACCACTCCTATTCCAATCAATCATACATCATCTACAAAGAACAACTCATGGCTGAAATGGCCCAACTAACTCCACCAACCCTGAGCAAAGTCAAACCACAATAATACATCCTAACCAACCACACCCCATAACACAGGTTTCTAGGTTACCAACACCGAAGTCAGAACCATACACCACCACTACCAACACATAAAAGTTCAAACCTAACTCTTCGTGCGTTACATCTGACCAACCGAGGTCATGACCAACTCCAAAACCGTACTAGTCCAAAGATTACCAACCAATGCCAAACATACACGATACCACCCAAGTGAGCATCAGAACTCAATCCTCACACACCGTCACAAAAGACTTGAAAACACTACCGTCTCTCAAAGATGTACCAATCGCCACCAAGGTGACCAATTCAAATTCATAACCAACACTAATACATAACCGATATAGCACACACCAAGGTGCCCACTCTGAGTTCACTGCTTCTTCCATACGTCTTTATAAAATAGAGAATACCCACAACCTAGGATACGTAACACTAATACCCTTTCCCAAAATACTAACACAATCACATAACGATTATCTGAACAACCACATCGAGACTCCACTCAAATCACACATCACTTACCACATAACACATAACACAAAATCGTGCTAAGTCTACAAAGATAGTTATTCGTTCTAGCGCCCGCTTAGATTTCCCATTAGAAACAATGTTGATCAAGCGCGTTTCCAACAAGACCTCTAAGTCAACTGGACACCAAATAATATCTTTGAGTCTCAACATCATACCCATATAAAATGCAACACATGAACATGTTATCACTTAGCACACAACATACAAATGTTCTCACCGAGCACGATAAACCCAATATGGTTCAGCACTTCCCACAAGCCCAAGATTTTTAAACCCGGTTAGCTTTGATACCAAGTTGTCACACCCCAGATTTACACCGTCTAACTCACGTGAATAAACCACCCAACGATGAACAATAGATAACAACTCTCATGCAAATGAATATAATATAGTCACACAATACATGTGTTTATCCGATTTTATATTTTTCTAGATACAACATCTAAGTTGAATGGATGTTCTGTAACTAAAAACATACATAGATGTTATAAATTAAATTGAATGCCCTAAGGCTTACATCATACACAAGGGTGTAACCTTGACAAGAATGGCACACGGCCAGTAAATAACATAAATGGCCCATGGCCTACAAATAACTGAACCACCCTATACGGTTTCAAAAACAACTTCACGTCACAGTCCACATCCACATATATACACCTGAAAAACATTTCAGCTACGTAGAGTAAGCATAAAGCCCAGTAGAGAATATTTCAAAAGTTAAACATGCTCCGCCAGTATAAATAATCATGATGCAATACATATATAAAATATGCCCAAATGCATTTTCAAACCATTTGATTTCTCATGAAATTCTTTCTTTCCAATTACCAAAACCTTATGTTTAATTAAAACGTTTTTCTAAGTTCAAATCATCAGTTTGATGTAAAATTCCTTTTCCAAAAAAAAAATCCCAGTACCTCAATACCAACCAGCAAAAATACACTGCTAAATCAAATGCGAATACATCACTAAACAACAACAAAAAAATATTGTTAAAACCATTTTCCAAACATCCTGTTCCAAACCAACATAATAGTAAATAAAATGGATAAATCTCCAAAACAAATACAATGTTTCACAGAAATTTTGTCCACGGAAATCCATAAACTGGCACCCATGTAAACATAGGCTATACAAGCTCTACTATTGCCATTTTATGGATATTTTGTCTGCAAGATCGGCACCCATGTATACACACAGTTTTTAAGACTTTCACCTAACTTATTTCAACGAGACAATACTTATTTCCTAGATTCACCATTTTATTTACCCTTTTCAATAGAACAATACATGTAACTCCAAATATTGTTTTTCCAAAACAATGCAAATGTTCCAAAATATAATATGAGAATTTCCAAAACCTCATTCCAAAACATACAGTTTCAAAATCCATTACATGCTCCATGATATGAATGATTTCAATTTGCTTAATCCACATACAATTTCTAACACATGACAACACTATCCACCACAGATGACCAAAATAGTTATCTCTAATGCAATAATTAAAAGTTATCGATATAGATATATTTTTTCAAAAGTGTAACAACACCCATTTTCAAAATCCCACAATCATTTCCTTTCCATCTCTTTCCATCCAAACCATTTACAAAAATCAATCCAACTCCAACTCTTAAAACGATATCATTTAGGGTTTTTCTGCAAATTGGGATTTTTCTCTTTTAAAAAATCAAATACAAATTTGTTTACTAAATAGATTTAATAGCAAAATTATAACCAAACAACCCCCAATTTGCACAAACCCTCAACCCACAATAACATTTCAAGATCAACCAAATGACTACCAAATATAAATAACAAGATACGTCACAAATATGCTACCAAACTCATATTGAGTTTAGGAAATAAACCCTACCTCTTGAAGCAAAGAAGAGAGAGAGAGAGAGAGAAAGAGAGAGAGAGAGAGAGAGAGAGAGAGAGAGAGTGCGTGCGTGTGTGTGTGTGTGTGTGTGTGGAGAACCTCAAGGATGTCGAAAACCAACTTTGGTTCAATCAAAAGAAAGCTCTCGACATGCTCTACCTTTTTGTCAAAGAGACTAGGGTAAATAAATCAACGGATCTAGGTGTATTTGTAGAGAGAATGTGAGTTTTAGAGAGAGAAGCTCTATATCTAGGGTTTTGAGAATGTTTAGAGAGAGAGAGAGAGAGAGATAAATGAAAAATTGACTCAAAAAGGTGACTCTACAATCTAATATACGCTCAGACTGCTCAAGCGCAAAATGTGTCACTCGAGTGTCAAGACACAAAAAGTGTAACCACTCGAGCACAGGAAGCGACCGCTCGAGCGTAGAATACAAACTCTCAGAAGTTTTGCAGATAGAAGACCACCGCTTGAGCACAAAAAGCACCGCTCGAGCGAACACTAGTCGAGCACAAGAAAGGCTACTCGAGCGAAGAATGGCGACTCCCAGTATCTCTGCAAACCTGCAAAAGTACTGGAAGTTCACGAAAACCGCTCAAGCGCAGGAAGTGCCGCTCGAGCGAAGAGGCAATATTCTGGGCAACAACGGTTTTGAAAAATAAGCTATCAACCTATTACAAATAAAACCAAGACACACCGATAACAAAACTTAATGAGGAATAAGAAGGAACCAGACTTGAACAACCATATAAGATGATAAAACCCTTATCCAAAACATCAACATGTTGGGTCTAAACCAGAATCGCTATACGATAGCATCCATGTCTGAAGAAGTTCTGTATGTAACATATGTGCATAGCATAAAAGCTCTAGCAACATATAAAGGTATATGGTTTGGGAAAGGAATTTAGGTTTAAATCATATTCATTTAGAAGAAGACTTCTTGTATATTATCAGGGATGGAACCACATGTAAACTATAAGGGGCCACGACCCCTACCTTGACAAAAATCCTTTTTATGTTTAGTGTTAAATAGTAAACTATCAAACATACTTGCCACTTTGGCCCCCCTTCTTGTGTCTTTAACCTTGTTCTTTGTTTGATGGCTCTCTCTCGTAAGTATTTATTCAATAGATAACATTATCTAAGGCATTTAAGAGCATTTTTGTTGAGATAAAAATACATATCTTTTAACCCTCCAACTTTTCTAGTTTAGCTGTCAGCCTCTGTACATATATACTTAAAGATCAGGGCTTATTATAGGGGTCTTTTTTTAATTGTTTGTTTCCTTTGTGTGTTCTTTATTTTTTAATTTTTTTTAAAAAAAATTATATTGTGGTTGTTAGTGTTGAGCTTGAATGTATTTTCATACTTCATTAAATGCTTGATCGTCTAGTTTCACGTAATTGTCTTAATATTTGAGAAATATAATATTCTCTCACTAATTAAAAAAAAAAGCCTCGATACCTAACCCGTCTAGCTACCAGAACTAGCCCAATGTGTTTACTTTACCCCTCTCGGTGATGGAATCCTGAGTTCATCCTTATCTATTATCAAGGCTATATTCAGATATCATATCTTTTTGTTGGTGAGAGGAGACTTACAACTACTTGAGGCAGTCCAAAACTTACTTCGACATAGATCACTTTAAATTTGCAAACTCAACTTTATTCACTCATAGTATTTTTTAGAAAAATACCAAATAAAACACAAGGAAAACTTATCTTAACTCACTCTCTCTTCCTCTCTTATTCTTTTTCTACCTACCATAGTTTGAAACCCACACAAACATTATAGTTTTATAGTTAAACCTACTAATGTGAATACACAATATAAACACATGAAACTACAACTACAACAACACAACTTCATTTTGAATTCCAATCCTCCAAATCCATAATGCAAGGCAGCAAAAGCACATGAAGTTATTTCTCCATAGCATGTATGCTTGTCATGCCCCATATTTTAAAACCCGAATCATGTTACCAAATCCATTGTCATTGTTCATTTTCATACATAAACATGCAGAAGCTATCTCATTAATATGAATAGCAATGAAAGTTCTCTCTTGGATGTAAATGATAATTCAATAATTTCAACACATTAGCAAATGCCTTAAGGCTTAATAAGCATGAATAAAAGAAACATAACACTTATTACAAAAAGGAAACATGTCATTTAATTTACAAGAAAAGAAAAGAAACCCTATGGCCAAAACGACAAAGAGAGCTTCTTTAGCTTGAGCACAACTTTCTAAGCTTGAACCTGAAAAAGGTTGAATAACGTGGAATGAACATATAGTCTAGTAAAAATCCCAATAATTCTAACCAATAAAATTCTATATATGTATATGATCATGATGCTCCACATAATAGGCATATAAATAATGTTTCCTTTCACTATCCAAAATATATATAAATATATACATAATTATACATTTTTTCGAATAACGTCACTCTTTAACCTTTCATTTTGTCCTTTGCAAATTTGAAGTATCTTAATTTTTTTTTTTTGGTGTAATCGAAATTAAATCCAATTATAATTACCTAACAATCCACAATAACAAGTAATCCAAGGAATTCTTAATGCAACCATTTAATAGTTCAATTATCCATAATGAATATAAATGAAAGTAATTTCAACAAGTTATCTATTTATCAATCAATAATACTAACAACATTTCCACACATCCTGATCTTATGACTAGGAGAGCAAGTAAGCATTTATCACAATTCCACTACGTACACATATTTCTACACAATTGCGCAATGCAAACAACTATCACAATCACATTCCATAATTTTGGGCTTTGCCAAGTCATCTCAACACATTTTACCGAGCGCTAACCAGAAAGAAACTGAAACCTATCTCAACGCGCCATGATTTACCAGTTACTATACGAAAGGAAACGAAATCTCTATATAGCTCAATAATACGCACACTTTACCAGGCGCCAATCGAAAGGAAACAAAACCTATATTAATGTGCCATGCTCTTGAACGACAAGTATTTTCGATGACACAATAAGCATAAGACATAACTTTCCAAAACCAAGTATTATTTCCTTTCGTTTTTGTTTTCAATACTTTCATGCATTCTAGTGATTTTTAAACATTCGCTTATCTTCACACTTATTCGAAAACCTTATTTTAACCAAATTCCTTAACTATTCACTTACATATTTCTAATTAATCACAAACACATAACCTCAACCATCCCTATTTATTAATCACTTATATAATTCCTGAGTAATTGGTATAAACACAATCACCATAAGTAATGCTAACCAAATTCAGAAATTCCTTGAATTAGTCTATTTATATTCCCATATAATTCTTATAACACTTTAAACATTTCTAATTTTCATATACTTTAATTAACAATGCTCGATTTAATTTCTCAAAAATCTCAATCAATTATTCAAATACAAACTTTTCACCCTCATCAATTCTTCAAATAACGTTATTAAATTTTTCAATTTCCAAAATGGCTATAAGCCTCCAACTCAAGAAATTATAGGGAAAAAATAGTCTTTTTGGTTTAGTTTTAAAATTATAATTTGAGTGTGGAGTTATATTTCGAGTTTTGAGTTTTTGAATCATGATTAGAAAATATAAAATTTGTTTAATTATGAGTTTTGAAAATAATTTTGGGATGATTTGTCATTATTTTTATTTTTATTTTTGATTGATTGAAATATACAATGTGAGAGGAGAGGAGAGAAGAGAAAAAAAGTGATTGATTGATTGATTGATTAATAATAATAATAATAATAATAATAATAATAATAATAATAATAGAATAGAGGAGTTTTGAAAATAATTTTGAGTTGTATTTTAAAATTTTGTTTGGTTACGAATTTTGATCCAAACTATGATTTAAAATAGAGTTGAGTTTTGAAAAGTAAACTAAACGTTACCTAGGGTTTTCTTAAAAGAAAATTAGGGTTTTTCTCTTCCAAAGTACCCATGCACCTCAAAACCATTTAAATTCACATTTGATAGGAGATACCATAAGAATTACACAACATAAACTAAACCCTAGATACTCATAATACATGCAATGAAATCCTTATCAAATTCCAAAATTTATGTAATGAAAGTAACCACATATCCATCTTTCAGAACTGTATTGAAAATAATTAGAGAAATCCCTACTTTTTAGGGAGAAGAGGAGAACCAAGAACAAAACCCCCAAATTCAAACTTGTCAGAAATTTGGTCTACTCCAGTTAAAACGACACCCTTGGTATGCTCGTTAATTTGGCCTCAATAACTACTATCACCTTCTTGACGGATTTGGTTGGATGAGAAGGTTTTGTGAGGTTTGGTTTAGTTTTTAGAGAGAAGGAAGAGATGAGAGTTTAGAGAGAAAGAGAGAGAGAGAGAGAGGGGGGGTAAAAATATTGAAGGAAATCATCCAAATAGTGGGAAAAATGCACAAAAATCGAGGCAAACGCACTGTGGAGCCTTTGGTCGTATGTGTGGAAATTCTCAATTGCATATGCGGTTTACTATAGAAACATTCACCTCATGGCTTTCTCTTTCCGCACATGTGGGACACACCGCCACACGTGTAGAGCCTCCCACCGTATGTACGGCCCACTGTCTAGAAAATCCAAATTGCTTACACCAAACTACACGTGTGAAAAAGCCTGATGTGGGCACGACTTTGCCAAGGTGTTTCCACATCCTTCTGATTTGTCCTTACGCCTGAAATTCCAAAATTTGAACTCGGAAAGGTAGTCATGAAAATTAAACAAGTTAAATTCCCAAACACCAATACGTCACATGACATCCAGGACACTAAAATCAAAGAAACAGAGATTCTGTGGAGGATAAACTGATCTGGACTCCCATTTCATCAGGTATTTTCACTGTTAAGTCTGTTTATGATTTATTTGAGATCTCTCTTCAGATGTCATCCTTTCGGATGGTTGGTGTGGTGGGATCGAATTGCAACCGCAAATCTCCTCCTTAGACGCCATATAATCCACACTCCCATCCATTGTGCATTTTGTGGTAATGTAGAAGAATCAACAGTTCATTTGCTAGTTCTCTGCTATTATTCCTGGAGGATTTGGTCTGATATTGTCAATTGGTGGGGTCTCTTCTGGTTCTATCCAAGAGTTGTTAGTTTGGTGGTTTGGTCAGAAAAGGCAGCATCTGGGAAGAGTTATTTGGGAAGCCTTGCCTTTGGCAATTCTCTGGACCATATGGATTGCTAGGAATGATAAGGTGTTCAATTCCAAGGAACCTAATTGGGTGGACTTGGTGGAAAACATTAAGATCAATGTGGCGTTTTGGGTAAAGCAATCGTTCAACCTGCCAGAATTATGAATTCATGACTTTTTATTTTGTTTACATGGCATCAAAGGCTACAGAGCTAGGATCTCATTATGATGTTCTGTATTTTGTTTGTCTTATTCTTTGTATCTCTTCTGGTTGAGTGCTCTTCAGCCTTTTTTTGACTTGTGCCTGCACATGATTGGGTTCTTTAATAGGTGCCAACCTAGTTGGGATGTATTTTAGAACTATGATGCATTTGTGCCAAGTCTTTTTTTGTTCTTCTTTTTTGTCAATAAAATTTCATTTTCTTTGCTGATAAAAAAAAAAATGGCCTGAAAGGCACAACCAAATCAAGTCCAAGACCTGGGGCATCACAATTCTCCTTTCAATAATCAAGCTTTGTTTCCAACATTTCTTTGTACATATTATTCATGAAGTGCAACATTTTCTAGGACCGTTTTGTAGTAATAATATTTTTCATGTGTCATACAATATCTTGCTTGATTGACCTCGCAAGTACAGTACCAACTTGTGTGTATCAGAGATGTTCCATCTTTTATTTCATTTGGCTTTTATTAGGCCTATTGGAGTCTTGCAATTGGCCTTGGACCATCCCATCTCTTAGAAACAATGTGATGTTACATTTCATTTAAGCAATTATTTCATCATCCTTGCAAGCCCTTAGATGAACCTCTGCAATGTTTGTCCCAACCACATGTAAAGTGTCACAACATTCACTTCTTTCAACCTAGAGAGAGAGAGAGAATTGTTAGATAAATGAAACATGACTCCTTTGTGAAAGTGAGTCATTAATTTATGACATTAACAACATCTTTTATTTGACTTGTAAACAAAATAACATTGTAGTTTCCATTCAAACTATCCACAATACATTAATTCAACTATTTGAATATTGTTTGATGGGTATTATGTAAACCTAAGAACTTTGCAACCCTTATTACGCCACTTAGCCCAATTTGGGAATTGCATTTGTTTTTTTTTTTTTTTGAAATTTTTTACTCATTTCTCTTTTTTCATTTTTGACATTTATTATTTTAGGAAAAATTACACTGGCCTCTACTAACTAATAGGAAACTATAGTTCATCCCGCCAATTCAACAAAATTACACTAACCTCTATTAAGTTTTTTATTTGCATTAAATACATACCTTTGTCACTGAAAAGTGGCTAAGAGAGAAATGAATTAAAACAACATATAAAATATATTATAAGAAAAAAAAAAAAAAAAAAAAAAACAACAACTCTATAAATAAAAAAAACACTTTATTTTCTCTCTCCTATAGTACATCGTTCCTCTCTCTCCCCCCCTTGCTTCTCTCCCTTTTCTTTTTATAGAGTACAAAACTAACGCTAGAACTAGAATTGGGTTTTTCGAGGAAAATGTCTATGGGTTGGGGGTTGTGGGGCTCTGAGGAATTACAGGGAGGAAGAGATATCGAGAAACAATAAACAAAATAAAATAAAATAAAAAAAGAATTACAAATTTGATAGGGTGACGTGGTGATAAGATGGCATTAATGGTTTGAGTGGTGACTTTGAGGAAAAGAATATAGAGAGATGGTGAGTTCACAATAGGTTAAAGACTTGATGGTGGCAATAGTGGCCAAAATTAAGGGAGAGAGAGAGAGAGAGAGGGGGGGGGGGGGGGGAGGGAGGGAGGTGGCAGCATAGGTATTGGATAGCGGTGGTACCAAAGTCAACTTTTTGCCAAAAGTGATTGTCAAATGCGCAAATTCTTGAAGTGGGTGCCCAAAATTTGGTAGAGAAGACAGATGTCAAATGAAGGATTAGTGGAGCTGGTGGCAAATTCACAATGGAGCTAATGAAGGATTCAATAGAGGATAATAATGGTAGTAAATGTGGTTAAGGGTGGCGGAAGGATTAGTTACACAGTGAGAGCAAGAAAATGGGGTGGTTTTGCAAAGGGAAGAGAAGGAAGTAAGTGGCTTTGGTTAGTAATGAAGAGAAAGAAAGAAGAAAAAAGTAACTGAAAAAATAAAAAAATAAAAAAATAAAGTAAAAGACAAATGAGAGAAACGTGGGTTAGGATGTAAAATAAGCTAGGAATGTGAGGATGACGAGATGACGAAGTGCAAAAAAAGTAATTTTCATAAGAATAAAAAGGAAGACAAGTAATTTCACATTAGATCTTTTATGTTTATCCTTGTTGGAGGTAAGGTTGGTTTAATTATGACAAACTTCTAGGTTAGTTGTAATTTTTCTATTATATACGGGAGAGCGGTATAATTTACCCTTTGTTTATCTAAAGAATAGTTTTCTTTATACAAATAACAGGGTTCTAACCCACTTTGATTTATGGAGACCATAAGCTATCACTAGCTAGGTAAAAATATCAGTGGTGGAATGGAGAATGAAAGGAAAAAAAAAAAAATATTACATTGCTTCTTTTGTAATTTTCTGTATGGATCCATATAAAAATTAAAAGAATAAACAAATAAATTTATCTAGTGTTATGATAAAAATAATTCTTGCTTAAAGAAAAACTAAAGAGAAAATATAATTCTTACCTCCTTGAGCTTTGTTGTTGATGAGAAGACATGAATTTTGGAAATGTGATCCGCAGAATGATTGCCCTTCCATGGGCAGTTTGCGTAGCCAAGTGTTGATGATCTGTCATACCTAGTAACAATTTTGTTTGTTGAGCTCTTTTCAATGGATTCGAAGAAGAAAACTCTAAGATTTTCACATGGCCACCTGGTGTTGAACATGAACTTTGGAGGCTTTGCATTCTTAAACCATGGTGTGAATGTCTCAAGTGGTCTCTTTAACATGCTACGAGGGTGAAACCCCTCGTAAATATGAACAGAGTAGCCCCATGAGACAGAGAAAGACCAATTTCTTTGCTTTTCATAGCAAATAATTTGTTGCAATAAACGTGATTGGTCGACTTTTGCAGCCTTCATGAGGTGGTCTGTAGATTGCATCCTATCCATGGAAGGGAAGATAGGGTTTACAAAATCCAAGTGGTGGAGAGAAAGTAGAGGAGATTGTGGGTGGGTTGATAGAAAACCTGATATATCACCTCGTAGATCAATCTGCATCCAATAACAAATGTAATACAACTTCTTTCTAAGAGAATTTACACAAGGAAATTTCTCTAAGTTTACCAAGATATTACAGGAATGCAACTTAAGACATCATGTTTCCATTATTTTATAAGGGAAGTTGGTGAAGTTCGAGTTTTGGGCTTATAATGGATCATCCTTCAAATCTTCATATTGTAAATTTTTATATATGGATTATTTATGAAACGAATTAGATTGATCAGATTAATATAATCACATGATTTGATAATTTATGAAATAGGATGCGGTTGTTTTTAAAGACAATTATAAAGAAATCATGTGATTACAACTTTCAAATTAATTAGTTTTTATTCATGAATGATCTACACACAGAATTCTATAAAATGAATATATTATATGAAAGAAATGCTATAGTGTGCACCCTTAGGCACCCTACCACAAAACATGTAATTTTACTACAAAATTTCGTAACATTAATCATAAAATGCATAACCTCGTCACAAAATAGGGTAACAAAAAATGTTATAACCAAATCATAAACTTTTGAACATTTTATTACGCTAATTCGTGACGAAATTACGCATTTTGTGTTTAACATTACGAAATTTTGTAATAAAATTATACATGTTTTGTGATTGGATGCATACAGTATGCACCCCTAAACGGGTGCACACTAAAGAATTTCCCATTATATCATCAAAAGACATCCATAGTAGACCCAATTGCCTAAAATGCAATGAACTGGAGAGAAGCCAACTATATAAAACTAGAAGGAAAAGGCAAATCCTTATGATAGATTAGATCTGGCTCGATTATTGATAGTGAATAAATCTTATATTTCTTGAAATCAAAACTAATTAGTATTTTTTACATTAAAATAATTTTAATTTTAATTTTTTTGGTGGTAATTATATAAAAAAAATGCTACTAATTTAAAACTAAAAGGAAAATCATACATATCACTATGATGTCGTTTGACAATGTTTATAGTTTATCATTTTTTATTTGCAAAAAACATAACATTAAACGTGTTTATGTTTATTTTGGATAAAAAGATAAACAAATAGGGATTGCGGGAGATGATTGTCATTGGTTGGAGATGGTGGCCAGAGGTAATTGTTGGCCACAAGAGGTAGTGGTCGAAATTGTTGCCATCAGTAAGAGGCAATTAGCAATGGCTAGACGTGGTTATTGGCCACAAGGAGTGTCAATCAAAAGTACTTGTCAAAGGTTGAAGATTGTGGTCTGTTGACCACCAAAAGTGGTTTTCAAGATCGGTGGCCAAAGGTGGTTATAACCAATGAGAGATGTTTGGTGGCAATGACAGGTGGTTAGCGGTTGAGGGAAGTGGTGGCCGAAGGTGGTTAATGGAGAAGGTCATTGGTGATGATAGTTTATAGCAAGGAGTAGGGATGGCAACGGAATGGAATTGGAGTGCATTTGTCGACCCCCACCCCCACCCCATATCATATTGGGAGCGGGGTGAGGGTGGGGTATGAGCGGGTTAATTTTGCTGCTTTAAAAATAAAAAATAAAAATAATAAAAATTAAAGGAAATTTAATATATTATAAATAAGAAGAAGAAGAAGGAAAAAAAAATTTAAAATTAAAAAAAAAAAAAGAAGCAAAAAGCAGAAAGCAGAAGGCAAAACCTATTTTTTGCATTTGCAACTTTTTGAAAATGAAAACATAAATTAAACATTTTTTTTTTATAGTTTTAAAATTTTTGATAAATATAAATAAATAAAAAATAGAGTAATTATAGATGTTATCAAACAGATCCTATACGCTTCATATTATTTTTATATATGTTGTTTGCATTTCTTTCATTGGAATGAGGGTAATACGTGAGGGGGAAGCCAAAAGGTTGTTTGGAGTTTAATGTATAATTTTACTCTTTAAAAAATATATATATCTATATAAAAAAAAATAGTATAATCTAAATAAATATATTTATTAAATAAGTGTACCTATTTAATGCATTTTCAAACAACTCCTCAAATTAGGTACTGCGTTTGATAAATGAACGCTTTCAACCATTAAGTCAACTCTTTGGTCTCACTATTTTGAGTGACCTAATAGTTTGCACAAGCTTATTTAAGGTTTGTGAAAAACATAACTGAGAACCTTTATTTAAAATTTCATTTTCATAATTTTTGAGATGCTAAATCCCCAATTAATGACTAAGGTCTTTAAACTTGTGAAAAATGTAACTACGAACTTTTATTTAAAATTTCATTTTCTTAATTTATGAGATGCAAAATCACCAATTAATGACTAATGTCTTCAGGCTACTTAAGTTGTAAAAATAATTGGGCTCTTCTTCAGTCCATATCTAGATTGAAAAGCATTGTTCAAGTTCATAAAACCTATCATGGGTCACGAGGGCTGACTGGACCATAAGGCCAGCCAAGCCGGCCCACTTCTTTTATATAATCTAACAGGCCCAGGTGATTCATTATTTATATTTTGAATAAAAGAGTATAAAACAGGACAAAAGGGTCCAAACTTTAATTACATATATGATCAATAGCTACTATTTATCAGTGAAGATGGAAAATCAGGTTCTATTGTTCTACCTTTTTCAATATATATATACTAGCTTATCACCCGTGCTATGCACAGAATAATTATAGATATTTATATTTGTTTTAGATTTTTTTTAATAAATAAATTATGTTTTTAAGATTTTTTATAAAAATAATTTAACAATTTTATCACTAACTATAGTATATGGAAAAAGTTGAAAAGGGTACTGCAGTAACTATACACCAATTATATATATAATTATTTGTATGAGGAAATTTTAAATGCTGATCAAGGGATTGTATCAATAAATGCAGGTATGTGGAAAGACATGTGGATTAAAAAAAGTTAATAAATGCTAATCAGGAGATTTTGACCAAATCAATAAATGCTGAGTTTTTTTTTTTTAATAAAAAATTTAGAAAATTTAAATTGAGATATTGAAACTCCCACAGGTCTTGGGGGTTAAAAACCTCATTTTGCTTAATATATAGTATAGGTATAGATATAGATATAGATATAGATAATATAATATAGATAGATAGATATATGTGTTGAAATTTTCAAAGAATTTTGTTTATGCTGATCTTTAATGCATTAAAGTTTAATTATGAGGGAGTTTTGACCAAATCTCCCAAAAGACATGGAGATTGGGAGAAATTAATAAATGCTGAGGTTTTTTTTTTTAAATCAAAAAATTAGAAAATTAGGATTGGGATATTGGAGCTCCCACAAGCCTTGGAGGTTAAAAACCCCCTTTTGCTTAATATATAGTATAGATATATATATTGTAGATTTATTATTTCCAATGTTGTGCTCTGTTTTTGAAAATTATTTTTAGAGAAAAACAAATATATCTAATAGAAATTATGAATCTGGATATCAAAAACTTAAGAAAAAAAAATCGTATTCAATCTCAAAAAAAGAGCTCTTGATAATTCATTATAACTAATAAAAATATAACCAAAAAAAAATGTAGATGAAAATTCTGTAAATGAAAAAATAATTTATCCAAAAGAGTTAGAACATATTGAAACTATACAAAAAAGAAATGATAATACTAACAATTTAGGCAAAAAAGATTAAGTGGATTACCTATATTATCAATTAAAATGGATTTGTTAGCAAAACTTGAATATAAAGATATAATTAATATTTTTGCATCTCAAAAAGTTCGAAAAGTAAATTTTAAATAAAAATGTTATTAAAAAATTATTATATAAAAGGCCTCATTTTTAATTATTACTTTAGGCCACAAATTATCTAGAGCTAGCCCAGTGGGTCACATTTCAATATTTTGAACCATTCATTTTGTAAATCCCTGCGCAGATATCATCCACGAAAAAACTATGATGATCCAATAATCATAATTTTTTTTTATTTTATTGTGTATTTTTTTAGATACAAATGTAATAAAATTGAAGAAATTATAATTATCGAAGAGATCTAATTTATTTTTTTATTTTTATGAGTGATATATACAAAAGAACCTACAAAATAAACAATTTAAATCATCAAAACAAAACTTTTTAGACTTAAAAAAGTCCCATAATTATTTTTTTTTTTGGGGGGGAGGGGGAGATTAATAATAGAGTAAGCTATCAATAAATCTTAATAATTGGATTTAATTCTCATCAAGTCCTATTAAAAATAAGTTTTACTAAATTGTCACTAAAAATTATTTTTTGTGATAATTTCTTTCATATATCACTAAAAATTAATAATTAGAACATTTTCTGTGACAATTTGTATATATTGTCTCTAAAACTTACAATTACTCTATGCTTTTCTTCGACAAAATTTCAAACTATAGTGAAAGATTAGTGACTTTTTATGACGATTTTTTTTAAACTGTCACTAAAACTTATAATTAGTGATATTTTTTGTGATAAAATTTTCAAACTATCACTAAAAATGAACAATTAGTGACATTTTTTTAATAGTGTTTGAAGAAAAATGCCATTAATTATCAGAGGACTTATTAAACAATAAATTTATCTATTATAACTTACACGTAAGTCTCCTTAATAATATCATGTTAACTGTTTGATACACTGATATCCTTTATCTCCAAAATTATATGCCATATTCCAATTCAATCACAATCCTTGACTCATCTTTTATTTCTAAATTCTCATATCATCTAATTAGTAAATTAAATAGGGCAAATTAAACTACTAGTCCTTGTAATTTAACTCTTGTATCATTTTGATCACTGTAACTTTAATTGAATTGATTTTGACCTTAAATTTTTAAATTTATCTCATATTGATCCAATTGATTCTAATTGTTAACATTTTTTTATGGCAAATGCCCACATGAAAAGCATGTGTCATACTTCTAGGAGTAAAATGATAACCTTAATCAAATTAATGACTTAACCTTAACCAATTCAGTGAAAAATTTCTATCAAAAATCCTAACGGAAATATCAATAGAACAAATTGACTCAAAATTTATAATTAAGAATCAAACTTAAACCAATTAAAATTATTAAAAATAAAATAACATAAACGATAAAATGTAAGAACCATCCGGCTAATTTATCCAATTAACTTAGGAGTAGGTACAAAGACCTTTTGAAGAGAATTGTCAAGACGCATTAATTGGAGCTCACAGCACTATTTTAGTAATGAAATATAGAATTATTGTTAATCCCATGATAGGAAAAATTAATCAGTGTTCCATAACCAACATGTGGCAATACCACAAACTAATGATAAAAATAATGTTAGTTCTCAATTATTTAATATAAAATGATATATTTTATTGTTTTGGTCGATAATATTTATGGACATCATGATTGCTTGACCTTGTCCACAAAACATGAAATAATTTCTCCATGAGTGGTGAACAAAATAATTTTTGTTGTCACTATAACAAATTAAAATTTTTAAAGACAAAATTTTAGAAATGAAATGTTATTATTGTGAAAAGTGTTAATTTTATATTTTTGCTAACAAAATTTTACATTTGATAATAAATTACTATTCATTTATATAATGAATGGAGTGAATGTTGAAAAGAATAATTACCTGATGAATGCCTTTCTCAATAGTAAGAGAAACTCCCAACTCATCAACACAGAACTGTACAATCGTATCATGTGACCTCACATATGGGTATCTCTTTATACATCCTTTCAAATCTTTCACCATTGCTGCTGCTAAAGGATAACTCAATGCAAATCCACCTCCTCCAAAACCCTGATCAAACGAGAATAGCAAATTTGACAGAACAGTCTCCGAATTACCCCCAATATAGTAATACTTACTATGATCATACTTGTTCAAAACATTAACCCAGTTGTCCACAAAAAAAATGGAGTCATCAAACCCCATAATATACCATCTCGCTCCATCGTCGCCTTCTCTAAAAGTCTCCCAAATCGCAAGTACCATGCGAATCATGATTGGCGCTATGTGCTTCGACTCTTTCTCTAACTTAGACCAGTCATCGGAGATCCGAAGAGGAGGAGAAGTTTTAGGCCATGGGAGGAGCTCATCCATGGGGCCTCTGTCTAGGAAGAGATAGCCACGTGTCACGTTGGGTCGCCACCATGAATCGATGTAAGGCTTTCTGGGTTTCCATGTTTTGACAGAGCTAACAAGTCCAAACACAAGGTGGCTGACATTAGTGGGAGAGTTACTGTGATTGGGCTGCAAAGGTGAGAAGAAGAACTTGGAAGCTGATGAGCAACCAGAATGGTAGAAAACAATTAGGTAGATCAAGTAGATGAGTAATCCTGAGATACCCACTAATTTGAATAGACTCAAAATAAAATTATTGGACAAAATTTGAGGTTTTTGTTTCAAAGAGCTTAACTTGGTTTTGATGGAAGTTAGAGACTGCATTGTAAAGAAGAACAAATAGTCTCAATGAAAATCAATATAGAAGAGGATTACCTTTTATAACATGATTTGGGTTGGCAGATCTCTGTGCTTTAACGGATTTTGAGGTTCATTAGCTGAGTTTGGTGATTGAAAATCATGCTGAGAGTCACGTTAATGATCAAACTAGATGAATAAATCATGGGTTATAACTCCATGAAGTCACATGACATGGAAAAAAAAATTGCGGGGTTTTTAACTGGCAGATTTCCTGTGACAACCATCCTAACATGGAACATGCATGAATATATCTTAGAAAAATTATAATTACCATAAACATTGGTGAAGAAAATTACTATGAATGAAGAAGTGTAATTGAGATTTAATTGTTATATTGTAGGATTGATTGTCTAGCAAAATAATAACAATGTCAAGTAAATATATGGATTGAGTTTCTCTTAGGTTCACATATATAGAAACTAAATTAGAGTTAAGCACAACAATGTCAAGTAAATATATATAGTTATTGTAAATTGTGTTATCACTATTCTAAAACTGCTCATGAATATGTTAACGAAATGAAGCAATCGAGTTGTTTTAAGATAAAATCCAATTTACCTTTAGCATTCATCCACCAGTATTTACGATCACCAAGTTCCAAGTTGTCCAACAATATAAAATGAATGTAGAAGCATCTTTATTTGCTAACATCTCAACATACAAAAATGTATAATTAAACTCTCTTTCTTTTTACCCATTTTTAAAAGTTAAAGAAAAAAAAAAAAAAAAAAAACCTCCCTTTCTGTTTTGGGTGAAGTATCAATAAATTTTAAATAATGATTTTATTAACTGTTTGGTCTTTCCTTTTTTCTTATAGACTTAAAAGTCCCATTTTAGTATGTATTACATAATGCGTCAAGTATAAAACACGTGCGTTATGTATTGAGAAACAAATGTAGGTTTTCTGATAATATTGAAATTACTAAACGTAACACTTTAAAAAAAAAAAAAAAAACTTAGTGTATTTTTCTCAAATGTAATATTCAATCTAATACTCTAAAAATGTAACACTCCAACATTTTGTTTTTTTTTTTTTTTTTTGATCAGCAAAGAAAAAAGGAAACTTTACTGATGGGATAAGCAAATACAAGTATCAATATACATCAATAAAGGAGGGTGGTGCAAAAAATATCATAGCTATCATTTCCATAATCCCAACTAGGTTTACACTAAGAACAAAGCATAATCATCTGCTAGCACTAAACTCACAGATTGGCGAGATACCAATCCAGAACAGAGAAACAAAACGAAAAACATAAATAAAAAACCACCCAACCACACAGCAAGGGCAACCTTCCAAATCTACTAACTCCTCCCCCAACAAACTCCTCCAGCAACTTATAACCAATGCACCAGCAAATTCCTAGCAACACCAACATACACTAAGTAATTAACACCCAAGGTAGCAACAAACAACACCAAGAATTGCAACATCAGCAGTAGCATCAACTGTAAGATACTGAGCTATACATCAGAACAAAAACCGTGCTGCAAAAGCATCATCAATACTGCAACAAAACCAAGTTGACTACCTGTAGAAACAAACCAAATAAACTGCCCCTTACAGCCCTATGCACTCTATCAGATGAGCAACATAAAACATACCTCTTCCGTACCCTTCCAGCCAAAACACCAACAGCTACCCAATATTACACTTAGTGACAAAACCCATTAATGAGTACCTGATTTGTTACAGGTTGGACAAAAAGTCATGCATCCTTACAAATAGCATCAACACCAGCAAACATCAAACAACAACACAGCAGCATCTCAACATCACAGCAGCAACATCACAACAGCATCTCAGCAATAGTAGCAACATCATAGCAACATCTCGGTAACATGAACAACAACATCTTACCAACAAAAACTAATTTTTCTCAGCACAACCCCTTAATTTGGTAAGGACCCAAAACCACTCCACCATATGAGCCAAACCTCAGAAATAACATTCTTCACTTCATACACTATCTAATCTGCTACAAAATTTCCACCACATCATGAACAGAGTACTACAACTCACTAGCATTGGCTTTGATCCATAGTGCAACTCTAATCTTAATTAACTCAAAGACTTCCTTCAAAAGATAATGCTTGCCATTGAATATGTAGTCATTTCTTATAGTCCACATAGACAATAAAACTGCAAATGGAATTGCATTCCAAATTTTATTTTCAAACTTACTGTAGACACCCAATTTTTGACCGTTCTCAAGACTTGGACGTCATCGTTTGAACACTCGATGATCACCCATGTTTGTGTTCGTCTTGAGTTCTCAGAGGTTTCGGCTACGCACCTTGCCTCAAGACCTCTCGACTTGTTTGTTTTGTTTTTGGTTTTGCACCAAACACTTGTTGTTTTGCTTCTGAGGGTGGAAAATAGCTTGTTGGGCATCTCCACACCTCATCGGCCATGGCCTAAGGCCACCGGCCCTGTTTTCTTGTTACCGGCCGGTCGGCAATGTTTTTGGTCGGCCGACCATTATTTTGATCAATCGGCCACTTTTCCTGGCCGAGACCTTTTCTTGAGGGAGCTTGACCCTTTTGAACATTTGTTTTAGCTTCTTGAGGAAGCTTGAACCTTTTGAACCCTTGTTTTAGCTTCTTGAGGAAGCTTGAACCTTTTTTAGCTTCTCCAAGAAGCTTGACCCTTTTGCTCCAAGCTTCCAAGAGAAGCTTGAACCTTTCTTAGCTTCTTGAGGAAGCTTGACCCCTTTGCTCTAACTTCCTCAAGAAGCTTGGCCCTTTTTGCTTTAGCTTCTAAGAGAAGCTTGGCCCTTTTGCTCCAAGCTTCTAAGAGAAGCGTGGACCTTTGTTCCTCTATAAAAGAGGGCATCTCCTTCCATTTCAAGGGTTAAAAAATCTGATATATAAAATATATATATCACTCTCTCTCTATATCTCCCTCTCTCTCTACATTTGTGTGGGTTAGAGTGTTCCAAAGTGAGTTTTTGTTCTTGTACTTGCACTAGAACACCTAGGAGTACACTACTCTTTGGTTACTAAGGTGCTAAGGAGTTGTTTGAGGGGTTTTTGAGCTGGTTTTGATCCAAAGAGGCTGCTGGTTTGGTGTTCTTGGAAGTGGTCTTCAAGGGTAACTCCTTTTGCCTATTTTATTCTCCGTTTTTGTACACACTTTTGGCCTATCTTGCATGCTGATTTAAGCTTAGCTATAAACTGAAAAAAAAGTTTTGTATTTGCATGCTTTTAAAGTTTGTTTAAGATCACTTTTGTGTTTGGGGTTGTTTACCCCCTCTTAAGCCTTGTTTGGCCTCATTTTTGTGCCTTTTTTGTGAGCTTCGGGACCACCTTGTATTGGTCTTCTCTCTGGATTTCAGTGGTGGGGATGGTGTTTTGAGGTCCTAAGAAGGAGAGGGTCATCCCTCTCCTTGTTGTCTTGTTTACTAGTATCTTTGGCCTTACAAAGGAGCCCTTATTTGCACACTTCTTGAGCTTGGTTCAGGCATTTTTCAGTGAGTTTTAGGGCCTGCATGAACTCTTTCTAGAGCTTTTTTTTGTCATTTAAGGCTTGCCTCTTGCATGTGTAGAACAACCCTCTTTATAGCCTTTAAAGTAGCACCTCATTCTTGCATGTATTGGATACATTTCAGTGGGTATTTGGTCATATTTTGACATGTCATGAATCTGTTTTTAGTTGGTTTGGTGGTCCCTCATATGCACCATATGCTTGTAGTGTAAACCATGCATACTAGCTTACATTAAATGTTGTTTTGGCCCTTCATTCTAGCACATTTTGGCCATACTCCAAACCGATTTTGTCCTTATTTTGGGCTGCCTTAGCCCTATTTTTAGGCCTCTTGGTCGATTGGTGCTTGCCATGCATGGTTGTAGTGTAATAGCCTTGCTTAGCTTTGAGTTTTGAAGCCTATTGCATGCTTATACTGAGGTGTTTTCATGTTTTGGGGTCATTGAGCATGTCATTTCAGAGCTTATATGTATGCCATTGTATGCCATGTTTCATCCTTGCATTGCTCTTGGAGAGTTGCATTTTGTGCCTTAGGCTTGGAGCCTTTGCATTGTGCATGTTTGCATGAATCTTGGGCCTTGTTCTCATCTCATTTGGCTACTGATTTGAGTGTGGCTGAGGCCCACTCATTTTAGTTTAAGTCCATCTTGCATTGTGTATGCCATGTTACAATGTGTTGTTGTAGACGTCCTCGAACGCCCCCGGAGGGAAATCCCGTTTTGTTCATTTGGGCTCACTACAGTTCAGGACTCAAATGTCACAGTCCTGTATCTAATCTTGCAGAGTGAAATGCAAGACCGATGAATCATCAAAGAGTCCAAATCCAGCAAATCATTTTTGAAAATAGATTTTTTTTTGAAAGAAGTGCCAAACATGGACTGCTTTGCCAGATACAGAGTCGCCACCTAAATATTATATTTTGGGAAATTTAGGAAACCCTAACCCGTTTGCCTAAGGCCACGAGTCCGTCATCACCAAAGTTGCCTCGGCTCGGGAACTTGGGTATGATTGGGGAAGGTCACTTCGTGAACACCCCTGCTCGCCTGATCAAAGATCGCCCTGTACTAATCATGATATCGGGTTTTGAAAACATTATGCATTCTTATTCCAGTTATTAGCCTAGATTTACTATGTGATGCGCTGTAGACGTCCCCGAACGCCCCGGGAGGAACGAGCCCCCGTTCTGTTCATTTGGGGTCACTACAGCTCAGGACTCTCAAATTTGTCACGGTTCTAAGTCTGAACCAAAGAGTCCAAATCCGGCAAATCGTTTTGAGAAAACAGATTTTGAAAGAAGTGCCAAACATGGACTGCTTTGCCAGATACAGAGTCGCCACCTAAATGTTTTTTAATGGGAAATTTAGGAAACCCTGACTCGGTGCCAAAGGCCACGTGTCCGTCATCACCAAAGTTGCCTCGGCTCGGGAACTTGGGTACGATTGGGGAAGGTCACTTCGTGAGCACCCCCGCTCGCCCGATCAAAGATCGACCTCTACTAACCATGATATCTATTTTTGAAAACTTTGTGTGTCCTTATTCCGGTTATTAGCCTAGGTTACTATGTGATGCACACAGCATATAAGTATAGACTGGGTCGCCCGAATTGGAACAAAACATTTCATGCTTGTTTATTTGAAAGTTGGTTTGCTACTCGCAAGTAGGCTTAAAATGCAGATTTTTCCACCCTCAGGTGGGCTTAGGAAAAGATGGTTTTGCCACTATCTAGTGGGCTTAAAACATTTGATGATTTATTCCAATTTAAGTAACCCAACCTTCACCCACAGGCATTCAGGCAGTTATATCACATAAGCAATTAGCCTCATGGTAAGCATGCTATCATGGCATTCACTCACACGTATGCAAGGATGCTAAAGCATAAAGCTCACCGGGTACTCCAAGCCAAAACAAAAACTCATTAGAAATCATGCATGAATCCTAAGTATACAGAAATGCCTAATGCAACACATGCAAAAATGCAACTATAGCAGGCTCGGCTATTCTAAACATGGCATATGGAATGCTACAGCTAACATGTATTCAACTTGGAATTTGAAAATACAATGCAGTTAGCATGATGCGCCGAGCCCGGTGCATGCAAAACAGATGAATGAATGCAAACATGCTATCATACTGTATGCTAATTGAAATATGCCCTAATCTAACCATCATAAGCGGATAAATAAAAGGGAGAAAGATGTGGGGTTGGAAGACATACAACACACACACGCACACTTATTACAATTATGCCCTCGCGCAGAGGGTCCGAATAAATATACAGTCCTAAATAAAAGAATATTACAGTCCAAATGTTACAGTCCGAAAATATATACAAATTCCTAATTAATTAATCAGATTAACTAAGAAAGCTGTAAAACTGGCGTGCAAGCCAGGGACTGCCTCGCTTCTGACGTATGATGTATGTTAGGCTGCTTTGCGCGGAAATCCACCGGGATGCCCCAATTAGCCTCTGTTTATACCTTTTCTTGAAATGCGTGCCAAGTCCCGAAAAGTTGCTGATTCCTGATTTTGCTGCAACAGAGAGCAGGAAAGGGGCATAGCAGTGTATTTTCACAAATATATGCATGCCTCGATCCTCGTGCCACCAATCACGCATACCGAGGCATGATGGCCGAGGAGTCGAATTGCACAATTCAATATAGGATGAATGCACATGAAAACACAATAAAACCTAACTCCATCATGGATGATCCGGAGTGTTGGTGACTGGGGAATTGAGACACATTCCGTCACTCGGAGTACGGAATGTACCTCGTTTCCCGTGCCCGGGCTAACTCCTATCCCGAACACGATGCAATATGCATGATATGCATGAAATGCAACTAAGATACAATTCTAACATACACAATGCTATGAAAATGAGATACCTCGAAATGCGTGCACACGGGCACGCAAACCGAGAAAATGACAGAATGTGATCTAAGATACAACCTAGTATGCACAATGCTATGAAAATGAGATGCCTCGAAATGCGTGCACACGGGCACGCAAACCGAGAAAATGACAGAATGTGATCTAAGATACAACCTAGTATGCACAATGCTATGAAAATGATATGCCTCGAAATGCGTGCACATGGGCACGCAAATCGAGAAAATGACATACGCAATGCAAATGATATGGAAATGCGATATGGACTTATACTAACATGAGAGAGCCTCAGCCACACTCACATAAGAAGTCGATGGATGAAAATGAAGTGCCTCGAAATGCGTGCACACGGGCACGCAAACCGAGGCAATGGTAGAATGCGATGCAATGGCATGGAAACAAGATATGGGCTTATACCAACATGAGTGAGCCTCAGCCGCACTCACATAAGAGGCCGATGAATGAAAATGAAGTGCCTCGAAATGCGTGCACACGGGCACGCAAATCGAGGCAATGGTAGAATGCGATGCAATGGCATGGAAACATGATATGGGCTTATACCAACATGAGTGAGCCTCAGCCGCACTCACATAGGATGCCGATGAGTGAAAATGAAGTGCCTCGAAATGCGTGCACACGGGCACGCAAATCGAGACAATGGTAGAATGCGATGCAATGGCATGGAAACATGATATGGGCTTATACCAACATGAGTGAGCCTCAACCGCACTCACATAGGATGCCGATGAGTGAAAATGAAGTGCCTCGAAATGCGTACACACGGGCACGCAAACCGAGGCGATGACATACGCAATGCAAACGTGGCAAAAAAGGTATGCAAGCATGCTAATGGATTTTCAGAACTAAAATATGGGGGAAAACAGTCCCGAAATGAGGCGAAATGACACCAAATGCATGGAATAGTCCCGAAACGCGAATTTAGGCACCCGAAATGGCCTATAGCTATGCAATGCGTGCACAATATGGACATGTAATGCAAAGACAGAAGCTAGGCAATCCCAAAAAAGGAACTTTCACAGTTATAAACATGGCCAAACAGCAAGCATAGGTATGGCAAAAATGGCATGCAAGAATAGGGGCCAAGAGAGGGGTAATGAAGCAAGTGATATAAGCAAAATCCAAACTGAAAAATTTCCTTCTACAACATTGAAGAGGAACCAAAAATATGAATGCTTACAGTATATGACAAACCTCCAATCAATATACAAACATGCTAAAAAAAGGCACAAGATTGAGGCTCAAAAGGTGCTATAACATGAAGTATACAAAATAATCACCAAACAGAAAAAAAAAATGTTAATGAAACATGAAGTATAGGCCAAAATAAGACTATCTCTAGGCCTGTAAAATGGCCAAAAACAAAAGCAATGGGGGGCCGCCAATTTATGCAAAAATGGGGGCCAAATAAGGGATATAACTACAAGTGGCACATGGAGGCATCAAATGGTGAGGGGCCCTTCAACAATGTTGAAGAAGGGCCCAAAATAAGCACATTCACAGATTACATCATGCTCAAAAACAGATTACTCATGGGCCAAAAATAGCATGCAAGATTATGACATATAAGAGGATTAATGAAGCAAGTGCATCATGGAGGGCTCAAACAGGGTTGAGTCTTTAATGAAAAGTGAAAATGAGCTCAAAAGAGGGCCACTTCCAGTTAGGGCCGGAGCTTGAAACAAAAAGCATATAGGGCTTATAAATGGATCAAGAAAAAGGGTCAAAAGAGAAGAAATGTCACTTACCCTTGAAGACTAAAGCTTTTGTTGCTTCTTGGACCAATTTGCAGCTCCTTTAGCCTTTGAGAAGCCCTCCTTGTTGCTGGAAATGAAGTGGTGATGGTAGAGCTTGGTGGTGATGAAGAAAACAAGGTGTAGGACTTAAGGTTTTTTTAGGGAAATGAGAAGGATGGAGGGAGATATGGATCTTGAGGCTTGAAGAACAAATTTTCTAACCCCTAAATGTGATATAGCTTGCTGGTTATAAGGGCCAAAAAGGGGGTGTAAAGGTGGGGGAAAAGGAGGGCAACTTTCCCCCACAAAATATCCCCCGGATATTGATATTTTCTGGGGGATAAAGCTATACAGCTGTAAAGTGAACAATGCAAGGATCTCGGCCGGCCAGTTATTTTGGTTGCAGGTGGCCGGCCGGCCACACCCCCTAGCCGGCCGGCTAGGGGTCAAAAGGGTCAAGAATAATTAGTGGCCGGCCACCACATGATGGTGTCCTCCCATGTGTCCTCAACACAACCCTGTGGTTAAAAGTCCAAGAAAATGGCTCAAGGGTGTTCAACATTAGCTCGGAAAGAGGGGTTCAAAAGGGTCAGGTGGAATTACTGGCCGGCCACCAACTTTTAGGGTCCTCCCAAGTGTGTACATCACAAATATGTGGTTTAAAGTTCAAGAAAGTGGCCCCAAGGTGTTCAACATTAGCCCGGAAGGAGGGGTTCAAAAGGGTCAGGTGGAATTACTGGCCGGCCACCAACTTTTAGGATCCTCCCAAGTGTGTACATCACAAATATGTGGTTCAAAGTTCAAGAATGTGACCCCAAGGTGTTCAACATTAGCCCGGAAGTGTGAAAAACGGGCGCCGGAGGGCGTCAGAGGATGTATAACTGGTTGCTGCAACAATTACTGGCTTCCCACCCTTCAGTGACCTCCCCGGTGATAAAACAGAGGTACCTGTCAAAAATGAACGAAAACCGTTGCAAAACGAATGCTCGGGGACCAAAACACGCAGTTCGGGGTCTCGAAAATGGGCTGTTAAGCACCGAAAGTGGCATTCGGCCACGAAGTGGGTTTCTCAGGCTCCAATGTCCCTCAAAAGGGAGAAGATAGGAAGTATGCCAAAAATCAGAGCAAACAGAGATGGTTAGGCGGTCCCGAACCGAGGCACACGGCCAACGATTCCGAAAAACCGGAAACCGGACTCTGAAATGGGAAAAATGGCCTATGACCACGAAATGTAGCCTACGGACATTGAGAGATGGTCTACGGGACCTCTCCCTTCCCTCAGGAAAAGAAACAAAGAAAACCGAGCCTGGTTCGCAAACCGAGGCAAAGTACAAAAGAGGGTTCGGAAGTCCGGAGGCAGGGCTCACGGCCGCAACTCAGAAACTTCTGAACGAGCACATTATGCAACATCACCAAGCGCTCAATCAGTGACGTCTGAGTCTTAAAGTCGGTCAAAAATGGGGTGTCTACAGTTGCCCCTCTTTGACAGAACTTGAAGGTCATAAGTGACGGGAGTGAATGTCAAAGCCCAGAGACGACCCATTTTTGACAAGGCCGAAGACTTAGACAAACATACAAGATAGACAGAGATATACCCGCAGGCAGGGGGGGGCAAAATGCAAAGCGACATGCAAGAAGCCAGACATAACTCAATGATCATGCAAATGCAGCAAGCTGTAATGAAGCAAGTATTCGCAAATAGATGCAACAGTTTTAAGCAAGAATGCAAAGCAACAACTACATTTCATGCAGCTTAGAATGCGGAGGATTATTCAATCCCCGCCACGTCTCACACGGAGAAGATACGATACCTGCGCGATTCGTCTGGTCGCACCAGCCTCAATTGAACCGTACATACAATATCGTGCCTGCAAAAGAGAGAAATTGCAACAAATACAATATGCTACCAACATATATTTAATGTGATTCTGAAAGTTTGACACACGCAGTGCCGGTGAGTGAATGCATCGCAATGCAAGAGTGGAACATGCGTGACAACGCATGCTCAAGCACAGAAGTATGCCAATATCAAGAAATGTGCATAAAAATGTGAGTATGCTCATGAGAATGCAAGTTATGTGCATGATAGTACAAAACAAGCATAAATCAGGGTGTTCATTTGTCATGAAGTAACGAGCACGGAAATGCGTGTTTCGACGAAGGTAACTTGATCACGACCTCCGATCCGCTTCCCGGAAAGGCTACAACTCATTCGAAAAGGATATACTTTGATTTTGATGAATGATGATGAGAAACACGTCAGATCCTGAAGCTGAAGTTCCGGCGGAGTAATTTCGCGACCGGAAGTGTACTTTTCTTAAACTTTTTCAGGTCCCGGGAACTCCGATCTTCCTCAAAATTTTGCAGGGAGCTAGGTGAGCCTGTGAGGGACATGGCCGGCCGGTTATATGGGAAGGGGGAGGTGGCCAACCGGTTTTCCAAAAAGCAAATAGCTGGCCGGCCAGTTTTCCAAAAAGGAAATGGCTGGCCGGCTAGAAAAGGTGGCCGGCCGGCCATATGCCCAAATCCGAGGGCATTTTGGTCCTTTCACCTCCCTTTTCATGCTCCTTCATCCCAAGATTTGGAGCCTATATAATGCAGCCGAGATCTCCTCCTCTCTTGCCTCCTACAACACTTTCTTCTCCTGATCTGAGTTCCATACGTGTTTTCCAACGCCCCACGCAAGTTGTTTCCGCAAAAACATTCAGTTTCAAGCACTTTGAAGCGATTAAATTTTGGTTTCGGAGCTTCTTTTCTCATTTTCGCCACTTGAGGTAAGCTTGTCTCAATATTTGGAAGATTTTCTCGGGAGTTGACTTTTGTTGACTTTTTCATTTCCCGAGAGTTGACTTTTGTTGACTTTTTCCAATTTTGGCTCATTTTCGCTCATTTTTGCAGATTCTTTGAAGATGGCGGGCAATTCTCCCCATGGCGGAGGTTTTCCAGGTGCCGGAGACGATTTTGATCCCATGACTTTGCCCCCGAGGACCCGACCTTTTATTCCCGGGAGGTACAATCCGCCAGCACATGTCCTTCCGCGTGCCGTCTTCCGTCACTTCACTAGCTTTAACGAGCGAGCACCCGGGGATCTGCTTCTCCGAGAGCCAGAGCATCACCTCTCTCATGAGGCCCGAGAGGTATTTACTTTATTTTCTATATTTTTCGTACATTTCAGCACCTTTGCCATGCTTGAACACGCAGTTTAGCTTACGACATAGTACTTTGCTTGCATCCTGAACACGTAGTTTTAAACACTCGAATTTTTGAACACTCGGCTCATTAATTAATTGCGAACGCACAGTACACATTAGTTAAGAGGTGAACACACGGCTCAAACACTGATACAAAGTTGAACACGCAGCCCAGACTTTAAATTTTCTGAACACGCAGCCCAGATTAGAATAATGAACACGCAGCCCACATTGGTTAAAATTTGAACACGCAGCCCAAACTTTAAATTTTCTGAACATGCAGCCCAGATGAATAGTGAACACGCAGCCCACACTAGTTGAAAGTTGAACACGCAGCCCAAACTAGAATTTTTTGAACACGCAGCCCAGATTAGAATAGTGAACACGCAGCCCACACTGATAGAAAGTTGAACACGCAGCCCAAACTTTAAATTTTCTGAACACGCAGCCCAGATTAGAATAGTGAACACGCAGCCCACACTGATAGAAAGTTGAACACGCAGCCCAAACTTTAAATTTTCTGAACACGCAGCCCAGATTAGAATAGTGAACACGTAGCCCACACTGATAAAAAGTTGAACACGCAGGCCAAACTTTAAATTTTCTGAACACGCAGCCCAGATTAGAATAGTGAACACGCAGCCCACACTGATAGAAAGTTGAACACGCAGCCCAAACTAGAATTTTCTGAACACGCAGCCCAGATTAGAATAGTGAACACGCAGCCCACACTGATAGAAAGTTGAACACGCAGCCCAAACTTTAAATTTTCTGAACACGCAGCCCAGATTAGAATAGTGAACACGCAGCCCACACTGATAGAAAGTTGAACACGCAGCCCAAACTAGAATTTTCTGAACACGCAGCCCAGATTAGAATAGTGAACACGCAGCCCACACTGATAGAAAGTTGAACACGCTGCCCAAACTTTAAATTTTCTGAACACGCAGCCCAGATTAGAATAGTGAACACGCAGCCCACATTGGTTAAAATTTGAACACGCAGCCCAAACTTTAAATTTTCTGAACATGCAGCCCAGATGAATAGTGAACACGCAGCCCACACTAGTTGAAAGTTGAACACGCAGCCCAAACTAGAATTTTCTGAACACGCAGCCCAGATTAGAATAGTGAACACGCAGTCCACACTGATAGAAAGTTGAACACGCAGCCCAAACTTTAAATTTTCTGAACACGCAGCCCAGATTAGAATAGTGAACACGCAGCCCACACTGATAGAAAGTTGAACACGCAGCCCAAACT
This sequence comes from Camellia sinensis, assembly GCF_055761805.1. NCBI lineage: Eukaryota > Viridiplantae > Streptophyta > Magnoliopsida > Ericales > Theaceae > Camellia > Camellia sinensis. Next base: position 126,734,031 of record NC_138974.1, read on the forward strand.
TTAAATTTTCTGAACACGCAGCCCAGATTAGAATAGTGAACACGCAGCCCACACTGATAGAAAGTTGAACACGCAGCCCAAACTTTAAATTTTCTGAACATGCAGCCCAGATTAGAATTTGCATGTAGCTTATTTCACTTCATCGGTACACAACCCATTTCATTTCATCGGCACGCAGCCTATTTCATTCCATTGGCACGCAGCCCAGTTCATTTCATTGGCACACAGCCTAGTTCGTCTCATTGGCACACAGCCCATTCATTTCATTATTGACACATGTATTCATTCTGAATGCAGGTTGGTTCCCGCAGTGTACGGGGGTATGGTTTCACCGCCGCGCGGGATTGGTACGCTGAGCTCCCGGAGGGTGTTCGAGACTTAGTAGACTTGGCAGGGTTCGGGGCCTTCTGCGTTGGGTTGTCACGTTGCTCTGTCAGGAGGACACTGATGGCAGCCTTGGTAGAGAGATGGTGGGACACCACCAACTCCTTTCATTTCTCTGCTACCGGGGACATGACCATGATGCCTCTAGACTTCGCTGTGTTGACTGGCTTAGACATAGGAGGTTGGGCCATCCCTTATGATGAGGACATGGGCGAGTGGGAGGCCGCTTGGATGTATCTGTTGGGGGCTCGCCCGCCTGTTGACAGGGTTTCTGGGAGAGTCCGATAGACTTGGTTCTCTTCCCACTTCCGGCGGGCGGAGATGGTGCCCGAGACTCCTGAGGAGACGGAGCAGTACGCCCGTGGTTTCCTTATGTTCCTCTTCGGGACTACCCTGTTCGCCGATAGAGGGAACACAGTCGGGCTATACCTGCTGAGCGCTCTGGTTGACCTACCACAGGTCCATCGATATGACTGGGGTGGCGCCGGCCTGGCTACCCTTTACTTTTATATGAGCGCGACCTCCCGCGGGCGGGGAGATTTACTTGGCGGCTACTGGAGAGCCTGGGAGGTACTTTTCTGTGCCCTTGATTTACATTTCTGCTTTTCATTACTTGTACATTGCACACACAGCGCACTTTTACAGTCTGTATTTTGCTCTCAGCATTTCGTACTTACATTCTGCACTACTTTTCTCAGCTATGGGTCTATGTATACTTCCCAGCATTAGCCCCAGAGTTGGAGGTGGCAGGGCTTCCCATGACCCCATACTCACTAGTGTTCGAGGGCCCGCACCGGCCGAGACCCCGAGAGACCCTCATTTACCTGCGACAGTACTTTGACACTGTGCGGCATTCGGAGGTACTTCAGAACTTTCAGTTCCTTTCATTTTCATCTTTGATTTGCTCTGTGTATTCCCGATTTCTGATTGGTTTATGCATTTGTCATCTGCAAATCACATGGCAGCCTTGGACACCCCTGGGTGATGGTCTCCGACTTCAGTATACCGGAGGGTCGGACACCTCTCAGTATAGAGTCCTGCTCGAAGGGCCGGTTGGCAGGGCATGGTTTCTGGGGGAACGCTTTATGCGCCAGGTATAGGGGTATCTTTCTCAGGATCCTCCCACAGTACCCCCAGTCAGTATGCGGACTGCTGACAGGCTTTCTTACTCGGAGGTAGTCGGCGCTATGCTGGGTAGCGATGCTTTACTATATCTTGAGGAGGGGGACTACGCCACTTACCGTCACATATATTTGATGCCTCCATTGACGGGAGCTCGCACCCCGATGACGAGGCCTGCCGGTATGTCATCCTCGGGCCAGGCTCGGGCTCGGGCTGCAGACGCCCCTTCTACTAGTAGGGCTGGTACATCTAGAGGTGGGGGTAGACCGGTTCCTCCAGTTCCGTCGACTTATCCTCATCCTGGATGGCCAGATATGCCGACTGAGTTGATGGCGTGGCAGTATGGGGCTATCTCTCCGACTCCGATCCCGCTAGAGCCTCCGATACCCAGTGATCGATACGCCATTGATCCTGACTCACCGCTGGTATGCTCCACTGTTTTTCATTCATCATTCAGATGTTTAGACATTCTTTTGTTCACTGATGATTATGAGCTCATATTTGCAGCCACCGCGAGGGTACATGGAGGAGGTGGTTGGACTGGTGGCCACACTCGAGGGCATGGTCCTGCGTAGGGAGGCACAGTTGTCTGTCGCGGGCATTCAGGTACCTTTCAGTCTTCTGGCATTTTATCATACTTCTGGTGACATGCTGATTTCTACTGCATCGATAGACTGCTTGTGTAGAGCACATCTGACACACACCCCACTTGTACACTGTATTTTCATGCACCCACTTCACGTAGTCTTTGCTTGTATCTGCATCTGATGTATATATTTGGACTGATGTATTTGAATTGAACTCTTTATTTGCAGATGCCTTCATGGTCTGGTCAGCCGCAGTCCAGGCCACTTGGGCCTCCTTGGGGAGCTGGGCCATCCGGGCCATTTTAGGGAGTTGGGTCACCCGGGCCTTTTCAAGGGGCGGGGCCATCCCAGCCTTTCCGAGGAGCCGGGCCATCTAGACCTTTTCGAGGAGCTCGAGGAGGGCCTGTCCGCAGACGCAGGGCTCACGTTGTGGAGGCGGAGCCTGATGAGGAGGAGGATGATGTTGAGGAGGAGGAGGAGGCTACCGATCGTCAGTCAGAGACATCTGCTGAAGAGGGGGGCTCCGGTCTTGGTTCGGGGAACAGATGCGAGGCTGAGGGGGATCTTGAGGATGACAGCTCCGACTCAGATGATGATGATGGTGCAGAGGTTGTCCCGCAGAAGAGGATGAGGAGTGCTTCTCGTTCCCGCTCCCGAGGACATTGATGTTGTTATTTCCTGCTTTATTTTTCTTTTTGCTAGTAGTTTGTAGCACTTTGCACATTGTTAGGCAGTTTTATTTTTTCGTAAAACTTGTACCTTTGTTTGTTGTAAAGCATGATGGAATGAAACAGCTTTTGAAAAGGTGTTTGTATTTTAAACTTTAGCATCGTATCGCATCATTTTATTTTGCACAAAAATGAAATTGAATGGGAGTGTGCATTGTGTAATCACCAAGTCAGGTAGTGAACCGACGCAACAAACTAAGCAACTCAACTTACTAAGATATAACAGAACCTTTAGCAAGTTTACAACTCGATAAACAAAATGCAATAACGTTGACAACGCAATAAACAAGACTTAAACAAAGATTGCTTAAACAGAGCGCAATGACTCAAAAACACGAAATACGTCCGCTCGACAAACAACTCGATAAGCAAAACAACAACTCGATAAACAAAACTTGGCAACAACAGAGTGTACTTCTGACGATCTGGGCGCCGGAACGCATCCGAAGCAGAGGGAAATGAAGGCCTTTGACTTTCCCGTTGCATGGAAATGCTTGAAACTTTCCCTCGAAGGGTAAAACAGGGCCAAGGGGATACACTGCAACATTGCCAGCCACCTTTGGGAGCCGGCCGGCCAATTTTGTGGAGAGAGACAGCTGGCCGGCCACTTTGGTAAAAAGTAAATGGCTGGCCAGCCAGAAAAGGTGGCCGGCCGGCCATTTATTCCTACAGCCACCAGGTTTTTGACACGTGTCCCCGTGAATAGTGTTTTTCCCTCTATAAAAGCCTCAACTTCGGGAACATTCATTTCATCTTAGTTTTACACAAAGATGGAGGCGTTTCTCGCGGAAAATCTCACATCTTGGATCTCTTCTCTAGATGGCTCGGAAAAGCTGAATTTCCGGGGTTTCGGCTTGAATGCACTATTCACGCTGAGCCGTACTCCGCTACAGCTCCCTTTTCTCCATGCCGCGGCAAGGTTCTGGAACCCAGTGACGCATGTTTTCAGTTTCGGCGGCCAAGAGGTATGTCCCACTTTCGAAGATTTTCAGGTTTTGATGGAGTCTGAATGCTCTGAAGTGATCTTGCCCCAGCTCCATTTTGGCCATGCTCAGGCTTTAGGGCGGATGTGTGGGCTCACGGCGCATGACGCTCGATCTCTGATCTGCAGTGGGGAACTGGACATCCTCGGCCTGATCCACCATTTTTCCGACGCCGGTGACCGCAGCAACCATTATTGGCAGGGTTTCCGGCAACACGCCCTCTGCTTGTGTTTGTTGTCTCACTTTCTGCTTTCTTCGGGCTTCGGCGGAGCTAGCATTCGCCTGATTGAAGTTGCCCAAGGCTTGAGAGAAGGAAAGAGCTGTATTGCCATGACCTTGGCTGAGACACTGATGGGCTTAGATTCTGTCTATCGCCGGGAGGCGACTAGGTTTGCTGGGAGTTCACTGCTGCTGCAGGTAATGTTTCCCACCCAACCTTACATATATATATTTGCTCGCATCACTCGACCCTCAGGCTCGTTTTTTCCTTTTCTCACAAAACCCTCGTCTTACTTTTCTCTCATCGTACATCTCTCTGTTCTTTATTCTCTCATTTTCCATCCCTCCCCTAGGTATGGTTAATGGACAAGTTGCAGGTTGTGGACTCTTGCCCGGCCTATTCAGCTCGAGGCTACTTCTTTCGGCAGCGCCTAGTCAATGCTCTTGACGAAAGGTGGTGGTTCGATTGGATGTGCAATTTGTCCGCAGACGGCATTGCTTGGCGTTGTCCTTGGCTCAACCTCCCGGCAATGAGCTATAGTATGTCCCGGCTGATTGGGATCCAATTAATTGGTCTAACCCACTGCGTATTCTATTTCCCGTTCCGGTTCCTGCGTCAGTTTGGTCATAATCAGACCTGCCCACCGGAGGGGATTGAGTACCCAGTCGCTTTCCCGGTCCGGGGTGCACAACTTGCCCGATATGCCACAGCATGGAGGACTAGAGAGCTCCTGGCCCCTGCTTCTACTTTCAGTTGCACTTTGTCCGACGAGTGCTTGGATTGGCTCAATGAGGAGGCACAGGTTGGGCCTAGCTTGGCATCAGACGCTTTGTCCAGCTCTGGGAGGGGACACAGAGATACTTGATTCAACTATGCCCCAAATTTATTGCTTATTTAGCATTTTCAAGTTTTCTTTATGAATGTACTAAAAAGCAACCTCGATTGTATGCAAGAGCAGGAGAACTCAGTTTTGAAATCAATGAAATTGAAAGTTGTGGTACTGAAAATTTTCCGCTTTTGGTCCAAAAATGGTCTTAGTCGTAAAAAGATTAATTTGAACAAAGTCAACTTTTATTAAAACTTTTCAAAACTATTTTCGATGTGGATAAGAACTGGACATGCCGAAGATCTGTCACTGAGATGCACAACCCCAGATCCCTGCAACTGGAAAGTTGCCCCTAGTCTGAAGAACAATGCGGCACTTCCTGGCAACGGAAAGTTGCCCCTAGTCTGAGTAACTTTGCACCGTCGCGGCAACGGAAAGTTGCCCCTAGTCTGAACAGCACTGTACCGGAGATCGCGATAAATGCTGATGGATAAAGATGACTGAGATGATCAGAATGGACAGAGTTGATCGGGGAAAAGTTTATGGCTGAACTTCGAGGTGAAGTTGCCTACGTATCCCAAAGATGGGAATCAAGCCTTACGTAGTTCAGGCCAAGGTTCACTCGAGTATTTTCACTCTCCTTTTACGCTCTAACTTTTGCCAAGGCCGCCCTTTGCGGGTTTTCAACCTTGCGAGCTCAGTTTTTATATTTTCTAATTTTTTGTGCTCTGACTTTTGCCTAGGTCGCCCTCTCGGGTTTTCGGCCTAGCGAGCCTCTCAAGGGTAATATTTCTTCAACTTGTCCATATTGATCGGTTGTGAGAACTCCAAGCCATCTAGATCCATCAGAACCACAGCTCCACCTGACCAGATAGCTTTGATGATGTAAGGACCAGTCCAATTGGGTTTGAACTTACCCCTTGGGTCGTGGATGGGAGCTCGGTTGTCTTTGAGCACCAAATCTCCTTCTTTCAGATTCCTGGACTTAACCTTCTTGTTGAAAGCCCGGGCAATTCTGCGTTGATAGCCTTGGATGTGGTACAGTGCTTTCAGTCTTCTTTCATCAAAGAGCATGAGTTCTTCGAATCTGCTTTGCTGCCAATCTGTTTCGGCTATTTGGCATTCAGCCAATTGTAGACACCCCATTTTTGACCGACCTTAAGACTCAGACATCACCGATTGAGCGCTCGGTGACGTTGCATATCGCGCTCGTTCAGAAGTCTCAGAGTCGCGGCCATGAGCCCTGCCTCCGGACTTCCGAACCCTCTCCTGTGCCTTGTCTCGGTTTCCGAACCAGACTCGGTTTTCTTTGTTTCTTTTCCTGAAGGAAGGGAGAGGTCCTGTAGACCATCTCTCAGTGGCCGTGGGCTACATTCTGTGGCCGTAGGCCATTTTGCCCATTTCGGAGCCCGGTTTCCGGTTTTCCGGGACCGTCAAGCCGTGCGCCTCGGTTCGGGACCGCCTAACCATCTCCGTTTGCTCTGATTTTTGGCATACTTCCTATTTTCTCCCTTTTGAGGGACACTGGGGTCTGAGAAACCCACTTCGTGGCCGAATACCATTTTCGGTGTTTAACGGGCAGTTTCCGGGGCCCTAAACTGCGTGTTTTGGCCCCCGAACATTCGTTTTGCATCGGTTTTCGTTCATTTTTGGCGAGTACCTCTGTTTTATCACCGGGGAGGTCACTGAAGGGTGGGAGGCCAGCAATTGTTGCAGCAACCAGTTATACATCCTCCGACGCCCTCCGGCGCCCGTTTTTCGCACTTCCGAGCTAATGTTGAACACCTTGGGCCCACATTCTTGAACTTTGAACCACATATTTGTGATGTACACACATGAGAGGACCCTAAAAGTTCATGGTCGGCCATTAATTCAACTTGACCCCCTTCTTCCGAGCTAATGTTGAACCCCTTGGACTATTTTTCTCGAACTTTGAACCACATATTTGTGATGTACACACATGAGAGGACCCTAAAAGTTGGTGGCCGGCCAGTAATTCCACCTGACCCTTTTGAACCCCTCTTTCCGAGCTAATGTTGAACCCCTTGGACCCACTTTCTTGGACTTTTAACCACAGGGTTGTGTTGTACACAGATAGGAGGACACCACCAGTTGGTGGCCGGCCAGAAAATCTTATTGACCTTTTTGACCCCTAGCCGGCCGGCTAGGGGGTGTGGCCGGCCGGCCACCTGCAGCAAAAGTACCAGGCCGGCCGAGCTCCTTGCACTGTGCACTTTACAGCTGTGGAGCTTTATCCCCCAGAAAAGATCTTTATCCGAGGGATATTTTGTGGGGGAAAGTTACTCTCCTTTTCCCCCACCTTTACACCCCTTCTTTGGCCCTTATAACAAGCAAGCTAGATCATTTGTTGGGGTTGGAAAAATTGTTCTTCAAGCCTCAAGATCCATATCTCCCTCCATCCCTCTCATTTTGCTTAAAAACTCCAAGTCCTACACCTTGTTTTCTTCATCACCACCAAGCTCTACCACCACCCCTCCATTCCAGCAGCAAAGGGAGGAATTCCAGCAGCTAAGAGGCAACAAATTTGGTCCAAGAAGCAACAAAAGCATTGGTCTTCAAGGGTAAGTCCACTTTCCCTCTTTTCTAGCTCATTTTTGCAACATTTGTAAGCCATACATGCTTATTGATTTGAGCTCCGACCAAAACTGAAAAGGTCATTTTTTTGAGCTCATTTTCTTGTTTCATTAAGGGCTCAACCCTGTTTGAGCCCTCCATATTGCACTTGCTTCAATATCCTCTTTAAATACCGTTTTCTTGCATGCTTTGGCAACCCATTATGCTTCCATTTTTGGACGATTTACAGGCCTAGAGATGGCCTTATTTTTACCTTCTTAACGTGTTTCATTAAGGGTCTTTTGCCATTTGCGGAATATTTTGCATACTTCATGTTATAGCCTCCTTTGAGCCTCATTTTGCATTGCATTTCTAGCATGTTTTTATATTGTTTTGGAGTTTTTACAGTTCTGCAAATATGCTTATTTTTGGTCCCTCTTCAATGTTGTAGAAGGAAATTTTTCAGTTTGGGCATTGCATATACCACTTGCCTCTTTGGCCACCTTTTGGTCCATTTTCTTGCATAAGAACTTAGCCTTATCTATGTTTGTTTTTGAGGTTTTTACAGTTCTGTGAAAGTGCCTATTTTTGGTCTCTCTTCAATGTTGTTGAAGGGTCCTAACCCATTTGGAGTTTGCAGCTGTGAGTTGCTTCATAATCTCATGTTTAGGGCCATTTTCGCATGCTAATTTTGCCCTATCTTTGCCTGCTGTTTGGCCATGTTTTGTACTAGAAATATGCTAATTTTTGGACTGCCTTGCTTCTGTATTTTCATTGCATATCCATATTGAGCATGCTTGGTATAGCTATAGGCCATTTCGGGTCCCAAAATTCGCATTTCGGGACAATTCCATGCATTTGGTGTCATTTCGCCTCATTTCGGGACTGTCCTCCCCCATATTTTATTGCTGAGATTCTATTAGAATGTTTGCTTTCCATTTCTGTGTCATTTGCATTGCGTATGCCATTGCCTCGGTTTACGTGCCCGTGTGCACGCACTTCGAGGCACTTCATTTTCATCCGCCGGCATCCTATGTGAGTGTGGCTGAGGCTCACTCATGTTGGTATAAGCCCATATCACATTTCCATGTCATTTGCATTGCGTATGCCATTGCCTCGGTTTACGGGCCCGTGTGCACGCACTTCGAGGCACTTCATTTTCATCCGCCGGCATCCTATGTGAGTGTGGCTGAGGCTCACTCATGTTGGTATAAGCCCATATCACATTTTCATGTCATTTGCATTGCGTATGCCATTGCCTCGGTTTACGTGCCCGTGTGCACGCATTTTGAGGCACTTCATTTTCATTCATCGGCCTCTTATGTGAGCGTGGCTGAGGCTCTCTCATGTTAGTATAAGTCCATGATGCATTTTATATGCCATTCTAGCCATATTGCATTGCGTATGTCATTTTCTCAGTTTGCGTGCCCGTGTGCACGCATTTCGAGGCATCTCATTTTCATAGCATTGTGCATGCTAGGCTGTATCTTAGTTGCATTTCATGCGTATCATGCATATTGCATCGTGTCCGAAATAGGAGTTAGCCCGGACACGGGAAACGAGATATATTCCGTACTCCGAGTGACGGAATGTGTCTCAATTCCCCAGTCACTGACACTTCGGATTATCCATGATGGAGTTAGGTTTTAGCTGTAGTTTCATGTGCATTCATTCCATATTGAATTATGCAATTCGACTCCTCGGCCATCATGCCTCGATATGCGTGATTGGTGGCACGAGGATCGAGACGTGCATATATCTGTGCAAATACATTGCTATGCCCCTTTCCTGCTCTCTGTTGCAGCAAAACGAAGAACCAGCAACCTTTTAGGGCTTGGCACGTATTTCAAGAACAGGTGTAAACAGAGGCTAATTGGGGCATTCCGGTGGATTTCCGCGCAAGACAACCCGGACATGCATCATCCATCAGAAGCAAGGCAGTCCCTGGCTTGCACGCCAGTTTTTATTTATATTCTTAGTTAATTTGTTAATTAATTAGGATTTTGTAATATTTTGGACTGTAATATTCTTTTATTCGGGACTGTAATATTTGGACTGTATTATTTATTCGGACCCTCTGCGCGAGGGCAATGTTGTAATAAGTGTGGGTGAGTGTGATGTATGTCTTCCAACCCCACGTCTTTCTTCCCTTTTATTTACCTGCTTATGATGGTTAGATTAGGGTATATTTCAATTAGCATACAGTATGACAGCATGTTTGCATCATTCATCTGTTTTACATGCACCGGGCTCGGCGCACCATACTAACTGCATTGTATTTCAATTTCAAAGTTGAATACGTGTTAGCTGTAGCATTTCATATGCCATCTTAGAATAGCCGAGCCTACTACAGTTGCATTTTGCATGTGTTGCATTAGGCATTTTTGTATACTTAGGATCATGCATGATTTCTAATGTAGTTTCTATTTTGGCTTGGAGTACTAGGTAAGTTCTATGCTTTAGCATCCTTGCATGCGTGTGAGTGACTGCCATAAATAGCATGCTTACCATGAGGCTATATGCTTATGTGATATATCTGCCTGAATGCCTGTGGGTGAAGGTTGGGTTATTTGGATTGGGACAATTCATCAAATGTTTGTTTTAAGCCCACTAGATAGTGGCAAAACCATCTTTTCTAAGCCCACCCGAGGGTGGCAAAATCTGCATTTTAAGCCTACTTGCGAGTAGCAAACCATCTTTCAAAAATAAACATGAAATGTTTTGTTCCAATTCGGGCGACCCAGTCTATACTTGTATGCTGCGCGCATCACATAGTAACCTAGGCTAATAACCGGAATAAGAACTCACAATGTTTTCAAAAATAGATATCATGGTTAGTAGAGGCCGGTCTATGACCGGGCGAGCGGGGGTGCTCACGAAGTGACCTTCCCCAATCGTACCCAAGTTCCCGAGCCGAGGCAACTTTGGTGATGACGGACACGTGGCCTTTTGGCACCGAGTCAGGGTTTCCTAAATTTCCCAAAATAAAATATTTAGGTGGCGACTCTGTATCTGGCAAAGCAGTCCATGTTTGGCACTTCTTTCAAAAAATCTGTTTTCTCAAAAACGATTTGCCGGATTTGGACTCTTTGGTTCAGACTTAGAACCGTGACTACGAAAATCGAGTCCGAGCTGTAGCGGGGGACGTGTTACACCAATACTCGTAACGACGGAACCTCAATCTCGATGGGTAGAACGGCCTCCATTCCATAGACCAATGAATATGGAGTTGCTCCAGTAGAAGTTCTAATTGAAGTCCTGTAGCCCCACAGAGCAAATGGCAGCTTGTCTGGCCAATCCCGGTAGGTTCCCACCATCTTCTGCAGTATATGCTTGATATTCTTGTTGGCGGCCTCAACCGCTCCGTTGGTCTGCGGCCGGTACGTAGATGACTTATGGAAAGCCACATTGTATTTTTCCAACAAGTCTATCACTTCTTTCTTGAAGTGGGAACCATTATCTGAAATTATCTCGGTTGGCACCCCGTAGCGACAGATGATGTTGTTTCTGATGAACTTTGCGACGTGTGACGCCTTCAACACCGCGTATGATTGGGCCTCGACCCACTTTGTGAAATAATCTATCGCTACTAGGATAAACTCATGCCCGTTTGACCCCTTCGGGGTAACAGCTCCGATCACATCAATTCCCCAAACCGAAAAAGGCCATGGTGAAGTCATGTTGTACAGTTTTGACGGCGGGATGTTCGTGCGGTTTGCATGAATTTGACACTTGTGGCATCGCCGAACAAAACTAATACAATCCTCCTCCATGGTTGACCAGTAGTAGCCCTGTCTGAGGATCTTTCTGGCCAGCATTACTCCATTCATGTGTGCACCGCACTCCCCCCCATGGATGGCTTCCATCAGGCGTTTCGACTCTTCAGCTTCTACACAGAGCTTATGCATTCCCAGATGCCCCATTTTGTATAGCTTACTCCCGCAGATAACGAACTGAGCAGCCATTCTTCTGATGGCCCTCTTATCCTTGGCATTTGCCCATAGTGGATACGTCTCCTTTTCCAAGAAGTTCCAGATGTCGTAATACCAGGGGTTGCCGTCTTGAGCCCCATCTATGGCGGAAATCGATTCGTATGCTGGCATAAACTTTTGATCAATAATGACTGGACGCATCCGGACTCCGGACGGGATGTCTGTCATAGAAGATAGAGTTGCTAGTGAATCTGCAAACCTGTTGTTTTCTCTTACGAGGTGGGTGAAATTTAGCTTCTCAAACCGAGGAATTAACAGATCCAAGGTTTGGTGGTAAATTATGATCCTTTCCTCCTTGACTTTCCAATCTCCTTTTGCTTGAGATACAACTAGGTTTGAGTCCCCAATGACGTCCAACCGTCTTGCCCCTAGTTCTAGGGCTGCTTCCAGGCCAGCAATACATGCCTCATACTCTGCCTCATTGTTCGAGACTTTGAACCGGAGATTGAATGCTAAAGGGATACGGGAATCGTCAGGCGCTATCAGCAACACCCCTATCCCATACCCGTACTGGTTTGACGCTCCGTCAAAGTACATCGTCCAAGTTTCATCTTCGACATGCAGAATGGCTTCATCTGGGAATAGGTACTCAACCGCTTCATCCCCCTCAACCGGGTGGTCGACAAGGAACTCTGCTACCGCTCTTCCTTTTACTGACTTGCGCGTTACATACTTCAAATCAAATTCGGAGAGCAACAGCAGCCAACGAGCTAGCCTACCCGTAAGTGCTGGTTTCTCGAAAAGATATTTGATGGGATCCAAACGGGAAACCAACATTACAGAGTGAGCTAACAGGTAGTGCCGCAGCTTCCTGGTTGCCCATACCAAGGCCAAACAAGCCTTCTCCAGCGGTGTATAGCGGGTCTCGTAATCCAGCATCTTTTTGCTCAGATAGTAGATGGCTCTTTCCACTTTGTCTTCTGACTCTTGCGCGAGCATGCAGCCCATGGTAGTCTCAGTGACCGAAAGGTACAATATCAACGGTCTCCCCGGCTCTGGTGGTGACAACACGGGCGGGTTCTGTTGATATTCTTTGATCTGCTCAAAAGCTGCTTGACATCGGCCGTCCCATTGGAATTTCTTTCCTTTCATCAGGAGACCAAAAAGTGGTTCACAAGTCAAGGTTAATTTAGAGATAAACCGTCTTATGAATTGCACTTTACCTAGAAAGCCTCGCACCTCCTTTTCAGTCCTTGGTGGTGGCATTTTTAAGATGGCCTTGATTTTGGAAGGGTCGAGCTCGATGCCCCTTTGTGTAATCAGAAACCCTAGCATCTTTCCTGCTGTAACACCAAACGTACACTTCTGGGGATTCAACCGCACCCGAAACTCTCTGATCCTTTGAAAGAATTTTTGTAAGGCGGTGTAGTGGCCCTCTCTTTCTTTGGACTTGACAATCATGTCGTCTACATACACCTCGACCTCTTTATGGATCATATCATGCAATATTGTAGTTGCTGCCCGCTGATAAGTAGCTCCGGCATTTTTCAACCCGAATGGCATCACTCTATAACAATATGTACCCCACGGGGTAGTGAACGCAGTCTTCTCCCGGTCTTCGGGTGCCATTACTATCTGATTATAGCCTGAGAAACCATCCATAAACGAAAGCAAAGCATGTCCTGCCGTGAAATCCACCAATTCATCAATGTGTGGCAAGGGAAAGTCGTCCTTCGGATTGGCCCTGTTCAAATCTCTGAAGTCTACACAGACCCGAATTCTTCCGTCCTTCTTTGGCACCGGAACAATGTTGGCCAACCAAGTTGGGTATTCAGATACCAGCAGAAACCCTGCGTCAATTTGCTTGGTGACCTCTTCCTTAATTTTGAGAGCCCAGTCCGGGCGGATCCTCCTGAGTTTCTGTTTGACAGGGCGGGCCTCGGGATCAAGAGGGGTCCGGTGCTGTACAATCTCAGGATCGATTCCAGGCATGTCTTCATAGGACCACGCGAAAACATCTTTGAAATCTTTTAATAAAGCGACTAAGCGCTCGCGCTCCTCCGAAGACAACGTGGACCCGATCTGGACCAGCCGCGGGTCCTTCTCAGTACCAACATTCACAGTAGTGATTTCATCCATTAAAGGTTTAACAAATCTTTCCTGCTCTTGATCAATTAACCGTTGCAAAACTGGGGGAATTTCTCCCTCGTTATTTTCATCAAAATTTTGAAAATCCTGATTTAAGCAATAAATCAAAGGCACAGAAAAATACTCATAAACCACATCCGCATCATTCTCATTAAATATTTTCAAGCCGTCAGATTCCTCTGTTACAACAGACTCAAAAGAAAATGAAAATGACGACCTAGACAGGACTGTGGCATCCGGGTTATCACCCCCAGGAATACCGGACTCAGACTCAGTCGAGCTGGAATCTGATTCCGACGTACAAGATTCAGTAGAATCAGATTCCGGCTCACTACCTGACCCGGAGCTGCTAGATAAAAAGCCTTCTTCATATTGCCAGATGAGAGAAGGTGCGATAGATGCATCCAAGATCGGCGCTGGGAAGCCTGCAGCTATTTCATCTCCAATCATAGAAACCGAAGAGTTATCCCCCAAGCACTCTTGGCCGATCGGAGGATCTGATAGTAGATTCGCCAGTGCTACCCCCATTTCAAGCTCTGTGCTCTCAGGATCCACTGCTTCACACTGCTCAACCTCAGTTGGTGGGTCTGTCTGCGCTTCGGCAACGTCATCCCCAGATAATTGTATGTCGAAGAAGATTTCAAAACCAGGCACACGCTTCCCCTCCGCGTTTAGCCATGGCTCCGGGAAGCCGCAGAATGGAAAATCTTCCCCCTCCCGGACGAAGCGTCCGTTTAGGGTACCCCAGATGAGCCTATGCATCAACTCAAATGGCTTCCCGGCCTTCTTTGCCCTGGCTCTTCCGGCCATTTCTTTTCCTTTCCTCACCCAGTCCTCTTTGGTGGGCAGATAACCCAGTCCAAAGGTGTGAGGGTTGTGTGGCACTTCGGCCAACACTGAGACGCCCTTCCGGCCGCTTCTCCCTAATCCCATCCCGGGGGTATGTTTTAGCTTGTTCATGAGGTAGATAGATTGAGCACTAACGTACATACCCTCATTCACAGCCATGACATTCTGCACCACTTGAGCCTCGGCCAAAGTGAACCCCGACAAAAACACATCCGCCGTGCCGTGCTCGATCTCCAAGACAGGTGTGGACACTTCCGGCGGCGGATGGATTGATGAATTCCCAAAAACGATCGCTACCCCTTTCCCATGAGGGTACTTTAGCATCTGATGTAGAGTGGAAGAGACTGCTTTGACTTGGTGCAACCACGGTCGCCCCAAAAGTAGGTTAAAGGTTGCAGGAACGTCCAAGATATGAAATTCAATGCTGTGTTGTCCTGGACCAACCTTAGTTTGAATTTTAACAGTCCCCATCACTTCCCTACTGGTATTGTCGTATGCTCTGATCACTTGGGTAGTTGGGACGAAGTCCACGGGCTTCAACCCGATTGCATATGCCGTTCTGGTCGGGCAGACATTAATTGCAGACCCGGTATCAACAAGTACCACCGGTATCCACTTATCTCTACATTCCACAGAAATATAGAGAGGTTTGTTATGATTTGTGCCCTCAGGCGGTAGTTCCTTGTCCGAAAAGGTTAATGCCGGGGAACCTCCTCCCGGAAAAACCAGCCCAACCAGCTGTTCAGGGGTGGTGTCTATGGAGAGTTTGGACTTGTCCATGGCAGATAGGACAGCTTCTCTATGTACTCGTGATGCCATTAGTAGTCCCCAGATGGAGATGTCTGCTTGTATCTTTTTTAGCTGTTTCAGCACAGCTTCCTCTTCAATCTGCTTCTCCTTCTGTTTCTGCGCTTCTCTGTCTTTCCCGGATGCCTCGGGTTGGTCCAGGTGTGGGGGTTTGAAGTACCGCCCACTCCTCGTCATATGGTCAACCTCATCGAGGTACCAAGTGTCATCCGGTTGATTATTCCCCCAGTCTTCATCCGTGTGGGCAAGACATAAGTCATCGTCTTCCCACCACATTCCATCGGCAGCCAACAGACACCTGTCTGGCTCCGGTTTAGTTGTACTCGCAGTATTCCCTGTCCACATGCTCGCAGCATTCTCTATCTTCGTGCACACAGCACTTTCAGTCCCCTCAGGGCCTTTAGCTTTCCTAATTCTCTCAGCCTCCTCAAACTTTTCTCGTTCCAGCTGCATCAGTACAGCTGTTTGTTCAACAATTCCCGTATCCATAATGCCCAAATCTCGAGCGGAATTCTTAGCACCGGTGCTCTCCGGCGATACAACTTGACTTTCGGCCATTCCGGCCACAACTGATACTTCTGCCCCTGCCGGGCTCTGTTCTGGTTGGGCTTCCCCCACTGCATCTGGTTGATCTTCGAGCCATCCAGTGGCCTCTGCTGATCCCTCATGATCGTACCAGTTGATTGACGCATTCCCCAGTTCCTGGTCATCGAAAAATTGCAAGTTGGCAAAGTCCTCCTCTACGGCTGTCAGATCATCTGCCCATAGCCCAGATCCATCCCCCCGGATCATGCACAGTTCTCCTGTCTCGAGAAATTCTAAGCTCAGCCCAATCTGGCTTGTTGATAGGATGTACTTGCTTGGATCATAGGCTCCCCTAGCAAAATTCTGTCCAGTCCCAGATTCAGCAATCTCATTCTCCTCCAAAATCTGCCCTGCCCCGTCTTCGACGGTCACCACCATCGGTTCTGGTTGGGTTTTGGAGATGTCCACCATGCACAAGAAGTCAGTGAAATCGGGGAGGAGCACCTCCGGCTTGGGTAGGTGGGTGGGCGTAATATAGATGCTAGGATCGTAAGATGCGACCCCAGTCTGGATAAAATTGATTCTATTGGGAGGAGGAGCTTGGTTATGTGGTGGGAGAGGGTTGGTTGTGACATTGGGTTTATCAGGAGGCGCGATCACCTGTTTGTCAATAAGATCTTGGATCTCATGACGCAATCTGTAACAACGGTCGGTGTCGTGACCGTGTTGTTGGTGATACGCGCAGTACTTTGACGGGTCATAAGAGGGGGGGAGTGGACTCGGTAGTGGCTTGGGCTCCAGGGGTTTTAAATGCTTTTTCCTAATCAATATTCCCAGAACTTTGGTCAGGGGCATATATAGTGGGGTAAAGGTTCTTTGGCCTCGCGGTTGGAATCTGTTGGTTTGTGTGTTGCTTCTGGACGCGCCGGAGAAGGGTGTGGCAGCCATGGGCCTTGGAGGGGGAGGGGAAGTGGTGGTGACCATACTAACTTTCGAGGCTCTCGTATTTGCAGGGCCACTCGGGCCCGCATTGTTGTTACGGTTGAAAGTCCTCCTCGGTTGTTCCCTGTCGTGGTCAAACAGACTTTGTTTCATTGCGTCTTCGATTTGCACCCCCATCTCATGTAAATCTGCGAAAGTAGGAAAGGGGACTACAATCATTCTCTGCATCAACTTTGGGTGGAGATTGCGCACAATCATCTGGATCTGATCTTTGTCAGTGGGCCTTAAAGTCATCATTGACGCCTTTGCCCTCCATCGGATTACAAAGTCCGAGAAAGTTTCCTTGGGCTCTTGCCTTGTCGTTTCGAGATCACGGGTTGTAATCTCGATCTGAGTGTTGTACGAATATTGCGTGACAAAGGCCTCAGCCATTTCATCCCAATTCTTCTTCACTTCATCTTGTAACTTTGCGTACCAGTGGGCGGCCACACCCGACAGGGTTTGGCCGAATAGTGAAAGCTTCTGTGGTCGTGTTAGGCCCATTGGCCGCAAGATGTCTGCAAACAGTCAGAGATGGACCATGGGGTCGCCGGTCCCGTCAAAGCGGTCGATTTGTGGCATTTTGAACCTATCGGGGAGTGTTACGGCCTCCTCGGTGTATCCGTCTTCGATATCCGGCATAGCCTTGACCCCTTGGGATTTTTTGAAGAGTTTCTCAAGTTTGCTCAATTTCAGAGCTGTATGATCAACCTCGAACTCGAAGGGAGAGTCGGGGCGATTGGGTGCATGGACCTTGGACAGTTGTGGTGGAAGCGGGGGCGGAGCTGGCCCCGTTGGAAGACTCATGTCCTCTTGTAAGTTTTGGATATTTGGCAGGGTATTCTGGGCATTTGGAGGAGCGTTCTGAACAGCAGGTGTCTGCTCAGGTAATGGAGCCCCTGCCGGAGGAGGAATTTGTTGTGAAGCAGATGCCTCATTCTGCTGTTGCAGTCTAGTAATCAGTTCGGCTTGTTGGGCCATGATTGCGGCCTGCTGTTTGGAGAACTCCGCTTGACGGGCGGCATCATCGTGCATCTGTCTCATGCTCTCCTGCATTTGGCGCATTAGGGCCTCCATCCCTGATGTATGTTGCTGATCCATCTGTCTAATCGGTATGTCTGTTTCTATAGCAGTAATTGAGACCTCAGTCCTACAGTCCTCTGATGAAGTAATCCACTGTTCTGACAATCGCTGTTCTGACACACTGCGCTTCCTCGGCTTTCTTCTGGTAACGGGGGGTAGAGAATGGAACACTGGCTGTCCGTCGATTAGATCCTCAGATCGATGGAGTCGACGACCTCGTGTCCAAAGTGCTTGGGGAATGCCTGCTGGGTTGGAAGCAATTGTGCTAAAACTGACCTAACAAAAGATAAATAAAGCGAAAAGGAAATAAATAAACAGATAAACGGACAGCATAACAGCTTAAAATAAAATGCAAGACATTCAGCCGGGCATAACAACACACAGTCAATAAGCTGAATACACACTGTCCTCAAACACTGATTATTATCCCTGTATCACTGTCTCCAAAAAAACAGAATCTGATACCCACAGATAACTAATTCTCAAATACTGGCTGATGCCCGCAGGCCTGATACCCATAATACTGAACTGATGCCCGCAGGCCTGATGCCCAAACTCATATACTGAACTGATGCCCGCAGGCCTGATGCCCAAACTCATACACTGATACATGCATTCCTGTAGAGACGCACTCTAAAGAACATAACAGATAAGTGAGAGCCAAAACACCCCTATGTTGGGGTAGGGTTTCCCTGTCCTATTTTGTCAGGAGCTAGGGTTTCACTACGCACGCAGCGGTTTCAAAACAACCTATATCGGGTAAGCAACCTGTCCTAGTTTGGAATGGTCACTATGGATTCCGAATATGCACTAGGTCGAATGGTCAAAGAGGGTGCCCCGGTAAAACCGGGGTTTGTGTTCCCATACTGGCAGAGCCTACAACCGGTCAGCCTTATGGTCATGCCTTGACAAGACAAGCCTCCGGCAAACCGTTCAGGAATAGCAGATGGCAAACACAGTGTCCTAGGCGCACCAATGCAAATGCAATGCAAAGAAACACAGAAGTGTAGTCAAAAACAGATATCATGAGTTCGAGTCAAGTTCTCTAAATCCCTAGCAGAGTCGCCAGAAACAGTAGACGTCCCCGAACGCCCCGGAAGGAACGAGCCCCCGTTCTGTTCATTTGGGGTCACTTCAGCTCAGGACTCTCAAATTTGTCACGGTTCTAAGTCTGAACCAAAGAGTCCAAATCCGGCAAATCGTTTTGAGAAAACAGATTTTGAAAGAAGTGCCAAACATGGACTGCTTTGCCAGATACAGAGTCGCCACCTAAATGTTTTTTAATGGGAAATTTAGGAAACCCTGACTCGGTGCCAAAGGCCACGTGTCCGTCATCACCAAAGTTGCCTCGGCTTGGGAACTTGGGTACGATTGAGGAAGGTCACTTCGTGAGCACCCCCGCTCGCCCGATCAAAGATCGGCCTCTACTAACCATGATATCTATTTTTGAAAACTTTGTGTGTCCTTATTCCGGTTATTAGCCTAGGTTACTATGTGATGCACACAGCATATAAGTATAGACTGGGTCGCCCGAATTGGAACAAAACATTTCATGCTTGTTTATTTGAAAGTTGGTTTGCTACTCGCAAGTAGGCTTAAAATGCAGATTTTTCCACCCTCAGGTGGGCTTAGGAAAAGATGGTTTTGCCACTATCTAGTGGGCTTAAAACATTTGATGATTTATTCCAATTTAAGTAACCCAACCTTCACCCACATGCATTCAGGCAGTTATATCACATAAGCAATTAGCCTCATGGTAAGCATGCTATCATGGCATTCACTCACACGTATGCAAGGATGCTAAAGCATAAAGCTCACCGGGTACTCCAAGCCAAAACAAAAACTCATTAGAAATCATGCATGAATCCTAAGTATACAGAAATGCCTAATGCAACACATGCAAAAATGCAACTATAGCAGGCTTGGCTATTCTAAACATGGCATATGGAATGCTACAGCTAACATGTATTCAACTTGGAATTTGAAAATACAATGCAGTTAGCATGATGCGCCGAGCCCGGTGCATGCAAAACAGATGAATGAATGCAAACATGCTATCATACTGTATGCTAATTGAAATATGCCCTAATCTAACCATCATAAGCGGATAAATAAAAGGGAGAAAGATGTGGGGTTGGAAGACATACAAGACACACACGCACACTTATTACAATTATGCCCTCGCGCCGAGGGTCCGAATAAATATACAGTCCTAAATAAAAGAATATTACAGTCCAAATGTTACAGTCCGAAAATATATACAAATTCCTAATTAATTAATCAGATTAACTAAGAAAGCTGTAAAACTGGCGTGCAAGCCAGGGACTGCCTCGCTTCTGACGTATGATGTATGTTAGGCTGCTTTGCGCGGAAATCCACCGGGATGCCCTAATTAGCCTATGTTTATACCTTTTCTTGAAATGCGCGCCAAGTCACGGAAAGTTGCTGATTCTTGATTTTGCTGCAACAGAGAGCAGGAAAGGGGCATAGCAGTGTATTTTCACAAATATATGCACGCCTCGATCCTCGTGCCACCAATCACGCATACCGAGGCATGATGGCCGAGGAGTCGAATTGCACAATTCAATATAGGATGAATGCACATGAAAACACAATAAAACCTAACTCCATCATGGATGATCCGGAGTGTTGGTGACTGGGGAATTGAGACACATTCCGTCACTCAGAGTACGGAATGTACCTCGTTTCCCGTGCCCGGGCTAACTCCTATCCCGAACACGATGCAATATGCATGATATGCATGAAATGCAACTAAGATACAATTCTAACATACACAATGCTATGAAAATGAGATGCCTCGAAATGCGTGCACACGGGCACGCAAACCGAGAAAATGACAGAATGTGATCTAAGATATAACCCAGTATGCACAATGCTATGAAAATGAGATGCCTCGAAATGCGTGCACACGGGCACGCAAACCGAGAAAATGACAGAATGTGATCTAAGATACAACCTAGTATGCACAATGCTATGAAAATGAGATGCCTCGAAATGCGTGCACACAGGCACGCAAACCGAGAAAATGACATACGCAATGCAAATGATATGGAAATGCGATATGAACTTATACTAACATGAGAGAGCCTCAGCCACACTCACATAAGAAGCCGATGGATAAAAATGAAGTGCCTCGAAATGCGTGCACACGGGCACGCAAACCGAGGCAATGGTAGAATGCGATGCAATGGCATGGAAACATGATATGGGCTTATACCAACATGAGTGAGCCTCAGCCGCACTCACATAGGATGCCGATGAGTGAAAATGAAGTGCCTCGAAATGCGTGCACACGGGCACGCAAATCGAGGCAATGGTAGAATGCGATGCAATGGCATGAAACATGATATGGGCTTATACCAACATGAGTGAGCCTCAGCCGCACTCACATAGGATGCCGATGAGTGAAAATGAAGTGCCTCGAAATGCGTGCACACGGGCACGCAAACCGAGGCGATGACATACGCAATGCAAACGTGGAAAAAAAGGTATGCAAGCATGCTAATGGATTTTCAGCACTAAAATATGGGGGAAAACAGTCCCGAAATGAGGCGAAATGACACCAAATGCATGGAATAGTCCCGAAACGCGAATTTAGGCACCCGAAATGGCCTATAGCTATGGAATGCGTGCACAATATGGACATGTAATGCAAAGACAGAAGCTAGGCAGTCCCAAAAAAGGCACTTTCACAGTTATAAACATGGCCAAACAGCAAGCATAGGTATGGCAAAAATGGCATGCAAGAATAGGGGCCAAGAGAGGGGTAATGAAGCAAGTGATATAAGCAAAATCCAAACTGAAAAATTTCCTTCTACAACATTGAAGAGGAACCAAAAATATGAATGTTTACAGTATATGACAAACCACCAATCAATATACAAACATGCTAAAAAAAGGCACAAGATTGAGGCTCAAAAGGTGCTATAACATGAAGTATACAAAATAATCACCAAACAGAAAAAAAAATGTTAATGAAACATGAAGTATAGGCCAAAATAAGACTATCTCTAGGCCTGTAAAATGGCCAAAAACAAAAGCAAGGGGGGGCTGCCAATTTATGCAAAAATGGGGGCCAAATAAGGGATATAACTACAAGTGGCACATGGAGGCATCAAATGGTGAGGGGCCCTTCAACAATGTTGAAGAAGGGCCCAAAATAAGCACATTCACAGATTACATCATGCTCAAAAACAGATTAGTCATGGGCCAAAAATAGCATGCAAGATTATGACATATAAGAGGATTAATTAAGCAAGTGCATCATGGAGGGCTCAAACAGGGTTGAGTCCTTAATGAAAAGTGAAAATGAGCTCAAAAGAGGGCCACTTCCAGTTAGGGCCGGAGCTTGAAACAAAAAGCATATAGGGCTTATAAATGGATCAAGAAAAAGGGTCAAAAGAGGAGAAATGTCACTCACCCTTGAAGACTAAAGCTTTTGTTGCTTCTTGGACCAATTTGCAGCTCCTTTAGCCTTTGAGAAGCCCTCCTTGTTGCTGGAAATGAAGTGGTGATGGTAGAGCTTGGTGGTGATGAAGAAAAC
Source organism: Camellia sinensis (assembly GCF_055761805.1). Classification (NCBI taxonomy): domain Eukaryota; kingdom Viridiplantae; phylum Streptophyta; class Magnoliopsida; order Ericales; family Theaceae; genus Camellia; species Camellia sinensis. The sequence continues at coordinate 126,756,344 of NC_138974.1, forward strand.
AAGGTGTAGGACTTAAGGTTTTTTAAGGGAAATGAGAAGGATGGAGGGAGATATGGATCTTGAGGCTTGAAGAACAAATTTTCTAACCCCTAAATGTGATATAGCTTGCTGGTTATAAGGGCCAAAAAGGGGGTGTAAAGGTGGGGGAAAAGGAGGGCAACTTTCCCCCACAAAATATCCCCCGGATATTGATATTTTCTGGGGGATAAAGCTATACAGCTGTAAAGTGAACAGTGCAAGGATCTCGGCCGGCCAGTTATTTTGGTTGCAGGTGGCCGGCCGGCCACACCCCCTAGCCGGCCGGCTAGGGGTCAAAAGGGTCAAGAATAATTAGTGGCCGGCCACCACATGATGGTGTCCTCCCATGTGTCCTCAACACAACCCTGTGGTTAAAAGTCCAAGAAAATGGTTCAAGGGTGTTCAACATTAGCTCGGAAAGAGGGGTTCAAAAGGGTCAGGTGGAATTACTGGCCGGCCACCAACTTTTAGGGTCCTCCCAAGTGTGTACATCACAAATATGTGGTTCAAAGTTCAAGAAAGTGGCCCCAAGGTGTTCAACATTAGCCCGGAAGGAGGGGTTCAAAAGGGTCAGGTGGAATTACTGGCCGGCCACCAACTTTTAGGATCCTCCCAAGTGTGTACATCACAAATATGTGGTTCAAAGTTCAAGAATGTGACCCCAAGGTGTTCAACATTAGCCCGGAAGTGTGAAAAACGGGCGCCGGAGGGCGTCGGAGGATGTATAATTGGTTCCTGCAACAATTACTGGCTTCCCACCCTTCAGTGACCTCCCCGGTGATAAAAAAGAGGTACCTGTCAAAAATGAACGAAAACCGTTGCAAAACGAATGCTCGGGGACCAAAACACGCAGTTCGGGGTCCCGAAAATGGGCTGTTAAGCACCGAAAGTGGCATTCGGCCACGAAGTGGGTTTCTCAGGCTCCAGTGTCCCTCAAAAGGGAGAAGATAGGAAGTATGCCAAAAATCAGGGCAAACGGAGATGGTTAGGCGGTCCCGAACCGAGGCACACGGCCAACGATTCTGAAAAACCGGAAACCGGACTCTGAAATGGGAAAAATGGCCTATGACCACGAAATGTAGCCTATGGACATTGAGAGATGATCTACGGGACCTCTCCCTTCCCTTAGGAAAAGAAACAAAGAAAACCGAGCCTGGTTCGCAAACCGAGGCAAAGTACAAAAGAGGGTTCGGAAGTCCGGAGGCAGGGCTCACGGCCGCAACTCTGAAACTTCTGAACGAGCACATTATGCAACATCACCAAGCGCTCAATCAGTGACGTCTGAGTCTTAAAGTCGGTCAAAATTGGGGTGTCTACATGCGCACAACATACAAGTATAGATTGGATCGCCTAAATTGGAACAAAACACCTCATGTTTGCTTTTGAAACGGTTTGCTACTCGCAAGTAGGCTAAAATGTGAATTTGCCACCCTTAGGTGGGTTTAGAAAACAAGATGGTTTGCCACTCTCAAGTGGGTTTAAAACTCACAGTCAATGCATTATTCCAATTCAGATAATCCAACCTTCACCCACAGGCATTTAGGCAGATATATCACATAAGCACATAGCCTCATGGTAAGCATGCTATCATGGTAGTCACTCACACACATGCAAGGATGCTGAAACATAAACACTTATCGAGTACTCCAAGCCAAAACAAAAGCTACGTTAGAAATCCATGCATGATCCTAACTATACAGAAATGCCTAATACAACACATGCAAAATGCAACTATAGTAGGCTCGGCTATTCTAAGGATGACATGTGAAATGCTACAACTAACAAGTATTCAACTCAGAATTGAAATACAATGCAGTTAGTATGATACGCCGAGCTCGGTGCATGCAATACAGATGAATGATGCAAACATGCAAGCATAAGTATGCTAATTGAAACATGCCCCAATCTAACCATCATAAGTTGGTAAATAAAAGGAAGAAAGATGTGGGGTTGGAAGACATACATCACACACACGCACACTTATTACAATTGTGCCTTCACTCGGAGGATTCGAATGAATAGTACAAACTATCTAGCTAATCTAAGCTAAATAACAAATTACAGCTAATTATTACACAACATTAATTAATCAACAAATTAACTAAGTAAGCAATAAACTAGCCTGCAAACTAAATACAATGGACTGCCTCAGCTCTGTTTTGGATGGCGAAGGGTGTATGCATGCTCGAGTCGCCTTGTCGGTAAATTCCATCGCGATGCCTCGCCTCGCCTTTGTTACAATTTATCTCAGAAACTTGCACAAAGCTCCAGAAGGCTAAAACTCCACCTTGGGAAGGCTGCCGACTAGATATTGGCTTGGGAAACACCGGCTGACCACCCTTTGTGGTGGAAACCAAAAAAGGTGGTCGGCCTGCCAGGAAACCTGGTCGGCCGACCACTTTCTGCCCCTGGATTTTGGTTTTTCTGCAACAAAGGCAAGAGGGAGAGAAAGCAAGGTATTTTCAACATATGTGTGCAAGACCACTCTCCCCGTCCTTGCACAAGCTCAAGGGAGTGTAGACCTCGATCCTCGTGCCACAAATCACGCATCTCGATACATGATGGCCGAGAAGTTGAATTGCACGACTCAATGGGACGTGAATGCACATATAAGCAAGTAAAGCCAACAACTCTATCATTGATAGTCAAGAGTGTCAGAGACCGAAAATTGAGACATGTTTCGTCACTTTGAGTATGAAACGTCCCTCGTTTCCTGCGTTTAGACTAACCCTACTCCAAATATAATGCGATGAGATGGCATGCACAAATGCAACTAGCATGCAATCCTAATGCAATGCGACCTAACCATGCAAACATGCAAGGATGAGATGCAAACATGCTACTAGCATACACAATGCTATAAACTATATGGCATACACAATGCGACTAACAACCTAGCATACGCAATGCACACATGAAGATGGACATACACAAGGGCATAATCAAAGCATACACAATGCGATGGTCAAATATGCAACAACATGAACCAAATGGCATACACAATGCAAGGTGGACTTAAACCAATATGAGTGGACCTCAGCCACACTCAAATCAGTGGCCATGTGATGAAAATGAGACAACCGAGATACATGCAAATATGCACGAATGCAAAGGACCGATCCTAAGGCACAACATGTAACTCTAACTAAGCATGAAAAAGGATGAAATATTTCATAGAATGGCACATGATATAGCTCTGAAATGGCATAAAAGATGGTCCCGAAACATGCAAATATGTCACCCAATGCATGCTAGATGACCTGGGTACCGAAACTAGTGAAGTGTGTTACACTAGAGGTACCCAAAGCAATGCACCAATGGCAAAACCAACCCCAAATAGACCCTAGGTAGGTCTGAAACAGTGGGAAAATGGCCTAAAATGATGGTTCAGAATGCAAAGAAATGGAGCTCATTCAATGGTCGGTAAATGAGGCATACAAGCCCGACTCTCGAACACATTTAAAGAGTACAAAACATGGTAATATGGCATTCAAACATGCTCTGAAATATGATGTATAATGGGCCCAAAACATGAACACACCTCAGTATATGCATGGAATGGACCTCAAAACTCAAACTTAAGCATGGGTATTGAACTACAAGCATGCAAAACAAACATCATTCAATCGTGAGACCTAAAAATAGAGCTACGGCAGTCCAAAATACGTACAATATCAGTTTAAGGCATGGCCAAAAAGTGCTAACATGAAGGGTCAACAAAGCATGCGAAGTAAGCTAGTGAACCATGATTTACACTACACGTATATGAAGCACATGAGGGCTCACCGAAACAACCAAAAACAGAAGTATGCCATGCCAAAATATGCCCAAATAACCACTGAAATTCAGTCAAAACATGCAAGAATGAAGTGCTCCTTTGAAAGGCCATGCAAGAGGTTATTCTACACATGTATGATGGACACACAAAATGGAAAAACCACCTCTAGACAGAGGTTATGAAGGTCCTAAAACCCACCAAAAAGGCCCTGAAATTAGTCTAGGAAGCATGCAAGTGAAAGCCCCTTTGAAAGGCCTTGAATAGGATTGTTCTGCACATGCATAATAGACATTCAAAATGGCGAAAAGGGCTCTGGACAGAGCTTATGTAGACCTTAAAACTCACCAAATAGGACCTGAAACATAACTTCAAAACATGCAAATAAGGGGCCCTTTGGAAGGCCAACAAAGCTAGTAAAGAGAACAAGGGGTGAGAGGGTCACCCCTCTATGATTTTGAAGCTCAAAGACATATGTTAGCCACTGAAAATCCATTGGATTTCAGTGGCTAAAAGGCCAAACCAAGGCCAATGCATATGTTCAAATGCATAGCTCAAAACATGAGGAAATGAGGCATGGAAGGGGGTAGATGACCCCCAACAGAAAAATGACCTTAAGCAAACATGTTTATAAGCTCAAAAGAAAACTTTTTTCAGTTTATGTTGAAACCCCAAAATGCTTTCAAATAGGGCTAAGATATGAAGCAAAATAATGCAGAAAAAGGGAAAATAGAGGCTTACCCTTGTAGAGCTGACCCTTAACAACTTCTGGACCAAGGTAATGAGCCTTCAACCTCTGCAAATCAGTTCCAAGTTGCTTGGATGGATGGTGGAGGTGTTGTGCTAGGAGGTGTAATGTAATGGGTGCAAGAACAATGGGGTTTGGAGCTTGAAGAAGAGTGCTATGGAGGGAAGTGGATGTATGCTCCAGCCAAAAATGTTCAACCTTTGCAAATGGAGAGGAGAACCTCTCTTATGGAAGACAAAGGGCCAAGGCTTCTTGGAGAAGCCACAAGTAAAGGGTGCAAGCTTCTAAAAGAAGCTAAACCAAAAGGGTCAAGCTTCTTGAGGAAGCTAGACCAAAGGGGTCAAGCTTCCTCAAGAAGCTTGACAAAAGGTCAAGCATCCCTTAGAAGCTAAGCAAAAGGGGCCAAATCTTCCTTAAGAAGACAAACAAAAGGGTCAAATCTCGGAGGATGGGGCAAATGCCTTCCAGCTGGCACAGCTGTAATGCACTCAAAAAGACCAAAAAACAAAAGGCTGGCTGTAGACACCCCATTTTTGACCGTCCCCAAGACTTGGATGTCATCGTTTGAATACTTGATGATTATCCATGTTCGTGTTCGTCTTGAGTTCCCGGAGGTTTCGGCCGCGCGCCTTGCCTCAAGACCTCTCGACCTGTTTATTTTGTGCTTGGTTGTGGACCAAACACTTGTGTCTTTTGCTTCTAAGGGCAGGGAATGGCTTGTTGGCCATCCCCACACCTCACCAGCCATGGCTTGAGGCCACCGGCCTTGTTTTCTTGCTATCGGCCAAAGGTGTTGGCCGGTCGGCATTGTTTTTGGTCGGCCGGCCATTGTTTTGATCAATCGGGCACTTTTTCTGGCCGAGACCTTTTCTTGAGGAGGTTTGAACCTTTTGAACCCTTGGTTTTAGCTTCTTGAGAAAGCTTGAACCCTTTGAACCCGTGGTTTTAGCTTCTGGAGGAAGGTTGAACCTTTTGAACCCTTGGTTTTAGCTTCTCCAAGAAGCTTGAACCTTTTTAGCTTCTCCAAGAAGCTTGAACCTTTTTAGCTTCTCCAAGAAGCTTGACCCTTTTGTTTTGACTTTTTAGAGAAGCTTGAACCCTTTGCTTAGCTTCTTGAGGAAGCTTGACCCCTTTGCTCTAGCTTCCTCAAGAAGCTTGGCCCTTTTGTTACAAGCTTCTAAGAGAAATTTGGCCCCTTTGCTCCAAGCTTCTCCCAGAAGCTTGGACCTTTGTTCCTCTATAAAAGAAGAGCTCCTCTTCCACTGCAAGGGTTCCAAAAATTTTGCTAAGGCAAACAATATACATCTCTCTATATCTCTCTATTTTGAGCTCCAAATTGCTTGGTTCTTGGCCCCTTTGCACACCAACTCTTAACCTAGCACCTCCATCATTAACCTAAGCATCTTGGAGGCCATTTTCAAAGGCTAAAGGACTGGTTTTTGGTCCAAGAACCTGCTGGTTTCGCAGCTGTGCATCAAGGGTGAGAAACGCCCTCTTTATTCCCCATTTTTGCATAGACTTTTAGCCTATCTTCCATGCTGTTTTGAGCTTAACTTATAACTAATAAAAGTTCTGTTTTTGCATTCTTTTGAAGTTTGTTTAAGATCACTTTTGTGTTTGGGGTTGTTTACCCCCTCTTAGGTCTTGTTTGGCTTCATTTTTGTGCCTTTTTTGTGAGCTTTGGGACCACCTTGTATTGGCCCTCTCACCACTGAAATCCAAAGGGATTTTAGTGGTGGGGATGGTTTTTTGAGGTCCTAAGAAGGAGAGGGGTGATCCTCTCCTTTGTTGTCTTATTTACTAGCATATTTGGCCTTCCAAAGGGGCCTATACTTTCACACTTCTTGAGCATGTTTCAGACCTTTTTCAGTGAGTTTTAGGGCCTGCGTAACCCCTTTCCAGAGTTGTTTTGGCCATGTTAGATGTCCTTCTTGCATGTGTAGAACAACCCCTTGCATGGCCTTCCATAGGAGCACCTCATTCTAGCATGTATTGGACACATTTCAGTGGCTATTCGGTCATATTTTGGCATGCATGAATCTATTTTTGGCTGGTTTGGTGGTTCCTCATATGCTCCATATGCTTGTAGTGTAAACCATGCTTACTAGCTTACATTGCATGTTATTTTAGCCCTCCATTCTGGCATATTTTGGACATGCCTTACACTGATTTTGTCCTTGTTTTGGACTTCTTTAGCTCTATTTTTGGGCCTCATGGTCGAATGTTGCTTGCTATGCATGGTTGTAGTTCAATACCCATGCCTAGCTTTGAGTTTTGGAGCCTATTGCATGCTTATGTTGAGGTGTCTCCATGTTTTGGCATCATTGTGCATCATATTTCAGAGCATATATGTATGCCATGTTCCCATGTTTTCCACTCTTTAAATGCATGTGAGAGTTGTGCACGAATACCTCATTTTTGGACCATTACATGAGCTTCATTTTGGTGCATGTCAAGCCATCATTTTAGCACATTTGGCCACTAATTTGGGCCTATTTGAGAGCTGCCTATTTTGGTTTAAGACCATTCCCGTATGTTGTTGCATACTTGCCTTGCATGCTGTTACATACTTGGCCTATGGGCATGTTGTTGCATGCTCATCCGTCTTGCATACTTGTTAAGTTGCCTTAGGTTGCATTTTGCATGCTTGTTAGCTTGCATTTTATCATATGCTTGATATGTTGTCACATGTTTACCTTGCATGCTTGAATGTCCATGTTGCATGCTTGTCTAGGTTGCATTGCATTTGACATGCTTGTTACCTTAACATGATCACGTTGCATTAGTTTTGCTTGCATGTGTGCATCCCTTGCCTCTTGATCAATCATGATCGAGGTTCGGGTCCTTTATGTGTAATGTGGATTTCATTTGACATTAAATTGCACATTCGGCTCCTTTGGCCATCATGCATTGAAATGCGTGATTGGTGGCCCGAGGGTCGTGAGCCATACTCCCTTGAGTCCATAGCATGATAGGGAGGGTGGCCGTGCACATATCGTCTTATAAATTCCTTGCCATGCCTTATTTTCCCCTCTACTGCAATAACTACAGGATTCTACAGGAAGAATTGGCCGGCCGGCAATTTTTAATGCTGACCGGCAAAACATATTTGGCAGAGATCACAAATTTTGGTCGGTGACCAGTTTTCAATGGCCGGTGGCACTGTATTTCGGTCGTTGACCTTCCAAAACACTCAGGGAGTGGTTCAAAGCAGTTCTGGAAACTTGCATAATTTACAGAGAAGCAGAGCAGTGCAAACAGAGGCAACATGTGTCATGGCAATGGATTTCCGGGCGAAGCCAATCCAAGTCGGCATGCATCCCTCTTCCCGAGGCCATAGTTTAGTTAATTTGTAATTAATTAAGGTTTTGTAATAATTAATTAGCTAGGATAGTTGATTTATTATTTGGTCTGTATTATTCTTTCGGACCCTCTGAGGAGGGCAATGTTGTAATAAGTGTGCGTGTGTGTGATGCATGTCTTCCAACCCCTTTCTTTCTCCCTTTTATTTAACCGCTTACGATGGTTAGATTTAGGGCATATTTCAATTAGCATCCTAATGCTATGCATGCATGCATCATTCATCTGTCTTGCACACACTAGGCTTGGCGCATCATACTAACTACATTGTATTTCAATTCTATTTGAATACATGTATCAAGTTGCATTTCAAATAACATCTTAGAATAGCCGAGCCTATTTCTAGTTGCATTTCACATGTGTTACATTAGCCATCTTAACATGAACTAAGATCATGCATTTGATTACTAACTAGTTTCTGTTTTGGCTCGGAGTACTAGGTAAGCTTTTAAGCTTTAGCATCTTGCATGAGTGTGAGTGTTAACATGATAGCATGCTTGCCATAAGGCTAACTGCTTATGTGATATAACTGCCTGAATGCCTGTGGGTGAAGGTTGGGTTGCTTGAGTTGGAATAATTCGTCGAAACCCGTGTTTTAGCCTACTTGCGAGTAGCAAAATTCAATCCATTTTCAAAACAAACAGATGTGCGATGCTTTGTTCCAACTTAGGCAATCCAGTCTATACTTGTATGCAGTGTGCATCACATAGTAATTCTAGGCTAATAACCGAAATAAGAGCACATAATGTTTTCAAAACTCGATATCATGGTTAGTAGAGGCCGATCTTTGATCGGGCGAGCGGGGGTGCTCATAGCTGACCTTCCCCAATCGTACCCAAGTTCCCATGCCGAGACAACTTTGGTGATGACGGACACGTGACCTTAGGCAATGAGTCAGGGTTTCCTAAATTCCCCCAAAATAAATATTTAGGTGGCGACTCTGTATCTGGCAAAGCAGTCCATGTTTGGCACTTCTTTCTAAAAATCAGTTTTTCAAAACGATTTACCGGATTTGGACTCTTTGGTGATTTATCAATCTCACATCGCACATTATAAGATCAGATTAAGAACCGTGACAATTTGAGTCCGAACTGTAGTGAGCCCAAAACGAACAGAACGAGGATTTCCTCCCGGGGCGTTTGGGGACGTCTACAGTTTCTGGCGACTCCGCTGGGGAGTTAGAGAACTTGACTCGAACTCGTGATATCTTGTTTTGACTACACTTATGTGTTGCTTTGCATTGCATGTGCATTGGTGCGCCTTGGACATCGTGTTTTCTGTATGCTATTCCTAAACGGTTTGCCGAAGGCTCGCTTCGAGAAGCGTGCCATAAGGCTAACCGATTGCGGGCTCTGCCACGACGGGAACACAAACCCCAGTTTTCACCAGGGCACCGTTTTGACCATTCGGCCTAGTGCATATTCAGAATCCATAGTGAGCATTCCAAACTAGGACAAGTTGCTTACCCGATTATAGGTTGTTTGAAACCGCTGCGTGCGTAGTGAAACTCCAGCTCCTGACAAAATAGGACAGGGAAACCCTACCCCCAACATAGGGTTGTTTTGGCTCTCACTGGCCTGTTATATGTTTTTCGAGTGTGTCTCTACAGGGAATGCATGTATCAGTTTGCAAGTCTGGGTATCAGGCCTGCGGGTATCAGTATTTGGAAGAATCAGTTTTACCTGAGGGTATCAGTTTACAGGGCAGAATTTTGGGCAAAATTCTGTAGGGAGCGCAGTCATTCAGCTTCGCTCATAATGGTTATGGTGAAATCAAGCTGAGATGCTGTATGTTTTCTCTTTTGCTAAGTAGTCTTGGAACCATAGCTTCAGAAGGGTCTGATATCCCTCGGGTACTTTGGACCTGTGTTGTTATGTGATCAGGGGATGAACCACCTGCAGGCGGCACTCAGTTTACTCCAGATGTGGCGTATGGCACGCACTATTTTGAGCATTTGTGAATGCTGGTTTTTGTACTTTCTGACTTGGGTATTAAGTCTGCCTTGTTATATCGAGTCAAACCTGTTGAGTCTGTCTTGTTGTATCGAGCCAGTCTTGTTGAGTCTGTCTTGTTGTATCGAGCCAGTCTTGTTGAGTCTGTCTTGTTGTATCAAGTCAGTCCTATCGAGTCTGTCTTATTGTATCGAGTCAGTCCTGTTAAGTCTGTCTCGTTGTATTGAGTCAATCCCGTTGAGTCTGTCTTGTTGTATCGAGTCAATCATGTTTTGTTAGAGTCGGGTGATTCCGGGGGTGTTCCCTCGGGCATCACTGTTTTGTTTTGTGTTTGTCTTTTCTCTTTCTTTTGAGTCTGTTTCTGCCGTGGAGCCAGTTATGCCAATAGATTTGAATGAACAGCAGTGTTTTTTCATGCTTTTGTGCTTGCTTCTGCCTTGTGCCAGTCGTGCCAAAAATTTTGAATGAAACGGCAGTACTTTTCGCCTACTTTTCTATGCCTCGAACTCATTATATTGACCTAAGTTTTTCAAAAAATTTTCTAACACTATGGTGAAAACGAAGAGGAAGGAATTCCTCGGGTTTTGTAAAAATTTGATCAATTGAGAGAAAGAGAGGCATGCTAAGCCCTTAATGAATGAGATCATGCTTGTTAATGTGAATACTGAGAAGGATCCTGGTTTGATCCAGATTGGCTCCACACTGTCTTCAGTGCGAGCGATTTGTCGCTTTCTTAAAAGATTTCAAAAAAATATTTTGCGCGATCCTGCGAAGACCTGTGTGGAATCGCTCTTGAGATTGTGCAGCCTAGGATCGCTCTCAGCCTCAAGACTCGACCCCTTGCTTTCAAACCTTGAACTTGCATTCAGAATGTTCAAAGGTCAATCATGATGTGAGGCCAGTGTGGCCAGATTTAAAGCAGCCCGCGAACTAGGGGCAGGGAAGTCAGATCAAGAAGATCAGGTGTCGTCAAAAGAAGCTTGCAAAGCTAGATCAGAAGCACCCCTCGGACTAGGGGAAAAAGATGCCAGATTGTGCTCGAAGAGCCGAAGATGGATCATTCCACAAATCAATGAAGATCGGTAAGAATGCCAAACCCCAGAAGGAAGGAAAGAAGAAGACATTGCTGAAGGACAACCGAGTTCCTATCCACAACACTAGGGGCAAATTCAGCCCCCCATTAGATGGACTCCTGCATCGTCAACAAACATCGGCCATTCTCCTAGATTCAGATGACTTCAGGATCTCAAAACCATTCGACATGGACAAAGCTACACTGTTACCCTTGAGAGGCTCGCTGGGCCAAAAACCCGAAAAGGCGACCCAGGCAAAAGTTAGAGCAAGGAAAAAAGAAGAAAAAGAACAAAAAAAGAAAAGAAAAGAAAAGAAATAAAATGAAGAAAATGAAAAGAAAAAAAAAAAAAAAGAAAAGAAAAGAAAAACAGAGCTCGCAAGGTTGAAAACCCAGAAAGGGCGGCCTTGGCAAAAGTTAGAGCGCAAAAGGTGAGGGTTAATACACGAGTGTACCTAACCCCGAACTATGTAAGGCTTGATTCCCATGTTTGGGATACGTAGGCAACTTCATTCTGAAGTCCAGCCGCAAACACTTCTACAATTGATTGTGTCCATGTAATGGTTTTTGATCGTCTTTGCCTTCTCTGTATCCGAGAGTTCGGTTGTGATCATCACTCTGAGGACTGATTGCAGTGTGCTATGGCGCTATCCAAACAAGGGGCAACTTTCCGTTGCCATTCAATGCGCTGCGGTGCCATTCAAACAAGGGGCAACTTTCTGTTGCCATGTAGCTCTCTTCGAGCAAGGGGCAATTTTCCATTGTTATGGATCCGAGGTTGCGCATCTCAAAAGTAGGTTCCGTGCTTGTTGAGCAATGGTTGATTTGCGAAAACAATTTTTGAGATTTTTTACTGAGGTTGACTAATTCTCTCAAAAATTATCCAATTTTTTTCAAAACTGGACCATTTCTTGGATCCAAAAAAAGGAAAATTTTCAGTGCTCATAACCTAACTTGCATGATTTTAAACCAGAAAATCGAACAAACATGTTAATCTAACTCTCATGTTGGTCAAAATTGTTTTAGTAGAAAACCAAAAACAAAAAAATGGTCAAAATGATGAACTAGGGGCACAATTGAGTCAGGTGTTCTGCATTTTTCCCGTTGTGAACATACTTGCCCGAAAGGGCACTATACTTGCCAGAAAGGGCACTCTGCCTATTGGAAAAGGGCACCACTGAAGCTGACCGCAAAAGGGCAGAAAGCTCTCACATCCTCCACGCAACGAGGTATTAAGCCAAGTGCGGAGCACGAACTGGAATGGAGCAAGGTATTCCACTCCTTCATTTGGACAGATCTGATCATGTCCAAACTCCCCAGTAGTCGTCAACCGATGTCAGCTACAGATTTGCTACACAGCCAATTGTAGCACAGCCCCTCTGTACGAGAAACTCACTGTTGTAAAAAAGAAGAAGAATCTAGCGGAATGCTAGGGGCAAGACCCCGTAACTTTCTATTTATCCATCAACCACCCAGGGGAGGGATTGAAAATGAGAGATTGAAGAATAGAGAGATGTGCGATGAGAGAAAAAGTAAGAAAAGGGTTTTTTTTTATAGAAAAAACAGAACTTGAGGGCCGAGTGATGTGAGAATCACAAATGAGAAAGGGTGGGAAACAATACCCGAAGAAACAGGCTCCCTGTGCACGTTTGTATGTCGTGTCTTTTGTTTTGTTTGTCTCAAATCTTGTTTTGAGTCGTGCTGAGCGTGTCTCGTTGTGTTTAGGTTATTTTACCTTTGTTTTCCATTTTTGAGTCGATTTGGTTGTGGTCAGTTGTAGGCTCAATACCCGATCGAGAACTCATTCTCAATTTCAAAAATGAATCGTTTTGTGCTCAGAGTGCTGTGTCATTCTCCACATTTGTGCAAAACAATATTTGTTCTTTCATAAAAACCACAGGGTTCAACCTAGGCCATGTGAGAACAGTAAAACCATGATCTATCGGAAGTTATATAGCTTCCAGACTACAAAAGAAAAGAAAAGAGGGAAAATCGGAGCATCTGAGTTTGTTTCAAATTCCATGATTGTATTCCGGATGCACCTCCTCAGGCCTTGTTAATGCTACCGAAGTATGAGTGCGCCTCTACCTCAAGTGTAAGCCTGCTTCAAGTCAGAATGGCAGTCCAAGCAGCACATGTTATCATGACCCGAACCTGCCCCCACGGGTTGAGGACATAACCGGCCAGTAATCCTAAGATTACCTACGGCTTCAAACTAAAACAAACGTAACTCAACAGAGTAAAGGGGCCAAACGGAAGCACAAATTTAAAACTTTGTCCATAGAGTCGTGCTTATATGCACTCAAAACAAACCATGCACATATACGTTAATAACCCACAACAAGTACAGTATCACAAAATCCTTTACAGACAGGATCATCCAAACTGAGTCAACCCATATCAAAACTATATACAGATGTACACAAAGTCCTTGCCAACAAGACAAAATATAAATACATAACAAAATGGCAAGGATGGGTCTCGTACATGAGACATAAGGCTGACTCTCCAAAACTCATGTTGTTCCTGGCAGACTTCACTGGGGCTGGGTTTGGACTTCTCTCAGCTCACCTACAAACACATGAATGAGCGTGAGCGATAGCCCAGTGAATAATATCGAATACATAAGTTACATAAGCAATATAAAGAACAACATGCTCCGAACGGCCTTGGGCCCAATGCATATTTCTGCTTAACATATGTACACTTATACAAAATTCAGATCAAATGACTGTAGTTCCAAACATACTGGCCTTTGGCCCAATCAGATTTTCATTCATGTCAAAACAGCCTTCGGCCCATTCATTTTTGTCAGAATGGCCTTCGGCCGTTTTAACGGGGTGTGCCCTTTTTAAGTTGAGTGTGTTGCAAAGTCTTTTGAGAGGTAAATCGGAGGCATTGGAGTACATGTTTGATGCCCCTCTATTGCATAGGATGTGCACTTTCATATACACTTTTGTTACATGCGTGCCGCGTATCGTTATGATTCATGCATAGAATATGCTTGCTTTCGATTCCGCATAGAATATGCTTTGCTTTCAATGTTGCATAGAATATGCCTGTCTTATGCACGGAATATGTCTTCAATATTGCATCAAATATGCTTTCCATGATTGCATAGAAAATGCCCCCATACTTGCATAGAAAATGCATCTTATCGCACTTCTTTTGTGCACCTCACTCGCACTGTCTTGTGTACCTGTATTGCATTGTTTTGCACATCTCTAACATGCACTGTCACGCACACTCTAGTTGTATTGTTATGCACACTTCACTTGTATTGTTATGCATGGTTTTAGTTGCATTGTTATGCACACTTCACTTGCGTTGTTATGCGCATTCCACTCGCATTGTTATGCACCCTTTCAATTGCATTGTTTTGCACTCTCATTTGTTTCGAAAAACCGAGATATGTCCCTATGTTTCTTCTCCTTTGTTTCGAAACACCAGGATATGTCCCTATGTTTCTTCTCCTTTGTTTGGAAACACCGGGATACGTCCCTATGTTTCTTCTCCTTTTCTGAAACACCGGGACATGTCCCTATGTTTCTTCTCCGTTTCCGAAACACCGAGATATGTCCCTATGTTTCTTCCCCTTTGGTTAAGAGCATTTGGAATACGTTCCAATGCTTATACCTTTCCGAAACACCGGGATATGTCCCTATGTTTCTCCCCCTTTGGTTTAGAGCATTCAGAATACGTTCCAATGCTCACACCATTCCGAAACACCGGGATACGTCCCTATGTTTCCCCCCATTTAGTTAAGAGCATTTGGAATACGTTCTAATGCTTATACAATTCTGAAACACCGGGATACGTCCCTATGTTTTTCCCTCTTTGGTTAAGAGCATTCGGAATACGTTCCAATGCTTATACCTTTCCGAAACACTGGGATACGTCCCTATGTTTCTCCCTCTTTGGTTAAGAGCATTCGGAATACGTTCCAATGCTTATACCTTTTTGAAACACCGGGATATGTCCCTATGTTTCTCCCTCTTTGGATCAGAGCATTCGGAATACGTTCCAATACTTATGCCATTCTGAACACCGGGATATGTCCCTGTTCTTCTCCTTCTTTGGTTAAAGAGCATTTGGAATACATTCCAATGTTTGTACCATCCCCTTTCCTCTCTCACGTGTGCTACGCTGAGAGGTTCTCCCTTTCCTTGCACATTTTCAGCGTGTTTGGAATTTGTCTCAGGTTGCATTGTTTTGCATCCATCCCGTATTGTCATGCATCCCCTCACTTGCGTTGTCACACACTTTCAATTGCATTGTTATGCATACTTCTAACAATATTGTACCTGTTAAGTTTTCTTTCTCTTTCAGGCACGATATTGTATGTATGGTTCATTTGAAACTGGCATGACCAGACGAGCTAGACAGGTATTATATTCTCCACGTGAAACGTAGTGAGAATTGAATGATTCTCTTACATCCTTTCTGCATTGTAATGTAGTTTGGTTGATGCTAGCTTAAAACTGTTGCATGTTATGCTTCGTTACAGCTTTCTTTGCATGATCATAAGTCATGCTCAGCTTTGTGCATTGTCTTGCCTTTTGCCCCTGCCTTTGGGCGCATATCTTTATCTGTAGCTTGTATGCTTTGTCTAAGTTTTCAGCCTTGTCAAAAATGGGTCATCTCTGGGCTTTGACATTCACTCCCGTCATTGTTATGACTTTCGAGTACTGTAAAAGAGGGGCAACAGTAGACACCCCATTTTTGACCGTCCTCAAGACTTGGACGTCATCGTTTGAACACTCGATGACTATCCATGTTCGTGTTCGTCTTGAGTTCTTGGAGGTTTCGACCGCGTGCCTTGCCTCAAGACCTCTCGACCTGTTTATTTCGTGCTTGGTTGTGGACCAAACACTTGTGTCTTTGCTTCTAAGGGCAGGGAATGGCTTTTTGGCCATCCCCACACCTCACCGGCCATGGCTTGAGGCCACCGGCCCTGTTTTCTTGCTACCGGCCAAAGGTGTTGGCCGGTCGACATTGTTTTTGGTCGGCTGGCCATTGTTTTGATCAATTGGCCACTTTTTTTGGCCGAGACCTTTTCTTGAGGAGGTCTGAACCTTTTGAATCCTTGTTTTAGCTTCTTGAGGAAGTCTGAACCTTTTGAACCCTTGGTTTTAGCTTCTTTAGGAAGCTTGAATCTTTTGAACCTTTGTTTTAGCTTCTCTAAGAAGCTTGAACCTTTTTAGCTTCTCCAAGAAGCTTGACCCTTTTGTTTTGGCTTCTTAGAGAAGCTTGAACCCTTTGCTTAGCTTCTTCAGGAAGCTTGACCCCTTTGCTCTAGCTTCCTCAAGAAGCTTGGCCCTTTTGCTACAAGCATCTGGCCCCTTTGCTCCAAGCTTCTCCAAGAAGCTTGGACCTTTGTTCCTCTGTAAAAGAAGAGCTCCAAATTGCTTGGTTCTTGGCCCCTTTGCACACCAACTCTTAGCCTAACACCTCCATCATCAACCTAAGCATCTTGGAGGCCATTTTCAGAGGCTAAGGGACTGGTTTTTGGTCTAAGAACCTGCTAGTTTCGTAGCTGTGCATCAAGGGTGAGAAACACCCTCTTTATTCCCTATTTTTGCATAGACTTTTAACCTATCTTCCATGCTGTTTTGAGCTTAACTTATAACTGATAAAAGTTCTATTTTTGCATTCTTTTGAAGTTTATTTAAGATCACTTTTGTGTTTGGGGTTGTTTACCCCCTCGTAGGCCTTGTTTGGCCTCATTTTTGTGCCTTTTTTGTGAGCTTCCGGACCACCTTGTATTGGCCCTCTCACCATTGAAATCCAGAGGGATTTTAGTGGTGGGGATGGTGTTTTGAGGTCCTAAGATGGAGAGGGGTGATCCTCTCTTTTGTTGTCTTATTTACTAGCATATTTGGCCTTCCAAAGGGGCCTATATTTGCACACTTCTTGAGCATGTTTCAGGCCTTTTTCAGTGAATTTTAGGGCCTGCATAGCCCCTTTCCAGAGTTGTTTTTGCCATGTTAGATGTCCTTCTTGCATGTGTAGAACAACCCCTTGCATGGCCTTCCAAAGGAGCACCTCATTCTAGCATGTATTGGATACATTTCAGTGGCTATTTGGTCACATTTTGGCATGCCATGAATCTATTTTTGGCTGGTTTGGTGGTTCCTCATATGCTCCATATGCTTGTAGTGTAAGCCATGCTTACTAGCTTACATTGCATGTTATTTTAGCCCTCCATTCTAGCATAATTTGGCCATGCCTTAAATTGATTTTGTCCTTGTTTTGGACTTCCTTAGCTCTGTTTTTGGGTCTCATGGTCGAATGTTGCTTGCTATGCATGGTTGTAGTTCAATACCCTTGCCTAGCTTTGAGTTTTGGAGCCTATTGCATGCTTATGTTGAGGTGTCTCCATGTTTTGGCATCATTCTGCATCATATTTCAGAGCTTATATGTATGCCATGTTCTCATGTTTTCCACTGTTTAAATGCGTTTGAGAGCTGTGCACGAATACCTCATTTTTGGACCATTACATGAGCTTCATTTTGGTGCATGTCAAGCCATCATTTTAGCACATTTGGCCACTGATTTGGGCCTATTTGAGAGCTGCCAATTTTGCTTTAAGACCATTCTTGCATGTTGTTGCATACTTGCCTTGCATGTTGTTACATACTTGGCCTATGGACATGTTGCATGCTCATCCGTCTTGCATACTTGTTAAGTTACTTTGCATGCTTAGGTTGCATTTTGCATGCTTGTTAGCTTGCATTTTGTCATATGCTTGATATGTTGTCACATGTTTACCTTGCATGCTTGAATGTCCATGTTGCATGCTTGTCTTGGTTGCATTGCATTTGACATGCTTGTTACCTTAACATGATCATGTTGCATTAGTTTTGCTTGCATGTGTGCATCCCTTGCCTCTTGATCAATCATGATAGAGGTTTGGGTCCTTTATGTGTAATGTGTATTTCATTTGACATGAAATTGCACATTCGGCTCCTTTGGCCATCATGCATTGAAATGCGTGATTTGTGGCCCAAGGGTCGAGAGCCATACTCCCTTGAGTCCATAGCATGATAGGGAGGGTGGCCGTGTACATATCGTCTTATAAATTCCTTGGCATGCCTTGTTTGCCCCTCTACTGCAACAACTGTAGGATTCTGCAGGAAGAATTGGCCGGCCGACAGTTTTTAATGCCGACCGGCAAAACATATTTGGCCGAGATCACAAATTTTGGTCGGTGACCAGTTTTCAATGGCCGGTGGCACTGTATTTTGGTCGGTGACCTTCCAAAACACTCAAGGAGTGGTTCAAAGCAGTTCTGGAAACTTATATAATTTACAGAGAAGCAGAGCAGTGCAAACAGAGGCAACATGTGTCATGGAAATGGATTTCCGGGCGAAGCCAATCCGAGTTTGCATGCATCTCTCTTCCCGAGGCCATAGTTTAATTAATTTGTTATTAATTAAGGTTTTGTAATAATTAATTAGCTAGGATAGTTGATTTATTATTCGGTCTGTATTATTCTTTCGGACCCTTCGAGGAGGGCAATGTTGTAATAAGTGTGCGTGTGTGTGATGCATGTCTTCCAACCCCATTTCTTTCTCCCTTTTATTTAACCGCTTACAATGGTTAGATTTAGGACATATTTCAATTAGCATCCTTATGCTATGCATGCGTGCATCATTCATCTGTCTTGCACACACCGGGCTCGGCGCATCATACTAACTACATTGTATTTCAATTCTATTTGAATACATGTATCAAGTTGCATTTCACATGACATCTTAGAATAGCCAAGCCTATTTCTAGTTGCATTTCGCATGTGTTACATTAGCCATCTTAACATGAACTAGGATCATGCATTTGATTACCAACTAGTTTCTGTTTTGGCTCGAAGTACTAGGTAAGCTTTTACGCTTTAGCATCTTGCATGAGTGTGAGTGTTAACATGATAGCATGCTTGCCATGAGGCTAACTGCTTATGTGATATAACTGCCTGAATGCCTATGGGTGAAGGTTGGGTTGCTTGAGTTGGAATAATTCGTCAAAACCCGTGTTTTAGCCTACTTGCGAGTAGCAAAATTCAATCCATTTTCAAAACAAACGGATGTGCGATGCTTTGTTCCAACTTAGGCAATCCAGTCTATACTTGTATGCAGTGTGCATCACATAGTAATTCTAGGCTAATAACCGAAATAAGAGCACATAATGTTTTCAAAACTCGATATCATGGTTAATAGAGGCCTATCTTTGATCGGGCGAGCGGGGGTGCTCATAGCTGACCTTCCCCAATCGTACCCAAGTTCCCGAGCCGAGGCAACTTTGGTGATGACGGACACGTGGCCTTAGGCAATGAGTCAGGGTTTTCTAAATTCCCCCAAAATAAATATTTAGGTGGCAACGCTGTATCTGGCAAAGCAGTCCATGTTTGGCACTTCTTTCTAAAAATCAATTTTTCAAAACGATTTGCCGAATTTGGACTCTTTGGTGATTTATCAATCTCACATCGCACATTGTCAGATCAGATTAAGAACCGTGACAATTTGAGTCCGAACTGTAGTGAGCCCAAAACGAACAGAACGGGGATTTCCTCCTAGGGCGTTCGGGGATGTCTGCACTGGCCGACCATGCCAAGGTGGTCGGTTGACCACTTGCCATGGTCGGCTGACCAGGGTTCAAAAATGTCAAGAAGAAAAGCTGGTCGGCCTACCCAGAAAGGTGGCTTCCCAGGTGAATGCAACATAGTGGTATAGTGGGAGACCAGAAATTGTGGCCCAGAAGAGAGGAAAACCCGCTTTCTAGCATGGTTCAAAAGGGTCAGGGAGAAAAGCTCGTCAGTCTACCCATATTGGTAGCCTCCCAGATGAGTACAACACAATGGTGGTATGGGAAACCAGAAATTATGGCCTAAAAGTGAGGGAGACCAGTTTCCCGACAAGAAAACTGGCTGGAAGAAAGAGAAAAGTAGTCTCCAAGGAGAAAACTGGTGTCCAAGGGGAAAAGGTGGTCTTCCACCATACTACCACCTTCCTAACAATAAAAATAGGGTCCATGCCAAAATTGAACCCTAACTGATGCAAAACGAGGGTTCGGGGGCCAAAATGCGCAACCGGGGGCCCCGAAAACTGACTGTCAAGCACTGGAAGTGGCGTGTGACCACGAAGGTGGTCTCCCGGGCCACAGTGTCCCTCTAGGTAGAGGAAACAAGGTATGTGCCAAAAGCCGGAGCAAACGGAGGTAGTTAAGCGGTCCCGAACCGAGACACATGGCCGACGGCTTCGAAAAACTGGAAACTGGTCTTCAAACGGGAAAAATGGCCTACGACCACGAAACGTAGCCTACGGCCACTGCGAGATGGTCTACGTGACCTCTCTCTCTCTTCGGGAAGAGAAAACGGAGAAAATAGGACTTGGTTCACAAACCGAGGCAAAGCCCAAAGAGCCTCGAAGTCCGGAGGCAAGGCTCTCAGCCGAGACTCCGCAACCTCAGAACGAGCACAATATGCATCATCACTGAGCACTTAATCGGTGACATCTGAGTCTTAAAGTCGGTCAAAAATAGGGTGTCTACAGTTGCCCTTCTTTGACAGAACTTGGAAGTCATAAGTGACGGGAGTGAATGTCAAAGCCCAGAGACGACCCATTTTTTACAAGACCGAAGACTTAGACAAACAGGCGAGATAAACAAAGATGTGCCCGTAGGCATGCCCACAGGTAGGGGGTAAAATGCAAAATGATATGCACAAAGTCGAACATAACTCATTACTATGCAAAGCAAGGAGCTGTAATGAAGCAAATATTCACAATAAATGCAACAGTTTTAAGCAAGAATGCAAGGCAATAACTACATTTCATGCAGTAAGAATGTAAGAGAATCACAATTCTCGCTACGTCTCACACGGAGAAGATACAATACCTGTGCGGTTCGTCTGGTCGTACCAGCTTCAAATGAACCGTACATACAATATCGTGCTTGCAAAAAAGAGAAACTTAACAAGCACAACATAGTTAGCAACATATGTTCAACGCTATATCGAACGTAGACAAACATGGTGCCGATGGAAAAGTGCATCGCAATGCAAGAGAAATGTGCGTGACAACGCAAATTAAGCATGGAGGTATGACAATACCGGTGAAACGTGCACAATAATGTAAGTGATGTGCATAGCAATACAAGTGACATGCACAACAATGTAGGATAAGTACAACTTCGAATGCACATTTGACACAAAACAACGGGCAAAGAAATGCAAGTTTCGACGAGGGCGACTCAATCGCGGCCTTCGGTTTACCTCCCGGAAGGATCACAACGTACTCAAAAAGGATACATCTTGCTCTTGACGAGTAACAATGGAACACGCATCGAAAGTTGGAGTTGAAATTCCCGTGGAGGGATTTCGCGACGAAAAGTGCACTTTTCTTGTACTTTCTCGGGTGCCGGGGACTCCGATCACTACCAAATTTTGCAGGGAGCTCAAAGAGACATTAGAGACCACCTTGGGAACACCGCCAACCAAGTTTGGAGGCCACCGACCAGGTTTGGGGCAAGGGAGTGGTCGACCTACCAGAAAAGGTGGTTGGCTGACCTGCTAGACAAAAACAGGGGCAGTTCGGTACATTTACACTCGGATCTTTAAATACACTCGGCCAAAACACTTTTCCTCACAACTTCAGGTCCGAAATTAGCTCTCCTTCCTTCCTAGACCATTTTCCCTCCCAGATCTGCGCTCTAGACGCGTTTTCCAATGCCCCACGCAAAGTTATTTCGCGAAATCTTTCAGTTTTCTTCATTTTGGACCGATTAAAATTTGATTTCGGAGCTTCTTTCCCCATTTTCACCACTTGGGATAAGTTTGTCTCAATATTTGGAACATTTTCTTGGGGGTTGACTTTTGTTGACTTTTTCCTTTCCCGAGAGTTGACTTTTGTTGACTTTTTCCAATTTTGGCTCATTTCGCTCATTTTTGCTCATTCTTGCAGATTTCTTGAGATGGCGGGTCATTTCCCTCACAGCGAAGGTCCTCTAGGTGCAGGAGGTGAGCCAGATTTATGTCTTTGCCTCCGAGGGTTTGGCCATTTGATCCCGAGAGGTATCACCCTCGGGAGCATATTATTTCTCGGGCCGTTTTCTACTATTTTACCAATTTTGATGATCGAGCACCTGTGGATCTGCTATTGCGGGAGCCAGAGTCCCACCTCTCTCATCAGGCACGTGAGGTATGTACTTCACTTTTACATTTTCCGCAATGTATTATGCATTTTCCGTGCATTTCATGCTTTCGCTATGTTTATCTGCTCATTCTAGCACACAACTCGTTCTGAACACTTAGTCTATAGCACAGGATTCCGTTTGCATCTTGAACACACAACTCAATCACTTGAAGTTCTGAACATGCAGCCCACATATTGATTGTGAACACACAGTACACACTTGTTGAGAGTTGAACACGTAGCCCAAACTGTTGGATTTCTGAACACGCAGCCATTGTTGACTTTGAACACGCAGCACACACTTTATGAGAGTTGAACACGCAGCCCAAACTTTGAATTTCTGAACACGCGGCCCATTGTTGATTGTGAACATGCAGTACACACTTGTTAAGAGTTGAACACGCAACCCAAACTGTTGAGGTGAACACACAGCCCACTATTTCTGAAGTCTGAACACGCAGCCCAAAACACTTGATGTTGAACACACAGCTCGAACTTTGAGATGAACACACAACCCACTATTTCTGAAGTCTGAGCACGTAGCCCAAACACTTGATGTTGAACACACAGCTTGAACTTTGAGATGAACACACAGCCTACTATTTCTGAAGTCTGAACACGTAGCCCAAAACACTTGATGTTGAACACACAGCTCAAACTTTGAGATGAACACACAACCCACTATTTCTGAAGTCTGAACACGCAGCCCAAACACTTGATGTTGAACACACAGCTCATATACTTCATGTTGAACACACAACTCACATATTGATTTGATTTGCAGCCAGCTCATATTTTTATGTTGAACTGAATACATGTGTTCATTTTGAATGCAGGTATCTTCCCGTATTATGCGAGGATATGGCTCCATCGTTGCGAGGGAGTGGTACACGGAGCTCTTGGAGGTCGTTCGTGATTGGGTTGACCAGGCAAGGTTCAGACCATTTTGCACAAGGATATCTTGCTATCCCGCTAGTAGGACGTTGATGGGCGCCCTTGTAAAGAGTTGGTGGGACACCACCAACTCCTTTCATTTCTCAGCTACCGGGGACATGACTATGACCCCGTTCGACTTTTCTATGCTGACAGGCCTTGACGTGGGAGGCTAGTCGATCCCTTATGATGAGGACATGGGCGAGTGGGAGGCTGCCTGGATTTATTTGTTGGGAGCTCGCCCACCGGTTGACAGATCATCAGGCAGGGTCCGGTACACTTGGTTTTCCGCACATTTCTGGAGGACTGAGCCCGAGACTCCCGAGGAGGTAGCACAGTACACTTGGGGATTTTTTATGTTCTTTTTCGGGACCACTCTGTTCTCCGATAGGGGGAACACCGTTGGACTCTATCTGCTGAGTGCTCTAGTAGACCTATCACAAGTCAGCCGGTATGACTGGGGTGGTGCCGGCCTGGCTACCCTCTACTGCTACATGAGTGCGACCTCCCGCGGATGGGGGAACATAGTCGGCGTCTATTATAGAGTCTGGGAGGTACTTTCTGCCCTCTTGATTTACATTTCTGCTTTTTGTTATCTGTACACTGCACACACGGCACACTTTACATTTTGTACTTTGCATTCCGCTCTCAGCATTCTGCATTCTCTGTACATTCTACATTCACATTCTGTACTCAGCATTCTGTATTCTGATGGCTATTGCCCTGTTTTCCACAACTATGGGTTTTTACGTACTTTCCGACGTTGGCCTCGGAGCTCGAGGTGGCAGTGCCTCTTATGATTCCATACTCGTTTGTATTTGAGGGCCAGTACCGGCCGAGAGCTCGGGAGTCTCTCCCCTACCTACGGCAGTTTTTTGATACAGTGTAGCCGACAAAGGTAATTCAGAACTCTCAGTTCTCCATGCTTTCATCTTTGATTCATCTTGCACATTTACGATTTCTAATCGGCTTATGCATTGGTTATCCGCAGATCACATGGCAGCCCTGGGCACCCTTGGTTGGAAATACCCGATTTTAGTTTGCTGGGGGGTGGGCCGCTTCTCGGTACAAGATCCTATTTAAGGGGCCCGTTGGTAGGGCCTGGTTTCTGGGAGACCTCTTCATGCATCAAACTATGGGCTACCCCGAGCAGAGTGTCTCCGCAGCACCTCCGGTCGATATGCGGTCTACTGAGGGGCTCACTCCCCAGGATGTTGAGTCGGCTATACTGGGCACTAATGTACTTCTGCATTTGGAGGAGGGGGAGTACGCGACCTACCCTCATACATACTTGATGCCTCCATTGACAGGTGTCCGTACTCCCATGAGGAGGTCTGCTGGCATGCCATCATAGAGCCACGCCTGGGCTACAGATATTCCTTCGACCAGCAGGGCCAGTACATCTAGAGGTGGGCTGGACTGGTTCCCCCGATTCCTCCGACGTATCATCAGGCCGGGTGGCCAGATATCCCGACTGAGTTGACAGGATGGCGATATGGGACTTCCTACCCGATTCCGATAGAGCCCCCTATGCCCGATCACCGATACGTTAGTGATCCTGACTCACCACCGGTATGTTCCACTGTTTTTCGTTTACCACTCAGGTACTTAGGCATTTATTTACTCATTGATGACTTGAGCTTGTATCTGCAGCCTACCAGAGAGTATACGGAGGGGTTACTCGGGTTAGTAGCCTCACTCGAGGGCATGGTCCTGCGAAGAGAGACGCAGTTGTCCATCGTCGGTGTCCCGGTACTCTTTAGTTTTCTTGTATTTATCATACTTCTGATGACATGCTGAACTTGAATATTTCACTACATTGATTGACTGTATGTGTAGAGCACATCTGACACACACCACATTCATGTACTGTATCTGCATACACCCACTCTTTATAGTTTTCTTGCATCTGCATCTGATATACATACTTGGGCTGATGTATTCAAATTGCGCTCTTTCTTTTCAGATGCCTCCGCTACATACTGGACCACAGGCCGGGCCATACAGGCCTTCTCGGGTAGCTGGAAAAGGGGATTCGACTCGTGGCTGAGGCAGACGCAGAGCACCTGTCGTAGAGGAGGAGTCCAGTGAGGAGGAGGAGCCTGCACATCCCCAGTTAGAGACATCCGCTGGCAGAGAGGATGACTCTGGTTCCGGTTCCTGTAGTGGAGATGATGCCGAGGAGGATTCCGAGGGCGGCGACTCCGATTCCGATGATGATGATGGTGCAGAGGTTGTTCCGCAGAAGAGGACAAAGAGGGCCTCTTATTCCTGTGCTTGATAGCACTGATGCAGCTGTTCCTGCTTTATTTCCTTTTTTACAAGTAGTTGTAGAACATTGTACATTATTAGGTAGTTTTATTTTTTGTAAAACTTGTACCCTGGTTGTAAAATGTTGTAACAAAGGAAGCATGATGAAATGAAACAGCTTTTTGAAAAAGTGTTGCATTTTATGTTCTTAGCATTGCATAACATCATTTTACACGAAAATGAGATTGAATGGAATTGTGCACTGAAAATTGCCAAGTCAGGTAGTGAACCGACACAACAAACTAAACAACTTAACTTACTAAGAAACAACAAAACCTTAGCAAGTTTAAAACTCGATAAGCAAGACACAACAATGTTGATTAAACAGAGAGTAGCAACTCAATACGCGAAACTCGATGACCTGATAAACAAGACTCAATAAACAAAACAACTCGATAAACTAAACAACAACTTGATAAGCAAAACAACAACTCGATAAGCAAGACTAAACAACAACTCGATAAGCAAAATGCATTTCGGACAATCAGAGTGACGGAACGCATCCGAAACAAAGGAAAACTCACACCTTCAACACTCCCGATGCATGGAAATGCTAGGAACTTTCTTCTAGAGGCTAGGACAAGACCAAAGCCCCACTTCTCTTCATGGCCGACCATCAGAGGGAGCTAGCCGACCAGCTTTTTTTATTGGAGACCAAGGAGGTGGTCGGCCTACCAGAAAAGGTGGTCGGCCGACCACCTGGCTTAGCAACCACCAGATTCTTGACACATGTCCCCCGAACAGTGCCTTATCCTCTATAAAAGTCCCAGCTTCGTGGTTCATTCATTTTATCTCAGTTTTGCATCAAAATGGAGGCGTTCCTCATCCAAAATCTCACAACTTGGATTGCCTCTCTGGATGGCTCGAAAAAGTTGAACTTCCGGGGCTTCGGCTTCAATGCACTATTCACGCTAGGCCGTACTCCGCCACATCTTCCTTTCCTCCATGCCGCGGAAAGGTTTTGGAACCCGATAACACACGTCTTTAGCTTTAGCGGGCAAGAGATGTGTCCTACTTTCAAAGATTTCCAAGCTTTGATGAAATTTGAGCGCAATGAGGAGATCTTACCTCAACTCCGATTTGGCCATGTCCAAGCCCTAGGACGAATGTGCGGCCTCACTTTACATGATGCTCGATCATTGGTTCACGATGGGGAGCTGGACATCCCAAGCTTGGTTCACTGGTTTTCTGATGCTGGTGACCGCGGCGACTATCATTGGCACGACTATCAGCGACATGCGCTTTGCCTATACTTGCTATCTCATTTCTTGCTTGCCCCGGGCTCTGGTGGATTCAGTGTCCGGTTGATCGAGGTTGCCCAAGGTTTGAAGGAGGGCAAGAGCTGCATCGCCATGACATTGGCTGAGACATTGATGGGATTAGACGCTTTTCATCGCCGGGAGACGGCTAGGCTTGCGGGGAGCCCACTACTATTGCAGGTAATGTTTCCCACCCAATCTCACATATGTATAGCTCACATCACTCGGCCCTCAGGCTCGGTTTTTCTCACAAAACCCTTTTCTTTCTTTTCTCTCATCGTACATCTCTCTATTCTTTATTCTCTCATTTTTCATCCCTCCCCAGGTGTGGTTGATGGACAAGTTACAGATTGTGGAGTCTTGCCCAGCATACTCAGCTCGCGGCTACTTTTTTCGACAACGCCTGGTCGATGCCCTAGATGAGGGGTGGTGGTACAACTAGATGTGCAGCTTGTTTGCAAACCGCATCGCTTGGCGCTGCCCTTGGCTTAATCTGCCGACAATGAGTTACAACATGACCCGTCAACCTGGGATTCAATTGATTGGCATGACACATTGTGTCTTCTACTTTCCGTTCTGATTCCAACGCCAGTTCGGCCATGATCAGACTTGCCCGCCAGAGGGGATAGAGTACCCGGCCGCATTCCCGGTCCGAGGCGCACAGCTTGCTCGGTATGCCACAGCATGGAGGACGCGAGAGCTCTTGGCCCCCGCTCCCACTTTCAGTTGCACTTTGTCTGATGAGTGCTTGGATTGGCTCAATGAAGAGGCACAAGAAGGGCCCACTTTGGCATCAGAGGCTTCGACCTGCTCTGGGAGGGGGCGCAGGAACACCTGACTTATCTATGCCCTGGATTTATTGCTTTATTAGTACTTTCAAGTTTTCTTTATGAATGTAATAAAAAGCAACTTCAATTTGTATGCAAGAGCAGGAGAACTCTGTATTGAAATAAATGAGATTGAAGGTTGTGGGTACTGAAAATTTTCTGCTTTGGTCCAAAAATGGTCTAAGTTGTAAAAAGATTAATTTTGAACAAAGTCAACTTTTATTAAAACTTTTCAAAACCATTTTCGATATGGATCGAAACTGGACACGCCTGAAATTTGTCACTGAGATGCACAACCTCGAATCCTAGCAACTAGAAAGTTGCCCCTAGTTTGAAGAGTACTGCGGCACTGCACAGCAACAGAAAGTTGCCCCTAGTCTGAAAAGCACTGGACCGGAGATCATAACTGAACTCTTGAATGCTGAATAGACAAAGATGGCCGAGATGATCAAATGGACAAAGTTGATCGGGGAAAAGTTTATGGCTGAACTTCAGGATGAAGTTGCCTACATATCCCAAAGATGGGAATCAAGCCTTACATAGTTTAGGCTTGGGTTCACTCGAGTATTTTCACTCTCCTTTTACGCTCTAACTTTTGCCAAAGCCGCCCTTTGCGGGTTTTCAACCTTGCGAGCTCAGTTTTTGCAATTTCAAATTTTTTGTGCTCTGACTTTTGCCTAGGTCGCCCTCTCGGGTTTTCGGCCTAGGGAGCCTCTCAGGGGTAATATTTCTTCAACTTGTCCATGTTGATCGGTTGGGAGAACTCTAGGCCATCTAGGTCCATCAAAACCACAGCTCCACCTGACCAGATTGACTTGATGATGTAGGGACCAGTCCAATTGGGTCTGAACTTGCCCCTAGGGTCGTGAATGGGAGCTCTGTTATCCTTGAGCACCAAATCTCCTTCTTTTAAATTCCTGGATTTAACTTTCTTGTTGAAAGCTCTAGCAATTCTGCACTGATAACCTTGAACATGGTACAGTGCTTTCAGTCTTCTCTCATCAAAGAGCATGAGTTCTTCAAATCTGCTCTGTTGCCAATCTGCTTCAGCTATTTGACACTTAGCCAATACTCGTAAAGACGGAACCTCAATCTCGATAGGTAGGACGGCCTCCATCCCATAAACTAATGAATACGGAGTCGCCCCAGTAGAAGTTCGAATTGACGTCCAGTAACCCCACAGAGCAAACAGCAGCTTATCTGGCAAATCCCGATAGGTTTCCACCATCTTCTGCAGTATGTGCTTGATGTTCTTGTTGGCGGCCTCAACTGCTCCATTGGTTTGCGGCCGGTATGTGGATGACTTATGAAAAGCCACGTTGTATTTCTCCAACAAGTCAATCACTTCCTTCTTGAAGTGGGAACCATTATCTGAAATGACCTTGTTTGGGACCCCATAATGACAGATGATGTTGTTTCTGATAAACTTTGCAACGTGCGACGCCTTCAACACCGCATAAGATTGGGCCTCAACCCACTTCGTGAAATAATCTATCGCGACTAGGATGAACTCATGCCCATTTGACCCTTTTGGAGTGACAGCTCCGATCACATCGATTCCCCAAACTGAAAATGGCCATGGCGAAGTCATATTGTACAGCTTCAACGGCGGAATGTTCATGCGGTTTGCATGGATCTGACACTTGTGGCATCGCGGAACAAAGCCGATACAATCCTCCTCCATGGTGGACCAGTAGTAACCTTGTCTGAGGATCTTTCGCGCTAGCATTACCTCATTCATATACGCACCGCATTCCCCTCCATGGATGGCCTCCATCAGGCGTTTCGATTCCTCAGCTTCAACGCACAGCTTATGCATTCCCAGATGACCTCTCTTATACAATTTACCTCCGTAGATGATGAATTGAACGACCATTCTTCTGATTGCCCTTTTATCCTTGGCATTTACCCCTGGTGGATATGCTTCCTTCTCTAAGAAATTTCAAATATCGTAATACCAGGGGTTCTCATCTTGAACCTCATCTATAGCAGTAATCGACTCGTAAGCCGGCACCAATTTCTGGTCGATAATGACTGGACGCATCTGGACTCCAAACGAGATATCTATCATGGAAGATAAAGTTGCTAGTGAATCTGCGAACTTGTTGTTTTCTCTTAGTAGATGAGTGAAGTTTAGCTTCTCAAATCGAGGAATCAGCAGGTCCAAGGTCTGGTGGTACATTATCATCTTTTCCTCTTTGACCTTCCAATCCCCCTTAGCTTGGGATACAACAAGATTCGAGTCCCCAATGACATCGAACCGTCTTGCCCCTAGTTCCAGGGCCGCTTCTAGACTGGCAATGCATGCCTCATATTCTGCTTCGTTGTTCGAGACTTTGAACCGGAGTTTCAATGCTATAGGGATACGGGAATTGTCGGGTGCTATCAGCAACACTCCTATCCCATACCCGTATTGGTTTGACGCTCCGTCAAAGTACATCGTCCAAGTTTTGTCTTCAATATGCAAAATAGCCTCATCTGGAAATAAATACTCAACTGTTTCACCTCCTTCCACGAGATGATCGGCTAAGAATTCTGCTACTGCTCTTCCTTTGACTGACTTGCGCGTTACATATTTCAGATCGAATTCGGAAAGCAACAGCAACCAATGAGCTAGCCTACCCGTAAGTGCTAGTTTCTCGAAGAGATATTTGATGGGATCTAGTTGTGAAACCAACATTATGGAGTGAGCTAACAGGTAGTGTCGCAGCTTCCTGGTAGCCCATACCAAAGCTAAGAAAGCCTTTTCCAACGATGTGTAGCGAGTCTCATACTCTAGCATCTTCTTGCTCAGATAGTAGATGGCTCTCTCTACTTTGTCCTCTGATTCTTGCACGAGCATGCAACCCATTGTAGTCTCAGTTGCTAAAAGATACAAAATCAACGGCTTCCCCGGCTCAGGCGGTGACAGCACAAGTGGGTTCTGTAAGTATTCCTTGATCTGTTCAAAAGCAGCTTGGCATCGGTCGTCCCATTAGAACTTCTTTCCTTTCTTCAGGAGGCCAAAAAGTGGTTCACAAGTCAAAGTTAATTTTGAGATAAACTGTCTTATGAATTGCACTTTACCCAAAAAGCCTCGCACCTCATTTTCAGTCCTTGGTGGTGGCGTTTCTAAGATGGCCTTGATTTTGGAAGGGTCAACTTCGATACCTCTCTGTGTAATCAGAAACCCTAGCATTTTCCCTACTGTAACACCAAACGTACACTTCTGAGCATTCAGCCGCAACCGAAATTCTCTGATCCTTTGAAAGAACTTTTGCAAGGCAGTGTACTGGCCCTCACTTTCTTTGGACTTGACAATCATGTCGTCCACATACACCTCAACCTCTTTGTGGATCATGTTGTGCAATGTTGTGGTCGCGGCCCGTTGATATGGAGCTCCAGCGTTCTTCAGCCCAAATGGCATTACCTTGTAGCAATACGTCCCCCACGGGGTGGTGAATGCAGTCTTTTCTCGGTCTTCAGGTGCCATCACTATCTGGTTATAGCCTGAAAAGCCATCCATGAACGAAAGCAAAGCATGCCCCGCTGTGAAGTCCACTAACTCATCGATATGTAGCAATGGGAAGTCGTTCTTCGGACTAGCTCTATTCAAGTCCCTGAAATCCACGCATACCCAGATCCTACCATCCTTCTTCGGCACCGAAACGATGTTGGCCAACCAAGTTGGGTATTCGAATACCAGCAGGAAACCTGCGTCAATTTCCTTGGTGATCTTTTCCTTAATCTTGAGAGCCCAGTCCGGGCGGATCCTTCTGAGTTTTTGTTTAACGGGTTGGGCCTCGGGGTCAAGAGGGATCCGGTGCTGTACAATCTCAGGATCGATTCCAGGCATGTCTTTGTAGGACCACGCGAAAACATCTTTGAAATCTTTTAATAAAGCGACTAAGGGCTCGCGTTCCTCTGAAGACAACGTGGACCCAATCTGGACCAGCCGTGGGTCCTCAGTACCAATATTCATAGTAGTGATTTCATCCATTAAGGGTTTAACAAATCTTTCCTGCCCTTGTTCAATTAAGCATTGCAAAATCAGAGGAATTTCTTCCTCGTCGTTTTTATCAAAATTTTGAAATTTTGAGTTAATGCAATAAATCAAGGGCACAGAAAAGTACTCAGAAACCACAGCCACATCATTCTCATTAAGCACATCCAAATCGTCTGATTCTTTGGTTACAACAAACTCAAAAGAGAAAGAAAAAGACGACCTGGACAGGACTGTGGTATCCGAGTTATCACCCCTTGGAATACCGGACTCAGACTCAGTCGAGCTAGAACCTGATTCTGGCTCAACAGACTCGGTGGAATCAGATTTCGGCTCACTACCTGACCCGGTGCTGCTTGACAAAAATCCCTCTTCATACTGCCAAATGAGAGAGGGTGCGATAGATGCATCCAAAATGTTTGCTGGTAGGCCCGTAGCCGTTTCATTCTCGATTACGCATACCGAGAAGTTATCCCCCAAGCACTTCTGTTCGATTGGAGGATCTGAAAGTAAACACGCCAGTGCTACCCCATTTCACTTTCGGCGTCCTCAGACTCCACTTTCTTGCTCTGCTCAGCCTCAGCTAATGGGTCTGTTTGCTCTTCAGCAATGTCATCCCCGGATAACTATAGGTCGAAGAAGATCTCAAACCCTGGCACGCACTTCCTCTCTGCATTCAGCCACGGCTCTGGGAAGCCACAAAATGGAAAGTCCTCCCCCTCCCGAACAAAGCGTTCGTTTAGGGTACCCTGGATGGCTCAGTGCATTAACTCATATGGCTTCCCTGCCTTCTTTGCTCTGGCTCGCCTAGCCATCTCCTTACCTTTCCTTATCCAATCCTCTTTGGTGGGTAGATAACCTAAGCCAAAGGTGTGTGGGTTGTATGGCACTTCGTCCAACACTGCAACGCCCTTCCGGCCGCTCATTCCTAATCCCATCCCGAGGATGTGTTGAAGTTTGTTCATGAGGTATACTGATTGAGCACTGACATACACCCCCTCATTAACAGCTAAAATGTTCTGCATGACCCGGGCCTCAGCTAGAGTGAAACCGGATAAGAACACATCCTCCATACCGTGCTCAATTTCCAAGACTGGTGTAGACACCTCTGGCGGTGGATGAATCGATGAATTCCCAAAAACAATGGCTACTCCCTTCCCATGGGGGTATTTCACCATCTGATGTAAGGTGGACGAAACTACCTTCACCTGGTGTAGCCACAGCCGCCCCAAGAGTAGATTGATGGTTGCGGGAACTTCTAAGACGTGAAAGTCTACCTCATGCTGTCCTGGCCCAACCTTGGTCTGAATTTTTACTGTCCCCATTACTTCTTTGCTCGTGTTATCATATGCCCGAATCACCTGGGCTATGGGCACAAAGTCCACGGTCTTTAAACTGATTGCATATGCAGTTCTTGCCGGGCACACATTGATGGTGGACCCTGTGTCAACAAGCACCACGGGTATCCATTTGTTTCTACACTCCACAGAGATGTAGAGTGGCTTGTTATGGTTCACACCCTCAGGTGGCAGTTCTTTGTCGGAGAAAGTCAACATTGGGGAAGCTCCTCCTGGAAAAACTAAGCCCACCAGCTGTTCAGGCGTGGTGTCTATTGAGAGCTTGGCCTTGTCCATGGCCGATAAGACAGCTTGTCGATGCACTCGCGATGCCATAAGCAGTCCCCAGATAGAGATATTTGCTTGTATCTTTTTCAACTGCTTCAGTACAGCCTCTTCTTCGAGCTGTTTCTCTTTCTATTTCTTGGCCTCCTTATCCTTCCCAGATGCCTCTGGCTGATCTAGATGCGGGGGTTTGAAGTACCGCCCGCTTCTAGTCATATGGTCGACTTCACCAATGTACCACGTATCGTCTGGTTGGTTACTCCCCCAATCCTCATCCATGTGGGCAAGACATAGATCATCGTCTTCCCACCATATTCCGTCAGCAGCCAACAGACACCTGTCCGGCTTTGGTACAATTGTGCTTACAGTACTTTCCATCCACATGCTCACAGCGTTCTCTATCCTCGTGCACATAGCACTTTCAGTCCCCACGAGGGCCTTGGCTTTTCTAATTCTCTCAAACTCCTCGATTCGTTTTTGCTCCAACTACATCAGTACAGCTGGCTGCTCTATAATTCCTGTATTCAAAATGCCCAGACCTTGAGCGAAATTCTTAGCACCGGTGCTCTTCGGCGATGCAATCTGATCTCTGGCCCTTCCGGCCACAATTGATATCCTCACCCCTACTGGGCCCTGTTTTAACTGAGTTTCGTCGACAACATCTGGTAGGTCATCAAGCCACCCGGTGACCTCTACTGACTCCTCAAAATCTAACCAGTTGACTACCATGCCCTCTGGATCTTGTTCATTAAAAAATTGGAGGTTAGCAAAGTCCGCTTCCACAGCTACCAAGTCATCTATCCTCTGACCAGATTTATCTCCATGTATCACATAAAGCTCTGCCCCTGCCGGCAATTCCACATTTGGCCCAACCTGGCCCACTGATAGAATGTAGTCACTCGGACTGTATACCTCCTCAGCAAAACTCCCAGATTCCTCGGATTCTGACTCAACAATCCCATTCTGCCTTGAAATCTCCCCTATTCAGTCTTCGACAGTCACCACCATTGGTTCAAGTTGGGTTCTAGAGATGTCCAACATGCACAAGTCAGTGCAGTCAGGAAGGAGCACCTCCAGCTTGTGTAGGTGGGACAGGGTGATATATATGCTAGGATCGTAAGATACGACCCCAGTCTGGATAAAGTTGATACGTTTGGGGGGTGGAGCTTGGTTGTGCGGTGGGAGAGGGTTTGTTGTGACATTATGTTTTTCAGGAGGCACAATTACCTGCTTGTCAACGAGATCCTGAATCTCGTGACGCAATCTAAAACATTGGTCAGTGTCGTGACCATGTTGTTGGTGATATGCGCAGTATTTTGCTGGGTTATGAGAGAGAGGGAGTGGATTTGGGAATGGCCTCGGCTCCAGGGGCTTTAAGTGCCCTTTCCTAATTAATATCCCCAGAGCCTTAGACAGGGGCATATATAATGGGGTGAAGGTTCTCTGGCCTCGAGGTTGGTATTTGGTGGTTTGTGTGTTGCTTCCGGATGCGTTGGAGAAAGGTGTAGCTGCCATGGGTCTTGAAGGGGGAATGGTGGTGACCATGCTTACTTCTGAAGCTCTAGCATTTGCGGCATTGCTGGTGCCTATATTGTTGTTGCGGTTGAAGGTTCTTTTGGGTTGCTCTCTGTCATTATCAATCAGGCCCTGCTTCAAGGGATCCTCAATCTGTACTCCCATCTCATGCAAATCTGAAAAGGTAGAGAAAGGGAGCACGATCATTTTCTGCATCAGCTTAGGTTAGAGATTGTGCACAATCATCCGGATTTGATCTTTATTTGTAGGCCTTAGGGTCATCATTGAGGCCTTCGCCCTCCACCTAGCTACGAACTCCAAAAAGCTCTCCTTAGGCTCCTGCCTTGTTGTCTCAAGATCACAGGTTATAATCTCGATTTGCATATTATAAGAGTATTGTTCAATGAACGCCTCGGCCATCTCATCCTAGTTTCTCTTGACACCATCTTCTAATTTTGTATACCAGATAGCGGCCACACCGAACAGGGTCCGGCCGAATAATGAAAGCTTCTGCGGTCTGGTGAGGCCCATCGGCCGTAGTATATCTGAGAACAACCGGAGATGCACCATGGGATCCCCAGATCCTTCAAAGTGGTCAATTTGTGGCATTTTGAACCTATCTGGTAGCATCACAGCCACGTCAGTGTACCCGTCCTCAATGTCTGGGATGGACTTTACCCCTTGGGATTTCTTGAACAACTTCTCAAGCTTGCTCAATTTCAATGTTGTAGGGTCGACCTCGAATTCGAAGGGAGAGTCTGGTAGGTTGGTAGGTGTTTTGGATAGCTGGGATAAAATTAGGGGCGGAGCCGGCCCTACCGGAATGTCCGTACCTTCCTGGACATTGGTTGTTTCCCCAGGTGTCTGAACCCCTGTTGGTGGAGGAGCTTGACGTGAAACAGATGCTCCGTTTTGCTGTTGCAACCCGGTGATTAGCTCAGCCTGCTGGGCCATGATCGCAGCCTGCTGCTTGGAAAATTTCGCTTGGCGGACAGCGTTTTGCTGCATGAGTTTCATACTCTCTTGGAGTTGACGCATCATTGCCTCCATTCCTGACGTGTTCTTCTGATCCATTTGACTGACTGGTATATCTATCTCTATGGCAACAATTGAGACCTCAGCCCGACTGTCCACTGATGGGGTAGACCACTGCTCTGGCAACCTCTACTCAGATACACTGCGTTTTCTTGGCCTCCGTCTGATAATCGGGGGTAGAGAGTGGAACACTGGTTGTTCGTCGACCAGATCCTCAGATTGATTGAGTCGGCGACCTTTTGTCCAGAGTGCTTGGGGAATATCTGCTTGGTCTGAAGCAATTGTGCTAAACTACCTAGCAAAAAGATAAATAAAGCAATAATAAGGAAATAAACAACCAGACAAACAGACAGCATAATGGCTTTAAATAAATACACAACACACAGTTGGGCATCACAACACACAGTCGATAAGCTGAAAATACTGTTTCTCAAACACTGATCATTATCCCCAAATCGCTGCCCCCAAAAACTGAATCTGATACCCGCAGATAACTGATTCCCAAAATACTGAACTGGTGCCCACAGGCCTGATGCCCAAACTTGCAAATTGATACATGCATTCCTGTAGAGACGCACTCTAAAAGCACATAACAAGCAAGTGAGAGCCAAAACACCCCTATGTTGGGGTAGGGTTTCCCTGTCCTATTTTGTCAGGAGCTAGGGGTTCACTACGCACGCAGTGGTTTCAAACAACCTATAATTGGGTAAACAACCTGTCCTAGCTTTGGAATGGTCACTATGGATTCCGAATATGCACTACGTCGAATGGTCAAAAAGGGTGCCCCGGTAAAACCGGGGTTTGTGTTTCCATCGTGGCAGAGCCCGCAGCCGGTCAGCCTTATGGCACACTTCTCGAAGCGAGCCTCCGGCAAACTATTCAGGAATAGCATACAGCAAACATGGTGTCTTAGACGCACCAATGCAAATGCAATGCAAAGAAACACACAAGTGTAGTCAAAACACGATATCATGAGTTCGAGTCAAGTTCTCTAACTCCCCAGCAGAGTCGCTAGAAACTGTAGACGTCCCCGAACGTCCCAGGAGGGAAATCTCGTTTTGTTCATTTGGGCTCACTACAGTTCAGGACTCAAATGTCACAGTCCTGTATCTAATCTCGCAGAGTGCAATGCAAGACCGATGAATCATCAAAGAGTCCAAATCTGACAAATCGTTTTTGAAAATAGATTTTTTTTTTAAAGAAGTGCCAAACATGGACTGCTTTACCAGATACAGAGTCGCCACCTACATATTTTATTTTGGGGAATTTAGGAAACACTGACTCGTTTGCGTAAGGCCACGTGTCCGTCATCACCAAAGTTGTCTGGGCTCGGGAACTTGGGTACGATTGGGGAAGGTCACTTCGTGAGCACCCCCGCTCGCCCGATCAAAGATCGGCCTCTACTAATCATGATATCGGGTTTTGAAAACATTATGCATTCTTATTCCAGTTATTAGTCTAGATTTACTAGATGATGCGCACAACATACACGTATAGATTGGATCGCCTGAATTGGAACAAAACACCTCATGTTTGCTTTTGAAACGGTTTGCTACTCAGAAGTAGGCTAAAATGCGAATTTGCCACCCTCAGGTGGGCTTAGAAAACAAGATGGTTTGCCACTCTCAAGTGGGTTTAAAACTCACAGTCAATGCATTATTCCAATTTAGATAATCCAACCTTCACCCATAGGCATTCAGGCAGATATATCACATAAGCACATAGCCTCATGGTAAGCATGCTATCATGGCAGTCACTCACACACATGCAAGGATGCTGAAACATAAACACTTACCGAGTACTCCAAGCCAAAACAAAAGCTATGTTAGAAATCCATGCATGATCCTAACTATATAGAAATGCCTAATGCAACACATGCAAAATGCAACTATAGTAGGCTTGGCTATTCTAAGGATGGCATGTGAACTGCTATAACTAACAAGTATTCAACTCGGAATTGAAATACAATGCAGTTAATA
The DNA here is from genome assembly GCF_055761805.1 of Camellia sinensis. NCBI lineage: Eukaryota > Viridiplantae > Streptophyta > Magnoliopsida > Ericales > Theaceae > Camellia > Camellia sinensis. The sequence continues at coordinate 126,793,914 of NC_138974.1, forward strand.
TGATGCACCGAGCCCGGTGCATGCAATACAGATGAATGATGCAAATATGCAAGCATAAGTATGCTAATTGAAACATGCCCTAATCTAACCATCAAAAGCTGGTAAATAAAAGAGAGAAAGGCGTGGGGTTGGAAGACATACATTAAACACACGCACACTTATTACAATTGTGCCCTCGCTCGGAGGGTCCGAATAAATAGTACAAACTATCTAGCTAATCTAAGCTAAATAACAAATTACAGCTAATTATTACACAACATTAATTAATCAACAAATTAACTAAGTAAGCAATAAACTAGCATGCAAACTAAATACAATGGACTATCTCAGCTCTGTTTCGGATGGCAAAGGGTGTATTCATGCTCGAGTCACCTTGTCGGTAAATTCCATCGCGATGCCTCGCCTCGCCTTTGTTTGCAATTGATCTCAGAAACTTGCACAAAGCTCTAGAAGGCTGAAACTTCATCTTGGGAAGGTTGCCGACCAGATATTGGTTTGGGAAACACCTTCCGACCACCCTTTGTGGTGGAAACCAAAAAAGGTGGTCGGCCTGCCAGGAAACCTGGTCGGCTGACCACTTTCTGCCCCTCGATTTTGGTTTTTCTGCAACAAAGGCAAGAGGGAGAGAAAGCAAGGTATTTTCAACATATGTGTGCAAGACCACTCTCCCTGTCCTTGCACAAGCTCAAGGGAGTGTAGACCTCGATCCTCGTGCCACCAATCACGCATCTCGATGCATGATGGCTAAGAAGTCGAATTGCATGACTCAATGGGACGTGAATGCACATATAAGCAAGTAAAGCCAACAACTCTATCATGGATAGTCAAGAGTGTCGGCAACCAGAAATTGAGACACGTTTCGTCACTTTGAGTACAAAACGTCTCTCGTTTCCCGCGTTTGGACTAACCCTACTCCAAACATAATGCAATGAGATGGCATGCACAAATGCAACTAGCATGCAATCCTAATGCAATGCGACCTAACCAGGCAAACATGCAAGGATGAGATGCAAACATGCTACTAGCATACATAATGCTATAAACTATATGGCATACACAATGCGACTAACAACCTAGCATACGCAGTGCACACACGAAGATGGACCTACACAAGGGCATAATCAAAGCATACACAATGCGATGGTCAAACATGCAACAACATGAACCAAATGGCATACACAATGCAAGGTGGACTTAAACCAATATGAGTGGACCTCAGCCACACTTAAATCAGTGGCCATGTGATGAAAATGAGACAACCAAGATACATGCAAATATGCACGAATGCAAAGGACCGATCCTAAGGCACAACATGTAACTCTAACTAAGCATGGAAAAGGATGAAATATGGCATAGAATGACACATGATACAGCTCTGAAATGGCATAAAAGATGGTCCCGAAACATGCAAATATGTCACCCAATGCATGCTAGATGACCCGGGTACCGAAACTAGTGAAGTGCATTACACTAGAGGTACCCAAAGCAATGCACCAATGGCAAAACCAACCCCAAACAGACCCTAGGCAGGTCTGAAACAGTGGGGAAATGGCCTAAAATGATGGTTCGAAATGCAAAGAAATGGAGCTCATTCAATAGTCGGTAATTGAGGCATACAAGCCCGACTCTCGAACACATTTAAAGAGTACAAAACATGGCAATATGGCATTCGAACAAGCTCTGAAATATGATGTATAATGGGCCCAAAACATGAACACACCTCAGTATATGCATGGAATGGACCTCAAAACTCAAAGTTAAGCATGGGTATTGAACTACAAGCATGCAAAACAAACATCATTCAATCATGAGACCTAAAAAAGGAGCTAGGGCAGTCCAAAATACGCACAATATCAGTTTAAGGCATGACCAAAAAGTGCTAACATGAAGGGTTAACAAAACATGCGAAGTAAGCTAGTGAACCGTGATTTACACTACACGTATATGAAGCACATTAGGGATCACCAAACCAACCAAAAAAAGAAGTATACCATGCCAAAATATGCTTAAATAACCACTGAAACTCAGTCAACACATGCAAGAATGAAGTGCTCCTTTGAAAGGCCATGCAAGAGGTTATTCTACACATGTATGATGGACACACAAAATGGCAAAACCACCTATAGAAAGAGGTTATGAGGGTCCTAAAACCCACAAAAAAGGACCTGAAATTAGTCTAGGAAGCATGCAAGTGAAAGCCCCTTTGAAAGGCCTTGAATAGGATTGTTCTACACATGTATAATAGACATTCAAAATGACTAAAAGGGCTCCGGATAGAGCTTATACAGACCTTAACACTCACCAAATAGGGCCTGAAACATGACTTCAAAACATGCAAATAAGGGGCCCTTTGGAAGGCCAACAAAGCTAGTAAAGAGAACAAGGGGTGAGAGGGTCACCCCTCTATGATTTTGAAGCTCAAAGACACATGTTAGCCATTGAAAATCCATTGGATTTCAGTGGCTAAAAGGCCATACCAAGGCCAATGCAAATGCTCAAATGCATAGCTCAAAACATGAGGAAATGAAGCATGGAAGGGGGTAGATGACCCCCAACAGAAAAATGACCTTAATCAAACATGTTTATAAGCTCAAAAGAAAACTTTTTTCAGTTAATGTCAAAACTCAAAAATTCTTTCAAATAGGGCTAAGATATGAAGCAAAATAATTCAAAAAAAAGGGAAATAGAGGCTTACCCTTGTAGATCCGACCCTCAGCAACTTCTGGACCAAGGTAATGAGCCTTCAACCTCTGAAAATCAGTTCCAAGGTGCTTGGATGGATGGTGGAGGTGTTGCGCTAGGAGGTGTAGTGTAATGGGTGCGAGAACAATGGGGTTTGGAGCATGAAGAAGAGAGCTATGGAGGGAAGTGGATGTATGCTCCAGCCAAAAGTGTTCAACCTTTGCAAATGGTGAGGAGAGCCTCTCTTATAGAAGACAAAGGGCCAAGGCTTCTTGGAGAAGCCTCAAGTAAAGGGTGCAAGCTTCTAAAAGATGCTAAACCAAAAGGGTCAAGCTTCCTCAAGAACCATGACAAAAGGTCAAGCTTCCCTTAGAACCTAAGCAAAATGGGCCAAATCTCGGAGGATGGGGCAAATGCCTCCCAGCTGGCACAGCTGTAATGCACTCAAAAAGACCAAAAAGTAGAAGGCTGGCCGACCAGCCAAGGTGGTCGGCCGACCACTTGCCCTGGTCGACCGACCAGGGTTCAAAAAGGTCAAGAAGAAAAGCTGGTCAGCCTACCCAGAAAGGTGGCCTCCCAGGTGAATGCAACACAGTGGTATGGTGGGAGACCAAAAATTGTGGCCCAAGAGAGAGGAAAACCAGCTTTCTAGCATGGTTCAAAAAGGTCAGGAAGAAAAGCTGGTCGGCCTACCCATATTGGTGGCCTCCCAGATGAGTACAACACAATGGTGGTATGGGAAACCAGAAATTATGGCCTAAAAGTGAGGGAGACCAGTTTCTCGACAAGAAAACTAGCTAGAGGAGATAGAAAAGTGGTCTCCAAGGAGAAAGCTGGTTTCCAAGGAGAAAAGGTGGTCTCCCACCATACTACCACCTTCCTAACAATGAAAATAGGGTCCATGCCAAAATTGAACCCTAACCGATGCAAAACGAGGGTTCGGGGGCCAAAACGCGCAGCCGGGGGCCCCGAAAACTGACTGCCAAGCACCGTTAGTGGCGTGTAACCACGAAGGTGGTCTCCGGGGCCACAGTGTCCCTCTAGGGAGAGGAAACAAGGTGTGTGCCAAAAACCGGAGCAAACGGAGGTAGTTAAGTGGTCCCGACCTGAGGCACATCGCCGACGGCTCCAAAAAATAAAACACTGGTCTCCAAATGGGAAAAATGGCCTACGACCACGAAACGTAGCCTACGGCCACTGAGAGATGGTCTACGAGACCTCTCTCTCCCTTCGGAAAGAGAAAACAAAGAAAACAGGACCTGGTTCACAAATTGAGGCAAAGCACAAAAGAGCCGTAAAGTTCGGAGGCAAGGCTCTCAGCCGAGACTCCGCAACCTCAGAACGAGCACAATATGCGTTATCACTGAGCGCTCAATCGGTGATGTCCGAGTCTTAAGGTCAGTCAAAAATGGGGTGTCTACAGTTGTGCATGTTATGTTGTTAGCATTGTGTATTCTAGGTGGTTAGTTCCATTGAGCATGCCATAGTTCATGTAGCATTGTGGGTGCCATATAGTCTATAGCATTGTGTATGCTAGGTTGCCTGTTTGCATATTTAGGTTGTATGCCTATTGCATATTGCTTGCTAGTATACTCATTTTGCATTAGTTTGCTTGCATGCTTAGGTTGCATAGCATTGAGCATGCATCCCTTGCCTCTTGACCAATCATGATAGAGGTTGGGGCTTGGGTGTGTTTTGTGTGCATTTCATTTGATATTGAAGTTGTACACTTGGCTTCTCGGGCCATCATGCATAGAAATGGGTGATTGGTGGCCCGAGGGTCGACAACCATACTCCCTTGAATTCATGACATGATAGGGAGGGTGGTTGTGCACACATTCGCTTTGAAAATGCATTGCCATACTCTGTTTGTCCTCTGCTGCTGTCAAACAGGGTCCTGCAGGAACAGATGGCCGATTGGCCATCTTTAGTGTCGGCCGGCTACCAAAACCCAGCTGATGGCTCCACTTTTGGTCAATGACCATGTTTCCATGGCCGGTGGCATCCCATTCTGATCAAGGGGTGGTTTAGAAGCAACCTTGGGATTTGTGCAAGTCTTAGAGGCGCATAACAGTGTAAACAGAGGCAATAGTGGCATGTCATTGGGTTTCTGAGCGAAGCCAATCTGAGCATGCATTCATCCCTCTTCCCGAGGCTGTTTTACTGCTTTAGTAGCTTAATTAATTTGTTAATTAGTTAAGGGTTTTGTAATATTTAATTAGTTAGGGTAGTTAATTATTTATTCGGTTTGTATTATTATTCGGACCCTTCGAGCGAGGGCAATTGTGTAATAAGTGTGCGTGCGTGTGTGCATGTCTTCCAACCCCATGTCTTTCTCCCTTTTATTTACTAGCTTACGATGGTTAGATTAGGGCATGTTTCAATTAGCATACTATGCTTGCATGTTTGCATCCATTCATTTGTCTTGCATGCACCGGGCTCGGCGCATCATACTAACTACATTGTATTTCAATTCCAAGTTGAATATCATCACATGCCATCTTAGAATAGCCGAGCCTAGCTTAGTTGCATCTTGCATGTGTTGCATTAGCCATCTTAACATGAACTAGGATCATGCATATGATTACTAACTAGTTTCTGTTTTGGCTCGGAGTACTCGGTAAGCGTTTATGCTTTAGCACCCTTGCATGTGTGTGAGTGACTGCCATGATATCATGCTTACCATGAGGCTATGTGCTTATGTGATATAACTACCTGGTTACCTGCGGGTGAAGTTTGGATTGCTTGAATTGGAACAATTCATCAAAATCCGTGTTTTAGCCTACTTGCGAGTAGCGAACCTCAAACTATTTTCCAAGCAAACAGATATGCAATGCTTTGTTCCAAATTAGGCGATCTAGTATATACTTGTGTGTTGTGCGCATCACATAGTAAATTCTAGCTAATTAACCGGAATAAGAACGCATATGTTTTCAAAACAAGATATCATGTTTAGTAGAGGCCAATCTTTGAACGGGCGAGCGGGGGTGCTCATAGCTGACCTTCCCCAATTGTACCCAAGTTCCCAAGCCGAGGCAACTTTGGTGATGACGGACACGTGGCCTTAGGCAACGAGTCAGGGTTTCCTAAATTCCCCCAAAATAAAATATTTAGGTGGCGACTCTGTATCTGGCAAAGCAGTCCATGTTTGGCACCTCTTTCTAAAAATCTATTTTCAAAATGATTTGCCCGATTTGGACTCTTTGGTGATTTATCAGTCTTGCATTATACTTTGTGAGACTAGATTCAGAACCGTGACAATTTGAGTCCGAACTGTAGTGAGCCCAAATGAACAGAACGAGATTCCCTTCCGGGACGTTCGGGGACGTCCACACTTACCCTATTTGATCCATTGCCACCAATCCAACACACCTTTAGCATTGGTAAGGACCACCCATGGCATACCCCACCAATTCAAAATATTTGTCCAAACCTTCCATGCAAACTGGCATTGTAATAATACATGACAATCAGTTTCAACATCACTGCAACAAAAACACACTCTGTGCGAGCATCTTAACTGAGACAACTCACCCTTTGAAGAAAAGTTCTTGATTTAATTCTACCCTTCCAAACATGCCAGCCAAAAAATTTCACTTTTGGTGGGGAAATATTGTTCCAGATCAACTTTGCAGACCCCAACCCTTGAACTACATCATTCCTACTATAAGCTGAATTAACAGTGAATATACCTGCAGATGAGGCACTACAAACCAGAGAATCCACTCTATCAAACAAGATGGGCTCAAGTGAAGTAAGATATGATCTAAATCGTCCCACTTTATCCTCCTCCCACGCCCTCAGACATCTCCTGAAATTGAAGGACCACCCAGCTAATAAACTTCTCCTGTCAATCATCTGTTTAAAAGTAACCTCTTTGTCTGCTGATAGGTCATAAAGTCTGGGAAATTCATCCTTAAAGCACCTATTAGATGCCCATGGATCCTCCCAAAAACTAGCCCTCATCCCATTCCCAACTGTAATTACAAAATTATTCATGAAAAAACTCCACAAATTAGGGCTGTTATGTTCCAGATTAAGTATATCCCCCCAAATTGCAGAGCACTAGGCATCATTAGCCAAGAATAGTATCCATCTCCCACCAGAGCTATCATACTTACTAATCATTATATCTTTCCATAAAGCCATATCTTTAGTTCCATATCTCCACCACCATTTAGCTAGAAGACACTCATTAAAATCCTCCAACTTTTTAATACCCAGCCCACCTAAACTTTTCTTCATTGTAACCTCCTCTTACTTTACCATATGAAGTTTCTTTTTAACTTTTGAACCACCCCACAAGAACTTGGCTGCTTAGCCACGCAAGCAGGTACTTTAAATATAGAAAGGTAATAAACTGTTAATGAGGATAACACTAATTTGATTAGTGTTAACCTACCCCCATAAGAAAGTAACTTTCTCTTCCAAGAAGCAAGCTTAGATTTGAACTTATTGATCACAAGAAACCATATGCTCCTCCTCTTTGGGTTGGCACCAAGTGGCAAACCAAGATACATGAACGGTAACTTCTTACTCTGATAATTCAATTTCTCAACAAAATAAGCCAGAACCTCCTCATGTACACCAACCCCACAGACATGACTTTGATGAAAATTAATCCTCAATCTAGATAACACCTCAAAGCATCACAAAATTCTTTTCACATTCAAAATTTCCTACTCCTCAGCCTTACAAAACACTACTGTATCATCTGCAAATTGCAAGTGAGTGACATTAATTTCCTTATGACCTATAACAACTCCTTTAATCAACCCCAATGCTTTAGCCCTTTGGAATAACATATTCAACTCTTCAGCCACAATATTAAAAAGAAAAGGTGACATTGGATCCCCTTGTCTGAGTCCTTTTTTAGGACTAAATTTAGCAGTGGGTGAGCCATTAACATGGATTGAAACTCTAGAAGATTGCAAGCATTCTTTTTTCCACCTGATCCATTTATTCTGAAAACCAAAGTTTGACATCATGGCAAAAAGGCACTCCCAATTTACAGTGTCAAAGGCTTTTTTTAAAGTCTAGTTTTATAATCATCCCCTTCTGTTTTTTCTTCTTCCACCAATCCACAACTTCATTTGCTATTAACACCTCATCCAATATGTTCCTTCCACCAATGAAAGCCAATTGAGATTCTCCTATGATTTTGGGAAACACCTTTTTTAGCTTAGATGCTAGGACCTTAGAAAGAATCTTGTATAAAGAACCAATAGGGCTAATTGGTCTATAATCAGAAATACCATTCGGGCACACTTTCTTAAGAATCAGTGTTATAAAAGAGCTATTGATACCTTTAGCCAAACACCCATTATCATAGAATTCCTTAAAGAACTTCAAGATATCCTTTTTGAACACCTTCCAGCATTTTTGAAAGTAAGACAAGTTAAACCCATCCGGTCCCAATGCCTTGTTACCATCACTCTCTTTTGCAGCTCTCTAGATTTCCTTTTATGAGAATGGTGCAACTAGCCTAGCAGAGTCCATATCCTGACCAATGGACTTGAAGATACCTTCAAGCTTAGGTCTGGATATCCAATCTTCTGTGAATATCCTTCTAAAGTGATTCAGCACCTCCTGCTTCACCCTAAGTGGATCCTCATACAGCTCCCCATCCACCTCAATTGAGTTTAACAAATTCTTGTTTTGTCTTCTAGTGGCAACAATATGAAAGAATCTTGTATTTTTGCCCCCTTTTAAACACCAATTCATTCTAGACTTCTGTCTCCACATCCACTCCTTTCTTCTACTTAGTGACCATACCTCCTTTCTAACCTCTCTTCTTCTATTAATCTCCTCCTCTTCAAGACTTCTAGATTCAGCCACTAGATCAATTGCATGAAGCTCCTCCTTTGCTGCTTTCAAGGCGAAAGTGACATTTCCAAAGACCTCTATATTCCACTTTTTCAACACTGATCGAAGCACCTTAAGTTTATTCATTATAACAAAACCTGCCCAAACAGTAAATGTAGAATCCTCCCAAGATTTCTTCACAATATTTTCAAATTTAGGATGAAGAGTCCAAGCATTTAAGAAGTGAAAAGGCCTTGGACCCAAATCCATACCATTATCTTGCAAAAACAGAGGGCAATGGTCTGAGACACTTATTTCCAGGTCCAATAATTTTAAGTTAGCACAACTCAACCATTCACTTGATATTAATGCTCTATCGATCCTACTCCACATTTGTCCTTCATTAGCATTACACCATGTGAATTGATGCCCCAACATGGTTAAATCAATGAGCTCCAAATTTTCAATGAACTCATTAAAATCCTTCATCCCTTTATCTCTTCTTGAACACCCCCTTTGTTCCCCAAGATTTCTTATTTCATTAAAATCACCAATTAAACACCAGGGATTGCGAAACATAGGTTTTAACCTACTTAAAACACTCCAGAATTTGCCTTTCTCATTCACTTCGTTTGGTGCATGGACATTGACAAAAAGACAATTGAAATATGGCAAAAGAGTACTTGAAAGTACAATGCATTGCCTTGTACAACAGCACTGAGAAAGTCTAAACACAGATGACTTCCAAATGCATAACAGCCCCCTGCCCTCCCTTTGGCTTCGATAACCATATACTCCAAATCATCATCAGGCCACAGAGACTTGAGGAATGATGATGAAACATCAGATTTCTTTGTCTCCTGGAAGCAAGCGAAATCAATTTTCCTCTACTTAAGTAAAGACTTGACCTTCTTCCTATTTTCAGCATTACCTAATCCCCTAACATTCTATGATAAGAGATTCATTAATACATATTACAACACACCATAATCCTCCAATTACTAGCTAATCAACTTTGCATATTATTCACCACATGAGCTTCTATAACCCTGGGTAATGCCCTTTCTTTGTCATTGACTTTCATATCCTTCAATTTTTTAATCAATTTCTCTTCCTTTCCACCGAAACATATACCTAGAGCTTTGCCCATACGAATTGTTGCTTTTGCCTCCTCTTATAACGCCTTGTTAACACTAGAAATCCTTCCATTAAGCCCCAGAATTACTGTTGACCCAGGCAGATCTTTACTTGAGCCTCTTCCAAGTGACCCTGATCTTGCACTCATCCCAGCTTTTGCTCTAAACACAGCACATCTGCTCCAACTTCCCATGACCGCTACACCTCTCTTCCTCTCCTTACTACCACCCCTTCCTTTTCGCTAATTATCCGCCGAATTTCAACTAGCTATATTACCTCTCATCCTCCTAACCAGCTATTTTCTCTGTTTTACATCTCCCCTTTTCGGACCTGTGTTGCTAAGAATAAAGGGGGGATGAATAGATGGTGAATCTAACCCATTGTCCTGGGCCAAAGACATGGAATTATCCAAGCCCACATTGTTAGACTTACTTCTACTTTCAATAGGCGCATTTGCTAACCCAACCAATTTAACTTCCAATGCTATTCCACATTTATTATGCCCATCTCCACTAAGACTTCTCATGTACCCATTAACAGTTCCCTCCTCTTCCTTGTTCCCACTTACTTCATTAATTAGTTTTTCAACATTCAAAACCTCTTGGTTGATTCCTTCACATGCATTAACTACCATTTGACGTCCCAAACCCACGCCCGTCATCTCTTCCACTACCAAGGTACTGCAGTCAACAAGTAATACTTGTACCACCTCTGCTACTTTGTGAGCCATCTCAGCCCTATATGATTTTATCCCTTCAACACGTGTCTGTCTCAATTTGGATAGAATCTTTCACCTCAGCATCTTCTTTGTCAGGAAGCTTTCCATGTCTATCCTCATGGCCTTCCAACCCTATTGCACTGCAAAGATCCTCCATCCTCAAGACTGATATACACTTACATGATACACCGAGTGTTTTGGTTACCATGACTTCCTCTTTGCATACTCTAACTAGGTAAACCATATCTCTACACCTGATTTGAATAACGATGTTAATGGAATACATTGCACTTGTTGCTATCAAGATCCTCATACAGTAAAAATCCAACTAATTTGATGTATCCTCATCCATTTGTAATATATCTCCCCATAGTCGACCTATCTTCATAAATGTATCATTGCTCTAGAGATTTAAGGGTACTCCATAGCAACTCAGCCACACTGCCTTGTCCTGGGCTAAGCGTAGTCCCTTCCTCCACTCAGTGGCTGACTCGTACAATTCTTTAAGACATTCATCCAAGATGATCATCTGTGACTTCATGTCCATCGTTGACATAGAACAATATCCTTAGAGCCAATCTATAGGACAACATTCCAAAATTCTGCAAACGCATCATAGCTTTTTAGTGAGACAATGACACTATCATATAACCATTCATTACCAGCTTCCACCCCCATTATGACATGCCCTTCATTTCCTTTCTCGTTGCCCTGTTGTACTACCTTTCCGTATGATTGATGAGCCACCATCTTCATACCCACCCCAACATCATTTCTTACCATATAGCCTTTCAGTTTACCTCTTGGATCAACCACATTAATATTCAACCCTCCTCCTTTCTCAAAACTTCTCGCCTTTTCAAACTCTGCCCTCTTCACATGGAGTACCTTATCATCGCACCATATACCATTAGTTTTTTGAATTGGTACCTTAACTGCCACTGGACAATCAAATCTAGCAAACCTAAACCTCATTTTTGTGATGTAACACACTAAAAAACTTCTTAGTATACTGTTCTCAAACATAACAATGTAACATTCAGAAAAAAAAAATGTAAACATTGATATTGACTATGTTATTGCCTTCTAATCCTTTCCCCTTTGGTGCCTTATGTTTCTCCTTGAGAGGATTTAGAAAAACAAAACAGTGTTCTTATTTTTTCACCTTGGGAAGGAATATGGACCATAACCTTTTAAAGGTTGTAATTGGTTTTCATAACTGAAAGGTAATGAAAACCAATAAATTAACCATTATTGGTTTTAAAACTGAAAGGTAATGAAAACCAATAAATTAACCATTATTGGTTTTAAAACTGAAAGGTAATGAAAACCAACTTTAACCAATATGTTTTAATTTCTATTTCTGCCCCTCATAGAAATAGAAATTATACAACTAGTATCTACACATTAGGTCCATAACACATATACCCTTAAGCCTATTAACTAAATTGAATCACTTAAATTGTAGGCTTCTTATAAATGATAACACCACATTTAATTATGTGGTCCCATTGAGACATTATCTAACAATCTCCCACTGGACCACATATATATCTTGAAATATGTGCTTAACTTTAGTGAGCTCAGAAATTTGTTATCATAACTTGAGGGTATCCAAACAATCTTGTCCATTAACTATATTAATATAGGATCAAAGCGGTCTTCGTTACATCAATCGTAACTCGACCCACCAATGGTCACGTATACAAATATAGCTAAATGACATAGATCAATCATGGATGCGTAGCATGGAAATTACATGTGATGTGATCCATACATGCCTATGTCCAACTGGTCCTACTTAACTTTATTGAGATCAATACTTCACAATACGTAACAGAGCGTAAAAACTGAATACTTCATTTCTGCAGAAATTAATCTAATTACATAGATAAAACTCAAGGCTGACATAAAGCAGTAATATAAATACAAACTCCCACTAAACCAGAATGTTCTCAAATAGAACAACACCCATATGAGCAGTGTGCTCATGAAAGACCTTGGGTGGTAGTTTCTTCGTAAGTGGATCCGTTATCATGGAGTTTGTCCCAATGTGCTCTATGGAAATCTGTCCACTCTGCACTCTTTCTTTTACAACTAGGAACTTGATATCAATATGCTTTGATTTTGTCGAGCTCCTGTTGTTATTGGAATATAAAACTGCAGACTTATTGTCACAATATATCTTAAGTTGTCTTTTAGTGCCTTCCAAAATAGGCAACCCAGTGACAAAATTCCGCAGCCATATCCCTTGGTTTGATGCCTCATAACATGCTACAAACTCTGCAGCCATGGTGGATGAAGCTATGAGCGTCTGCTTTGCAGACCTCCAAGAAATTGCTCCGCCAACTAACAGATAAATATAGCCTGATGTGGATTTCCTACTGTCTTGGCGTCCAGCAAAATCGGAGTCGGAATATCCAATGACCTCTAACTTATCCGATCTCCTATATGTGAGCATATATTCCTTTGTTCTCTGTAAATATCGCATAACACGCTTGACTGCTTTCCAATGATCCATGCCAGGATTACTTAAATATCTGCCTAACATGCCAACTATAAACACAATATCCGGACGCGTACATACTTGAGCATACATTAGACTCCCTACAGCTGAGGCATAAGGAATCTTCTGCATTTCTTGAATTTCAAGACTGTTCTTCGGGCATTGGCTGAGACTAAACTTGTCTCCCTTAGCAACCGGGGTTTCACCTGATTTACAATTTTGCATGCCAAATCTAATGAGTATTTTTTCGATATAGCTCCTTTGTGATAATCCCAGAATACCCTGAGAACGATCTCGGAGTATTTCGATTCCTAATACAAAGGAAGCATCACCAAGATCTTTCATTTCAAAATTCTTAGATAGAAATCTCTTGGTGTCATGCAATAAGTTTATATCGTTTGTGGCAAGCAATATGTCGTCAACATATAAAACCAAAAATATGTGTTTACTCCCACTGAACTTGTGATACACACATTCATCAACAACATTAGTTTCAAAACCATACGATGTGAGAATTTGATGAAATTTGAAGTACCACTGACGAGAAGCTTGTTTGAGTCCATAGATGGATTTAGTCAATTTGCAAACCATATTCTTTGGGTCTCCTGACACAAAGTTTTCTGGCTGCACCATATAAATTGTTTCTTTAATGTCACCATTAAGAAAAGTTGTTTTGACATCCATCTGATGCAACTCAAGATCAAAATATGCAACAAGCGCCATAATTGTCCTAAAAGAATCTTTCGAAGAAACTGGAGAGAAAGTTTCTTTAAAGTCAATTCCTTCTTTTTGAGTAAAGCCTTTGGCTACAAGACGTGCCTTATACCTCTCCACATTACCATTTGAATCCCTTTTGGTTTTAAATATCCATTTACAACCTACGGGCTTCGCACCAACTGGTAATGAGACAAGTTCCCAAACTTTATTGTCTTGCATAGACTTATATTCTTCATTCATGGCTTCTATCCACTTATGAGAGTTGGAACTTTCCATGGCTTGACGAAAGTTGATTGGATCATCTTTCGACATTCCATTTTCTACCTCATGTTCCTGGAGATATACAATATAATCATCTGAAAATGCAAATCTCCTTTCTCTGGTGGATCGCCTTAATGGCACAGATTCTTGAGGTTGAGGTTGTAGAGTTTGTTCCTCAGGAACAATTACCTCATCTTGAATGGGGGTTTGAACTATATTATCTTGAACAACATTGTCTGGTTGAGGATTCGAAATTACTTCTCGAGCAATGACAGGTATAGGAACCTGTGATTGGTCAAAAGTAGTAGTAGGAAGTGGGATTACTCCTGCTTCCTCCTCAAAGACAATGTCTCTAACTGGATTTCTCTCCCCCAAACTCAACATCCTAAAAAAATGTTGCAATTCCCGTCTCAAATATTGACCTATTTGTGGGATCATAAAACTTGTAACCCCGTGATCGTTCGGCATAGCCAATAAAGTAGCTGCTAATGGTTTTAGAGTCCAATTTTCGTTCATGAGGTTTATAAGGCCTCGCCTCAGCAGGACACCCCCACACATGCAAATGTTTTAGACTAGGCTTTCGCCCAACCCAAAGCTCATAAGGTGTTTTTGCAACTGCTTTAGTTGGCACCCGATTTAAGATATAAGTTGCTGTCTTTAGAGCCTCACCCCAGAGGGACTCTGGTAAAGTAGAATGACTGATCATACTTCTTACCATATCCTTAAGAGTCCGGTTTCATCTCTCAGATACACCATTCATGCTAGGTGATCCTGGCATGGTGTATTGTGGGACGATTCCACATTCCTCCAGGTATTTTGCAAACGGTCCTGGACGTTGTTCACCTGATCCATCATATCTGCCATAGTATTCACCACCACGGTCAGACCTGACACTTTTAATCCATTTGTTGAGTTGTAACTCAACTTCGGCCTTAAATCTTTTGAATACGTCCAAAGACTGTGATTTCTCATGGATAAGAAATAGATACCCATATCTGGAATAATCGTCTATGAATGTTATAAAATATTGTTGACCATTCCAAGACGCCATAGGGAATGGGCCACAAATGTCCGTATGAATTAGTTCTAAGACATCTGTAGTCCTATGGGCACCATATTTCTTTATTTTGGTCTGTTTTCCCTTGATACACTCAACACGGACATCAAAATCTGAAAAATCAAGGGAGTCCAAAATTCCATCAGACACAAGGCGCTCAACTCTAGATTTAGAGATGTGACCTAGGCGTTTGTGCCATAATGAGGCTGAATTTTCCTTAGTTAATTTACGCTTTGTACCTCGTGATTCCACGTGCAAGGTTGCATTATAAGATGCAATAGTTTCGAGCAAATATAGATTATCAAACACATTAAGTAAACCAGTACCAACAACATTGGAATTAATAGACATACTAAACTTCATATTTCCAAAAGAACAATAATATCCCAATTTGTCCAATACAGAAACAGAAATTAAATTCCGTCTAAAGGACGGTACAACAAAAGTGTCTAATAAATCCAAATAATAACCAGTTTTCAGTAATAATCTAAAGTGTGCTATTGCTTGCACTTCTATTGACTTGCCATCACCCACAAAGATGTATCTTTCAGCATCAGTTGGCTTTCGGTAGTTCAGGCAACCCTGCATAGAAACACATATGTGAGTAGTAGCACCGGAATCTACCCACCAAGTGTTTCTTGGTACTGAAGCTAAATTTATTTCAGAACAGACCAAAACATGAAATGGACCTTTCTTTATACGCCAGGCGACGTATTTGGCACAATCCTTCTTTCTGTGTCCGGGCTTGCCACAAAAGAAACAACCATCCTGCACTTTCTGTTTCTTTGGTTTCGGACCCTGAGGAATAGCAACTTCCTTTCCCTTATGCTTTCTTTTGCCCGTATGCTTGGAGATGCTTTCCAGATGAGCACTTTCAGTCCTTTCTTGCTTCAATCTCTCTTCCTCTTGCACACAAAATGAAATGAGCTCATTAAGAGTCCATTTCTCCTTCTGGCAGTTAGAACTGACCTTAAATTGGTTAAATTGTGTAGGAAGAGAGATGAGAACTAAATGCACGAGCAAATCATCAGATAGGTCGAGCTTTAGTGCCTTAAGTTTTGAAGCAAGATGAGACATTTCCATGATGTACTCGCGAACATTACCCTTGCCTTTATACTTTATTGAAATCAAGCTTGCTAAAAGCGTGCTTGTTTCAGCCTTATCGTTTTTAGCAAAACGCTTTTGAATTTCTAAAAGAAATTCACCGGCAACGGTAACACCCTCTGTTATTGCACCCCGAAAAACTTCGGGAATCCCACGCTTCATGATCATAAGACTTAGCCTGTTAGAACGATCCCACTTTTCAAAGTACACAGTTTCCTCAGGAGTACTTTGTGTAATGAGAGCATTCGGTTTTGGCATCCTTAATGCCAAGTCTATGTCCATGCAGCCGAGAACAATCAATATGTTCTCTTTCCAGTCCTTAAAGTTTGTTCCATTTAACATTGGAACATTGTTCATGTTGGTAGAGATTGAAGTAGTCGACATTAAAGCTGAATCGAAAAGAAAATAAAAGGAATAAACAATTATACTCACATTAAGTTACCAAACAGATAATCTCTAAATAAATTAATTTAATAACAACATCTCAAGATACCTAGCACAACATTAATACCAAGCCTTTGGGTAGTGATATTAACTGTAAGTGGTATTCTTGTTGTAATGATCAAACATTGACAATAAGTTATGTCAAATAACAAATCTATCTTTTGATGGATTTATTATTCACATTAGGTTTCCTTGACAATTGGCACATGTTTATCACCACAAAATGTGTGTGTAATTCTGCCAAGTCTTAATCATGTCTTTGGACCGATAAATACCCGCATGAGAAACACATACATGAATTTCAAAACATTCCATATAAAACAATCTAGACAAGAGAGATCACTTTTGTGACATCTTGTTTGAATTGACTTATATTTAGAACATTAGAAAATTAAATTTCCGTAGACGTTGTATGAAATTACATTAAATTTAAAGATTTCTAAATTTGTTACCCCGTATATGTTATATAATCTGCAGCAATCCCAATTATATACATACATATATAAATAGAATTGACGGGTCCAAAAACAAATAGTTAAACCGATCAAATCGCAAGATGTATCTATATATAAATACATGATGTTCATCCATTTGAGAAATGAACCGCCCATCCGAATTATGTTCCATTTCCAGAAAACAAAATAGAATTTGCAGCAGGGGAAAAAACAAAAATACAAAAAACAGAATCTGATTCCAGGAAACTAAATAGGATGAATAAAAACATATCTATTCTGATAATACACATGATATAACTGCTCTGATACCACTTGTAAACATAAATTTCAGAACATGAAACTTCATGTTTCAGATCATCTACTATGTATATCATCAAGAAAACAAGACTAAAACGACATACCTGAATCCATCGATGAACGGTTAAACGGAAGCGTCTGATTGTCAATAAAACCTTGATATTGACTATGTTATTGCCTTCTAATCCTTTCCCCTTTGGTGCCTTATGTTTCTCCTTGAGAGGATTTAGAAAAACAAAACAGTGTTCTTATTTTTTCACCTTGGGAAGGAATAGGGACCATAACCTTTTAAAGGTTGTAATTGGTTTTCATAACTGAAAGGTAATGAAAACCAATAAATTAACCATTATTGGTTTTAAAACTGAAAGGTAATGAAAACCAATAAATTAACCATTATTGGTTTTAAAACTGAAAGGTAATGAAAACCAACTTTAACCAATATGTTTTAATTTCTATTTCTGCCCCTCATAGAAATAAAAATTATACAACTAGTATCTACACATTAGGTCCATAACACATATACCCTTAAGCCTATTAACTAAATTGAATCACTTAAATTGTAGGCTTCTTATAAATGATAACACCACATTTAATTATGTGGTCCCATTGAGACATTATCTAACAAAAAAAACTCATTGGTGTACTTTTTCCAAACGTAATACTCTAATTAATGTAACACACAAAAACTCACTAGTGTGCTTTTGTCAAACGTAACACCCTAATGTAACACACTAAAAAATTCCTTAGTATACTTTTACCAAACGTAACAACGTAACATTTCAAAAAAAAATCCTTATATTGTTTCCCAAACATAACACCCCAATCAATGTAACACACAAAAACTCCTTAGTGTACTTTTTTTCCAAATGCATCACTCTAATGTAATAATCAAATGTAATACCAAAAAATCACACTAACAGAAATGTAAATTTCAAGCTCAACAACCAATACTTCAGCCACCATTCCATCCAAAAATAATCTTCCGCCTCATCTTTCCATTCTCATCCCAAAAGCAAATAAAAAAATTGAAAAAATGAATCATAAAAGGACACTCACTTGAACTTAAATAGCCCCAAATCAAATAAATACAACTTTTCAAAACAAAAAGGAGCAATTGGTTCATAATAAAACTCTTAGAACTAAATAGATCAACATTCCCCTATATAGATAAATTTTCCTTCTTTTTTTTCTTTAACTTTTTAAAAGATTAGAATATATAGAGAGTGGGAAATATAGTTGGGCATCAATACCCAATTAAAAAAATCAATTACATAATAATTAGGGGATTTATGTGTAAGTCCTAATAGATGGATTTATTATTCAATAGGTCATATGATAATTAATGACGTTTTTTATCAAACACTATTAAAAAAAAAAGTTGCTAATTGTTAATTTTTAGCGACAATTTGAAAATTTTGTTACAAAAATGTCACTAATTGTAAGTTTTAGCAACAGTTTAAAAAATCATCACAAAAAGTCACTAATTTTCAACTTTCAACATGTTGAAAAATTCATCACAGAAAAGTCACTAAGATGATTTATAAAAATCATGACAAAAAAAAAAGTCACTAATTATCAATTTTAGCGACATGCAAAAAATCGTTACAAAAAAATATTTTTAGCAATGATTTTATTAGAACTTATTTTCAATAGGATTTGATGGAAATTAAGTAAAATTATTAGGACCTATTAGTAGTTTATCCCAATAATTAGCAATATTAAATTTAACAGTAGAACCTTTTTTCTTTTTTTCTTTTTTTATGTTTTATCAGCCAAAATAGACTTTATTGAATTAGAAGTAAGGATAAATCATTTACATCTTACATCAATAAAGATAGACAAAAGTAGTGCTAATAGCATCATAGTGGGTCATACTTATCCCAACTAGGTTGGCACAGGAAAAGCCACCCAATCATGTGCTTACACTTGCCAAAAGTTAGTTGAGGAGAACTCAACCAATAGACCCACAGCAGACAGTGGCCAAAGCAAAGAAACAAAATAGCAAAAAGAAATAAAAGTAACTAAACACAATAAACCAAAGCAAAGACAATAAACGGCAGCGATTTCTCATAGGCCCCTGACAGACTTTAAATTATAAAGCAAATCATTAACTGAAAAATTCATCCCCTTAATCTGGTACTTCACCAAAAGACCAATGTGCAACTTAATGGACTCACAAACTTCACACCAGTTAACCACTGATCCAGCAAACTTGATTTCATTCTGGCCTTTCACACAAACCACATAACCACAGATGGCAAGGCTTCCCACATAATAAAACGGTTTTAGGACTCATTAAATTTAAATTTTTAGGAATTAAAACGATTATTATTAAAAAATTATATTAATATTGTAACGGAAAGAAATAAAGTTTAATTATAATTATAAATTTTACGCTATTATTTGGCTTGAATTTTATTTTGGTTCCTATTATTTCAAATTAAATAATTTGGTCTCTATCCTTTAAATCTAGTTTCATTTGGTCTTTCCTTTTCAATTTTTGTTAATTTTTTCTACATATACATCTCAGGAGACTAACAAATGCCCTAAAGTTGTTAACTTTAACCTCTAACTTCAATTGAGAGACCAAAAATTAGACTTAAAGTGTAGAGATCAAATTGTTCAATTCAAAATAACAGAGACCAAAATAAAATTTGAATCAAATTATAAAGGTTAAAAGTGTAATTTACCCTAAATAATCTTATTTTTATTGAAATATTCTAATGGGGTCCACTTATAAAATAAAACTAGATCACATATTCATGGATAAAATTCTTGATAAAAAAATTTAGTATATAATATTAAGGGAATTTATTAGGAAATCTTTTTTTAAGTACTTGTGTCCCAATTAGTTCATAATATATTCTTGTATTTCAATAAGTCCTATTATTTGGACATTTAATGTACCAAATTTTAATTCTCATATATAAGGTATTTTTTGGACGATCTTACCCTTACAAATATTTTTTGAACGCTTAGCAATTTGGTGATATAAACATTCATATTTAACAGTGTGAATATGCACATTGACAGTTTGAATGTTCACACTGTCAATGTGAATATTATTATTATGGGTATTTGAGAAACTATGTCACCTATAAGACTAATCAGAACATAAGAAAATAATTTAGATTATTAAACATAAGGAAGTGAAAAGTGATTTGTGAATAAATGACAATTTTTATTAAAATATTCTAACAGAATGCATATACAAAATAAAACTAAATCACATATTCATGGATAAAATTCTTGATAAAAATAAAAATAAAAATAAGTATATAGGGTAAATTACACTTTTGCCCCCTTTATATTTGGCCATTTTCTCTTTGGCCCTTCAAGGTTTTTTTTTTTTTTTCACTTCAACTCTTTATATTTCAATTTTTTCTCAATTTATTTCAAAAGCTAATTTTTGTCAAAATTATATAGAAAATGACACATTAACAATCACGTGATATAAAATAAAATTATTATATATCACCTATTACATAAACTCAAACTCTAATATAATAATATTTTTTTAATGCTATACAATAGTTAAATGGTATTTTCTTTCTAAATTTTGAACAAAAAGTTAGTTATAAAAATAAACTGAGAAAAATTTGAAACATAAAGGGCTAATGCGGAAGAAAAAAACAAAACAAAACAAAACAAAAACAAAAACAAAAACAAAAACAAAAAAATAAACAAGCAAACAAAAAAACAAACAAACTTGAAGGGTCAAAGTAAAAAAGTTACCAAATATAAAGGGCGCAAAGTGGAACTTACCAATAATATCAGTTTTATGTTATCCAACAAACACAAGCAGAGAGATGCAGCTTTTTTGAATTTTAATTTGAAAATTTTGAGTAAGAAATTAGAGGAATTAATTGTAATAGAGTTTGATATGTTTTGGGGTGCCTATTAATCTACCATATTTGTTTATTTGTTTTTAAATTTGAGCTATTTCTTATCGTGGTTATTGGACCTAGTGACTATTGATTTTCTAGCTATTGTTGGAGTTTAATTATGTAATTTAATATAATATTTTTCACATTTATACTTAATTTTTATAATATTTCTCATATTTATGATTAACATTTATCGTTTAAATTTTTAACAATGAGTGATGGAGTGGTGGAAGAACATTGCTGGAAAACATGTTGAAATTTCATAATTTAATTATTGCAATTAAAAGATAGAGGAAATTCTATAGTACACACTCCATTTTGGAATGTGTATTTGAGATATTTGGTTATGACATATAGTGGTGTTACTTATGACTTGATTGTGATTCATTGTGATGTTAGTTACAACCTATTATGATTATTATTTTAGTTATGATCCGAAAAGTCTTTGATTATACCTTATGCAGTATAGACACCCCATTTTTGACCGTCTTCAAGACTTAGATGTTCTTGCAGGGTACATCCAGCAACAAATTTGATTGTTCGTCGAGTGCTCGACTTTCGCGATGGAATGCCCCAGGTTTGATCCTTCCAGACCCTATTTCCATTCTATCTCATATTTGGATCATGTGTTGGTCTTTGCATAGTGATTCTCTAGATGGCCTACCGGCCATCATTGAGGGCTGTTGGCCATTGGCTTTGCCCTGCTGGCCATCAATAGGCCCTGCCGGCCACCACTGATGGCCGGCCGGCCACCAATGCTTTAGTAGATATTTTTGCAGATATTTTCACAGGTGTTTGCACACATGAGCTCATCTGCATGCACGTGGAGGGCTGGATTTGTTTGAAGGCTCCTTTTATCTCCTATATATAGAGCTTATCTATATGCATGCAAAGGGTTACAAATTTGAGCTGAGCTATATCTCTCCATCTCTCTCTACATTTTAGGCTTGAAAGTGTATTTTCTCTACATATTTGCACTAGCACCCTTAGCCAAACACCTCTACCTTAGAGTTGAAGTTCTTGGAGGCCTTGTTTGAGCTCCTTGGAGTGTTTTTGGCTTAGAAGTTTGGTTGTTTGCTTGTTGCTTTAGTGTTGTGATTCAAGGGTAAGAATTTCACTCCTTTAAGCTTTGTTCTAGTTCATTGTTTTGCCATCTTTGTGTGCTCCTTTAAAGCTGATTTTAGCCTCCAAAAAGTTCTATTTTTAAGGTCTTAAAATGGTGGTGTAAGCCTTGTGTGGTTAGGGGGTTGTTCACTCTCTTTGCTCTTTGGCTTGTAAAGCCTTTTGAGCCAACTTCCTAAGATTTTGAAACCTCCTCTTCTTGGTCTTTTAACCATTGAATTCCAGAGGAATTTTAGTGGTAGAAAGTTGGTTTTGAGGACTAAAATAGGAGGGGGTGGTCCCCTCTCCTCATATCTTGTTTGCATGTATTGATGGCTTAGTAGTTGAGCATGTTTTTCTACCATCTCATGACTTGTTCTCAGCATGTTTTTGGCTTTATTTTAACATGTTATAGCTCTGTTTTTGGCTGGTTGGAGCACCTCTTGTTTGCATCTTGCACTTGTAGTGTAATCTTGCTCACTAGCCTTGTATACTTGATGAGTTAGCCTATTATTCTAGCATGTGTTGGCTCCATTCCAACAGGTTTTTGGTCTTGCTTTGACATGCTTTAACTCTGTTTTGAGTGGTCTTGATCATATGAGGCTTGCTTTGTATAGCTATAGTGTAAATGGCCATGACTAGCTTTGAGTTTCAAGGACTTTAACATGCTATGCTTGAGTTGTTTGCATGTTTTGGCATCATTTCACACATGATTTCAGTGCATGTAGCCTTGTTACACTCTCACATATCCCACTTTTTCATTGCTTTTGAAGGTTGTGTGTTATGCCTTGTTTATGAGCCAACATGCGAGCATGTTTTTCTTGCCTTTTGTGCCTTAGTTTCAGCATGATTAAGCCACTGTTTTGGCATGGTATAGCTCTATTTTGGGCTGGTTTGATCATTTGAGCATTTGCATTGCACGCTTCTAGTGTTGTGTCCTTTACTAGTTTCATCGTTTTGGCTCTTAACATGTTGTGTATGTGTTACTTGCATGTTGTGATGTTATTTCTCATGCCATTTCAGCATTAAGAAACATCTGTAACCTCCCCTATTGCTTCATTTTTCAATTTGTTTTGAGGGTTGTTTGGCATCAAGTTTGTGTTTAAACATAAGGAAGGGTTTGTGCTTAAATGGCTTTAACCCTCTTTGAGGGTTCCTCCAAGTCAAAGGCATAATTCCTCCCATGCCTTAAACCACCCTTTTGGTTGACCCCTTCTCATTAGAGGACTTTCACATTGGACTAACTGGTTAATGAATGGCTTGGTAAGCTAAAATGTGTAAACAAGAATTGAATCAAGTAAAACATGCCAAGATAAGCATGTTATGTGTTTGCATTGCATTGTGTTCAATCGGACGTTATATTGAACACAAGGAAGATTGGTTCATTTCATATTTGAAGTGATGAAAATGAGCCAATCCCCTTTGTCTCCATTGTCTTTGATTATCCTTGATAAGGTAGTGGTCCTAGAGTCTTGTGTGTCTTGCATTTATTGAATTTGTCCAAGTTGGATCCTTGGCCATCATGCATTGCATGCTTGATTGATGGTTTTGGATTTAATGGTACCTCTCCTTTGATGTTTTGAGTTGATAAGGAGTGGTACAGTACAAACATACCCTTGGGAGACCCTCCATTTTTCTCTATTTTGTACTCTGTTGCAGTTTGGTGTTGCAACACAGCAGTGGCCGGCAGTGCCACAGCAGTGGCCGGCACTGCTTTATCATTGGCCGGTAGAGCCCACTCTTGGCCGGCAGATGGCTAGCAGTTGTTTCTCATGGCTGGCAGGCCACTGGTGCACTCCTCAACATTGTTTTGGTAAGGTTCAAAAGAAGTTCTTGGAGACACCCTGCAAACAGAGCCTCTAAAAAGCAAACCGGAAGGTTTTTCGGGGCGAGAAACCGAATGCATGCATGATTCAACTTTCTGAAGCAGAGCTGAGGCAATGTAGATAACGCTTTACTTGTTAGTTAGCATGGTTTTGTAATTTAATTAATTAGTGTGCTAATTAGTTAAGTGTTGTAATAATTAGTAAGTAGTTTACTAGTTATTCAATTTGGTTATGTAATAATTAGTCTAATTAGCTTAATTAGATTAGTTTGATTAGCTTAGCTTAGATTAGCTTAGCTATTATTCATTCGGACCCTCCTTCGAGAGGGCACAATGTTGTAAGAAGGGTGTGTGTGTGTGTGCATGTCTTCGAACCCCACTTCTTTCTCCCATTTATTTAACTACTTTCGATGGTTAGTTTAGGGCATGTTTCAATTAGCATACCTTATGCTTGCATGCTTGCATCATTCATTTGTCTTGCATGCACCAGGCTCGGTGCATCATTCAAACTGCATCGTATTTCAATACCTATTTGCATACGTGTATCAAATTGTTGCATTCATATGCCAAAGTAGATAGCGGAGCCTATTAATTGCATTTCGCATGTGTTGCATTAGGCATCTTATATAGTTAGGATCATGCATGATTTAGAACTAGTTTTCTGTTTTGGCTCGGAGTACACTGTAAGTTTTACGCTTTAGCATACTTGCATGGGTGTGAGTGTTGCCATGACAACATGCTTGCCATGAGGCTATTTACTTAAGTGATTAACTACATGAATGCTTGTGAATGAAGGCTTTATTACTTGAATTGAGACAATTCATCAAATGTGAGTTTTAAGCCCACTTTGCGAAGTGGAAAAATTATGTTTTAAAAGCCCACTCGAGGGTGGCAAATCCGCGCTTTAGCCTACTTGCGAGTAGCACTTTCAAACCATTTTAAAAAACAAACATGCGTTGTTTTATTCCAATTCTCGTGATTGAGTCTATACTTGTATGCTGTGCGCATCACATAGTAAGTTACCTAATGCCCGGATAAGAACACATGAGGTTTATAAAAACAATATATCATGTTTAGTAGAGGCCGATCCTTTGATCGGGCGAGCGGGGGTGCTCATTTCAGGACCTTCCCCTCTCGTACCCAAGTTCCCGAGCTGAGGCAACTTTGGTGATGACGGACACGTGGCCTTTGGCATGAGTCAGGGTTTCCTAAATTTTCCAAAATAAAATATTTAGGTGGTGACTCTGTAATCTGGCAAAGCAGTCCATGTTTGGCGCTTTTTGATTCAAAATCGATTTTCCAAAACGATTTGCCAGATTTGGACTCTTTGGTGATTTATCAGTCTTGCATTGCACTTTGTGAGATTAGATTCAGAACCGTGAAAGGAGTCCGAACTGTAGTAAGACCAATTCATGCCCTCTCTAAAAGGGGGGCTTGCGAAGAAAGTCGAGTCTACATGCAGTGTTTGGTTATGACTTTTTATTTTTTAGTTATGACTGAAAAAGATTTAGGGAAAAATTCACTTTACTCCATTGTGATTTGGGCTTGGAGCATTTTATCCTTCTATGGTTCAAATATAGGCAAAGCGACCCCTCGTGATTTTGAACTGAAGTGTAATATGCTTTCAATTTACATAATGAGTAATACAAGCATTATTTTCAAGAGTGAGCATAATTGTTCTTATAAATAAAGTGAAATTAAAATAATTAAAAAACAGAACTACCCCTATCTTCATCTTCCATCTTTATACCCTAAAAACCCTAACCCTAGAAAACCTAATCCTAACCAGACCCACACTCCCTCCTTCAAGCCACCTACAGCCACCTCATCTGCCACTCGCTCTACCCACGCCGACTACCACCGCAATTGCTTATTTCCTTTCCAACCCCATCGCTGACCTTATGTGAAGCTTTTCCAAACAACTTCACAACCACTAAAGAAACCAACCTATTATCACCAGCATCACCTTCCACCACCACTAAGATATAAATACCCAACCCTCATCAACTCCATCAAATCGAATGCATATATACAATTGCATATATATATATGCATATGTAGACAATTTTCTTTTTGAAATTTTTTTGAAGTAACACCAAAGCCAAAGACAAGACTCAACAATTGGGTGTATTTTCCATTACAAATCAATCATAGCTCAATTTAAATTTGATCTATAAAATTTGATTTTGTTGATAAGGACTATTAATTTCTAGTGGAAAGAGTTGGGTCTATGTTTATTGGTAGTGAATATGTATATGAAATTGTGTATGTATATGTATACATGTTATGTGTGTGTTTTGTGTTTGGTTGGATATGGTGTTAGATCGTGTTGATTCTGTAGTTTGAGACCTAACAAAAAATTTGGGATTTTTTTTCTTAATAGCGTTTTGGTCTTAGCTCTGTTTCAATCATAGCCTTTCGTATTCATAAAAATCGATTCTGACCTTATTTTGTGTGAATCACAATCCTTTTATGAATCGAGTTTGTATTTGATCTACATTTGAAAAAAATCTAGAAATCCTCTAGATGTTGATTTGTGATTATGTATTAATTTTAAACAGTAAATAACAATTCCAATCAAACAATCAAGACAAATAGACACAACGATTTTACGTGGAAAAACCACAATTGGATCGCTTCCAATTGTGACAAAAAAGAAAACCACGGGCAAGAGCCACAAAACAATCCATTAAGAAGATATATAGGAATTACACAAGTGTACTTTCAATTACCTAGCGAATCCACGCCCGAATTGAACCGACCCCTATGTTCCTCTTCTAGCCGCATCTTCACCTCAGAATTGTATTGCCCAACGTTGAATCCACAACGCCGATGTCGAATCAACGACGATGAGCCACTCAAGAATCCACCAAAGCTTCAGACCCAAATTTCCTGGAATCCACTGAAGAACAACACTCTCTTTTGTATTGAATAAACAAACAATCCTTTGATGTATACTTCTTAAACCATGAGTTGAATACTCAAGCAAACATCAAAGAAAACTAGCAAAATAGCCTCAAAAGAAAACCCGAAAACCCTCAAAGAAGATCTGAAAAACGTAACCCTAGATTTGGAGCAACCTGAGGTTTTATAGAAGCTGAGATCGCGAGGTCTGCTCGAGCGTGGGAATGGATGCTCGAGCGGGGACTCTTTATCGGGTGATCCAAACTAGGATGTATGCTCGAGCAGGGAAATGGATGCTTGAGCGTAAAAACACGCCTCATAGTATATTTGCAAACAGGTCAAACTGTTGGAACGCAACATTCTCCGCTCAAGCATACAAACGGCCGCTCGAGCGGATAGGCAACTTTGAATGCATTTTTGCATTTTTCTTTGAGGGCACTACCACTCAACCCCGCTGTGGCGCTACCCCAGACCCGCCAAGGATAGCTAGCTCCTAGACCCCCGCGAGCTGACCAGGCAGCTCGATCCCCGTCATAGTCAGTGAAGTGGCAATTATGAAAGAATTAGCACCACAAACTTTTCTGCAAGGCACAATTCAAGTTGGATTCACATCTAAAAACTCATAGCCTCACTGAAATAAAAGTGCGAAAATAATTACAATTGAAAGGAGTTTTGTCAAACGGGATTGCCAAAAATAAAAACCTAACAATCTCCCCCTTTGGCAATGCCGTGACAAAACACACCTAACAAAGAAAATCCTAATCACCCCAACCCATTACAGCCAACAAACACAAACTTCTTTCTGAAGGTCATGATCTGCAAAACAGTTATTAGTGCCACAATCTCCAAAACAACTATTAGTGCCACAAGAGTATATGAAAAAACAATAGACATATGACAAAATTATCTTGAAGCATGAGATGGAAATATGAATACATATAAATTGGAGATTTTAAGAACATGTAGCATGAAAACATGAAAACTAAGACACATGCACCCGACACATGGCATGAATACATGAAATCCTAAGGCATATGCACCCGACAACATTTCTTTCCCTTTTTGTCACAAATTGACAAAGGAAGCTCAAACAACGAAAACAAGATCAAAAACCAGACAAGCAGGAACAAGATGATGGAAAAATTATTAAACTGTGAGAAGTAAGCAACAAACAAGCAGTGGATAGCAACACACAGACCAACTAATGCCAAACTCCCTTACTAAACTAAACCAAGATGAACCAAACTCCCTCTCACTAAAAGTAACCAAAAACACTGAAAACAATGAACAAGAAGAAAAAGACGAAAACAAAATGTGGTAAAGCAAGCAAGGAATTTCTGATTTGTACCTTCAAACACACAAGATTATCCAAGAAACACAATTACATGAAAACACAATGTGCACAGTCTCAAGAAGAATCCTCATAAAAGAAAGTGATGCATTATGTGAAAAGCATAGATCCTATGATAAAAGTAGGTGTGTGACTCTTGGAGTTCGACAAACACAAGATTCAAATCCTATGACTGATTTGAAAGCTGGACCTCCGGCAAGAGAATCTAAGCACAACAAAGGAAAGTCAAACCACTAGGAATCAAGGGATATTTTGTGAGTAAAAGTGGAGGCTCCCCCTCAATCAATGAATCTTTTTCTTTCCTTTTATTTTTCACATTTTTTCCTTTTCTTTCTTTTGCACATTTTTTTCTTTTCTTTCTTGTGCACTTTTTTTTTCTTTCTTTTGCACACTCATTGGTGGCTGACACACTCAAGAGTATGGAAACCAAACTAGAAAAACATGGATACAATAAGGATAGCCTGGTTGGTGACTCTAAGGTAGCTTTTTCCTCATCGCTGGACTACAAAGAATTGAGGGGAAAGCCATGGAGATGCAAAAAGATGGAAAGTGGTTAAGAGACTCAACATCACCCATGATGCGCTAGTATAGGTCAATTCCTTTAGAAAAGCAAAAGATACAATGCCAGAAGTCCATAGAGAAAAAAATCACTAAGGCGGAAGACTCCAATATTTGCTAATCCAAGAGTGTGTACAGAATGAGACATACTAATCAAAGAACACACACTCTGAAATGAGTAATGACCATAGATCGCACACACATATTAACAGATAATGGATATTCTTATCAATTCTAATATGCCACAAGAACTTGTCAAAATTTTCAAGCTTACAAAACCATACTAAGAAAATCCTTTTGGTTTTTTTTTTTTTTCCCTAAAATAAAGCAAGACATAAAATGAACAAGCACACACTAACGATATCACACATTAAATGACCCAAAAAAAAAAAATACACATACACACACAGAAACCCAATAACTAAAACAAATAAACAAATCAACACAAGTCAAGTTTTCTCACCCAAATCGCTTTAGTATGAACAAAGTTGTGAGAATTACGGTTCTTGGGTGGTGTCTTGACATTGTGTTTCCCTTCCCCTTTAATAGGAACTCGTGTCGACTTGGTTTCCAACTTCCTATACCTAGGTCGAGGCAAATGTAAACTTGCTCCATGTTCGATCTCAAGCAAAACAAAATAGCAAGGTCTATTATGACCCTTCACTTCATTACGAACAATGAAGTGTCTCCTATCCCACGAGATGTTGGAATTTCTTCCATCTCTATAAGACACTTTCCCATGCAACTCATAACAATAAGGGCAAATATGACCAGGCATACTATAATGATGACAAATAAAAATAGGGTGTACCTTCTTTTCTTTGACCTTACCAACTCTAGGAAGATTGAGAAATCTTTCCTCTCATTGAATCTGATGCTCCCCCTGCCCTTGAGTTCTTATATCATGAGATATGGATGCACTTTGTTTTTGCTCTTTCTTACCACCAAACCCAATGACACTCTTGTCAAAACAAATTTGTTGAGACCCAATGATATTGTCCAAAGTCTTTGATCCTTTTTTCCAAAGACCAATGGTTGCCATAGCGCACTTGAGCTCTTCCTCTTTGTTGATGATTAGCTCTTCTAAGGCACCTTGAGACATCTCGAGAGTTTCAATCTTTTTTTCATACGCTGCATAGAGTTGTTCTAGCTCATTCCTCTCTATCTCACAAGTCAAGAGTTTTGCACAAAGGACTTGTCGATCATTAGATATCTTGATTGTATCAATCCTAGCCTCGGAAATCTCCCCATTTAGTTTGACATTCTCACTTTCACATGCTTTGAGTTTCATAGTGAGTTTGTCATTCAATTTGGATAAGTTAAGAGATTCCTTATACAATTTTTTATAAGTTTGTTGAAGCTATTCATCATCACTGCCAGAGGATTCATCATCATTCCCCGAGGATTCATCATCTGTGACATTCTCAACCGGCCTCTTCGGATACTCTATATGTTCTTTAGCTTTAGAAGCCACCATGAAAGCAAGGAATTGTTTATGTCCCTCTTCGCCTTGATCTTCGTTGTCACTTTCATCTTTATCAGATTCTGATTCATCATCCCAAGTGATAGCGAGGGCTTTCTTCTTTCTCAAACGAGTAGGGCATTCTTGAGCAAAGTGGCCAAACCCTTGGCATTCATAGCATTGGACTCTTTTAGAGTTCCCTTGTATCCTTCCTTTCTCCTTCTTGGCTATAGAATTAATTTTGAGTTTATCTTTGCCTTTTGATTTATGAGTATGAGTAGATTCCAGAAGATTAGAATTCTTTTTCAGAAAAGATTTTTTAAATTATTTTACAAAAGCATCCGTAATCTTGGAATCTATCTCACAATCCTCATCATAATCTTCTCTAACTCTATGAACACTACTAAAAGCAATAGCATCTTTTTGTTTCCTTTTGAAATTACTATGTGCCTTATAAGTTTGGAGATTCCCAACAAAATGATCCAGCTTGAGGTTGTTAACATCTTGAGCCTCCTCAATAGCCATAACTTTTGGTTGGAACCGATCAGGCAAAGACCTCAAAATTTTTCCTATAATCTTGGATTCCAGTATTTTTTCACCTAAATTGAAGCTGGAATTTACAATGTCACTCAACTTTGCATAAAATTCATCAAAGGTCTCACTATCTTTCATTGAAAGGTTTTCGAAACTAGACGTGAGCCTTTGAAGCTTTGAGTGTTTAACAGAAGGAGTGCCCTCATGAATAGTTTGTAAGACATCCCAAGCCTCTTTTGCGACTTCACAATTGCAAATTCGACTAAACTCTTCAGGTGTGACGGCACAAAAGAGAGAATTGATAGCTTTACTATTCCAGCTACTATTTTGATAATCAATTGGATCCCACTTATCAATTGGTTTGGGGAAGGTTACTCCATCAACGGTAATTGTTGGTTCGGTCCACCCATATATGACAGATTGTCAAACTTTTTCATTAATAGATTTTAAAAACGATCTCTTTCGAGCTTTCCAAAAAGTATAATTGGATCCGTCAAATAAGGGTGGTCGAACAATAGAATTTCCCTCATGAATTGAATCCATTATCACAAATCAAACAAGATCTCGCTCTAAAGATTTTTTTTTTTTTAAATAAAGTGACCTGCTTTGATACCAATTGAAAAAATCTAGAAATTCTCTAGATGTTGATTTGTGATTATATATCAATTTTAAACAGTAAATAATAATCCCAATCAAACAATCAAGATAAATCGACACAACGATTTTACATAGAAAAACCACAATTGGATCGTTTCCAATTGTGATTGTGGGAGCCGAATACATGGAAAAATCAGAAGGTGCGTACCATTGGAAGACTGATATTAATCGGCTGTATCCTACGAGAGTGGAGAGCCGAATATAATATATGCGCCAAATAAATATAAGTCCTTAGGGCCGAATAAAAGAAAGGACAATGATTAAAAAGTAGATCCTGGCCCCAAAGATCAAAAAGAACAGGTATAAATACAAGAACAACAGCTATAGAAAGGTATGTAAGAATCACTTCACTAAATTTGGTAAACAAGCTATCCTAAGTGTCTGAACTAACTTGTCCGTCGGAGTGCTAATTCCGGCACCCCCGACCGGAGTGTTTGTATCTTTTCAGGTGACTAGCTGAGAATCACTAGTGTCTCCCAGGATTTGAAGAGTATTTCCAAACCACTTCTCCACAATTGGCGCCGTCTGTGGGAATACTCAAATACATCCATGGCAGGCATGACTGAAGATCCTCCGGTAGCCATTGACAAGACCACATAGGGAGATGACCTCACTCCAGCAAATATGCTTGGAAAAGAAACCATCGCTGCAAGACGCACCTTGAACTTCGAGTCACCAACGACCTCAGTGCAAGAGACAATGCAGGCGGTCATGGAACAAGCAAAGCAAAACGAACAAAGGCTGGAGAACATGATCGCTGAAAATAAACGTCTCCGTCAACATTTGGCCCTCGAAGTCGCAAAATCGAGAGAAGCCATGCGCCAAGAGACCGAACGACCTCCGAGGGCGGGCGGACAACAACCCTGAGCCCAACCAAAGGATACCGATAGCGACTCCAACTCATTACCCACGGAGCTCAACAAGAAGGGACGATCCGAAACTTCCAGCTCCTCCGAAAAGAGTCTATATACAAGGAACAAGCGCATGTGGAGCAGTTCAGACGAAGAGGACTAGCACGATCCTTTTGTCCGACGAATTACAAGGACGACCATGCCCAAGAAGTTCAAAGCTCCGTCATTCACTCTTTACGATGGAAAATCAGACCCCACTGATCATATCTGTCACTACAAGCAGGCCATGACATTGCACGCAGACAACGAAGCACTCATGTGTCGAATATTCCCCAACAACCTGGGGCCATTAGCTGTCAGGTGGTATTACAAGCTAGAGCCGGCCTCGATCAAAAGCTTCCATCAATTACAGAAATCCTTCAGGGCTAGGTTCATCACCAACGAGATATAGCCGAAACAGGCTGACTCTCTATGGGCTATGCAGATTCAGTCAGGAGAAACGCTCAGAGCGTATTCGGCGCGCTATTGGGAGTGCTTCAACCTCGTCGACGACGCTTGCAACGACTCCATGGCCATCACCGCCTTCAAAATGGGACTATATCCTGACAATCCTCTTCGCAATTCCCTGACCAGAAGACCCCCCAAAACAGTCTGGGCGTTGATGAAGAAAGTTGAAGAGTATTACAAAGTGGAAGATGATGCCTTGAGAATAAAAGCCGGCCAAATGTCCAACAGAATGGCCCCCCCTGAAATTGCTCAACCAATAAGTTTCGTGCCATCTCCTAGCCCAGAGCCTCGGTAACGCGCTAAACGAGACAAAAGGCGGGATACTCACCGATCAAGTGATCAATGCTCCCACCGAACGAATGAACAACTGCAAGTCGACAGCAGGCGTTCGAGGCATGCCGACAAGAAGTACACATAGTTGTCAGAACCAATCGCTGCAATAATGACCAAAGTCCAACACCTTCCATTCTTCAAATGGCCGTCAAAGATGGTGGGGCCGCCCGACATGCGAAGAAGGGATAGGCAGTGCGAATATCACAAAGATCACAGCCATGAAACGAAGAGTTGTTACGCATTAAAAGATCACCTGGAAGAACTGTTGCAAGACGGCCGACTACAACAGTATGTGAGAAAGGGAAAGCTAATCAAGGCACTAGCCTTGAGGCAGGACTCACCTCCACTTGGCGTGATCCATATGATCTACAGCCCTACACCCCCAACCGTGCACACAATTCAATCGCATCCAATCCCCCAAAAGCGACGTATTCCGACTGAATGGCCCAAAGAAGCTCCGATAATTACTTTCAATGACTCCGATCTTAGCGGCACAACAGCTTCCCACATCGATCCGTTGGTCATTAAATTACACATAAATCGGTTCACTATTGAATGCATTCTCATAGACCCGGGGAGTACTTCAGAGGTTATGTATTACCAAACTTTCATCAAACTCGACCTCAGCGAGTCAGATTTGTCTCTGGTGCCTCACCCATTGTTCAGCTTTAATATGAATCCTGAATACCCGTTAGGGAAGATCATAGTACATGTTCGAGCGGGCTCCAGAACGGTCGAAGTAGAATTCCTGGTCGTAAAGCTCCCTTCGCCGTATAATGTCATCATGGGGCGAACCTGGATACATATTATGAAGGCCGTTCCAAGCACTTATCATCAGCTTGTGCGCTACCCGACAGCCCATGGCATTGAAGAGATCCGTGGCTCCCCCTAATTGGCACAAGCAGAGATTTTATGAAAACCTTATCACTGACCCGACCTGTGGGCTTTAATACTTGTACATATATCACCTCTGCAATGCAAACCATTTTTCTTCGAAGCTCAATTCATTTCACAAACCCCATTATAATGCTCGTCATGACGACGATTCGGAGCCCCCTTTGGTGCACGTCACCTTAGGGCCGATTAAGCCTCTAGATTCAAAGCGCCCTTCGTGGATATCACGATTGGCCACACTAAGTCTCCGGATTCGGAGCCCCCTTTGGTGCACGTCACCTTAGGGCCGATTAAGTCTCCAGATTCGGAGCCCCCTTTGGTGCAAGTCACCTTAGGGCCGATTAAGCCTCCGGATTCGGAGCGCCCTTCGTGGATATCACGATTGGCCATACTAAGTCTCCAGATTCGGAGCCCCCTTTGGTGCACGTCACCTTAGGGCTGATTAAGTCTCCGGATTCGGAGCCCCGTTTGGTGCAGGTCACCTTAGGGCCGATTAAGCCTCCGGATTCGGAGCGCCCTTCGTGGATATCACGATTGGCCATACTAAGTCTCTGGATTCGGAGCCCCCCTTTGGTGCACGCCACCTTAGGGCCGATTAAGTCTCCGGATTCGGAGCCCCCATTGGTGCAGGTCACCTTAGGGCCGATTAAGCCTCCGGATTCGGAAAGCCCTTCGTGGATATCACGATTGGCCACATTAAGTCTCCGGATTCGGAGCCCCCCTTTGGTGCATAAGACCTTAGTGCCGATTTAGCCTCCGGATACGGAGTACCCTTTGGCACGAACAAAACAAAACTCGCCAACATCAGAAATAAGGTGCTTAACTGAGCATATAAAAAATTCAGAATAAGACGCAAATGTTTGAAATAAAGCTTTTTATTCGATCAAACAGTTGTTACATAAACGCAACCCGCATTTGAGCATTACAATTTTTATTTAATCAGACAGTTGTTACATAAACGCAACTTGCGTTTGAGCATTACAATACCTATTTCCAAACTCAAAAGCTAAAAAGGGGAGAAAAGACATTGGTAAAGCGGCCGCGCCGAATCAACTCCCGTCACCTGGAAGTCCTCCGCGATTTGCAATGCCTTGAGCCAACTGTGCCCAAGTCCTCCCCTGATACCATGGACAATGTCAAGGCAAAGATCCTGGACAAGGAAGGATAAACCCAACGGTCGTTGCCTTTCCTTTCGGGGTGACCTGCTTCGACGACTTGAAGATTCATGCCAACTTTTGGATGCCCTACTTCTCATACGGATGGGTCCTCTGCCATGTTCCATGGCAACATCAAGTTCGGCTGAACTCCAGTCTCTCTAACTTACATCCCCAATTATCCCACCTCACATAAGTGATTATTTATCTGCGCGAAGCGCCCACTCTTTTTATTTTCAATGCTGGCAGCAATCTCGAGGCCCCAATCCCGAGGTGATTTCACTAACAGTAAACTCCATGAGAAAAACGTCAGTTGACATTCGCCACGGCGTAGTCATCCAAATGACTTTTTGAAACACGTGCACTGGCCAAAAATCTAGGTCCCGAGCTGAGTTAAATTTGCCGCAGCCACTCTACCCACTGGCTTTCGGCTTCCTCAAGTTACAATAGCCTCATTCAGGAATAAACGGCTATCACGTATGGGCCGACCCTGCCGATCAAGGTCTATACATTCATTCAAACATATACAGTAAAACGAAACGCATACAAACTAAATACGAATTGCAACAAAATATTTATCATAGAACGTTTTTTATTCAATAAAACAAGCAATATATTACATAGTTTCGAACGCGATCTACGTTTCAACCTTACAATAAGTATACTTATACGGCATCACCCTCATCCTCACTCTTCTCGACTTCAAAAGTAGAAAACGGAAAATGTTTACTGTGGTAGAGTGGCGATGTCGAATCAATGCCTGATGCTCGAAGAGCTTCTGCGGCTTGAGATGCCTTGATCCAACCCTACCTAAATCCACGATTTTCACATCGGCAAACTTCTTCGGTAAGTTTTTCCTTGGTCTTTTCAATTCCAACTTTTCGGCCTTCATGGAAACCTTTCTCATAGGCCCTCCCCTTCGCGTTCTCCATTGCGAACATACTCGCCGTCTCACGATCAGCAAGCGCGAAACTGATGAGACGACTGGTAACCCTTTCTTCCACGATTGGGTTTCTATGCCCGGCGGGTTGTGCCTGGGCCGCCTTGGTCTTCCTTAACTCGCGCTCATCCGTCTCCGCGCGAGCCTCCAAACTTCGAATGCGTTCCTCTTTCTTCTCCATTTCTGGGCGGGCAGCGCGCAACTGCATGTCGATTTCATAGGCAGTGTAAAGCCCCTTCACCGCCCCGTGAATGCCTTCGCGAAATACTTTGTAGTCCGGACGACCTACCATCGATTGCTGAACCTCAAGAGGAAAAATTTGTCGAGCAAACTCGACCGCTACATTTGGGTCCTAAATGATCGAGTCTGCCTCTGTTATGGGTTTATTCTCCACAAATACCGCAAAGCTTAATGGGCACGGATTCGAGTCAGATCCCCTCTCGACTCGAGGTTGAGAAGATCTGCCTTGCGACTGCTTGTCTCGCCTGGGCGACCTGCTTCGACGTCGAGGAGACTAACGCCTCTCTCGATCCCTGGAACTCCTACTCCCTATGCGCGAAGGGTCACCACCTCGATGCATGTCTCCGCCAAGCTCAGCTAGCGTCCTCACTTCCCCTCTGCTGTTAAAGAAAAGTCTGTTCGACATTCACATGATACCTTCAAAAGCTGGAGTCAGTTGTTTACTGTATTCATAAAAGTTGTACCCTTAATCATTTATCCTTTACAGAGGTAGCACCCTCGAGGCAATTTCATTAATTGTGAAAACCTTAATCGCCCGGCGTCGACTGGATAGACCTACTGGCGCCCGAATGATCATGCACTGCCTGGGGCAAGGGCAGATTAATCAATCTATTCGGCTTAAGTGCCCCAGCCGACTCATGAATCAACTTCAGAATGATCATGCACCACCTGGGGCACAAGCAGATTAATCAATCTATTCGGCTTAAGTGCCCCAGCCGGCTCATGAATCGTCGACAAAACTCCTAAGTTCGTCTTTTCCGGCGCCCGAATGATCATGCACCGCCTGGGGCAAGGGCAGATTAACCAATCTATTCAGCTTAAGTGCCCTAGCCGGCTCATGAATCGACTTCAGAATGATCATGCAGCGCCTGGGGCAAGGGCTTGATAGATTTATCAATATACTCGGCTTAAGTGCCCCAGCCGGCCAATGAATCGTTTCAGCATAATACCAGCGAACTATTCGGCATACGAATGATAAGTTTGCCATGATATTCAATCATAGAAAGGTCAACAGAGTAATCATTCTATCTAAAGTAGTGAAAGGCAAACATTCTACACCAACATAACATCACAAACTGTGCATTAGTAGTGAAACAAGAAGCATTAGTAGTGAAACAACAAGATAATTTTCATTAATAAATTGAGCGTAGACAGTAGCCAATTTATACATGAAAACTACTCGGAACCAACAAAAGTCCTAAAAACAAAAACATACATTAAAAGGGAAAGCATTTCATAAAATTCGAATGACTCCCAAATCAATCCTCGAGGTCAGACTCAAGTGGCTCAATGTCCACCTGCTCATAAGGAATTGACAAGGCCAATGTAACCCCAACGGCATCAAGGGCCTTGAGCCACCCGTGTTTGAACTCCCGATTCTCATACTTGGGGACTTCATCTACGTATTCTTTGAAGGCGGCGCCTTTTCCTGCTTTGAATACGGCAGAAGCCTCAGATTCTGCCTTTTCCTTGGCCTCCTTCAACTCTGCTAACTCAGTCTCCATCTTGTTAAGCGCCTCCTCGGCTAGCCTAAGCGATTCTTTGCTCACGTTCACCCTATCTTCGGCATCAGAACGGAGCTGATCGACAGCCCGAGCCCTTTCCACTGCAGCTTCAGCTCGCGCAGTCTCCATAGCAGCCCTCATCATCTCAAACTCGACCCTGTTCTTTTGATTGACCACTTCTGACTGCAAACGGTCAATCCTCTCAAGGGCATTGTGTAGGCGGCGGCCCAAGTCAGCGATCCTACCGACCGTCTGCAAAACGAGTTGGGATCGTTAGATGCCATAGGAAACCAAAATCAAAACAAGTCAAAGTTCACCTACCAAAAGGGCCGACTGCGCAAATAGGGCTATGGCCACCAAATTCGGCACGGCATGAAAGGATGCCTTATCAACTGGTAGGGAGACTGACGCCGCCAGGCTTAAGGCTACCGCCGGGTCAGTAATGATGGATGCGTCAGAGGGAATTGGCGTGTCTCTGATCTTTGGCTGAACAATAAAAGGAATAACCACGTCCGATTCTTCTAAGCGAGGCCTTTTGTCGGCAAGACTATCTTCTGAACCGGCCTCTCCCTCGGCCCTACGCTTCTTGCCCCGCTCTTCCAGAATCAACCGTTCATCAATGACTAGTTGTTTAACCTCTTTCGCCATTTCGACCGCAACAATCTTAGCCGGCTCTTGAATAACGGGTTCGAAGGACTCAACCAAGGCAAGTCCAGAATGGGCGGCCTCGGCCTTTTTCCAGGCGGCCATACACTCGGCATTTTTCTTTCGAGCCATCTTCCTGAGGCTTTCCCCAGCCATACCTTTAAAAAAATCGCCGGGTAAATCTCCCAAACCTCTAAAAATATCTCCAGAAGAAAACTCTTCTCGACCTGAAGTGGATGGCGAGGTAGGGTGACTACGTCTGGTTGCCTCAAACGCCGAGTTTAGGGCCTCATCAACCTCTTCGGCCTCCTCAGCGAACTCTCTGTCTGGTTCGGTGACTACCGCTACCACCGGCTCGACGTCTTGCCCCGAGTCAGAAGCTTCGAGACCAACTTGTCTGAGACTCTTGAAGCTAGGGAAGATAAGAGCTGCAAGCTATCGATCGCCGGATGGAATTGGAATATTGTCAGCGGCCGAAAAAGTAGTGTAAGTAGGCTTGTATTGAAGAAGTATGTGGGTCGCTCTCCCTTGCTTCTGTAATTTTGGACGGCCGAAGTATCCGAGTGCAGTCGCAACCTGTGCAAGGACCGCGTCGTTGGTAGAAACCAGAATCTTCTTCAAATTACTGCCTGCAAAGACGAGGGTAGACGGAGAAGAGTTGCAGAAAATGCGAGCCAGAGAAGGGATATCCGCTGGCAGTCCAAGAGTCTCAAATACTCGACGAACTGTGCATTTGAAATGACTGAAATTTCAAATCACAATAAATGCGAGACGCATGATTGAGGCGGGAAAGCGTAATGATGAACGAAAAGGTGTGCGAATCCTGACATCTATATTGGGGTACGCGAGGCCGCCTAACCTATTTTTAATTTTTCCAATTCAAGACCAAACACGCCGATTAACTTCTGTCAATGGGGAGTTCGGGGGGCAATTGTGGGAGCCAAATACATGGAAAAATCAGAAGGTGCATACCATTGGAAGACTGATATTAATCAACTGTATCCTATGAGAGTGGAGAGCCGAATATAATATATGCGCCGAATAAATGTAAGTCCTTAGGGCCGAATAAAAGAAAGGACAATGATTAAAAAGTAAGTCCTGGGCCCGAGGATCAAAAAGAACAGGTATGAATACAAGAACAACGGTTATAGAAAGGTATGTAAGAATCACTTCACTAAATTTGGTAAACAAGCTATCCTGAGTGTCTGAACTACCTTGTCCATCGGAGTGCTAATTTCGGCACCCCTGACTAGAGTGTTTGTATCTTTTCAGGTGACTAGCTGAGGATC
Organism: Camellia sinensis; assembly: GCF_055761805.1. Classification (NCBI taxonomy): domain Eukaryota; kingdom Viridiplantae; phylum Streptophyta; class Magnoliopsida; order Ericales; family Theaceae; genus Camellia; species Camellia sinensis. The sequence continues at coordinate 126,833,734 of NC_138974.1, forward strand.
ACTAGCGTCTCCCAGGATTTGAAGAGTATTTCCAAATCACTTCTCCATAGTGTTAAAAAAAAAAAAAAAAACCACGGGCAAGGGCCACAAAACAATCCACTTAGAAGATATAAAGAAATTACACAAGTGTACTCTCAATTACCTAGCGAATCCACGCCCAAATTGAACTGACCCCTAAATGCCTCTTCCAGCCCCGTCTTCACCTTGGAATTGTATTGCCTAACGTTGAATCCAAAACGCCGAAGTCGAATCAACGACAAAAAAACCCTCAAAGAAGATCTGGAAAATGTAACCCTAGATTTGGAGCAACTTGAGGTTTTATAGAAGCTGAGAACGCGAGGTTCACTTGAGCGTGGGAATTGACGCTCGAGCGGGGAAATAGACGCTCGAGCATAAAACACGCCTCAAAGTATATTTGCAGACAGGTCAAACTGTTGGAAGCCAACATTCTCCGCTCGAGCGTACAAACGGCAGCTCGAGCAGACAAGCAACTTTGAACGCATTTTTGTATTTTGCTTTGGGGGGCACTGCCCCTTAACCCCACCGTGGCACTACCCTGGACCCGCCAAGGGGCATTGTCCCCTTGACCCCCGCGAGCTGACCAGGCAGCGCGATCCCCGTCATAGTCAACGAAGTGGCAATCATGAAAGAATTAGCACCACAAACTTCTCTGCAAGGCACAATTCGAGTTGGATTCATATCTGAAAACTTTTAGCCTCACTGAAATAAAAGTGTGAAAATAAGTACAATTGAGAGGAGTTTTGTCAAACGGGATTGCCAAGAATAAAAACCTAACAACATCCAACATCAGTTATTATATTTGTTAGGTATTATATTTGTTGAACAAATGTTTTACGGTGCATATATATGTATAGTTGTAAATATATGAAGATTATGTGCATATATATCTGTCACAACCCAAACCTGCCCCTATATGTTTAACATCGTAACCGGCTAGTAATCTTGGGATTACCAAAGGCCTCTGAAAAAATTAATCAAAATTAAGGGGCTGGCAAAAGCAAATATCAAATACAATGTCCATAGAGCTATGCAGACATACGTGGGAAAAAAAATTTAAAACTTATTTACATATATGTGATGTCACACTCACGTTAGTCTTACGTCACTAATACAGATACAGTCAAAGGGACTTAGCCCAAAATACAGAGCATACAAAAACTATTCAGACAAACAGAAGAAAACAAATGGTGTGTTTGGTTTGTGTTTGTAGAGTAGTTTTTGAGATAAAAAGTATGAAAACTAGTTTGGTTTGCCTTTTTTCAGAAATGGTTTTGGAAAATTGTTTTGGGGAGAGAGTTTTAAAGAAAGTGATTGATTTGATGTGTATGAGAGAGAGAGAGAGAGAGTGATTTTGGAAAGTAGGTAACCAAACAAAATTTTGAGATTTTTTTTGAAAAAATTTGTTTGGTTTGATTACTCTTGAAAATTTGTTTGTAGAGAATTTTTCCCAAAATTTTTTTTGGAAAACAAACCAAACAAGGCCAAAAACTTAAACCTTGTTTGTAGAAACTTGACCGCACTTCAACTCAGGGAACCTCCTTGGGAGACACGGTGGTTAGCTGACAAAACTAATCTCCAGGCATTCATCACTGAGCCTGGTCATGTACAGGATCACTAACATGCATTAATAATACAGTGAGCTAGAGCCCAGTGAATAATAACAGAGTAACGGTTATAATGAATGATGTCCGTAACAGATTCACAAATCAGAGTTCAGTGTCAGAAACAAATTCATACTCATATTTAGATTCAGAATCCATAATTTACAAATAGTCATACGTGGTACATCCATTAGCGCTAACAGAACATATGACCCAAAATTACATGGGACGTACAGATGACCCATGATCACATGGGAGAGTCAGATACAGAACAAATAATGGTTATGCTTAACTAGTTCATAATGTAACCTCTGGTACCAGGTAATAAATAACAGATATCACATTATACTAAGGATGCCACGATTACATTTCAAAAATTCGAGCAATCAATCATTTTTACAGAATATAGTATTTTAGGAAACTGATCATATCATATCATTCAGAAAATAATTAAAGTTGAACATAGCTTTACGAAGTTATTACTCTCAGATAGCTCCAGTTGTTGAGCAGCCAGAATAGACGGATCAAACAGTCTATGGCGCGTGACCTACACAAACACATAGTGGATACACATTGAAACACACACTCAGAAAACACATAACTCATTTCTTTTCTATTTTGGTGTGTTTCTAACCCTTATCCTCATTATTATGTCTTAACTAAGACTTAGGAATACCTAAGATACAATGAGGATGCCAAAATGCACTGAAAAACACTTTGCAAAATTTTCAGAAACAGGGCAGTTCACTCGAACGCAACTTTAGTCGCTCGAGTGGACCCCTTGGTCTACAAAACTTCTAAGAGCTCTCATTTTACACTCGAGCGAAGAGCTTGGTCGCTCGAGCCAAGATGGAAAACAAAGGGTGGTTGCTCGAGTGCAAGTTCTGTCACTCGAGCCAAGGCTCATGTCTGCAAAAGTAGTGGGAGCTTGCATTCTTCGCTCAAGCGCAGACTCCACCGCAAAAGCGAAGAGTGCAGATTCTGGAATTTACAGATTTGCTTCGCAAGTTCAAAACTCAAATTCAAAGCTTCAAAACATATCCTTTGGGCCCAAAACTTGAGAAAACATGTCTAAACTTGTATAACGTCATGAATTGGAAGCCATTTCGCAAAATCATGCCTAAAATCAAGTGAATTATGTCAAAAGTAAACTTGAAATTGTGAAAACATAACATGCATTTAATCCTTTGAACTTAAACCTTCCAATGCATGATCAATTGTGATGAAATTCAAAGTTAAATTTTTAACTTAGATGCTCAATTGTGTTCTAAATGTTCAATTGATTGAGTTTCCAAGTCAAATTATTCAATTCCTTCAATTTTCTACAATCTTCAAGCTTGAACTCAATTTTCCTAAGCCTCTCTCTCTCTCTCTCTCTCTCTCTCTCTCTCTCTCTCTCTCATGTTTTTATTCTCAAAGAAATAAAGATGAAATGACATTGGGTCTATTAGCCTTATATAGGCTTGATTAGTGGGTTTAAATTAATCCTAGCTTAACTTAATCAATTTATTATTAATATTTGATTCCGAATCGAATTTCAATTAAACATACCAGTAATTTTTAAAAATTCCCCACTACATGTTAACCTAGTCAATTTCGTGATCAAATTTCGTTAAGGCCTTCAATTCGTATATTGAAACAGAAATTCAAATAGATATTCCTACATCAGACAAATATAAGCACAAATAACACAATACACATGCAATTAAATCAGAATTTCATCTTAATTATTGATTAAGCATTCTTAAGTAAAGTTTATTAGCTAATCATAGGTCGGGGTTATTACAATATCATATTAAAATTAGGTTACAAAATTTAGAGTTAAGATAATAATTAGGAATTCAATATTGATATGTGGCTTTGGTTTCAATTAATATTGCTTTAAGTTAGAAATTATGTATACAATAGAAGAGAGTTTGAGAAGAAAAAAAAAATCAAGGGTATTAAAGTCATTTCATATTTTCAATTAACAATGTGAGGATTGTAGTTTACTCCAAAAGCATAGATGGGGGGTCTGTCTGCCTATATTTAAACTATAAGGGGGTAAACTGCGTCGAACGCAAATCACATGGGGTAAATTGAATTTTGCCCAAAGATTTAATTATGACATTTGTGAAATGTCATAACTTGAATATGATTACACCCCAAAAGGGGTGTCTATCGTAGCATGACCCAAAAGATAGGGATCAAAGTAAAATTCAAGTAGAGTTGAAGGACAAAAAGCGTACTACCAACTATTTTTTCCAATTAAAGTGGAGACCAAAATTATCGCCCAATTTCTAATATCAAATCTTTATTACTACATGACAAATTAGTTGGAAAAAAAATAAAATAGTTTGCAAATATTATAAGTTTGTATATTGTTTTCGAGCAAAGACAATGTCACGCCTCAAAATTTGGATAATAAAATATTAAATTAGGACTAAATCCCAATCAATATTCCATCATCCAAATCCTAGGAGTGAAACAAATCTAAATATTCTCGTCTCCATAAGATTTGAGTAAATTTCAATACCCAAAAAATTACAAAGGATAAAAAAAAAAATTAACAAACTGCCAACAAAACCATCCATTATAAATTCATGACTATCAATACCTTCAACATTAAAGTAACAACAAATTGTCAAAACAACTTAAGTAATATAAAGTTAGAAAATAACCCACGATGCAAAATTATCAAAATACTAAGGTCATTAAAAAAAAGAAAAAAAAAAGAAAAAGAAAAAAAGAAAAAAAAACTAATATCAACCCTAAACTCCAGAAAACAAAAGAAGTCTGAAAGATATGTCCTACAATTGTAGTTCTTTCTCATCACCACTGTAGTCCCAACTAATCCTGCAAATGAACTTGACTGTGTTCAAATAGAACGCACCAGAGATGCCAAGTGACAAAACGGGTCAGTATACAAGTATATTGGTATAAGTACAAGATTTGACACCCACGTGTCCACCGGACACAAACAAAAGTACATTTGATTCTTGTTATGGGACAAGACAAGCAGTTCCACCCACACCAAGACGAAGATGTAGTTTCCCGAAATATGGTGACACATTTAGTTTCTTGCCCGTACACAACTAAATATAAATTGAGTATATAAAAAAATAATGAAAATAAAAATAAATATGGTGGATCAATCCTGCATAAAAAGTTAGTAAGACCCACCATTCTACGGAAAAATAAATAAATAAATCTGTGACTGATTTTCCGATCACACTGCCCAACTCAGTTTTCAGCTGGAGAATACCGGCAGAATAGATGACACCTGGCTGACCTGCAACAAAAAGAAAAGATTCTGGCGGTGGTTCGTCCACCCGGGGGCACTCCGACGATCAAGTCAGTATATCTCTCAAAGATAATTAATAGCACTAATCTCACTATTCAGAACATAGACTGCGTACCCTAGACCCATCGGAGGTGCCTCTCTTTTATAGTTAACTCAATCCTTGTCCTACTAGAAACCTAGCTTCAATGGACTCTTGCTCAGTGCTTATCCTGGACCCTCCAAGAGATAGAGATAAACTCTCTAAGAGTGTTATCCTTATCCGTGCTAAAGTCCATCATCATTCTAGGACTCTTGTCCCTTATCCGCTTATCTCGGATTCCGATATCTTCGGAGATAACCTCGACCTTGCCGAGATAACCTCAGTGTCATGACCTGGACATGTGGTACCTCGGCTGATACGTCGGCGTCACCTTAACCACGTGTTGGTACCTCAGAAAATATATCCCCACAACTGCCCCTAGGTTCTATTACCTCGGCATCCTGAGGTGATGGAACCTATATCGGTACTTCTTGCCAGTACATCGACGTAAGCCGTGATCATCAATATAGGCCGACATGTCTTCTTAAAGATCAAGATTTCCAAGAACTTCTTCACGCGCATGAGTTGTCATGCATAATTACTCAACTATCATAACCATGTGCCTTCTCCTTACTGGATCGTGTTTGTAATGCGCTTCTAAATCGTCTCGCGCATGCGTGCGCCGTCTGACGCTCACATTGTTTTAGGCGCATTAATTCCGTTTGCCGCCGTTTCAAGTTTTAACAAAAACTTTTTTCCCTCATTTTTTCGTTTCACTTTGTGTTCAATCTTCTAGCTCTTTCTCTCTCTATCTTTCTTCCTCAGATCCGTCATTGCTCAAGCTTTCTGAGCTCTGTAACTTGCTCCATTTACCACCTCCGGTGTGACTTCCATCGATCTTCCGCCTTTGCAACTGTCGTCAGACCTCGGCAAAATCCATCCTGGTTTCTCTCTGGTAAGCCACCATTTCCCCTGGTTCTTATTTCTTGTTGCTTTTTAAGAAATTCCACTTCATTATTAGTCGCCATTGCTATTTTACTCAAGTTTTTAATTAATGAATCTTGTATCTGAATATGTTTATTTCACAACCTTGCTTTTTGCCCATGTCTTGAGTATATGCACTGTTCACAATGTTTTTGCACTTTTGCCACTGTTCTTGACTTCATTCCCTTTGATGTTCTTGATAGTCCATCTTTGTTCTTGAATCTGAATCGTATTCTTGTTTCTATTTGCTATGCTTTTCTAGATTCTCATCTTCAATCCTTGCATTCATAGATCTAGGTTTGGGATTTGCTTGTAGAACCCTCGATTTTTTAGAAAAAACTGAAACTATTCCCACACATTCTGTGTATCTTCCAGCTTTAGCCGAGGTCCATAAAAAACCCTTTAGAGATACCCCTTTTGAAATCCAACCTTTTCAGTTTAAGCCGATATCATGGGTATGTGGAAACACAGAGTAGATACCCCGAGCAAATTAGATCACTTTAGGCGTGAGTTTGACATCCCTGCCGACGTCCATCTGAGGTTGGCTGGGGATGACGACTCCATCATGCCTACTACTGATTCCATTCCCCTACCGGTTGTGGCTTTCATCGAGTGCGAACTTCGGCTCCCACTCAATATCCTTTTTCATGAGGTCATTCACTACTATAAGTTGAACCCAATGCAACTTGCCATCAACTCCTACCGAGTCATTAATGGCATAATAACCTTAGCCAAACAAGAAAACGCTAGGATCACTTTAGCAGATATCTAATACTACTACACCATGTGTGGCCTTAAAAGAGATACGGGCTATGTTTACTACCTCAAGCCAAGGTCTACAGAGTAAAAAATTGTAGCCGACCTCCCAGACTCCAACAAGGGAGCTGGAGACGACTACTTTATCACCTCGAGAAACTGGGAGTTTGCTCCAAATGAGGACCTCCATCTTTACCCTCTTCCTCGAAACTTTTTGTAGAGGGCAATGGTAAGAGCCCTGCATCCACACTTATTTGTTTTTCAAAAAATTTCAAAGTCTTTAATATTTTATCTGCTTTTAACGTCGGTTTTGCTTGCAGCTCTTCCTCAGCCACCAAAGGGTTTCCGTCAGTCTTTCTTCCCCAACAAAGACTTGAGGAGACTTTTGGATCTGCCAGTTCTCAAGCGGAAGGCCTCTCTGCTTCTCAACTTCATCCCCACGTATAAGTCGGCCCTTCCCGACGTCCCAAAAAGGAAGAAGAAAAGCCTTTCTCCACCTTCTGTCACAACTCCACAAGTTGCGTCCATATCTCGGACAGACCAAGGATCAACCTCTGATCCAACTGAGCAGCCGTCAACCTCAGCTCCATACCTGATCCCGATATCCCAACGAAAACGTCGGCGATGAACCGTTTTTCCTGCTGAGATGGGCCGTCAAAAAGCTGTTGCAAAAGATCTCCTAGCCAGCATCCCTTCAACTGTTGACACTCCATCAGCACAAACCCAGCCTCCACCTAAACAAAAAAGAATTAAAAAGGCTCAACCAAAGGCCAAGGTGACTCAGGTTGACACTGAGGACACTTTGCCGATCTCCAAACTGGCTAAAAGTGACAAGTCCCTGCCTACCATGGAGAAGAGGCGTGCTGAGGCCCAACCATCCAATTCTCCAAAATCAAAGAGACCGAGGTCATCCTCTGCAACTACCTCGGGGTCCAAAAAACATGATGCCCCCTGGGCCCCCAAAATCAATCTGGAAGAAAAGCCAGTTATGGCCAACGATAGTGCCGATGACATTAATGTCGGCGTAGCCCTCAGTACCGCTCTACTTCTCCCCGGCGATCTCAACAGAAACGCCGAGTTGAGCGAGTATGAAAACTATGCCCTGATGCTTCAACACTCTGTTCGAGTAAGTGTCTTCATCTGCCAATTTTTTCTTTCTTTCTGTTCATTCCAAACTTGTAATTTTTTCTAACAACTTCTCTTTTGTTTTCCTTTCAGGCCATCCAGCATGCCCATTCTTTCTCAATACAATCTTTTGAGAACCGGGAGAAGCTGGCTGAGAAGAAGAGGGAGGTCTCCACTCTTCAAAAGACTAATAAGAACTTGCAGTCAAAGATGAAGAACTTGGAAGATCAGGTTAAGGATGCTATCAAAGCTCAACAGGACGCCAAAGAGAAAGCAGGTGTTGCTGAGGCGATAAACAAAGTTCTTCAAGCCCAGCTGAAAGAGGCCGAGGACAAGATGGCCAAGGCCCAAAGGGAGATTCAAGACGCCCTGGCCACCAAAGAGGCCGAGGTCAAAACAACCGACGAGAAGGGTTATAACGAAGGGGTGGCCGATGTCACGGCGGATTATGAAAAGCAAGTGAAGTAGGCATGTAACAAGGGTTTCACCCTTAGTTGGATGTCTCTTCTAAAAAGCCTTGAAGTCCTTGAGGACTCGCCCCTTAGGAATGCCGACGACATTCCTCTTCCATTCCCTCTGACTCCAACTCAATCTGAGGAGGAGGTTTTGGTGAGGAAGTCAAAAGATGCTGCTGGGGCCAAGTTTCCTCCTCAAAATGAGCAAGTCCTGGACTTGACTCAAGATGAGGAGGATGAGGAAGTCCCCAAGGATGCTACTCTAGAGAAGGCATCATCGGACGTGCCTCCAGCCAACAAGAGCATAGATGAAACTTTTCAAGAAATTGATGCTGAACTTGCGGCCGAGAAGGTTGCCGAGATGTCTTCTCAACAGTCTTCCGAGGTCCAAACCCAGCCTGCTGCTGAAGACTCTTGATTTCATGTTTTTCTCTTTCTTTTGTGCTTTGTACTTTTGTTTTTGGAACAATTGTAGGCTTTGGCTGATATGTCAACTTTTTTAATATAACTCTCTTTTCTGAATGCTTGTATGTGTGCCTTTTCTGTATTACTCTTGTATGATTCCATACTTAAAATATATCTTTAGTATACACTTTAATCTTTGTGCAATCTTCTCGGAATAACATACGTCGGTCATACAAACTGACGATTTACTTTGGCAAGTATCCAAGTACCTTTCTTGGCGCGACCTCGGTTTGAACTTGTAAATTTTTCTCAAATTTCAACAGGTGTTTTAACATTATCTCGGTTTTAATTTTAACTTGTAAACTTTTCTCAAGTTTCAACAAGTGTAAAACACCATCTCGGTTTAACATCAACTTGTAAACTTTTCTCAAGTTTTAACAAGTGTTAAACATCATATCGGTTTAACTTCAACTTGTAAACTTTTCTCAAGTTTCAACAAGTGTAAAACACCATCTCGGTTTAACATCAACTTGTAAACGTTTCTCAAGTTTTAACAAGTGTTAAACATCATATCGGTTTAACTTCAACTTGTAAACTTTTCTCAAGTTTCAACAAGTGTTAAACATCATATCGGTTTAACTTCAACTTGTAAACTTTTCTCAAGTTTCAACAAGTGTTAAACATCATATCGATTTAAATTCAACTTGTAAACTTTTCTCAAGTTTCAACAAGTGTTAAACATCATTTCGGTTTAATTTCAACTTATAAACTTTTCTCAAGTTTCAACAAGTGTTAAACATCATTTCTTCTCTCTGCCCCCTAATGTGAACCTAAGTTCCACTTGGGGTCTCATTATGCACGTATTCCGAAAAAATGTTATGTATCTTCATCAGTTCACAAATATAGAAGAATTCTGCTAAAATTTTATTCATTATGTCGGCAAATAACAAGGAAAATCTAATGATAGAAAAACTTCAGATTACAAGTATTCCAAGGTCTTGGCAACTCTTTGCCCTCACTATCTTCAAGCCGATATGCCCCATTGCCCAATACCGAAGTGATTCTATAGGGTCCTTCCCAGTTTCGGCCAAGCTTGCCCTCCCTGGGATCCTTCTTGTTGCCGACGACTTTTCTCAAGACTAGGTCGCCGACTTGGAACTCCCTTGGGTTGACTCTTTTATTATAAGCTCTGGCAAGCTGCTGCTGGTAGGCTGCGAGCTGAATTGCAGCTTTCTCTCTTCTTTCTTCTAGTAGGTCCAGATCTCGGGCTAAGAGTACATCACTAATCCCATTTTCTACTCCCTGGGTTTTGATCCCAGGGATGCCGACTTCAAGCGGAATGACAGCTTCTGTGCCATAGGTTATGGTAAAGGGGGATTCCTCCGTTGATCTTCTTGGCGTAGTTCGATATGCCCAGAGCACACTTGGTAGTTCATCCACCCACTTTCCTTTTGCTGCCTGTAGTCTCTTCTTTATCCCATCTAGGATAACTTTGTTGGATACTTCTGCTTGACCATTGCTTTGAGGAAAGCTTGGGGTTGAAAAGTAGTTCTTGATCTTAAATTTTGCACAGAAGTTCTTGATTAGCTTGCTATCAAATTGTGTTCCATTGTCAGCAACTATTGCTCTTGGAATCCCAAATCTGGTAATGATCTTCCACAAGAAGTTCTTCACGTCTACATCTCGGATCTTGGCTAAGGGCTCTGCTTCTATCCACTTGGTGAAGTAATCTGTTGTTACTAGTAGGTACTTCCTTTGTCCAGTTGCTTGGAGCAGTTGCCCAACGAGATCCATGCCCCATTGGGCAAACGACCAAGGACTGGCTATTGGGTTAAGGTCTGCTGCTGGTTGGTGTATCAGTGGTGCAAACCTTTGGCATTGTTCACACTTCTTGACATAGGCTTCTGCGTCCTTTTGCATGTAGGGCCACCAATACCCCTAGGTAATGACCCTATGGGCTAGTGATCTGCCCCCGGTGTGGCTTCCATAGATTCCTTCATGTATTTCATATAGAAAATCTTCAACTTGTGATACCCCTAGGTAATACCCCTAGGTAATGGCCCTATGGGCTAGTGATCTGCCCCCGGTGTACACACCGTAAAAGGGGTCCAGTGAAAGATCTTCTGTAGAGATGCCCTTCTGCTGTTAGACTGAATCTTGCCGATTTCAATCTGATCTTCTATGCCTCCTTGTGGTCATCTGCCAGCTTTTCTTCTTTTAGGAATGCAATAATTGCATCCATCCAGCTTGGTCCCATGTCCACACACATTGCTTCATGCTCTGTGGTCAGTGGTTCGATGCTCGGGCCTGACAAGTATTCGACCATTATCATCCTTGCTTTTCCAGGTGATATTGCACTAGCCAGATTGGCTAGTGCATCGGCGTGACTGTTATCATCTCAGCTAACCTGATGTAGTCGGCAATTCTAAAATAAAGTTACTAACCTACTGACTTCCTTTGCGTAGGCTGACATCCTTTCATCTCGGGCTGCAAATTCACCATTGTCTGGTTGATGATGAGCTGGGAGTCACAGAAGACTATCACCTCATCTGCTTCTGCTGCTACTGCCAGCTTTAGTCCTACAATCAATGCTTCTTGTTCTGCTTCATTGTTTGAGGCCTTGAACCCCAATCGAATGGATTGTTCCAATACTTCTCCATCTAGAGATACCAGTACTACGCCTGCCCCTGCTCCTTGCCGGTTTGAGCTTCCATCGACAAACAGTTGAAAGGAGTCGCCGATGTAAATGCTGCAAGGTTTGAGTTTTTCCTTTTTCCTTTGTTCTGTTGCATTTGGCTGGGCTTCTCCTTGTTTGCTTGGACATCGTTCACATTGGCTCAGCGGAGCCCGATGTGCGATGGATTTTGGTGTGAATTCGGCCACAAAGTCAACCAAAACTTGGCCTTTGATTGTTGTTCTGGGTTTGCACTCCAGGTTATGCTGTCCCAAGGCCACTGCCCGTTTAGCTATTCTTCCTGTCAGGTCTCCTTGTTGTAGCAAAGACTTCAAGAGGTGTTCTGTTAGCACCACAATTTTATGGGCCTGGAAGTAGTGGTTCAGTTTCTTTGAAGCCATTACTAAAGCCAGTGCTAATTTTTCTAAGGGTAAATACCTTGTTTCTGCATCGGCCAGGGTTTTGCTTACATAGTAAACAGCCCTTTGCTCTCCTTTTTTCTTCTCGGATTACTACTGTTCTTACTGCGTGTTTTAAGACTGCTAAGTACAAAAGCAACTCCTCCCCAGGTTCTGGATTTGAAAGAACTGGAGCTGTGGTCAGATACTTCTTCAGGTCAGTCAGGGCGGCCTCGCATTCTTCTGTCCATAAAAAATTTGTGGCTTTCTTCACTAAGTTGAAAAAAGGTTTACACTTGTCTGAGCTTCTGCTTATGAACCTGTTCAGGGCTGCGGCCCTTCCAGTCAACATTTGTACCTGTTTTACCGACGTCAGGCTCTTCAATTCCAGGATGGCCTTAATCTGATCTGTGCTGGCCTCAATGCCCCTTCTAGTCACGAGGTATCCTAAAAACTTACCAAATCCTACTCCAAATGCACACTTCACTGCATTGAATCGGAGACGATATGTTTTGAGGATGTCAAAGACTGCTTTCAGGTCGGCCAAATGACCTTTAGGTTCCTTGGTCTTCACAACCATGTCATCGATGTAAACTTCCGCCGTTCTGCCAATCAAGTGTTTGAACATCTTGGTTACCAGTCTTTGGTAAGTTGCTCCTGCGTTTTTCAACCCAAAAGGCATCACTCTGTAGCAGTACAGACCTTTTGGGGTGATAAATGCAGTCTTCTCCTCATCTGGGGGATACATGGCTATCTGATGGTAGCCCCTGTAGGCATCCAGGAAGCTCATCCTTCCATTCCCCGAAGTGGCGTCTACCAGCTGGTTAATCTTGGGTAGAGGAAAACTATCTTTGGGATAGGCTTTGTTCAAGCTGGTAAAGTCCACGCAGACCCTCCATCTACCATTCTTCTTCTTCACTACTACTATGTTTGATAGTCATGTCGGGTAATCTACCTCTCGAATGGCCCTGGCCTCGAGAAGTCTATCTACTTCCTCTTCCACTGCTTTGACGTGTATCAACGTCGGTCTTCTTGCTCGTTGTATTACCGATTTTGCCGATCTATCAACATTCAGTTTATGGCAAGTGACCTCGAGGTCAATGCCAGGCATCTCGTAAGGCGTCCAAGCAAACACCTCAATATTTGCTCTTAAGAAAGCTTCCATCTCTTTTTCTTCCTCTTCGGCTAGGCTCGAGCCGAGAAGAAAGAAGCGTTCTTCATCCCCCTCTTGGACGAGGATTTTCTTCAGTGTTTCTTCACTCTTTTCGGCTGGCTCCTTGTCGACATCCTCTAGGACCTCTACGTCCTCATCTTCAATCTCTGCCTTCTCTGGTTTTCGAATGCTGCAGGTGGATTTCATTGCTGCCATCGAGCAATTCTTTGCCTGCAGCTGATCTCCTCTGACCTCCTCAATCCCATACTATGTTGGGAACCGCAATAGTTGATGCAGAGTTGAGGGAACAGCCCTCATTGCATGTAACCATGGCCTTCCTAAAATGATGTTGTAAGGGGAGGGTGTGTCAATTACGGTGAACTCTGTTGTTATCTTCTTGGTGCCTGCCTGCACTTCCAAGCTGGTTATTCCTAGTGGCCATGTCGGCATTCCATTGAACCCGACCATTGGGCTATTGGATTGCTCCATATTATCTAGATGGAGGCCAAGCTCCTTGTAACATCGGACGTACATGATGTCACAAGAGCTACCTTGGTCAATCAGGATGCGTTTTACTTGGCATTCCCCAACCTGGAGGGATACTACCAAGGCATCATTATGCGGATGCTGCACCATCTTAAGGTCAGCTTCAGAAAAGGACACTACTGGTCCTTGGTACTCCTTTGCCCGATGTCTCTTCTCCCCGACTTGGTAGACGTGCTACAAGTGCTTCACTTTCTGGGTCTCCCTCCTTATCTCGTTTTCGTTGACCTTCGAGTGAATGACATTAATTACCCGAGGTCCTTCTGCTTGTGGTTGCTGTGCTGGGGAGGGTGGAGCTGCTGTCGCCTGAGGCAATCTTGCTTGTTCTTCCCTTGTTCTGGCCTCATCGACAAGGTCTCTCAAATGGCCTCGTCTCACCAAGTCTTCCAAATGGGTTTTTTGGGCTCTGCAGCCCTGAGTCATATGCCGTTTTCATTGTGGTAAGCATAATGCCTGCCGAGGTTTCTTCCCATGAATTCTCCTGGTGCCTTTACTGGTGTCTGAAATAGGGTTGATTCTGAATTTGATCTAGGACTTTGTGAATTGGGATTCGAAACACAGTTGTCACTGCCTGTACAGCCCTCAGTTCTATCTCTTGCTTGTTCAATCCATTGTTACCTCGGCCTCGCTTCGGCGAGCCGTTTCCCTTCTCTGGCTTTGTCTCCTTGGTCCCCGATGTATCCTCCTCGACTTTGGCATACTTCTCGATTCTCGCCATAAGCTCTTCCATGCTTTTTGGCAATGTCTTTGCCAAAGATTTTCGCAGTGGACAGTCTTCTTTTAAGCCATTCTTGAAAGATACGACTGCCACTTCTTGATTACACTCTGGTATTCGGTTGAACACCTCATAATACCTTTTTGCATAGGCCCTAAGGCCTTCATCCTTACTGATTTTCAGAGCCATCAATGCATCCACCCTCAATGGTTGCAGCTTGTTTGTCACGAACCTAGCCACGAATATCTCGACCAAGCCTTCCCAGGTCTTCACGCTTCCCTTTGGTAAATTGTGGAACCAATCTGATGCAATCTCCCCAAAAGATGAGGGGAACACTTTGCAGAGCAATGGCTCATTCCCACTGTACAACGCCATTGAATTCAGGTATAATCCAACATGAAAGTTGGGGTCTGACTTACCATCATAAATTTGGAACCTCGGCATACTGAATCTCTTCAGCGCCTCAAATTTGTCTAACTCTACTGAGAACGGTGTTCTTGGTTTTTCAGGGGAAGTTACCTCGGCATCGGCATTATGCTGCTTCCTCTTGAGATAATCTTTCAAGTCTTTTTTGCTTCGCCCAGGAGCTCGGCTATCTCCTGACTTCAGTCTTTTCGGCATGCTACTCTCAGCTTCATGATGGGTTCTTCTCATCCTTTCTTCGTGAGTTGTGTCGAAGCAGAGCGCCTGCCCTTGAACATGTCGGTGTTCTTTTGGGTCTGCCTCCTTGGCGCGATGCATCCTCCGCAACTCTTATCTCCTTGCCTCTCCTCGTCCGACCTCCCTTGAAGGCCGGTGAGAGTGTTTTTCACTCTTGGTGTGCTGGGAAATTTCTGGGATTGGTTTCTGCCCTTCCTTCTTTGTATTGGTCGCTGGAATCGGCGTGCCCTGCAGCGGGACCGGTGGCTGTATGACATTGTTTTGCATCATAAAATTGATGACCGATTGCAGGTCTGCTAATTTGTTCGCCATCTTTTTTACCTCTTCGTCCCTCCGCAGGTATCTATCCTCCCATACCTGGAGGTCATCCTCATTGTAGTACCCACTTCGATCTGGCTTCTTTTGTCTATCGCCATCCTGGCCGACGTCTTTCTTGCTGTGATTCTGGTCACGAGTTTCTGTGTTGTGGCCGTCTCCTTCGATGTCAATGTCGATAGGTCTGTCACTCCCAGCAGGAGTGTCGTCCCCAATCTTTTCCTTCTGTCCGTCACTGGCCATCTATTCTCCTTTCTTTCCCACAGACGGCGCCAAATTGTGAGTGATTTTCCGATCACACTGCCCAACTTAGTTTTCAGCTGGAGAATACTGGCAGAATAGATGACACCTGGCTGACCTGCAACAGAAAGAGAAGATTCCAGCGGTGGTTCGTCCACCCGGGGGCACTCCGACGATCAAGTCAGTATATCTCTCAAAGATAATCAATAGCACTAATCTCACTATTCAGAATATAGACTACGTACCTTAGACTCATCGGGGGTGCCTCTCTTTTATAGTTAACTCTATCCTTGTCCTACTAGAAGCCTAGCTTCAATGGACTCTTGCTCAGTGCTTATCCTGGACCCTCCAAGAGATAGAGATAAACTCTCTAAGAGTGTTATCCTTATCCATGCTAAAGTCCTTCATCATTCTAGGACTCTTGTCCCTTATCCGCTTATATCGGATTTCGATATCTTCGAAGATAACCTCGGCCTTGCCGAGATAATCTCGACGTCATGACCTGGACACATGGTACCTCGGCTGACACATCGGCGTCACCTTAACCACATGTTGGTACCTCAAAAAATATATCCCCACAATAAATAATAAAGTTAGTACAATTTAATCATAAGTAAATTACTGAATAAGTATAAACACAATGCACCGTTTCATACTTAAATCATTCGAATTAACCAAAACTCAAAGAACAAAAGTTGTACAGAATCAAATTTCCTAAAAAGCTGTGTGAACGAATTTAGTAGAAATTGAACAGGTTGAGAGAACAACTTGATAGAAGAACCTACATGGAATTCGCCCGAAAAATCTGAAGTTGAAAACAAAAAGAAACTGCCTTAAGATGATTTTTTTTGAAACAATTCAAAGCACGAAAAGTGTTCAAAATAATATTTTACTTCAGTTTATGAAAAATCAATAAAATGAGCTCATTTCGTAGGTTAAAACAGCATCTAAAGTCTACATTGTTAAAATGAATAAAAACTATTATAATCAAGATCATCCGATTACAAGTTATAATCAATCTTTTTAGTAAAAAGTTAAAATACAAAAGTTGTCCAGAATTACATATACATGCCTCTGCCCAAATTTTGTAATTTATTGAGGTCATTTATTATTTCTCAAGATGTACAAATCAAAACAATTCAAACTATACCAATAAGTTCGTATTTAATTCTTTGTACCTTAATTCGACCACTTCGGCCCTTCACTTCCGGCCTACACATATATCTCATGTGTCTCCCGTATACCTAACACCACTCCGAAGCCAAACTTGCACGAAAATATCATCCTGAGTTTGACCCACACTCCCCAGACAGTTAGCATATAGATACGCAAAGCATTCGTCTACTCTTGAGAACGAGACAACAATATATATATATATACACACAACCTCTCATCTACTCACGTGAACAAACATAACAATGTCGAGCCTAAATTATTTAAATAAATCTCATAATACTCACTTTTTTTTTGTACACGTTTTCTCATTAATACTCAAATAAAACAACAATCCATGGAGTCATGGCGGAGTATTCGGAATTTATCTATGAGTTCCTAATTTATTTTAATTTCATACATCCATGAGTGTGATTACATCAATAAAATAAAAATATATATAAACCCTAAACCTTGCATACACAACAAACCAAAATAGTTGAAATCAATACATCATCTATATGCATGTACAATATCAAACCAACATCAAATAAATATAAATAAATAAATAAAAACAAAGAAATAAATATAAATCATGGAAAGTGAGTTTTGCACTCACAATTATTTTTTTGAAGATCACAGAAATATTTGAAGAATTAATAAAGCCACCAAAATAAAACTCTAATCCTTTTTTTTTCCTCCTCTCCTCTTTCTTCCGTCGTCTCTCTCCTTTTCTTTTTCTTCTCTTCCCGTGGCTACTGCTGCTCCTCTCTCTCTCTCTCTCTCTCTCTCTCTCTCTCTCTCTCTCTTTCTCTCAGTTGCTGCTGCTATCTTGGAAATTCTTCCACATACACACTTTTGTGATTAAACCTAGGTCTAGTATATTATACCGAACTTACTATTATACTTATATTTTACTATATAAATACAACATATATAAATATAAAACATAAGTTCAATACATATATATAACACATTATATATATATATATAATATAATATAAATATATGTAAATATTTGGATTAATTATATATAATTAAATATCACATTAAATTCTCATGTATCCACGCAATTAATAAAGCCAAAAATAAAATAAAGTAATAATCATAATAATAAGAAATAATGACTTAAGAAAAATTAGGATCGTTGCAATATACACACCTCAAAAGAATCTCGTTCCGAGATTTGATAGGAGAGAGTACTAAGCAAAAAGTTCTGGGTGCATACGCCGAACTTTCTCTTCCAATTCCCAAGTGACATCGTTCTCATCCTCGCTCCATTGCACTTTCACCAAGTTCACTTTCTTGTGCCACAACTGTTTTACATCCCAATCTAGAATACTAACTGGTCGCACCACATATGTGTGATCGTCACTAATCTCCAACACTTCTAGTAATACTACTTGGGAAGGGTCTTGCATATACGTTCGCAATAAAAATACATGGAACACGTTGTGAATCATAGTGAAAGCAGGTGGTAAGGCTAATTTGTAAGCCACATTACCAATTCTCTCAATGATCTCGTGTGGTCCCACAAAACTAGGTGCTAACTTTCCTTTCTTTCCGAACTACATGATACTATTCATTGGCGAGCCCTTCAAAAACGCAAACTCTCCAACATTCAACTCAACCCCCTTATGTTTTCTATTAGCGTAACTCTTCTGACAACTTTGTGCAATCTTAATACATTCATGAATAATGTTCACCTTCTTTGTGGTCTCTCTCACCAACTTTGGCCCTAACAACAACACATCTTCTACCTCCATCTAACAAGCAGGTGATCGACATGGCTTCCTATACAAAGCCTCAAAAGGTGTCATCCACCAATGGCAAGTGTTCTTCCTAACTATCACCAAGATCGAGGACACAAGCTCTCAACATATCCTTCAAGATCTAATTTACCCGCTTAATTTGCCCATCCATCTAAGGATGATAAGTCGTGCTCATGTCTAACCTAGCACCCAAAGCATGCTAAAAACTCTCCCAAAACTCTGCCACAGACAACGGATCACGATCCGAAACTATAGAAACTAATGCACCATGAAGTCGCACCATCTCCGGAATATACAACCTAGCTAGTTTATCCGTAGTTCAGTGAACACTGATAGGAATAAAATTAGTAGACTTGGTAAGTCAATCCATTATCACTTAAATAGATTCATTGCCTCGCTTAGATAGCGGCAATCCATCTACAAAGTCCATAGAGATGTACTCTCATTTCCAAGTAGGGATCTCGAAAGGCTGCAAAAGTCCAAACAGTCGTTAGTGTTCTGCCTTAACCTGTTGGCACACATAACATCAATAAACATACTCTCTTACGTCCCTCTTCATACCTTCCCACCAAAACGTCCTCTTCAGATCATGATACATCTTATTTCCACCAAGGTGAATGGTATATCGGGACCTATGGGCATCATCCATAATCTCTTTCCTCAATTCAATAATGTTAGGTACACACAACTTGCCCCTGAATCGCAATCCCCCATCTGAGTCCATAGACCAATCAGTAGGACAATCATCGATCAAATCCACTACAAGGTCATAGAGCTTCCTGACGAGGAACCCATCTAAATACTACATTTGACAAACTTTACCCAGTAATGTCGACTACACAGTCAAACTACCAATGTATGCCCTCTCGACACTCTCTATTGGTTGAACATCATGCATCGAAATGAACTCCAAGGACTTTCATTCCTGAATCATCAAAGAAGCTATAATCCCATGTTGTCGACTAAGTGCATCTATGACCACATTTCTTTTCTTTGGGTGGTAAAGGATCTCAAAATCATAACTGCTGATGAATTCAACCCACCTCTGTTGCCTCAAGTTCAACTCTTTTTGAGAAAAAAGATATTTGACGCTCTTGTGATCTGTGTATAACTCAAAGCGCTCCCCAAACAAGTAGTGTCGCAACACTTTCAACACAAAAACAACTGTTGCCAGCTTTAAGTCAAGAGTAGGGTATCGTCTCTCATGAGGTTTTAATTGTCGTGAGGCATAAGATACAACCTTTTGATACTACATCAACACACATCCCAAACTAGTTCCACTCGCATCAGAAAACACTACTAACTTTTCCCCTTGTACTGGTATAGTTAACATCAGAGCTGTAGTCAAACGTTGCTTTAACTCCTAGAAAGCTCTGTCACGATCATCTGTCCATAAGAACTTCACATTCTTACGGGTCAACTTGATCATGGGTGCTTCAATAGTGGAAAACTTCTCTATAAATCTTCTGTAATAACCGACTAGTCCTAAAAACCTCCACACCTCTAAAGGGTTTGTGGACTGCTTCCATTCTTTAACTGCAACAACTTTCTTAGAATCTACCGCTATCCATTGATTAGACACAACATGCCGCAAAAACCGAACTTCTTTCTTCCAAAAGTGACACTTACTGAACTTAGCGTATAACTGTTACTTCTTCAAAGTCTACAACACGACTTTCTAGTGTTCTCTATGCTCTTCCTCATTCTTAGAATACACCAGGATATCATCTATAAAGATAATCACAAACTTTTCTAGATACGATTGAAAAATTATGTTCATCAAGTCCATGAAATAGGAAAGAAATTGGTACATCCTATACCGAGTGTGGAAAGCAATAAGCGATGCACTTTCCTCTGACACACCCATCTGATGGTAACCCGTTCTGAGATCAAACTAACAGAACACAGCTGCCCCCTTCAACTAATCAAACAAGTCATTAATTCTAGGTAGCAGATACTTGTTCCTGATAGTCACTTTGTTCAGTTCTTTGTAATCTATGCACATGCGGATAGAGCCATCTTTGTTGGAGACAAAGATCGCGGGTACTCCCCACGAGGAGTTACTTGGATGTATGAACCCTTCTGAAATATCTCTTCCAGCTACTTCTTTATCCCCACAAGCTCTTTAGGCGTCATTCTGTATGTCGCCTTAGAAATCAATGCAGTTCTCGATACTAAGTCAATGTGAAATTCTATCACTTATCGAGGTGAAAGTCTAGGTATCTCCTGAAATACATCCTCAAACTCACGTACCATATCTACCTCACTAATATCTTACTCAGGGATTTTTACCAAGCATAGAAAACTCGTCATCACCGACTCTCCTCCATCGCTATAAGTGTGGGTAAGTCGTGGCATACCGAGAATATCTATATTCACAGTCCTCCCAGTACAATCTAGAGTCATAAAGTGTTTTCGCAGCCAATCCATACCCAAAATAATTACAAACCCCCTAAACCCTAACACAATTAGGTCCTCATACAAGACTATGCCCTCAAAGTCAATCTCAAAATCTTTACACATCTCATAAAGAGTAACTGCCCCTCACAAAGGGGTCTCAACACGGATAGGTCTAGATAAGGAGGTAGTTACAAGGTGTTCTCCTTTTACAAACTATCTAGATATGAAAGAATAAAAGGCACCAGTATCAAAAAGTACTCTAATGGGTTCTTGGAAAAGATTAAAGGTACCTTGCACTTTGCCATTTCTTGGCATCACTGCAAATGCCCTGGCTAGAGGGGCCTAACCCTGTCGCGCCTACTGTTTCTAAGGACAATCCTTGACTATATATCCCAACTGTTGACACCCAACACAATTCCTATTGATCGGTTGAGGTGTTACCACTCTAATAGGTGGGGGTCCCTTCAACTGAGATATGGGAGGACGATAACCCATCTGTGGTACCTGCTGCTGCTGTCCTTGATAACCCTGTAGGCGCGGACAACCCTATCTCTAATAATAGTGCCCCTAGGGTTGGAAATTGCCCTGAGGCCTGAAATTACCCTGGGGTTTGAAATTTCACTAACGACCTTGTTATTGTGGCCTCTAAAACTACTGACCCATATGCCTTTGATCATAGGGTCGGTATCTGTTCCCATTACGCTACTGGAAATGACTCCCTCTAGAAGTCTCTCCGACCCTGGCCTTCATTTCTACTTTTTCTCCTTTTTCTCATACTTCAGTTCTAAGTCAATAACTCTGTCAAACGGTTTAGCATCAAAGGGAATAAAGGACTTAGATAGGTAATGATTTAATCTCTTAATAAACTTCTCATTCTTGTTCTCCTATGTGTCAACCAAGTAAGGGCATAGCGAGACAACTCATTAAACTTGTTCAGCTTCGAAATTCATCACTCAACTGAGACCGAATAGCAGCAGGAACAAACTTCCGGTCAAAACGGGTATTGAAATTTGCCTAAGTCAAAGTCGTCAAATCAAGACCCTCTGGCCACGAGTTCTACCAAAATAGGGCTTCTCCCTCAAGCTAATGTGTAGCCAACTCCTTTTTTTGGACCTCAGTGAGCTGCATACGACCAAACACCATCTCACATTTTTGGACCCAAGCGTCAGCTGCAGTGGGTCCTCCATCTCCAGAGAATTTCTGACCTCCCAAAGAACCAAAGTCTTTGTTTCTCTTCGCAAAGGGATCTCCTGCTGGCCTTGATTATTGTTCTACAGAACCTGAAGTAACTGAACCATCATCTCCCCAACATTAACATGTACAATATTAGTTGCCCGGTAACAGCCGTTGCCACCATGGTCGCGACCACGACCGCGTTAGCAGTTGTTTTTTCTCCTGTGCTACTAGGCTTAGCATTTCTCAAATTATACCTTCTAACCATCACCTTCAAGTTAAACACATAAAAAGAATTCGTTCATAAATACTGAGAAAAAATTCAACCACCAAACTAACCCAGCAAACCCATGTTTCTACAATCTGAGGAACACCTAAACTCTCACAAGCCTAGGGTAACCTAAAGCTCTGATACCATACTGTCACGCGCCAAAATTTAGATAATTAAATATTAAATTAGGACTAAACCCCAATCAATATTCCATCATCCAAATCCTAGGGGTGCAACAAAATCTAAATGTTCTTGTCTCCATAAGGTTTAAGTAGATTTCAATGTTAAAAATATTAGAAGGGATAAAAAAAATTAACAAACCACCAACCAAACCATCCATCATAAATTCATGACTATCCAATATCTCCAACATTAAAGTAGCAACAAATAGTCAAAACAACTTAAATAATGTAAAGTTAGAAAATGACCCACGATGCCAAATTATCAAAATATTAAAGTCAGAAAAAAATAAATAAATAAACTAATATCAACCCTAAACTCCAAAAAACAAAAGAAGTGAAAGACGTGTCCTACAACCGTAGTTATTTCTCGTCACCACCGTAGTCTCAACTAATCCTGCAAAGAAAGCTCGGCCGCACTCAAACAAAATGCACCTGAGATGCCAAGAGACAAAACGATCAGTATACAAGTATACCGGTATGAGTACAAGATTTGACACCCACGTGTCCACCGGACACAAACAAAATTACATTTAATCCTTGTTACAGGACAAGACAAGCAGTTCCACCCGCACCGAGACGAAGGGGTAGTTTTCTAAGATACGGTAATATTCAATTTCTTGCCTGTATACAACTAAACATAAATTGAGTATATAAAAAAATAATGAAAATAAAAATAAATATGGTGGATCAGTCCTACAAAAAAAGTTAATAAGACCTACCATTCCACAAAAAAAAATAAATAAATAAATAAAGTTCGTATAATTTAATTATAAGTAAATTACTGCAGAAATATAAACAAAATGCACTGTTTCATGCTTTTGAATTGACCAAAACTCAAATAACAAAAGTTGTACAGAATCAAATTTTCTAAAATGTAACGTAAACGAATTTAGTAGAAATTGAACAGGTTGAGAGAACAACTTGATAAAAGAACCTACACGAAATTCGCCCGAAAAATCTGAAGCTAAAAACGAACAGAACCTTCCCTAAGATGATTTTTTTTCAGAAAAGTTCAAAATACGAAAAGTGTTCAAAATAATGTTTTACTTCAGTTTGCATGAAATCAATAAGAATGAGCTCGTTTCGTGGGTTAAAACAGCATCTACAATCTGCATTGTTAAAATGAATAAAAACTATTGTAACTAAGATCATCCGATTTCAAGTTTTAATCAATCTTTTTAGTGAAACCTTAAAATACAAAAGTTGTCTAGAATTATGTATACATGCCTCTGGCCAAATTTCGTAATTTATTGAGGTCGTTTACTATTTTTCAAGATGTACAAATCAAAACAATTCAAACTATACCAATAAGTTCATATTTAATTGTTTGTACTTTAACTCGACCACTTCAGCCTTCCGGCCTACACATATATCCCATATGCGTATACCTAACACCACTCTGAAGCCAAACTTGCACGGAAATATCATCCTGAGTTTGGCCCACACTTCCCAGACGCTTCGCATATAGATATGCGCGTAAATCAAAGCACTCGTGTACTCCTGAGAACGAGGCAACAATATATATCTATACACAACCTCTCATCTACTCATGAGAACAAACATAACAATGTTGAGCCTAAGGCATTCAAATAAATCTCATAATCCTCAATTTTTTTTATGCACTTTTTCTCACCAACACTCAAATAAAACAACAATCTATGGAGTCATGATGGAGTATGCGGAATTTATCTATGAGTTCCTAATTTATTTTAATTTTATATATCCATAAGTGTGATTACATCCGTAAAATATATATATATATATATATATATTTAAACCCAAAACCTTGCATACATAACTAACCAAAATAGTTGAAATTAATCCATATCTATATACAAGTACAATACCAAACCAACATCAAATAAATATAAATAAATAAATAAAAACAACAAAATAAATATAAATCAAGGAAAGTGAGTTTTGCACTCATAATTATTTTTTTGAATATTTGAAGAATTAATAAAGCAACCAAAATAAAAGTCTAATCCTTTTTTTTTCACGCCTCTCCTCTTTCTTTCGCCGTCTCTCTCCTTTTTTTTTCTTCTCTTCCCGTGGCTGCTGCTCCTCTCTCTTTCTCTCTCTCTTGGTTGCTGCTATCTTGGAAATTCTTCCACATACACACTTTTGTGATTAAACCTAGGTCTAGTATATTATACCTAATTTACTATTATACTTATATTTTACTGTAGAAATACAACATATATATTTATAATATAAATATATAAATATTCAGATTTATTATATATAATTAAATATCACATTAAGTTCTCATGTATCCACGCAATTAGTAAAGCCAAAAAATAAAATAAATTAATAATCGTAATAATAATAATAAATAATTACTCAAGAAAAATTATTGTCGCTACAAACAAGCTCAACATCACAATTGCATTCTAAAGCATGCATGTTTTGTAGAAATTTTTTGTGGGGATATGGTTTTTAATAAGGATTAATGATTCGTTTACTGAATTTGTTTAGCCCAATTCACCCGAATAAATCTTTTCCCGGGAAGAGACTCCCGTGCACGAGTCTCTTCTCAAGAAGAGACTTATTTGCACGAATTCGGGCTAAACAAATTTGATGGATGTAGCGGTGCTGTTTAGTAAAGCCATGTGGGTCTAGAATGTTAGCCACATAGCATGACCTCGGGTATTGATATCAAGTGATGACAAGGTATTGGCCGAGGTTATGGTATAGACCAAACCCTAACCTAGTCGTAATGACCATGAAATTTAGTCTTGGTAGAAGTAGAACTTTTAGGTTGGGACTTTTTGAAATGATTTATCCCAATCAAACTATGGCAAAAAAGTTTAGACATGTAGAGTTTTACGAGAATGAGGAATTTAGGGAAATAGAATGGCACTCTATATAAAGATTTAATACACCCCCAAACATATAAGTACGCTTAATTGAGAATTCTAGCTAATTTAATTTTAGTATTGAACTTTTTGAGTAGTTACTGACTTTAGTTTTGGAGTACCGTCCTGGTTGATAGGGCAAGTACTAACCTCAATATTAGAGGCGTAGACCTCGGCAAATTCATCTCAAGGGGTCAACTTCTTCCCTAGTAATTTTGAATCTTCTCAAATTTAATTGTGTGATCATATTTTACTCCACATATTTTCCTATAAGGAAGATTTTATAGAAATTTCACTCCCCAAAAAATCGCTAAACATAATTTTCTAACGATAAAAATATAGTCCAATATGTTTTAATATAAAAATTGCTTCACAATAAATTTCTCATGCAAAGGACACAAATACATATACCTCTATATTTGTCAATGATTTTTCCATATTACGTTATATTAGGTAAACATATTGCTTAGAGCTTGAATTTTGAGATCCTCGTCAATCAAATTCGAGGACAAGTTGAAGGAAGAAGAAGAAAAAAAAATGACATAAGTAGAGAACATCAGTTCAAGGTGGCGACAATAATGGAGTTTCACCTCATAAGGCCCTTAGTGTGCGAAGAATATACATGTGTATGTGTATATGTATGTCTATGAGTATGATTGAAAATTTGCAACGAAGTGTGCCCTAGCCCTCAAATTTCTAAAGCCAAAGGGGAAAATTTTTGAGTAAGGCCACCAAATCTTTATTGAAATTGAACATCAATAGAGTTTTTTAAAATTCATTTTTGGTAGTAAAACCATAGTGAAATTTCACTGCACAAAGAAATTTCATTTTTAATTTCAAGAAATACACATGTTTATCAATTTGAGAATGGTGGTGGCATGCAATGGTGGTTGTGATGTCTAGGGTTTGTAACCCAATCAACTTCTTATTTGATTCTGCTTAAAAATTTTACTTTCGAGATCTTTTAATTTAATTCTGAGACCTTGTGGACCATGTAATGTCACTACACTTCGTAGCCTTTCCATGCTTTAGTCCTTTGAAATCTTTCCTTAGTTGAAACCTTCGAGTTTCGGGCATAAGAACGAAACCGAGGAATGTTTTTGCCTTAAAACAGAAACGATAAACAAAACTGCATGTGCAAAGGTAGAGCCGCATGTGCAGAGATGGATGTCATGTGTGCAGGAAGGTGGGCTAAGGTTGGGGTTCGCTATTGAAATAAAAGAACGTGCAACAAGGACGCCGCACGTTCTTCCAAGGGGCCCGTATGTGCAAAAATGTTTGTTTTAGCTCCAAAATTTGAGCCACTTTTTATAAAAATCTAACCCCCTCTCTCTCTCCCTTCACTTTTTCCCTTCTCTCTCTTTCTCTCTCTCTCTCTCTCTCTCTCTCTCTTTCTACTCATCTTTTCTTCTCCTTGTCTCTACCCAAGCTCACCAAAACTCACTATTTCTTTGATTACTCTCAATCTATTGAGATTTTGACCCTAATCCTTTGGGGAAGTTTGGAGAGCTCATTAAGAGCTTCATCTTGTGCGGTGGAAATTGATTTTTGGTGTTGTCAAATTTGGGGTTTCCTTTTTTTCTTCATCCTTGAGCTTAAGGTATGGATATTCTTTAAGTTATATATATTTTAGCAAATATATGGTTGTTTTGATGATATTTTTCATAGATGGAGGTGGGATTTGGTTTATAAGGTTTTTATATGATTCGAAAAGGGTTTTTCTTAAATTTTCTCCAAATCTTTCAATGGATGAACTACAAGAATGTTTTGGAAGTTTCATGAGCAAATTCTTTTAAAATAAATAAGAAACCCACTTTTTTGTTGAGAAAGTTGAACAAAATGTTTTCTTGAGGAAGAATATGAGTTATGTGATAATTGAAAGTTCTATTTGTGTAAAAATCTTTGCAAAATGAAAACTCTAATTTTTGTGAAAGCTCTAGAATTTTATTTATTTATTTTTTTTTTTTTGGACATTTGGGAAAAAGTTGAGAAAATGTGAAATCATAAATTGTAGAGATTCATTGTTAGGAATTGATAAAAAAAAAAAAAAAAAATATGTCCATTATTGTTGTTGAACATCCATGAAATGAGAACCTGTCGAGAAATTGATGAGATAAGCATGTTGATACGCTAGTGTTGAGATAATGGGAATGATGTTATGTTTTTTAATTCATGGAATATATGTTGTGTACATATAAGTTAGCTAGAAATGTTTTATTTATTTACAATTGAGGATTGTGTGGTTAAGATTGGAACTTGTTGAGAATTGTGGAAAAGTTACCACTGTTTTGATAAATTGCATTGTCATTTCATTTCATCCTCATTGTTTTTTGAATTAGCATTCGTTCATGTGACATTTTCAAAAAGGAAAGAGAATTGTTTTGAGAAACAAATTTTGTTTTGAATTGTTGTGGAGTAAATACATTGGTAACTGGTAAGTCCAGATAGGGGGTGTAGTGTTGAATTAAGTTGGCTTGAGGTCCATGGTGAAAGACCAAAACATGCGCGGAGTAGGGGTCTATGCCTTCCAATTAGTAGCCAATAAAGTGATTTTGGTAGTGCTTTGAGTGCATATCTATAGACACCAGCTTAGGGATTACCTGAGTCGTATTTACCACCCATTGATGAGATATAATTGTATATTGAAATCATTTGATTAATTATGTTTTTGAACGAGCATCATGCATGAGATTTTCAAACCAAAAAAAAAAAAAACCTTATATTTCTGAACATGGCATAGCATATGCATCCATCTCTTGAGATTTCTTAAAATGTACATACTTTATTAAGATTTTTCTACTGGGCTTAATGCTTACCCCTAGTATAACCACTTGCAAGAAAAGTATTGTGATTCCACCGAAGTAATGGTATGGAAGACTTTGAAGCACGAGGCTCATTTACTTGTATTTTTTTTGTTAAGCCAAGAGCTAATGTGTGTAGGTTGAGATAACCATTTTTTGTAACCCGACTTGATCCTTGGAACTTGTAACCCTCAGATATTATTATTGTTTGGTTTCTTGCCTCTCATTACATGCTATAGATTTCTTGTTCTAGGAATAATGAATATATTAATTGTATATGATATAACTATGTAAATCTCTAAAACATTGATGAATACCAAAAATAGATATTTGAGGATAAATGAAGGTGATAATATTATATATTGTTGATATCTAATGGGTATCATCATTGGAATTTGAGTAAATATGGGGAATGCATCTTGATTGCCATAGTTTACTTATTTTGGGGTGTTATAGCTGTTGATGGTAATGGTAGTGGCAATAATATATTTTGGATAAATAGTGAAATTTCACATTCAATATACCAATTTATCAAAAACGAAAACCTAAATCAAATTTATTTTATTTTAAAATTTTAAAATAATTTCAAAAGTAAAGTTACATTGTAATAAATTTCACTGACTTTTTTGGCTACATATTTTTATATTTAATACATGACTTTATATTGAATATGAGTATTGTATGATAGATCTCGAATCTCAATGATATGATTTAAAAACAATAATTTTTAAAAATAAAATAATAATAAATAAACTTAACTTGTGAAATAAGAGTTATAAAATTTTGAAGTTTGAAAGCAAAATTAAGTACTAAGGGTAGTTTTGTCACCTGGAGACACCGAGAGGTGCATTGTCCTTAATGTAATGAGAGCATTCCCAATGGAATAACTAAAATGGTACTCTATCAATAAATTCAATTTTGGATTTTCTTTACCCAAAGGTCCACATTTTAAAACACTTTTTGTCTAGAAGTTCAAGCTCTTGCAAAATGACCAAACTACCCCGCAATTTCCTCCACCCCTCTCACGCATTTTATGTCTTGATTTTCTCTTAGATCTTACATCTGTGTGTGTGTGTGTGCGCGCGCGCGTGTCTTGATTTTCTCTTAGATCTGGCATCTCTCTCTTCCTCTCTCTCTCTCTCTCTCTCTCTCTCTCTCTCTCTCTCTCTCTCTCTTTTCATCAGATCTCACCGTCCGACGCCGCAATTGGAGACAACAGTTCACTACCGTTCTTGTGGTCCTCTATTTCGTCGTTGCCTCCTCATTGGGATCTATCAATGGCATTGCAAGGCAGCGATCTCCTTCTTTGCCGATGATCTCTCTTTTAGGATCCGTTCACAAGGCCGACGTCTTCGACGCCGCCACTGTTTCAATAACAATAAAGGTCAAATCAAAGCCCTAATCTAAGAAAATCAAAGCTTTGAGGGTCTCCTCTTTTTCTATATGTATATATCGATAAATCTAAATCTCACTATCATTCTTGTTAGTGAGAGTTTTGATGACGTGGCTGTCATGACCTAAACCCGCCCCTAGAGGTTTAGGACCATAACCAGCCAGTAATCACTTGATTACCTTCGGCCTTATACAAACATACAGAATAATTATAATAATGGGCCCATAAGCGGAAGCATACCACAAGTAAAGAAGTCCATTGAGCTATGCCAATATGAGCAAAGTTACACAGCTTACCTCAACACACATTCACAGATTTCCATGCCCATGCAAAAACTTATGTACCATAGGAAATCTTATACATATCGTTTACATATCCCAAGACCATTATAGAAAAATCAAAACAAAGGTCATGGCATGATGCGAGTCAAAGGAAAAAGCTCTATCTTGGAGGTTTGACTCAACAAGTTCGCAAAATAACTCCTGAAGCAGACTCTAAGTTTGGGCTCCATGCTATTGATCACCTACATGTGCATACATAATATAGAGTGAACAAAGCTCAATGAGTAATAATACAGTATACAGAACGACCTCAGGCCCATCATATAAACAGAACGACCTTAGGCCCATCATTATAGAAACAGCCTCGGGCCCACATAAGGTACAAAACGGCCTTGGGCCTACATATTAATAGTTGTTTAGAACGACCTCAGGTCCAATCACATATGATCGTATCATTAACAAAACGGCCTCGGGCACACAGAATGATCTCAGGCCCAAACATATCATAGCATAAGCGAAATGACCTTAGGTCCACATTGTACATGTCATATAACATTTATGAACTTTATTCATTTCAATCAAAACACAATGTGGGCACAAATCACCATTCATGGCTCAAAGTAATCAATTAAGAACATATATGTACAATACTATTACTCACAGTGTGTTTCATCTTGCGGTATTTTCTTTGACACACGACCTACACAAAACATGTCACATACACATTCAATAAATAATTCGTTCATTTCATACATTTTTCTTTTAGTGATTCACAACCTTTTTTCAATGGCTTCTAATCATCATTTCATACTCCAGAGGGTTCACATAAGGTCAAGAATGAATTCAAAAGGTCAGAGAGATCAACACAAGAAAGTAGGGTTTTCTTCCCAACTAGTCGCTCGTATGGCAAGTCCAACCGCTCGAGCGGTCATGCACTGCTCGTGAGGAAGTGTGAGCTGCTCAAGCAAGCAGAAAGAAATCCTTAAGTTTGGTCCATGTTCCACTCGTGCGAAACCCTCAGCTGCTTGAACAGGCAAAACACACATCTCTGGTTTGAGTCATAGTCCGCTCATGCGAAGCCCGTGGCTGCTCGAGCAGTCTGGGCACACACAGACAGTCCGCAAATGGCACTATAACAACCTTGACCAGTGATTAATGTTAATTCATGATTTCATGTGCCTAATAAGTCACTAAGATCAAATTTTGGATTTATTCCGTATGTGTTGCATTATTTGTGTTTCTATCTGTTTATTGTAGGAATATCTATTTGAGACTCTGCTATATTTTGCGAATCGAAAGCCTTATCGGCATCCGATCACGAAATTGACTTGGTATATGTGTTATGTGGAATTTATAGAATTTTATGATAGGTTAAATTAAAATTCGATTTGGAACGATTAAATTAGAATAATTAACGTCAATGTGATTAACCTAAGTCAATCTTAATTAAGCCACTTTAGTTAAGCCTATATAAAGCTATTTTGGACTTCCTTATTTTACTTTACACCCTAGTTCCCTACTCCTTGAGCTCATAAACGTGAGAGGAAGAGAGAATTAGGAGTGAGAGTTGATCTCAAGAGGCAAAAAGGAAAGAATTGCTAGAAAATTAAAGGGGAATTGGAGAATTGAGTTAGGATTCACTAAGAACTCAAAGAATTGAAGGCTTTAGGTAAGAAACTAAACCTTTAGTCTTGAAGTTGAGTTGATTCACCCATGAATTTAAGTGAATTGAGCTAGGAGATGTAAGAACCAAGCTTAAGAAGTAGGAAGGAAGACCAATTCAAACATGCATGTGCATTTCATTACATTTGGAGCATGTTTACAAGGAATTCTCTCATGCATGTCACAAATTAAGCTTAGTTGTAGAAATTCATCATGTTTTACACCCTCTCATTTCATTCAATAATGATTTAGAAA
Organism: Camellia sinensis; assembly: GCF_055761805.1. Taxonomy (NCBI): domain Eukaryota; kingdom Viridiplantae; phylum Streptophyta; class Magnoliopsida; order Ericales; family Theaceae; genus Camellia; species Camellia sinensis. The sequence goes on from NC_138974.1 coordinate 126,865,281, forward strand.
CTTGAAGCTCAATCATTTCATGCAGGTCATGTTTTTGGAGAATTTATGGAGTTAAGTTGAATTTGTGAACAATTGGCATGCTTTTGGGCCTTGATTTCATGAAAGGATCTTTAAATCATGATGTTTTGTGAATATCTAAATGTTTTTCAGAAATTTGGCCTAAGAGGATGAGTTTTCAAGTGTTTGGTTTGAGTTTGAAGCTTGGAGATCAAATCGGGAAATTCCAGAATTTGAATCTACGCTCGAGTGTAGGAGTTCACACTCGAGTGAAGAACTCTAAATGCCTGCACTTCCGCTCGAGCATCAAATGCATGTCTCCAAAAGTTCATATGTTTTGCAGCACGCTCGAGCGAGAGCCTGAGTCTCACGCTCGAGCGGAGATCGAGCGTCCGTCGAGCATGAAAAATAAGCAACTAGTACTTTTTCAGAGTTTACAGTCCACTCGAGCTAAGGAAGTCACACTTGAGTGAACCCTCATTTTTTGCATGTCCGCTCGAGCAAGGAAAGCCATGCTCGAGCGTGGACCCTGTTTTCAGCAAGTATGGAAAAAGTGTTTCAAATACATTTTTGCATCCTCATTCCATCCTAGGCATTCCTAGGCCATGATTAAGACACCATAATGAGGATAATAAGGTAGAAACACACCAAAAAAAGAAAGGACTAAGTTATCATTTCCGGGTGTGTAATTCAGTATACGTTCATTCTGTAATTGTGTGGGTCACGCACCTCAAGGAAGTTGAATTGTCCACTTGCAGCAGTTGTTATCGGTGAGTAATAATATAGTAAAGCTATATTCAACTTTTATGTGTTTTCTGTATACGAAATAAGATCTGTTGAAAGAAATGCCATGCTTTATACTATGAATGATTGTCCAACAATAACAAACATTGATGATATTATGCCATGATTCAAGTATGTTACAAGTGATATTATGCTATAATTCAAGTATGCTACAAGTTCCCAGTACCGGAGGTTCTTTATGGAACTGATAAGTTATCTATACCCGACTGGAGGTTCCTAAGTGGAACTGACAAGTTTACAAGTTCCCAGTTCGGAGGTTCTTTATGGAATTGATAAGTTTTCTATACCCGGCTGGAGGTTCATAAGTGGAACTGACAAGTTTACAAGTTCCTAGACCGGAGGTTCCTTTATGGGACTGAAAAGTTATCCTTACCCGGCCGGAGGTTCTTCTATAGGACTGACAAGTATGATTTAAGCCACTCTGTATGAGATCTATCAGCACTAATGGATGTAATACGTAAGATTACGCATGAACTCTAATTTTTGTATACATGCTCAAAACGAGAATACGAATGTGAATTTCAGTTTCAGCCATAATTATGGGACATCATTCATTTACCCCTTTACTTTGTTATTATTCACCCGGCCTCCGCTCATGTAGACGTCCCCGAACGCCCCGGGAGGGTGAGGTCCCGTTCTGTTCGTTTTGCGGGTCTACTATAGTTCAGACTCAAATTGTCACGGTTCTTAATCTGAACCAAAGAGTCCAAATTTGGCAAATCGTTTTGAGAAAACAAATTTTTAGAAAAAGAAGTACCAAACATGGACTGCTTTGCCAGATACAGAGTCGCCACCTAAATATTTTATTTTGGGGAATTTAGGAAACCCTGACTCGGTGCCAAAGGCCACGTGTCCGTCATCACCAAAGTTGCCTCGGCTCGGGAACTTGGGTACGATTGGGGAAGGTCAGCTATGAGCACCCCCTCTCGCCCGATCAAAGATCGGCCTCTACTAACCGTGATATCTTGTTTTGAAAGCATTATGTGTTCTTATTCCAGTTATTAGCCTAGAATTACTATGTTATGCGCACAACAAACAAGTATAGACCAAATCACCTAAATTGGAACAAAACATTTCATGTTTGTTTTGAAAATAGTTTGCTACTCACAAGTAGGCTAAAATGCAGGTTTTGCCACCCTCAAGTGGGCTTTTAGAAAAGATGATTTTGCCACTATCTAGTGGGCTTAAAATTCACAGTTTTAATGCGTTATCCCAATTTAAGCAATTCGACCTCCATCCACAGGCATTCAAGCAGTTATATCACATAAGCAGCTAGCCTCATGGTAATCATGCAATTATGGCAACACTCACACGCATGCGGCATGCTAAAGCATAAAAGCTCACCTAGTACTCCAAGCCAAAACAGAAACCAGTTAGTAATCACATGCATGATCCTAGTTCATATTTGAAATGGCTAATGCAACACATGCAAAGATGCAATCCAAATAGGCTCGACTATCCTAAACATGGCATGTGAAATGCTGCAACTAACAAATACTCAACTTGGAATTGAAATACGAATGCAGTTAGCATGATGTACCGAGCCTGGTGCATGTAACACAAATGTATGGATGCACACATGCTAAGCATAAGGTATGCTAATTTAAATATGCCCTAGTCTACCATCATAAGCGGGTAAATAAAAGGGAAGAAAGATGTGGGGCTGGAAGACATACACACACTCACGCACACTTACTACACAATTGCCCTCACTCGGAGGGTCCGAAAGAATAATACAATCCGAATAACAAATCAACTATCCTAGCTAATTAATTATTACAGACCCTTAATTAATTAACAAAATAAATGCAGAAAGAAGGTGGCCGCAGCCGTGCCTCGGAATGCGCGAATGATGCATGTTTGACTCGTCTTGCCCGGAAACTCGCTGCCATAGCACTACTGCCTCTGTTTACACTGCCCTAGCTCCTCTGAAGACTGCACAAGTCTTAGAATAGGTTCTCTGCACACTTTGGAGCACCACCGACTAGGAGGAATGGTCACCGGCCGCGGGGAATGATCACCGGCTGCATTTTGATATATCGGCTGCAAATTCCTGGCCGGTCGGCACTATATGTAGCCGACCGGCCAAAACTTCCTACAGAACCTGCAATTGACAGCAGCAGAGGGCAAGCAGTGTATGGCATGGAATTTTCAAAGCAATGTATGCATGGCCACTCTCCCAATCATGTAATGGACTCAAGGGAGTATGCCCCTCGACCCTCGGGCCATCAATTATGCATGATGGCCTAAGAGGCCAAGTTTTGCAACTTCGATATCAAATGAAATGCAAGCACAAAACACATCAAAGGGCCCCAACCCCTATCATGATTGATCAAGAGGCAAGGGATGCATGCTCAATGAAATGCAACCTAGGCATGGAGGCTAAGTATGCAACATGAACATGCAAATGAGCAATGTATACTAGGCGCACAACCTAAACATGTAAGCAAACATGGCATGCAACAACATGCGATGATGGACTTAAACTAACATGGATAGCTCGCAAGCATGCCAAAATCAGTGGCCATTAGATGAAAATGAGACACTCGAAATGCGTGCACGCATGCACACAAATCGAGGACCGAACCTAAGGCATCAAATGCCACTCTACCAAAGCATGGCAAGGCATGGAATATGGTATGTGAACATGCAAATTTCAGCACTGAAATATGATACAAAATAGTCCCGAATCATGGAAATATGGCACCCGATGCATGAGATGAGCCCCGAAACTCAAAACTAGGCACATATGATGGCTTACAGCTATACAAAGCATGCATTATTTGATCATGAAGCATGAAGACAAAGTCAAGGCAGTCCCAAAACATGCATATTTCCAGTTCAAAGCATGGCCAAAAGATGTTAGCAAGATGGACTAAAATAGCATGCAACTTTGACTAGCAAACATGGGTTGTATGGCAAGTATATGATGCACATGGAATCTCACCAAACCATCAAAAATCAGTGAATAAAACATGTGAAAATAGGCCCAAATAACCACTGATATGCAACCATGGCATGCAAAAATGATGAGTTACTTTAGAGGGCCATGCAAGGAGTTATTAAGCACATGCAAGATAGACATTTAGCAAGACCAAATCAACTCTGAAAATGAGTTCTGAGGGTCCTAAAACCCACTGAAAAATGCCTGAACCGAGCTTAAGAAGTGTGCGAACATAGGCCCCTTTGTAAGGCCAAAAATGCAAGTAATGAAGACAATAAGGAGAGGGGATGGCCCTCTCCTTCTTAGGACCTTAAGACACCCTCCTCACCACTAAAATCCCTTAAGATTTCAGTGGTGAAGAGGCCTAAACAAGGTGGTCCCGGAGCTCACAAAAAATGCATAAAAATGAGGCCAAACAAGGCCTAAGAGGGGGTAGACAACCCCAAAAACAAAAGTGTTCTTAAACAAACTTGAAAATGAGCTAAAAACAAGACTTTTTTCAGTTATACACTAAGCTCAAAATAGAAAGCAAGACAGGCTAAAAGTGTGTCCAAAAATGGGGAACAAAGAGGGAAAAGTGTGTTGCCCTTGTAGCCAAAAGGTGACAGTAGCTCTTTGGTCCAGAAAATGAGCTCCTAGCCTCTGAAAATCAGCCTCAAGGTGTTTGAATGGATGGTGGAGGTAGTAGGCATGGAGGTGTAGTGTAAAGGGCCAAGAACCTCACACTTTAGAGCCCTCTAACACACACAAATGATGAGAGAGAGGGAGATATAGAGAGAGAGGGGGATATATATCAGATATATATGTATAGGTCTGGTTTTTTGTTCAACCCTTAACAATGGAGGAGGAGAGGCCCTCAAATAGGCAATGAAAATGGCTCTAAGCTTATAAGACAAGCTTAAGAGGAAGGGTCAAGGGGGGCAAGAGGGCCAAGGCTTCTCACGGAAGCTAGGACAGCTGGTAAGCTTCTTGAGGAAGCCAAGATAACGGGTCAAGGCTTCCTCAAGAAGCCTTGAGCAAAGGGTGCAAAAAAAGGGGTCAAGGGCTCAAAACAACCACCTATGTGTATGGGGGGACGGGTTTGTGCATCCCAGCTGGCACAGCTGGCATGCACCATGCTTGGAAGGTGCAAAAAGGTCAAACCGGCCAGAAAAGTAGGTCGTCGGCCAAAATAAATGGCCGGTCGGCACAATAAATTGCCGGTCGGCTAAATAGATTGCCGATAGATGCTGCCAAGGTCAACAAGTGGCCGGTGGGTGTCCAAAACGAAGCCCCGGAAGTAAGCTTTCCAACGGTGGTGGCCTCATAGCTAAAATCCAAGTATGCAGATGAATAAGCCTGATTCAGCGAGGGTCGCTCGACTCTCTTCTACCCGGATCCTTGCCGAACTTCTTCTCCAACTTGTTTTCTCCCCTCTTCTCCTCTTTTCTTCAACTTCAAACCCCTAAGTAAGGTGTTTTGAAAGATTTTTCAAAGATTTCATCTCTCTTTCATTAATTTCCACTTTGTCCTTGCTCGGTTTATCGAAAAGCGCATTATTTGACAAAATGTGAGTCTCAGAGCATCGTAGGAATTTTATTTCAAAAATGTTTTGAAAGAGAGTGTTTTAAAGTCTAAAAACCATCCAAAATAGTTTTGGTCCAAAATGGGGTGTGAAGTTGAGATTTGGCTCTCTCCTTGCCGAAGAAACTAAACTTTTGCCCTGTACACCTTTCTCCACCAAGTAAACCATCAGTAACGCCCAAGTCTTAAGGGCGGTCAAAAATGGGGTGTCTACAGCTCACTAGTTATTTACTATGCAGGTAGGTGAGCAGGCTCATTGTGGGGGCCAAATATTGGGAGACGTAAAGAGGTCAAATAATTGGACCGAGAGAGTAGAACTATATACATCGCATTCGGCCCTGTCTTATACATACAAATCTAGAAGTACCCTATTCGGCCAAATAACCAGTTGAGTAAGGGGCCGAGTGAAGAGCGGTTTGCAACAAAAGGAGCCGAGTAAATAGTTATACGGTGAATTGAGGTGGGCCCAGCCCTGAGCCCCAAGAAAGAAAAGATATAAATAGAAGAACATCAGCCAGAGAAAGGTATGTGAGAATTATTACGCTTAACTTAAGATACAAGTAACTAAGAGAGCATACACTGACTTGACCGTCGGAATGCTAATTCCAGCACCCCCGACCAGAGTGTTTATTTCTTTTCAGGTTGCTAGCTGAGAATCTCGAGCGTCCCAGTGGATCGAAAGAGTATTTCCAAACCACTTCCCCACAATTGGCGCCATCTGTGGGAATACTCAACTACATCCATGGCGGGCGTAACGGAAGACCCTCCGATAGTCACTAATGAAACCACATAGCGAGATGACCTCACTCCAACAAACATGCTTGGACCAGAGACTATCGCCGCAAGACGTGCCTTGAACTTCGACTCACTTGCCCAGAACTCACCCTCGACTTCAGCACATGAGACAATGCAAGTGATCATAGAACAGGCGAAGCAAAGCGAACAGAGGCTAGAAAACATGATCGCTGAGAATGACCGCCTCCATCAGGATTTGGCCCTGGAAGTAGCAAAATCCAAGCAAGCTGCACGCCAAGATACCGAACGACCTCTGAGAGAAGATGGTCGACAACCTCGAGTTCGAAGACAAGAAAATGACAATGATTCTGACTCATTATCCTCAGAGCCCAAAAACAAGGGACGAGTTGAAACCACCAGCTCCTCCAAAGAGAGTCTGCGTGCACACCATAAGCGAAGGCGAAATAGTTCAGGTGAAGAGGACCAGCATAATCCCTTTGTGCGACGGATCGCGAAGGCAGTACTACCCAAAAATTTTAAATCCCCATCGTTCACCCTGTATGATGGGAAATTAGACCCCACTGATCACATCTGACATTACAAGCAAGCTCTGACATTGCATGCGGATGACGAAGCCCTCATGTGCCGAATATTTCTGAGCAATTTGGGACCATTGGTCGTCCGATGGTATTACAAATTGCAACCAGCATCGATTAAGAGCTTCCATCAACTCCAAAAATCCTTCAGGGCAAGGTTCATCACCAATGAGGTCCAGCCGAAGTAGGCCGACTCTCTCTGGGCAATGCAAATCCAGTCAGGGGAAACATTACGGGCATATTCGGCGCGCTATTAGGAATGCTTTAATCTTGTGGATGACGCCTGCAACGACTCCATGGCCATCACCGCCTTTAAAATGGGGTTATATCCTGATAGTGCCCTCCTCAGTTCCTTGACTAGAAGACCCCCCAAAACAGTCTGGTCGTCGATGAAAAAAGTCGAGGAATATTGCGAAGTTGAAGATGACGCACTGCGGGTCAAAGCCGGGCACCAGGCCATCCAGACGGCCCCATCAGAAATTATTCAGCAGATAAATTTTGTACCGTCATGGAGCCTTGAACCACGGGGCCGAGCTAAACGAGACAAGAGAAATTTGTGCCGATCAAACGACCAATGCTTCAACTGAGCTAATGAACAACTTCAAGTGGATAACAGGCGTGCAAGGCGAGCGGCCAAGAAATATACGGAGCTGTCGGAGCCGATTAGCACGGTTATGACTAAAATTCAACATCTGTCGTTCTTCAAGTGGCCGCCCAAGATGGTAGGACCTCTTGACACAAGGAGATGGGATAGACGGTGCGAATATCACAAAGATCACGGTCATGACACCGACAGTTGCTATGCTCTGAAAGACCACCTTGAGGAACTGGTACAAGACGGTCGGCTCCAGCAGCACGTCCGAAAGAACAACTCAACCAAAACAATTGCCCTAAGGCAGGATTCACCTCCGCTCGGCATAATCTATATGATATATAGCCTGCCGACAGCCCCCGCCGTACATTCAGTTCAGTCACATCCTGGTTCCCAAAAGCAAATCACACCAGCAAAACGGCCCTATGAAGCTCCGAGTATTACCTTCAACGATTCTAATTTGCTTGGCGTAACACTCCCCCACGTTGATCCATTGGTCATCGAACTACGCGTGAACCGATTCACCGTTGAACGCGTTCTCATAGACCAGGGGAGTACTTCGGAGGTTATGTATTACAAGACCTTCATCAAACTTGGGCTCATCGAGTCAGACCTATCTCTGGCTCCCTATCCGTTATTAGGCTTCAATGCTAATCCAAAATATCCGTTGGGAAAAATCAAGCTACCAGTTCGAGCGGACTCCAGAACATTAGATGTAGAGTTCTTGGTTATCAAGCTGCCTTCGCCGTATAACCTTATCATGGGACGAACTTGGCTACATGTCATGCATGCCGTGCCCAGCACCTATCATCAACTGCTCCGCTTCCCGACTGAACGAGGCATCGAACAAATCCGTGGTTCCCAGAAATCGGCACAAGAATGTTGTCTTCTCACCGCAAAGACACCAAGAGAGCTGGAGGTGAACTCTATTGAGGTGTCAGATCCTGAGAGCTTGGATGATGTTGAACGGCTCCCGAGTGAAAAGGCCACGGAAGCCCTAGACCGAGTTGAAATTGACGGGGATCCTGATAGGTTCTTCATGGTCGAGGCCTCCTTAAATAAAACTGACAGGCAGCAGCTAATTGCCTTCTTGTTTGGCAACCTTGATGTATTCGCATGGTCGCCGTATGAGATGCCGGTGGTGGATCCATCTGTTTCTGAGCACCGTCTTAATGTTGACCCCAAATGTAAGCCGATTATTCAGAGAAGCCGGCGGTCAACCGCACAACACACTGTTGCCGTTGTTGAAGAAGTTGACCGGTTGCTTGATGCCGGGGCAATCCGGGAAGTGACCTATCCTACATGGTTGTCGAATACTGTGGTGTTAAAGAAGAAGAATGGAACTTGGCATGTCTGTGTGGACTTCACGGATTTAAATAAAGCGTGTCCCAAGGATTGTTTTCCACTCCCCAGAATTGATCAACTCGTAGATGCCATGGCACATCATCAACGTATGAGCTTCCTCGATGCCTACAGAGGCTACCATCAAATCGCCATGCACCGGGAGGACCAAGACAAAACTACATTCCTCACCCCAAGAGGAACCTATTGCTATAAGGTTATGCCTTTTGGGCTGAAGAATGCAGGGGCAACTTACTAAAGATTAGTCACTACCATGTTCAAGGAGCAACTCGGCTGTACTATGGAAGTGTACATTGACGACATGGTGGTCAAGTCAAAAGAAAAGAAAACTCACCTAGCCAACTTGCAAAAGACAATCGGCATTTTACGCAAGTACAAAATGAAGCTGAACGCTTCGAAGTGTGCATTTGGGATCGGATCCGGCAAATTCCTTGGCTACATTGTCAATCACTGAGGAATCGAAGCCAACCCGAGGCAAATCATAGCAATCTTGGAACTCGGCTCCCCTCGATCGGTGAAGGAGGTTCAAAAGTTGATGGGATGGCCGCTGCACTCAACAGGTTCATCAATCGTTCCACAGACCGCTGCCGACAATTCTTTCATACCCTATGGTAGGGCAAGGCTTTTGAATGGACCTCCGAATGCGAAGCCACTTTCAACGGTTTGAAGACCTACCTCCGATCAGTTCCACTCTTGACAACACCTTCGACAGGTGACCCGCTCATTTTATATCTAGCAGTTTCTGACCGGACAATCAGCGCCGTACTATTAAAGAAAGAGCTTGGGGAGCAGTGACCAGTGTATTATGTGAGCAAAGCAATGGTTGATGCCGAAACACGTTACCTTCCGTTGAAAAAACTCCTCCTAGCCCTCGTCACGGCAGCAAGAAAGCTGATGCATTACTTTCAGGGACATACCATCGGGTTACTAACGGACCACCCCCTTCGGTCAGTACTCCGTAGTGTAGAAGCATCAGGGCGTGTTTTAAAGTGGGCTCTGGAACTCGGCCAATATGATATTCAGTTTCTGCCCAGAACCTCAATCAAGGGGCAAGTACTTGCCAACTTTGTGGCCGAATTCACTGGTGGTCTTGCCGACTTCGAGTCTGATGAAATACAACCCAGGCCGAACTGGAGAATTTATGTTGGGGACATTTGGCAGCTATACTGTGACGGATCGTCCAATCAACGCGGCAGCGGGGCCGGAATAGTAATCATGGCTCCCGACTGAGCAATAATCGAGCAGGCTGTCAAACTCGACTTCAAAGCATCGAACAATGACGCCGAATATGAGGTCCTGTTAACCGGCTTGCGGAATGCACATCTCCTTGGTGCTCGGCGTCTGCTTATATTTTGCAATTCTAAACTGGTGATCAATCAGCTAAAGGGGGAGTACGCGGCCAAAAACGACCGCATGGCCACTTACATGAAAACAGCAAACACCTTCTTGGCAAAATTTGACCATCATGAACTGAACCAAATAACCCGTGATTAGAACACACATGCAGATGCCCTGGCTTCCCTAGCCTCCGCTATTAATTCAGAGATTAAAAGGACAATTGAAGTGGGTTTCATCCCTAATCCAAGCATTAGCCCTTCGGAGGAAGTCCAGATCAATGTCATAGAGCCAGGCTCGAGTTGGATGGACTCCATTGCTGCATTCCTATCTTTCGAACAGCTCTCGTCAGATAAGAAAGAAGCGCACAAGTTGCGAACAAAGCCCTGCGATACTATCTGGATCCTCAAGGAAAACTTTACAAAACATCCCTCTCTGGCTCGTACCTCGAGTGCGTTCATCCGGATAAAGTCGAGGGACTCCTGACTGAAATACATGAAGGTAGCTGTGGTGCCCACTCTGGTAGGCGCTCTTTGGCCCATCGAGCTGTGACACAGAGGTATTATTGGCGACAATGAGAGCTGATGCCAAAAGTTACTTGAAGAAGTGTGAACAGTGCCAGAAATTTTCTCCCTTAACCCATCTGTCTGCTGAAGAGTTAAGCTCTATAACTAGTCCTTGGCCGTTTGCCCAATGGGGACTTGACATCGTCAAACCACTGCCTCGCACCCCCGGCAACAAGCGATTTTTGATTGCCGCAACAGATTATTTCACAAAATGGGTAGAAGCGGAGGCACTAACGCACATTCGAGATACTGATGTGAAGTATTTTGTATGGAGAAATATTATAACGTGATTTGGCATTCCAAGAGCACTCATTTCAGATAACGACACCCAGTTTGATTGCGGGGTCTAGCGAGAACTGTGCGGCAAGTATGGTATCCGGCCCTATTTCTCCACCCAGGCTTATCCACAGAGTAATGGCCAAGCTAAAGCCTCCAACAAAGCCATTTTGGACGGCATCAAGAAGAGGCTGGAGAAAGCTAAAGGCAGATGGGTCGAAGCCTCCAACTAAGTCTGCCCATTTTCTACCTGTTAAATCTATTTACAATGCTGACAAATTAGCCAATATTTATATGAATGAGATTGTGACATTGCATGGAGTGCTAGTATCTATTGTTTCTGACAGGGATTCAAAGTTTGTGTCAAGATTTGGCAGAGTTTGCAACAAGCTTTGGGGACAAAACTGAGGTTGAGTAGCGCCTATCACCCATTGTTGGGACCGGAACTTGTGCAAGAAACAATTGAAAACGTAAAGTTGATTCAGCAGAGACTGAAAATTGCACAGAGCCGGCAAAAGAGTTATGCAGATATTTGAAGAACAGACAGAGAATATGAAGTCAGGGACCATGTGTTTATAAAAGTAACCCTTATGAAAGGACAAACTCAATTTGGTGTTAAGGGCAAGCTGGTGCCAAGGTATGTTAGGCCACATGAAACTCTTGAAAAGATCAACCCAGAAACGTATCAGGTAGCCTTACCTCCGATAATGGAAAACATGCATAATATCTTTCATATCTCTATGCTTCAGAATTATCTAACAGATCCATTACATGTGATAGAGCCAACTCATGTACTTCTAAAGGATGATTATACCTATAAGCAAAGGCCAATGCAGATTGTGAACAATTGAATCAAAAGATTGAGAAATAAGAAAATTCCGTTGGTGAAGGGTGATTGGCAGAATCATGGAGGAACTTATGCAACTTGGGAGACGGAGGAAGATATGATGAAAATATATCCTGAACTGTTCCCTTTGGACCCGGTGTTCCTTCAAAACGAAGGTAAGTCGAGTTTAGAGGGCCAAACTCTTTTAAGGGGGAAAGACTGTAACAACCCTGACCTGTGATTAATATTAATTCATGATTTCATGTGCCTAATAAGTCACTAAGACCAAATTTTGGATTTTTTCAGCAAGTGTTGCATTATTTGTGTTTCTATCTGTTTATTATACGAATATATGTTTGAGGCTCTACTATATTTTGCGAATCGAAGGCCTTATCGGCATCCGATCACGAAATTGACTTGGTATATGTGTTATGTGGAATTTATAGAATTTTATGGTAGGTTTAATTGAAATTCGATTTGAACAATTAAATTAGAATAATTAATGTCAATGTAATTAACATAAGTCAATCTTAATTAAGCCACTTTAGTTAAGCCTATATAAAGCTATTTTGGACTCCCTTATTTTACTTTACACCCTCATTCCTTACTCCTTGAGCTCATAAACGTGAGAGGAAGAGAGAATTAGAGAGTGAAAGTTGATCTCAAGAGGCAAAAAGGGGGGAAAAATGCTAGGAAATTAAAGGGGAATTGGAGAATTGAGTTAGGATTCACTAAGAGCTCAAAGAATTGAAGACTTTAGGTAAGAAACCCAACCTTTAGTCTTAAAGTTGAGTTGATCCACCCATGAATTTAAGTGAATTGAGCTAGGAGATGTAAGAACCAAGCTTAAGAAGTAGGAAAGAAGACCAATTCAAACATGAATGTACATTTCATTACATTTGGAGCATGTTTACTATGAATCCTCTCATGCATGTCACAAATTGAGCTTAGTTGTAGAAATTCATCATGTTTTACACTCTCTCATTTCATTTGATCATTATTTAGAAACTTGAAGCTCAACAATTTCATGCATGTCATGTTTTTGGAGAATTCATGGAGTTAAGTTGAATTTATGAACAATTGGCATGCTTTTAGGCCTTGATTTTGTGAAAGGACCTTTAAATCATGATGTTTTGTGAATATCTAACTGTTTTTCAGAATTTTGGCCCAAGAGGATGAGTTTTGAAGTGTTTGGTTTGAGTTTGAAGCTTGGAGATCAAATCTAGGAATTCCAGAACTTGAATCTACGCTCGAGTGTAGGAGTTCACGCTCAAGCGAAGAAGTCTGAATGCGTGCACTTTTGCTCAAGCAACATCCTACCCGCTCGAGCATGAAATGCGTGTATCCAGAAGTTCATATGTTTTGCAGCACGCTCGAGTGAGGCCCTGAGTCTTACGCTCGAGCAGAGATCGAGCGTCCATCGAGCGTGAAAAATAAGTAACCAGTACTTTTTCAGAGTTTACAGGCCGCTCGAGCTAAAGAAGTCACGATCAAGCGAACCCTCACTTTTTGCATGTCCGCTCGAGCGAAAAAAGCCATGCTCGAGCGTGGACCCTGTTTTCCGCAATTTTGAAAAAAGTGTTTCAAATACATTTTTGCATCCTCATTCCATCCTAGGCATTCCTAAGCCATGATTAAGACACCACAATGAGGATAATGAGGTAGAAACACACAAAAACAAGAAAGGACTAAGTTATCATTTTCGGGTGTGTAATTCAGTATACGTTTGTTCTGTAATTGTGTAGGTCACGCACCTCAAGGAAGTTGAATTGTCCACTGGCAACAGTTGTTATCAGTGAGTAATAACTTAGTAAAGCTATGTTTAACTTTTTGTATTTTCTGTATATGAAATAAGATCTGCTGAAAGAAATGCCATGCTTTATACTATGAATGATTGTCCAACAATAACAAACATTGATGATATTTTGCCATGATTCAAGTATGTTACAAGTGATATGATGCTATGATTCAAGTATGCTACAAGTTCCTGGTACCGGAGGTTCCTTATGGAACTGATAAGTTATCTATACCCAGCTGGGGGTTCCTAAGTGGAACTAACAAGTTTACAAGTTCCCAATCCGAAGGTTCCTTATGGAATTGATAAGTTATCTATACCCGGCTGGAGGTTCGTAAGTGGAACTGACAAGTTTACAAGTTCCCAGACCGAAGGTTCCTTTATGGGACTGACAAGTTATCCTTACCCGGCTGAAGGTTCTTCTATAGAACTGACAAGTATGATTTAAGCCACTCTGTATGACATATATCAGCACTAACGGATGTAATACGTAAGATTAAGCATGAACTCCAATTTTTGTATACATGCTCAGAACGAGAATATGAATGTGAATTTCAGTTTCAGCCATAATTATGGAACATCATTCATTTACCCCTTTACTTTGTTATTATTTACTGGGCCTCCGCTCACTAATTATTTATTATGTATGTAGGTTAGCAGGCTCGCGATCAGGCTTAAGATGATGCCTGTGGTATTTTTGTGTCAGTCAGCCACCTTTTGTGCTTCACAATGAGGTTCTAGCTCAAGCCTTGTTTTGTGGCTATGTCAATATGGATGTATAACACTGTTTATTTTGTTTTATGAACAAGTTCTCCTATTGTATGTACTTGATAGTGACGTGTAAATACTGTACCTATGACGTCACTCGTATGTTTATAAAGTTTAAGATTTTCAGTTCCATGTATGTCTACACAGCTCGAGAGACTATGTATGTTTCTTCTTCTAATTACTTCCGCAACCCCTAATCTCAAGTCAAGTCTTAAGAGGACTTTCGGTAATCCAAGGATTACTGGTCGGTTACGACGCTAAACCTATAGGGGTGGGTTTGGGTCATGACAGAGTGGTATCAAAGCACGTGTTCTACCGCACACAAAGGTCCATACGAGCTTAGGATGTCCTAGTAAGAAGTAAGGGCATTCCATCTGCATGTGTGAGTGTGTGGTAATCCAAATCGATATGAAAATTTAATGTAAATCTTAAGTAAATGAATTAAAAGAAATGAATGAGATTATTCCTATGTTTATTATTATTTGGTCTCTCTATAGCAACATGGAGAATGCAAGGGGAAATAATATAAGTGAATCTTCAGAGGCTCGCATGAGCTGGATGGATCAGATGCTTGCAGGATTGACTGAAGCTATGATACAACAACAGAGGCAACAACCTTTGCCCCCTCCGCCTTTGCCGGTACAAGCTAAATCAGATAATAATGACGTAATCAATTTGACTTAGAAATTTATGAAGACGAAGCTGCCGACCTTCTTGGGTGGCATAAAACCTTTAAAGGCAGAAACCTGGTTGCTAGATGTGGAAAAGTAATTTGAAGTATTCCCTTGCTCCGCGACCCAGAAAGTGCTCTTGGCCACCTACACCTTAAAGGATGAAGCTCGAAGAAGGTGACCGTTAGCTCGAAATAACAACGGAGACATGATATAGGCACAGTTCAATGACATATTCTACAACAAGTATTTTCCCCAATGTTTCAGGGATCAGAAGGAGTCAGAATTTCAAGAACTTAAGCAAGGTAGGATGTCGATAGGTGAGTATGAAGCCAAATTCATCAAACTAGCTCAGTTTCCTCCACATATGGTGGATACTGACTACAAGAAAGCATGAAAATTTGAGGGCGAACTGGATCTAGAAATGTTTGACCGAGTAGGCATTTTAAAATTGCCTACCTATGTGGAAGTTTTGGACAGAGCAATAATGGCAGAGGCCACAATAGCAGGAATGAAACAAGCTAAAACACCAATAACAGAATGGAAAAGCAAAAGGCCTGGATCTAATTTTCAGAAGGGTCGTTCCTTCTTCATGAATAAAAAGCAAAATACTGGGTCTTCGCGTAGCTCAAGCCAGAGTGGCGGATCTATACCAGTCTGTTCAGAGTGTGGAGGGCGGCACCAAGGCATGTGTTAACATGCTTCGAGTGCATGCTTCCGATGTGGCAAAACCGATCACATGATTAGAGATTGTCCAATGAAATTTGACAATGTTAACCACCCAGCAGCAAGTCCAGCCGGATCTGTTCCTGTAACAAAGGCCAATACTAGAACAAAAGCCAGAGGTAACGCTGGAAATGAGACACTAAGGCAAGGAAGAGTGTTTGCACTCGTGCCTGGAGATGTACAGAATACCGAAACAGTGGTGTCAGGTATAATCCGTATCTATGCTTAGAATACTTATGTACTAATTGATTCTGGTTCTACACATTCATTTGTCTCCCATGCTTTTTCTTGAAAATAAACTAGACCGATAAAACCTGTGAAATGTTTGCTATCTGTGTCTACACCATCTGGGGGTTCTCTGATATGTGCTTATGTTTATCCGGCATGTGATGTCAAAATTGGTGATGTGACAATATATATGGACTTGCTATCTTTGAGCATTGATCATTTTGACTGTATTCTGTGTATGGATTGGTTGACTAAATATTGTGCTACTATTGATTGTGTGAACAAAACCGTCATGTTTAAACCACCTGGTATGCATGAGTTTACTTTCACTGGGAATGGGGTAGTTCCTCCACCATACTTGATTTCCTTCAAGAAAGCCAAGAAATTGTTAAGAAAAGGTTGTCGAGGTTACTTGTATTGTGCATTGACTGAATGCTTAGATAGTACCAGTGCAGAAACCATTCCTGTGGTTAGTGACTTTCCTGATATGTTTCCCAATGATCTACCCGGGGACTTAATCGATAGGAAAATTGAATTTACTATTAAAGTAACACATGGAACTCAACCTATCTCTAAGACTCCTTATAGAATGTCGACTACAGAATTGAAAGAGTTGAAGGTCCAACTCCAAGAACTCTTAGACAAAAAGTTTATCTGTCCAAGTACCTCACCTTGTGGTGCTCCGGTGTTGTTTGTTAAAAGGAAAGATGGATCTTTGATGCTATGTATTGACTACCGTGAGTTGAACAAAGTAACCGTCAAGAACAAGTACCCACTGCCCCGAATTGATGACCTGTTCGATCAACTTCACGGAGCCCAAGTGTTTTCTAAGATTGATCTTAGATCCGGGTATCACCAGTTGAGGGTCAAGGCAGAAGACGTAGGGAAGACCGTATGTAGAACTAGACACGAGAATTATGAATTCCTAGTCATGCCGTTTGGGATAACCAATGCACCTGCTTCCTTTATGGACCTTATGAATTGAGTGTTCAAACAATTTCTGGATGAATTTATTGTTATCGTTATTGAGGATATATTGATCTACTCAAAAAGCAGGGAAGAACATGAGATTCAATTGAGAACTGCCTTACAGATTCTGAGAGAAAAGAAATTATATGCAAAACTATCCAAATATGAATTCTAGCTGGACAGCGTAGCCTTTTTGGGCCATGTAATCAAGTGGGATGGTATATCAATGGACCCACAGAAAATTAAAGCCATTGTTGGCTGGCGAAGACTAACTAATGTGTCCGAACTTAGAAGCTTTCTAGGGCTTGCTAGTTACGACAGAAGATTTGTGAAAGATTTTTCGAAACTTGTCATGCCATTGACACAGTTGACCTAGAAAAATGTATCGTTTGATTGGAATGACCAACGAGAGATGGCCTTCCAAGAACTGAAGACGAGACTAGTAACTGCATCGATTTTGACTCTGCCCAATGGTACAGATGGGTTCCATATTTACAGCGATGTATCCTACAAAGGTTTGGGCTGTGTATTAATGCAAAATGGTAAGGTGATTGCCTATGCTTCTCGGCAACTTCGTCCTCGTGAAAAGAATTACCTGACTCATGATCTCGAACTGGCAACTGTGGTGTTTGCTTTGAAAATCTGGCATCACTACTTGAATGGAGTAACTTGTAAAATGTATACTGACCATAAAAGTTTGAAATATTTCTTCACCCAAAAAGAATTGAACATGAGATAGAGGACATGGTTAGAGCTAATCAAAGACTATGATTTACAAATTTTGTATTACCCAGGGAAAGCTAATACTATAGCAGATGCCTTGAGCCGAAAGTCAAAGGGAAGTCTGTCATGTTTGCTTACCGGTCAGAGAGAATTGTTGCATGACCAAGAAAAGAATAAGATTGAGGTTGTGATGCATGAACAAGGTGGAATTTTAGCCGCTATTTCAGCCCAGCCTGCAACTATTGAAGAAGTTAAGGAGAAGCAACCGCAGGATGAATTTCTAAAAAAGACCATCGATGAAATCAACACAAAGCCAAGGCTCGAATTTACACTTGAGAACAATGTACTGAAATTTCAAAATCGCCTTTGTGTACCAGATTGTTATGACTTGAGAAAACGTGTTATACCTGAAGCTCACAATTCGAAATTTGCCATGCATCCGAGGAACACGAAGATGTACCACGATTTGAAACAGAATTTCTGGTGGCCTGGAATGAAAAATTGTATTGCAGATTTTGTGGCTAGATGTTTACAGTGTCAATGAACTAAAGCAGAACATCAGCGACCCGCTGGTTTGCTACAACCACTTCCAATACCGAAATGGAAATGGGAGAACATTACCACAGACTTCATTGTGGGATTGTCTCGCTCTTCCCGAGGTATGGATTCTATTTGGGCCATTGTGGATCGTTTAACTAAGTTTGCCTATTTTCTACCTCTTAAATCTATTTACAATGCTGACAAATTGGCCAATATTTATATGAATGAGATTATGAGATTGCATGGGGTGCCAGTATCTATTGTATCTGGCAAGGATTCAAAGTTTGTGTCAAGATTTTGGCAGAGTTTGCAACAAGCTTTGGGGACAGAACTGAGGTTGAGTAGCACCTATCACCCACAGACAGATGGTCAAACTGAACGAACCAATCAAACTTTGGAAGATATGCTCAGAATGTATGTATTAGATTTCCAAGGAAATTGAGAGACCTATTTGCCATTGGCTTAGTTTGTGTGCAACAACAGCTACCATTCAAGCATCGAAATGGCTCCTTATGAAGCTTTGTATGGTAGGAAGTGCCGATCTCCAATTTGCTGGGCCGAAGTCGGCAACAGACCATTGTTGGGACTGGTACTTGTGCAAGAAACAATTGAAAACGTAAAGCTGATTCAGCAGAGGCTGAAAACTGCATAGAGCCGGCAAAAAAGTTATGCAGATATTTGAAGAAGAGACAAAGAATAAGAAGTTGGGGACCATGTGTTTATAAAAGGGACCCCTACGAAAGGTCAAACTTGGTTTGGTGTTAAGGGCAAGCTGGCGCCAAGGTATGTTGGACCATATAAGATTCTTGAAAAGATCAGCCCGGTAATGTATCGGGTAGCCTTACCTCCGGTAATGGAAAACATGCATAATGTCTTTCATATCTCTATGTTTTGGAATTATCTAACAGATTCATTACATGTGATAGAGCCAACTCATGTACTTCTAAAGGATGATTATACCTATAAGGAAAGGCCAATGCAAATTGTGAACCGCCGAATCAAAAGATTGAGAAACATGGAAATTCTATTGGTGAAGGTTGATTGGCAGAATCAGGGAGGAACTTATGCAACTTGGGAGACAGAGGAAGATATTTTGAAAAGATATCCTGAACTGTTCCCTTTGGACCCGGTGTTCCTCCAAAATGAAAGTAACTCAAGTTTGGAGGACCAAACTCTTTTAGGGGGGCAAGACTATAACAACCCCAACCTGTGATTAATGTTAATTCATTATTTCATGTGCCTAATAAGTCACTAAGATCAAATTTTGGATTTATTCCGTATGTGTTGCATTATTTTTGTTTCTATCTATTTATTATGGGAATATCTGTTTGAGGCTCTACTATTTTTTGCGAATCGAAGGCCATATCGACATCCGATCACGAAATTGATTTGGTATATGTGTTATGTGGAATTTATAGAATTTTATGATAGGTTTAATTGAAATTCGATTTGGAACAATTAAATTAGAATAAAATTTGGAAATTCCATAATTTTAATCTACGCTCGAGCGTAGGAGTTCGCGCTCGAGCGAAGAACTCTGAATGCGTGCACTTCTGCACGAGCGACATCATACCCGCTCGAGCGTGAAATGCATGTATCCAGAAGTTCATATGTTTTGCAACACGCTCGAGCGAGGGCCTGAATCTCACGCCCTAGCAGAGATCGAACGTCCGTCGAGCGTGAAAAATAAGTAACCAGTACTTTTTCAGAGTTTACAGTCCAGTCGAGCTAAGGAAGTCACGCTCAAGCGAACCTTCACTTTTTTCTTGTCCGCTTGAGCGAGGAAAGCCAAGCTCGAGCGTGGACCATGTTTTCAGCAAGTTTGGAAAAAGTGTTTCAAATATATTTTTGCATCCTCATTCCATCCTAGACATTCCTAGGCCATGATTAAGACACCATAATGAGGATAATGAGGCAGAAACACACCAAAACTAGAAAGGACTAAGTTATCATTTCCGGGTGTGTAATTCAGTAAACGTTCGTTCTGTAATTGTGCAGGTCACGCACCTCAAGGAAGTTGAATTGTCCACTTGCAACAGTTGTTATCAGTGAGTAATAACTCAGTAAAGCTATGTTTAATTTTTTGTATTTTCTGTATATGAAATAAGATCTGCTAAAAGAAATTCCATGCTTTATACTATGAATGATTGTCCAACAATAACAAACATTGATGATATTTTGCCATGATTCAAGTATGTTACAAGTGATATGATGCTATGATTCAAGTATGCTACAAGTTCCTAGTACCGGAGGTTCCTTATGGAACTGATAAGTTATCTATACCCGGCTGGGGGTTCCTAAGTGGAACTGACAAGTTTACAAGTTCCCAATCTGAAGGTTCCTTATGGACTTGATAAGTTATCTATACCCGGCTGGAGGTTTGTAAGTGGAACTGACAAGTTTACAAGTTCCCAGACCGGAGGTTCCTTTATGGGACTGACAAGTTATCCTTACCCGGCCGAAGGTTCTTCTATAGAACTGACAAGTATGATTTAAGCCACTCTGTATGAGATATATCAGCACTAACGGATGTAATACGTAAGATTAAGCATGAACTCCAATTTTTGTATACATGCTCAGAACGAGAATACGAATGTGAATTTCAGTTTCAGCCACAATTATGGGACATCAATCATTTACCCCTTTACTTTGTTATTATTTATTAGGCCTCCGCTCACTAATTATTTATTATGTATGTAGGTGAGCAGGCTCGTGATCAGGCTTAAGGTGATGCCTGGGGTATTTTTGTGTTAGTCAGCCACCTTTTGCGCTACACAAGGAGGTTCTAGATCAAGTCTTGTTTTAAGGCTGTGTCAATATGGATGTATAAGACTGTTTCTTTTATTTTATGAACAAGTTCTTCTTTTGTATGTACTTGATAGTGACGTGTAAATACTGTACCTATGACGTCACTCGTATGTTTATAAAGTTTAAGATTTTCAGTTCCATATATGTCTGCACAGCTCGATAGACTATGTATATTTCTTTATGTAATTACTTTCGCTGCCCCTAATCTCAAGTCAAGTCTTAAGAGGCCTTTGGTAATCCAAGGATTACTGGCCAGTTACGACGCTAAACCTATAGGGGCGGGTTTGGGTCGTGACAGAGTGGTATCAGAGCACATGTTCTACCGCACACACAGGGCCATACGAGCTTAGGATGTCCTAGTAAGAAGTAAGGGCATTCCATCTGCATGTGTGAGTGTGTGGTAATCCAAATGGATATGAAAACTTAATGTAATTCTGAGTAAATGAATTAAAAGAAATGAATGAGATTATTCCTATGTGTATTATTATTTGGTGTTTCTATAGCAACATTGAGAATGCAAGGGGAAATAATATAAGTGAATCTTCTGAGGCTCACATGAGCCGGATGGAACAGATGCTTCCAGCATTGACTGAAGCTATGATACAACAACAAAGACAACAACCGTTGTCCCCTTCACCTCTGCCGGTACAAGCTAAATCAGATAATAATGACGCAATCAATTTGACTCAGAAATTTATGAAGATGAAGCCCCCGACCTTCTTGGGTGGCATTGAACCATTAAAGGCAGAAACCTGGCTGCTAGAGATGGAAAAGTAATTCAAAGTATTCCCTTGCTCCGTGACCTAGAAAGTGCCCTTGGCCACCTACACCTTAAAGGATGAAGCCCAAAGATGGTGGCTGTTAGTTCAAAATAACAACGGAGACATGACATGGGCACAGTTCAATGAGATATTCTACAATAAGTATTTTTCCCAATGTTTCAAGGATCGGAAGGTGTCAGAGTTTCAAGAACTTAAGCAAGGTAGGATGTCGGTAGGTGAGTATGATGCCAAATTCACTGAACTAGCTCGGTTTGCTCCACATATGGTGGATACTGACTACAAGAAAGCATGAAAATTTAAGGGCGAACTGGATCTAGAAATGTTTGACCAAGTAGGCGTTTTGAAATTGCCTACCTATGTGAAAGTTTTGGACAGAGCAATAATGGCAGAGGCCACAATAGCAGGAATGAAACAAGCTAAAACACCAATAACAGAATGGAAAAGCAAAAGGCCTGGATCTAATTTTCAGAAGGGTCGTTCCTTCTTCATGAATAAAAAGCAAAATACTGGGTCTTCGCGTAGCTCAAGCCAGAGTGGCGGATCTATACCAGTCTGTTCAGAGTGTGGAGGGCGGCACCAAGGCATGTGTTAACATGCTTCGAGTGCATGCTTCCGATGTGGCAAAACCGATCACATGATTAGAGATTGTCCAATGAAATTTGACAATGTTAACCACCCAGCAGCAAGTCCAGCCGGATCTGTTCCTGTAACAAAGGCCAATACTAGAACAAAAGCCAGAGGTAACGCTGGAAATGAGACACTAAGGCAAGGAAGAGTGTTTGCACTCGTGCCTGGAGATGTACAGAATACCGAAACAGTGGTGTCAGGTATAATCCGTATCTATGCTTAGAATACTTATGTACTAATTGATTCTGGTTCTACACATTCATTTGTCTCCCATGCTTTTTCTTGAAAATAAACTAGACCGATAAAACCTGTGAAATGTTTGCTATCTGTGTCTACACCATCTGGGGGTTCTCTGATATGTGCTTATGTTTATCCGGCATGTGATGTCAAAATTGGTGATGTGACAATATATATGGACTTGCTATCTTTGAGCATTGATCATTTTGACTGTATTCTGTGTATGGATTGGTTGACTAAATATTGTGCTACTATTGATTGTGTGAACAAAACCGTCATGTTTAAACCACCTGGTATGCATGAGTTTACTTTCACTGGGAATGGGGTAGTTCCTCCACCATACTTGATTTCCTTCAAGAAAGCCAAGAAATTGTTAAGAAAAGGTTGTCGAGGTTACTTGTATTGTGCATTGACTGAATGCTTAGATAGTACCAGTGCAGAAACCATTCCTGTGGTTAGTGACTTTCCTGATATGTTTCCCAATGATCTACCCGGGGACTTAATCGATAGGAAAATTGAATTTACTATTAAAGTAACACATGGAACTCAACCTATCTCTAAGACTCCTTATAGAATGTCGACTACAGAATTGAAAGAGTTGAAGGTCCAACTCCAAGAACTCTTAGACAAAAAGTTTATCTGTCCAAGTACCTCACCTTGTGGTGCTCCGGTGTTGTTTGTTAAAAGGAAAGATGGATCTTTGATGCTATGTATTGACTACCGTGAGTTGAACAAAGTAACCGTCAAGAACAAGTACCCACTGCCCCGAATTGATGACCTGTTCGATCAACTTCACGGAGCCCAAGTGTTTTCTAAGATTGATCTTAGATCCGGGTATCACCAGTTGAGGGTCAAGGCAGAAGACGTAGGGAAGACCGTATGTAGAACTAGACACGAGAATTATGAATTCCTAGTCATGCCGTTTGGGATAACCAATGCACCTGCTTCCTTTATGGACCTTATGAATTGAGTGTTCAAACAATTTCTGGATGAATTTATTGTTATCGTTATTGAGGATATATTGATCTACTCAAAAAGCAGGGAAGAACATGAGATTCAATTGAGAACTGCCTTACAGATTCTGAGAGAAAAGAAATTATATGCAAAACTATCCAAATATGAATTCTAGCTGGACAGCGTAGCCTTTTTGGGCCATGTAATCAAGTGGGATGGTATATCAATGGACCCACAGAAAATTAAAGCCATTGTTGGCTGGCGAAGACTAACTAATGTGTCCGAACTTAGAAGCTTTCTAGGGCTTGCTAGTTACGACAGAAGATTTGTGAAAGATTTTTCGAAACTTGTCATGCCATTGACACAGTTGACCTAGAAAAATGTATCGTTTGATTGGAATGACCAACGAGAGATGGCCTTCCAAGAACTGAAGACGAGACTAGTAACTGCATCGATTTTGACTCTGCCCAATGGTACAGATGGGTTCCATATTTACAGCGATGTATCCTACAAAGGTTTGGGCTGTGTATTAATGCAAAATGGTAAGGTGATTGCCTATGCTTCTCGGCAACTTCGTCCTCGTGAAAAGAATTACCTGACTCATGATCTCGAACTGGCAACTGTGGTGTTTGCTTTGAAAATCTGGCATCACTACTTGAATGGAGTAACTTGTAAAATGTATACTGACCATAAAAGTTTGAAATATTTCTTCACCCAAAAAGAATTGAACATGAGATAGAGGACATGGTTAGAGCTAATCAAAGACTATGATTTACAAATTTTGTATTACCCGGGGAAAGCTAATACTATAGCAGATGCCTTGAGCCGAAAGTCAAAGGGAAGTCTGTCATGTTTGCTTACCGGTCAGAGAGAATTGTTGCATGACCAAGAAAAGAATAAGATTGAGGTTGTGATGCATGAACAAGGTGGAATTTTAGCCGCTATTTCAGCCCAGCCTGCAACTATTGAAGAAGTTAAGGAGAAGCAACCGCAGGATGAATTTCTAAAAAAGACCATCGATGAAATCAACACAAAGCCAAGGCTCGAATTTACACTTGAGAACAATGTACTGAAATTTCAAAATCGCCTTTGTGTACCAGATTGTTATGACTTGAGAAAACGTGTTATACCTGAAGCTCACAATTCAAAATTTGCCATGCATCCGAGGAACACGAAGATGTACCACGATTTGAAACAGAATTTCTGGTGGCCTGGAATGAAAAATTGTATTGCAGATTTTGTGGCTAGATGTTTACAGTGTCAATGAACTAAAGCAGAACATCAGCGACCCGCTGGTTTGCTACAACCACTTCCAATACCGAAATGGAAATGGGAGAACATTACCACAGACTTCATTGTGGGATTGTCTCGCTCTTCCCGAGGTATGGATTCTATTTGGGCCATTGTGGATCGTTTAACTAAGTTTGCCTATTTTCTACCTCTTAAATCTATTTACAATGCTGACAAATTGGCCAATATTTATATGAATGAGATTATGAGATTGCATGGGGTGCCAGTATCTATTGTATCTGGCAAGGATTCAAAGTTTGTGTCAAGATTTTGGCAGAGTTTGCAACAAGCTTTGGGGACAGAACTGAGGTTGAGTAGCACCTATCACCCACAGACAGATGGTCAAACTGAACGAACCAATCAAACTTTGGAAGATATGCTCAGAATGTATGTATTAGATTTCCAAGGAAATTGAGAGACCTATTTGCCATTGGCTTAGTTTGTGTGCAACAACAGCTACCATTCAAGCATCGAAATGGCTCCTTATGAAGCTTTGTATGGTAGGAAGTGCCGATCTCCAATTTGCTGGGCCGAAGTCGGCAACAGACCATTGTTGGGACTGGTACTTGTGCAAGAAACAATTGAAAACGTAAAGCTGATTCAGCAGAGGCTGAAAACTGCATAGAGCCGGCAAAAAAGTTATGCAGATATTTGAAGAAGAGACAAAGAATAAGAAGTTGGGGACCATGTGTTTATAAAAGGGACCCCTACGAAAGGTCAAACTTGGTTTGGTGTTAAGGGCAAGCTGGCGCCAAGGTATGTTGGACCATATAAGATTCTTGAAAAGATCAGCCCGGTAATGTATCGGGTAGCCTTACCTCCGGTAATGGAAAACATGCATAATGTCTTTCATATCTCTATGTTTTGGAATTATCTAACAGATTCATTACATGTGATAGAGCCAACTCATGTACTTCTAAAGGATGATTATACCTATAAGGAAAGGCCAATGCAAATTGTGAACCGCCGAATCAAAAGATTGAGAAACATGGAAATTCTATTGGTGAAGGTTGATTGGCAGAATCAGGGAGGAACTTATGCAACTTGGGAGACAGAGGAAGATATTTTGAAAAGATATCCTGAACTGTTCCCTTTGGACCCGGTGTTCCTCCAAAATGAAAGTAACTCAAGTTTGGAGGACCAAACTCTTTTAGGGGGGCAAGACTATAACAACCCCAACCTGTGATTAATGTTAATTCATTATTTCATGTGCCTAATAAGTCACTAAGATCAAATTTTGGATTTATTCCGTATGTGTTGCATTATTTTTGTTTCTATCTATTTATTATGGGAATATCTGTTTGAGGCTCTACTATTTTTTGCGAATCGAAGGCCATATCGACATCCGATCACGAAATTGATTTGGTATATGTGTTATGTGGAATTTATAGAATTTTATGATAGGTTTAATTGAAATTCGATTTGGAACAATTAAATTAGAATAAAATTTGGAAATTCCATAATTTTAATCTACGCTCGAGCGTAGGAGTTCGCGCTCGAGCGAAGAACTCTGAATGCGTGCACTTCTGCACGAGCGACATCATACCCGCTCGAGCGTGAAATGCATGTATCCAGAAGTTCATATGTTTTGCAACACGCTCGAGCGAGGGCCTGAATCTCACGCCCTAGCAGAGATCGAACGTCCGTCGAGCGTGAAAAATAAGTAACCAGTACTTTTTCAGAGTTTACAGTCCAGTCGAGCTAAGGAAGTCACGCTCGAGCGAACCTTCACTTTTTTCTTGTCCGCTTGAGCGAGGAAAGCCAAGCTCGAGCGTGGACCATGTTTTCAGCAAGTTTGGAAAAAGTGTTTCAAATATATTTTTGCATCCTCATTCCATCCTAGACATTCCTAGGCCATGATTAAGACACCATAATGAGGATAATGAGGCAGAAACACACCAAAACTAGAAAGGACTAAGTTATCATTTCCGGGTGTGTAATTCAGTAAACGTTCGTTCTGTAATTGTGCAGGTCACGCACCTCAAGGAAGTTGAATTGTCCACTTGCAACAGTTGTTATCAGTGAATTAATAACTTAGTAAAGCTATGTTTAACTTTTTGTATTTTCTGTATATGAAATAAGATCTGCTAAAAGAAATTCCATGCTTTATACTATGAATGATTGTCCAACAATAACAAACATTGATGATATTTTGCCATGATTCAAGTATGTTACAAGTGATATGATGCTATGATTCAAGTATGCTACAAGTTCCTAGTACCGGAGGTTCCTTATGGAACTGATAAGTTATCTATACCCGGCTGGGGGTTCCTAAGTGGAACTGACAAGTTTACAAGTTCCCAATCTGAAGGTTCCTTATGGACTTGATAAGTTATCTATACCCGGCTGGAGGTTTGTAAGTGGAACTGACAAGTTTACAAGTTCCCAGACCGGAGGTTCCTTTATGGGACTGACAAGTTATCCTTACCCGGCCAAAGGTTCTTCTATAGAACTGACAAGTATGATTTAAGCCACTCTGTATGAGATATATCAGCACTAACGGATGTAATACGTAAGATTAAGCATGAACTCCAATTTTTGTATACATGCTCAGAACGAGAATACGAATGTGAATTTCAGTTTCAGCCACAATTATGGGACATCAATCATTTACCCCTTTACTTTGTTATTATTTATTAGGCCTCCGCTCACTAATTATTTATTATGTATGTAGGTGAGCAGGCTCGTGATCAGGCTTAAGATGATGCCTGGGGTATTTTTGTGTTAGTCAGCCACCTTTTGCGCTTCACAAGGAGGTTCTAGATCAAGTCTTGTTTTAAGGCTGTGTCAATATGGATGTATAAGACTGTTTCTTTTATTTTATGAACAAGTTCTTCTTTTGTATGTACTTGATAGTGACGTGTAAATACTGTACCTATGACGTCACTCGTATGTTTATAAAGTTTAAGATTTTCAGTTCCATATATGTCTGCACAGCTCGATAGACTATGTATATTTCTTTATGTAATTACTTTCGCTGCCCCTAATCTCAAGTCAAGTCTTAAGAGGCCTTTGGTAATCCAAGGATTATTGGCCAGTTATGACGCTAAACCTATAGGGGCGGGTTTGGGTCGTGACAGAGTGGTATCAGAGCACATGTTCTACCGCACACACAGGGCCATACGAGCTTAGGATGTCCTAGTAAGAAGTAAGGGCATTCCATCTGCATGTGTGAGTGTGTGGTAATCCAAATGGATATGAAAACTTAATGTAATTCTGAGTAAATGAATTAAAAGAAATGAATGAGATTATTCCTATGTGTATTATTATTTGGTCTCTCTATAGCAACATGGAGAATGCAAGGGGAAATAATATAAGTGAATCTTCAGAGGCTCGCATGAGTCGGATGGATCAGATGCTTGCAGGATTGACTGAAGCTATGATACAACAACAGAGGCAACAACCTTTGCCCCCTCCGCCTTTGCCGGTACAAGCTAAATCAGATAATAATGACGTAATCAATTTGACTTAGAAATTTATGAAGACGAAGCTGCCGACCTTCTTGGGTGGCATAAAACCTTTAAAGGCAGAAACCTGGTTGCTAGATGTGGAAAAGTAATTTGAAGTATTCCCTTGCTCCGCGACCCAGAAAGTGCTCTTGGCCACCTACACCTTAAAGGATGAAGCTCGAAGAAGGTGACCGTTAGCTCGAAATAACAACGGAGACATGATATAGGCACAGTTCAATGACATATTCTACAACAAGTATTTTCCCCAATGTTTCAGGGATCAGAAGGAGTCAGAATTTCAAGAACTTAAGCAAGGTAGGATGTCGGTAGGTGAGTATGAAGCCAAATTCATCAAACTAGCTCAGTTTCCTCCACATATGGTGGATACTGACTACAAGAAAGCATGAAAATTTGAGGGCGAACTGGATCTAGAAATGTTTGACCGAGTAGGCATTTTAAAATTGCCTACCTATGTGGAAGTTTTGGACAGAGCAATAATGGCAGAGGCCACAATAGCAGGAATGAAACAAGCTAAAACACCAATAACAGAATGGAAAAGCAAAAGGCCTGGATCTAATTTTCAGAAGGGTCGTTCCTTCTTCATGAATAAAAAGCAAAATACTGGGTCTTCGCGTAGCTCAAGCCAGAGTGGCGGATCTATACCAGTCTATTCAGAGTGTGGAGGGCGGCACCAAGGCATGTGTTAACATGCTTCGAGTGCATGCTTCCGATGTGGCAAAACCGATCACATGATTAGAGATTGTCCAATGAAATTTGACAATGTTAACCACCCAGCAGCAAGTCCAGCCGGATCTGTTCCTGTAACAAAGGCCAATACTAGAACAAAAGCTAGAGGTAACGCTGGAAATGAGACACTAAGGCAAGGAAGAGTGTTTGCACTCGTGCCTGGAGATGTACAGAATACCGAAACAGTGGTGTCAGGTATAATCCGTATCTATGCTTAGAATACTTATGTACTAATTGATTCTGGTTCTACACATTCATTTGTCTCCCATGCTTTTTCTTGAAAATAAACTAGACCGATAAAACCTGTGAAATGTTTGCTAGCTGTGTCTACACCATCTGGGGGTTCTCTGATATGTGCTTATGTTTATCCGGCATGTGATGTCAAAATTGGTGATGTGACAATATATATGGACTTGCTATCTTTGAGCATTGATCATTTTGACTGTATTCTGTGTATGGATTGGTTGACTAAATATTGTGCTACTATTGATTGTGTGAACAAAACCGTCATGTTTAAACCACCTGGTATGCATGAGTTTACTTTCACTGGGAATGGGGTAGTTCCTCCACCATACTTGATTTCCTTCAAGAAAGCCAAGAAATTGTTAAGAAAAGGTTGTCGAGGTTACTTGTATTGTGCATTGACTGAATGCTTAGATAGTACCAGTGCAGAAACCATTCCTGTGGTTAGTGACTTTCCTGATATGTTTCCCAATGATCTACCCGGGGACTTAATCGATAGGAAAATTGAATTTACTATTGAAGTAACACCTGGAACTCAGCCTACCCCCAAGACTCCTTATAGAATGTCGACTACAGAATTGAAAGAGTTGAAAGTCCAACTCTAAGAACTCTTAGACAAAAAGTTTATCTGTCCAAGTACCTCACCTTGTGGTGCTCCGATGTTATTTGTTAAAAAGAAAGATGGATCTTTGATGCTAGGTATTGACTACCGTGAGTTGAACAAAGTAACCGTCAAGAACAAGTACCCACTGCCCCGAATTGATAACCTGTTTGATCAACTTTAGGGAGCCCAAGTGTTTTCTAAGATTGACCTTAGATCCGGGTATCAACAGTTGAGGGTCAAGGTAGAAGACGTAGAGAAGACCGCATTCAGAACTAGACACGAGCATTATGAATTCCTCGTCATGCCGTTTGGGATAACCAATGCACCTGCTACCTTTATGGACCTTATGAATAGAGTGTTCAAACAATTTCTAGATGAATTTATTGTTATCGTTATTGATGATATATTGATCTACTCAAAAAGCAAGGAAGAACATGAGATTCATTTGAGAGCTGCCTTACAGATTCTGAGAGAAAAGAAATTATATGCAAAACTATCCAAATGTGAATTTTGGCTGGACAGCGTAGCCTTTTTGGGCCATGTAATCAACCGGGATGGTATATCGGTGGACCTACAGAAAATTGAAGCCATTGTTGGCTGGCGAAGACCAACCAATGTGTCTGAAGTTAGAAGCTTTCTGGGGCTTACTGGTTACTACAGAAGATTTGTGAAAGATTTTTCGAAACTTGCCACGCCATTGACATAGTTGACTTAGAAAATTGTATCATTTGATTGGAATGACCAACAAAAGGCGGCCTTCCAAGAACTGAAGACGAGACTAGTAACTGCATCGATTTTGACTCTGCCCAATGGTACAGATGGGTTCCAGATTTATAGTGATGCATCCTACAAAGGTTTGGGCTGTGTATTACTGCAAAATGGTAAGGTGATTGCCTATGCTTCTCGGCAACTTCGTCCTCGTAAAAAAAATTACCCGACTCATAATCTCAAACTGGCAACTGTGGTGTTTGCTTTGAAAATCTGGCATCACTACTTGAATGGAGTAACTTGTGAAATGTATACTGACCATAAAAGTTTGAAATATTTCTTCACCTAAAAAGAATTGAACATGAGATAGAGGAGATGGTTAGAGCTAATCAAAGCCTATGATTTACAAATTTTGTATTACCCGAGGAAAGCTAATACTGTAGCAGATGCCTTGAGCCGAAAGTCAAAGGGAAGTCTGTCATGTTTGCTTACCCGTAAGAGAGAATTGTTGTATGACCTGGAAAAGAATGAGATTGAGGTTGTGATGCATGAACAAAGTGGAATTTTATCCTCTATTTCAGCTTAGCCTGCAACCACTGAAGAAGTTAAGAAGAAGCAACTGCAGGATGAATTTCTTAAAAAGATCATGGATGAAATTGACTCAAAGCCAAGGCTCGGATTTATACTTGAGAATAATGTACTGAAATTTCAAAATCGCCTTCGTGTACCAGATTGTTATGACTTGAGAAAACATGTTATGTCTGAAGCTCACAATTCAAAATTTGCCATGCATCCGGGGAACACAAAGATGTACCACAATTTCAAACAGAATTTCTAATGGCCTAGAATGAAAAATTGTATTGCAGATTTTGTGGCTAGATGTTTACAGTGTCAACGAACTAAAGCAGAACATCAGCGACCCGCTGGCTTGCTACAACCACTTCCAATACCGAAATGGAAATGGGAGCACATTACCATGGACTTCATTGTGGGATTGCCTCGCTCTTCCTGAGGTATGGATTCTACTTGGGTCATTGTGGATCGTTTAACTAAGTCCGCCCATTTTCTACCTGTTAAATCTATTTACAATGCTGACAAATTGGCCAATATTTATATGAATGAGATTGTGAGATTGCATGGGGTGCCAGTATCTATTATATCTAACAAGGATTCAAAGTTTGTGTCAAGATTTTGGCAGAGTTTGCAACAAGCTTTGGGGATAGAACTGAGGTTGAGTAGCACCTATCACCCACAGACAGATGGTCAAACTGAACGAACCAATCAAACTTTGGAAGATATACTTAGAATGTGTGTATTAGATTTCCAAGGAAATTGAGAGACCTATTTTCCATTGGCTTAGTTTGTGTACAACAACAACTACCATGCAAGCATCGGAATGGCTCCTTATGAAGCTTTGTATAGTAGGAAATTCTAATCTCTGATTTGCTGGGCCGAAGTAGGAGACAGACCATTGTTCGGATTGGTACTTGTGCAAGAAACAATTGAAAACATAAAGCTGATTTAGCAGAGACTGAAAACTGCATAGATCCGGCAAAAGAGTTATGCAGATATTTGAAGAAGAGACAGAGAATATGAAGTTGGGGACCATGTGTTTATAAAAGTGACCCCTATGAAAGGGCAAACTCAGTTTGGTGTTAAGGGCAAGCTGGCGCCAAGGTATGTTAGGCCATATGAGATTCTTGAAAAGATCAACCCGGTAATGTATCGGGTAGCCTTACCTCCGGTAATGGAAAACATGCATAATGTCTTTCATATCTCTATGCTTCGGAATTATCTGACAGATCCATTACATGTGATAGAGCCAACTCATGTACTTCTAAAGGATGATTATACCTATAAGGAAAAGCCAATGTAGATTGTGAACCGCCAAATCAAAAGATTGAGAAACAAGAAAATTCCATTGGTGAAGGTTGATTGGCAAAATCATGGAGGAACTTATGCAACTTGGGAGACGGAGGAAGATATGATGAAAAGATATCCTAAACTATTCCCTTTGGACTGAGTGTTCCTCCAAAATGAAGGTAACTTGAGTTTGAAGGACCAAACTCTTTTAAGGGGGGAAGACTGTAACAACCCCGACCTATGATTAATGTCAATTCATGATTTCATGTGCCCAATAAGTCACTAAGATCAAATTTTGGATTTATTCCATATGTGTTGCATTATTTGTGTTTCTATCTGTTTATTGTAGGAATATCTGTTTAAGGCTCTACTATATTTTGCAAATCGAAGGCCTCATCGGCATCCGATCATGAAATTGACTTGGTATATGTGTTATGTGGAATTTATAGAATTTTATGGTAGGTTTAATTGAAATTCGATTTGGAACGATTAAATTAGAATAATTAATGTCAATGTGATTAACCTAAGTCAATCTTAATTAAGCCACTTTAGTTAAGCCTATATAAAGCTATTTTGGATTCCCTTATTTTACTTTACACCCTCATTCCCTACTTCTTGTGCACATAAACGTGAGAGGAAGAGAGAATTAGAGAGTGAGAGTTGATCTCAACAGGCAAAAAGGGAAGAATTGCTAGGAAATTAAAGGGAAATTGGAGAATTGAGTTAGGATTCACTAAGAGCTCAAAGAATTGAAGACTTCAGGTAAGAAACTAAACTGTTAGTCTTGAAGTTGAGTTGATTCACCCATGAATTTAAGTGAATTGAGCTTGGAGATGTAAGAACCAAGCTTAAGAAGTAGGAAGGAAGACCAATTCAAACATGCATGTACATTTCATTACATTTGGAGCATGTTTACTAGGAATTCTCTCATGCATGTCACAAATTGAGCTTAGTTGGAGAAATTCATCATGTTTTACACCCTCTCATTTCATTTGATCGTGATTTAGAAACTTGAAGCTCAATCATTTCATGCATGTCATGTTTTTGGAGAATTCATGGTGTTAAGTTGAATTTGTGAACAATTGGCATGCTTTTGTGCCTTGATTTCATGAAAGGTTTTTTTAATCATGATGTTTTGTGAATATCTAACTGTTTTTTAGAATTTTGGCCCAAGAGGATGAGTTTTGAAGTGTTTGGTTTGAGTTTGAAGCTTGGAGATCAATTCTAGAAATTCCAGAATTTGAATCTACGCTTGAGTGTAGGAGTTCACGCTCAAGCAAAGAACTCTGAATGCGTGCACTTCTGCTCAAGCGACATCATGCCCACTCAAGCATGAAATGCATGTATCCAGAAGTTCATATGTTTTGCTGCACGCTCGAGTGAGGGCTTAAGTCTCACACTCAAACGGAGATCGAGCGTCCGTCGTGCGTGAAAAATAAGCAACGAATACTCTTTCAGAATTTACAGTCCACTTGAGCTAAGAAAGTCACACTCGAGTGAACCCTCACTTTTTGCATGTCCGCTCGAGCGAGGAAAGCCACGCTCGAGCGTGGACCTTGTTTTCAGCAAGTTTGGAAAAAGTGTTTCAAATACATTTTTGCATCCTCATTCCATCCTAGGCATTCCTAGGCCATGATTAAGACACCATAATGAGGATAATGAGGTAGAAACACACCAAAACAAGAAAGGACTAAGTTATCACTTTCGGGTGTGTAATTCAATATACGTTCGTTCTGTAATTGTGTAGGTCATGCACCTTAAGGAAGTTGAATTGTCCACTTGCTGCAGTTGTTATTAGTGACTAATAACTTAGTAAAGCTATGTTCAACTTTATTTATTTTTTATATACGAATTAAGATCTGCTGAAAGAAATGCCATGCTTTATACTACGAATGATTGTCCGACAATAACAAACATTGATGATATTATGCCATGATTCAAGTATGTTACAAGTGATGTTATGCTATGATTCAAGTATGCTACAAGTTCCCGGTACCGAAGGTTCCTTATGGAACTAATAAGTTATCTATACTCGGCTGGAGGTTCTTAAGTGGAACTGACAAGTTTACAAGTTCCCACTCCAGAGGTTTCTTATGGAACTGATAAGTTATCTATACCTGGCTGGAGGTTCCTAAATGGAACTGACAAGTTTACAGGTTCCCAGACCGGAGGTTCCTTCATGAGACTGACAAGTTATCCTTACCCGCCGGAGGTTCTTCTATAGAATTGAAAAGTATGATTTAAGCCACTCTGCATGAGATATATCGGCACTAACGGATGTAATACGTAAGATTAAGCATGAACTCCAATTTTTGTATACATGCTCAGAATGAGAATACGAATGTGAATTTCAGTTTCAGCCATAATTATGGGACATCCTTCATTCACCCCTTTACTTTGTTATTATTCACTGGGCCTCCGCTCACTAATTATTTATTATGTATGTAGGTGTGCAGGCTCCTGATTAGGCTTAAGATGATGCCTGGGGTATTTTTGTGTTTGTCAGCCACCTTTTGCGCCTCGCGAGGAGGTTCTAGATCAAGTCTTATTTTGTGGCTGTGTCAATATGGATGTATAAGACTGTTTCTTTTGTTTTATGAACAAGTTCTCCTTTTGTATGTACTTGATAGTGATGTGTAAATACTGTACCTATGATGTCACTCGTATGTTTATAAAGTTTAAGATTTTCAATTCCATGTATGTCTGCACAGCTCGATGGACTATATGTATTTCTTTATGTAATTACTTCCGCAGCCCCTAATCTCAAGTCAAGTCTTAGGAGGCCTTTGGTAATCCAAAGATTACTAGCCGGTTATAACACTAAACCTATAGGAGCAGGTTTGGGTCGTGACAAACACAAAAATACAAACTTTCCATACTCATTCCCAAGCCCAAATCCTTGCAAACTAACTAAAAAATATGGTATACTAACACGATTTAAGTGTAATTTCACTTCAAACACATCAATCTTGTTTTAACATCAAATTCATGGCCTCATCTTTTTCATACATTCATAATTTACATAATCAGGCTTTAAACACATATAGACATGATGAATCTTCTAACAAATCTTGGTTATATGAACCATCTAGAGTTTATTTCATGCATAAATCACAAGATTGAGCTCAAATCACACAAAGTTGAGGAGATTTCTTGAATTTAGTTCAAACCATTACACATCCAAAACCCTAACTCAAAATTCCAAATTTCCTCTTGATTTCAAGCAAAGAATGAGCTATATACAAAGATTCTAAGTAGATTTCCATATCTTAGCTCAACTCGAGGGTTTGCCCCTTAAATCTCTTTCAAATCCCAGCTTCTCATCTTCTTCTATCTCTAACTCACTCTCTAGCCAAGGCTCTCTACTAAGATGAACTCAAAAGCTAGATTTGTACATATATATATATATATATTAGGCTAATTAAAACATTACGAATCATAATTTTATTAAATTTCACTGTATGCTCTAAAAATCATGCTAAACACAGATATGAAGTCGGTTTTGGTTTCTGGCGCCTCTAAGGCTTTCAATTTCAGTTCAAAGTTGTGATTGCAATAGATGGTCCTACATTCAACAGATATAATCCCATAATCACATAATTCACACACACTTAAACTTGCAAATTCATATCAAACACATAATCACATGCATAATTAAGCATAATATGGTTTGAGTTATCATAGGGATAGAATTGTGGATCTCAGATCTGAGCGATATTGCTGACAACGACGGTGAGAGAAGATAGATGTGTTGGGAGAGAAGATGAGAGAGACACGGGGATGTGCTGGTAGTTGTTGTTGTTGTTACTGATTTTAACAGATATTGGCTTTCTTCTTCTTTTTCTTTTTTGGATCTGGTTTGTTATTGTTGTTGTTGATCTGATTAATTTTTTCTTTCTTTCTTTGTTATTGTTGTTGTTGCTATTGTTGATGATTCTAACAGATAGTGGTAGA
Organism: Camellia sinensis; assembly: GCF_055761805.1. Taxonomy (NCBI): domain Eukaryota; kingdom Viridiplantae; phylum Streptophyta; class Magnoliopsida; order Ericales; family Theaceae; genus Camellia; species Camellia sinensis. The sequence continues at coordinate 126,901,563 of NC_138974.1, forward strand.
AAATATATGTGTTGTTATTAAATAAACAGATCTGTTTGTGTCTCCACCTTGATCTGTTTGTGTCTCTGTATCTGTTCAAAAAATTAAAATAACAAAGACGTGTTCAAAATTTGAACAAATAGTGGCTTTGGTGTATTTTAATAAAAAAAGATTTGAACAAATAAATAGAATTCAGTGAAAAAAATTGAATAGATAAGAATATTTGGACAGATAGATTTAAACAAATAAGCAAAAAAATTGAACAAATAATAAAATTTGAACAGATATTTGAACAGATAAGGGAAAAAATCGAATAGATAGTCAAAAAATTAAACAGTCAAAAAAAATTACTTGAACAAATAGTTAAAAAAATTCAACAAATAACTAAGTGATAAAATGGAGGGGGGAAAATGTCCTCCAAAACAACATCAGGACTTCTCAACCAATTATTTTACAAAGACTAGATCTCTCACCAACAAAAAATATCCACTGAAACTAATGTCTTGAACAATTGTTAGATTGGACTTTTCAACAATTTTCTCTAAATAAAATTATTTGTTAAAGTATATGTTATGTGACAAAAAGTGACAAAAGTGAAACTCATTTTATGTGTTGATGTTTGTTAATGTTAAAGAGTAAATGTGTGTTACGATGGGTGCGTTAAGATATATATTAAGATAAATATATATATTTAGATGTATATATATATATATATATAATACCAAACTAATCAATCCTCTCCACCACCGCCCACCACTCCCTTCACCTCTCACCACTTATCAAATTAATGAAACAACAAATCAATTTGACCCCCCCCAAAAAAAAAAAAAAAAAAAAAGCCAAACAAACAAACAAAAAACGGAGGTGGTTAACTACATAGGAGATTTTATAAATTTATAATCTAAAAAAGAAACAACAAATAAATTTCGGTTTGATGAATTCAAGAGCTTTCTGAAGCTTCCACTAATGAAAGAGTTTGTTGGGCGTATGGTCCGACGGGATTTGAAGATGGGTTTGTATTGGGCGTTCTCTCTCTCTCTCTCTCTCTCTCTCTCTCTCTCTCTCTCTCTCTCAAGAAAGTGGCTGCGTTGGACATGGATTTATAATAAGTATAGAATTTGGGTTTTGACAGTGGGTTTGTGATGATATTAGAGGTGGGTTTTAAATTGTTTTGAAGGGATGGATTTAATAGAGTTAGAACAGTATAGTAGCAATACAACAATACAATTGCAGAAGAAACATGTTTTATATTCATGGTGGTAGGTGTAGTGGGAAAGTAAATAAATAAATAAAAGATATTAAAATAGTCCAACAATCCCCCACTCATTTTAATATCAACAAGGACAAAAGAGATTACCAAACAAAGATAGACTAGTATGCATCATGAAGGTGTACTCTACATTGAACCTTCATTAGTGAAACAACAACCTCTACTCCAGAGTCAGTAGTGGTCTCAGATTTGAACTATGACTGTTTAGGGGAAATAAAGTATTACTGCTCACACATAATAGTCCAGGTGTTTACATGAGCTTTAATAGCCAGCACATTACGGCCTTGTGCTTATCCTAGTTTTCATGAGCATATATGAGAATAAGCATTGTTCTCATAGAAAACGGCCCCACTTTCATGCTCACATAGGTGAAATCTGTCAAGGATGTTCCTGTAATTGACACACCCCACTCAACAAGAGCTACAGAATTTCATTAAGAGTATAAAAACTCAACACTCCAACATTACAGGACAAATGCATTTACATCATAGGGATGGATAACAAAATATTAAAAAGGGCATTTTTTACAACCATCATATGATTCGTTCTTCCCATTGAACCTAGTTACGAGGACTCTGGTCCCTAGGTTGGGTATCCTCATACATGGTTTATGATTTTATAAGCTTCAAACCCATCCTCCTCGATGTATTCCAGACCTTATCCCTCGCCAAGGCCTTGGTTAACGGATCCGCAAGATTATCACAAGATTTTACATAATTCACAATTATGATGCTATTACTCAAATAGGATCTCACATTACTGTGTTTCCTTGGAACATGTCTGGATTTACCATTATAAAAATGGTTGTTCACTCTACCAATAGCAGCAGTGTTATCACTACGAATTAACACAGGAGGAATTGGTTTTTCCCAAAAAGGGATTTCATATAACAAATCTCTCAACCAATTCGCTTCCTCACTTGCTGAAGCTAACGCTATAAGCTCATCTTCTATTGTAGAATTAGCAATTATAGTCTGTTTTTTAGACTTCCAACATATAACACCACCACCCAAGGTAAAAATAAAACCCGAGGTAGAGAGAGAATCACTTGACAAAGTGTTCCAAGCGGTATCAATATATCTCTCAAGTACCACAGGATACTTGTTATAAAATAAACCATAATTTTTGTTACCAGATAAATATCTCATAATTCTTCCCATGGCTAGCCAATGATCCCGACTTAGCTTGCTAGTAAACCTGCTAAGTACTCCAATAGCATATGCAATGTCAGGTCTAGTACAGTCAGTAGCATATCTCAAACTACCAATCATGCTAGCTTATTCCTTTTGATTAATCACTTCTTTTTCATTTGTTACAATAGATAAATGTATGCTTGCATCAAAAGGAGTGGCAACATGTTTACAGTCTAGAAAGTTATATTTCTTTAAAAAAATTTCAACATAATGCAATTGATCAAGAAAAATGCCATCATTAGTCTTGGTAATTTTAATTCCTAAAATAAAATTAGCTTCACTAAGATCTTTCATATCAAAGTGGCTATTGGGCATATTTTTAGTCTCATTTATAATATACAAATTAGAGCCAAAGATAATTAGATCATCCACATATAGGCTAATAATCACAAGTACATTCTCACAAGTTTTATAATATATGCACTTATCACATTCATTAGTCTTATAGTCATTCTCAAGCATGTAGAAATCAAATTTCTTATGCCACTATTTAGGAGCTTGTTTTAAACCATAAAGGGATTTAGTTAGCTTACACACCTTGCTTTCTTGGCCAGGCTCCACAAAACCTTCGGGTTGGTTCATGTAAATATCATCATCTAGATCTCCATTTAAAAATGTTGTTTTCACATCCATTTGATGAATTTTTAAATCATGAATTATAGCCACTGCTATCAACAGTCTAATGGATGTAATTCTAGTAACTGGAGAAAAAGTATCAAAGAAATCAAGATCAACTTGTTGCTTAAAACCTTTAGCGACAAGCCTCGCTTTTATATTTATCTATAGTTCCATCTGTAGACACCCCATTTTTGACTGTCCTCAAGACTTGGACATCATCATTTAAACACTCGATGATCATCCATGCTCATGTTCGTTTTGACTTCTCAGAGGTCTTAGCAGCGCGCCTTGCCTCAAAATCTCTCAACTTGACTGTTTTGTGCTTGGTTGTGGACCAAGCACTTGTGTTTTTGCTTCTAAGGGAAGAGGGTATCTTGTTGGCCATTCGCTCAACCCACCGGCCAAGGCATGAAGCCATCGACCTTGTTTTCTTGCCATCGGCCAAAAGTGTTGGCCGATCGGCACTCCTTTTGGTCGATCGGCCCTTGTGTTGGTCGATCAGCCATTTTTTCTAGCCGAACCCTGTTCATCTGCTTTATGCAGATATTTTATGCCAGCTATCATAGCTGGCATCCACAATTCCCCCCCTCCTTCCCCTTGATTAGCTTGCTTAGGAAGCTTTAGAATTTGGAATTCTATAAGAAGGGAGGCCGTCCTCCCTTCTCCAGGGTTCTGAAATTTAGGGTTAGAGATGTTGTATCTATCTATCTCTATATTTCCCTCTCTTTGCATCTTTGTGTGTATTTTTGTGCTCTAAAGGGTGTTTTGTTCTCACTATTGCACACAAACACCTAGCAATACACCATCTTTGGTTGCTGAGGTCCTAAGTAGTTGGTGTTAGGGTTCTTGAGGTGATTTTGATCAGAGAAAGTTACTGGAGTGGTGTTATTGAAGAGGTTCTTCAAGGGTGAGCATTCTTGCTTTTAATACCTCATTCTTGCTTAAGCTTTTAGACCTACTTGCTTATTGTTTTAAGCCTAGCTCTTAACTGATAAAAGTTCTATTTTTTGGTGCTTTAAATCTTTGGTTCAGGTCTCTTTTTGGTTTGGGGTTGTTTACCCCCTCCAAGGCCTTGTTAGGCCTTGTTTTAGGCCATCCCTTTTGGCCCTTGTTCTTAGCTTTGCATGACCTTTCTACCACTGAAATCCAGAGGATTTTCAGTGGTGGGAAGCTGGTTTTGGAGTCCTAAATAGGAGAGGGTCATCCCCTCTCCTTGTTATCTTGTATGCTTGCATAAATGGTTTATGTTGGTAGCATGTTTGCTTAGCTTGTTTTAGCTCCATTTCAGCAGTTATTTGGTGTTATTTTTCCATGATATACCTCTGTTTCAAGTTGGTTTAATGGCCTCTTACATGCTCCATATAGTTGTCTTGCAATCCCCTCATTTGCCTTAATATGCATCATGTTGTAACATGTCATTTTAGCATGCTTTTGGCTTAGCTCTGAGAAGACTTTGTTCATGTTTTACCATGTTTAAGGTCTGATTTGTGTTGTCTTAGTCATGCTTGCATTGTTTTGTATAGCTACCATGCAATCTAGCTTGTTAGCTTTGAGTGTCCAAGTCACTAGCATGCTTTACTTGGACCATTTCAATAATTTGGCATCATTTGTTATACTATTTTAGTCCATGTTTCATACTCAAACACTTGCACTTGTCACTCCTTTAATGCTTTAAAGAGTTGATGTTTTTTGCCTCATGAATGGACCATTGTGTATGCCTCCATACTTAGGTCTTTAGGATGCCATCTAAGTGAGTTTTTGGGCTTATTTTGATACGCCATAACTCTGTTTTTATTGGTTTAAGTCATGCCATGTTTGTTTTTGGTAGGTGTAGTGTAACACCCCTTTTGTAGCCTTGCATGCCTCATGCTTTTGGCATCGTGTTCTAGCTTGTGTTGGCTAGTTTCGAACATGTTTTTGGTCTTGTTTCAACCTACCTTGGGACTGTTTTAGGTCCCCTTGGCCCTTTGGGGCTTGTCTTGCATAGCCATGGTTTGAGTCCCTTGGCTAGCCTTAAGCTTTGGGTTTCCTTGCATGCTTTGCTTGCTTTGTTTTGTTGGTTTGGCACATTTCCTAACATGATTTTAGAGCTTACAATGTATGCCACATGTCCATATTCATCCTCTTTTATGTGTTCTTGAAAGTTGCCCTCCTATGCCTAGGTGTTGGGCTATTTACATGTGCATATTTGCTTTGCATTTTCATGCTTCCAATTCATGACTACTGGCCACTGATTTGGGCATGTTTGAGAATGGCCCATTTTGGTTTAAGTCCATCTTACCATGTTGTTGCATGCTTGTTTCATTTTGCATGTTGTTGCATGCTATGCATGTTTGCATATTTAGGTTGTATGCATATTGCATATTGTATGTTTGCATGCTCATGTTGCATTAGACTTGTTGCATGCTTGAGTTGCTTGCATGCTTGCTTGCATGCTTAGGTTGCATTGCATCATGTGTGCATTCCCTTGCCTCTTGATCAAGCATGATAGAGGTTGGGGCCCCCTACGTGTTTTTGTGCATTTCATTTGATATTGAGTTGCACACTTGGCTCATTTGGCCATCATGCATTGGAATGCGTGATCAATGGTCCGAGGGTCGAGAACTACACACCTTTGAATCTTAAACATGATAAGGGGTGTAGTCATGCAGACATTGTCTTGTAAATGTATTGACATGCTCTGTTTGTCCTCTGCTGCAACAACAGGAGCTTTTCACAGGAAGAAATGGCCGATCAACCATATTCAGTGCCGATTGGCTACAAACATTTGGCCGAGAGACTTAGTTTTGGTTGATGACCAGTTTCCCTTAGTTGATGGCTCTATATTTTGGTCGATGGCCTCTCAGCATGACCATGAAATGGTTCTGGAGCATTACAGAGACTTGTGCAATTTTCAGAGGAACAGAGCAGTGCAAATAGAGGCAATATGAAGCATGGCAATGGATTTCTGAGGGAAGCCGACCGAGCATGCATTTGTCCCTCTTCCCGAGGCTACTTTACTATTTTTCATAGCTTAATTAATTTGTTTAATTAGTTAAGTGTTGTGTAATAATTATTTAGCTTGTTAGTTAGTTAATTAGTTAATTTGTATTATTCTTTCGGTCCCTCCATCGAGAGGGCACAATTTTGTAATAAGCGTGCGTGTGTGTAATGAATGTCTTTCAACCCCCATTTCTTTCTCTCTTTTACTTAACCGCTTACGATGGTTAGTTTTAGGGCATATTCCAATTAGCATCCTTATGCTATGCATGTTTGCACCATTCATCTATATTGCATGCACCGGGCTCGGCGCATCATACTAACTGCATTGTATTTCAATTCCTATTTGAATACATGTATCGATTTGTCACATCTCACATGCCATTCTTAGGATAGCCAAGCCTATTCTAGTTGCATTTTGTCTGTGTTGCATTAGCCATTTTGACATAAATTAGGATCATGCATTGATTACTAACTAGTTCTTTGTTTTGGCTCGGATTACACTGTAAGTGTTTATGCTTTAGCATCTTACATGAGTGTGAGTTTTGCCATGAGGCTAATTGCTTATATGATATAACTGCCTGAATGCCTGTGGGTGAAGGTTGGATTGCTTGAATTGGAACAATTCATCAAATTTGCATTTTAGCCTACTTGCGAGTAGCAAACTTCAAACCATTTCCAAACAAACGAGTATGCAATGCTTTATTCCAAATTAGGCGATCTAGTCTATACTTGTGTGTTGTGCGCATCACATAGTAATCCTAGCTAATTAACCGGAATAAGAACGCATGTGTTTTCAAAAACAAGATATCATGCTTAGTACAGGCCGATCTTTGGTCAGGCAAGCGGTGGTGCTCATAGATGACCTTCCCCAATTGTACCCAAGTTCCCGAGTCGAGGCAACTTTGGTGATGACAGACACGTGGCCTTAGGCACGAGTCAGGGTTTCCTAAATTCCCCCAAAATAAAATATTTAGGTGGCAACTCTATATCTGGCAAAGCAGTCCATGTTTGGCACTTCTTTCTTAAAAATCAGTTTTCCAAAACGAGATGTCGGATTTGGACTCTTTGGTGATTTATCAATCTCACATCGCACATTGTGAGATCAGATTAAGAACCGTGACATTTGAGTCCGAACTGTAGCATGAAGCCCAAGGGCGCGTCTACACCATCCGGTTTAAGTTTTTTACGAATGACCCATTTACACCTAATAGTTTTACAACTTGGAGGTAAATCCACTAGTTTTCATGTTTTATTTGAAAGTAGTGAATCTATCTCATCATTTACAGCCTCTCTTCAGAAAATAACATCAAGTGATGATAAAACTCCTTACACTGTAAGAGGAATTTCTTCCACATTGTAAAGATAATAGTCAAGGCCAAAATCTTTTTCAACTCTAGCTCGTTTACTCCTTCTTGGTTGGATTTGAAAAAATTTCTTGTTCTTGAAAAACTTGAGATGGAGTAGAAGAGTTAGGCATGAATAAAATATTTTCAGAAATTATTTGACCCTTACTATTTCTAGATTTGAAAGGAAATTTATTTTCATGAAAAATAGCATCACTTGATTCAAAAATAATATTATTTCCCATATCAAAAAATCTATAAGCTGTACTATGCAATGCATACCCAAGAAAAGTACAGGTGGTAGCTTGTTCACCCAATTTAGGTCGTTTAGGATCTGCAAGCCTCACAAAAGCTAAACAACCCCAAACCCTCAAATAATCTAAATTTGGTTTATGCCTCCGCCACAACTCATAAAGTACAATTTTAGTCTTTTTGTGTGACACTCTATTTATCACATGGCAAGCTGTCAAAATAGCCTCGCCCCCAAAGATTTGAGGGAGCACTTGAATCAATAAGCATAGCATTCGTCAAGTCAATTAACGTTCTATTTTTTCTTTTAACTATGCCATTAGATAAAGGTGAATATGGTGCCGTAGTCTCATGAATAATTTCCAATGACTGAACAAAAAAATTGAATTCAAGAGATTCATACTCCCGGCCTCTATCACTTCTAATTCTCTTAATCTTTTTACCGAATTGATTTTTCACTTCAAAAATGAATTCTTTAGATTTCTCAAAAGCATCACTTTTATTTTTTAATAAATATACGTTTGTGTATTTTGGAAAATCATCAATAAAAGTGATAAAACATCGGTTACTACCCCGAGTTAAAACTCCTTCAAACTCACATAAATCAATATGAAATAATTCTAGCAATTCGGTATTTTCTCAACACTTTTATGAGATCTCTTGGTAATTTTTACTTTACCGCAAACTTCACATTTCTCAAATTTTTTTGTCACTTTAGGAATTAATCCTAAACTACTCATGATTCTCACATATTTACTGTTAATATGACACAAGCGAGCATGCCAAAAATTAATAGAAGACAAAGTGTAAATGGTGTCATAGTAATAATAAAATTGATTAGTAAGGTAATTCAAGAAATAAAAATGACATTTATACTCATCTGTATTGTAGGAAGTCACTTTTGCTTCATGTGTCTAGTTGTCTTCATCATTCATCTCCTCGGTTGGGATTTTGTTTGGGTTCTTCTCAGTAAGAACATAAGCAACTTTCAAAAAGCTGAGGTAAAAAAAAGTGTTCCTTTCTACCTCCCCTGAACTTGAAAGGCTTGTTGAGATCTCCAATTCCGTCATTGATTTTTTCTGGTACTTGTTCCATGGTTGATCTCCTTAAAATTGTTGGTAAAAATACCAGAAAAAATTATATTTTATTGATAAACAATGCAAAGAAAATGAAATACAAATAGATCAGGCTGAGGCACGAATATCTTGCTTTCTTTAAGGAGATCAAGCCCATTGCGGTAAAAAAACCAGATATCGATACAGCAGTTACAAAACTATGACTTGTCCCCTCCAAGATATAACAACTCGACCACTTGTCGTATGGTTCAGGCCAACTCTGCATAAGATGGTGAATCCAAAGCTCCACCAAGAAAAACACCCTTCTTTGCTAGTAATCTTTCTTGTATAGAAAATAATTAGTATGTCAGTGTAGAAAAGAGTATATGAGAAGAACTATTTATAGGCCACTACGACTTTACAAAATACATCAAAAAATAATAAAGACCATGAACCTAGAGAAAAGGGAGACTGTATCCAAATATTAACTTACCAACAAGTTCATAAATTTTAATTAATCTCCATTTATAAACAAGATAAAAGGTTACCAAAACAATGAATCTCCATTTATGAAAAAAATTAGATTCATGAACAAGACGAGATTCATGAACAAGACAAAAAGTCACCAAAATAATGAGTCTCTATTTATGAACAAAACAAAAGAAAAATTCATGAACAAAATATACAAATAAATAAATAAAAAATATTAAAATGTTCCAACAGTAATCAATGCCCCCTATCATATTAATGAAACAGCAAATCAATTTGACAAAAAACAAAAAACAAAAACAAACAGACAAAAACAAAAAACAGAGGTGGTTAACTGCATAGGAGATTTGATAAATTTATAATCTCAAAAAGAAACAACAAATAAATTTGGGTTTGATGAATTCAAGAGCTTCTGAAGCTTCCACTGATGATAGAGTTTGTTGGGTGTATGGTCCGACGGGATTTGGAGATGGGTTTCTATTGGGCGTTCTCTCTCTCTCTCTCTCAAGAAAGTGGCTGCGTTGGACATGGATTTATAATAGGTATAGAATTTGGGTTTTGACAGTGGGTTTGTGATGATATTAGAGGTGGGTTTTGAATTGTTTTGAAGGGATGGATTTAATAGAGTTAGAACAGTATAGTAGCAATACAACAATACAATTGCAGAAGAAAAATGTTTTATATTCATGGTGGTAGGTGTAGTGGGAAAGTAATGAGGAAAGTAGTTTTTTGTTGGCAGACGTGTTCTGTTGTTGGTGGGAGTGGCGGATGGCTTCGAAGATTGGAGACGATGATGGTGAGTCGAGCCGAGTCGACTCAGGCTATGTATGGCATGTCCTACTTTGACTATTTTAGTCCAAAAAAATAAAAAAATAAATAAAAATTTAATAAAACAAAATTTCACATTTAAATTATAATATTTTATTTTTTTCTCTCATAAAAGTTAAAAAAATTAAAAAATTCGTCCCAAACTAAAATTTTTTTAGCCTCAAACTAAAATAATTAAAAATTTAAAAAGTCAAAAAATTAATCCAAATCGCAAACGAGGCTCAATGGTTGATTCAAAGTGAGCAAACACATTGAAGAATATTTTTAATGTCTATAGTGTCCCTAAAAATTGAACGGGTGCATTATATGACCATTTTCTGTTAAAAAATAAACCAACCCTTTTCATTTGTCTTTAATTGGCACAAAATGAAAATTTTAAGGTTAGATATAATATAATTGAAATGACACGGGCCAAAACTAAAACTCCAATGATATTATAAGGACTATTAATGAAATTTGCCTATTTTATTAAAAAATCAAATTGTTATGAAGTGCGAACAATTATTTTATTGCACGGAAGTACACAAATTTGAAAGTGAGAAATTATAAATTGTAAAATTTTCACCGATTATGACTTATCCACCCCAAAAAAAATAAAATAAAAATTCACTGATCTTTGTTTAAGATAATTTTTACAATTGAGGCCACAAGTTTGATGTAATTGCACTGATGTTTATTTAGTTCTTCTAAAACAAACAGAACTAATGTAGTTGGTGCATCAACACGGCAATAATTAATGGAAATAAAATATAAATTTAATATAAAAGTGATGACAATATTATTTTGAGAAAATTGGTCTAGGGTCCTTCCCCCACTTTTCGTAATGGAAGAGATCCACAAAATTATTTTTTGATGTCTAAGGTCCCTAAACATATATCAGATAAATTTGTCTCTCTTCCTCGCACACTAGAAACCCCTCTCTCATTCTCACCCAAAAATGGCATCAGACATTCTTGTGGGAAGATTAATCGTTGCCATTACAAAACAAAATCAAAATATACACACACACAGAGAGAGAGAGAGAGAGAGAGAGAGAGAGAGAGGGGGGGTTTTGTAGCAGTTTTTATGGTTGATTATGAAAAGGAACACAAGAGGAGGCGGAGCTATATATATATATATATATATATGTATGTGGCAGAGGCGCAAAGCTTAGATCCTGTGCAAAGGCGCAAAGCTATGGATCTAGATCCTTCAATGAAGTTAACTTAGATCCTTCAACGAAGTTATGGATATAGATCTTAGCAGAGGCGCAAAGCTTCAATGATGGAGTGTTCTTGGAGGATAAGAGGTAAGAAGCTTCACTGTGCAAAGGTAGAAAAAAGTGATGAAAACAGGGGAGATGAAAAAAAATATATATATATATATATATATATAAATATATCTCCAAACCACAAGTTTATCTATCTATGTTTATTTTCTCTCTGTGTTTTGGGAAAATTGGTTCTTTGGCTGTAAGTTCAGTTTGTAAAATTGTTCCGGCACTCTCGATATATCCCCAGAGAAATTCTCTGGGTTTGAACTAAAATTTCTCTGGATTGAACTATATATATATATATATATATATGTTGTCCAGGAGTACTTGATAATATGTAATCGTGAAAGGTCCAATTTTTAGCTATGTATGTAATTGCATTTGTTTTAAATTATTTTGATTTTCTTTCTAGATTTTGAACTCTACTGTACTTGTGTGATGCATCATTGTAGTGAAAATGCAACATGAAATTGTTTTGCATCTATTTTGTACTAGCCTTAATAATGTAATAAATTTTGTGCTGAGAATTTTGATGCTTCATCACCTGCATCAAACTTCAATTTGAGAGTAAGAAATTTGAAAATTTCTCTGACTCCACAGACCTTCCCACAAAATTACCACTCCAGAGAAATTTGAAAATTTCTCTGACTTCGCAGGCCTTCTCACAAAATTACCACTCCAGAGAAATTTGAAAATTTCTCTGACTTCACAGGCCTTCCCACAAAATTACCACTCTAGAGAAATTTGAAAATTTCTCTACAACCTCCTTCAGTTGTGCATGTGTTAAGCACCGGACCAATCGACCTACCAAAACCTGGGGCATAGACATATATGAATGAGAAAGTATGCAAACGGGACACTAACAAAATTGCAGCATAGATACAAGGGTGGGTGTGGGTTCTACACCACTCTGTTCTGTGAATTTTTACTGTATCCGTAGCAAAATTGTTGAGAGATTATCCTTAATTATGTTGAGAATAAGAGTGTAATCCAGAAGATCATTATATTTTTTAAAATCTATTATCAATAATTATGTATCATGGAATCCACCTACTAAACTCCAACACTAGCATGTGTTGAATTATGTAATGTCAGAGCATTTATTCTATGTTGGTCTGGCATTGCTTGAAAAATGTTGCTCTTCAAAAAAATTTCTTTTTAATTAAAAAAATTCAGATATTTGTAACCCAAAGCTGTTGAAGATGCAAAAAACAGAGTAAAGAGTCATAAAAGACCAAAATGCAAGTATGAATCATCTGAACAATAATCTAGAAGAAAGACATTGAGATTGTGTCAGTTGAAAATACAAAACTAAAAGATCTATTGGAACTGTAGCTGTAACTACATTTGTGTACAAACATCTCAAGTTTTTTATCGTTAACATTACAAGAAATTGGAATCATTTGATTTCCATTAACCAGAGGTATTTTCCAATCTCTGACAAGCCAGAGAAATACTCAGATTTTTCCAGAATTTCTCTGGTGCTGGTAAGTTACCATTGTTATCCCATTCTAACGTTGCTTACATACTACAATGTGGAATTTTTCCAGTTGAATTTAGTTGAACAATGTTGCTTACCTAATGAATCACAATGATTTGGATGTGAATGAGAAGAAAAGTAGAGAAACTCATCTAGAGAAATTTGGTCCAGAGAAATTTCTCTGAGCCAGAATTTCTCTGACCAATTTTCTCTGGACTAAAATTTCTCTGGACCAATTTTCTCTGGACTGAAATTTCTCTGGATCAAGATTGAGGGACCTTAGACATTATGAAAATATTTGGTGTCCTTTATGCTATAAAATCATAATACCAGGGTCCTTAAAAAAAAAAACCCTATTATTTTTTTATCCATCTAATTAAGGAATGTCTAACAGAAAAATAGTATAATGTTATTTGAGTTAAAATATTAATCAAACATAATTACATTATATCAAATTTATGACACTGTTTATTTTTTTAATAAGATGAGATTTGAGTTTAACTGTAGATTAATGTATGGATCAACAATCATTCATTGTTTTCCCCTAGTGATTTGATAATCTTATACAAAAGTGATTTCAGTTGCATTAAAGAAAATTGAACAAATTATACATGTGATCCTAGTGATTTATCTTTTTACATCAATTACCTTAGTTTTGATCGTATCAATTTTGTCCATTGATTTTTGATATTTGTATAAATTTAATCTAATTGACAACATTAGATAGAAAAAATAAACAAAAATTGAAGGGAAAATGGTCCATTCAAAAGGAATGAACCATTTCAAATTGGATGATAATCTCAATCAATTTAAGAAGAGTGAATGAACTATTTTATCCCTTAATTTCAGTCCAATTTTTTAAAAAGTGTTATCAATTTGACTAAATTGATATAATATGAAAATTAAAGAAACAAATTGATATAGTTAAACTGTAATAACCAAATTAACATAAAAAAAAAAAAAAAACAAACTCATTAAATAACATGTGTAATTTGCTCAACAAAAATTTACAAATGTATAATGCTAAATTTCATTTAACCAATTATCTCATCATCCCTGCAACGCCTTAATTTGATCTCTACAATGTTTGCGCCCACTTTTTCAATGTCACCGCATTCGCTTCTTTGAATCTAGAGAGAGAAATAAAGAGATTTGTTAGATAAATAAAACACGAGGATTTCATAATAATATAATGAATGACAATTATTCAGTATTCTTGAAATATGAACATATGATGCTCTATAAGGTTTTGATTAGTAGAGAGAGGCAGGAGCCCATGATTTATGTTAGAGATGGGAGGAACAACATGGGACTAAGTAATTAGTGATTGGCTTGGAGTATGGTCATATGGTGTTCCGGGATTATTGAATAATTTCCCCTAGTCATCTAATTGGATTGGAAGGTCCAATCTAGGTTAATTTGAACTCACTTTGAGTCCATTTTGGTTCTCTTAATTGCTCAATTTGTGCACAAACAAGTCAACTCGACATATGATAATTTATCCAGAACCAAATACCTGGTCCTGCTCGGTACATGACCAATGACCGGCTTCGCCCACCTCACCCAAGCACAAACGCTTATCTCGGCTATTGGTCCAAGCTATTGGCAAGGTCTACTCGATCCATGTACGGAGCACTTCCACGTCATTTAGCTAGACAAATCAACATTAGCTACACAGAATAACCTCATAGAATTTATCAAATGACCAGAGTACTCAAACGTGTCAATAGACAATGATTCACAGGATTTATCAAACGATCACAATAATCAAGAGGATTACAAATAATTAACATAAACTCTTTGTAAAGAGATTTAGAGGAAGCATATTGTATACCACCCAAATTACCTCAAATCAATCTCCTCCGTCTCCAACACTCGAATCTCGATCTTTCTCCATGAATCTCCAAATTCTAAGCTATAAGGTATGTAAGGTTTCACAAAATCTACAACTCTCCTCCTTTATGAAAATACTTACTCTCACTTCAAACATTCTTAATCTAAGATCTATATAACAAATAGAGAGAGACATGGAAAGAACCATAGAAAGAAGTTGAGAGGTGAGCTCAATTTATAGGCAAACTTGGTGTAACATGGAATTGAAATGGCAAGTTAGGATTTATTGGTTAATTAAAGCCCACTAATAAACACTAATTGGATTATAAAAAGACACTAGTTGGATTAAATGAACACTAGTTGGACAATACTTTAAACATTATATACACTAGTTTGAAATAAGTCTAGTAACTGAGGGGCTTTAAGAAATTATTAAATAAGTCACGTGGTATTCCGGAATTATTAAATAATTTTCCCTAGTCATCTAATTGGATTGGAGGGTCCAATCTAGGTTAATTTGAACTCACTTTGAGTCCATTTTCGTTCTCTTAATTGCTCAATTTGTAATAACTTCCGATTAGATCATTCATATAAGAAATCAGGTCGATCAAACATTGACAACCACTCATTTAGATTGTTTGTTTTTAAAGAAATTGATGGCAAATATGATTTTGAGAATAAATCAATTTTTTTTTTCTTTTAAGACAAGCGATAAAACATATGACTACCGATATCAGATTAAACTAAATTTTTTATAAGAATAATCTACTCACAAGACACTAAAAATTGAGCAATTTGAATGACCAAGATAAACCTAAGGTGGGCTCAAATTACTCTAAACTGGACCCTCTACTCCGAATAGATGATAGGAGGGAAGCCCAATCCTGTTGATATATACCTAATCTAAGACCAGGAGATTGGTCTCTTATCAAGCATGATGCCTCTATTTATTTTACAACAGCCCCTTTCCCTATTCCCCTCCGACCAATTGTAAAATTATCATATTATATATATATATATATATTAAATAAAAAATGATAACTATTTAGCAGTCTCAAAATATCATATCATAATATTTCACATGGTGCTTCCAACTAATAGATGTAACAAAGACAATGCTGACCCACTATTGGTAAGAAATCATATACAATAAGTCTGACACTTACCTCCATGAACTTTGTTGTTGGTGAGAAGACCTGAATTTTGGATATATGATCTGCAGAATGACTTGGCTTGGATGAACAATTGTAGGCAGGTGGTGATGATCTGAGATAGGTGGTGACAATTTGGTTTCCTGATGAGGACTTCTCAATGGATTCAAAGAAGAACACAACAGGAGGATAATCACATGTTCCCCTAACGTTAAACATGTATTTTGGTGGTTGTGCATCCCTAGCCCATGCATTAAACGTCTCGAGGGGTCTCTTTAACTGGGTACGAGGGAGAATTGCATCGTAAATATAGACAGAGTATCCCCACGAGATAGAGATAGACCATTTTCTGTTTTTGTGGTAGCACACAGTTTGTTGCAGTAAACGTGACTGGTCAACATTTGCTGCTTTCATGAGGTGGTCCGTAGATTGGAGACTGTCCTTGGAGGGGAATATAGGTTGTACAAAATCCAAATGGTGCAGGGAAAGTAAAGGAGACTGTGGGTGGGATGATAAAAACCCTGATATATCTCCTAGTAGATCAATCTACACATATTTAATAAAAAAATATATAATATCTATTAGAAATTACTCTAATACCATGTTAGAATTCATGTACGCTAATAAAAGTTCAACAAAATGTGTAAGAATAATGATATACAAACAAAAAATTTATACATAATTTTTATATATAATGATGTGATTTATTGTTAGATGTATTATATCAAAATAAAATATCAATGAAGATAGATTAATTTATAATAATAATATTCCTATATCATTCTTATCAACTTTTTACATGAATTTTATATATGTTTCAAAATTTTCCACTGTGTAAATATGATAAATAAAAAAATTGTGACTATAAACTACCCCAATGTATAGTACAAAACTCCTGAAAAGGACAGACAATTCCTTTTCTTCTATTTACATGTATTCAAACAATGATCACAAGTCTCTTAATATAGGGAGGAATATAGGGGTTTTTGGAAAGTTAAAAAAAAAAAAAAAAAGTCAGCTTTCAACGCTTTTATTCATTTTGAGTTATATTACATCTTACATTTTTTATTCATAAAAAGATAAATTAAATTAAAAAAAATAAAAAAAAAAATTAATTTTTTTACCAATTTCTCAAAACACCACTAGATACATCTAGTGCGTTTGTTTCGGGAATTTACAGAGAAATTTAAAAAAAAATACATATAAAATTAAATAAAATATAAATATATTTTATTTTAATTTTACTTATTTTTTCTTTTTTTTATTTAAATAGAGCACCAAACTCTTGTAATAAATATATTCATATCTCTATCACATCAAAATGCATTATACTATTACTCGGTAAACCCATCCATGTGACTTTAAAATGCATTACACTATTACTTGGTCAACCTATCCATGTGACTCTTGAAATTCCAAGACTAATACATCATCCAATGCATCTAACTTAATTACTAAAAAAAAAAAAATCTAAATTCCTCAAATAAAATATCAATTCATTTATTATAAAAATTAGGCCAAGAAATTTCTCTTAGTTTACCGTGACATTAACACTGTGTTTGGAAACTTAGGAGAGAAAAGAAAAGAAAAGAAAAGAAATGATTACTTAAGTAATAGGAGAAAAGAAGAAAAAAAATGATTGTAATTTCTCTCATTTTTGTTTGGATGAGGAAGAAATAAAAAAAAAAAAGATTATGATTATGATTTCTCTCATTCTTGTTTGGTTAGATTTCATTAAAAGAAAAGAAAAGAAATTATTTTATGTTATATTACCAAAATAACCTTTTAATATTTTCAAACATTTTATTTCTTTTATTTTTATAGGGACAATTGGTATTATGAAAATAGTAATTTCTTTTTTCTCCCAATCTCTCCACTTTTGAGAAGATTGAAAATGAGACTTATAAGAGAAATGAGTTTCTCTCCATTTCTCTCAATTTCTTTCCATTTCTTTCCACTTAGATTATCCAAACAAGTAAGAGAAATGTATCTCTCTCTATTTCTTTTCTTTTCTCTCCAAATCACTCAATCCAAACATAGCGTAAAGGAATTAAACTTAAAAGAGTTAAAGGCATCTTTATATATCAATTAAAACCTTCTCATCTAAATAAAAAATAAAAAATTAAGTCCATGTGCAATCACAAAGTGTCACCGAAATTAAAGTATTAAAGTTCATATCTTTTATTATTTATTTTTACCAGCAAAAGAAACAAAATTTTATGGATGAACAACGAGACAAAGTACATGAATAAAATAACTAAGTCAAACGCATCAAATCAGCAAGTATCTCCCAAAGTTTCCAATTGACAGAGACGACCAGCCAATCAAATGCGACAATAGTAAAACAAAACAATTTGTTGATAACTATATACTACCAGTTTGCATTATGATAAGTGTGCGTGAGGTTAGAAAATACAAAATAATGTAAAACTAAGGAAAATTATACATCAACTTTTTTATTTTTTATTTTTGGTGTTATTTTTATGTTTACTGGAGAAGAAAATACAATAATTCAAAACTAAGGAAAATCATACATCAAATTTTATTTTTTATTTGTGTCATTTTTATGTCTACTTTTTGTTTTTTGTTTTTTTTAAATAAAATTAAAATTCACTGCGTTTTCAAGAAGAAAAAAAAAATCAAATGATTGAAACTTTACCAACTTTAACAATTAAAGTTTTGTAATTTTCTTCCTTTTTTTTCCCCTTCAAAATGGTAGAGGAAAGAAAAAAAATCATTTAAACTATTTTGCCTCATAAATTGTAAACAAAAATTAGATCAATCCCACTAACAGCCATTTGGGTTGAGTGATTTGGGTTGAGTGATTTGGAGAGGAGAAAAAAAAAAATGATTGCTTTGGGTGTTAATTACTTATTTTGATGAGTTAGGTCATCTCCAATTTTTCATCAATTCAAATTTAATGAAAAACACATTAAAATTCAACTTCAGCCATTTCATCAAATCGATATTAAATTAAGGGAGAGTTAAATTTTTCATCAAATCAATGAAGATTTATCTTTCATCAAATTTTGTAGGTGGTTGTTGGGCCGGACGTCCTCTCAGATATCCTCTCAAGCATCCTCCCAGAAAATCGGCCTTGTAACAAGATTTGATGAAAAAATTAAATTTATCATTGAAGTATATTATATCAGATCAAATTTTTCATGATCAAATTTTTACTCAAAATATTATGCAAATTTGATAAAGCGATGAAAATACACTTAGGAGGAGAGAAATGAGAAGAATGGAAACAGATTAATTTCTCATACAACCCACACTTTTCGAATCTCTCCCATTGGAGAGATTGGAAGAGTAGAAAAATGAGATGATTACGAATTTCACATAATCTTAAAATTATCCACCTCGATATGGAAGAAATAAAAATATAAAAAAATTATTTTAATATATAACCTGTAAAAGATTTTTATCTTTTCATTTGCATAATATGTCCAAACAGGTTTGGAGAAAAATCACCATCTTTTTTTCGTTTATTTTTTTTTTTGTTTTTTTGTTTGTTTTTGTTCTCTTCTCTTCAGGTTAACCAAACAAAATAGAGAAAAATCATAATATATATATATATATATATTATTTTCTGCCCATACTCAACAAATCATTTCTTTTCTTTTCTCTTCTAATTATCAAAGATGGTGTAACGAAGATATTATTTTCTCTCCATACTCAACAAATCATTCTTTTTCTTTTCTCTTCTAATTATCAAAGATGGTGTAATAAAGATTTTAATATATATATATATATATATATATGAGATGAATGAATTAGCAGTACCTGATGAACACCTTTCTCAACGGTAAGAGAAACTCCCAACTCATCGACACAATACTGCACAATTGTATCATGTGAAATCACATATGGGTATCTCTTAATACACCCTTTCAAATCTTTCACAATAGCTGCTGCTAAAGGATAACTCAAAGCAAATCCACCTCCACCAAAAGCCTGATCGAACGAGTACCACATATTCGACATAACAGTCTCCGAATAAGCCCCTATATAGTAATACTTACTATGATCATACTTGTTCAAAACATCAACCCAGTTATCCACAAAAAAAATGGAGTCATCGAACCCCATAATATACCACCTCGCTCCATCGTCACCTTCTCTATAAGTCTCCAAAATCGCAAGCACCATGCGAATCATGATTGGCGCAACGTGCTTCGATTCTTTCTCTAACTTAGAGCAGTCATCAGAGATCCGAAGAGGAGGAGAAGTTTTAGGCCATGGGAGGAACTCATCCATGTTGCCTCTGTCGAGGAAGAGATAGCCACGTGTCACGTTGGGTCGCCACCATGAATCGATGTAAGGTTTTCTGGGTTTCCAAGATTTGACAGAACTTACGAGTCCGAAAACAAGGTGGGAGACATTAGTGGGAGAGTTGTCATTAATGTAAATGGCCTTGGAAGGTGAAAATTTGAAGAAGAAGTTGGAATCTGGACAGATGGAATTGTGTGAAGCAGTTAGGAAGACCAAATAGACTAGGATTCCTGAAACAGCCAATACTTTGCATAGACTCCAAATGAAATTATCCGATAAAAATCGAGATTTTTGTTTGATTTCGGTGAACTTGTTGACGGAAGTTGGAGATTGCATTGTTGTAACAAGGATGATGAAATGGGATATTGAAAAAGTGACAACTACAACTACATATACATATGTATTATATATATATATATATATATAGAAAGTCTCTCAAATGAAAAACAAAGTATTGTGAAGAGAGATGAGGAGGGTATGACCATGAAGAGGAGTTTTCATATTGAGTTTTGGGTATGGAAATGAAAGATCTGCGATTTGATGATAAGTGTGAAAAATAACAACTTCACAAGTTTCGATATATATTTAATGGCAACTAGTTGAATACAATGGTCAAATTAACAATCCATAACACATTTGGACCAAAGAACCCTCGCGGCGGCCGCTGTTTTACGCCAGCTAAAATTAAGACCCAAATCGGTCAATGTTATGTATTTAAAAAAATTATCTAAAAAATTATATTTACAGATCATAATTAATTTAGGTGTAGTTCACTTTTTACCAAATTTTAAATTTATATGAATGTTATAAATCCATATTAAAATATTTAAAAATTACTCAGAATTTAAAAATCAATAGTTGAGATTTACTTAAATTTAAATGTACACCATAGCATTTTTAAAAGTCATTAATTTTTTATGACCCTCTAAAATAATTATTATTGATTTAATTGTAGAATCTGTGAATGTTTTAATTTAGAAATGGAAATTGCTCAAAGAAATGGAGCAATTTCTCCATTAGTTTGGTAATTGTCGTGTCACTTTGGATTGCTTATGTGGACAAATGAAAGATTGCCACGTAATTTTAAGAGAATGTGATGAATGGGAAAAGTTAACGTTAACCGTTATATATATCCACGCTCTTAGTCGGTTATCATCTTTAATTTGTCCTCTGGAATACCAAGGGTTGGTAAGAGGTTGTTTCTTGAAGATTTTGAAAAATATTCGTAAATGGGCTGTTATGGGCCGCAGTACGAAAGGTCGAGTAGAATGGACGTATAAGTTGCTCTGGTCTTGTGAATGTTTTGGAGTTATCCGAAAGAAGATTGAAGTTACTGGCCTAGAGATGTTTTGGAGCTAGACCGGTCCTAGAGTTGAACCGGTCTTGACATGTTAATTCGGTCTAACTGTACCATGAGTTGTGCATGAGAAGCCAAAGTAAGGAGTAAAGGGAAAAACCGAACTAAGTATAGTCCGGCCTACTCTGCGGCTCAGCATAGCCAAGATTGCTTCGGTCATGATGGAGTTCGGCCGTGGTAATAACCATCTCACTTCGTTTAAGCAGTGAGAGGGGTGTTGGAGGATAAGGATTATCCTTCAGGAGGTTAAATCCTAGGAGGACTCTGTGTAGAGGAATAGAAGTCCTACTAGGATTGTGCCACGCAAAACCTATAAAAGCTCACAAACATCACCTTGGGAGAGGTAACACACAACTCTGCTTTCTGAATTCACAGAGCTTTGTCTATTTGTCAAGTTTGCTGACTTAGGCATCGGAGAGGTTTCCGGCACACACCCGCCGGCTAGCTCACGTTTGTGTTTTCAGGTGATAAGGCGACGTCGTACGGAGGAGCGCAGACTTGGTCAACAGGATTATACGAGAAGGTTTATTTCTTTCCCGTACAATTGGCGCCATCTGTGGGAAGTTACAGACAGAACAAAACCTCTTGACTAAAGCTTCTCTTTACAAAACAATGGCGCACAATGAAGAATTGCCACATTCCGCCATCGACGGGCAAACTCCAGATCGGGGCACAAGGCGTGAGGGACTACCTTCTATCCCTCCCATGGCGGACTTGGAGCCCCAACGACATAACTCCAGGAGGGATGCTAGTGGGAGGCGGACTAACAGCCCCCGTCACTCTCGTTCACAAAGTCCTGACAAGCAAAGGTGGAGGATCGATCCTCAAGCTCTGGAAGACCGCGTGAAAGAGCAAGATGAATTGATAAGGAAGATGGCGGCGGACATGGAGGCCTTGAAACACCAGATGAAGAAAAGAGAAGTGGCGACATGAGAGGGGCGCAAAAACAAGACGCCCCCTCGCCACTCAGAAAATCGTAGTAGGAATACCACACCCTCGCAAGGGGAGAGCAGAAGCCTCAGGACAGACGATACTCAATCCTAGTCTTCCAGAACTCGTCACTCCAGGTTTGAGAGGACGAGATCTGAAAGATCATACACTGAAGGAAGCACGTATTGGCCCTCGCATTCGCACCAAACCAGATCTAGACAGACGGAATTACCCAGATCATCCGACTTACGAACCGTGCTCGAAGCAAAGGCACGATGCAAGGAGGATGCCAGGGCAAGGGATCCACACAGAGTTTCGGCCTTACAACGGTTGGCTCCTCGGACGCATGGAAGCGTCGAGGTTGGAATGCCAATACCGCGCCCTGCCTACGAACCAACGGACAAGGCATTAGCAAGGCTACAGACTTCGCCGTTTGTTTCGGCGATTGAAAACGCACCCCTACCATCAGGCTTCCTTCAGCCCAAATTCACTACATATGAAGGGAAGACGGACCCCTACTCACACTTGAGCCACTTTCGCCAGGTCATGGCCGTGTACAGGCGAAACGAGGCCTTAATGTGTATACTCTTCCCATCAAGCCTTGGCGACCTAGGCTTGACTTGGTTCGAGAAACTTCCAGAGGACAGCATAGCCTCCTGGGCACAATTGGCAGAAGCGTTCGTAACAAGGTTCTGAACAAACACTAAAACCCCGGTGGAGATCGACCAACTACTCTCCATCGACATGGGCGATAAAGAGACCCTAAGATCCTACAATAGTCGCTACTGGGAGACATTCAATCAGATTGGGGACTGCCCCACCAATCTCGCCATTGCACAGTATAAAAGAGGCCTTCCAGTCGGGAACAGACTAAGGGACTCGATCACCATGACGCCACCCCTCACCATGGAAGCCCTAATGGAAAGAGTGCATCAGCACATCAGGGTAGAAAAGGATGGCGCACGTGCCAAAGCAAAATCTGATGCGACCGCAGTACCAGAAAAGAAAACCTCAGCAAAGGTCAATGCAGTAGATCGTCAGAACAGAAACGGACGTGGCAGACGAGATAACAGAGAAGACTCGAATAAAAGATGGTTGAGAATCCGCACTGCCATAACCACGGTGTTCAAAAAACCGATATATCGGATTCTGAGCGAAATAAGATATGAGCCTTTCGTCAAGTGGCCAGCCAAGCTAGGAGAAGCTCAGAAGGACTATGACGAAAGATCACGGTGCACCTTCCATAAAGAAAAGGGACACCGCACCGAGAATTGCACACCATTGAGGCAACACCTGGAGGAATTGGTGGCAGCAGGATACTTGGATAAGTACATTGAAGGAGGAATGCAACCAGCCACCCAGGATGACAATAACCCCAATGGGATGCCAATCGACGCCCCGCCTCAAGGCATTATCAATGTAATACATGGAGTCTTTGAACCTGAGCGTGTATGCGAGCTCAGAGGATCAATCAAAAAGGCTGAACATTTAAGAGAGGTGCTAAGCGCCCAACCAGCCACCAAAAAGGGGAAGACAGAGGCAACAAACGTCATGTCTTTTTCAGATAAAGACTTAGAACGAATATACTGCCCTCACAATGATGCCCTGATCGTCACTCTCCGAGTCAAAGATTTTGACGTCAAGCAGATTCTGATTGACCGGGGTAGTTCATGTGAAATCATGTACTACGAAACATTTAAACAACTAAAGTTACAAGACAAAGACTTGGCGCCTACTGTATCTCCCCTAATTGGATTCAACTCCATGCCAGAATGACCCGTCGGCAAAATAATTCTTCCAGTTAGAGCAGGAAGCGTGACGAAACAAGTGGAGTTCTGGGTATTGAAGGTCCCCTCTACTTACAACATCATCCTGGGCAGAACATGGCTGCATGCCATGCGATCGGTGGCATCATCCTACCACCAAGTAATGTGGTTCCCCAATGACACCGGTATAATTGAAGAAGTCTATGGAGATCAGATCATGTCGAAGCAATGCTTCGTCACAGTAAATGGCAGCCGCGCTGCCAAAGGATATGTTCATTCGGTGGAAGAACCAGAGAGTAATGAGCTATTCGCAGATGTTGGCAAAGCGGCGGATCAGAAAGCAGTGGAGGACTTGGTAGAGGTAAAAATAGATGAAAAGAACCCGGATAAGTTCTTTTTGCTCGGTTCGTCGCTGTCCAGCACTGAGAGATTAGAGGTCTTGGAATTCTTAACCTCTAACATCGAAGTGTTCGCCTGGACACCGTACGACATGCCAGGCATTGATCCAAACTTCATCTGTCACTAACTCAATGTCCACCCATCCGCCAGACCAATCATTCAGCGCACCCGCAGATCGGCACTTCACCATGCCGAAATAGTGGCAGAAGAAGTATGCTGCGCAGAACTAGGCCCCTCTTGGATGGATCCCATCATCCTGTTCTTAAAAGACGGCATCTTACCAAAAGAGAAAAAAGAAGCCAACAGAGTAAGAGCGAAGTCGCAGCGATTTTGGCTTTCCCCATCTTTGGCATTATACAAAAAGTCATTCTCAGGACCTTACCTAAAGTGTGTTCATCCCAGCAAAGTGGAAGCATTCTTGTTCGAAATACACGAAGGGGTGTGCGGAAGCCATCAAGGAGGAAGATCGCTAGCTTACAGGGCCATTTCGCAAGGATACTGGTGGCCATACATGCAGGCAGATTCGGAGAAATATGTGAAGAGATGCGAGAAATGCCAGAAATTCGCACATCAAATACATCAACCAGCTAGAGAACTCCTTCCATTGACTAGCCCATGGCCTTTCGCAATGTGGGGCTTGGACATAGTAGGACCACTTCCCACAGCACCTGGAAACAGGAAGTTCTTTCTCGCAACAACAGACTACTTCACAAAGTGGGTGAAAGCAGAAGCATTGGCATCAATCAAAGAAAAAGATGTGAAGAAGTTCGTTTGGCAAAATATCATCACTCGGTTTGGCATACCAAAAGCCCTAATCTCGGACAACGGCACTCAGTTCGATGGCAGAATCTTCAGAGGCTTTTGTGAAGAGTACAAGATAGAGTTCTACAATTCTACACCGGCATATCCCCAAGCAAATGGTCAGGCAAAAGCATCAAATAAAGTCGTCTTGAATGGACTGAAGAAAAGGTTAGAGAAGGCAAAAGGCAAGTGGGCTGATGAACTTCCTCATGTTTTATGGGCTTACCGCACCACACCTCGACGATCAACAGGAGAGACACCATTCTCCTTAGCCTACGGAATGGAAGCAGTAATCCTACTAGAAGTTGGCCTCCCCACAATTCGAAGCGAAAATTTCGATCCAGACTTGAATGGAGAAGCCATAGCATTAGAACTCGACCTTACGGAAGAAAGAAGAGAAAGAGCACTGGTTCACATTGCCTCATACCAACAAGAGTTATCTAGAAAATACAACAAAACGGTGCATCCAAGACAATTCAAGATTAGAGATTGGGTATTGCGCAAAGTGATGGGAAACACCTTGATACTAGGAGATGGCAAGTTAGGGCCAAACTGGGAAGGTCCTTATAAAGTGGTTGGGTTAGCAGACAAAGGGGCATACCACCTAGAAGACAAGGACAGCAAAGCAATCCCTAGGCCATGGAACACGGCCAATCTCAAGTTATTTTATTTTTAGCTTTCTTCTTTTCAAACATATGTAATTTCTTTTTCCTCAATAAAACGATCAATTCTTTTCAGCATGAGTTGTTCTCTGTAAAAGTTAGCTTTAGTGAAGTTTAGGCACATTACAAACATTTTATTCTAAGTTAGCTGGAAAAACTAACTTAGAGGTTGGCTGGAATAAACCAACACCCCTCCTAAGCCCAGGATAAGGATCCAGGCTGCAGGACGTTTGGTCGGAATAACCAAACATTTTATTCTAAGTTAGCTGGAAAAATTAACTTAGAGGTTGGCTGGAATAAACCAACACCCCTCCTAAGCCCAGGATAAGGATCCAGGCTGCAGGACGTTTTGTCGGAATAACCAAACATTTCATTCTAAGTTAGCTGGAAAAACTAACTTAGAGGTTGGCTGGATTAGACCAACTCTTTGTACTCCTCAGTCGAAGTAAGGGTATGGCTGAAGAGTGACTCTTTGTACTCTTCAGCCGAAGTAAGGGTATGGCTGAAGAGTGGTTGGCTGGATTAAACCAACTCTTTGTACTCTTCAGCCGAAGTAAGGGTATGGCTGAAGAGTGGTTGGCTGGATTAAACCAACTCTTTGTACTCTTCAGCCAAAGTAAGGGTATGGCTGAAGAGTGGTTCGCTGGGATTAACCAACTCTTTGTACTCTTCAGCCGGAGTAAGGGTATGGCTGAAGAGTAGACTGGCTGGCTTTTTAACTCTTTTTACTCCTCAGCCGAAGTAATTATGTCGGCCAAGGAGTGGTTGGCTAGTAAGCGTAGTTAGATTGACCAACTAAAACCGAGATAACAGTTGAAAGTAAAAAGATCATGGAAAAATCATAACAAGTACAACGTACAGATCAACCGAAGTAAGAGTTCAAGCAAATTTTCATTAAACAAAAAAACTACAACGGAGAGGCCACAGCACGGTTACAAGTTTGAAAACAAAAGAAAAGCAAAAAGACAATCAGTTGAAAAGATCATCAATTTCGGCATCAGACGCAGCATCGGTATCAACACGAAGACCGGTTTCAGGCGGGAGCTCGCTCTCGGTCACAAGGGTGGTTTCAATCGGAACCACGGTTTCACCTGGTAGTTCAATAGTCAGGTCTTCCACCGTGGGCTCCAGCCGAACTGACTGGTCTACATTGACAACCGGAGTATCCTCAGAGGCAGAGTCTTCGTCAGAGTCTGAGCCTTCAAGAAATTACTGCTGAATGGCATCAGCATACTCCACTAGGGAGTTCGGTATGAAGTAGGCTAGAGGGTTGAAGACCTCAGTCTGTGGATCGTGACCGAGCTTCTCAACAGCTACCCTCCAGCCGTACTTAAAGAAGAGTTCCTTGGCGGCTTCGCACTGCTGGGTATAAGGATCCTCTGCCTTCTTGAAGCCTTGCTTTTCGGCTCCTTTTGCGCTCTCCTTCAGCTGGGTTATCTCGGTATCTTTCTTCTTTTCAAGCTTCGCCAGCTCGCGCAGATACTTATCCTTTAGCTCAATGGCGGCCTTCTGCTTTTCTGCTTCGACCGAACTAACCAGTCCGGCCAGTCGGCCGTTCTCAGATCGTAGCTCGGCCATTTGCTTTCTGGCCTCCTCTAGCTCGGCCGTCTTCGCTTCGGCTTCTACCACGGCTTGCCTTGTTGTTTTCCTGAGCTCTAACACTTTCCTGTGAGTGATGTTGTTTTTCTGAATGGCCTGACAAAACATAGACTTCCCTTGAGCTGAAGTGAAAGTTGAAAAAATTAGACAGAAAAACGGACAGAGCTACTTACCAGGATCATGGATTTTGTTGAAAATCGAATGGCCTTCAGTTCGGTGTTTAGTTGCTTTTGGTGGTGCTCCATATCTTTGGGGAGGCACACACTCTTGGCCAGGTTGAAGGCCAACTGGTGATCCTTATCAGCAACAACCGAGTCAGAGTTATGGATATCTCGGTTGTTGAAGGTAAGTTTTGGTACCCAGCTAGTGGTAGTTCGGTAAGAAGGCTCCAGTTGGGGGCTCGGTAGCGGGCTCGGTGGAAGAGCAGTTTCTTCTTCATCAACCAAACGTTGTTCAGTTTCGGTAGTCCGGGCGCGCTTGGTTCAGCGGGATGAGGACGGTTGTTGAGTAGAAAGGGCCACCACCGTTTCTTGGGTTTGACTTGATGGTGGTACTTCGGCCCTGTCGGTCTCGGTCAAGAGGGCCCTGACTCTGTTTCTTTTAGCCATTTCTTCTTCAGCGGTTAGGGGGATTAGTCTAATTTCTGGCAAAGTTGGGTCTGGTTCAGGGGCCTCCTCTAGTAGAAAATCGGTCACTCTCGCTTTTCGGCGACCGTTGTATCTATAGGTCGGCTCGAATTTGAGCAGCTTGGCCCAACTACGTCCTGGATACCGTAGTGCGGCGCGCAAAGTCGCTAGGTTTGGGTAGCTGTATAAAGAATGAAGGTGAGCAGAATCTGCGAAAGAAGAACTGTTAGTCCGGCAGAAAGATTAAAAAACCGAAATATAAAATTGCACGCAAGAAAACCGAAGTAAATTTACCAGGTTCTCCTTTTTTCCAGTTTATACATTGGCCAGGAATCTGGGATTGATGATCCTCAAAGTTCCCAGACACCCAAAAAAAATCGTCGTCATTTAAGTCCTTATCCGGTGTATTTTTTATTATTTTCTCACGACGGCGGCGTATTCTGAGGTAGTATACCCAGCCGTCTTCTTTCGAACCAATGGAGTATTGGTGAAAGATTTCAGCCAGACCAAGGTTGAGACCGGCTTGCCGGTTTAGTTCGGCTATTCCCATTATTATGCGGTATGAATTGGTGGATAGTTGGGTAGGGCATAGTCTAGTTTGCCTAAGAAACTCGCAAATTAAAGGTTGGACTGGAAATCGTAGTCCGGTTTCGATTATGGATAAGAGGGTGAAGGGGACAAAGCCTTCATTACCCCAAGGAATGACATCCTTTTCGGCTAAAATCAGGTGAACGTCATCAGGTATATTGTAGTCTTTTCTGAATTCGGCTAGGCCGCCTGGAGTGTCTACTAGATACCTATACTTTCCCATTTATTGTATAAGTTATTAATAAATTAGTTCGGTCGGAAGAATGTGCTCAGTAGCTCGGTTGAGCGCGCAGAAGAGTGCCTGGGCAACCTAAGTCTGCAAAGTGGAAAACAAAGGTGTTAAGCACAGATCGCAGACCGTGCTACAAAATCAAAGCAAAGATAAAAAGTCCTACTTCGGCCTATGGGGGATGTTGTATCTCAGTTCAACAAAATGCTTGGTAGCTCGGATTGAGCATAGGGTTCGCGAGATCGGTTTTTGTATGAGGTTGGTTATCT
Source organism: Camellia sinensis (assembly GCF_055761805.1). Lineage (NCBI taxonomy): Eukaryota > Viridiplantae > Streptophyta > Magnoliopsida > Ericales > Theaceae > Camellia > Camellia sinensis. The sequence continues at coordinate 126,930,786 of NC_138974.1, forward strand.
CGGTTTGAACTATGGGTTTTGTTACTTCGGTTGAGCCTCTAGGGGCAGCTTTCTGAGTTTGGTTTAGAAACTAAGAAAGCTGGCTTAGCCCCAAAGGCTCAGCTCGGTTGAAGGCCGAGGTTCCTAGTTTACTGGGTTCAAACTTCGTTCGGTGAGCTTATCTCGACTAAAGTAAATCAGGAGTTGGTAACTTACTGAAACTACTGTTATTTCTATGAGTTTTAGTTCGGTTATTGTCTGAATTGATCTACATATATAGCACAAACAGTGTCCTAGTTTGGTTGGGACAAGTTTCTGGATCAAAACTACGTTCTACAGGTTGCTTCATGATATTCATAGTTTTCTTATGAAGATTTTTTCTAGAAAATACAAGACCCATGAAAAGTAGAAACAGAAATGTGTTTTGTTTTTTGCAAAAAACACATAAAACAAATTACAGTGAATGAAGCAAATACAAACACAAAAGAGATCTAAGTAACTTACCAAGGTAAGAAGAGGAAACTGGAGATGGAAACAGTAGCAGCAATGAAGAGCACGAGCTTGGTAGCTGAAGAAGTAGAGGCACAGAAAGAGAAGAAGATGAATAGTGTAGATGAATGATTCAAGGACAGAGGATTTGTTGTGTGCAAAGAGAGAGGAAAGGTGGGAACTGTTTAAATTTTTCAGAGTACGAGGGCGGCGTGACAGCTGCCCCCAACCAATCGGAGCCTGCTACGTGTCACTGGAAAAGGAAGCGAGTCAGTTTCTGTGATTGAAGCGACGTTCTGACCGGATAAGGATAGTTCGGCTTAGTGCTAGCTCGGCTCTACAGGCTTAGAGTATTAGCTCGGCTGGAGAGGCTAAAACTTTAGCCCGGTTTATAGACAGGTAATCCCTATCAAGCTACGCAGATGGAATTAAGGGGCAATTGAGAGGGTAATTTATATGAAAATTGGGCCGAGCTAGGTAAATGGGCTGTTATGGGCCGCAGTACGAAGGGCCGAGTAGAATGGACGTATAAGTTACTCCGGTCTTGTGAATGTTTTGGAGTTAGTCCGGTCCGAAAGAAGATTGAAGTTACTGGCCTAGAGATGTTTTGGAGCTAGACCGGTCCTAGAGTTGAACCGGTCTTGACATGTTAATTCGGTCTAACTGTACCATGAGTTGTGCATGAGAAGCCGAAGTAAGGAGTAAAGGGAAGAACTGAACTAAGTATAGTCTGGCCTACTCTGCGGCTCAGCATAGCCAAGATTGCTTCGGTCATGATGGAGTTCGGCCGTGGTAATAACCATCTCACTTGGTTTAAGCAGTGAGGGAAGTGTTGGAGGATAAGGATTATCCTTCAAGAGGTTAAATCCTAGGATGACTCTGTGTGGAGGAATAGAAGTCCTATTAGGATTGTGCCACGCAAAACCTATAAAAGCTCACAAACATCACATTGGGAGAGGTAACCCACAACTCTGCTTTCTGAATTCACAGAGTTTTGTCTATTTGTCAAGTTTGCTGACTTAGGCATCGGAGAGGTTTCCGGCACACACCCGCCGGCTAGCTCACGTTTGTGTTTTCAAGTGATAAGGCGACGTCGTACGGAGGAGCGCAGACTTGGTCAACAGGATTATACGAGAAGGTTTATTTCTTTCCCGTACAGTTATGTATTTAAAAAAATTATCTAAAAAATTATATTTACAGATCATAATTAATTTAGGCGTAGTTCACTTCTTACCAATTTTAAATTTATATGAATGTTATAAATCCATATTAAAATATTTAAAAATTACTCAGAATTTAAAAATCAATAGTTGAGATTTACTTAAATTTAAATGTACAGCATAGCATTTTTAAAAGTCATTAATTTTTTATGACCCTCTAAAATAATTATTATTGATTTAATTGTAGAATCTGTGAATTTTTTAATTTAGAAATGGAAATTTCTCAAAGAAATGGAGCAATTTCTCCATTAGTTTGGTAATTGTCGTGTCACTTTGGATTGCTTATGTGGACAAATGAAAGATTGCCACGTAATTTTTAAGAGAATGTGATGAATGGGAAAAGTTAACGTTAACCGTTATATATATCCACGCTCTTAGTCTGTTATCATCTTTAATTTGTCCTCTGGAATACCAAGGGTTGGTAAGAGGCTGTTTCTTGAAGATTTTGAAAAATATTCGTAAATATAATAATATTGATTATAAATAGTTATATAATAAAGCAAAGTTAATAATATTATTTTATTATATTATGTTTGTCATTTTATGTGTCCATACTATAATAATAACAAATATAAGTGATGAAAATACAATATTGACACATAAAATGGTAACACAATATTATAAGAAAATATGATTATCCTAATTTTATTGATATTTACAATCATTTAGGTTTTTTATACACATACACACACACACATATATATATATATATATATATAATTTGATTAAACAACTTTTCCATGGTGCTAATAAATAAATAAATAAATATTTCACTCAAATAAATAAGAGGCCGCCCATTGGTTTCCCGTCATTTATAAAAATGAGGATTGCTTAGAATAATATTTAGGGGGTTTTTTTTTTAGGGTCCCTGGTATTAAGATTTTATAGAATAAATGATACCAAATATTTTCATAATATCTAATGTTCCTCAAGTTGATCCAGAGGAAATTCGCGTCACAGAGAAAATTGGTCCAGAGAAAATAAACGATCATAAGTAAACTCACATCCAATGTAAGGGTATTTAAAAACAAACCATACACAAAATTATTGCACTGAGTACAACTAAGAAACAAAATTAAGCTCTTTTGAAATTTCTTTGAGTTGAGAATTTCTTTGGACCAAGGAAGAATTTCTCTGGACTCACTTTAACTCAGAAATTTTTCTCAAAGCCAGAGAAATTTTCCTCACCAACCCAGAGAAATTCACTCAAATCAGAGAAATTCCCCATCTCCAAATCACTCAACCCAGAGAAATTCACAACTTAAAAATTCCATTTTTTGTCACCATTCGAATCCGACCACTTAGCTTGCTTGATCTTCTCAAGCTGAACCTGAGTATCCTTGAATAGCTGCATTCTCTCAACCTTCAAATGTTTAGCGAATTGCATCCTCTACTTCTCTGAATTGAGAATTTCTCTTACTTGAGAATTTCTGTTTCTCTCATTCCTCTCCCTATATGTATATATAGATTAGTTGTGCATGAATCCTCTGCTCTTGTTTGACCTTTCTACAACCTTTACATATCTACCCCTTGATGTCCCTAGTAATTACAGTCACACCAATCTGGTATGATAGCTGCCGCCACTGACAACCGGGAAACTGAGAGCCCACTTTCCTCTCTAGCTCTCGGCTTCCTTCGCCTCTGGTTCTTCCGCTACCGGCGCTTGAGGTAGCTAGTCAATCCAGCTTGTTTTTCATACTCATAATCAATATACACAGTATTTCTCTGAGATTGGGGGAGTTTGGAGAGGATTCGGAGGAGAAGCTACATGGTTGAGAGCTTTCTTGTTCTTGAGCCAGAGTTGAGACCAGCTCGGAGATTTCTCTGGTGAGCCAGAATTGGATCTCGATCTCACTGATAAACGATTCGAACAAGGAGAATCCTCATTTGGTCAACGCCGCTCCGGCGAAGATCGAGTCGATCGATGTGTCCCTGGCGGAGGAGCTAAGTGCAATCTGCCAGAAGATCGAACGGCTGAGATTGGACAGAGAGAAGACGGAGAAGATGCCAAGAGAGAGGCATTTGGTGATGAAGGCGAATTTGAAGGAGATGGTGAAGAGAGGTGAGGTCCATAAGCTGCTTGAGATCGAGGCCGATAGGTTGTTTTGGTTGAAGGAACTCAAATCTTCCTATATGGTAAGAAAATGTTTGTTTGGTTACTCGGAAAATGCAAGCTCTGCTGAAGAAGAAGGTTGAGTTTAAGGATTTGGAGGAGTGGAAAAAGCAGCGAGAAAGACACACAAAGTGTGAGATATATATCAAATTTCTTTGTGATAGATGGGAGGGACCTTAGCCATCAAAAAATAATATTGTGGACCTCTTCCATTATTAAAAATGGAAGAGGGACTTTAGATTAATTTTCTTTAATATTTAATTATTGATTCGTTTTCTCTAAAAATGTTTAAGTGGTCTATATGTTATTTCAATTTTTTCTTTAATTCAATCCCCATTTTCAATTTTTCTCCATTCGACAGTGCTACATGTACTAATTAGTGTCCTAACTACTGTACCAATACTAGTTATGATATATTATTATTATTAACCCCCACTCATTATATAAATTAAAAATATTAAAAATCTCTTAAATTATGTCATATCATCATTTGGTACACTAATTTGTGCATATAGAAGGCTTTCTTTTTTTTTTTTCCTCGTCCTTATTCTTATGATTTGCTTTTCTTCTTCTTCATTAGTTCTTTAATAATTGAAAAAATTAGGAGAATGTAATGAAGTTTCTTATTTTTAATTTTATTTCAAATCTTAAGAATGAATATAGGTCTTTCAAATATATATATATATATATATAAGCTTGCAAATAATTTTATCCTGATTACTTCATCTTTGAAATTCTAATTACAAAACTATAAGATTAATATACTTTAACATCCCAAGTTTCAAATGTTAATGACTTCTGAGTTGTGGCAAGTGTTGGTAACAACGGATGGGGACCGATTTTCTAGCAAAAATTATCAGGTTACATATCATATTGTATTTTGATCATGTTTTTGTAATTATTTATGTTGAATAAAAACTTTAATACACAGTTTTGCCATGTTTTTAAAATTTTTGTTGTTAGAAATTGAAATTTCATTTCACATGTTTGCTACAAATCTAGTTCCTAAAGTTTCTAATTTCTATTCATGTGGTCCAATTAAGACAGTTATACAAATCAATAACAAAATACTTAATGGGTAAAAGATTATTTTAGAATTTAAATAATTTAAATCGTAGAACAAATTATTATTATTATTATTATTATTTGGAACAAACTACACCCCACAACCCATTTAATAGGTATTTGTTTATATGATTTAAGTTGTTCGAATTACAAAATTATCCTTTTGCCTATCAAATTAGGATTCAATTATTATTGATTTGTACCATCGTCTTCAATCAAACCCACATGGACAAAAAAAAAAAAAACAAAAAAAACTGAGCATTGGTTTGGGAAGTTGGGTTGGGTAGGTTGGAGCTAAAATAGTTACAAAAAGACAATAAACTTTTTAGTCTCAGGCTAAAAAATATCACATCCAAATCATAATCATTTTATTTAATTTTTTTATAAAAGGCAAAAAAGCTAAAAAAATTCATCACAAATGAGACTTTTTAACCATAGGCTAAAATAGCTAAAGGTGATAATTCAAGGAATAAAGGTGAAATTAACTCCCAAAAAAAATAAGAAAAAAGAAAAATAGAGAAGAAAACAAAATGCTAGAGATTCTAAATGATTTATTAAATATTGTATGGGTGAAATACTAATAAATTTCAAATAGTGATTTTATGAATTATTTGGCCTCCTTTTTTTTTTTTTTTCTTATAGACCCAAAGATCTCATTATAGTGTGAATTATATAAAGAGCCAAGTAAAAATGCACTTCTGTTATGTGTTGTGAGACAAATATTTATTTTCTCATAATGTTAAAATTACTAAAACTAACACTTCAAAAAAAACTCCTTACGCTGTGTTTGATTGGAAGATTTGGGGTGAGATTGAGAAATGAGAAGGGAAAAGTTATGTGAAACTAGGTGAAATGTAAATTAGGGGTGAGCAGCGGATATTCTGATCTGTCCAAACAGAACCGATCTGCTATATTTTGGATGGATGCGTAATGACAAGCGGAGAGTTGCAGATTAATTTTTTTTCCAATCCGCCTAGTTTTGGACAAATGACGGATTTGAGATTCCTTTGGTCGCAATAGAACTACTGTGAGAACCCGAATATAAAAATTAAGTAAATAATTAAATAATAATATTACAATCTCAAATATTTTGGTGGTGAATTCTAAGGTGCAAATTAAATATTATTGGAGGATCTTTTAATTAATTTCAAACCTAAAATAAATTTATGGTGAAAGTCATTGATTTAGAAGCAAGATTTATTATTAAAAAAAAAATGGAGAAGAGGGTGTGACTTGAACTCTAGACCACATAATTAATAAGTTAGGCTCTTACCATTTGAGTTGCATGTAACTTATATATGTATTTTGTATATTTATCTATCTATTTGACCTAAGTGTGCCCACAACTAGTATAAAATAAAATAAACACAAACCCTAACTCTTGTTATAATTGTTTTCCACAACACTAGCAGCCCTAGCAGCCGTGGGTTTATGAAGAAAAGAGAGGGGTTTTTCAATCATCAAGATTATTGTTGTAGCCAAGAAGGAGAGCTTTGGGTGTGTTGTGCTGTGTGGCTTCCTAGGTTTTCTTCTCTTCTTTCTTTGTTCTTTATCCTAATAATGTTGTTATTTAATTCATTGATGGAGAGATTGTAGGTGTATGTATTTTGTGTATATAGATATGCTGTTAAGAAATCTGAGGAGTAAAATTGATGTATAAAGAATGAGTGTAATTCTTAGTTCAAAAAAAAATTCTGCACAGAATCGCAAACTTTAAAAATCAAGAAACCATATCAAACGGATGAATTTTAATCTGAAATTTTTACAGTAGATCAATTACATATTGAATTGCATATCTGAATTTTTTCATAATTTTTGGGAGTCTAAATCCATATAAATTGAGGTATTCAAATCTGTCCAGGAAACTAGTCCGAAACAGTAAGTTCGGGATTGTTGTTCTCTTTGGGTATAAATCCAAAAATTATCAAATTAGTGTCATTAGAACCGGTTACGAGTCTAGTTTCGTACGTTTTTGGCCTTGCATTGATTGCTCGTGTATATTAAGAGAACCGTCAATTTCTTTAAAGTGCTGCAGAAAACAACCTGTTTGGATATAATAAATTGTAGAAAATTATTTTGATTAGCAAATCAAGTGAAACCAATTGGGTTTGAAACTTAGGATATATTAGATCATATCTGGAGGTTATTGGAATTTTTTGAATAGCGTGGAGTGGGTTTTGTAATTTTCAAAGTTAGCGAATAGGTTGGGAAGACTTGTTTAAAACACTGTTTTATCTTAAAGTTATTTTTAGTTAAGTTTCGATCGGAACCTATGTCTTGGGTGATTTTAGACCTTGAAGAACATGAACTTAGGTAATATTTAAGAGTAACGGTGAGTTGGGTTGAGCCGTGTTAGTGCGCTTTAGTTTGGGGTTACTTAGTTCGTATTCTTTAGTATTTTTAAATTAGTAGTGACGTGTAGTTTTCGTATTGGTTCAGGGCACTAGTTGGACTTTCATACTCTATTCGAGGATTATATTATTTCGTTTCCAGGTGAGTAGTTTCATGCTACATATTTTTATAAATGTTCCCCTACCCTGAACTGTTGGAAAAATTAAATTGTTGTTTCATGATTAAACTGTTTTGATAAATTATTATATTATCAATTGAATCAAATTATTTCTGAAACATGTGTGAACTTGGCATACTGTAAACTATTTGTTTTGGTCTCATGTTTATAATGATGAACTACCATGTTTTGCGAAACTGATGTGTATTGATTATTGGGACCATGTGTGTATTTAGTCCAGGGAAATTATTCCACTGTGTGTGGTGACTCTGGCCACTAGGGAACAGATCCGGGTTGGGCCGTGATGACTCTAGTGCTCAACGATTGTAAGGAACAGACCTTTAAAAACAACTAGGTGACCTTCAATCGGATCGTCTTTGAGAAAAGGCCCAGGTACCACCCTGAGGATGACTCTTAGTTCGGTATTGGATCCAACGGGGCTTATAGCCTGAGAAATGTGTGGCAGATTATTTGTTTTTATTGGTACCCAGAAAATTATTGGTGTTCATGTTATAATCTGTTTTAAGTGAAAAATGTCGTTTATCATGTTCTTGCGAGACATGAGTATTTTAAGTGTTGAATTGTGGAACCTTCTTTTTGAAACAGATTGTATTTACCAAACTGTATGCCAATCTAGTTTCTGTGATATATATCTTATTTTGGAATTGAACCCTGTTTTCAAAATTGTATTTACTATCCATGTTGCTACTCACTGAGCTATCAGCTGACTTAGTTGTTTACCATTTCCAGGTGTTAGAAGGACTTAGAGTGGACTCATGGCGTAGCGGGGACTCAATTGCATGGACCTCTAGGGCATTCCTTTAGTTTAGAGTGTTATGTCAAGTTTGTGCATATTTATATTTATTCTTATCGAAGTTCATTTAGGATTATTTTTGATATGTGGGTTGTTTATATCCCATAAGTTTGGATGGCTTTTGATTACGGTTGATTTTGCCGTTTATAACTGTGGCATGTCTGGATTGAGTTTTGGTTATTTATTATTGGACTATTGTTCAGTTGTTCAATGTGATTGGATTTGTGTTTAGGCTTACGTGTGCCTTGGGCTAAGTCCCTGTGGGCCACGGCCGGTCATGCCCGGATTTGGGGTGTGACAACTACCAAACCGCGAGTTACATATCTTACATTTCATCATTTAGACGAGGTCCAAGTCCCTATAGTCCTTAGTAGTGTTTGGCTTAGTTCGTTTTGTTTAAACTTGTGTTGAATCTTTCTTGATTTCAGTTTGAGGTTAAGCGTTGGTACTTAGATATTTACACGGATTTTTGATTCTTTGTGAGCCTTTGATGTTTGTATTACCGTGTGTAATCCATTAGGAGAAACAGTAGTGTTGAGAGATGTCTGTAGATCTTATTAGATAAAGATGGATGGTAGGATTTTTCTAGTGGATTTGATTTCTTTAGAGATGAAGGATTTTGATGTGATTTTGGAGATGGATTTGTTGACGAAGCATCATGCTTCTATTGGTTGTTTTAGAATGGGAGTAGTTTTTGCTATGCTGGGACAACTTGAGTTTTTCGTCCAGGGGGATAGGAAAGGGTCTTCTATCTGTTTTACTTCTTCCTTTTAGGTTAATCGAATGTTAAGTAAAGGGTGTAATGATTATTTAGCTTGTGTGGTGAGTATTGAACTGTCAGAATAGAAGTTAGAGGAGTTGCCTGTAGTGAGTGATTGTGTTGATGTTTTTCCAAAGGATCTACCTGGACTTCCTCTAGATCGCGAGGTAGAATTTTTCATTAACTTGGTCCCAACACAACACTTATTTCTGAAGTCCCCTATATAATGGCACCATTGGAGTTGAGGGAGTTTCAAACTTAGTTATAGAAGTTGTTAGAGAAATGTTTTATTAAGCCTAGTGTTCAACTTTGGGAGCACATGTGTTGTTTGTGAAGAAGAATGATGGGTCTATGAGGTTGTGTATTGATTGTTGAGAACCGAACAAAGTCACAGTGAAGAATATGTATCCTTTGCCACGTATTGTTGACCTATTTGACCAATTGTAGGGAGTTCAAGTATTCTCTAAGATTGACTTGAGGTTAGGCTATCACCAGTTGAAAGTAAAGGATGAGGATGTTCCTAAGACTGCTTTTAGAACCCGTTATAAGCATTATGAGTTCTTTGTGATACCTTTTGGTCTCACAAATGCACCAGCCACATTCATGGATTTAATGAACTGAGTATTTAAACCCCAACTGGATAAAATTTGTGGTAGTGTTTATTGATGACATCCTAATTTAATCGAGTAAGGAGGAGCATGAGCAGCATTTGAGGGTAGTACTGCAGATCCTTAAGGAGAAGAGATTGTGTGCAAAATTTAAGAAGTGTTAATTCTAGTTGAGCAGTGTATCCTTTTTGGGTCATGTAGTGAGTGAAGATGGGGTATTTGTGGATAGCATGAAAGTGGAAGCAATTATTGATTGGCCACGACCTACTTCTGTGACAGAGGTACGTAGCTTTTTAGGGCTTGCTGGATATTATAGACAGTTTGTGGAAGGATTCTCCCGTATGGCTTTGCCATTTATAAATCTCACTAGGAAAGAGGTAAGTTTGAGTGGAATGATGATTGTGAGTGTAGCTTCCAAGAGTTTAAACAAAGGTTGATATCAGCTCCAATCCTTGTCTTACTTACAGGTGGTGGTAGTTTTGTGATTTATAGTGATGCTTCACGACAAGGTTTAGGATGTGTGCCCAGGCAGCATAGGAAGGAGATTACTTATACGTCACAACAGTTGAAAGTACATGAGAGAAATTATCCTACGCACGACTTGGAGCTAGCAAGAATGATTTTCGCTCTTAAGATCTAGCGACATTATTTGTATGGAGAGTCATGTGAGATTTACACTGATCATAAGAGTTTGAAGTATATTTTCACACAGAAGGAACTAAATTTGAGGCAAAGAAGATGGCTTGAGTTACTAAAATATTTCGATGTAAATGTTTTGTTTCATCCAGGGAAGGAAATGTGGTGGCGGATGCCTTGAGTAAGAAGGTCGCAATTGGAGATACAACTGCTTTGTGTATTAAGAGTTGTTTTGTGGAGGACATGAGACGTTTGAGGCTTGAGGTTGTTACGCCTGGTGATAGGGCTTATTTTAGTCAATTGATAGTTCAGCCAACCTTGAGAGAACGGATTCGTTTAGCACAGGAGATTGACCCCCAGTGTGAGCGTATTAAAGGAGAGATGGCAGAGGGTAAGAATGTAGACTTTGTTGTTAGTGATGACGGGTTGCTTAGATTCCGTAGCCGAATTTGTGTTTCTGTTGGTGATGATTTGAGGAAAGAGATTATGGTAGAGGCACATAGTTCTAGTTATAGTTATAGCATTCATCTTGGAAGTACTAAGATGTATCGGGATCTTTATGAACATTTTTGGTGGAATGGTATAAAGGGAGATATTGCAGAATTTGTGGCTCAGTGTTTGGTGTGTCAACAAGTTAAAGTAGAATATTAGAAACCTGCGGGGAAACTACAACCCTTACCTATACCAGAGTGGAAGTAGGATCATGATACCATGGACTTTGTGTGTGGTTTACCTTGTACTAGTAGTAATCACGATGCAGTTTGGGTTGTTGTTGATAGATTAACCAAGTCAGCACATTTTATTGCAGTTCGGATGAACTATTCTCTAGCTCGATTTACACAGTTGTATGTGAAGGAGATTGTTAGATTGCATGGTGCACCGGTGTCAATAGTGTCAGATCGGGACCCTCGTTTTGTGTCTAAGTTTTGGGGTGCGTTACAGTCAGTTATGGGTACTTGGTTAAATTTTAGTTCAGCTTATCACCCTTAGACAGATGGGCAATCGGAGAGGACTATTCAAACCCTTGAGGATATGTTGAGGGCTTGTGCTTTGGAGTGGAGAGGTAATTGGGATGATTATTTGCCGCTTGTGGAGTTTGCATATAATAATAGTTATCATTCTAGTTTGGGAGTAGCCCCTTATGAGGCTTTGTATGGAAGGAAGTGTAGGTCTCCTTTGTGTTGGTATGAGGTTGGTGAAAGGCAAATGTTGGGACCTGATTTGGTGGAGGATGCTACACAGAAAATTATCACCATCAGAGAGAGATTATTGACAGCTCAGAGTAGACAAAAAGTTATGCTGATCATCGTAGGAGAGACATAGAGTTTCATGTGGAGGATATAGTATTCTTGAAAGTATCACCATGGAAAGGAGTCATCAGGTTTGGAAAGGAAGGAAAGTTAAGTTCTAGATACATTGGACCATTTGGGGTATTAGAGAAGGTTAGTGAGGTTGTGTACCGTGTTGTTTTACCCCCTAGGTTGGCAGGAGTGCATAATGTGTTTCACGTGTCTATGCTGAGGAAATATGCGCACAGTCCGTCTCATGTGATAGATTATGGGTCAATTCAGATTAGAGAGGATTTTTCGTATGAGGAGATACCTGTTCAGATTTTGGATTCGAAAGAAAAAAGGTTGCGTACAAAGGTCATTAAATTGGTTAAGGTACTGTGGCGTAATCATCTAGTTGAAGAGGCGACTTGGGAACGCGAGGACGAGATGCGCGAGAAGTACCCACATCTATTCTCATGATTTACTCAGGTTAGTTTCGAGGACGAAACTTTTTTTTAGGAGGGGAGAATGTGAGAACCCGAATATAAAAATTAAGTAAATAATTAAATAATAATATTACAATCTCAAATATTTTGGTGGTGAATTCTAAGGTGCAAATTAAATATTATTGGAGGATCTTTTAATTAATTTCAAACCTAAAATAAATTTATGGTGAAAGTCATTGATTTAGAAGCAAGATTTATTATTAAAAAAAAAAATGGAGAAGAGGGTGTGACTTGAACTCTAGACCACATAATTAATAAGTTAGGCTCTTACCATTTGAGTTGCATGTAACTTATATATGTATTTTGTATATTTATCTATCTATTTGACCTAAGTGTGCCCACAACTAGTATAAAATAAAATAAACACAAACCCTAACTCTTGTTATAATTGTTTTCCACAACACTAGCAGCCCTAGCAGCCGTGGGTTTATGAAGAAAAGAGAGGGGTTTTTCAATCATCAAGATTATTGTTGTAGCCAAGAAGGAGAGCTTTGGGTGTGTTGTGCTGTGTGGCTTCCTAGGTTTTCTTCTCTTCTTTCTTTGTTCTTTATCCTAATAATGTTGTTATTTAATTCATTGATGGAGAGATTGTAGGTGTATGTATTTTGTGTATATAGATATGCTGTTAAGAAATCTGAGGAGTAAAATTGATGTATAAAGAATGAGTGTAATTCTTAGTTCAAAAAAAAATTCTGCACAGAATCGCAAACTTTAAAAATCAAGAAACCATATCAAACGGATGAATTTTAATCTGAAATTTTTACAGTAGATCAATTACATATTGAATTGCATATCTGAATTTTTTCATAATTTTTGGGAGTCTAAATCCATATAAATTGAGGTATTCAAATCTGTCCAGGAAACTAGTCCGAAACAGTAATTTCGGGATTGTTGTTCTCTTTGGGTATAAATCCAAAAATTATCAAATTAGTGTCATTAGAACCGGTTACGAGTCTAGTTTCGTACGTTTTTGGCCTTGCATTGATTGCTCGTGTATATTAAGAGAACCGTCAATTTCTTTAAAGTGCTGCAGAAAACAACCTGTTTGGATATAATAAATTGTAGAAAATTATTTTGATTAGCAAATCAAGTGAAACCAATTGGGTTTGAAACTTAGGATATATTAGATCATATCTGGAGGTTATTGGAATTTTTTGAATAGCGTGGAGTGGGTTTTGTAATTTTCAAAGTTAGCGAATAGGTTGGGAAGACTTGTTTAAAACACTGTTTTATCTTAAAGTTATTTTTAGTTAAGTTTCGATCGGAACCTATGTCTTGGGTGATTTTAGACCTTGAAGAACATGAACTTAGGTAATATTTAAGAGTAACGGTGAGTTGGGTTGAGCCGTGTTAGTGCGCTTTAGTTTGGGGTTACTTAGTTCGTATTCTTTAGTATTTTTAAATTAGTAGTGACGTGTAGTTTTCGTATTGGTTCAGGGCACTAGTTGGACTTTCATACTCTATTCGAGGATTATATTATTTCGTTTCCAGGTGAGTAGTTTCATGCTACATATTTTTATAAATGTTCCCCTACCCTGAACTGTTGGAAAAATTAAATTGTTGTTTCATGATTAAACTGTTTTGATAAATTATTATATTATCAATTGAATCAAATTATTTCTGAAACATGTGTGAACTTGGCATACTGTAAACTATTTGTTTTGGTCTCATGTTTATAATGATGAACTACCATGTTTTGCGAAACTGATGTGTATTGATTATTGGGACCATGTGTGTATTTAGTCCAGGGAAATTATTCCACTGTGTGTGGTGACTCTGGCCACTAGGGAACAGATCCGGGTTGGGCCGTGATGACTCTAGTGCTCAACGATTGTAAGGAACAGACCTTTAAAAACAACTAGGTGACCTTCAATCGGATCGTCTTTGAGAAAAGGCCCAGGTACCACCCTGAGGATGACTCTTAGTTCGGTATTGGATCCAACGGGGCTTATAGCCTGAGAAATGTGTGGCAGATTATTTGTTTTTATTGGTACCCAGAAAATTATTGGTGTTCATGTTATAATCTGTTTTAAGTGAAAAATGTCGTTTATCATGTTCTTGCGAGACATGAGTATTTTAAGTGTTGAATTGTGGAATCTTCTTTTTGAAACAGATTGTATTTACCAAACTGTATGCCAATCTAGTTTCTGTGATATATATCTTATTTTGGAATTGAACCCTGTTTTCAAAATTGTATTTACTATCCATGTTGCTACTCACTGAGCTATCAGCTGACTTAGTTGTTTACCATTTCCAGGTGTTAGAAGGACTTAGAGTGGACTCATGGCGTAGCGGGGACTCAATTGCATGGACCTCTAGGGCATTCCTTTAGTTTAGAGTGTTATGTCAAGTTTGTGCATATTTATATTTATTCTTATCGAAGTTCATTTAGGATTATTTTTGATATGTGGGTTGTTTATATCCCATAAGTTTGGATGGCTTTTGATTACGGTTGATTTTGCCGTTTATAACTGTGGCATGTCTGGATTGAGTTTTGGTTATTTATTATTGGACTATTGTTCAGTTGTTCAATGTGATTGGATTTGTGTTTAGGCTTACGTGTGCCTTGGGCTAAGTCCCTGTGGGCCACGGCCGGTCATGCCCGGATTTGGGGTGTGACAACTACCAAACCGCGAGTTACATATCTTGCATTTCATCATTTAGACGAGGTCCAAGTCCCTATAGTCCTTAGTAGTGTTTGGCTTAGTTCGTTTTGTTTAAACTTGTGTTGAATCTTTCTTGATTTCAGTTTGAGGTTAAGCGTTGGTACTTAGATATTTACACGGATTTTTGATTCTTTGTGAGCCTTTGATGTTTGTATTACCGTGTGTAATCCATTAGGAGAAACAGTAGTGTTGAGAGATGTCTGTAGATCTTATTAGATAAAGATGGATGGTAGGATTTTTCTAGTGGATTTGATTTCTTTAGAGATGAAGGATTTTGATGTGATTTTGGAGATGGATTTGTTGACGAAGCATCATGCTTCTATTGGTTGTTTTAGAATGGGAGTAGTTTTTGCTATGCTGGGACAACTTGAGTTTTTCGTCCAGGGGGATAGGAAAGGGTCTTCTATCTGTTTTACTTCTTCCTTTTAGGCTAATCGAATGTTAAGTAAAGGGTGTAATGATTATTTAGCTTGTGTGGTGAGTATTGAACTATCAGAATAGAAGTTAGAGGAGTTGCCTGTAGTGAGTGATTGTGTTGATGTTTTTCCAAAGGATCTACCTGGACTTCCTCTAGATCGCGAGGTAGAATTTTTCATTAACTTGGTCCCAACACAACACTTATTTCTGAAGTCCCCTATATAATGGCACCATTGGAGTTGAGGGAGTTTCAAACTTAGTTATAGAAGTTGTTAGAGAAATGTTTTATTAAGCCTAGTGTTCAACTTTGGGAGCACATGTGTTGTTTGTGAAGAAGAATGATGGGTCTATGAGGTTGTGTATTGATTGTTGAGAACCGAACAAAGTCACAGTGAAGAATATGTATCCTTTGCCACGTATTGTTGACCTATTTGACCAATTGTAGGGAGTTCAAGTATTCTCTAAGATTGACTTGAGGTTAGGCTATCACCAGTTGAAAGTAAAGGATGAGGATGTTCCTAAGACTGCTTTTAGAACCCGTTATAAGCATTATGAGTTCTTTGTGATACCTTTTGGTCTCACAAATGCACCAGCCACATTCATGGATTTAATGAACTGAGTATTTAAACCCCAACTGGATAAAATTTGTGGTAGTGTTTATTGATGACATCCTAATTTAATCGAGTAAGGAGGAGCATGAGCAGCATTTGAGGGTAGTACTGCAGATCCTTAAGGAGAAGAGATTGTGTGCAAAATTTAAGAAGTGTTAATTCTAGTTGAGCAGTGTATCCTTTTTGGGTCATGTAGTGAGTGAAGATGGGGTATTTGTGGATAGCATGAAAGTGGAAGCAATTATTGATTGGCCACGACCTACTTCTGTGACAGAGGTACGTAGCTTTTTAGGGCTTGCTGGATATTATAGACAGTTTGTGGAAGGATTCTCCCGTATGGCTTTGCCATTTATAAATCTCACTAGGAAAGAGGTAAGTTTGAGTGGAATGATGATTGTGAGTGTAGCTTCCAAGAGTTTAAACAAAGGTTGATATCAGCTCCAATCCTTGTCTTACTTACAGGTGGTGGTAGTTTTGTGATTTATAGTGATGCTTCACGACAAGGTTTAGGATGTGTGCCCAGGCAGCATAGGAAGGAGATTACTTATACGTCACAACAGTTGAAAGTACATGAGAGAAATTATCCTACGCACGACTTGGAGCTAGCAAGAATGATTTTCGCTCTTAAGATCTAGCGACATTATTTGTATGGAGAGTCATGTGAGATTTACACTGATCATAAGAGTTTGAAGTATATTTTCACACAGAAGGAACTAAATTTGAGGCAAAGAAGATGGCTTGAGTTACTAAAATATTTCGATGTAAATGTTTTGTTTCATCCAGGGAAGGAAATGTGGTGGCGGATGCCTTGAGTAAGAAGGTCGCAATTGGAGATACAACTGCTTTGTGTATTAAGAGTTGTTTTGTGGAGGACATGAGACGTTTGAGGCTTGAGGTTGTTACGCCTGGTGATAGGGCTTATTTTAGTCAATTGATAGTTCAGCCAACCTTGAGAGAACGGATTCGTTTAGCACAGGAGATTGACCCCCAGTGTGAGCGTATTAAAGGAGAGATGGCAGAGGGTAAGAATGTAGACTTTGTTGTTAGTGATGACGGGTTGCTTAGATTCCGTAGCCGAATTTGTGTTTCTGTTGGTGATGATTTGAGGAAAGAGATTATGGTAGAGGCACATAGTTCTAGTTATAGTTATAGCATTCATCTTGGAAGTACTAAGATGTATCGGGATCTTTATGAACATTTTTGGTGGAATGGTATAAAGGGAGATATTGCAGAATTTGTGGCTCAGTGTTTGGTGTGTCAACAAGTTAAAGTAGAATATTAGAAACCTGCGGGGAAACTACAACCCTTACCTATACCAGAGTGGAAGTAGGATCATGATACCATGGACTTTGTGTGTGGTTTACCTTGTACTAGTAGTAATCACGATGCAGTTTGGGTTGTTGTTGATAGATTAACCAAGTCAGCACATTTTATTGCAGTTCGGATGAACTATTCTCTAGCTCGATTTACACAGTTGTATGTGAAGGAGATTGTTAGATTGCATGGTGCACCGGTGTCAATAGTGTCAGATCGGGACCCTCGTTTTGTGTCTAAGTTTTGGGGTGCGTTACAGTCAGTTATGGGTACTTGGTTAAATTTTAGTTCAGCTTATCACCCTTAGACAGATGGGCAATCGGAGAGGACTATTCAAACCCTTGAGGATATGTTGAGGGCTTGTGCTTTGGAGTGGAGAGGTAATTGGGATGATTATTTGCCGCTTGTGGAGTTTGCATATAATAATAGTTATCATTCTAGTTTGGGAGTAGCCCCTTATGAGGCTTTGTATGGAAGGAAGTGTAGGTCTCCTTTGTGTTGGTATGAGGTTGGTGAAAGGCAAATGTTGGGACCTGATTTGGTGGAGGATGCTACACAGAAAATTATCACCATCAGAGAGAGATTATTGACAGCTCAGAGTAGACAAAAAGTTATGCTGATCATCGTAGGAGAGACATAGAGTTTCATGTGGAGGATATAGTATTCTTGAAAGTATCACCATGGAAAGGAGTCATCAGGTTTGGAAAGGAAGGAAAGTTAAGTTCTAGATACATTGGACCATTTGGGGTATTAGAGAAGGTTAGTGAGGTTGTGTACCGTGTTGTTTTACCCCCTAGGTTGGCAGGAGTGCATAATGTGTTTCACGTGTCTATGCTGAGGAAATATGCGCACAGTCCGTCTCATGTGATAGATTATGGGTCAATTCAGATTAGAGAGGATTTTTCGTATGAGGAGATACCTGTTCAGATTTTGGATTCGAAAGAAAAAAGGTTGCGTACAAAGGTCATTAAATTGGTTAAGGTACTGTGGCGTAATCATCTAGTTGAAGAGGCGACTTGGGAACGCGAGGACGAGATGCGCGAGAAGTACCCACATCTATTCTCATGATTTACTCAGGTTAGTTTCGAGGACGAAACTTTTTTTTAGGAGGGGAGAATGTGAGAACCCGAATATAAAAATTAAGTAAATAATTAAATAATAATATTACAATCTCAAATATTTTGGTGGTGAATTCTAAGGTGCAAATTAAATATTATTGGAGGATCTTTTAATTAATTTCAAACCTAAAATAAATTTATGGTGAAAGTCATTGATTTAGAAGCAAGATTTATTATTAAAAAAAAAAATGGAGAAGAGGGTGTGACTTGAACTCTAGACCACATAATTAATAAGTTAGGCTCTTACCATTTGAGTTGCATGTAACTTATATATGTATTTTGTATATTTATCTATCTATTTGACCTAAGTGTGCCCACAACTAGTATAAAATAAAATAAACACAAACCCTAACTCTTGTTATAATTGTTTTCCACAACACTAGCAGCCCTAGCAGCCGTGGGTTTATGAAGAAAAGAGAGGGGTTTTTCAATCATCAAGATTATTGTTGTAGCCAAGAAGGAGAGCTTTGGGTGTGTTGTGCTGTGTGGCTTCCTAGGTTTTCTTCTCTTCTTTCTTTGTTCTTTATCCTAATAATGTTGTTATTTAATTCATTGATGGAGAGATTGTAGGTGTATGTATTTTGTGTATATAGATATGCTGTTAAGAAATCTGAGGAGTAAAATTGATGTATAAAGAATGAGTGTAATTCTTAGTTCAAAAAAAAATTCTGCACAGAATCGCAAACTTTAAAAATCAAGAAACCATATCAAACGGATGAATTTTAATCTGAAATTTTTACAGTAGATCAATTACATATTGAATTGCATATCTGAATTTTTTCATAATTTTTGGGAGTCTAAATCCATATAAATTGAGGTATTCAAATCTGTCCAGGAAACTAGTCCGAAACAGTAAGTTCGGGATTGTTGTTCTCTTTGGGTATAAATCCAAAAATTATCAAATTAGTGTCATTAGAACCGGTTACGAGTCTAGTTTCGTACGTTTTTGGCCTTGCATTGATTGCTCGTGTATATTAAGAGAACCGTCAATTTCTTTAAAGTGCTGCAGAAAACAACCTGTTTGGATATAATAAATTGTAGAAAATTATTTTGATTAGCAAATCAAGTGAAACCAATTGGGTTTGAAACTTAGGATATATTAGATTATATCTGGAGGTTATTGGAATTTTTTGAATAGCGTGGAGTGGGTTTTGTAATTTTCAAAGTTAGCGAATAGGTTGGGAAGACTTGTTTAAAACACTGTTTTATCTTAAAGTTATTTTTAGTTAAGTTTCGATCGGAACCTATGTCTTGGGTGATTTTAGACCTTGAAGAACATGAACTTAGGTAATATTTAAGAGTAACGGTGAGTTGGGTTGAGCCGTGTTAGTGCGCTTTAGTTTGGGGTTACTTAGTTCGTATTCTTTAGTATTTTTAAATTAGTAGTGACGTGTAGTTTTCGTATTGGTTCAGGGCACTAGTTGGACTTTCATACTCTATTCGAGGATTATATTATTTCGTTTCCAGGTGAGTAGTTTCATGCTACATATTTTTATAAATGTTCCCCTACCCTGAACTGTTGGAAAAATTAAATTGTTGTTTCATGATTAAACTGTTTTGATAAATTATTATATTATCAATTGAATCAAATTATTTCTGAAACATGTGTGAACTTGGCATACTGTAAACTATTTGTTTTGGTCTCATGTTTATAATGATGAACTACCATGTTTTGCGAAACTGATGTGTATTGATTATTGGGACCATGTGTGTATTTAGTCCAGGGAAATTATTCCACTGTGTGTGGTGACTCTGGCCACTAGGGAACAGATCCGGGTTGGGCCGTGATGACTCTAGTGCTCAACGATTGTAAGGAACAGACCTTTAAAAACAACTAGGTGACCTTCAATCGGATCGTCTTTGAGAAAAGGCCCAGGTGCCACCCTGAGGATGACTCTTAGTTCGGTATTGGATCCAACGGGGCTTATAGCCTGAGAAATGTGTGGCAGATTATTTGTTTTTATTGGTACCCAGAAAATTATTGGTGTTCATGTTATAATCTGTTTTAAGTGAAAAATGTCGTTTATCATGTTCTTGCGAGACATGAGTATTTTAAGTGTTGAATTGTGGAATCTTCTTTTTGAAACAGATTGTATTTACCAAACTGTATGCCAATCTAGTTTCTGTGATATATATCTCATTTTGGAATTGAACCCTGTTTTCAAAATTGTATTTACTATCCATGTTGCTACTCACTGAGCTATCAGCTGACTTAGTTGTTTACCATTTCCAGGTGTTAGAAGGACTTAGAGTGGACTCATGGCGTAGCGGGGACTTAATTGCATGGACCTCTAGGGCATTCCTTTAGTTTAGAGTGTTATGTCAAGTTTGTGCATATTTATATTTATTTTTATCGAAGTTCATTTAGGATTATTTTTGATATGTGGGTTGTTTATATCCCATAAGTTTGGATGGCTTTTGATTACAGTTGATTTTGCCGTTTATAACTGTGGCATGTCTGGATTGAGTTTTGGTTATTTATTATTGGACTATTGTTCAGTTGTTCAATGTGATTGGATTTGTGTTTAGGCTTACGTGTGCCTTGGGCTAAGTCCCTGTGGGCCACGGCCGGTCATGCCCGGATTTGGGGTGTGACAACTACCAAACCGCGAGTACCCCTAATAATTTGTAAGACTTTTTGTTTTCAATTTGTTTAATTATTCTGTTTGTATTTTCAATTGAAAATTAAAGAGTTTAGATATTCTGTTGTGTTTTCAATTTAAAAATCCTTTTATCAAATGACAAATGTTAATATATGATATTTTTGTGTGAAAAATATAAGGCCATATTTTGTTTTTTTTTTTTAAAAAATCAAATTAAATAGTTTTTGAATAAAAAATCTTTTAGTTGAGTTTGATTGTTATCCGCCCCCCCCCAAAAAAAAATGTTGACAAATTATTGTATTATATTCAAAATTTGTAAAAGTTTAAATCGGTAAACCGATCTACCAATCCACTCAATCTGCATCCGTCAATCTTGCGGATGGATGCGGATTGATTTTTCCCAATCCACCAATCTAGCGAACGGATGATGAATTAGAGGTTTTCCGATTGCAACCGAACCACGAACTCCCCTAATGTAAGTATATTTTATTTATATTTCACCTACCTTTTTTTCTTTCCCTTTTCAAAATCCCTTCTCAAATTCTCAAAAAAAGCACAACGTTAGTATACTTTTTTTTTTTTTTTTTTCAAACATAACACTTCAATCAATGTAGCTTTCTAAAACGTAACACTCTAATGTAATATATTAAAAAACTTGTTAGTGCACTTTTTCCAAACGTAACACTTCAATCAATGTAACATAAAAAAAATTGTTAGTATACTTTTCCAAACGTAACGCTCCAATCAATGTAACATACAAAAATTTTTTAGTGTACTTTTTTCAAACGTAATAACGTAATATTCTAAAAAAACTCCTTAGTGTATTTTTTCTAAACGTAATATTCCAACCAATGTAACACACAAAAACTTTTTAGTGTACTTTTCTCAAACGTAATACTTCAATGTAACACATTAAAAAACTCTTTAGTGTACTTTTATCAAACGTAACAATGTAAAATTCTATAAAAACTCCTTAATATATTTTTCTCAAATATAACACTCTAATCAATATAATACACCAAAGCTCCTTAGTGTACGTTAATGTAACACTTCAATCTAACACCAGAAAACTATACTAGTAGGAATGTATATTTTCAAGCTTAACAACCAATACTTTAGCCACCAATCCCACCAAAAAGAATCTTCTACACCTCATCTTTCTATTCCCATCTCGAAAACGAATCAGAAAATTAAAAAAATGAATCACAAAAGTACCAAATCAAATAAATACAAATTTTCAAAACAAAAAGGACTAATTGATTCAAAAAAAACTCTTAAAACTAAATAAATTAACATTTCTCTATATAAGATTTATGGATAAATTTTCCGTAATCTTACTAAAATATATATATATATATATATACAATAATAATGGAGAAGAGAGAGGCACAGCTTTTTTCTGTGTTAGAATATTTAGTAAGAAATTAGATGAATTAATTATGCAGGATATATAGGAAGTAGAAAAGTCAATGATGGTGAGTTTAAATAAAGAAAAATGAGTGAGACTACTAAAAAGAGGAGTACTAATAGCTCTAAAATAGTGTGGGTCTTACATGATGGGATGTTTTGTTCTTGTGTTTTTTTTTTTTTAATAAATTTTCACCTTATTAGTTGTCAATTAATACTCCCAAATTAATAGGATGAATCATTGTTGTTAAATAAATTTGTGGACTCGAATAATATTAATTGAAGGAATATTGGGAACCCATCCCAACCATTGTATATTTTGACCTCAGCTATTATTAGGCATATGGTGATCTGTGATGGGCTTCGTTGGAGGGGGGTGGTGTGTGGTCCTCGTCATAGATGTATATATGGTTATATATCCTTGGTTTAGAGTAAAAAATAAAAAATAAAAAATATTTAAACTAAAAATATTTTAATTATTTGGTTTCAGTTTATTTAATTGATAATTAAAATTTAAAATAAAAAATTAATCGCTCAGTTTGGTCTCAATTCATGGGTAATATACCAATAAATCCCAAATTAAATTTTTTTAACTTATTTAGTCCTGCCTTTTAGTTTATAGACTAATAAGTCCCATTTCAACGTTAATGATGTATTTGTACGATTTTGCAACACTGGTTGGCCAGATGTTAAGGGTAAATGTGGGTTTTGGTGATATTGAAATTACTTTTGTGACTAAAAGTATCTATACAAATTTTTGGTTTCCCTTCCACCCAATCAAAACGGTAGAGACGAAAATGGAAAGTTCTGGATTTCCAATGTTAATGTGAGTAATTTTTGTGACATTTGTGCTTAATCTAAAGTTGGCAATGTTTAATTGTCATTGTGTGTTGCCCAAATTAACATTTAATTTCTCCCCAAAACCCTAGAAAAGGGAGAGCCCCATTCTGGTAGTACATTTCCATCGGCGATTAAGCGCAAGAATTGAACCATTTTGACATTTGTGTTGACGTTGACCACGTGTACCGACGAGTTTACATCTTCCCTTCGTCGTCATCGGTGACTATGTCAGTGGCCGATGGCATTAGGTATATGGTTACTGATGTTGTTTTCTTTGTTTTTATGAAAGAACTGGATTTGTTTGGTGAATGTTAGAACATATGTTGTGATTACAGCCTAATATGGTTACATGCACTTTACGTAATGTTGTTGTGTATTAATGATATGGTGGGTTTCATATTTAAATAAGGGTATATTCCTGTAGAGTTTATTCTTATACTGGATTTAGTTCTATTGATTTCAGTTGTTGGGTTAATGTGTCGTTGCCGGTTTGTGGTTCATGTGTTGTTGGTGACGTTGTAATGTTAATGCCATTTGTTTTGTTGGGTTTGTCATAGTGTTGTAATATACCACCAAGTCCCCTTTTTTTTTTTATATATATGGACTAAGTTGGTGATATGGATTGTTAAAAACAGTTGTGGTAGTATAAATGTGATATGAACCATGTCAATGTTTATGAATTACAGTGTCAGTATCATTTTATTGATTTGTTTTTGTCGTCGTGTGGTAATATGGTTGGGGTCTCCTGTTTGTTGAGTTTGATTAAGTTGGTGTTGGTGTGTAATTTGCATGCCTTATGTGTTCCGTGATATGTGGTGTTGATGACGTCCATGTTAGAAAATGTTTCACATAATGACATGTCGGGTGTTTGGATGGAATAAATTAATTTTGTGCTTACTAATGTTCATTAATTTCGATATAATACTAGTGTTTTCATGACGTGTTGTTGTTGTTAGGTTTGTTTCAAAATGGGTGACGACGAAAACAGTGTGTGGTCAACCACCATACTAGCTTTGTGAAACCAAGGTTGTCACCCAACAATGTTCGAACCCAAGATTTTGATGGCATGCTTGTCTCGGTTGTGGATTGCCTACAAGAGGTCTCAGACTTGTAAGTGGTGTTAATATTATTCTTAGGTATTAGTTTTGTTGCAGTGTAATGAGAGTGACATGGTTGCAGGTCGGCCTGTGTGATTTTTTGTTTGTTTCATCATCTGCCAATATGTTTACAGAGTCGAAATTAACAACATAATGGATGGACTAACGCCATCTGTTCTATGCCCAGCAATGATAAAAATGTTCCTGAACAAACCAAAATGAGGACTGTGTGCAAAGACAACGTAATCAGTTTGTCAGGCTCGAATCGCACCCACCTACAAATTGGACATTGTTTTTTTTTATTTATTTTGTGAGCTATGTCTTGATTTTTGACATGTTTGGACGGTTTGCACTTTGCTATTTTGGATAGTGTTAGACCATTGTACGGATTGGAAATTGTTTTATGTCAATTTTTTGGTGATTTGTTTAGGTGAATATTGGTTTTGTTTTCGTCAGATGCTGTTATATCTTTCTAAGCAGATATATTATGGTGCGGCTAATAATAATATCATTTTCGGTATATGTCCGCGTATGACTTCATGTCTTTAGGATTCACAAACGAATGATGATTTTGTTACATGTGTATGTTAAATGTAACATCATCTTCCGTGTGGGGCATGTTTGATTGGTTTTTAATCCCATATGACAAGTATGTGAGTGATACATTATGTTTTGTGTAATAAAAAATGGTGATGTTCTGGTTATTTCTAACATTATATTGTAATGGGATTATGCGAATGCCATTGGAATATTGAAAGAAACCTATCGTCAATGTGTTTGCAACCCATCCCCCTAAATGGATTTGAACAAAATTATGAAATAAACAGTGCAATTGTAAATCGAACGGTAAGTAATTGTTCGAAGATAGAAGAAAGTGATGTAACACACAATTTAATTCACTTGTAACATGATGTCCAGTTGGTCGAAGATGTTTGGTAATATAAACCAACCTCGCAGCAATATGTTTGTGTGGCTACACCCATCCATTACCCAGGTGCTTTTGGAATGTACTCGTATGTACAACAATATGTGTGGAACTCACGCCTTGGTTTTTTTTGTGTGTTTGCATAACTGGTGAAAACAATGACCAATGACCAATACGATAATAATACAAACTCCCAACAAATGAACAATACGTCAACCGGTAACCAACCTACTTGAATGTGGGTGTATAGGTTTCAATCATCGTTTGTTCTCAACAAATCTAACGACAACACCACTCTACAGAAAAACCAACATTACACATCCGAAATTAATAAACATTAGTCGACAACACCATTAATTAAAAGAAAATAACATCATCAATTGAAACACATCCACCATATATCACTCTACAAAAATCAAACACACAAAAATAGAAATGTAAAACGTTACCATCTTAATCATTACACCGAAATAAGCAAAAAAGAATCTACCAAAATCATAACAAGGGTAAATGAGTAAACACTACCATGCCAAATCAAAGAAAAATATTCTTTACCAATTAAATAGGACTAAATGGTTCATAAGAAAGACACAGGATTAAATGGATCATCATTTTTTAATTTGGGATTTACCGGTAATTTCTCGATTCAAGAATAATTTATATGTTTTCAATTCGTAAATCTTTGTTTTAAATGATTTTTTATATATATATTTTGATCTAAATCTTTTTTTTGATGTATTTAATTTAAATGTACTTAAAAAATAAAATATTTGTGAATTTATTTTTAAAAAATTCAACAAATATTAAAAAAAACTAAAATCTACTAAATTTTTGTATTTTTTAATATTTAGTAAAAAAAATTAAAAATTCATAAATTTTATATAGTATATCTAAATTAAATGGATCTAAAAAGTAAGAATATTTATAAAAATTTCCTAAAAGTAAAAATATATAAATTCAAAATTCAAAAATTATTTTTGAAAAGTCTAAAACTAGATCCATAGAATCAATCACGTTGATAAATACAAAATATATATATATATATATATATTTTATAAATTTCTTTGTCTTTAGTAAAAACAATAAAATAAAATAAAATAAAATTAATTAATCAATTAATTTTTCAAATCTTTCTAATCTAGAAGGAACTAAAAAGTTGTATTTTATATATATCTAAATTCAAAAATAGTTCAATAAAAAATAGAAAAAAAAAATCTCATCTATACCTTTCCAATAATATATATATATATATATAAATATTCCTCAAATGATTGAATGGAAAAATATTACTCTCCCCGACTAATGGATTACAGTTAATGAAAATTACAAACACAATCAACGCCAATCTACTTGTCAAGATATCCAACAATTTATTGATGAATCTGTTAGGATTAAATTTAATCAATCCCAATCTTCTCGTCACACACCACCTGATCTCCAATATGAAGAAACTAATCTTAGTAATTAATTTTCTGTTTATGGAATGAAATAGAGGGAATATGCATGATTATCCACCCTTGTCAAATGACAACCGGGAATATATTCAATCTCAAAATCAAAAATACTTAATATAGATTGCCATCGGGCAAAAATTTTCTTACTAGCAAGATTTTGAACATCTTTTTCTAATACATACTTAGCAGATTTACAATTAACACAAAGTAAAAATTTTTGATTTAAAATATCATCTTGAAATTTAATAATACATAAAACAGTAAATAAAATTTCTTATTTAATAGTACTATAATTCTTTTGTGCTTTATTCCAGACACTAGAATGATAACGAACAATTTGTTCAGATGACTAAGGAGTAATTTTCTAAAGAAGGATGCCACCATAACCAATATCAGAGGCATCAGTTTGAATAATTTTGAATGAAATTTCAATAGGAATACCAAGACAAGGAAGAGACTTGACATATTGTTTGACTTGTTTAACAATAGTAGTATGAGTAGAAGACCAAAGAGGAGGATTGTCTTTTAACCGATCAAACAAAGGTTGACAAGTTTTCCTAAGGTCTTTGTAAAATTCGGCAATATAATTCAGTGATCCTAAAAAACGTTGTAAATGGGTTTTATCTAAGATTTCATCAGAAAATTTAGAAGCAAATTTAATAGAGCGACTAATTGGTAAAATTGTATTTTGGTGAATATCATATCCTAAAAATTTGACTTTAGTTTGGAACAATTTAATCTTAGGAGAGATATGACTAGATCATGACTTTTAATAGTATAAAAGAAAGCGGTAAGATGTTTCCAATGTTCACTAATTGATTTTGAAAAAATGAGAATATCATCCATATAAACTATGGCAAAATGACTAAATGGATTGAAAATATCATTCATTATATTTTGAAATTCACTACGTGCATTTTTTAATCCAAAAGGCATGACATTCCATTCATAGTGACCAAAGGGTGTAGTAAAAGCAGTTTTATATCTACCTTTAAGATGAATTTGTATTTGACAAAAACCACTTTTGAAATCAAATTTACTAAAAATAATAGCTTGACGAAGTCTTTTAATTAAGTCTTTTTTATTAGGAATAAGATAGCGAATCCATTCTAAAACTTTATTTAATGGTTTATAATTGATGACTAAGCAATGGACACCTCATTCTAATTCAGCATTTTTATTAACATAAAAAGCAGGACAAGACCATGGTGATTTACTAGGACTAATAATTCAATTTTTTAATAGTTCATTGATTTCTTTTTTACACATTTCAACTAATTCATGATTCGTTTGAATAAGTCGAGATTCAGTAGGAATTTGTCTTTCATTAAAATTCTTAATGTATGATAAAGTGACTACATATTTTTTTCTATGCCAAAAGGCAGTTGGTAAAGTAGAATAAACAGTTGTTTCTAATTTTAATTTTAATTTTTTAATTTGAGATATAATAACAAGATCAGTTAATTGTTGTTCAATGCGTTTATAATTGACTTCTTCTTTGAGAAAACGTAACTGACGAGTTAATCGATTAATAGATTGAGAAATAGAACAGTTTTTTAATTGATTTAATTCCAATATTTCAGGTGGTGATAAGAATTTAAAAGTAACTGTTTGACCAAAAACTTGAGTTGTTATTCCTTCACTAGATGTAATAAATCGATATAATAAGAATATAAATGGTGTGCCTAAAATAACTTTATCAGCCATATTTATAACTAAAACAAATGAGGTTTTGAAATAGACATTATGTTGACATATATGGACTTTAGGTAATTTATATTTAATTTGCATTTACTACTATTGGCAGAAGTTAATTTTTCATTTGTTTTTTCGTAATATATAGTAGAGATCAATCCTTCTTGAATACAATTAAGATCAGCACCAGTATCAATAAGAACAATAACTTCTAATTCAAAATCATTAATTACTAGTTTAATTTTGGAGTACCATTTTTGAATATGTATTTTATTGAGAAGATTTAATCTTTGGTTTTCATGATTATGAGATTGATGTGATCGATTATCAAATAAAAGATTATCAGGATTAGTATGTTCAGATTCATTATCAGATTCTTCTAGGGAAATGGCATCATTAGCTTGGAAATTATCTAAACTTTTATTAATTTTTAAAACAGTAATCTCATCTTCTAATAATTTATCTTTATTTTGTAAATCTTTGATGGTTTGTTTAATCTGATTAATTTCATGTTGTAAATCCTGTTATGTAAATTCATTAACTGTAATTCATTAACTTACCAAATTTTGCAACATAACGGAAGCAGGAAGCAGGAAGACACATAAATAATGATTCACCCTCTTTTTTTCTGATTTCACTCTTAGTCTTAGAGACCCTCATATACTAGATGCTTTAACTCTGAATATTCAATTACATGGCTCATTTACAAATATGAAAGAAAAGGTTCATAATATTGCATTAATTTATCGTGTTCATTACAAATGTATTAAAACCAATTTAAATGTTCAAGCCTTACAAAAAAGTCCTAAAGACAAAACCTTATTAATCCAAAGTAGTAATAATGATACTAATATAAATGTTCCTCAAATGATTGAATAGAAAAATATTACTCTCTCCGACCAATGGATTACAGTTAATGAAAATTACAAACATAATCAACGCCAATCTACTTGTCAAGATATTCAAGATATCCAACAATTTATTGATGGATCTGTTAGGATTAAATTTAATCGATCTCAATCTTCTCGTCATAGTACTTCTAGTATACCTACTGATACTGAAACTGAAGACGAAATATTTAATACACCTTTGTTTAGAAAAAATAGTCAAATCCATATTGGTCAAACTTCCCATAGTAAAATGAAAGGCGTAGATAACTCCACCACTTCTCAAATTAGTAAACCTGTTTATTCAACACACACACATTTACCTGAAGATGACACTGAATCTCAAGATTCTCTAACTGAAATTGATTTTGAAGTTATATCTCCAATCAATCCTCAATTAATGACTATTAGTAAACCTTTTGCTCCCGATCTTGATAAATTACACATTGAATTTAAATCTAAAATTAATAAAATCAAACGTCATGCTTATCGACTTAAATATAATTCTAATCAACAATCCGTAATCACTCGAGAATGGTACAAATTTATGATTGAACATAATATTGAAATTCTTTTATTTGAATATTTAGAAGATCATTACAAAGAAGTTAAAACAATCACAAAACATAAATGGAACATTTCTCCTAATACTATTGTTTGTTCTAGTCACCCTCCTTTATCCACTATACTCATTGAACATCAAGGATCTACTATACAGGCCTCTCCTTTTAAGTGCTAGTTGAACATCAAGGATCTACTATACAGGCCTCTCCTTTTAAGTTAACTAGCACTAACCTTGAAATCAAAAAAGTTATTGAACAAAATAATTATACTAATCAATGTTTAAAAACAATTGGTAAACAATTAGATAAGATAGAAACCAACTTAGAAGATTATTCAGCTAACCATACCTCTTCTAGTAAACAAACTTTAGACCAACCACTATTAAATTTACCTAGTAATCGATCTAAACGAGACAGTCTAATAACTAAAGATAATTCTACTGTCAGAGTTATAGAACAGTTATTTTCTAAATTAACTACTGAACAGGCTTCTCCTTCAAATGAAAAATAACTGAGTGATCATCTTTGGCCATTTGTTTTCTTGATTTTGGAACATATGAAAAGAGAGAGAGAGAGAGAGAGAGAGAGAGAGAGAGTGAGTTAGTAGATTGAATATGTATGATTGTTTCTCAAAGAGCTATTCATCAAGCTTGGGTGGGATCTGTCGATGGGCGGGTCGCCGTTTTGTTGCTGAACTAGCGGTGTGTACTTTCACCGGTGGTGTGATTGGGATTTTGAGTGTTTTGATATGGCGTTGGGCTATCTGTTTGTTTTGATATGTGTATTTTTGTGCTCTGGATTGGATATTGTCAGTCGACCATTGATGGGTTCCAACTGCAGTACTGGAGCTATACAGGTAAGTTTTCGGCGCTGATTTCTAGTTTCTGGATTGCCGGCGTTGTTGCCATAGTGTTGATAACAAGGTGTGTAATGGTTGGACGACTTATGGGGATCGGGGGAAGAAAGTGGAAGCGCAAATTGGTCACTCAACACTCTAAATTTGGAGCCAAAACCCTTCATTTCAGTGCAAACACGCTTCTCTGGCGCATCTACCCCACGCACTGTTAAGTCTACCAGATTTCGTCACTTTTGCATTTCAGTCAAAACCATAGAGAGTTTATGAGTACATTTATCAACGTCAGGGAGGTAATATGAAAACGTGTGAAACCACAGGAGGTAAAATGTAATTATCCCTTTTATTTTTATTCTTTCACAACCATCAAATTAGACCTCGTTTAGAAACATCGCTTTTTAGCTTAAAAGATAAAAAGTTACTAAAAATAACTAAAAAGTCAACAAATTATACTAAAAAAAAAGGATCTCCTCCAATCTAGATTTTGGAATGGAGGGCGTTGTTTGGGTCTGTGGTGTCCACCATGAATTTCGTTTCAATAATCTGAACCGTTTATTTTGTCAGGCACTTAATGTAATTTATCTACGCAAAAAATTAAATTGATCCGATAAGTGTAATTTATTCAAGGGGTGTTTACACACAAGTCCTATTTTGTGTACTTCTACTCCATTAAATCCTAAATAAGTTTTTTTACTCCTATAAGTCCCATTAATCTTTAATACACTGAATTACCCTTCTTGACTTGGTGCCACACGATCACCATCGAGCTTCCGATGAACAACAATTTCATTAGAGTGTTGTTGACACAGATGAAGTCTGTGAATAGATCCAATTATCGAGTCATGAACACTAGCGCATACTACTTCTGAGTCTTCAACGAAATCCATTATCTCAATCTGACTTCTGGCGATTCCGATCTCAACCCAGAGGGTTCGCTGGCTTCTCGGGGGTCTTAGAGCTCCATGGAGTCAGATCCGAGTGAGCTTTGGTCATTTGATCGGACGGTAATGGCTTCGATGATGATGAACTGACTGTCTTCTTCAACTTGAACGAATCGAAAGGGTCTGAGTCTGAGGATTCCATTGTTGATGTTGGCAGTAGTAATGGATGGGGCTTTATAGATAGTTAGATATATATATATATATATATATATATATAAAGAGAGAGAGAGAGAAAGAGAGAGAGAGAGAGAGAGAGAGAGCAGAATGAGGTAATGTATATGTTTGGAGGACGGTGGTTTTCACTGAGTTCACAGATGCCACGCCACTGCCATTAGAGAGAAAGAGAGAGAGATCTAGGATTTTTTGAAATTGAAAACCTTCCCAGTTTCTAATATTCTCAATTTTAATCATGAAAAAAATTGAGAAATTTCTCGAAATTGATAATTATAAATTTCATAGTTTTGATAATATTCTCAGTTCATACTAGAAAAAAATTGAAAAATTTCTTAGTTTTGATAATTATAAATTGAGAACATTTTTAGTTTTGAAATTGAGAACATTCTCAATTTAGCGATTAAAGGGCAAAACGTCTTTTTACCTCTAAATGAGACTTATTGGTTCAAAAACTTTTTGATAGAACCTAAGCTACTACCAAATATGTAGATAGGACTTTTAGGTAATTAATCCTTTATTGAATTTATTGCATTTTTAACAAAAATAAAAATTATGATTTATTAATGATTAAAATCATCGAAACAAGGCTTGTAATGAGTCTCACGGGCCTAAACGGTGCCCTGTAGTCTAAAATCTAGACGGAAGGGGATCCTCTTCCATAATAAAAAGTTAAAAATTCTATTTTTACTCTACTTTTTGTACATATTTTTGTAAAAAATTAAAAAGTCATCTTAAAACATAATAATATTTTTTATCTTATATTTTAGTCAAAAAATTGTTAAAATAATATATTTCCAAACAAGGTTTAATTTTTTTTTAACCAAATCGAAATAGTCAAATAACCAAAAATTAAACTAAGGTTTTGTTTGACATGTTAATTTAAGGCTAAAATAATTATAAAAAAAAAATAAACTAAAAAAAAAAAAAAAAAAAATATTACATCTAAATTATAAATATTTTATTTTTTCTCACATAAAAATTTAAAAAATTAAAAAAAATCTAATTCAAATAAATTTTTTAATCCTAAACACAAACAATTAAAAAGTTAAAAAATTAAAAAGCATTCACTACTCCAACAAGGGCTATAAATACGCATTTCAAACGACGGCTGAGGCCGCACGCCGGAAATGAGGGATGTACTTATTAATTTCCGTCTTATTAAATTAAATAAAAACGTACTTTCACGGACTTGTAAAATATAGCTGTCTAGCAGATCTCACGTAAGCAAAGTGAGAAGACTTTAAAAAATTTTAAAAAATAAATTATAGGGATCAATTAAATCGACATGCCGGAGATGAGGGGTCTGACTTTTTAATTTCCGTTTCA
The DNA here is from genome assembly GCF_055761805.1 of Camellia sinensis. NCBI lineage: Eukaryota > Viridiplantae > Streptophyta > Magnoliopsida > Ericales > Theaceae > Camellia > Camellia sinensis. The sequence continues at coordinate 126,963,647 of NC_138974.1, forward strand.
TTAATAAAAACGTACTTTCATAGACTTGCATATGGCAGATCTCACGTACTTCATTAGCCAGCAAACCGAACACACTTAAACACCCAAAAAAAAAAAAAAAAAAAAAAAAAAAAAAAAACCCAAGGGATCAGGAAAAATAAATAAATAAATAATTTGACTCAGAATTTTGGCCTATTTTAAAAAATAAGTTAGAAATTTTTTTTTTTAATTTAAAAAAAAAAACTAGATGATGTGATTAAAAAAAATCAAAAAGATAATAATTTGACTTTTAACCTGCATACCAAAACCTGCATACCAAAAGAGGCATTCATAATGATGGTTAAGATTTACAATATACACACCTCTTGAAAGGGTGTTCCATATGCAATTTTAATTATGTCATTTTCTTATTTAGTTATAATTATTATTTTTTTCTTTGAATTATAAAAAAGGACGCTCTGTGGGGGCATCATGGCATTATGGCTTCCAAGGGCCCTAAACCGGGACAATCGGTTGCTAATCGGATTTTAACTCAACCTATAGAAAGAGACTCACCATCGTGGCATACAATAAACCTCACCCACATGTCACAACAAGAGGCAGAGATCATTTAGTTATAACATTATTTTAGCTATCACTTATAAGATCTTTAATTACGCCTCATGTGATGTTTGGTTATGACTTTTAGGGGTGCTCAGCGAATATTTTGATCTGCCCAAACTAACCGAATCGAACCGAACTGAACCGAACCAATCCGCACATTTTCGATGGATGAGTGATAACAAGCGGATGGTTGCGGATTGATTTTTTTCAATCCGCCTAGTTTTAGACAGATGGCAAATTTGAGGTTCCTTTGACCGTAACCGAACCACTAAACTGCGAGCACTCCTAGTATAATTTGTAAGCCTTTATATTTTCAATTTCTTTAGATATTCTGTTTGTGTTTTTAATTGAAGAAGAGTTTAGATATTCTGTTGTGTTTTCAATTTATTTTTAATTTGAAAATCATTTTATAAAATGGAAAGTATTGATATTTGGTATTTTTGTGTGGAAAATATAAGGCTTAATTTTGTCATTTAAAGAAAATCAAATTAAATAGTTTTTAAAGAAAAAAAATGAAATAGTTTTGATAATGCATGATTTTTTCTATATGTATTTATTATTGGTATTTGACAATTTACTTGATATTCTTTTGGTTATGTTGAGTTAGATTGTTATCTAAAAAAAATATTGACAAATTGTTGTATCGTGTTCAAAATTTGTAAAAGTTTAAACCGCCACACCGATTCGCATCCATCCGCTAATCCACTCAATCCACATTCGTCAATCTGGCAGATGGATGCGGATTGATTTTTTCCAATCCGCCAATTAGGCAGACGAATGGCGGATTGAAGGTTCTTCGACCGTAACTGAACTGCGAGAAGCCCTAATGAGTTTTTATTTTTATTTTTTAGTTATGACTCAAAAAGTATGGAGTTATGTCATTTTTTTTTTTTAATTATAGGTGCATATGATACACGCCCTTCAAAAGCAGTGTACCATATTCTTTTCTTAGATTTACAGCAAGTTTGGGAAGTACCTATTGTGGAGGGCAAAAATATGAGCCTATCTGTCAACATTAGCCCAAAAAGATGAGAGAACCCAAAGTAATTCCTCAAGGCCGTAAAAGATAGCTGGCAGCAGGTTGGTCCAAGCTCAGGCACGTGAGAGACAATTAAACATAAAGATATTCTTCTAGAAGGAAGATCTTTATAATAATTTTTACAATCACTCTCTCATGCGACTATACGGTATACCTTGCCAGGAAAGGTGATCCTAACAATTCAAATCCCCAAACGTCTTCCCCTATTTAGGGTCACACGTGTCCTGACATCCTATGAAAAAGTAGAGACATGATTTAACTCACAATTAAATACTCCACACAATATCTAATATGCCACATAAGAGTTACACCAATGCTTATACACATCTGTAAAACACATAAAGCAAATCACATAAGCACATAGAGCACATACGGATCACCCTTCTCAGATATCATCTAGTCCCACGACGCTCAAGGATTTCCAAGTGGAAAATGCATTGATCAGATGCCTTTCCAAAAAGGTTTTGATGAATGCAATACACGCAAGCTGAATCCTAGAAGTTTAACCTCGTACTCACATAGTCACATAAACGCACAAAAGCATGCAAAGCATATAAGCATCCCATTCTAACCTAGTAAACCTATTACGACAAATGTCATTTCCCACGAGCCAAAGTTATTCAAAATTGGTTAATTCTGATACTAAGTTATAATGCCCCAATAAAATCACCTCAACCATTGTGTATTTATATATTACATTTCCCAAATAGTGATTATAACTTGATATATATATATATATATATTGATAATGGGAAAAGATATGATGTCCAAAACACTTCTCTTTATCGTTGAACTTCCATTTGATTACACATTCATAGTATACTTGGCATGTTTCATTAGTACAAGATTACATGTAATTCAAAAGATGGCGAAGGACGTATATACTAAGATGTCTTAATGGCTTACAATTTCCCAAAACTTCTGATTTTTGCTTATAAAACAAAATAATAAACAAAACAAAACAAAACAATCTGAACATATTAGCTCATTAATTAATCACAATAGGCACAACAAATGAGCATTCGTGCTCCACAAAAAGGTTCAGCCATGCCCACTAATCAATGAGGTAGTGCTCTTTCGTCATGACCTGAAAGGTTATTATTATAGGAATGAAAATTGCCCAATAGATACATTTAGCCAGGTATATAAATATTTGATATAATTATGTGTAACCCAAAATCCGTTGCTCCAAAATTTTTATTCAAAACAAATTCACATGAGTACATATATGTAAAAGAATATAAAATCTTCTCAAACAATCACACATTCTCCGTCCTCACACGGATGGGCCAGTGGGCACACGATTAGGCATGTGGACACCTTAAACATTCCCACATTTATCGTCCTCACACGATCAGGCACGTGGGTACCTAACCTTCCCGCGCAGGTACAAATACATCACACAACATATCATTTAAACAAATCCCTAAATTTGTCTCATCACAAGATGTCTCAACACTTCTTCATCTCCTCAATTCATTTCCCATTTATTTCCAAAACAAAGAACCACAATCAATAGTTAGGGTTTTGCATAAATTTGGGGCTTTTCCTCGTATTCTCTTTAAGTCCAAGAATCAAGAGATAAATGTTGTTTTCATCAAAGAGTACTCAATTATTACAAAATTATTGAGGCAAAGCCCCTTTCTTCCATTAATGTCTATTAAATGAAATCACCCTTTTCATACCACGCATATATCATGAAATCTGTCACGTAATCAAATCAAAATATAGATATGCAAGATAAAAAGTATTCCTACCTCAAGAATGGAGACAAGGAGATGGAAGCCCAACAAGAACTTTGAAGAAAATGAGAAATAATTGGTGAAAACCTTGATCTAAGCTTGCTCTTCACTTATTCCCAAACTCATGCGCTCGAGTGAACTGAGATTTGTTGGAAAGACACAACCTCACATACTCAGTTCCTAAGGCACTCTCTTCACATCAACCTTATTTTCATTTGTAACCATTTAAATGTTTTCATTTAACCTCTTATATTTATATTTTATTTAATTAAATATACAATGTAAATAAGAAAATACCCCCTATTTGGATTAAAAAAAGTACAGAAAATTAAAATCTAATTAAATCAAAAAGTAGTTTCCCCAGTTTTAGTACAAAAATAATTTTTCGATTGAAATTTTTGAGTTTGATATTGAAGTAAAGGGGTTAATATTTCGTAAAAAAATCTCATAAAATCAAATTAGACTATTGAATATATAAGGAACAATTACCGCTAAAAACTATTTTAAAAATCGTAAGTTTAGAAAAACCCAATTTTCATAAATTTTTTTTGAAGTGAAGTCTAATTTTCGACAAAAAACCTTTTTAATGCAACATCTTTATACGAAAAGGAATAAGAGTCGGGTCTCAACCTGAGCCATTACATATCATCTTATCGATTCCTCCATGATGAGTATAGTAATTATCTTTTCTTGTTTTGCTTCCTTGGTCATCATGTGATTTTTCATATCCATTGGTGATTAAGGAAGACCTTTATTTCATTTTTTCCATCGTGAGAATGGTGGATTTAGCATATTTTCATTTCCTTTATCACTTGATTGCTTCCATGATATAGTATTGTTTGGTACCTTCTTATGTGTTTTCATTTGGTAGCATTATTAGTAGTTAGCTTCCATTATTCTTGTCATTTCGCTTCTTCTTAGTATAGATGCTTGTGTATTCATTTCTTTCTTCTCTATCCCTTTTATTTAGAGCTTTCCTGATCTTGGCATTATGTTTTCTTTATCATTCTCCATGTTTTGAATCCATTTCTGATACATAAGACTTGGCTTATTTTATCTTCATTTCATTACTTCTTATGTGATTATGGGTGTTATCCCATGTCTTGAGATGATTCACACGTCATGTTTAGTAGCCAAGTCTGTAGTGGCATTTTCTGCGTTTTACATTAGTTTCCTTGCATTTAGGATCATGTATGTTTTCCTAATACTTGTTGCTGAGAAGTATTAGGTAAGTTTATTTATTTATTTATTTTTCTTTTTGCATCTCGATTGTGTATTTTTTTATGGTCTAGGCTTCTCTTAAGCCCAAGATCAGACTGGAGCGTGCTGTTGGGCTCATGAGGGCCTACCATGGGTCTTGTTTTGATGATTCGGACCGTTCAATATGTAGAGCTCATCGAGTACTTTATTCCTATAAAAAATCACATTAATTGGATATCGATAGCCACTTGATTGGATTAAATTTCTATCAATAGTAAATATATTTTTCAAAATAAATTGTTGACAAAAATCTAATGGGTTAAGTAGTTATCGATATCCGATCAATATGATTTTTTGCAAGGATAAACTACTCGACGAGCTTTACACATCAAACGGTTCGGATTATCAAAACAGGACCTGTGGTACAACACTATCCAGTCCACAAAGTGGACTGCAAACAAGTCTAATCCATGTTTTATTTACCATGTCTAGCATTTTTACCATGCAGCTACATGCTTACTTGATGTATCTCTTTGGATGAAGATAGATGGAGGGTTTTATCGTTTAAGTTGGGATGATATTGGTTTCCATGCATGTGGACTTATCTTTTCTTTGAGTTACACATCTTCGAACTCTTTTCTAAAACACATCAAGTCAAAGCATTCAAAAGTAAGTGATCTAATCTATACTTGTTTGCTTCACATAGTAATTTCGGTATTAATAATCGGAACATGAACATATATTGGAATTAAATCTCATTTTTAGAGTTGGTAGAGGCCGATATTTGATCGTGTGAGTGAGGGTACTCAATTCATGACTCCCCCCCCCCCATACCTAAGTTCCCAAACCAAGACACTTTGGTTATGACTGACAGTGGCCTTTGGCACAAGTCATGGATTTCCTAGTTTTTTCATAAGATTAGGTGGCAACTCTAAGCTTGGTGATATAGTCCACTTTCGGCATTTCTTGTGATTAGTGAATTTTCTATGTATTTGTCTGATTTAAACTTTATTCTGTTCCACATTGCACTAGTGGAACTAGACCAAGGGTTCTAATTGTCGGGTGCACTCGGACCCCTAGTCCGAGAGATCCCATAGTTTATGGTGACTCCATTGGGTTGACAAAGAAAACTTGACTCAAGAATTCTAAATATGAGATTTATTTCTGTATCTACGTTCATTACATTGCATTTGCATTAGTGCGCTTTAAATCTTTGTGTTTTCTACCTGATATCCTAGAGGATTGTCGGTCATGGGCTCTGTCACAGCGAGAACACAACCTTTGGATCTAGATTCCCGACATACCACTTGATCCTCCTTTCACTACTCTATTTCCAGTAGTGAAAGAAGGATCAACCCTTGGATCTGGAGGGTATTCAACCCTCTCATCTGGACGAAAAAGGGAAGTAGAATACACAGTGTGTAAGGCCGATCAACTGTATACCCGGCTGGCGAGACATGCTATAGCTCATCTTAGTCAAGTTCAACCAGGGGCAACACCAAGCGATGTCAGCCGCAGATCTACTGCATATCCACTCACACCACAATCCCTCTATGAGAAAGTCCACTAGCCGCGGGCGAAAGAAGTAGGATCTGGCCAAATACTCGGGGCAAGGGTCCACCACCTTCAGCTTATCCATCAACCACACCTAGGAAGGGATGAAAAATAAGAGAGATTAAAGAATAAAGAGATGTACATTGAGAGAAAAAGTAAGAAAAGGGTTTTGAGAGAAAATAGAGAGTGAGTGCCAAGTGATGTGAGAAATCATAAATAAGAGAGGATGGGAAACAATACTTGAAGAACCAGTGGACTCCTCGTAAACCGAGAGGTCTCCTACCAATGGAAGGTATCCAAACCCATCAAAGTCTCGGCCAATGCCAAGCCTATGTAGCTTTTACCCTCATTCAAATGTTAGGCCGCTTCGATCAACCTAATGCTAGCTCTGCTGCAACTAGGGGCAAGTAGGAAGTGTGCAAGTAAACATAAGCAGATGGCAGGTTGACGATAACCTTGCCAGAGAAGGTCACCTCTGTCTCCAATGTCAGAAAACCGACGAATCAAGCCAGGTATATCCAACTCCCCGTCATGAGCTAAGGACCAAGCCTCATGTAAAGTAAGCCCACACATCCATTCCAGAGCTCGTGCATGGACAAAACGGGGTTGAGGCATAATCTCTTCATCATGCTGAGACTCCATTAATGCTTGAAACTTTTCAAGAGTAGGACACATTTCTTGTGCTCCGAAGTGAAACGCATGAGTGAGTGGATCCCAACATCGGGCAGCGGCATAAAGGAACGGAAAACAAAGCGGCGTGCGACTCAACAGAAAAAAAGCGTTTATATCAAAACCGCTGAAATTACCTTTTCCATGCCATCCAAAGTGGTCGTCCAATTCTTGAGCCTCTTAACAAGAAATATCTCCATCTTCAAAGAAAACTATAGAAAAACTGGTATTCTGTCGAAGAAATGGGAAAAGAAGACCTTTATAAAGGATAAGGTTATGTGAGTGGCTAACAACTGTTGCTAGCTACCCAGCCATAGCCTTTGGCCAGCCAACCACCTTTCCCAGCTAGCCGTCCATTCACTTGGCTAGCCGACCAAGTGTGCTGGCCAGGCAGCTGGGCAGCAGTGTTATGATTGGCTTTTTTGCTTTTTAGTCCTGTTTTGAGTCTTTTGTTTCCAGCAAGTGAGAATAGGCGTGTTTAGATTGTTTTTACTTTGTTTTTCTTCTTTATCGAGTTATATTTTGTATTTTGGTCAGTTAAAGGCCCAATATTCGGTTACGAACATTGTTCAAATACAAGTATTTTCAGTTTCAAATTTAGTTCCAATTTTATGCAAGTGTGGTGCCATTTTTGAGATGCTGTACAAAAAAAAAAAACTCTTTTATAAAATTGTAGGGTTTTACCCCGATCATAGTTTTTATAAAAAGAAAGTACAAGTTTTTAAAATAAAAAGTAACAAACCCATCTAAAGCTATACAAAGTTTTAAACTACCAAGAAAAAGAAAAGAGCAAAAAGAATACAAAAATCGGTATCAGTCACATCAGGATCGAGAGGTCTTTTTCATCTTTTTCCGCAAAGGGGACTCAGGAGCATTGTCACTATCGGCACCACTGTAATCAGATGAGTGGGACTTAGAGCCAGAGCCGATGTCATCCTCCCCACTCTTGGACCCAAAACTGCCCTTATTCTTTTCGCACCCATACTCGGAGTGCCTGCTCATTATCTCCTCCGTGCCACTGGTCTCGGTGTCATCTCCACTCAAAATCGGCTCAGAGGATGACAAAGTCTTCCGCACCTAAGACTCTCCACGCCAGGCAGCCCTACCTCTGCCCCGGCCTCTACCCTTGCCTGTATTGCATCCAGGAGCCTATCTACCTCTCTTCCCTGCAGTCGAAGGAGGTGTCGCTGGTGCCGTTGGTACCATCGATGCAGGCAGAGGCTAAAAGAAAGAAACAAAGCATATTAGAACAGTATCAATGCAGCATCAGCATGAGTATAGAAAATCAGTGTAGTATCGGTGCAGAATAGCATGAATATGGCAAAAGAGAATTAGAGTAGTCAAATGAATGAGAGAAGTAAGAGTGCCTGATAACCGTAGAGAGCGAACAGGGCCTTCCTTCTCTGTACCATCTGCACCAAAGAGCTGACCAAATTGAGGATGCCATCCACGTACTGCATTGGCATCTACACGTCAATTTGAACATCAATATACAGAAAAAAAAGAATGTAAAATACAAATTGCAAGACAAAATGCATACATGTTGGATGGCAGGGTCCCTAACATGCTCATCCTCCTCCGGCTGCTAAATTGGAATCTAGTGGGCTGTCCCACTCGGCCAGTAATATGTGATCAAAGTCGGGATCTTTGGCAGATCGGCTATGTGAATAGTAGGGGCAGCCCCTCCAACCTCAGGCTCGGCCGCGTGAGCAGCACCTCGAGCAGCGGGCGCATCTGCAGTGCCTCTTGAGTGAGCTCCAGTCAGGGATGGCATAAGATGGGTCCAGACGAACTCAGCATAATTCCTAACCTCGCAGAAAAGATCAACATAATGTCCCACCATAAACTGCACGATGGCCTCGACTGGTAGACCATCAGTTGTTCTCATAGATGGTGGAGTGGTGGGGCAAGAACAATAGTGGCAGGTAGGCCCAGGGTCTGGCGTACAGATCTCTCCCCAAATACCAGGTGCTGCAGAAAGGGCCCTCTAGCAAGATCCGAACCCGGGAGGTGTCCCAAGACCCGTCATACTCATCCTTCGTCCCTACTGGCATCATTACCCACGGCTGCCAAGTAACCTGGGAACAGAGAATTCGCAATTGTTAGTTGGCGTTAGTTGTCAGAGTATAGGCTGAAGCCATAGCATGGAAAGAGAATAGAAATGAGTATGAGTGTCAAAGTACCTCTCGCACTGACACCGTGTCAAAGAAACAACGATAATAGGCAAAGACAGTATCACCATGGTGCCGAGGGTAGCATTGGCCGTCATACCGCCTGGAGTAGGGCACAATAGCCTCTACTTCATCTCTCGGAATGGGGGCAAAGGTGGGGGAATATGTATAAACCCAGAGTTGCAAGAAAAGATCAGTTTGTGAGTCAACATGAGGAAATATAAATAAATACAGAAAGTGCAAAGCATAAAGGATGATGTACAATAGAAATAAATACATAAAGGGTAAAGCAGAAAGCATGATGTACAATAGAAATAAATACAGAAGGGGCAAAGCAGAAAGCATGATGTACAATAGAAATAAATACAGAAAGTGCAAAGTAGAAAGCATAATGTGCAAACAAAAATGAACAGAAAAGCTCAATGTGTACCTCTCAGGCTCTCTAATAGCTCCCGACCTTGTTCCCCTTCTTGCGGGAACCAGAGCTCATATAGCCATACAGATTGGCAAGGCCAATGCCACCCCAGTCATAGAATCGTACCCGAGACAAGACCACTAGCGCGCTGAGCAGATACAAACATACGGTATTCCACATGTTCGTAAACAAGGTGGTATGAAGGAGATAAATCAAGAAGCCCTAGGTATATTGCTCGATTTGCTCCTGAGTCTTGGGCTAGCTCCTGTGGAAATAATAGTAGAACCAACTATATCTGACCATGGCTGGCCTGTCTATGGGAGGGCATGCTCCAAGTAGATATATCTAGGCCATCTTTCACCGGCCCATGTCGATGTCAAAGGGGATCTAATCACTCCCTATTCGTAATCCCGTGATCATGGAGAAATCATACGGGGTCATCGTCATCTCTCTCGTAGAGGAGAAGAGGAAGGAGTTGGTGATGTCCCACCACATCTCCACCAGAGCACTAAGTAAGGCCCGACTAGCCTGTAGTTGCATGAGCCATAAGTAGAATAAGCCGAAGCCTTCATCGTCCACTAGCTCTTTGACTCAAGTAGGAAGCTCCTGGTACCAGTCTCTGGTAGTTATTGCTCCGTAGCCTCTCCAGGCGAGAGCATCACCGTATGTTGAAAGAGGAATTTGTTTAGTGCATAACAGAATGAAAGACTATAATGAAATGGAAAAGCAAGCAAAGTACATGAAAGCAAGGTTCTTACCTCAGTAGCCTCGTAGGAGAGATAAGAGGCACGCTCCCTCAACAGAAAGTCCTCAGGCACGCCCCCAGCGAAGTCCTCAAAACAAAGCATGCCTCCGGGCGCCATCACATGAGTGCGTGGATGGTAGGTGGTAGGGTCGAAAGGCCTCACCCCTAACGGTAGTAACTCAGGCTTGGGCATCGGAGGGTAGATCTATTCCGCAGAAAGATCAGCAACAATGTCCTCCACCGCTCCGCCAGTCTCCTTAATCATCGACTCCTTAACACCCTCAGCAGGTGGAAGCACGAGTACCTCAAAAGGGGCATCATCATGTGGAATGTCATTCACCATGGAGAAAAATAGTGGGTGGTGAGAGAAAATGAGGGAGATAGGCAAAAAATCCAAAAGTCAAAACCCTAAGAGAGAGAAAAAGAGAGAAAAAGTCAAAACTTGGGAGGGGGAGGGGGAAGTACGGAAACCAAGAAAAACCCATGAGAAATGAGCAAAACACAATGAAAAGCCCCAAAACTCAACCAAAATAAAATCCAATTAGTTCAGAGTGTAGAGGACTACGAGTGTTTTATGAAACAAGTTTGTGTGAGGGGGGATGGGTAATGCGAGTAAAGTGAAAATCTAGAGAGAGAAAGTGCCTAGAGAGAGGGTTAGGATTTTTGGTGGTGGGGTGTGTGATAAATGAAGCCAAAGTGTTGTTTAAATAAGCCACGGGCCGAAATGCCCTTTTTGCCGCCGAAACTGCATCGGGTGGTCGGTCGTGCATTTGTTGGCTGGCCGACCTATTCTTTTGGCTGGTTGACTCCTCAAGTGGTCCAGAGTGGATTTCCACTGAGATCTTATATATTCTGTGCATAGAGGGTCTTGTGTTCATCCTAAAGTGGAAAATTTAAGAATTTAGGTTTGTTTCAGCTTCTGACAATTCCGAAATGTGATTCCGGGTGCGCCGTTTCAAGTCCCATCATTTCTCTATGGTGGGAAAGTGCCCCAATCTCAAGCGTGAACAAGTTGTATCCTGCATCATCCACTAGCTCTCTGACTCGAGTAGGAAGCTCCTGGTACCAGTCTCTGGCAGTTATTGCTCCGTAGCCTCTCCAGGCGAGAGCATCACCGTATGTTGAAAGAGGAATTTGTTAAGTATATAACAGAATGAAAGACTATAATGAAATGGAAAAGCAAGCAAAGTACATGAAAGCAAGGTTCTTACCTCAGTAGCCTCGTAGGAGAGATAAGAGGCACGCTCCCTCAACAGAAAGTCCTCAGGCACGCCCCCAGCGAAGTCCTCAAAACAAAGCATGCCTCCGGGCGCCATCACATGAGTGCGTGGATGGTAGGTGGTAGGGTCGAAAGGCCTCACCCCTAACGGTAGTAACTCAGGCTTGGGCGTCGGAGGGTAGATATATTCCGCAGAAATATCAGCAACAATGTCCTCCACCGCTCCGCCAGTCTCCTTAATCATCGACTCCTTAACACCCTCAGCAGGTGGAAGCACGAGTACCTCTAAAGGGGCATCATCATGTGGAATGTCATTCACCATGGAGAAAAATAGTGGGTGGTGAGAGAAAATGAGGGAGATAGGCAAAAAATCCAAAAGTCAAAACCCTAAGAGAGAGAAAAAGAGAGAAAAAAGTCAAAACTTGGGAGGGGGAGGGGGAAGTACGGAAACCAAGAAAAACCCATGAGAAATGAGCAAAACACAATGAAAAGCCCCAAAACTCAACCAAAATAAAATCCAATTAGTTCAGAGTGTAGAGGACTACGAGTGTTTTATGAAACAAGTTTGTGTGAGGGGGGATGGGTAATGCGAGTAAAGTGAAAATCTAGAGAGAGAAAGTGCCTAGAGAGAGGGTTAGGATTTTTGGTGGTGGGGTATGTGATAAATGAAGCCAAAGTGTTGTTTAAATAAGCCACGGGCCGAAATGCCCTTTTTGCCGCCGAAACTGCATCGGGTGGTCGGTCGTGCATTTGTTGGCTGGCCGACCCATTCTTTTGGCTGGTTGACTCCTCAAGTGGTCCAGAGTGGATTTCCACTGAGATCTTGTATATTCTGTGCATAGAGGGTCTTGTGTTCATCCTAAAGTGGAAAATTTAAGAATTTAGGTTTGTTTCAGCTTCTGACAATTCTGAAATGTGATTCCGGGTGCGCCATTTCAAGTCCTATCATTTCTCTATGGTGGGAAAGTGCCCCAATCTCAAGCGTGAACAAGTTGTATCCTTTTTAAGCATTTGGGGACCTTGGAATGGTAAGTTAGAGATCTTTGTGAGGTGTTTTCAAATACCGCTTTCTGTTTATCTTTTCAATTTTGTTGTCTTTTGTGTTGCATAGAACATGTACCGTGTTGTGTTTCGCATCAATTACAACAATTATATTGCAATTATGTTGCATTCATGTGCATCATGCTTTTTATTTTATTGAGCTCCCCCTTATCACGTGAGTGTGATTTGGCTTGTAGCCTCCACCCTTTATACGCGAAGCGTAGTTTGGCATGGAGCTTTCTCCTTCCTGCGAGAAGCATAGTTTGGCTTGTATCATTTTTTTTTTCTACGCGCAGCGTAGTTTAGCTTGCACCCTCTACCTTTCTACGTAAAGCGTAGTTTGGCATGGAGCTTTTCCTCTTTCTGCGTGAAACATAGTTTGGCTTGCACCCTCCACCTTTTTTGCGCGAAGTGTAGTTTGGCATTGAGCTTTCTCCTTTCTGCGCGAAGCGTAGTTTGGCTTGTACCCCTTTCCCTTATCATGTGAATGTGATTTGGCTTGCTGTGACAACTGCCTCCTTAATTAAGCAATTTAATTAAATTGATTATGTGCTTAATGTTAATTATGTGATTATATGTTATGAAGTGTTATTGTGATGCCATGTGATTATTTGAATTGTGTTATTGTGGACAGATAGGTTAAAATGAATATTAAACCTATCTGATTTGTTAATTTTAACAAGTTAGAATTAAATCATGGGATAAGAATTAGAGCCTAATTCACCTTAGTAAAATTTAATTTGGTGTAATTAAGATTATAAGATGATGAAATTAATTTATTTGAATTAATTAAGTACAATTTAAACTAGAAATTGAATTATTATTATATTAGAGTTATTCTATTCATCTATTCATCCATTTAGTTGGTATAAGGGAAATAGTGGGTCTTGTTGAGTTTTCACTTCACACGTAGAGAGAGAGAGGTTGAGACTTAGAGAGGGTGAGCTCAATACACAAAGGAAGAACATAGGAAGAGGATAGAAATTGCCTAAGATTCTCATAAATCAACAAGTAAGATAAGCATTTTCTTTCTAATTTTTTGATATAGAGACTTGTTTATCCATCATCTTTAGAGATGAAAGCTTAACTTAGGATGAATTGAAGTCCAAATAGAAGGTTTGTTCATGATATGAAGAGTTTGAGTCATGCATGTCTTGGTATGGAAGAATTCATCAAATTAAGTTCATATAGATGCATGCATGGCATAATTCATGGACATTTGATTTCATTCATTTACCTTCTTGCATAATCTACATAAGTCTAACAGTTTGGAATAGATTTTCTCATCAATTTTACAACTTGAAGCTTTGAAATGCTTAGTTATGTGATTATGTTTTAGTTGAAAATCTTGAGCTTTCAACTTGGCCATTTGGACTTTGTTTACAAGTTTTGATTTGTGTTTCATGATCAAGGCTCAAAGTTAAGCATGTTTATATGAGTTTTTGGGAGTGAATTGTATGAAAATAGGGTTGTTTTTACAAAGGAATGTATGGCCAAAAAAAGAGCCAGTTTCGGATTTCAAACTACTCAGCACCGCATATGCGACATGGAGCCCTGCACGTGTGGAAAACATGACAGATTTGAGGAGCATACTGCTTAAATTGCAGGTGCGGAGGTCGCCCCGCACGTGTGGTAAGACCCCCGCACGTGCGACAGTTACGGTAATTCAGGTTTTGTTTTTCACTTCTCTTCTCCACCTTCCAGGCCTTCGTTTACATGGTTTTAAAGTGTTTTCATGATCATTTGCATCTCACGAGTGCATTAGAGTGCATAAATGAAAAATTAGAACTGAATTAGTAAAGACGAGTAGCTATTGAATAAGTAACAACCGAATCAAATAGAATTGGCTAGCGATATGAATGTGATTGAATTGTTGTGCTTGAATTTGTTTATTTAGGTTGGACGTCGAACCAATAGTATGTGTATTGAGAAGCCCACTGTGAGTAATGATGTTGTAAAGATATGTTCAAATTGTATTTATTTTCTGAATGATAAATTATATTGTTTCTAAACGGTTACCTTTTATCAATTGAATGATGATCCTCTTTTGAATTGTATTGGTGGCATCCATAGCATGTTGTTATTGTTATTGTTATTGATATCGCTATTGTTACAAAGATCTCTGTCAGTTCTGAATCTTGGAACTATTGTTATTGTTTGATGGCCATCAATTGATTGTTCGGTCTTTATAAGACCTATTGTATTGTTGCTATCAGATGTACCACGTATGACCCATATGATTATGATTGATTGAATCGATTGAATCAAATGATTGATTGACAAATGATATTGATTGAAAATGTTCTAATGATAGTTGATTGTTTCAAAGACTATACGGACATCATTCTTAACCTCTTTACACTTTTGTTATTCGCTGGGCTTTAACTCACAGTTTATTATATATATTTAGATGGCCAAGCACCGGATCAAAGCTAGAGGCATTGGCCCGAACCCTTGTTTTGTCAAGCCAACCATGTGTCAAGGCTTTTTGGGTGGTACAAATTCACCCTTTTGAGTTTGTTAAGTGACCAGAATGTTTACGACTATTGTTAATACTGTTTTTGATGATGGGATTAATTCCTTTTGTTTTGTATATATGTGTTTATGGGCATAAATTGTTATGGATGTAGCTATGTTTATGAAAGTTTATTCCCATTCAGGTCCTCACAGCTCATTAGGCATTATCTTATTATTGATTGGCTTCTGCCAGCCCCTTTATATTGTATTATTGTCAATATTGTTAAACGGGCCTTGGTAATCGTGGATTACTGGCCGGTTACGATGCTAGACCTATAGGGGTGGGTTTGGGTCGTGACAGAGTGGTATCAAAGCACAAGTTATATTGCACACATGTGTCCAAATGAGCTATAGGATGTCGTAGAAAAGAAATTAGGGCATTGCTTGAGCATAAATAAGTGTATATGAACTAACATACATGAATATGAAACCATCTTTCCTATGTTTATTATTATAATGTTTTATATAGTGCAATGGAGAATGCAAGAAGTACAGATGAAACTGAGTCCTCAGAAACAAGAATTGCAAGATTGGAAAGAACGGTTGAATTATTGACTAAGGCTCTAAGACAACAACAGAACCAACAACCCTCACCTCCTCCTCCACTACCAGTGCAGTCAGAACCAAATGCCAATGATGATGTTATGGCTTTAACACAAAAGTTTAACAAAATGAAGCCACTGACATTTCAGGGAGGACTGGAACCACTAAAAGCTGAGGCATGGATCCTCAAAATTGAAAAACTATTTGAAGTGTTCTCGTGTTCCGAGGTACAGAAAGTGTTGTTGGCTACCTTTACTTTACAAGAGGAGGCAAGACGATGGTGGATGCTTGTGTGTGAAGATAATAATACTATGGTTTGGGCTCAATTCAAGGAAGCATTCTATGATAAATACTTTCCTTAATGTGTTCGTGACCGTAAAGTAATAGAATTTGAGCAATTGAAGCAGGGTACGATGTTAGTAGTAGAATATGAAGCTAAGTTCACCGAGCTTGCCTGTTATGCACCATATATGGTAGATATCAACTATAAAAAGGCTAAAAAATTTGAGGATGGACTTAATGTGGAGATACTCGACCGGATTAATGTTCTGAAATTACTCAAGTATGTGGATGTCCGTGACCGAGCTATCATAGCTAAGGCAAATGTTGCAGCTTTGAAACAGGCTAAGATGCCGATGACTGAATGGCGGGGTAAGAGACAAAGTTTTAATTTCAAAAAGGGCTGGAATAACTCATTGAATAAAAAGTAAAAACAGAGTCAACGAGCAGTTCCAGCCAAGGCAACAATTCCATACCGCCTTGTCTAGAATGTGGCAAAAGACACAAAGGGGTTTGTTATAAAGTCTCCAGTGTTATAAGTGTGGCAAGGTGGGCCACTTAGTTAAAGACTGTCCTCTTGCATCTCAGAACTTTATTAGACTTGTAGCAAGTGTTGCAGCATCAATCGCTACACCCAAACCCAATCCTAAAGCTATGGGAAAAGACACTTTGAGGCAAGGTCGGGTGTTTGCACTTGCACGAGGGGATGTGTAGAACATTGAGATAGTGGTGTCAGATAGAGTCCCTATTGTGCTCAAAATGCTTATATTCTGATTGATTCGGGGTCTACACACTCGTTTGTCTCGCATGTTTTTTTCATGAAAATTAAATAGACCACTGGAACCCATGAACTATTTATTAGCTGTATCTTTACCTGCTGGGGGGTCCGTGACTTGTGCTTATATGTATCCTGCATGTGAGATTGTTATTGGGGATGTGCTTTTATATGTTGATCTGTTGCCTCTGAATCTTGATCATTTTGATGTAATTTTGGGAATGGATTGGTTAACAAAATATCATGCCTCCATTAATTGTGTAACAAAACAAGTTGTTTTTTACCCACCTGGGTTGCCTGAATTTATGTTTAATGGAGTTGGTGTCGTCTCTCCTCCATATTTGATTTCATCTATCAAAGCCTACAAATTGATTAAAAATGGATGCAAAGGGTATTTGTGTTGTATGTTGACTGTGCTTGCTGATGCTAAAGTTAATGTGGACAGTATTCCTATAGTCAGAGAATTCCCAGATGTTTTTCCAGATGATTTGCCAGGGGATCTAATTGACATGGAGATTAAGTTCACTATTGAGGTGATATCGGGTACACAGTTAATTTCCAGAGCTCTGTACAAAATGGCACCTACTGAATTGAAAGAGTTGAAAATCCAGTTGCAAGAGTTGTTAGACAAAAAGTTTATCAGGCCTAGTACATCACCATGGAGTGCTCCAGTCTTATTTGTGAAAAAAAAGGATGGTTCATTACGACTTTGCATTGACTACCATGAATTAAATAAGGTAACAGTGAAGAACAAGTATTCGTTGCCTCGCATTGATGATTTATTCGACCAATTGCAAGGTGCACAAGTCTTTTCCATGATTGATCTAGATCCGGATACCACCAGTTGAAAGTCAAAGCTGAGGACATTGAAAAGACTGCTTTCCAAACAAGGTACGGACATTATGAATTTCTTGTTATGACTTTCGGAGTTACTAACGCTCATGCTTCATTTATGGATCTCATGAATAGAATTTTTAAGCCATTCCTCGATGAATTTGTGGTTGTTTTTATAGATGGCATTTTGATTTATTCCAAAAGCAAAAGTGAACATGAACACTATTTGAGACTTGCTTTGCAAACCTTGAGAGAACAGAAATTATATGCAAAACTGACAAAATGTGAATTCTGGCTTGATAGTGTTATGTTTTTGGGGCATGTAATCAATAAAGATGGCATTGCAGTGGACCTGGTTAATTGGCCTAGACCTACCAATGTTACTAAAGTCCGGAGTTTCTTGGGGTTGGCCGGATACTACCAAAGATTTGTGAAAGACATTTCCAAAATTGCTTTGCCTTTGACTCAGTTGACACAGAAAGGAGTACTGTTTGACTAGACCGATCAGAGAGAATCAGCCTTTCAAGAATTGAAGACTCGACTTGTGGCTGCACCGATTCTCACCTTACCCTCAAGTACGCATGGATTTACTATTTTTAGTGATACTTCTTATAAGGGTTTGGGGTGTGTATTGATGCAGAATGACAAGGTAATAGCTTATGCTTCCCGACAACTAAGGCCACATGAAAAGAATTATCCAATTCATGATTTGGAACTTGCCGCAGTAGTATTTGCATTGAAGATTTGGCGCCACTATTTATATGGGGCAACATGTGAAGTTTACACAGATCACAAGAGCTTAAAATATTTCTTTACCTAGAAGGAGTTGAACATGAGACAACGAAGATGGCTGGAATTGATAAAAGACTATGACTTGCAAATCTTGTACCATCCGGGGAAAGCTAATACTGTTGCTGATGCACTTAGTCAAAAATCAATTGGGAATTTGGCTTGTTTACTTACCGGGCAAAAACAATTGCTACATGACCTTGAGAAATTTGGAGTTGACATTGTTTTGCGTGAGCAAGGCGACACCTTAGTTGCTATCTTCGCCCAACTAGCACTTAATGAGGAAATCAAAGAGAAACAACAACAAGAATTTTTGAAAAAGATCATTGACGAACAGGAATCCAAACCAAGGCCAGACTTTGTTCTTGAGAATGGTGTGTTGAAATTTCAAAGTAGATTGTGTGTGCCGAATAATGTTGACGTAAAAAGGCGAGTTTTGCAAGAAGCCGATAGTTCAAAACTTTCTATCCATCTGGGGAATACAAAAATGTACCAAGACCTGAAGCTTAATTTCTGGTGGCCGGGAATGAAGAAAGAAATTGCTGAGTTCGTGTCAAAACGCCTACATTGCCAACAAGTCAAAGCCGAACATCAATGACCCGTGGGATTGCTTCAACCGTTGCCAATACCGGAGTGGAAATGAGAGCATATTACCATGGATTTTATTATTCGATTACCTCGCTCCAATAGAGGTATGGATTCAATTTGGGTAATTGTTGATCATCTGACTAAGTCTGCTCATTTCTTACTTGTCAAAACAATTTACAATTTACATTAACGAGATTATTAGATTGCATGGAGTGCCTGTGTCCATTGTTTTTGATAAAGACTCGAAGTTCAGATCAAGATTTTGGCAAAGTTTGCAAACGGCATTGGGCACTGAATTGAGATTGAGCAATGCATATCATCCACAGACAGATGACCAATCAGAAAGAACAATTCAAACTCTGGAGGACATGTTGCGTATGTGTGTGCTTGATTTTCAAGGGAATTGGGAAACTCATTTGCCTCTAGCTGAATTTGCCTACAATAATAGTTTCCATTCAAGCATTGGTATGGTGCCTTTTGAGGCTTTATACGGTAGAAAATGTTGGTCTCCTATTTGTTGGGCAGAAGTTAGAGACGGGCCTTTACTTGGGCCTGAGATTGTACATGAAACAACGGAAAATGTGAAATTAATCTAATAAAGATTGAAAATCGCGCAAAGTCGACAGAAAAGTTACGCGGATGTCCGAAGGTGAGAGAGGGAATATGAAGTGGGTGATCATGTTTTTATTAAGGTGAGACCAATGAAAGGGCAGACTCGCTTTGGAACCAAGGGCAAGTTAACACCAAGGTATGTTGGGCCGTATGAAATCATTGACAAGATTAATCCAGTGGCATATTAGGTAGCACTCCCTCCCGAAATGGAACATATGCATAATGTCTTTCATGTCTCAATGTTGTGGGATTATCTTCGGGATCCTTTTCATGTTATTAAGCCTACCCATGCGATGTTGAGTGATGACTATACTTATGAAGAAAGGTCCATTCAGATTGTAAATCGACGAATCAAGAAGTTGAGAAACAAAAATATTGCGTTAGTGAAAGTAGACTGGCAAAATCATGGTGGTATTTATGCAACCTGGGAAAGGGAAGATGACATGAAGAAAAGATATCCAAACCTTTTCCCACTTGATCCTATATTCTTCCCAGAGGAAGGTAATTAAGTTTGAAGGACCAAACGTCCTAAAGGGAAGAGGCTGTGACAACTGCCTCCTTAATTAAGCAAATTATTTAAATTGATTATGTGTTTAATGTTAATTATGTGATTATATGTTATGAAGTGTTACTGTGATGCCATGTGATTATTTGAATTATGTTATTGTGGACAGATAGGTTAAATGAATATTAAACCTACTTGATTCGTTAATTTTAACAAGTTAGAATTAAATCATGGGATAGGAATTAGAGCCTAATTCACCTTAGTAAAATTTAATTTGGTATAATTAAGATTATAAGATGATGAAATTAGTTTATTTGAGTTAATTAAATACAATTTAAACTAGAAATTGAATTATTATTATATTAGAGTTATTCTACTCATCTATTCATCTATTTAGTTGGTATAAGGGAAATAGTGGGTCTTGCTGAGTTTACACTTCACACGTAGAGAGAGAGAGAGAGAGAGAGAGAGAGAGAGAGAGAGAGAGGTTGAGACTTAGAGAGGGTGAGCTCAATAAACAAAGGAAGAACTTAGGAGGGGGATAGAAATTGCCTGAGATTCTCATAAATCGATAAGTAAGGTAAGCATTTTCTTTCTAATTTTTTGATATAGAGACTTGTCTATCCATCATCTTTAGAGATTAAAGCTTAACTTAGGATGAATTGAAGTCCAAATAGAAGGTTTGTTCATGATATGACGAGTTTGAGTCATGCATGTCTTGGTATGGAAGAATTCATCAAATTAAGTTCATATAGATGCATGCATGGCATAATTCATGGACATTTGATTTCATTCACTTACCTTCTTGCATAATCTACATAAGTCTAACAGTTTGGACAAGATTTTCTCATCAATTTTACAAATTGAAGCTTTGAAATGCTTAGTTATGTGATTATGTTTTAGTTGAAAATCTTGAGCTTTCAACTTGGCCATTTGAACTTTGTTTACAAGTTTTGATTTGTGTTTCATGATCAAGGCTCAAAGTTAAGCACGTTTATATGAGTTTTTGGGAGTGAATTGCATGAAAATAGGGTTGTTTTTACAAAGGAATGCATGGCCAAAAGAAGAGCCAGTTTCGGATTTCAAACTACCCAGCACCGCACGTGCGACATGGAGCCCTGCACGTGGGGAAAACAAGGTAGATTTGAGGAGCATACTACTTAAATTGCAGGTGCGGGAGGCCGGTGCGGAGGTGGCCCTGCACGTACGGCAGTTAGGGCAATCCAAGTTTTGTTTTTCGTTTCTCTTTTCCGCCTTCTGGGCCTTCGTTTACATGGTTTTAAAGTGTTTTCATGATCATTTGCATCTCACGAGTGCATTAGAGTGCATAAATGAAAAATTAGAACCGAATTCGTAAAGACGAGTAGCTATTGAATAAGTAACAAACGAATCAAATAGAATTGGCTAGCGATATGAATGTGATTGAATTGTTGTGCTTGAATTTGTTTGTTTAGGTCGGACGTTGAACCAATAATCTGTGTATTGAGAAGCCCACTGTGAGTAATGATGTTGTAAAGATATGTTCAAATTGTATTTATTTTCTGAATGATAAATTATATTGTTTCTAAACGGTTACCTTTTATCAATTGAATGATGATCCTCTTTTGAATTGAATTGGTGGCATCCATAGCATGTTGTTATTGTTATTATTATTGTTACTGATATCGCTATTGTTACAAAGATCTCTGTCAGTTCCGAATCTTGGAACTATTGTTATTGTTGGATGGCCATCAATTGATTGTTCGGTCTTTATAAGACCTATTGTATTGTTGCTATCAGATGTTCCACGTATGACCTATATGATTATGATTGATTGAATCGATTAAATTGAACGATTGATTGACAAATGATATTGATTGAAAATGTTCTAATGATAGTTGATTATTTCAAAGACTGTAAGGACATCATTCTTGACCTTTTTACACATTTGTTATTCACTGGGCTTTAGCTCACAGTTTATTATATATATGTAGGTGGCCAGGCACCGAATCAAAGCTAGAGGCGTCAACCCGAATCCTTGTTTTGTCAAGCCAGCTATTGTGCCTCATTGCGAGGTTCCGAACTAACATGTGTCAAGGCTTTTTGGGTGGTACAAATTCACCCTTTTGAGTTTGTTAAGTGAACAGAATGTTTAAGACTATTGTTAATACTGTTTTTGATGATGGGATTAATTCCTTTTGTTTCGTATATATGTCTTTATGGGCATAAATGGTTATGGATATGGCTATGTATATGAAAGTTTATTCCCATTCAGGTTCTCATAGCTCATTGAACATTATCTTATTATTCATTGGCTTCTGTCAACCCCTTTATATTGTATTATTGTCATTATTGTTAAACAGGCTTTTGGTAATCACAGATTACTGGCTGGTTACGGCGCTAAACCTATAGGGGTGCGTTTGGGTCATGACACTTGCACCCTCCACCCCATCTGCACGAAGCGTAGTTTGGCACAGAGTTTTTTCCCTTCCTGTGCGAAGCGTAGTTTAGCTTATACCCCTTTCCCTTTCTGCGTGAAGCGTAGTTTGGCTTCCACCCTCCACCCTTTCTGCGTGAAGCGTAGTTTGGCATGGAGCTTTTCCCCTTTCTACGCAAAGCGTAGTTTGTCTTGCACTCTCCACCTCTTCTACATGAAGCGTAGTTTGGCATGGAGCTTTCCCCTTTTTGTGCGAAGCGTAGTTTGGCTTGTACCCCTCTCCTTATCACGTGAGTGTGAGTTGGCTTGCACCCTCCACATTTTTTGCTCGAAGCATAGTTTGGCATGGAGCTTTTTCCTTTTCTGCACGAAACGTAGCTTGGCTTGCACCCTCCACCCTTTCTGCGTGAGGCGTAGTTTGGCATGGAGCTTTTATCCTTTCGCATAAAATGCGTTAGGTTGCTCTTCTACTTGGTTACAACCTTCATTCTCTCCTTATGAAATACAGTTAAGATACGCCTGTTGGTTGCACCATTTCCCTTCATTTCACGTGCAATTACTGTTTACTCTCCTTTCCATGTGAGGCACAGTTAGATTTATTTTGATTGGCTTATTTTCATTCATATGCTGTCATCTTGTTATTTCTCATTGATATCATCTTGTTATTTGCTCATTGCATTATCTTGCATGATCATTGATTTTCAAAATAATCGTCTTCACGAAGTGTGTGAGTTCAGTTTTCAAGTGTAGTCTTTGTGCATGTCATTTGCATCTTGCCCTTGAACTATGCTGGTTTGATTCCTTGCAAAGGGATACATAGGCAACTTTTGAGTTTAACCACTGCATTTTGCATTTTGATTGCTTGCCCAACTCTTACGACCTTGTCAAAATGGGTCGTCTTCGGGCTTTGACATTCACTCACGTCATTTCATGACTTCAAGCTATGTCAAAGAGGGTTAACTATAGACACCCCATTTTGACCACCCTTAAGACTTGGGCGCCGCACTTTGAACACTCGATGATGAATTATTACATTGTACAATTGTTCAATTTCTTCAGCAAAAGGCTTTGGTTTTCAAGCTTCAGAACCTAAACCTTGTAATCCCTTTGAACCAAAACCTATTTTTTTTTTTTCTAGTTTGACCACTTAGAGGCCTATTGGCCAACTAGTGGTCGGCAAGCCATTTTTTTGTTGGCCGACCGTTCACCTTCATGGCTGGCCGACCATGCTTTGTTGCTAGCAGATATTTTTGGATGCTACCTGTCCCAATGTGCATGTGTTACACCAGCTAGCTCAATACAAATATTTACGACGTGAGATAGTGTTTTTCTATAAATACATGACCACTCCTCATGGTTTGAGGTTAAAAAATTTTCCCAAGAGCCTATAACTTGCAAAACACTCTTCCTCTCTCTCTTGAAATACATATACACTATCCATACATTTCCTAAGCCTAAACTAAAGGCCTTTTGCTGAGATTATTGAACACAAATTTCAGCTCTTGAGAGTGATCACCTTGTGGTTTATGAACCAAAGAGCATTTCTCTTCAAGAGGTATAGCCTTTGCCATCCTTTTCCTTACTTACACTACTCTTTTCTTCTCTTTTTCTTGTTGTTTATACATTGTTTTGGACTGGTTTTGAGGGTTGAAACATGTGATTTAAAAGCTACCAAAGGTGGAGGGGTGTCCCTTCTTGAACCTCATCCCATAACTTATATCCTTGTTTTACCCACTTGTTTCTTTTCTTTTAGCTACTGTTTTTCAGATTTTTCAGAGGCTAAAATATGTGATTTCAAGGTCCAAAAAGTAGAGGGGTTGGCCACCCTTCCTTAGGCTTGCTTCCTAGCTTTGTTCTTTTCCATTTTTGTCTGTATTTTCCACTCTTTTCAAAATGATTTCAGTACTGTTTTGTTTATTTTTTGGGGCTGTTTTAAATGTTTATTTAATTTATGCTTTGAATACTACACATGTCGTATTGTAAGTCCTCATGGATTTTGGTGTATAGGCCATAGCCACCAATCCATTTGAGTGGATAGCTTTATTTACATAGTTTTCATGTAAATGGTCTCACTTTTGTAATAATCATCTTTGCAACCTCCCTTCATTCTTTGTTTATTTTGATTAAAGAATTGTGTTTAACAAAAGGTTGTTGTTCAAATGTAAGAAAGAGACTTTCATGTTTAATGGTTTAACCTCTTCGGAGGTTCATTACCAAGGCATTATATCTCTCCTATGCTAAGCACAACCTCTTGTTTGTCACTTCTCTTTATCAAAGGTGCATTTACTTCTAAGGGACTAATTTCTACTTAGACCTTTGGAAATCACCAAGGAAAGTGCCATTATAGTTTGTTATCAAGTTTGGATTTAGAGTCATTATTGCTCATTATGGGTTTGGTTAGTCATTATCGCACTCTTTGAGTTTGATTAACCATTATCGCTCATTTTGGGTTTGACTTAGAATTTATTATCGTTTGTAAATGAGTTTGACTCTTCCTTTGTAATTTTTCCCGTAGAAAAGGGCTTGAAAGGCTCATTTCTCGGGTCAAGTCAATGCTTGATACTCTTTATTGCTTTTGGACTTAGTGGTTATGACTTTCGGAAAAAAAATGAACAATAGATAAGAAATGGAAAGGTAATATAAAAAAGGCTAATAAAATTAGAGTAAAAGAGGTAAGAAAAAAAAGGTAATAAAATTGAATTGGGTTCAATCGGACGTTATATTGCACCTATTGCATCTTGACTCATTACATACTCTTTAGTGATGTTCAATGATTCAAGAAGCAATGTCTACCCCTTCCCTTGAGGTAAATCCATGATAGGGATGAGGTGTTGTTGGTCTTTCATTTCCTTTTATTGAGCTTTTATCCTATCGGTTCTAAGATCATCACGCAACAAACATGCAAATATTGATGATTTGTGAACCAAATCTACTCATTCCTTGATCATCTTCATGATAGGAAAGGGCAGAGAGGATAAACATCTCCTGGAAATACTCTATTTTTTCTCTGTTTCAATTTTGTTGCGGCAGGGTAGTCCCTCAAAAGCAGTGGCCGGCCGGCAACCTTATGTCCGGCCGACCACTTTCCAAGGCCGGCTGGTCACATTTTTTTTTTTTTTTTTTTTTTTTTTTTGTACAGGCAGTGGCATTTTTGTTCTAGAATAGAGTAGAAACCAAGGAAAAAGTAGAATAATTTTCTGACTGCAAACAGAATAGAATCTGGCAGCAAACAGAGAGGTTTCCGTGACGATTTTCTCGGTTGTGCGCTTGTGGCTCCTTGCCTCCCATTCCATTAATTTAGTAATATATTGTAAATTAATTAGTTGTTTTCATTCAGTCTTGTAATAATTAGTTAATGTAGTTAATTCATTTATTTGGTGTTGTAATATTTAGTTTAATTAGGACATTCGTTCGAACTCTCTTATGCGAGGGCAAATTTGTAAACACTTGTAATATTTTGTATGTCTTCCAACCCCCCATTCTTTCTCCCTTTTACTTACTTTCTTACTATGGTTGCACGGAGTATCATATTTTTCGTTTCATATCATTGCCATGTTGCATCCATTTTTGCATGCATTGGGTTCGGTTCATGACTCTAACATTGTTGTCATTTATCACTTACTTGAATACATGTGCTATCGCATGCTTTGAGTTGATTCATATGACATGTTATAAACCGAACCTACTAGTTGCATTCTGTATGTGTTACATTAGTCACTTGCATATTAGAGCATGCATTTTTTTTAACTATCATTTTATTTGGCGTGTCTTGGAGTACTAGGTAAGCATTTCTTGCTTTTAGCATATTGTATATGTGTTGTGTTGCCATATCAAGCATGTTACCATGAGGCTAAGTGCTTATTTGATATACCTCATTGAACGCCGGTAGATGAAGGTTATTTCGCTAAAGTTAGGATGATTTGATTAATGTACATATGAGCTTGCTTTTTCAAGTAGCACATATTCGAAACCCTTTTCAAACAAACATGAAATCAAAGTGTTCAAAATGGGTGAAATAGTCTATACTTGTGTGCCTCACATAATAATGTTAGCATAATAATCGAAAAAAGAGCATATAATGTTCATAAAAATCACATCATGATTAGTAGAGGCCGATCTTTGATCGGGTGAGTAGAGTGCTCAATTCATGACTTTCCCCCCCTCATACCTAAGTTCCTGAGCCAAGACACTTTACTTATGACAGACAAGTGGCCTTTGGCACGAGTCATGGGTTCCTTAAATTTTTCAAAAATATTTAGGTGGCGACTTTGAAATTTGGAAATGCAGTCCATTTCTAGCATCTCTGATGATTAATGGATTTCCTAAGATTTGTCAGATTTGGACTCTCATTTGTTTAATCTATTTCACATTGCACTTGTGAAACCAAATTCAGAACTATGAGAGTCTAAACTGTAGGGTGTAGACGCACCCCAAGGGCATTTGCTTCTACAGTTCGGACTCAAATGTCACGGTTCTGAATCTAATCTCGCAAAGTGCAATGCAAGATCGATAAATCACCAAAGAGTCCAAATCCGGCGAATCATTTTGGAAAATTGATTTTTAAGAAAGAAGTGCCAAACATGGACTGCTTTGCCAGATACAGAGTCGCCACTTAAATATTTTATTTTGGGGAATTTAGGAAACCCTAACTCGTGCCTAAGGCCACGTGTCTATCATCACCAAAGTTGCCTCGGCTCGGGAACTTGGGTACGATTGGGGAAGGTCATCTATGAGCACCCCTGCTCGTCCGATCAAAGATCGGCCTGTACTAAACATGATATCTTATTTTTGAAAACACATGTGTTCTTACTCCGGTTTATTAGCCTAGAATTACTATGTGATGCGCACAACACACAAGTATAGACTAGATCGCCTAAGTTGGAACAAAACATCTCATGTTTGTTTGTGAAAATGGTTTGAAGGTACTACTTGCAAATAGGCTTAGTCGTGGATTTGCCACCCTTGAGTGGACTTAGAAAAAAAATGATTTTGCCACTCTCAAGTGGGCTTAAAACACACATTTTGATGAATTGTCCCAATTCAAGTAATCTAACTTTCATCCACAGGCATTCAGGCAGTTATATCATGTAAGCAGTTAGCCTCATGGCAAGCATGCTATCATGGTAACACTCACACTCATGCAAGATGCTAAAGCATAAACACTTATCTAGTACTCCGAGCCAAAACAATAGCTAGTTAGAAATCAATGCATGATCCTAGCTATGTTAAGATGGCTAATGCAGCACATGCAAAATGCAACTAAAACAGGCTCGGCTATTCTAAGAATGGCATGTGAAATGCGACACTCGATACACGTATTCAAGTTGGAATTGAAATATTATGCAATTAGTATGATGCGCTGAGCCTGGTGCATGCAATACGAATGAATGTATGCAAACATGGTAACATAAGTATGCTAATTGAAACATGACCTAAAACTAACCATCAAAAGCAAGTAAGTAAAAGGGAGAAAGACGTGGAGTTGGGAGACACTCACACACGCACGTACACTTATTACAAATTCGCTCTCTCGACGGAGGGTCCGAATAAATAATACAAACCAAATGATTAATCAACTATCCTAGCTAATTAATTATTACAAGCCCTTAATTAATTAACAAATTAATTACAAAAGGAGGTCGTCTCAACTCTACCTCGGAATGATTGAATGATGCATGTTCGATCGCCTTGCTCGGAAACCCGTTGCCACGCCACATGTTGCCTCTGTTTGCACTGTTTTGTTCCTCTGAAAACTGCACAAGTTCTAAGTATGTTTTTGAACCACTCCCCAAGCACTGTGGGATGTCACCGGCTAAGAGATAGGACCACCGACCATTGTAAAATGGTTATCGACCATTTGTAAGGCTCTCAGCCAGATTCTGGTAGCCGGCCGACACTGAATATGGCTGACCGGCCATATCTTCCTGTAGAATTCTGTTTTTGCTGCAGCAGAGGACAGACAGTGCATAGCAAGGCATTTACAAGATAATGTGTGCACAATCACGCTCCCTATCATGCTATAAACTCAAGGGAGTATGGCTCTCGACCCTTGGACCACCAATCACGCATTTCAATGCGTGATGGCCAAAGGAGCCAAGTGTGCGAATTAATGTGGAATGAATGCAACAAATGCATGAATGCCTAGAACTCTATCATGTTGGATCAAGAGTGTCGGCGACCGAGGATTGAGGGACGTTTCGTCACTTCGAGTACGAAACGTCCCTTGATCCTCATATTTGGTTTGACACCCCAAACCAAACACAATGCTATGCAAGTGTACCAAATGCAATGCAAAGCATGCAACCAATGTAATGCGACATGTGCAATGCAATCCAATGTAATCAACCTAAGCATGCAAGCTAAGTCAATGTAACATGAGCACGACAAATGCAATGCAATGTTACCTAACATGCATCCAAACATGTAAGAATATGTGACAACATATCAAGCACATGACAAAATGCAAGCTAACAAGCATGCAAAATGTGACTTAAGCATGCAAATATGCAAGGCATGTAACAACATTCAAGCATATAACAACATGTGAGGCAAACATGTAACAACATGTTAAGCAACTTAAAAAAAAAGGAATGCATGCCAAATGCATTACAACTTAAGCATGCAACAACATGTCATGGACCAAGTACGCAACAAGGCACAATTGAACTAGCATGCTACAACATGCAATTTACCAAATATGCAACAAGCATGTGACAACATACAAGGCAAGCATGCAACAACATGCGGGGATGGTCTTAAACCGAAATGGACAGCTCTCAAATAGGTCTAAATCAGTGGTCAAGATGCAATGGAAATGAGGATAAATGCACATACAAACATGCATGCCAATTGGCCTAAAGACTAAGGCATAAAAGGCAACTTTCAAGAACACTTAAAAGAAGACAAACACATGCATTAGATCAACATGTTAAGCTTTGAAAACATGTAAGGGATGATGCCAAAACAAATAAACCATGCAAGTAAGGTGTGCAATGAAGCCCAAAACTTGAGACTAGCCAAGGGGTTCAAACCATGGCCACATAAGGCAAGCCTCAAAGGGCTAAAGGGACCTAAAACAGTCCCAAGGTAGGTCTAAACAAAGACCAAAAGCAAGCTCGAAGCTAGCCAACACAAGCTAGAACATAATGCCAAAACAAGAGGCATGCAAGGCTACAAAGGGAGCATTACACTACGCCTATCATAACCAAACATGGCATGAATTATGCAATCAAAAATAGAGTTATAATATGTCAAAATAAGCCCCCAAACCCAATGAAATGGCATCCCAAAGACCTAATCATGGAAACATACACAATGACCCAATCTTAAGGCACAAAACAACAACTTTTCGAAGCATTGAAAAGATGGCAAACACAAGTGTGTGGCTACACTACATGGACTGAAATGTGATTTCAAATGATGCCAAATCATGAGAATAGTAAACAAAAATGCATGCTAGCAACTTGGTGCACAAAGCTTAATAAGCTAGGATGAACTAAGGCTATACAAAGCAATGCATATATGATCAAATCGACACCAAACAGAGCTTAAACATGGTGAAACATGACTAAACATTCCTTGGAGGTGAGCCAAAATATGCAAACATGATGGTCCAAATGCAAGATACATGTTAAGGCAATAGAAGGGATTACAAGGCAAGTACATGGTGCATGCAAGTGACCAACAAACCAGCTTAAAATAGAGGTATATCATGCCAAGATAACACCAAATATTTGCTGAAATGGAGCCAAAACATGCTAAGCAAACATGCTATTATGGTGAGCGAACAATGCAAGCAAATGAGACACAAAGGGAGGGGGTTATCCCTCCCCTATTCAAGACCTCAAAACCACTTCTCCACCATTGAAAATCCTCTGGATTTCAGTGGTGAGAAGATCAAAACAAAAAGGTTTCAAAGCTCAAAAAGAATGTCACAAAATAAGGCCAAATAAGGCCTAAGAGGGGGTAGACAACCCCCAACCCAAAAGTAACCTTAAACAAACATGTTTAGCATATAAAAACAGAACTTTTTTCAGTTGGACACTAAGCTTAAAACAATATGCAAGTATTGCTAAAAGCTTAAGCAAAAATGGGGTATAAAAGAGTAGTTTCTCACCCTTGAAGAACACTTCAAGAACACCAACTCCAGCACCTCCTTCTGATCAAAACCAACTCAAAAACTCTGAAATCAACTCCTTAGCACTTCAGTAACTAAGGGATAGTGTACCATTAGGTGTTTTAGTGCAAAAATATGAACCAGAACACCCTTTAGAACACTATTACACACACAACTATAGAGAGAGAGTGATATATCTATTCTATATCAGTTGGCTGAACCTCTGGAAAGGGAGGGGAGGCTCTCCTCTTATAGAAAGTCCAATTCAAAGCTTCCAAGAGAAGCTAAGTGTTGGTTCAAATCCCTCTATTCACGTGTATGGAGGGCAGAGTCTGTGCTCACCAGCTGGCACAGCTGGCATGCACAATGCCTGAAAAAGGCAAAGAAAAGGCCTCGGCCAGAAAAAGTGGCCGATTGACCAAAACAATGGCCGGCCGACCGACTAAAGTGCCGATTGGCCAACAAGCTTAGCCGATAGAAAGAAAACAAGGCCGGTGGCCTCAGGCCTTGGCCGGTGGGTTAAGGGGATGGCCAACATGCCACTTCCTACCCGCAGGTGCAAAAACCACAAGTCTTTGGTCCACAACCATGCACAAAACAGTCAAGTTGAGAGATCCTAAGGCAAGGCGCGTAGCCGAGACCTTCGGGAACGCAAAACGAACACGAGCATGGATGATCATCGAGTGCTCAAACGATGACGTCCAAGTCTTAAGGATGGTCAAAATGGGGTGTCTACAGTTGCCCCTCTTTGACAGAACTCGAAAGTCATAACAATGACGGGAGTGAATGTCAAAGCACAGAGACGACCCTTTTTTGACAAGGCCGAAGACTTAGACAGGCACACAAGACATGAAAGATATGCGCCCGTAGGCAGGGGCAAAATGCAAAGGACAATGCACAAAACCGAGCAGAACTTATGATCATGTGAAGAAAGCTGTAACGAAACATATCATGCAGCAGTTTAAGCAAGCATATACAAATCTAACTACATTTCATGCAGAAAGGATGTACGAGAATTATACAATTCTCGCTATGTCTCACGCGGAGTACATACAATATCGTCTGGTTCGTCTTGTCGTGCCAACTTCAAATGAACCATACATACAATATCGTGCCTGCAGAAGAAAGAAACTTAATAGGTACAACATCGTTAGAAACATGCATAGCAATGCAAGTGAAAAGTGCGTGACAACGCAAGTGAGGGGGTGCAAAACAATACAACCTAAGTGCGATACATAACAATGTGAGCAAGGTGGTGCATGACAATGCAAGTAAAACATGCGTGACAACGCAAGTAAGGGGTGCATGACAATGCAACCTAAGTGTACGCATAACAATGCGAGGAGGGCAGGCACGGCAACGCAAGCCGAGTGGTGCATAACAATGCAAGCCAAGTAGTGAATAAACACATGTAAGTAAAGCATGCGCGACAACGCATACCATGTGTGTAACAATGCGGGAAGGTGCATAAACACATGTAAGTAAAGTATACGCGACAACACATACAATGTATGTAACAATGCGGAAGGTGCATAAACACATGTAAGTGAAGCATACGTGACAACGCATACAATGTGTGTAACAATGCGGGAAGGTGCATAAACACATGTAAGTAAAGCATACGCGACAACGCATACAATGTGTGTAACAATGCGGGAAGGTGCATAAACACATGTAAGTAAAGAATATGTGACAATGCATACAATGTGTGTAACAATACGGGAAGGTGCATAAACACATGTAAGTAAAGCATACGCGACAATGCATACAATGTGTGTAACAATGCGGGAACAGAGAGAGGCACATATCCAACGGAAGCATGGTAAAGGCATGTCATTCGTGATGTTGAGATGCGACTTCAAAACAAGACAAGGCATTGTTCAATGCAAGACGCGTAACGAGCGCGCTTATTATAGTCAAAACAAAGCAATGTAATACAACATATTTAAAGCGATTTGCGGAATCCGCAAGATACAAAAGGATACGAGAAAGGATACTCCTTGCACGCGCTGAGCATCACACACAGAAGATACGGCTCGAGGTCAACACGAAGGCCGGTTAAGGTTCAAAAGCGTACTTTCTTGCACTATCTTGGCAGATTAATGTCCCAAACCACATAATTGACCCAACCAAGGGTGTGGGAGGTTCACCGACC
The DNA here is from genome assembly GCF_055761805.1 of Camellia sinensis. Classification (NCBI taxonomy): domain Eukaryota; kingdom Viridiplantae; phylum Streptophyta; class Magnoliopsida; order Ericales; family Theaceae; genus Camellia; species Camellia sinensis. The sequence goes on from NC_138974.1 coordinate 126,996,153, forward strand.
ACAAAGGGGGGCCATCGGCCACAAAAGAAGCTCATCGGCCAATTATTTAGCTGATCGGCTAACAGTTTGGCCGACCGGCCAAAAATGGCAATGTCGTGGCAGTTTTGACATTTAGCCACGGGTCTTTAAATATAGGGCCTCAAACCCTATATTTCCACTTCACCCCAGCTCGAAAATCCCTCTTCCCTCTACTTAGGTGATTTTTTTTTCTTCGATTCGTGTTTCTCTCTTGTTTTCGACACTTTTCCATCGTTCGATTCGCGAAACTCTCCCCGTTTCGCACACTTTGAACCGAACAAATCTTGGTTTCGGTGCCCTTTTCTTGGTTTCCAACATTTGGGGTTTGTTTTCCCCGAGTCATACCTCGATCTTCGTGCCTTTTCCACACCCCGACCTTTTCTTCCATTTTTCATCCTCTCGGGGTTGACTTTTGGGTTGACTTTTCACATTCTCGCCTATTTTTGACATTTTCGGCCATTTTCGCACTTTTCTTAAGATGGCAGACGACGTTCCAGGAGGTGGGGCTCCCCCGGAGATGGATGTGGACCCCGAGGTCGAGCTTCTATCTCTTCGCATCCGACCATTTGACCCGACGATCTACAGGCCGGCGATTCATGTGCTTCCTCCCGATGGCATCCGCCACTTTAGGAGCTATGAGTGGGGTGCGCCATTGGAGCTTCTAGTGCGCGAGCTTGAGCTGCATTTGTCCTACGGCGCCGCTGAGGTATACTCCTCATTTGTTTCATTTTTTGCAATGTAGAATGTATAACTGCAATAGTCGATTCTGTTCTTTAACTGCTTAATTCAGACGTACTGATACATCACATGTTGTATTTCACCGTGAGCACACTCACACCCGGTATCTGTTTAAATCTGAACACACGCACACACGCTGCATCCTTAACTGAACAATTCAAACACACTGATACATCAAATGCCGTAGTTCACTGTGAGCACACCCTCACCCAATATCTGTGTAGACTCGGACACATGCACACACACTGCATTTTCATCAATTCTGAGCGCATTCAACACTGTATTTCTAACACTATTTCATACTGTTTATTTTGAACACAGGGAGATTCCCATGCCTTCTGGGGGTATGAGAATACTGTCGCCTGAGGTTGGTATATGGAGCTGTCTGACGCGGTCCGTCATATCGTCGACCAGGCTGGTTTTGGGACTTTCTGCATGGGATTCTCGCGCCTCACTGCGAGTAGGCCCCTTCTTGCTGCTCTGGTGGAGAGGTGGTGGGACACCACCGACTCCTTCCACTTTTCTGCCACCGGGGAGATGACGATGACTCCCTTTGACTTCTCCATGCTCACAGGCATCGGAGTAGGGGGTGATCCGATCCCCTTTGACATAGATATGGACGAGTGGGACGTCGCTCAGCTATACTTGCTCGGCACTTAGCCACCTCTTGCCCGGGCAGGGTTTGTGAGGTACTCATGGTTCGAGAATCACTTCCGGATCTAGGCGCCTACTACTCGGGAGGAGGAGGAGTAGTATGCTCGTGGCTTCATTATGTTCCTGCTAGGGACCACACTCTTCGCCAACCGGGCGAACACCGTCGCCCTCTACTTGCTGAGCGCATTAGTGGATGTGACACAGATCCGCCGCTACGACTGGAGTGGGGCGGGCTTGGCCACTCTTTACGGATATATGAGCTCATCCTCCCGCCTCAGCGGGCAGTTGCTTGGAGGCTACTGGCGAGCCTGGGAGGTACATGTTCCCTTTTCTGCCTTTTTAATTCTATTTTTCATTATCGGTACATCACACACACTGCGCGCACGTAATCTGCTTTACACTGGTTGTACACTGCACACACTGCACAATACACTGCATGTACCGCACTCTGCTTTATTTGTATACTGCTTTGTCTGATAAGCATACTCATATCTGTTCTGTCACACTATACAGTTGCGGGTGTATGCCTATTTCCCTAGGCTCAGCCCAGTGCCAGATGAGGAGATGCCCCCCATGGTCCCATTTTCCCACCGCTTCGATGTAAGATGCGAGAGGAGGCCACGGGAGTCCGTCATATTCTTCCACCACTACTTTGACAACATCACCGCAGCCGAGGTATGTCAAACATTTCAGTTTATTTAAGCTTCGCTTTATTATGTACTCTCAATAACAGTAGATAACAAACTGTGTATGATTTGCAGATCACCTGGCAGCCTTGGGCCCCGTTACCTGACGCAGTTCGGGAGCGGTATGCCGGTGCTCGAGAGACTGCCTAGTTTAGGGTCTTGTTAGAGGGACTGATTTGCCGCGCTTGGTACTTGGGTGAGCGCTTCTTGCGGCAGACCCTCGGCTTACCGGAGCAGGTAGTCTCGAGGCCGCCTGCCACCCATATGAGGCATATCGAGAGGTATACCTTTGAGGAGATGATGGATTACATGATTGGCTGGGACTCTGAGCCTTTCAGGGATGAGGGTGACTACGCCGAGTACATCCAGGCTTATATCATGTGGCCTTTGACTCGTGCTCGTCGAGCTGAGCGAGAGAGGCCAGCGACGCCAGCAGCAGGAGTAGGGACACCGAGGGCACCTCCGGCCCGAGACAGGAGTGGGTCCCAGAGAGGGCAGGGAGCTGGATGGCCAGAGCTTCCCACGACGATCACATGCCGAGGACAGGGTGGGGAGACTTATCAGATTCCCTTCGCTCCTCCTCCGGCTGATTATGAGCTTGTCGGAGTCTATGGCTCGACCCTGGTATGTACTACCACACTTTGCATTCTGTACAGTCATTTCAATTCATTTGATATCCCGGAGAATACTAATGATTTCAACACTTTCGTAGGCCTTCGTCGAGTACACTCGCCAGTCCTTAGAGTTGACAGCCTCAGCGGTAGGGATGCTGTAGCGGTGCATCGACTTGTTGACCATCTACAATATCCCGGTAAGTTATTTTAACTGTAGTCTCAAACTTTGCATGATCAGCTTCATACATAATCTGATGCATCACACTATCAACATGACACTTGATTCACAACACTCACGGCATTGATACACTGTAACCCACATACTGTTCATAGCGTTGCTCACGGCATTCATACACTGTACTCATACACCGCATTCTGTATTGATATACTGCTCATAGCATTCATATACTGTTTTGCGTAGCATGACTGATGCATTTGCTATTTGTCCTTTCCAGGCCCTATTCCAGATTCCGGCTACGGGAGGTGCTCCAACTGGACCATCTGTTCCTGCTCGAGAAGGAGGGGGAGCCAGGCGGGGGATGACTATCCACAGCCAAGGTAGGCACAGGTGCACCCGTGCTGAGAGCAGTTCGCGAGAGCCTTCCCCTAATGATTCTGACGAGGAGGCGGCATCGTCCCAAGGTGGGGCCGGGGACAGCTCAGATTTCGACTATGGAGATGGCGGTGGTTACCCTAGACCTTCGTCCAGGAAGAGGACCAGGACCGACTCCCGCACTTGAGATGACTGATATTGATCCAGACATTCTGCTGTTTTTTTCTTTTCTTTGCTCTGTTCAGACATTTTGTTGGTTTTCTCTTCCCCTTTTGCTTTACTTTTCTTTTTACAGGTAGTTGGAGCACCTTGTACTGCCTTAGGCAGGTTTTACTTTCTCAAAACTATGTACTTTTTGCAAAAGACATGATGAAATGAAACAACTGTTTTGTTCAAAAAGTGTTACATTTGTACATTTTATGCATCGCATCGCATTACATAACAATATAAATGAGACTTGAACTTTTTGTTTGAAAATTAAGCACTTGCATCGTAATAATCAGGTAGTGAACCGAGTAACGACAAAAACTACTCGATAAGCAAAACAAAGAACTGGATAAGCCAACCAAGTGTAAATACAACTCGATAAGCAAAGCAAAGACTTAAAAAATGTGAAATACAACTCGATAAGCAAATATACAACAACTCGATAAACAAATTGCAGTAACAGGCGCCACTTCGCAAAATCATCACTGAAAGGCATTGGAAGTGGAATCAGTTACAAGTTCTCAGCATGTTCCATACATAATCAGCTCAGGGAACAAGAAGGAAGGCCATCGGCCAAAGGGAAAGCCCACTGGCCATAAGAAATGGCCACCGGCCACAACTTTAAGCCGATCGGCCAAAAGGGATGGTCGGTCGGCACTAATTTTGGCCAATCGGCCAAAAATGGCAAGCACCTCCAGAATGTTGACACCTGTCTTCCACTCACCACCTTATCCTCTACAAAAGCCTCAGCTTCGTAGTTTTCCTCATTTCAACACTGTTTTACATCAAAATGAAGGCATTTCTCATCCAAAATCTCACAGCTTGGATTGCCACCTTAGACGGCTCGAAAAAGTTGAACTTTCGAGGCTTCAGCATTAATGCACTATTCATGCTGAGTCGCACTCTGCTGCACCTTCCATTTCTCCATGTCGCAGCAAGGTTTTGGAACCCGGTAACGCACGTCTTTAGTTTTGGAAGGCAAGAGATGTGTCCTACCTTTGACGACTTCCAAGCTTTGATGGAATCCGAGCGCAACGAAGAAATCTTGCCCCAGCTTCGCTTCAGCCACTCCCAAGCCTTAGGACGAATGTACGGGCTCACTATGGATGACGCTCGGTCATTGATTTGTGACAGAATGCTGGACATTCCGAGTTTGATTCGTTGGTTTTCCGATGCCGGTGACCGTGGTGACCATCATTGGCAGGACTTTCGGCGACATGCGCTTTGCTTGTGCATGCTGTCCCATTTCTTGCTTGCCCCAGGCTTGGGAGGGTTTAGCACTCATTTAATCGAAGTTACCCAAGGCTTAAAAGAGGGCAAGAGCTGTATTGCCATGACACTGGCCGAGACATTGATGGGCTTGGACGCTTTCCATCGTCGGGAGATGACCAGATTCACAGGGAGTCCACTACTGCTGCAGGTAATGTTTCCCACCCTGTCTCACACATATATTGCTCACATCACTTGACCCTCAGGCTCGATTTTTCTCTCAACACCCTTTTCTCACTTTTCTCTCATCGTACATCTCTCTATTCTTTAATCTCTCATTTTTCATCCCTCCCCAGGTGTGGTTGATGGATAAGTTGCAAGTTGTGGACTCATGCCCAGCGTATTCAGCTCGCAGCTAATTCTTCCGACGACGTCTGGTCGATGCCTTTGATAAGGGATGGTGGTTCGACTAGATGTGCAGTTTGTCCGCAGACCGTATTGCTTGGCATTGTCCTTGGCTCAATCTACCGACAATGAGCTACAGCATGTCCCGGCAGACCGGGATTCAGTTGATTAGCTTGACACACTGCGTGTTCTACTTTCTTTTTCGGTTCCAGTGCCAGTTCGGCCGTGATTAGATTTGCCTGGCAGAGGGGATAGAGTACCCAGCTGCATTTCTGGCCCGAGGCGCATAGCTAGCTCGGTATGCCATGACATGGAGGACGAGAGAGCTTTTGGCCCCCGCTCCTACTTTCAGTTACACCCTTTCTGATGAGTGCATAGATTGGCTCAATGAAGAGGCACAAATTGGGCCCAGCTTGGCATCAGAGGCTTCGACCGGCTCTGGGAGGGGACGTAGGAACATCTGACTATGCCCCAGATTTATTTTCTTTTAATCAGAACTTTCAATTTTTCTTTATGAATGTAATGAAAAGCAACTTCAATTTTGTATTCAAGAGCAGGAGGACTCTGCATTTGAAATCAATAAAATTGAAGGTTGTGGGTACTGAAAATTCTTCATTTGGTCTAAAAATGGTCTAAGTTGTAAAAAGATTAATTTGAACAAAATCAACTTTTATTAAAACTTTTCAAAATCATTTTCGATATGGATCAGAATTGGACACGCCTGAGATCTGTCACTGAGATGCACAACCCCGGATCTTAGCAACTGGAAAGTTGCCCCTAGTTTGAGTAGCACTGCACCGAAGATTACAACCGAGCTCTTGAATGCTGAATAGATGAAGATGACCGAGATGATCAAATAGACAAAATTGATCGGGGAAGTGTTTATAGCTGGACTTCAGGATGAAGTTGCCTACGTATCCCAAAGATGGGATTCAAGCCTTACGTAGTTCGACTCAGGTTCACTCGTGTATTAACTCTCACCTTTTACGCTCTAACTTTTGCCAAGGCCGCCCTTTGCGAGTTTTCAACCTTGCGAGCTCAGTTTTTATAATTTTAAATTTTCTATGCTCTAACTTTTGCCTAGGTCGCCCTTTTGGGTTTTCGGCCTAGCGAGCCACTCAGGGAAAATATTTCTTCAATTTGTCCATGTTGATCGGCTGTGAGAACTCTAGGCCATCTAGGTCCATCAGAACGACAACTCCACCCGACCAGATAGACTTGATGATGTAAGGGCCAGTCCAATTAGGTCTGAACTTGCCCCTAGGGTCGTGGATGAGAGCTCGGTTGTCTTTGAGCACCAAACCTCCTTCCTTCAAATTCCTAGACTTAACTTTCTTGTTGAAAGCCCTGGCAATTCGTCGTTGATAACCTCGAACATGGTATAGTGCTTTCAGCCTTCTCTCATCAAAGAGCATGAGTTCTTCGAATATGCTCTGCTGCCAATCTGCCTTAGCTATCTGACACTCATCCAGTACTCGTAATGACGAAACTTCAATTTCGATAGGTAGAATGGCCTCCATCCCATAAATAAATGAATACGGAGTTGCTCCAGTAGAAGTTCTAATTGACATCTGGTAGCCCCACAGAGCAAATGGCAGCTTATTTGGCCAGTCCCGATAGGTTTCCACCATTTTCTGTAAAATACGCTTGATGTTCTTATTGGCAGCCTCAACTGCTCCGTTGGTCTGCGGCCGATATGTAGATGACTTGTGAAAAGCCACGTTGTATTTCTCCAACAAGTCAATCACTTCCTTCTTGAAGTGGGAACCATTATCTGAGATAATCTCGTTCGAGACCCCATAGCGACAGGCGATGTTGTTCCTGATAAACGTTGCAATGTGCGGCGCCTTCAACACCGCATAAGATTGGGCCTCAACCCACTTTGTAAAGTAATCTATCACGACTAGAATGAACTCATGCCCATTGGACCCTTTTGGAGTGACAGCCCCGATCACATTAATCCCCCAGACTGAAAATGGCCACAGCGAAGTCATGTTGTACAACTTTGATGGCGGAATGTTCATGCGGTTTGTATGGATCTGACATTTGTGGCATCGCCAGAAAAAGCCAATACAATCCTCCTCCATGGTGGACCAGTAGTAACCCTGTCTGAGAATTTTCTGGGCTAGCATCACCCCGTTCATGTGCGCTCCGCACTCTCCTCCATGGATGGCCTCCATTAGGCACTTCGCCTCTTGAGCCTCAACACACAGCTTATGCATTCCCAGATGACCCCTCTTATACAGTTTACCTCCGCAGATGATGAACTGAGCAGCCATTCTTCTGATTGCCCTTTTATCCTTGGCATTTGCCCTTAGTGGATATGCTTCTTTCTCCAGGAAGTTCTATACATCGTAATACCAAGGGTTCTCATCTTGTACCTCATCTATGGCGGCAATCGACTCATAGGCCGGCGTAAATTTCTATTCGATGATGATTGGATGCATCCGGACTCCAAAAGGGATGTCTATCATAGAGGATAGAGTTGCTAGTGAATCTGTGAACCTGTTGTTCTCTCTTAGTAGATGAGCAAAGTTCAGCTTCTCAAACTGAGGAATCAGCAAGTCCAAGGTTTGGTGGTAGATTCTCATCTTTTCTTCTTTAACTTTCTAATCTCCTTTTGCTTGAGATACAACAAGGTTCGAGTCCCCGATGACGTCCAACTGTTTTGCCCCTAGTTCTAGGGTGGTTTCTAGTCCAGCTATACACGCTTCATACTCTGCCTCATTGTTCGAGACATTGAATCGGAGTTTGAATGCTAGAGGAATACGAGAATTATCGGGTGCTATCAGCAACACCCCTATTCCATACCCGTATTGGTTTGATGCTCTGTCAAAGTACATCGTCCAAAATTCTTCTTCGACATACAGAATGGCCTCGTCTGGGAATAGGTACTCAATTGCTTCATCCCCTTCAACTGGGTGATCGGCTAGGAACTCCGCTACCGCTCTCCCCTTCACTGACTTGCGCGTCACATACTTCAGATCGAATTCCGAAAGCAAAAGCAACCAACGAGCTAGCCTACCTGTAAGTGCCGATTTCTCGAAGAGATATTTGATGGGATCTAATCTTGAAATCAACATTACAGAGTGAGCTAACAGGTAGTGCCGCAGCTTCCTGGTAGCCCATACCAAGGCTAAGCAAGCCTTTTCCAGCGGAGTGTAACGGGTCTCATAATCCAGCATCTTCTTGCTCAGGTAGTAGATAGCTCTCTCCACATTGTCCTCAGACTCCTGTGCAAGCATGCAACCCATTGTAGTTTCAGTTATTGAAAGGTACAAAATCAACGGTTTCTCCGGCTCAGGCGGTGATAACACGGGTGAGTTCTGTAAATATTGCTTGATCTGTTCAAAAGCAGCTTGGCATCGGCCGTCCCATTGGAACTTCGTTCCTTTCTTCAGGAGACCAAAGAGTGGTTCACAAGTCAAGGTTAATTTAAAAATAAACCGTCTTATGAATTGCACTTTTCCCAGAAAGCCTCGTACCTCCTTTTTAGTCATTGGTGGTGGCATTTCTAAGATGGCCTTGATTTTGGAAGGGTCGACTTCGATACCTCTCTATGTAATCAAGAACCTCAGCATTTTCCCTACTGTAACACTAAAAGTACATTTCTGAGGATCCAGCCGCAACCGAAATTCCCTAATCCTTTGGAAAAACTTTTGCAAGGCGATGTAGTGGCCCTCTCTTTCTTTGGACTTGACAATCATGTCATCCATGTACACCTCAACCTCCTTGTGGATCATGTCGTGAAATATTGTGGTCGCAACCCGTTGATATGTAGCTCCAGCATTCTTCAGCCTAAACGGCATCACTCTATAACAGTAGGTCCCTCACGGGGTGGTAAAAGCAGTCTTCTCCCGGTCTTCGGGTGCCATTACAATCTAGTTGTAGCCTGAAAAGCCATCCATGAATGAGAGCAATGCATGCCCCGTTGTGAAGTCCACTAACTCATCGATATGCGGCAGAGGAAAGTCGTCCTTCGGACTGGCTTTGTTCAAATCTCTGGAATCCACACATACCCGGATTCTGCCATCCTTCTTTGGCACTGGAATGATGTTGGCCAACCAAGTTGGGTATTCAAATACCAGCAGGAACCCTGCGTCAATTTGCTTGGTGACCTCTTCTTTGATCTTGATGGCCCAGTCGGGGCGGATCCTTCTGAGCTTCTACTTGACAGGTCGGGCCTCGGGGTCAAGAGGGATCTGGTGATGTACAATCTCAGGATCGATTCCAGGCATGTCTTCATAGGACCACGCGAAAACATCTTTGAAATCTTTTAATAAAGCGACTAAGCGCTCGCGCTCCTTCGAAGACAACGTGGACCCGATCTAGACCAGCTACGGGTCCTTCTCAGTACCAACATTAACTGTAGTGATTTCATCAACTAGGGGTTTAACAAATCTCTCCTGCTCTTGTTCTAGAAAATATTTCAAAACCGGAGGAATTTCTTCCTTGTCGTTTTCATCGAAGTTTTGAAAGTCTGAATTAATGCAATAAATCAAAGGCACAGAAAAATACTCAAAAGCCACAGCCACATCATTCTCATTAATCACTTCCAAGTCGCCTGATTCCTCTGTTACAACAAACTCAAAGGAAAAAGAAAAAGACGACCTAGATAGGACTGTGGCATCTGGTTTGTCACCCCCAGGAATACCGGACTCAGACTCGGACGAGCTGGAACCTGATTCCAACCCTACAGACTCGGTAGAATCAGATTCTGGCTCACTACCTGACCCGGTGCTGCTTGATAAGAATCCCTCCTCATATTTCCAGACGAGGGAGGGTGCGATGGACGCATCCAAAATGCTTGAAGATAGACTCGCAGCCGTTTCATTCCCAATCATGGACACTGAGAGGTCATCCCCCAAGCACTCATGTACGATCGGAGGATCTGATAGTAGACAGGCCAGTGCTACCCCCATTTCAATCTCGGTGTTCTCGGAATCCACTTCCTTACACTGCTCAACCTCAGCTGATGGGTTTGTCTGCTCCTCGGCAACATCATCCCCAGACAATTGTAAATCGAAGAAGATCTCAAAACCCGGCAGGTGTCTCTTCTCAGCATTCAACCATGGCTTTGGAAAGCCATAGAATGGAAAGTCTTCCCCCTCCCAGACAAAGCGTTCATTCAGGGTACCCTAAATAGGTCGGTGCATCAACTCAAAATGCTTCCCCGCCTGTTTAGCTCTGGCCCTTCCGGCCATTTCTTTGCATTTCCTCACCCAGTCCTCCTTGGTAGGCAGGTAACCTAGACCAAAGGTATGTGGGTTATGCGGTGCTTCGGCCGATGTTGCAGTGCCTTTCCGGCCACTCTTTCCTAATCCCATCCCAGGGATATGTTGGAGCTTGTTTATGAGGTACACAGATTGTGCACTAACATACAACCCCTCATCAACGGCCAAGATGTTCTGAACGACCCAGGCCTCGGCTAGGGTAAAACCTGATAGGAACACATCCTCCGTGCCATGCTCGATTTCCAAAACCGGTGTAGACACTTCTGGCGGCGGATGGATTGATGAATTCCCAAAAACTATCGCCACTCCCTTCCCGTGGGGTATTTTAACATCTGATGCAGGGTGGAAGAGACTGCCTTTACCTGGTGCAACCACGGCCGCCCCAAGAGTAGATTAAAGGTCGTAGGAATGCCCAAGACATGAAAATCAATCTCATGTTGTCCCGGACCAACCTTAGTGTGAATCCTTACGGTCCCCATCACCTCTCTACTTGTATTGTCATATGCCCGTATCACCTGGGCAGTTGGCTCAAAGTTCGTGCGCTTCAACCCGATTGCATATGCTGTCCTTGATGGGCACACGTTAATGGCGAATTCGGTGTCGACAAGAACTACCGGTACCAACTTGTCTCTACACTCCACAGAGATGTAGAGCGGTTTGTTATGGTTTGCACCCTCAGGCGGCAGTTCTTTGTCAGAAAAGGTCAACGTCGGGGAAGCTCCTCCCGGAAAAACCAATCCTACCAACTGCTCAGGCGTGGTGTCTATTGAGAGTTTGGCTTTGTCCATTGCAGATAGGACAGCTTGTCTATGTACTCTTGAAGCCATCAGCAGTCCCCAGATGGAGATGTTTGCTTGTATTTTCTTCAACTGTTTTAGCACAGCCTCTTCTTCGAGTAGCTTTTCTTTCTGCTTGTGTGCCTTCTTGTCCTTCCCGGACGCCTCTGGTTGATCTAGGTGCGGGGGTTTGAAATACCGCCTGCTCCTAGTCATGTGATCAACTTCGCCAATGTACCAGGCGTCATCCGGTCGTTTACTCCCCCAGTCTTCGTTTGTGTGGGCAAGACATAGATCATCATTTTTCCACCACATGCCATCGGCAGCCGACAGACACCTGTCCAGCTCCGTCACAACTATTCTTGTGTTCACAACACCTTTTGTTCCTGTGCCTGCAGCATGCTCTGCTCCTGTGCACACAGCACGTTCTGTCCCCGCAGGAGCCTTGGCCTTTCTGACCCTCTCAGAATCTTCGATCCTTTCCCATTCAAACTGCTTTAGCGCAGCTTGCTGTTCAACATCTCCTATATTCAAATTGCCCAAATCCCAAGCGAAATTCTTAACACCGGCGCTCTCCGGCGATGCATCCAGATTCCCGGCCCTTCCGGCCACAATTGATGTCCCCGTCCCTGACGGACCCAGTTCTAGCTGAGGTTGTTCAAAAACATCCAGCTGGTCGTCAAGCCACCCAGTAGACTCCGCTGCCCTATCCGAATCAAACCAGTTGACGGTCACGTCTCCCGAGTCTTGCTCGTCGAAGAATTAAAGGTTCGCGATGTCTTCCTCCAGATCTGCTAAGTCATTTAGCCCCTGGTTGAGTCCATCCTCCCGGACTACACAGATCCCTGCGCCTACTGGCAATTCCACATTTGGCCTAGCCTGGCCTGCTAATGTAATGTAACCGCTCGGGTTGTACATGAAGCTTGCAGACCTCTCAGGCTCTGTATTTGCATTCTCGTCTCTTTCCGGAATCGACCCACTATTATCTTCGACAGCTACCACCACCATTTTAGGTTGGGTTTGGGAGATGTCCAACACGTACAAGTCAGTGCTATCATGAATGAACACCTCCGGTTCGGGTAGGTGAGAAGGGGTGATATATATACTAGGGTCGTATGGCACAACCCCAGTTTGGATCATATTGATGCGTTTGGGAGGTGAAGCTTGGTTATGTGGTGGGAGAGGATTGGTTGTGACATTCGGTTTCTCTGGACGCACGATCACCCTGTTGTCGACGAGATCTTGAATCTCGTGACACAATCTATAGCACTGGTCGGTGTCATGACCATGCTGTTGGTGAAACGCGCAGTACTTCGCCGGGTTATGGGAGGGGGGAAGTTTTTCTGGCAATGGCCGCTGCTCTAGGGGCTTCAAGTGCCCTTTTCTGATTAAAACCCCCAAAGCTTTGGATAGGGGCATATATAGTGGAGTGAAGGTTCTTTGGCCTTTGGGTGCGTATCTGGCTATTTGCGAGCTACTACCGGACGCATCGGTGAATGGAGTAGCTGCAAGTGCTCTTGGGGTATTGGTGGGGGTAACCATACTCACATCTGAAGATCTAGCAGTTGCAACACTGCTTGTGTCTGCATTCGTACTGCGGTTGAATGTTCTCTTGGGCTGTTCTCTCATTATCAATGAGGCCCTGCTTCATAGCGTCTTCGATCTTCACCCCTATCTCATGTAAATCTGCAAAGGTGGGGAGGGGGAGAATGATCATCTTCTGCATAAGCTTGGGCTGGAGGTTGCGCATAACTATCCGAATCTGATATTTGTCAACAGGCCTGATGGTCATCATCGAGGCCTTGGCCCTCCATCAGGTCACAAAATCAGAGAAGCTCTCCTTCGGTTCTTACTTGGTGGTCTTGAGATCACGAGTTGTGACCTCGATCTGTGTATTGTAGGAGTATTGAGCTATGAAGGCCTCGGCCATCTCCTCCTAGTTTCTCTTGACGGGATCTTCCAGTTTTGCATACTACATGGCCGTTACACCTGACAAGGTCCGGCTAAATAAAGAAAGCTTCTACAATCTGGAGAGGCCCATCGGCCTCAGTATACCCGAAAACAACCATAAATGCACCATAGGATCCCCAGACCCATCAAAGCGGTCGATGTGTGGCATTTTAAACCGATCTGGTAGCGTCACGGCCGAGTCGGTGTACCCATCCTCAATATCTGGAATATCTGGAATGGACTTTACACTCTGGCATTTTAATTTTCTCTATCATTTTATTTTCTGTGCTTGCTAGATTTATGTTTCTTTCTTGAATTTTCTCTGGCTATATTTTACATCTATATGTAATTTTACTCTCTTGTCTGTGTCTATGTTTCTCTGGCATTTATAATTTTCTCTGTATACATCACTCTTCTCCCTTGTGTGTGTCTGTCATGTTTAATTTTCTCTAGTTGTTTATAAATTTCTTTGGAATTTTCACATTATGGAATGTAAATTTTCTTTGGCTTGCCATGTTTAATTTTCTCTAGCATATATGTAATTTTACTCTCTTATCTGTGTCTATGTTTATCTGGCATTTATAATTTTCTCTGGCCACATCACTTTTCTCCTTTGTGTGTGTCTGTCATGTTCAATTTTCTCTAGTTGTCTATAAATTTCTCTGGCATTTTCATATTATGGAATGAAAATTTTCTCTAGCTTGCCATGTTTAATTTTCTTCGGCATATGTGTAATTTTCTCTGGTATGTTTATTTTGTTCAATTCTTGGTTTCTCTGTTCTGTAAGTCTCTGTGGCATGTTTACGTTGCTTTGTTTATTTTATCTTGGTAATTGTGGAATGAAAATTTTCTCTAGCTTGCCATGTTTATTAGTACTCTGACATTTAATTTTCAGTGTCTACTTTTCTCTGACATTTATAATTTTCTCTAGCCACCTTAATTTTCTCCCTTATGTGTAATTTTCTCTGACATGTTCAAGTTTCTCTAACATGTTCAAGTTTCTCTAACATGTTCAATTTTCTCTGTGATATAATGTTAACATCTTTATGTTTTCATTGTCTAGAAATGGAGAAACGTAAAAGCAGCAAAACATCAGAAACAACAAGCAATAAACAGAAATTCTCTCAGTCTTTTTATGATCTTAGATCAAAAAGAAGCAAAACACCACAAACTCTCGCCAAAAAATAGAAGTCCAAGGTGATGAAGCAACAAGCATCAAGATGAATATCCTAACTTCAAAAGACTCAACCTCAACGGGGAAAAAACCTGTTAAACTCCAAAGAAAGAGAGCTCATTACAGCATTCAGTATTGATCCAACCTCTCATCTGTTGTCTCTTTTTTCCAAACTCTTAAATTCAATTCAAACCAACTTGAAGAGCTTCAAAAAACTCCATTCTCGTATTTGATCCAAGCTCTAACCATTGGAAGGATGAATCTAAGAAAGTCTAGGAAATTTGATGATGATGTAGTTACAATAATCCAATGTTACAACGAAGAAACAAAGCATTCACAGTGGTAAAAAGAGCTTGACTTTTCCAACCAATGACATGACCATATTTTTGGTTTGCACGGTGGTAAAGGAGCCATGTCATTAAGATACTCAAAAAATCCAAACATTGCATTCCTAAGGCGAAGATTCCCAAAGGACACAAGGCTTACTAGTCCTGTTCTTAAGAATACCTTGCTTAAAGCAATGAAAGGCAAACAACTAACTGACTTCAAAGATGTAGCAATCATTGTTACCTTGTACTTGTGTCTCACCCTATTTTTTGCAACAAGTGGGAATTCAATAGGGTGGGTTTCTATCAAGTACATAAAACCTCTTAAATCAATGAAGCAGTATGATTGGCCAGAAGCAATCACAACAACATTGATCGATTATATCACAGCATTGCACAAAACTCCAGAAAAAGTTACAGGGTGTGTCATTGCATTGCTGGTAGGTAGAATTTACAATTATGATACTTACAAATTTGTGTGTTTAGCAAAATTTAATTCCTTCAATTTCCATCACAGTATTGGCTATGTGAACATGTGACTATCATTAACTCGGAAGACAGTGACACAACTGAATTCCCAAGATGTGTGAAGTGGAACCTGCAAAGCTTGACCAAACAGTTGCAGAAGATACCAATCCACTCTCTTGCACCTCGACAGGTTAGATTTCTATCGCTACTGAAGTCTCAGTGAAATTTTAAAATTTCTCTGACTTCTTTGATTACCACTGGTTTATTTCTGCCATTGTAATGAATTTTCTCTGGAATCCAAATTTCTCTAACCACAATTGTAACACATTAATTTATATGCCCTGATTGATTTTCTTTGATATTTGAATTATGTTGGTTGTTCCATAATTTTCTCTAGCCCATAAAATTATTTCTCCTTGTGTGTAATTTTCTCTGGCCCATAACTTATGTGCCTTGACTGATTGAGATAAATTTTCTCTGAAATTTCAATTTATGTTACTTCTTGGATTAACACTGTTTATTCCTACCCTTGTAATTAATTTTCTTTGGAATCCAAATTTCTTTGACCACAATTATATTGATTTTCTTTGATATCTAAATTATGTTGCTTGTTTTGTAATTTTCTCTGGCCCGTAAAATTATTTGTCCTGTGTGTAATTTTCTCTGGCCCATAAAATTTTCTCTAAAGTTTGTATCCCATTAGTATGATTTAGATGAATTTTATCTGGCCCATAACTTATGTGCCTTGACTGATTGAGATCAATTTTCTATGGAATCCAAATTTCTCTGACACAATTATAGTAACATTAACTTATATACTCCGATTGATTTTCTCTGATATCTACAATATGTCGCTTGTTTCATAATTTTTTCTGACTCATAAAATTGTGCCTGCTTGTCTATAATATTCTTTAGCCCATACAATTTTCTCTAAAGTTTGTTTCCCATTAGTATGATTTAGATGAATTTTATCTGCCTTATTTGAATTTTTCTCTCGGTGAATTTTTAACATTTCTCTAATAAAAGAGCCTCATTTTACAGATAGATAACAAGAAGCTAGTTAAAAACCCATCAGAGGAGTTTTGTCTTGGTAAAAAGAAGAAGAAAGAATCAAAAAAGGCAATTGTCAAATTCAAGGAGACATTAGAAGATTCATCTGAAGAAGAATGAGGGAATGAAGAAGGAGAAGGTAAAACAGAAGAACAAGAAGCAAGTAATGGAGAAGAAGATCAGGCAAGCAGTGTAGAAGTGGAAGCCAGAGAAGAAAATGAAGAAGTAGAAGACAAAATGAACAGAAAGAAGAAGATGAAGGCACTGAATCTAACGAGGAAGAAGAAAACAATGAGGAAATGGATGAAGAAGAACATAATGAGCCGATGGACCAACATCATGATAGCATTTGTGGCTCAACAATGCATCAACCTCAAGAATCTGAGCAATCAAAGGATGCTCGAATTGCTGATCTACATCAAAGACTAAAAGCACTTTCTAAATCCAAAATAGAAGAAGAGAAAAATTGGAATGAATTACTTGCAGAAAAAGGACATTGTAATAAGAACCTTGACATCAAATAACTCAGAACTTCAAGAAAGAGACAACACAAACCAAATGAAACTAAGGATGTTGGAGGTTCAAAAAGAAGATGATACAAAAACAATTCAATAGTTGAGGTATTCAATTTCATAACTTGAAACTGAAAATGGTAGATTGCATAAATAAATTCAAGAACTATCCGTCCAACTAGCAACACAACCTTACCGAACACCAACACAAGTTCAACCCCAAGGTTAGTGAAAATCTTGAGCCATAAAAAGTTATGTTCTTGTGTCAACATAACTCAGAGAAATTTCTATTTATTACAATTTTCTCTATCAATGGTAATTTTCTCTAGAAGTTAAATTTCTCTGACCACATTAGTTTGAAAAGTTATGTTCTTGTGGCAACATAACTCAGAGAAATTCATATTTATTACAATTTTCGCTGTCAATGGTAATTTTATCTGGAAGTTAAATTTTTTTGAGCACATTAGTTTGGCCAGTTTTATTTTCTCTGTCTATTTGCTTATTTGATTTTTGGGGTTTGTTTGATTTTCACTGTGTATAGTTGGAATAGAAGTGGAACAACAACCTAGCAAGAACAAGTGGCACATAAACAACAACTAAAACAAAAAGACAAAAGTCTATGGTAACTGGAAAATATTGAATCAAATAAATTTACATATTGAAATATGATCTGTTACTTCAGAGAAATTTTACTTTTATTGATATTTTCACTATCTACAGTGAAAAAAGATCCTACATCAATGGTAAAGAACTTAAAGGCAAAAGAAAGGAAAGAAAAGCAGGAAGATCCAGACTTTCAATATCCCAAAGTTATGAAGGTGACTAGAGGGTCAAAGTAAGCTGCAAAGCAAATAGAGTAAACCATGAAAGACAAAGAAGTACTTGATGCTGATGAGTACGTCTTGCCTCAACCAACAAGCATCAGAAAATCTTGGGCTTTTCCACAAACTCCACTGGTTGCAAAATTGGTAAAAGAACATGTAAAAAATATCTTGCAGCACATATCAAATGTGTCTGGACTCGAGTAAGTACAACAAATAAAATAGAAGATAACAAACAAAAATTTACTGACTTATATTGCATTAACAACTATTAAATCCCTTCTTTGTCATCTTGTAGGGCTTTAATCTGGTCAAGTGAGTTGAATCTGATTACTTTTGAAGATATTAGAAACTTAATAAAGGAAAAAGAAATTGCCAATAATGTAAGTCTTTCATCAATTTCTCTATAATGTTCCATCAGCCTTTATAAACCAATGTTACAATTATAAATGATATTTTTCAGGTTATTGATAGTTATGGAGAGATCCTATTTGCTGACCAAAGGAGAAAAGGACAACAACCAACTTCATTTTCTTTCACATGCACGAGCTTGGTATGTTACTACTCTTTTATTTGATTTTATCTGGAATTTACTTACTACTTTCTCTTGTTAAAGATATTTCTTGAAGCCAGTTGTGTCACTAGTCTAATTGTCTCTAGCTAGTTGTGTGCATTTAAAATTTCTCTGTGTGTATATTTATGAAATTCCTATCATTCCAACTTTCTCATAACCATTTTTTGATTTTCTCTGATCGCAGAACTTCATCAAGATGACGGAAAATCAAACTTTCCAAGTCGCATTATTTGACAAGCATATTGAAATCGCATAGAAGAACTATAGGTTCCTCAATTTCCTAATAAATACCGGGGCAATAAGAAGTCAACAAATGGAAATCACTGGGCCTTGCTTGTCTTGGACACACAAGACAATTTATGGAGATACTATAACTCACTAAGCCAATGAGGGAAGATGCACAAGATAAATATATCAAAGATGCAAAACAATTGGTAACGAGTGAAAATTTCTCTGATCCATGATAATTTTTATGTGATAACAATTTTCATCGAATCCCATTAATTTGTGTATAAATTTCTGTGTTATTTAAAAATTATTTTTTTTTGCAGCAAGATTATATGGAGAATTTTCTGAAAGCTTGCCTTGAAAGAGAGGCACAATCACAACCCTCTTTCAAATTGATAGACTCACAAAATACAAATTATGAATTTCAATATGTCGACAATGAGCCATAACAAGCCAGTGATTTGAAAGTTTCATACAACGTCTATAAATAAGATAATGTAATTTGAATGTTTCTTAAAACTAACTATACCTTTAATTTGTATGCAGCATGGATTGTGGCCTCTTTGTATGCTACATAATGAGACAATATAGCAACCATGAACCTATCAGCTTGACATTGTCGACACAAGATGTAAGGTTGAAGAGGGCATAAATCATTGAGAGATTTGCGACCGAAGTTGGCCGGTCATGGACAGAACCAATTCAAATACCACCAAAAGAAGAACCAAAAGTATAATAGTGAAAGCATACTAGCAAAAGGAAGACAATGCACACAATGTAATTAGGAATAGCCCTTTAAATTTTTTATTTTATTTTTTTTAATTTTTTTTCATACATTGAAGGAATGGTGATGCTTGACATATATGTATATATCTTTTTTTGATTAATATAAATTTCATAGCTATCAATGGTTATATATATATATATATATATTTATAATGCATGCTAAGTGGTGATTGTCAATACAATCGGCATTTCACAGAGAAATGTAACTCGTATCGTGCCAAGAGGGTGCCTATATGATCATGTAATTTGTAATGCACTATGTTGGTACAAAACAATCATCAAATTCAAAAAACACAATGCACACTATAATTTTCTCTGCTATTGGCAAATTTCTCTGGATGAATTTGCCACAATGCACATAGTAAATTTCTCTAGATGAATTTGACCTCACAAATTTCTCTGCTAATGGCAAATTTCTCTGGATGAATTTGCCACAATGCACATAATAAATTTCTCTGGATGAATTTGACCTCACAAAACACAATGCATAGAGTAATTTTATCTGCTAGTGGCAAATTTCTCTGGATGAATTTGCCACAATGCACATAGTAAATTTCTCTAGATGAATTTGACCTCACAAATTTCTCTGCTATTGGCAAATTCTCTGGATGAATTTGACCCCACAAAACACAATGCACATTTCAACAAACACAATGCACATAGAAAATTTCTATGCTATTGGCAAATTTCTCTGGATCAATTTGACTGGTATTATAAAGGCACTTCCAAAGTATGTTTCTAAAAACACAATACAAAAAGTAATTTTCACTACTATTGGAAAATTTCTCTAGATGAATTTGATTGGTATTATATATGCACAGTCCAAAAAGTACATTTCATAAAACAAAATACACAAAGTAATCCTCAAATGTATTATTCAATCAATAAAATGTATTATCCTCAACTATTTAACAAAGGTTTCTTGCACGTCCTCTTATTATGGCGACCAATCCTATAACATCGACTACACTTCATCACCCTTTTAAACTCTCCAGTAGAAGCTATTCTATTCTTCTTTGGTCTCCTAGCTGGTCTCTTACTCAATGGAGGTAAAATCATAGCATCATCAATGCTACACACATGTGTAGACACCTAACTTTTGACGGCCCTTATGACTTGGACGTCATCTCTTGCACCCCCAATGATAAGTCTATATGCTCATCAAGTGCTCGAAGTCCTCAGCGGAATGCCACAGCTTTGAGCCTTTCAAACCTTGCACACCTGTTGCCTCATTTTTGGACCAAACCCAATGTTTTTCAAGCCTGCAACCTCTGGTGGCCTGCCGGCCACTTCAATGGACTGCCGACCATCACTTCTAGTTGCCGGCCACTGATGTGGCTTGCTGACCACCAGTGTCTTTTGTAGATATTTTGTGACAGTTGTGCCAACTGTTTGCACAGATACTTGCATTTGCTCCTATGTGTATGGTTGGATGCTCTTGAGGGAAATTCATGTTTTCTATATATAGAGGGCCTCCATCTCATGTTTTCGGGTTAGAAAAATTTTGGAGCAAAATTTTTCCTCTCTCTCTAGAATTCTCTCTCTCTTTCTTCCAAATTTCAACACTCTTGCCTACATATCCTTAACCTTTTCTTATACACTCTTAACCAAACCTCTCCATATTTGAGCTGAGGTGTCTTTGAGCTTTGTTAGAACTTTTGAGGGTGTGTTTGCTTGGTTTTATTACTTGGAATTGGTCTTCTCTTCAAGAGGTATAAGTCGTTGCTTGTTGCTTTGTTTTATTTGCTATTATTGCTATTGTTTTCCCATTGTTTTTGAGCTATAAAAACTCTATTTTTTTTTTGTGCTAAAACTTGGGTTTTAAGGCCAATAAAGGTTGAGGGGTGGTTCACCATTCTTTGCACCTTGCTCTCAAGGCCTTTTTCCCTTGTGTTTCCCACCTTTGCACTACCTTTTTTTGAGCTTTTAAATACTGATTTTTAAAGTTATTTTAGTGGCTAAAATCATGATTTGAAGTCCAAAATTGGGGGGGTTAGCCTCCCCTCCTTGTGTCTTGCTTACTAGCCTAGCTTATGCTATGTTTTAGCTCATTAATCTAGCTATTTTTGTCTTAATTCCAGCATGTTCTAGGACTTTTTTTAGACTATTTTAGCATTGTTTTTGGTTGATAGTTGCATTTGAGCTTTGTTTTGCATGCTTATAGTCTAATTGTCCTCATGAATTTGGTGTTTTAGGCCTTAAACACCATTTTATTTGAGTTGAATGCATTTATTTATGGCTTTCCATACTTGTGATCACTCTTAATCACCTCTGCAACCTCCTTCCTTTCTTGGCTTTTGTTTTGCTTTGAAACTAGTTTCAAATTACTTGTTTGTTTAAGCATGAGATTGAGATGTCATGCTTAATGGTTTAATCCCTTAGGGGGTTCGTTACCAACGGTATGATGTCTCTTTCATGCCTAAAAAAATTCTTGGTTTGAGTCCTCTTTCCATTAGAGGACTTGGACTCACCTTTGGACTCAATGAATTAAATGATGGTTGGTAATTAAAATGAAATAATTAAAATGGGAATAAAAAGGTGCAAGATAATAAAAAGTGTTGTGTTCAATTGGACATTAATTGAACACATGGAAGCTTGAGGCATTTCATTCTCATTAGTGATGAAATGGTTCAAGTTTCCAAGGTCACCACTTCCCTTGATCAATTCATGAAAGGGAGGAGGTTTGTGTCTTGGTTTGTTGCATTTATTGAAATTGGACACTTTGGTTCATCAGCCATCATGCAATGAAATTGCTTGAATTGGTGGTTTGT
Organism: Camellia sinensis; assembly: GCF_055761805.1. Classification (NCBI taxonomy): domain Eukaryota; kingdom Viridiplantae; phylum Streptophyta; class Magnoliopsida; order Ericales; family Theaceae; genus Camellia; species Camellia sinensis. The sequence continues at coordinate 127,017,907 of NC_138974.1, forward strand.
GGACCAAGTTTTGTCTTTCCTATAATCTGTTCATGATAAGGAATGGTGAATTTTGCAAACAAACCCTTGAGAATACCCTGTGCATGCTCTGTTTGTTCTCTATTACAGCAAGATGAATTGTGCAGCAGTGGCTGGCAGGTCACTTTCTATGGCTGGCAGGCCACCTTTGGTGGCCAGTAGGCCATCATCAGTGGCCGACCGGCCACTAATGCAAAATCCAACAGTGTGTTTTTGGCGCAGAATAGAGACATTCTGGAAGTGGACAGAAGTGTAAGTGTTCTGCTGTGCAACAGAGACTAGCCTTTTCGGGTGGAAACCGAGCACGTGCATGAGCATTCCTTGCGTACCGAGTCTATTTAAGTTTAAATATTTAGCTTAGATATTTATTGTAATTAATTAGTTAAAGCTAGTTGATTTTGTAAAAGTGTTGTAATTATTTTAATTAGCTAGGATAGTTAATTAATTTGTTGTAATAATTAGTTAAGTAGTTTAGCTAATTATTCATTTTGGTTTGTAATAGTTAGCTTAATTACCTTAGCTTTAATTAGTTAGCTAGTTAGTTCATTCGGACTCTCCTTCGTGAGGGCGCAATGTTGTAACAACGTGTATGTCTTCTAACCCTACGTTTTTCTCCCTTTTATTTAACTGCTTACGATGGTTAGTTTCGGGGCATTATGTTTTGATTAGCATACTTCATGTTTGCATCCATTTGTATTGCATTCATCGAGGCTCAGTTCATCATTCTAACATGCAATGTTAGTTTTAATGCTTTTTTGAATACGTGCTTAGACCGCATGCTATCAAATTAAATTATATGCCATCTTAAGTAGCCGAGCCTATTTAGATTGCATATCACATGTGTTGCATCATGCATATTGCATAGTTAGAATCATGCATCTTTCTAACTTTATCATCTTTTGGGCTTGGAGTACTAGTTGAGCCTTTACTCGCTTTAGCATATCGCATGTTGATGTTGCCATGTTTAGCATGCTTTCCATGAGGCTAATTGCTTAAGTACTATAATTGCTTGAATGCCTGTGGATGAAGGCAAATTGCTTGAATTGAAATAATTGCAGTAAATTTTCATATGCGTTCACTTTTTCAAGTGGTACATATTTTGAAACAATTTTGCAAACAAACATGAGCCAAGTGTTCCAATTCTTGCAAACTAGTCTATACTTATGTGTGTGCGCATCACATTGTAATGCCAACATAATAACTGGAATAAGAGCATATAATGTGCATAAGATTCATATCATGATTAGTAGAGGTTGATCTTTGATCGAACGAGCGGGGGTGCTCAATTCATGACCTTCCCCTCTCGTACCCAAGTTCTTGAGCTGAGACAATCTTGGTGATGATGGACATATGGCCTTTGGCACGAGTCATGGGTTTCCTAAATTTTTCCAAAAAATATTTAGGTGGTGACTCTGTATCTAGCAAAGCAGTCCATTTTTTGGCATTTTGATTCAAAATTGATTTTCCAAAAGATTTGCCGGATTAAGACTCTTTGGTGTTTATCTATTTCACATTACACTTGTGGAATCAGATTCAGAACTGCAGGAGTCCGATACTGTAGGGCTTATTCGACTCTCGAAAGGAGGCAAGAAAAGGTCGAGCTACAGTTTCAGGCGACTCTGCTGGGAAAATTAGAGAACTTGACTTGAACTTCATGATATGAAATTTTATCTACACTTATATGTCTTTTTGCATTGCATTTGCATTGGTGTATATAAGTCACTGTGTTTGCTATCTATTATTCCTAGACGGTTTGTCAGAGGCTTGCTCGAAAAGCTTGTCAAAAGGCTGACCGGTCACGGGCTTTGCCATGATGGAAACACAACCCTTGGATCTGGACTACCATTGTATCGTTTGATCCTCCTTTCACTTCTTGGTGTTAGGTGCGAGAGGTATATTAGGTAGTGTTGCTGAGGTACCCTTCTGACCATTTGGCCTAGTTACATATCGAAAAGTCATAGAGACTATTCCCAACTAGGACAAGATGCTTACCCGAATACATGATTGTGTGAATCTGCTTTCTTTCAATAGTGAACCCTAGTTCCTGACGAAACTAGGACAGGGTAACCCTACCCCCCATAGGATTGTTTTGGCTCTCACTTAACTGGTATATGCTTTACAGTGAAACTGTACAGGAATGTACGTATCAATTGCAAGTTGGGTATCCGTTTTGGGGGTAGAATTCAGTGTTGAGTGCAGTCCTGCAGCTTTGATTACATCTGTGTGTTGTTAACATTAGTGGCTGGTGCTGTGCGGTTTTCGATTACTACTTTCTTTTTGCTTAATTTCTTTTTGCTAGGTAGTATAACACCATAGCTTTAGACAGTTTGGATATCCCCCAAGCACTTTGGACCTGAGTCTGAAGGCTTTGCAAAATCAGAGATCTTGTTAGGGGACAGCCCGTGTTTACTTCACTCCCACTGATTACGAGATGGAGGAGAGAGTCAGGCAAAATTCACCAGTCTAATTTTTACAACAGTCACCCCTCAATTCACCTGCATCCAGTCAGGCTCAAGGATAGTCTTCTACATCTAGTTCAGCACAAGATCACTCGCCTATTCTGATGACCCAGTATCCTCTAATCAGTATGGAGGAATTGATCCATCATCTTCAGCAAACAGTTGAAACCCTGTAGTAAGACGCTGTTCGCCAGACTGAGGTCACAGCTCATCAGGATGAGGTAATAAATCGGCTGCAACAACAACAACTGCAACTAGCAGCGGCTTCTGCATCTCATGCACCTCCTATAGGTATTCTACCACCTGGAGCCACTGCCCATACTACTAATGCCCATGTTGAAAATCAGGGCAATCCGGCAGAGTCGATCCCACCATAGGCCTCCAAAGCACCCGTTTATCAAACCAAGGCTCCGTTTGAATTTGAGGTTCACCCAACTATGCTTAGGGTCAACAAGCTGGAGAAGCTATTGAAGAGAGCACAAGGTGTTAACACTATTCCCGACATGGAAGATGGGTATACCGACTTTGCAGTGACATTGCTAGATCGGTTCAAAATGCCACACATCAATAGATTCGATGGCTTTGGAGATCCCATGGTTCATCTACGGCTGTTTTCAGACATCCTGCGGTTGATGGGCCTAACCAGATTGTAGAAGCTCTCTCTCTTTGGCCGGACCATGTCAGGAATAACAGCCATATGGTATGCAAAGTTGGAGGATTCTGTGAAGTAGATCTAGGAGGAAATGGCTGAGGCCTTTATTGCTCAATACTCGTACAATACGCAGATCGAGATCACAACTCGTGATCTCGAGGCAACGTGCCAGGAGCCGAAGGAGGGCTTCTCAAAATTTGTGAGGAGATGGAGGACTAAAGCTTCAATGATGACCACACGGCCTTCCGAGAAAGACCAGATAAGGATGGTAGTCCGCAATCTGCGTGAAAGTTGTTGCAGAAAATGATCGTCTTACCTTTGTTCACATTCACCAAGCTCCATGAGATGGGGGTTCAGATTGAAGATGCCATGAAACAAGGGCTGATTACTGATGAGAAAGAGCAGGCAAAGAGGCCTTTTGCGCATAGTTCCAATGCAACCACCAGTGGTAGCACAGCTGCGAGGCCGTCGGATGTGAGTGTTGTCACCACCACAACCAAGATCGCCAATCCCTTTGCCAACACAGCTCCACAAACTCCAGCCAACTTTGCCCGATCCCAGAGGACCTTTACCCAACTCTACATGACCCTATCTCAAGCCATGAAGGTGTTGGTCAAAAAGGGCCACCTCAAACCATTAGGGCCACACCCATCACCTGATCCTCTTCCACCAAAATACAACCCAGCTAAATACTGCACATTTCACCAGCAGCATGGTCACGATACCGACCAATGCTTCAGACTGCATCATGAGATTCAAGACCTCATCGATAATAAGGTGATTGCACCACCCCAGAAACCAAATGTAACTACAAACCCTCTCCCGGCCCACAATCAAGTTCCTCTACCCTAAAATGTAAACCTAATCCATGCACTGGCCATCCCCTATAAGCCCAGCGTATATATTATCCCTTCCCACCTACCCAGACCGATGGTGTTCATTCTTGAAAGCACAAATTTGTGCATGATGGACACGTTCGCACTTCAACCTAAACCTGTGGTAGTGATAGTGGCAATAGAAGGAAGGTTGACATTAGAGGAAAGTACAAGTCCGTTGCCTGAGTGCTCTGAGGACTTGCCTAAGCGGGTGTATAATCCAAGTGCTACATTGTGCCAATTGATCAAGTCAAGCCAGAAATGGTATTGCCAACTGTAGTGGAGGTCAATGTGGTTAGGGAGGATGGCCCAAGCCAAGATTTGGATGATTTGGTAGAACTTGAGGAGGACTTAGACAATCTGCAGTTCTTTAATGAATAGGATCAAGGAGATGTGCAGATTGACTGGTTCGATTTGAATGGATCAACGGGCAACTCTGGGTGGTTGAGTGAAGAACCGGACAGGGATAAAGGAACTGAAACAAAACCGAAGGAAAATGAAGCAGGAATTACTGTGGTGGCTGGAAGGGTCGATGAAAAGGGAAAACTATCAGAGAATACCGGCATGGAGAATTCAGCTTAGGAATTGGGCACTATAAGCACTGTGAACACAGAACAAGAAGCTACATTGAAGCAGTTTGCACTAGAGAGGGTCGAAGACAACTAGGAAACTGTAATGGCCCAACACCTTGCGGGGGATACTTGTGATGTGAGAGTGATCAGAACAGAGCCAGACAACTGTTTGTCGATTGCTAGAGGTGTATGGTGGGAGGATGACGGTCTACATCTGGCTCACACCGATGAGGATTGGGGTGAGTGCTTTCCAGACAATACGTAGTACACAGAAGAGATAGATCACATGTCAAGAAGTGCGTAGTATTTTAAGCCACCGCACTTAGATCAAGCTGACGCATATGGGAAAGATAGAGAGGTTAAAAATCAGCTTAAGAAAATCCAGGTTGACATCTCAATCAGGGGCCTTCTTATGGCCTCCCGGGTGCATCAACAAGTAGTACTGTCAGCAATGGAGAAAGCTAAATTGTCCATTGACCCTACCCCTAAACAGTTTGTGGGATTGGTCTTTCCAGGTGGTGCCGGGCCAACCCTAACCTTTTCTGACAAAGAACTGCCACTAGAAGGCTCAGCACACAACAAACCCTCGTACATATCTATTGAGTGTAGGGAGAAATGGGTACCGGTGGTGTTGATAGACACCGGTTCAACTATTAATGTCTGTCTTTTCCGCATAGCTTATGCCATCGACCTTAGACTGGTAGACTTTGTGCCCATAACCCAAGTAATTTGGGCATATGATAATACCAGCAGTGAGGTTATGGACACGGTGCAAATCAGAGTCCAGGTAGGCCCAGCTCAGTAAGAAGTCGAGCTCCATGTGCTGGATGTGCCGGCCACTTTCAACTTACTACTAGGGAGGCCCCGATTACACCTTGTGAAAGCAGTCTCCTCTACTCTCCACCAAATGTTGAAGTATCCTCATCCATCCATCCCCCGCTAGAGGTAACTACACTAATGCTGGAAATCACTCATGGCGAGGAAGATGTATTCCTCTCAGGGTTCACTTTGGCAGAGGCCTGGGTAATGCAGACCATTCTGGTTGCTGATGAGGGCATGTATGTTAGCGCCCAATCTATCTATGTCATGAACAGACTGCAGCATATGCCAGGAATGAGACTTGGAAGAAGTGGCCGGAAAGGTGTCACATCATTGGCTGATTTGCCGCACAATCCACATGCCTTTGGTCTGGGATATGTACCTGTAGACACCCCATTTTTGACCGTCCTCAAGACTTGGACGTCACCGCTTGAACACTCGGTGACCATCAATGTTCGTGTTTGTTTTGAGTTTCCGGAGGTCTTGGCTACGCGCCTTGTCTTAGGATCTCTCGACTTGCTTGTTCTATGTCTGGTTTTACACCAATGACTTGTTGGTTTTTGCACCTAAGGATAGAGAGTAGCTTGCTAGCTACCCCTGATACCCACCGGCTATGGCTTGAGGCTACCGGCCATGTCTTGAGGCTACCGGCCATTGGTGAAATAGTCCATCGACCGGTCGGTATTTTGTGTGGCCGGCTGACCACCTGTTTGGCCGATGGCCTCATTTTCTGGCCAGTACCACCTTTTTGCATTTTTCAGGCATGGTGCATACCAGCTGTGCTAGCTGGGATGCACAAACCCTATCCTCACACACGTGTGTGGCTGTTTTGGCCCCTTTGCACCCTTTTTGATCCAAACTTCTTCTAGAAGATTGCACCCTTTGCTCAAGCTTCTTGAAGAAGCTTGACCCTTTGTCTTAGCTTCCTCAAGAAGCTTGCACCCTTAGCTTAGCTTCCCTTGGAAGACTTGACCCCTTTAGGATAGCTTCTCTTAGAAGCTTAGCCTTTCCCATGGTCTATATAAGGAGACCTCTCTTCTCCATTTAGGAGGTTCAGCAAAATCAGACCTAGAACATATATATTCTGATACATACATCTTCTCTCTTTATATCTCCCTCTCTCTCTTCATTTGTGTGTGTTTGAGGGCCTAAAAGGGTGATTTGTTCTTACTTTTGCACTAAAACACACACCATTACACCATACTTCGACTTTGGGAGGTGTTGAGGGTTTATTCTTGAGGTTTTGAGCTGGTTTTGATCAGAAGAAGGTGGCTAGACTTGCTGTTCTTGAGGTGTTCTTCAAGGGTAACACTTTTGTTTTAGATTCCCCAATCTTGCACTAGCTTTTGGCCTGCTTTGCATACCAATTTAAGCTTCGTGTATAACTGAAAAAAGTCTTATATTTGCATGCTTAAGATACTTCATTAAGGTCATTTTATTGTTTGGGGTTGATCTCCCCCTCTTAGGCCTTGTTTGGCCCTTTTTGTGCTCTCTTTGATGAGCTTTGGGGACTTTTGAGTATTGGCCTTCTCTCCATTGAAATCCAATGGATTTTTAGTAGTGAAAAAGGGGTTTTGAAGTATTACATAGGGGAGGGACACCCCTCTCCCTTGGTCTCTCTTTTGTTTGCATCTTTGGCCCATAAGGGTAGCATGTATGATAGTTGTTCTTGGCTTCATTCCAGAGGTTTTTGGGTGTTATTGGGTCATACTATGCCTCTGTTTTTGGTCGGATTAAAGGTCCCTTGCATGCATAATATACTTGCTTTGTATTCCCCCGTTATGCCTAGAAGTGCATCATGCATTTAACCTACTATGCTCTCATGTTTTGGCCTAACTTTGTGAAGTTCTTAGCCATGTCTTACCATGCTTAAGGTCTGTTGGGAGCTTATTTGATCATATTTACCATGTTTGGTATAGCCCCTTTGTATTTTGGCTTGTGAGCCTTGAGGGTGTGAGTCATGAGCATGTTTTAGTTGGGTTATTTCAATGATTTGGAGTCATTTCACATGCCATTTTAGTCCCTAATCCATGTTCCTATGCTTGTATCCATCACCCTTTTCATGCCTTGAAGATGTGTCCTTTTGTGCCTTGAAATGAGCATTGTGCTTGCTTATGTATTTAAGTTTTTGGGGCTGCCATATCAGTGGGTTTTTGGGCATATTTTGATGCATAAAAACTCTGTTTTGGGTTGCTTAGTTCATGCCATGTTTGCTTGGGGTAGGTGTTGAGCAATGCTCTCTTTTGTGGCCTTGAATACCTTCTATTTTGCATTCATTCCCTAGTATATCTTGGTGTCATCTTTTGCATGCTTTTCAAAGTTTAACATGAGTGTTTAATGTCCAAGCATATTGCCTTTAAGTATGCTTAGAGTTGTCCCCTTCCATGCTTAGATGATAGGCCTTGGTGTGTGCATGCTTGCATGCATAAGTTGTGCCATTTTTGACCCTTTTGGGCACTGTTTTAGGGTGTGGCTGAGGTCTCCCATTTCAGTCTAAGTCCATTCTTGTACATAGTTGTATGTTTGACTTGTTGCCTCTCGTTGCATGCTTGCATTGTACCATGCTTGCATCACATGTTAAATTGCATTGTATTGCCTCTTGCATGATTATCACATTGCATGCTTGCATAATAGATTGCATTGCATTTGGCATGTTTTGCATCTTAGCCTCATGTTGCATTCTTGAGCCATGTTTGTATACATGCATTGCATTGCTTGGTTTGGGGTGTCAAACCAAGCATGAGGATTGAGAGTGTTCGTACTCCAAGTGACGTAACACGTCTCAATCCTCGGTCGCCGACGCCTTTGATCTCAATATGATAGGGTGTTGGCATTCATCTCTTTTGTTGCATGCATTTTACATTAAATGGAAAACTTGGTCTCTTAGGCCATCATGCATCAAAATGCATAATTGATGGCCGAGGGTCATGCTCCCTTGGGTCCATTGCATGATGGGGAGTGTAGCCATGCTCACATTTGCTTGAAAATTCCATGCCATACACTGCTTGCCCTCTGCTGCTGTCAACTGCAGGATTCTGCAGGAAGAAATAGCCGGCTGGCTACTTGGAGTGCCGACCGACCAAATACAATTAGCCGCTGGCTCAACCAATGGTCGATGACCACTTCCTTCGGCCGGTGGTGTTCCCACTTTGTCGGTGATGCTCCCCAGTGTTCAGAGAAGCATCCTTGGGACTTGTGCAAATTTTCAAAGGAGCAGGGCAGTGTAAACAGAGGCAATAGTGCTATGGCTGCGAGTTTCCGAGCGGGGCGAGTCAAGCATGCATCATTCGCACATTCCGAGGCAGAGCTGCGGCAGTCTCTTTAGCTTTATATTTAAATTATTTTTGTGATTAATTTGTAATTAATTAAGAGGGTCTGTAATAATTAATTAGCTAGGATAGTTGATTCATTATTCGGACTGTATTATTTATTTGGACCCTCCGAGCGAGGACGTCTACAGTACCCACCAACGAGGACTGGATCAGGAAAAGGGAAGAGATGACAGGTAAAGCCAGAGCCAAGCAAGCTAGAAAACACTATGAGCTTATTCACAGGCCAATCCGAGGAATGCTGAATGGCCACTTTGTTCGGGAGGGAGAAGATTTCCCCCTTTGCAGCTTTCCTGAGCCCTGGATGAATTCCACAAGGCAGAGTGTCCCTGGATTTGAAATCTTCTTCGACCTGCAATTGCAAGATAGTGATGCCGAGAAAAAGGTTGAACCAAATACTAAAGCTGAACAAAACATGGAAAATGACTTAGACAATAGTGAGCTTGGAGTAGGGGCAACACTAGTATGTCTCCTTACAAATCCCGCGGCTGACTCACAGAACTTGGGGGATAATCTTACCATCTCTATGATCGGGGAACAACCGGGTGTGAACCCATTTAGCAGCATTTTGGATGTATCGGAAGAACCATCTTTTATCTAGCAGCTGGAGGAGGGCTACCTATCTAGTTCAGAGTCAGGTGATAAGCCAAGATCTGATTCCACAGAGTCTGTGGAGTCGGAATCAGATTCTGGTTCTTCCAAGTCTGAGTCTAGTATTCATGGGGGTGATAACCTAGATGCCGAGGTCTTGTACAGGTTCTCTTTTTCTTTTGCTTTTGAGTCGGTTATAACTGAAGAGCTGGATCTTATGAATGAGAATGCTGCCAATTCTGAGTATTTCTCTATGTCGCTTATTTATTGTATTGACCAAGATTTTTAGAATTTCAATGAAAATGAAGAGGAATGAATTCTTTTGGTTTTGAAAAACTTGATTAATCGAGAGGAGGAGAGGTTTGCAAAACCCTGTGCTGATGAAATCATTGTTATTGATGTGGATATTGAGAAGGATCCGCGTCTGGTCCAGATCTGATCCACGTTGTCTTCGGAGGCGCGCGAGTTCTTAGTTGCTTTATTAAAATATTTCAAAGATGTTTTCGCATGGTCCTACAAAGACATGCCTGGAATTGATTATGAGATTATACAGCATCGGATCTCTCTTGACCCCGAGGCCTGACTCGTCAAGCAGAAGCTGCGTAGATTCCGTTCGAATTAGGCATTGAAAATTAAAGAAGAGGTCACCAAGTAGATCGAGGCAAGTTTCTTGTTAGTATCTGAATATCCGACTTGGTTTGCCAACATTGTCCTTGTGCCAAAAAAGGATGATAGAATCTAGGTGTGTGTAGACTTTCAGGATTTGAACAAAGCCAGTCTGAAGGACGATTTTTCTCTGCCGCACATAGATGAGTTGGTGGACTTCATCGTGGGCCATGCATTGCTATCCTTTATGGATGGGTTTTCCGGGTATAACCAGATCCTGATGGCGCCTGAGGAAAGAGAGAAAATTGCATTTACTACACCGTGAAATACCTATTGCTATCGGGTTATGCCGTTTGGGCTAAAGAGTGCCAGGGCTACCTATTAGAGGGCTGCGACCACCATTCTACATGACATGATCCACAAAGAGGTCAAGGTATACGTGGACGACGTGATTGTCAAGTCGAAAGAAAGAGAGGGCCATTACACCGCCTTGGAGAAATTCTTTCAATGGATCATAGAATACAAACTGAGGTTGAATTCACCGAAATGTACTTTTGGCGGAACAGTAGGAAAAATGCTTGGCTTTTTGATCACACAGAGAGGCATCGAAGTAGATCCTTCCAAAATTATGGCCATCCTAGAAATGCCACCACCAAGGACTGAAAAGGAGGTGCGAGGCTTTCTGGATAAAGTGCAATTCATAAGACAGTTTATTTCCAAATTAACCTTGACTTGTGAACCACTTTTTGGTCTCCTAAAGAAAGGGAAGAAATTTCGATGGGATGATCGATGTCAATTTGCTTTTGAGCAGATTAAGCAGTACGTTCAGAATCTGCCTGTGTTGTCGCCGCTAGAGCTTGGGAAGTCTTTGATTCTGTACCTGTTAGTGACAGACACCACTATGGGATGCATGCTTGCTCAGGAATCTGAAGATAGGGTAGAGAAATCCATCTACTACTTAAGCAAGAAAATGCTGGATTATGAGACCCGCTATACTCCTTTGGAGAAAGCTTGCCTAGCCTTGTTATAGGCTACCAGGAAGTTGAGGCACTACTTGTTAGCCCACTCTATAATCCTGGTTTCGAGATTAGGTCCCATCAAATATCTCTTTGAGAAACCAGCGCTTACGGGTAAGCTAGCCTGTTGGTTGCTTCTCCTTTCCGAATTTGATCTCAAATATGTCACTTGGCAAGTCGGTCAAGGGAAGATCTGTAGCGGAGTTCCTAGCAGACCACCAGTAGAAAGGGATGAAGCGGTGGAATACCTGTTCCCAAATGAATCCATTCATCAAGTTAAGGAGGAGACTTGGACAATGTACTTTGATGGAGTGTCTAATCAGTACGGTTATGGGATAGGTGTGTTGCTAATAGCATCCAACGACTCCCATATAATTTTAGCCTTCAAACTCCAGTTCAAGGTGTTCAAGAACGAAGTAGAACTTGAAACATGTATCGTTGGTTTAGAAGCCACCCTGGAACTAGGGACAAAAAGATTGGATGCTATTGGGGACCTGAACCTAGTTGTTTCTCATGCAAATGGAGACTGGAAAGTCAAAGAAGAAAAATGAAGGTTTACCACCAGATCCTGGATGTTCTGATTCCTAGGTTTGAAAAGCTGACTTTCACGCATCTACTGAGAGAGAACAACAGGTTCGCTGATGCTTTAGCAACTCTATCTTCTATGGTAGACATCCCACTTAAAGTCTAGATGCGTTTGATTATCATTGAGCACAGATACACATCAGCCTATGAAACTATCGCCGCAATAGATGAAGCGCAAGACAAAAACCCTTAGTACTATGATATTTGGAATTTCTTGGAAAAGGAGATTTATCCACCAGGGAAAAATGCCAAGGACAAACAAGGAATACGGCGAATAGCCATCCGATTTATCATCTGTGGGGGTAAACTGCACAAAGAGGTCATCTGAGAATGCACAAGTTGTGTGTCAAAGAAAAGGAATTAAAGCGCTTAATGGAGGCCATTCACGGAGGAGAGTGCGGAGCGCACATGAACAAAGTGATGCTTGCTTGGAAGATTCTCAGGCAAGGTTACTACTGGTCCACTATGGAGGAGGATTGTATTGGTTTTGTTCGGCGATGCCATAAATGCCAAATTCATGCCAATCACATGAATATCCCGCCGTCAAAACTGTATAACATGACTTCACCATGGCCTTTCTCAGTCTCGTGAATCAACATCATCAGTGCAGTCACACCAAAAAGGTTGAATGGGCAAGAATACATTTTGGTGGGAATTGATTACTTTACAAAGTGGTTGGAAGCCCAGTCCTATGCTATGCTGAAAGCATCACATGTGGCCAAATTCATCAGAAATAAATTATTTGCCGATATGGAGTCCCAAACAAGATCATATCAAATAATGGCTCCCACTTCAAGAAAGAGGTGATAGACTTGTTGGAGAAATACAATGTGACTTTTCATAAGTCATCTACATACAGGCCGCAAACCAATGGACCTGTTAAAGCCACCAACAAGAACATCAAGAATATCTTGCAGAAGATCGTTGAAACCTACAAGGACTAGCCAGATAAATTTCCATTTGCACTCTGGGGCTATAGAACTTTAAATCAGACATCTACAGGGGCAACTCTTTATTCTCTTGTTTATGGGATGGAAGTTGTTTTGCCAATTAAAATAGAAGTCCTGTCGTTGTGAGTTATGGCTGAGTGTCAAATAGTAGAGGCAGATTGGCAACAGAGTAGATTTAAGGAGTTGATGCTGTTTGATAAGAGAAGGTTGAAAGCATTGTATCCTGTTTAGGGCTACCAGCGTAGAATTGCCAGGGCGTTTAACAAGAAAGTTAAGTCCCAGAATCTCAAAGAGGGAGATATGGTGCTAAAAGACAATCGAGCTCCTATTCATGACCCTAGGGGCAAGTTCAAACCCAATTGAACTGGTCCTTACATTATCAAAGCTATTTGGTCAGGTGGAGCTGTTATTCTCATGGACCTGGATGGCCTGGAATTTTTAGAACTGATCAACATGGACAAGTTGAAGAAATACTATCCTCGAGATGCTCGCTAGGGTGAAAACCCAGAAAGGCAACCTAGGCAAAAATTAGAGAATGAAAAATTAGAAATAAAGAAAAACTGAGCTCGCAAGGTAGAAAACCCTAAAGGGCGACTTTGGCAAAAGTTCGAGAACAAAAGAAGAGTGTTAATACTCAAGTGAATCTGAACCGAACTACGTATGGCTTGATTCCCATCTTCGGGATACGTAGGCAACTTCATCCTGAAGTTCGGCCGTAATCACCTCCATCTCAATTGTCCTATCCATGTATCTGATCAGGTCATCTCTGTTTGTTCTTTACCTAAGAGTTCGGTTGTGATCTTTATTCTGGGAAAAAGAGCTAGTTTTAATGTAGAGCATTAGTGTTCAATCAAGGAGCAGTTTATGATCTTTTGATTCAGGGTTGTACATCTTGAGGATTGATTCTGTTCATGTCAAGTGGTGATCCTTTTCGAAAATGGTTTTGAAAAGTTTTGACAAAAGTTGATTTTTCTCAAAATTTTACCTTTTACAACTTAGACCATTTTTGGACCAGAAGGAAAATTTTTAGTGCTCACAACTTTAATTTCATTGATTTCAATATAAAATTCTCCAGCTCTCTAATACAAATTAAAGTTGCTTTTATTACATTGAAAAAAACTTAGAAAGAAAGGTTAAAGCAATAAACTAGGGGCATTGGTGAGTCGGGTGCTCCTGCGTCCTCTGCTCCTGCTTGTGAAAGCTTCTGAAGCCAAAGTGGGCCCGGTTTGTGCCTCATCCTCGAGCCAAGCCAAACACTCGCCAGAAAGGGCGCAACTGAAACTAGAGACAAGGGCCAAAATCTCTCTCGTCCTCTAAGCAATGAGGTACCTATCTAAGTATGAACCACTGATGGGGAATGAAACCGGGTACTTTACCCCCTCCTCTGGGCGGGTCTGATCATGCCTGAACTGACATTTGAACCGGAAAAGGAAGTAGAACACACAGTGTGTGAGGCCGATCAACTGTATGCCAAGCTGCCGAGCCATGCTGTAACTCATCTCGATTAGATTAGGCCACGGACAATGCCAAGCTATGTCAGCAGCAAGCCTGTTGTACATCAAATTGCACCACCATTCCTCATCCGGGAAATCCACTAGTCGGTGGTGGAAGAAATAACCTCGAGCTGAGTACTTAGGGCAAGAGTCCACTGCCTTCGGCTTATCCATAAGCCACACCTGGGAAGGGATGACAAAAAAGAGAGATTAAAGAATAGAGAGATGTTTGTTGAGAGAAAAGTGAGAAAAGGGCTTTGAGAGAAAAATAGAGCATGAGTGCCGAGTGATTTGAGAAACACATATGAGAAAATGTGGGAAACATTACCTAAAGAAGTAGTGGCCCCCCTGCGAATCGGGTAGTCCCTCGCCGATGAAAAGCGTCTAAACCCATCAAGGTCTCGACCAGCGCCAAACCAATGCAACTCTTGCCTTCTTTCAAACCTTAGGCCACTTCGATCAACCGAATGCTGGACCTACCAAAACTAGGGGCAAGAAGGAAATGTGAAAGCATACATAAGCAAATGGCATGTTGCCGAAAACATCGCCAAAAAAGGTCGCCTCTGTCACTGATAACGGAAAATCGATGAATCAAGCTGGGAATGTCTAGCTCTCTATTATAGGCCAAAGATCGAGCCTCGTGTAGAGTGAGCCCACACATTCGTCCTAAAGCCTGGGCATGGCCAAAACGGGGTTGAGGCATGATTTCCTCATCGCGCTGGGATTTCGTTAGTGCCTGGAATTCTTCAATTGTTGGGCATATTTCTTGTCCCCCGAAACGAAAGCATGTGTAATCATGTCGCAACATTGAGTCGCGACATGAAGGAAAGGAAAACAAAGTGGGGTACGGCTTAGTGGAAAAAGTGCGTTTGTACTGAAACCCTAGAAATTTACCTTTTCCGTGCCATCTAAAGTCGCTATCCAATCTGAGAGCTTTTTGGCAAAAAATGGCTCCATTTGTGGAAGAAATTGCAGCTGAAATGAGGTTCTAAAGAGAAATCACGAAGTTGAACTTTTTGTAGAAGATAAGGGTTCGAGTAGAAGCTAGCTGTCAGTAATCTGGCGATTCTCACATTTGTGGCAGGCAGGCCACCTTCTATGGCCGACAAGCTCTATCTCTAGCCAGCAACCTTCTTTTCAGGACTGCCGTCCACCTGTGTGCTGAGCAGTGCTGGAAGCATGTGTTTTTTTTTTTTTTAATTTTTTAATTTTTTTAAAATCTTTGTGTGTTTTAAAGTCTTATTTTGAGTCTTTTTGGTTTTAGCAAGCTTGTTTATTTGTATTTGAGTTGTTTTTTCTTTTTTTATCGAGTTGTATTTTGTATTTTGTATTTCGATTGTTGGTTGGCTTATTACCCGATTAAGAACGTTGTGCCAATACAAGTGTTCAGTTTTCGTTTGTGAATTCGATTCCATGTCCATTTCATGCAAATATGGTGCTCATGATGCAAAAATGACACCACTTTTTTATAAAAGTTGCGAGGTTTTATTCCGATCATGGTTTTTACAAAAGAGGAGTACAAGTTTTAAAAGCAAAATAAAACCTATCTGAAGCTGTACAATGTGCTAATGCTACCAAACAAAAAAAAACTAAGCAAAAGTACAAAAATCAGCACCAGTCGCCTCAGGCCTGGGAGGCCCTCTTCGTCCTTGTAGACGTCCCCGAACGCCCCGGGAGGGTGAGCTCCCGTTCTGTTCAATTTGGGGTCACTACAGCTCGGACTCGATTTTGTGTCACGGTTCTTAATCTGAACCAAAGAGTCCAAATCCGGCAAATCGTTTTGAGAAATAGATTTTTTTTGAAAAGAAGTGCCAAACATGGACTGCTTTGCCAGATATAGAGTCACCACCTAAATATTTTTTATGGGGGAATTTAGGAAACCCCGACTCGGTGCCAAAGGCCACATGTCCGTCATCACCGGAGTTGTCTCGGCTCGGGAGCTAGGGTACGATTGGGGAAGGTCAGCTATGAGCACCCCCTCTCCCCCGATCCGAAGATCGGCCTCTACTAACCATGATATCCGTTTTTGAAAACGTTATGTGTTCTTAAACCAATTATTAGCCTAGCGTTACTATGTTATGCGCGCAGCAAACAAGTATAGACTAGATTGCCTAATTTGGAAATAAGCATTGCATATCCGTTTGTCTTAAGAAAAAAGTACTTTGGAATTTGCTACTCGCAAGTAGGCTAAAATACGGATTTCAATGAGTTTTTCCAACTCAAACAATCCAACCTTCACCCACAGGCATTCAAACAATTTATAACACATAAGCATCTAGCCACATGGTAAGCATACTATCATGTTAACATTCACACGCATGCGAGATGCTAAAGCATAAATACTTACATCGTACGCCGTGCCAAAACAATAAACTAGTTAGCAAACATGCATGATCCTAGTTCATGTCAAGTTGACTAATGCAACACATGCAAGATGCAATTAGAGTAGGCTCGGCTAATCTACGTTGACATGTGAAATGCAACCAATTGATGCACGTATTAAATTTGGAATTCAAATACAAATGCAGTTAGCATGATGTACCGAGCCCGGTGCATGCAGGACAAATGAATGAATGCACGCATGCATTGCATAAGGTATGCTAATCTAAACATGCCCTAATCTACCATCATAAGCAGGTAAATAAAAAGGAAGAAAGAAATGGGGGTTGGAAGACATTCACACACTCACCCACACTTATTACAGATTTGCCCTTGCTCGGAGGGACCAAATAAATAATACAAATTAATTAACTGCGCAAGCTAATTAAATATTACAAATTGCCTAATCAGTTAACAAACTAATTTAAACTAGGAAAAGTAGTAAACCACCTCGGGAGGAGAGTTAGATGCAGCGCATGCTCGGGTCCTGCTCGGGAGTGCATGGCCATGCATAGTCTGCCTCTGTTTTCCCTGCTCTGCCTCTCTGAAGACTGCCAAAGTCTCAAGGATGCTTCTCTGGATACTGGGAATCACCACCGGCTGAGTAGAATTACCACCGGCAGTGAATTGTGGTCACCGGCACAAAATGAATCCATCGGCTGGTGATTTACTGCCGGTCGGCAATGTATACTGCCGATCGGCAAAGAATGCCTGCAGAACCTGCAACTCACAGCAGCAGAGGACAGAACTTGCATGGCAATACAATTCAAGCAATGTATGCACCAATCATGTCCCCTATCATGTTAATGACTCAAAGGGACATGCTCCTTGGTTCTTGGACCATCAGTCGCGCATTCCCATGCGTGATGGCCCAAGGGACCAAGTGTGCACATTTCGATGTCAAATGCAATGCAAACCAATAAACCAAAGTCCAATTCCTATCATTAAATCAAGGAGCAAGACATGCATGCCAAATGTAATGCAACCTAGGCATACAAGCTAAGGATGCAACATGGAAATGGCAAGACACTTATGCAAGCATACAAGCAAACATGAGGTAATGCAAACTGATGAAAAGGTGGACTCATACATGATTTAGGCAACTCATGATAGGCCTAAAACAGTGGCCAAAAACCAAGGAATTGGGATCAAACATACATACACACATGCAAGTAAGTTGGACCAACACTTAGGCATTAAATAAGCAACTCTAAGGCACATTTGAAAGAGGGTAATCATGGACATGTGGCACGCAAGGTAAGCATTGAAAATCATGTAAGGATGGTGCCAAACCAAGCAAACGAAAGAGACTAAGCATGCAATAAATGGCCTAAGTACTTGAAGTAAGTCAAAGGGGGCTTGAACCATGACCAAGTCAACCAAGCCTCACAAGGCTAAGAGGACTTAAAATAGGTTCAAGACAGACCTAGACCATGCAAAAGGGACTCTTAGATGGCATCTAAGTGACTCAAATTCAAAAGCATATACAATGGCCAAAACATGGAACATGCTACACAAGCTCATAAGGCATCAAAGAGACATCCAAGGCAAACATATAGGCATGCAAAGGGGACTGAAATGACATGGTGGATAATTCCAAACCACTAAATCAATGCAAGAATGTCATGCTATACATTCATACACTTAAGACCAACAAACCGAAATGCAAAGGGGCTATACTAAGCATGCCAAATCCGACCCAAACAACCTAGGACAGACCTTAAATATGGCAAAATAAGCATAGAAGCTTCACAAAACTAGACCTAAAACAAGCTTGAATAAAGGTTTACAACCTAAGGCATGTTAAGGCAATAAAGTGGCATTACAAGGTAGGTATGCTAAGCATGCATTGTGTACCAAAACCAACACACAACAAGGTTATATCATGGCATAATAAGCATGGAAAACAGCCAAGACATGATCAATACACACTCTAACACGATGTTCCCTCAAGAGACCAAAAAGGGTCCCTTTCAAGGACAACAAGGAGAGGGGGGTGGCCCTCTCCTTTTGGAGACTTCAAGGCACCATCTCCGCCCCTGAAATCCCTCAAGATTTCAGTGGTGAAGAGGCCCAAGCACCAAAGTCTCGAAACTTGCACAAAATAGCACAAAAAGGAGCCTTACAAGGCTTAGGAGGGGTCAAACAAACCCAAACCACAAAACACTCTTAATAAACAATCAAGAGGGCCTAAAAACAGAACTTTTTTGTATTATACACCAAGCTCAAAAACAGCTCTAAGATAGGTAGAAAAACAATGCAAAAATGGGGAATAAAAGGGAAGTTTCTCACCCTTGTAGATCACCTTCACAAATGATGCTCCAACTGCCCTCCTTGGCTTGAATCCAGCTCCAAAACACCAAAACCATCCCCTTAGAACCTCAGTAGCCAAAGGAAGGTGAAGCACTAGGTGTTTGTGTGCAATAGTATGGACTAAAACACCTAGAACACACACAAAGGCAAAAAGAGAGAGGTATAGAGATAGAATATGTATGGATTCTAACCCTAGAACTCAAAACCCTAATATGGCTGTCTAAACTCTCTAAAATGTCTAACCTTAAAGCCAAGAGAGAAGACCCTCTCTCCTAGAGTTTCTTGTCTTGTAAAGCTTACAAGACAAGCTTCTAAAGAGGGAGATCCCTCCATACACGTGTATGGAGGGGAGCCAAATGCAAGACATCTGTGATAAAATATCTGCAAAAGCAGATGTATAGTAGTCGGCCGGCCAAAGATGCCATTTTGGCAAAAAGGAGTGCCGACCGGCAATAAAGATTGCCGATGGAAGCAAAAACCAGCCGGTGGCCTCTGGCCATGGCCGGTGGCGTGTGGGGATACCTCACAAGGCATTCCCTGCCCCTCCAAGGCAAAAAGCAAGTGTTTGGTGCAAAACCAGACACTGAACAGTCAAGTTCGGAGATCCTGAGGCAAGGCGTGTAGCCGAGACCTCCGGGAACTCCAAACGAACACAAACAGGGATAATCACCAAGTGTTCCAATGGTGACATCCAAGTCTTAAGGACGGTCAAAAATGGGGTGTCTACAGTTGCCCCTCTTTGACAGAACTCGAAAGTCATAACAATGACGGGAGTGAATGTCAAAGCCCAGAGACGACCCATTTTTGACAAGGCCGAAGACTCAAACAAACATGCAAGACAAACAAGATATGCGCCCGAAGGCAGGGGCAAAATGCAAGACAATGCACAGAGCCGGACACAACTTATGATCATGCAATATATACAAAACAATGTATAAATAATGCAAATGAAAATGAAAATGCAATGTAATTGAAACAATGCAAACTATATACAAAGCAATTGAATCATGATCCAATCGTGAGCGGTTCAAAACCACACAAATGTCAAATAGATTGATGGAGGTAACAAGTCCGTCTACCATAGAACGGTCTACTGAACTATGAGTAATGTAGACGGACGCAAGAACAAGTATTGGGTGGAATGACATAAGTGGGGAAACGACCCGCTGGGGAAAGGATAATGATCCTAATGCTGGATGCAAAACTTACACTACAATGTAATATATAACGAATATGCTGGGGAGATGGCAATAGATATGGCACGCGGGCCAACCCAAATCTTGCCTAGGCAAGGCATGTACGCATACAAGCCATGTCTAACATAGAACGGTCCACTGAACTATGCTTTGACACGAGAAGTATGGGCACATACCGGACCAAGCTCAACATGGAAAGGCGCAAGCCATAGGGTTACAATGCAATATCTACAAATATGCAATGGAATGGAAATGCAATATAATGGATATGGCCTGCGGGCCAAGCCAAATCTTGCCTAGGAAAGGCATGTACACGTACAAGCCTCGTCTAACATAGAACGGTCCACTGAACTATGCTTTGACACGAGAAGTATGGGCACATACCGGACCAAGCTCAACATGGAAAGGCGCAAGCCATAGGGTTACAATGCAATATCTACAAATATGCAATGGAATGGAAATGCAATATAATGGATATGGCCTGCGGGCCAAGCCAAATCTTTCCTAGGAAAGGCATGTACACGTACAAGCCTCGTCTAACATAGAACGGCCCACTGGACTATGTTTCGACGTGAAAAGTATGGGCACATACCAAACCAAGCTCAATCATGGAAAGGCGCAAGCCATAGGTGGAAGGTGATGCAATAAATGCATGCGATCTACAATGCAATAGAAATAGATACAATGGATATTTACAAACATGCATGACAATGCAGTATGCACTATGTTCTAATGATGCATGACAATGCAACTATTTACGATGATGCATGACAATGCATGTTTTTTTTTGTTTTTTTTTTGAAATGCAAGTGATGTGTAAAATGCATGTTGCATGGAATGCGCGACAACACGCGGCTGTAAGATACATGACAATGCAATTTATCGAAAGTCGTTCGAGCACGACAAACACCGAAGGACTCGCACCTTCAGAGGATTTAGGGTCTCCTAGACCGTCGAAGGTCTTGCACCTTCCGAGGATTCAAGGTCTCCTAGATCGGAGAAATACCTGTGCGGTTCGTCTGATTGCTCCAGCCTCAAATGAACCGTACATACAATATCGTGCCTGAAAAGAAAAAAAACTTAACAGGTACGATGTTATTAGCAACATGCATGACAATGCAAATGAAAGCAAGACAACGCAGGTCGCAATGAATGTAAGACAATGCAAATGAGGCATGCATGCTAATGCCAATGACGACACACGTGCCAATGGGAATGAGGCACACGTGCCAATGGGAATGAGGCACACGTGCCAATGCAGATGAGGCACATGTGCCGATGCAGATGAGGCACACGTGCCGATGCAAGTGAGGCACACGTGCCGATGAAAATGAGGCACACGTGCCGATGAAAATGAGGCATGATGCAAGTGAGACACGCATGCCTCATAAGATGCAAAGTGATACAATGAGACACGCATGCCTCATAAGATGCAAAATGATACAAATGAGACACGCATGCCTCATAAGATGCAAAATGAAACAAATGAGACACGCGTGCCTCATAAGATGCAAAATGAAATGAGACATGCATGCCTCATAAGATGCAAAATGATACAAATGAGACACGCATGCCTCATAAGATGCAAAATGATACAAGTGTGACACGCATGCCACACAGAATGTAAAATGATGCGAACAGACTTAAATGCGTAACAACGCGCGTGTTTCGGAATGCATGACAATGCATGGTAAGGGAATGCACGACAACGCGAACGATGCGCGAGGCGACATATGTATTGAAATACACGACAGTGTTTGTAATAAAAATGCAATGACAATGCATGAGAGATGTGCATGACAATGCAAAGGGGTGCGTGTTACAACGCATGTAGTATGTGCATAACAATGCGACTGTGAGGTGCATGATAGCGCGACGTAATGCACCGAAATAGTGCGATGAACGCGTGCAACGCACAAGGGGTAACTTTTGGATCTTGTAAAAGGCAAAAGGATACCAAAGGATACAGCATTGTATGAGTTGGAGTGCTACGCACAGAAGACGCGGTCCGAGGTCAAAACGGAGGCCGGTTGAGCGTCGGAGATACACTTTCTTGCACTTTCTTAAGCTATGAAGACCAAAAACTACTCATATGGCCTAAACAAGGCTGTGGGAACACCACCGGCCGGGAGGGGAAGCCACCGGCTGTCCACCGGCTTCAAAATAATTTCATCGGCACAATATTCTGCCGGCCGACACAGAATGTTGCCGACCGGCAAAAAGTTCCTGAGTCGGGGCAGATTCGACATTTCACCATGGGTGTTTTAAAATAGGGTTTCTAAACCCTATTTCTCACTTCCTCCTTCGCCGAAATTCCACACCCTCTCTCTCTAGAGTGTTTTCTTCTCCTCTTTTCTCCATTTCTTCGCGTTCTACGCCCGTTTCGTCGTCGGATTCGCGATTTTCTTCGCGTTTCGGACATTTTCAACCGAACAAATCTTTGTTTCGTTGCCTCTTTTGCCGTTCCCACCTTTTTGGGGTTTGTTCCCCTTGCTTTCCTCTTGATTTCCGTACCCTTTTCACATCCCGGCCTTTTCGGCCATTTTCGACCTTCTCGGGAGTTGACTTTTCGGTTGACTTTCCATATTCTAGCCCGGTTTTCTTTCCTCCGGCTATTTTCTCATCATTCTTGACATGGCAGATGACATTCCACGCGGTGGGACTCCTCCGGATCACAAGATGGATCCCGGGGTCGAGCTCCTACCTTTGAGCGAGCGCCTGTTCGACCCGGCGACCTACCGGCCGGCGATTCATGTTCTGTCCCCTGACGGACTGCGCCAGTTTCGGAGTTTCGAGAGGCACGTGCCACCCGAGCTATTACTGCGTGAGCCTACCTCCCACCTATCCTTCGGTGCTTCTGAGGTAACTCTCTTTTCTCTGCTTTACTTTCTGCAATGTAGAATACAAAACTGCCGTAGCTGGTTGTACTCTTTAATTGCTTTAGCTCAGATACCCTGTATACTGTAGTTGATTGTAAACATTCGTACAACTGATACCTGCTTGAGACTGACACATGCACACACACTGCACTAGCCCTGAATCACCCAAACACACGGCGCACACTGTATTTCACTGCATACACACTGGTACCCAGTATTTGCTTGAGTCTGAAAAATATGCACACATGCTATACTGTATTGAACCACCCGAACATGCTGATGCATCACACGTTGTAGTTCACTGTAAGCACACCGGCACCCGGTATTTTGTTCAAATCTGTCAAACTTAAACCCATGCTACATTTGCTCTGAACCACCCAAACACGCTGACGTATCACACGCTGTAGTTCACTGTAAGCACACCGGTACCCGGTATTTGTTAAATCTGTCAAACTTGCACACATGCTACATCTGCTCTGAACCACCCAAACACGCTGACGCATCACACGCTGTAGTTCACTGTAAGCACACTGGTACCCGGTATTTGTTTAAATCTGTCAAACTTGCACACATGCTACATCTGTTCTGAACCACCCGAACACGCTGACACATCACACGTTGTAGTTCACTGTAAGCTTCTTAAAACTGCATTTTGAATATTGTCTTGCAATTGTTGCTTTTGATTACAGGGGGATTCCCATACCATCCGCGGGTATGGGAATACCGGTGCCCGGGACTGGTATGCCGAGCTTCCCGATGCGGTTCGTCGCATAGTGGACCAGGCGGGCTTCGGCGCATTCTGTAGAGGACTCTCCAGGCTCACTACATGTAGACCTCTCCTCGCCGCTCTGGTGGAGAGGTGGTGGGACACCACCGATTCATTTCATTTCTCCGCGGCAGGGGACATGACGATGACCCCTTACGATTTCTCGATGCTCACAGGCATCGGGGTAGGGGGTGATCCGATCCCCTTTGATACTGACATGGACGAGTGGACTGCCGCTCAGATCTATCTGCTTGGTGAGGTGCCACCTCTCGCTCGTCGGGGCTACGTCCGATATTCCTGGTGCGAGGTGCAGTTCAGGGTCCAGCCCACCCTTGTTGATGCAGCCCCGATGACTCCGGAGGCTGTGGAGAGATACGCACGCGGCTTCCTCATGTTCTTGTTTGGGACGACCATCTTCGCCGACCGGGCGAATACCGTGCCTCTTTGCCTGCTCAGCGCACTGGTGGACGTTAGGGACATCTTGCATTATGACTGGGGTGGCGCCGCTCTGGCCACCCTCTACGAATATATGAGCTCAGCTTCCCGCGGCAGCGGACAGTTGCTCGGGGGCTATTGGCGTGTTTGGGAGGTACGTTTCTTTCCCGCTTTTCATTTCTGTCCTATATTTTCTGTACTCTGTACACTGCACACACTGTAGTCTGCTTTATACTTGTTGTATACTGTACACACGGCACACACATATTCTGCTTTACACTGACTGCACACTGCTCACACTGCACACTGTACACAGTACACTGCACAACACATGGCCCTGCCATTTCTGCTTTATCTTGCATTCCACTCTTTATCTGATAATCATATTGATGTTTTCTCTGCAGTTGTGGGTCTACGCCTACTTTCCCAAGCTTGCACCCGTGCCAGTCACGGAGACCCCTCTGGTCGTCCCTTTTTCGTGTCGTTTTGACGGGAGATGCACCCGGAGGCCGTGAGAGACATTCAGCTTCTTCCACCGCTTCTTCGACACCATCACCCCCGCAGAGGTATGTTTTACTTGCAGTTCATTTAAGCTTTGCCTTTCCACTGCATATTTCAATAACAGTAGATAACAAACTGTATTGCATTTTCAGATCACCTGGCAGCCTTGGGCTCCTTTGCCAGCCATGATGCGGGATCGGTTTGCTGGTGCCGATGAGACCTCGCGTTTCCGGATCTTACTAGAGGGCCCGGTCTGTCGGGCTTGGTACCTGGGTGAGCGTTTCCTACGCCAGACCCTAGGGTTACCGGAGCAGATAGTCCCGGTTCACCCTCCTGAGGATATGAGGGAGACCGAGAGGCTCACTACTGAGCAGATGGCCGATTATACTATCGGCTGGGAGGCGACCCGCTTTAGAGGCATCGGCGATTACCGAGAGTACGTGTAGACGTACATTATGCGGTCTCTGAACGGCGGCCGTCGAGCAGAGGGAGCCAGGCCCGCAACGCCAGCAGCTAGGACAGGAGCGGGAGCCGGAGCAGGAGCTTCGAGGAGGGCCCGGGTCCGTGGCAGGGGCGGAGTTCAGGGAGGACGGGGGACCGGTTGGCCTGTTCTGCCCACTTCATTGACTTTCCGAGGGCAGGGTGGGGCGACCTATCAGGTCCCCTTTGCCCCTCAGCCGGCTGATCACGAGTTTGTCGGTGTCCCCGACTTGCCTCCGGTATGTATTACTGCATTTTTGTACAGTCATTTCATTTCAGTTTATTTGATATTCCACAGAATATTGATGCATCTGATACTTTTGCAGGCTTCTTCTGAGTACACCCGGCAGTCATTGGAGATGAATGCCTCCATGATGGGGATGCTATAGCAGACCTTTGATCTCCTGGCCCTCTACAGCATTCCGGTGTGTTCTTCTGATCACGGCCTCAAATCACTCACAAGCTGATTCACGTAATCTGATGCACAACACAACACCTGATACACTGATCTCACAGCGTCTGATACACTGCATACACTGCATTTTGCACTGTACTCCGCACTGATAAACTGCTCACGGCATTCATACATTGTACTCATACACTGTATTCTGCACCGATAGATTGTCCACAGCATTCACACACTGCACTCATACGCTGCATTCTGCACTGATAAACTGTCCACAGTATTCACACTCTGTACTCATATGCTGCATTCTGCACCGTCAAACTGTCCACAGTATTCACACGCTGTACTCATACACTGCTGTAGACGTCCCCGAACGCCCCGGGAGGAACGAGCTCCCGTTCTGTTCATTTTGGGGTCACTACAGCTCAGGACTCTCAAGTTTGTCACGGTTCTAAGTCTGAACCAAAGAGTCCAAATCCGGCAAATCGTTTTGAGAAAAAACAGATTTTTGAAAGAAGTGCCAAACATGGACTGCTTTGCCAGATACAGAGTCGCCGCCTAAATGTTTTTTTAATGGGAAATTTAGGAAACCCTGACTCGGTGCCAAAGGCCACGTGTCCGTCATCACCAAAGTTGCCTCGGCTCGGGAACTTGGGTACGATTGGGGAAGGTCACTTCGTGAGCACCCCCGCTCGCCCGATCAAAGATTGGCCTCTACTAACCATGATATCTATTTTTGAAAACTTTGTATGTCCTTATTCCGGTTATTAGCCTAGGTTACTACGTGATGCACACAGCATATAAGTATAGACTGGGTTGCCTGAATTGGAACAAAACATTTCATGTTTGTTTATTTGAAAGATGGTTTGCTACTCGCAAGTAGGCTTAAAATGCAGATTTTGCCACCCTCGGGTGGGCTTAGAAAAGATGGTTTTGCCACTATCTAGTGGGCTTAAAACTCACAGTCAATGATTTGTTCCAATTTAAACAACCCAACCTTCACCCACAGGCATTCAGGCAGTTATATCACATAAGCAAATAGCCTCATGGTAAGCATGCTATCATGGCATTCACTCACACGCATGCAAGGATGCTAAAGCATAAAGCTCACCGGGTACTCCAAGCCAAAAAAGAGACTACATTAGAAATCATGCATGACCCTAAGTATACAGAAATGCCTAATGCAACACATACAAAAATGCAAACTATAGCAGGCTCGGCTATTCTAAGATGGCATATGAAATGCTACAACTATCATGTATTCAATTTGGAACTGAAAGTACAATGCAGTTAGTATGATGCGCCGAGCCCGGTGCATGCAATACAGATGAATGAATGCAAACATGCTATCATATTGTATGTTAATTGAAATATGCCCTAATCTAACCATCATAAGCAGGTAAATAAAAGGGAGAAAGACGTGGGGTTGGAAGACATACAACACACTCACGCATACTTATTACAGTTGTGCCCTCGCGCAGAGGGTCCGAATAAATAATACAGTCCTAAATGAAAGAATAGTACAGTCCAAATATTACAGTCCAGATAATGTATAAATTCCTAATTAATTAACAAATTAACTAAGAAAGCTGTAAAACTGGCGTGCAAGCCAGGGACTGCCTTGCTTCTGATGAATGATGCATGCCCAGGTTGCCTTTGCGCGGAAATCCATGACGATGCCCCAATTAGTCTCTGTTTGCACTTGTTCTTGAAATGCGTGCCAAGCTTCGGAAGACCGCTGATTCTTGATTTGCTGCAACAGAGAGCAGGAAAGGGGCATAGCAATGTATTTCTACAAATGTATGCATGCCTCGATCCTCGTGCCACCAATCACGCATCTCGATGCATGATGGCCGAGGAGTCGATTTGCACAATTCAATATGGAATGAATGCACATGAAAACACAACAAGACCTAACTCCATCATGGGTGATCTAGAGTGTCGGTGACTGGGGAATTGAGATACATGCCGTCACTCGGAGTACGAAATGCATCTCGTTTCCCGTGCCCTGGCTAACTCCTATCCCGAACACGATGCAATATGCATGACATGTATGAAATGCAACTAAGATACAATCCTAACATACACAATGCTATGGAATGACATACACGCTACACGGGGTAACACACAACCGAGCATACACAATGCTATGGACGAAATGGCATACGCAATGCAATAATGGGCTTACACCAACATGAGAGAGCCTCAGCCACACTCACATAGGAGGCCATCAGATGAAAATGAAGTGCCTCGAAATGCGTGCACGCGGGCATGCAAGCCGAGGCAATGGCATATGCAATGCAATATGGCAAAAATGGCATATAGAATGCAACATGGACTTATACTAACATGAGAGAGCCTCAGCCACACTCACATAAGAGGCCGGTGGATGAAAATGAAGTGCCTCGAAATGCGTGCACACGGGCACGCAAACCGAGGCAATGGCATACGCAATGCAATAGCATGGAAAATGATATGCAAACATGCTAATGGAATTTCAGCACTGAAATGTGGGGGAAAACAGCCCCGAAATGAGGCGAAAACACACCCGATGCATGGAATCTCTCCCGAAATGCAAAATTAGGCACATAGAATGAACTACAGCTATACGAAGCATGCATAATTGGTACATGGAATGAAAATACAGAAGCAAGGCAGCCCCAAAATAAGTATTTTACCAGTACAAATTATGGCCAAACAGCAAACAAGGATAGGGCAACAATGGCATGCAAAAATAGGGGCCAAGAGAGGGCAATGAAACAAGTGGTGTATGCAAAGCCCAAACTGAAAAATTCCCTTCTACAACATTTAAGAGGGACCAAAAATATGCACATTTACAGAACTGTAAAAACCCCAAAAACAAATATAGATATGGCTAAGCTCTTATGCAAGAAAATGGGCCAAAAGGTGGCCAAAGAGGCAAGTGGTATATGCACAGCCCAAAATGAAAAATTCCCTTCTACAACATTTAAGAGGGACCAAAAAAATGCATATTTACAGAACTGTAAAAACCCCAAAACAGTATACAAACATGCTAGAAATGCAATGCAAAATGAGGTTCAAAAGAGGCTATAACACAAAGTATACAAAATATTCCACAAACGGCCAAAGACCCTTAATGAAATATGAAGAATGGACCAAAATAAGACTATTTTTAGTACTGTAAAAAGGCCAAAAACCGAAGCATGATAGGCTGCCAAAACATGCAAAAAAGGGGACCAAAGAGGGAATATAAAGGCAAGTGTAGCATGGAGGTCCCAAACAGTGTTGAGCCCTTCTTCAATGTTGAAGAGGGGCTCAAAATAATCCTGTTTTTAGTTCTGTAAAACGCTCAAAAATGAAAGTATAATGGGCTGCCAAAGCATGCAAGAAAAGGGGACCAAGGAGGGATATAACATGAAGTAGCATATGGAGGTCCCAAACCATGAAAGGCCCTTAATAAAACATGATGAATGGACTAAAATAAGACTATTTTTAGTACTGTAAAAAGACTAAAAACCGAAGCACAATAGGCTGCCAAAGCATGTAAGAAAATAGCATTTAAGGAAGACATTGAAGCAAGTGCAAGATGGGGGGCTCAAACAGGGTTGAGCCCTTAAGAAAAAGTGAAAAAGAGCTCAAAATAAGACCACTTTCAGTTATGGCCGGAGCTCAAAGAAAAAAGCATATATGGCTAAGAAATGTTGCAAAAATAAGCTCAAAAAGGGGGAAATGGCAACTCACCCTTGTAGACCACTCTTTGGTTGCTTCTTGGACCAAGTTGCAGCACCTTTAGCCTCTGAGAAGCCCTCCTTTCTGCTGGAAATGGAGTGGTGGTGGTGGTGCTTGGTGTTAATGAAGAAATGAGGTGTAGAACTTGGATGTTTTTGAGAAAATGAGAGAGATAGAGGGAGATTTGGATGCAAGACTTGAAGACAATTTTTCTAACCCCTCATGCAAAGGCTTGCAGCTGGTTATATGTAACAAAAAGAGGGTGTAAAGGTGGGGAAAAGGTGGGGGGAAAGGAGGTAAGTTTTCCCCCAAAAAATATCCCCCGGATTGAGATATTTTCTGGGGGATACAGCGATACAGCTGTAAAATGTGTGTTGCAAGGAACATGGCCGGCCACTTTTTGGAGCTTCAGGTGGCCGGCCGGCCACTCCCCCTAGCTGGCCGGCTAGGGGTCAAAAAGGTCAAATGGCTTTAGTGGCTGGCCACCACAAAAAGGTGGCCTCCCAGGTCTCTTCTTCACAACCCTGTGGTTCGAATTTGGAAACTCTAAAACAGGAGAGAGAACAAGCCATTTTAAGGAGGGGTTCAAAAGGGTCAAATGGAATTAGTGGCCGGCCACCAACTTTTAGGGTCCTCCCATGTGTGTACAACACAAATATGTGGTTCAAAGTTCAAGAAAGTGGCTCCAGGTTGTTCAACATTGGCTCAGAAGGAGGGGTTCAAAAGGGTCAAATGGAATTAGTGGCCGGCCACCAACTTCTAGGGTCCTCCCATGTGTGTACATCACAAGTATGTGGTTCAAAGTTCAAGAAAGTGGCTCCAGGTTGTTCAACATCAGCTCGGAAGTGAGAAAAACGGGCGTCGGAGGGCGCCAGAGAAGCAAAAACTGGTTGTTGAAACAATTGCTGGCCTCCCACCCTTCTACGGCCTTCCCGGTGATAAAACAGAGGTACCTACCAAAAATGAACAAAAACCGATGCAAAACGAATGCTCGGGGGCCAAAACGCGCAGTTCGAGGCCCCAAAAATTGCCTATTAAGCACCGAAAGTGGCATTCGGGCACGAAGTGGGTTTCTCAGACCTCAGTGTCCCTTGAAAGGGAGTAAATAAGATGCATGCCAAAAATTGGAGCGATAGGAGATGGTTAAGCGGTCCCGAACCGAGGCACACGGCCTGACGGCTCCGAAAACCGGGAACCGGGTCCCGAAATGGGCAAAATGGCCTATAGCCACAAAATGTAGCCCACGGCCACTGAGAGATGGTCTACGGGACCTCTCCCTCCCCTCAGGAAAAGAAACAGAGAAAATCGAGTCTGGTTCGCAAACCGAGGCAAGACACAGAAGAGGGTTCGGAAATCCGGAGGCAGGGCTCACGGCCGCGACTCTGAAACTTCTGAACGAGCACATTATGCAATATCACCAAGCGCTCAATCGGTGACGTCTGAGTCTTAAGGTCGGTCAAAAATGGGGTGTCTACAACTGCATTCTGCACCGATAAACTGTCCACAGTATACTGATGCATTTGCCTTTTATGTACTTTTTTAGCCTCCCTTCCAGATTCCTGTGGTAGGAGGTGCTCCAGCCGGACCTTCCGTCCCCGCCCGAGGAAGAGATGAGGAGGGCAGAGTATTCCCCCGCACCAAGGCGGGGCGCACTCATGCCGGGAGTAGTTCGCGGGCTCCCGTCCCTGATGATGACGATGATGATGATGACGAGTCGGAGGCGGAGGCATCGGAGGAGGAGACCGGAGGCGGCACTAGCTCGGGCTCTGACGACGATGCTGATGATGCTCCTGGACCTTCATCCAGGAAGAGGACTAGGACAGACCGATAGCCCCCGGAGTCGCTTAACATGGATATAGATTTTTGTTGTTTTTCTTCTTTCTTTCTTTTTTGGTAGTCAGGATACTTTGTACTGCTGCAGGCAGATTTTTGTTTTCCTCAAAACTTTGTACTTAAAAAAGATTATGAAATGAACAAATTTTTTGCTTAAAAAGTGTTACATTTACATATCTCATGTATTGCATCGCATCACATCATGTTACACCTCAATGTAAATGGAATTGATTGGTTGTCTGAAAATTGAACACTTGCACTGTAATAATCAGATAATTAAACAGCTAACAGCCAAATAAACCCAGCAGCCCACTGCCTGATTCTGGACACACAGCCCTTACTCTGCTGGGGATTAATCTGTATATAGCCCAAAACACAGCATTCAGTTCATTCTGCACACAGCAAATCCCGAGTGAACGGCCCAATTTGGCAAGACGGAGCTCAAAGATGGAACCGGTTGGAGTTGAAGCACGCTCGTATATAGAGAATGGCACAACATTCTGAGTATAAACGATTTTTGAAATTAAATAAGGGTTTTTTAAACCGGGGTATCGAGCCTACAATTGAACACAGCGGGGAAAGACTCAACAAAGGTACACGACCTAAACACAACGAGACACGCCCAGGAAAAACAAAAGACGAGATCGACAAATCAAAAAGACACAACACACAGACGCGTCAGTGAAGACGGGGGACCTCAGATCACGAGGAGTCAGTTTCCCTGGGTATTGTTTCCATCCTTTTTTCATTTGTGATTCTCACATCACTCGACCCTCAGGCTCGGTTTTTCTTTCAAAACCCGTTTCCTCACTTTTCTCTCAACTTGCACCTCTCTATTCTTTATTCTCTCATTTTTCATCCCTCCCTAGGGTGATTGATGGATAAATAGGAAGGTGTGGATTCATGCTCAACACCGTTAGCTCACGGCTATTTCTTCTGGTGGGTAGAGTGCCCTTCTGGCAAGTATGTTGACGACGGGGGGGAGACAGAACGCCTGACTCAACTGTGCCCCTAGTTCATCATTTTGACCATTTTTTTGTTTTGGTTTTCTACTAAAACAGTTTTGATCAAGATGAGAGTCGGATTAACGTATATGTTCGATTTTTGATTTGAAGACTATGCAAGTCAGGCTGTAAGTACTGAAAATTTTCCTTTTTGGGTCCAAGAAAATGGTCCAGTTTTGGAAAATGGAATAGTTTTCGAGAAAATAGTCAACCTTAGTAAAAATTTTCAAAAACTATTTTGCAAACAGTCAATGCTCGACGAGCATGGAACTTACTCTTTGAGATGCGCAACCTCAGATCGGAGGCAATGGAAAATTGCCCCTAGTTTAAAAGGGGGTGGATGGCAACGGAAAGTTGCCCCTGGTTTGAATGGCGGCTCACGGCGACTCGTGGCAACGAAAAGTTGCCCCTTGTTTGGATGGTGTCGCAACAGTCCGCAAACCGTCTTCATTGGCGGTGGTCGAGCTGTTGGACACAGAGATGACGAAGACGGTCACAACAAATATATGGACACAGTCACCTTGGAGGCGTTGGCGATTGGACTTTGAAACCATTGCATGGACTGAAACGCTATGAAAGCGTTGGGGGCTGGACTTCATGATGAAGTTGCCTACGTATCCCAAACATGGGAATCAAGCCTCACGTAGTTCCGGTTAAGGTACACTCAGGTATTTTAACCTTCACTTTTCAGGCTCTAACTTTTGCCAAGGCGCCCAATGCGGGTTTTCGACCTTGCGAGCTTCTTTTTATTCATTTTCTTTTGTTCATTTCTTGTTCTTTTCTTTTCTGCATTTTTTCCTTCTCTTTTTTTCTTTTTTTTGGTACTTTTTGTTTTTTGCCTTTTTGTATTTTCTCTTGCTCTAACTTTTGCCTGGGTCGCCCTTCCGGGTTTTCGGCCCAGCGAGCCTCTCAAAGGGTAAAAGTGTAACAAGTCCATGCCAAATGGTCTTTGAAGTTGAAGCCTCTCTGTGTCTAGGAGAACGGCTGTTGCACTAATTTGCGGAAGAATCCATCATGGTTGCTCCACGAGCTTCTTTCTGGTGAGATCTGATCTTTTTTATTCGACTTTGGTGCCTCTTGATCGAGGGCTGCTTCCAATCTGGTCACACGGACCTTGCATAACGTTTGACCGTTTGAACTTTCTGAACGGGTTCAAGGTTCGAAACGGACGGGTTAAATCTTGAGGCTGAGAGCGATCCTAGGCTGCACAATCTCAAGAGCGGTTTCACACAGGTCTTCACAGGGCCGTGTAAAACATTTGTTTTTGAAAGTTTTTAAGAAAGCGACAAATCGCTCGCGCCGAAGATAATGTGGAACCAATCTGGATCAAGACAGGATCCTTCCCAGTACTCACGCCGACAAGCATGATTTCATTCATTAAGGGCTTAGCATGCCTCTCTTTCTCTCAAAATGATCAAAATTTTGTAAAACCCGAGGAATTCCTTCCTCTTCATTTTTATCACCGCAGTGTTCAAAAAGGGATTTTTTTTTTGAAAAAAACTTAGGTTAATGCAATGAGTTTGGCGCGCAGGAGAGCAGGCGAGATGTACTGTCAGCCTAATCAAATTCTCTGGCACTTATACTGAAAGCAAGCATGAAAGTGAGATAGCAACAGCTGTTTCATTCAGATTTGTTGGTGTAACTGGCCCCTCGACAGAAACAGACTCAAAAAAAAAAAAAAAAAACAAAGACGGGTAATTACAAGACAAAACGGTGTTCGGGACAACAACCCCAGAATCACCTGGTATTCTATACAAAGGGGACTGACTCGCTACAACAAGACGGCCCTTTAAGCAAAAAGACTAACTCAAGACAAAGAGACAGACTCAAAACAAAAGACTGACTCGATACCCGAACCAGAATTTACAAAGATAGCGTTCACAGATGCTCAAAAATGCGTGCCAGACGCCACATTCAAAATATACCAGATGCCGCCCGCAGGTGGTTCACTTTCTGATTACATACTTGCAATATCTGTGTCCTCAAAATCCAATCGCTGGGTGGTAATGGACTTGGCTGAGGTGGGCGGGAGGATAACCTCGTTGTCAATCAAATCTTGCACCTCATGACGGAGGCGGAAGCAATTGTCGGTAGCATGGCCTGTCTGCTGGTGGTATGCGCAGTACTGAGCAGCATCATGCGTAGCGGAGAGATTCTTCGGGAGAGGCCGAGGCTCCAAAGGTTTAAGGTGTCCCCTCTCGGCAAGGATCTGAAGTGCCTTGGACAGAGGCATGTAGAGAGCATGAAAGGTCCTGCGCCCCTGGGGCAGGTACTTTGGAGTCTGAGCGCTCTTACTAGCCGCACAAGCGAAAGGGTCGGCAGGCGCCACCTTAGCTTTCTGATCTTTCCCAAGTGCGGGGGCGGGAATAGGAGAAACTGTTCTGGCATGACGGGGCCTATCCCGATTTTCTGACTGGCTTGAATACCCTTAGGTGGAGTGGGGAAAGCATCCTCCACAGTTTTTGCCACAACTGTGGATATCTGTTGCTTGTTCATCCCTCCGGCTTTCAAAGCCTCGACTGCCCACAACAGTTGTTCAATGGGATCGGCATCTGCCTTCATTTTGTCTTTTCCTCTGGCCTCAGCCTGATCGAGGGTTTGGGTTGATGTTGATATGTCATTGCCGTAGCTGGAGGCCATCTCCGGTTGGCTAAGTTCGATCACAATTCGCCCCAACAGCGGGGGCTCCTGGGGTACAAAACTCCCGGCATATGGTGCGGCTGGAGGTGAAGCTGACATTCCATAGGCGAGATCCGCCACAGGCCTTTGGAGATCACCTATCATCCCCATTAGTTCAAATGTAGTAGGCTCGCGAGCCTGGTATAGCTGGGGGGCCCAGATCGGGTGCGCAACAGGCGACCTGGGTGGATGTGGCATATCAGTATTGGTCTCACTTTGCAGAGTGATCCCTTGCTCTAATGCAGCTGTCATAATCACGATCTCTTCCGAATTCTGCGTCATCATAAGTCCTGCCTCAACAAGGGGGAGCACTAGCTATTCTGTACCAGCTGTCCGAACTGAAAGAGACAACAAACAGCATTTCAGCCCAAACAGATCAAACACGGGTGTAGCTGAACAACTGTACTCTACTGCTGATCACTGTTCCCCAGAAATCACTGTCCCCAAAAACTGAGCTTGATACCCGCAGATAACTGATTCTCATAACTGACACTGATACTAGTGTCCTCGGGTCTGATACTCAAACTTGCAAATTGATATGTACTTTCCCTGTAGAGATACACTCTAAAATCACATAGCAAGTAAAGAGAACCAAAACATCCCTATGTTGGGGTAGGGTTTCCTGTCTTATTTTGTCAGGAGCTAGGGTTTCACTATGCACGCAGCCGTTTTCAAACAACCTAACATCGGGTTAACAGCCTGTCCTAACTTGGAACGGTCACTATGGATTCTGAATATGCACTAGGTTGAATGGTCAAAAGGGTGCCCCGGTAAAAATCAGGGTTTGTGTTCCCATACTGTTAAAGCCCATAACCGGTCAGCCTTATGGTCATGCCTTGACAAGACAAGCCTCTGGCAAACCGTTCAGGAATGGCAGATGGCAAACACTGTGTTTCTAGGCGCACCTATGCACATGCAATGCAAAGAGACACACAAATGAGATCAAAACAGGATATCACGAGTTCGAGTCAAGCTCTCTAAATCCCCAGCAGAGTCGCCAGAAACTGTAGACGTCCCCGAACGCCCCGGGAGGGTGAGCTCCCGTTCTGTTCATTTTGGGGTCACTACAGCTCAGACTCGATTTTGTGTCACGGTTCTCTAAAAGAAGTGCCAAACATGGACTGCTTTGCCAGATATAGAGTCGCCACCTAAATATTTTTTATGGGGGAATTTAGGAAACCCTGACTCGGTGCCAAAGGCCACATGTCCGTCATCACCGGAGTTGTCTCGGCTCGGGAGCTAGGGTACGATTGGGGAAGGTCAGCTATGAGCACCCCCTCTCGCCCGATCCGAAGATCGGCCTCTACTAACCATGATATCCGTTTTTGAAAACGTTATGTGTTCTTAAACCAATTATTAGCCTAGCGTTACTATGTTATGCGTGCAGCAAACAAGTATAGACTAGATTGCCTAATTTGGAAATAAGCATTGCATATCCGTTTGTCTTAAGAAAAAAGTACTTTGGAATTTGCTACTCGCAATTAGGCTAAAATACGGATTTCAACGAGTTTTTCCAACTCAAACAATCCAACCTTCACCCACAGGCATTCAAACAATTTATAACACATAAGCATCTAGCCACATGGTAAGCATACTATCATGTTAACATTCACACGCATGCGAGATGCTAAAGCATAAATACTTACATCGTACTCCGTGCCAAAACAATAAACTAGTTAGCAAACATGCATGATCCTAGTTAATGTCAAGTTGACTAATGCAACACATGCAAGATGCAATTAGAGTAGGCTCGGCTAATCTACGATGACATGTGAAATGCAACCAATTGATGCACGTATTAAATTTGGAATTCAAATACAAATGCAGTTAGCATGATGTACCAAGCCCGGTGCATGCAGGACAAATGAATGAATGCACGCATGCATTGCATAAGGTATGCTAATCTAAACATGCCCTAATCTACCATCATAAGCAGGTAAATAAAAGGGAAGAAAGAAATGGGGGTTGGAAGACATTCACACACTCACCCACACTTATTACAGATTTGCCCTTGCTCGGAGGGACTAAATAAATAATACAAATTAATTAACTGCGCAAGCTAATTAAATATTACAAATTGCCTAATCAGTTAACAAACTAATTTAAACTAGGAAAAGTAGTAAACCACCTCGGGAGGAGAGTTAGATGCAGCGCATGCTCGGGTCCTGCTCGGGAGTGCATGGCCATGCATAGTCTGCCTCTGTTTTCCCTGCTCTGCCTCTTTGAAGACTGCCAAAGTCTCAAGGATGCTTCTCTGGATACTGGGAATCACCACCGGCTGAGTAGAATTACCACCGGCAGTGAATTGTGGTCACCGGCACAAAATGAATCCATCGGCTGGTGATTTACTGCCGGTCGGCAATGTATACTGCCGGTCGGCAAAGAATGCCTGCAAAACCTGCAACTCACAACAGCAGAGGACAGAACTTGCATGGCAATACAATTCAAGCAATGTATGCACCAATCATGTCCCCTATCATGTTAATGACTCAAAGGGACATGCTCCTTGGTTCTCGGACCATCAATCGCGTATTCCCATGCGTGATGGCCCAAGGGACCAAGTGTGCACATTTTGATGTCAAATGCAATGCAAACCAATAAACCAAAGTCCAATTCCTATCATTAAATCAAGGAGCAAGACATGCATGCCAAATGTAATGCAACCTAGGCATACAAGCTAAGGATGCAACATGGAAATGGCAAGACACTTATGCAAGCATACAAGCAAACATGAGGTAATGCAAACTGATGAAAAGGTGGACTCATACATGATTTAGGCAGCTCATGA
The DNA here is from genome assembly GCF_055761805.1 of Camellia sinensis. Lineage (NCBI taxonomy): Eukaryota > Viridiplantae > Streptophyta > Magnoliopsida > Ericales > Theaceae > Camellia > Camellia sinensis. The sequence continues at coordinate 127,055,242 of NC_138974.1, forward strand.
TAGGCCTAAAACAGTGGCCAAAAACCAAGGAATTGGGATCAAACATACATACACACATGCAAGTAAGTTGGACCAACACTTAGGCATTAAATAAGCAACTCTAAGGCACATTTGAAAGAGGGTAATCATGGACATGTGGCATGCAAGGTAAGCATTGAAAATCATGTAAGGATGGTGCCAAACCAAGCAAACAAAAGAGACTAAGCATGCAATAAATGGCCTAAGTACTTGAAGTAAGTCAAAGGGGGCTTGAACCATGACCAAGTCAACCAAGCCTCACAAGGCTAAGAGGACTTAAAATAGGTTCAAGACAGACCTAGACCATGCAAAAGGGACTCTTAGATGGCATCTAAGTGACTCAAATTCAAAAGCATATACAATGGCCAAAACATGGAACATGCTACACAAGCTCATAAGCCATCAAGGAAACATCCAAGGGAAACATATAGGCATGCAAAGGGGACTGAAATGACATGGTGGATAATTCCAAACCACTAAATCAATGCAAGAATGTCATGCTATACATTCATACACTTAAGACCAACAAACCGGAATGCAAAGGGGCTATACTAAGCATGCCAAATCCGACCCAAACAACCTAGGACAGACCTTAAACATGGCAAAATAAGCATAGAAGCTTCACAAAACTAGACCTAAAACAAGCTTGAATAAAGGTTTACAACCTAAGGCATGTTAAGGCAATAAAGTGGCATTACAAGGTAGGTATGCTAAGCATGCATGGTGTACCAAAACCAACACACAACAAGGTTATATCATGGCATAATAAGCATGGAAAACAGCCAAGACATGATCAATACACACTCTAACACGATGTTCCCTCAAGAGACCAAAAAGGGTCCCTTTCAAGGACAACAAGGAGAGGGGGGTGGCCCTCTCCTTTTGGAGAGTTCAAGGCACCATCTCCGGCCCTGAAATCCCTCAAGATTTCAGTGGTGAAGAGGCCCAAGCACCAAAGTCTCGAAACTTGCACAAAATAGCACAAAAAGGAGCCTTACAAGGCTTAGGAGGGGTCAAACAAACCCAAACCACAAAACACTCTTAATAAACAATCAAGAGGGCCTAAAAATAGAACTTTTTTGTATTATACACTAAGCTCAAAAACAGCTCTAAGATAGGTAGAAAAGCAATGCAAAAATGGGGAATAAAAGGGAAGTTTCTCACCCTTGTAGATCACCTTCATAAATGATGCTCCAACAACCCTCCTTGGCTTGAATACAGCTCCAAAACACCAAAACCAGCCCCTTAGAACCTCAGTAGCCAAAGGAAGGTGAAGCACTAGGTGTTTGTGTGCAATAGTATGGACTAAAACACCTAGAACACACACAAAGGCAAAAGAGAGAGGTATAGAGATAGAATGTGTATGGATTCTAACCCTAGAACTCAAAACCCTAATATGGCTGTCTAAACTCTCTAAAATGTCTAACCTTAAAGCCAAGAGAGAAGACCCTCTCTTCTAGAGTTTCTTGTCTTGTAAAGCTTACAAGACAAGCTTCTAAAGAGGGAGATCCCTCCATACACGTGTATGGAGGGGAGCCAAATGCAAGACAACTGTGATAAAATATCTGCAAAAGCAGATGCACAGTAGTCGGCCGGCCAAAGATGCCATTTTGGCAAAAAGGAGTGCCGACCGGCAACAAAGAATGCCGACCGGCAATAAAGATTGCCAATGGAAGCAAAAACCAGCCGATGGCCTCTGGCCATGGCCGGTGGCGTGTGGGGATGCCTCACAAGGTATTCCCTGCCCCTCCAAGGCAAAAAGCAAGTGTTTGGTGCAAAACCAGACACTGAACAGTCAAGTTCGGAGATCCTGAGGCAAGGCGCGTAGCCGAGACCTCCGGGAACTCCAAACGAACACAAACAGGGGTAATCACCAAGTGTTCCAATGGTGACGTCCAAGTCTTGAGGATGGTAAAAAATGGGGTGTCTATAGTCCTCTTCCTCGAAGGGGAGGACTTGGGGACACTATCTCCATTGGCACCGCTGTCCGAATCAATCTCTGAACTCAAGCCCTATATCGTCTCCGCTCTCTGCCTCGAAGTCCCCCTCAGCGTCACCACCACTCTCGGACCCCGAGCCAGCACCATCGTCTCCACTCTCGGACGACTTAGAATGTTGACTCACTGCCTCCTCAGAGTCATTGGTCTCAGCATCATCATAGCTCAAGATAGGCTCTGAAGGGCTACTCTCGCCCTGAGTGCCCCTACCTCTACTTCGATTATGGCTCACATCTTGGCCACGAGCTAGGGCCTATCCCTCTCTCCTCCCTACTACTGGAGGAGGTGTTGCTAGTGTTGCCGCTGCTGCCGCCATTGCTCCCATCGATGAAAGAATCTGAAAAATAGTTGTCAACATATCAGCTATAGTGTGTGTATCAAATATAGGTAATGTATGTGGAATAAGTGGTATGCAGAAATCAGATACAGCATGAGTACAGTGTGTGGATGCAATGTGTGAGTGTAGTGTATTAGGTGCAGTGTATCAGTATAGTTCGGGAAAGACTACAGTTGAAATGCCAATGTATCAATGGAAAGATGATAGCATGAAGCACAAACTGAAGAAAATTACCTGGATGCCGTGGAGACCAAGTAGTGTCTCCTTCCTCTGTACCATGCCTATCGGAGAAGCTATCAGCTTGAGAGCGCCCCCCGTATACTCTATAGATGCCTACAAATGTATTTAGATGACCAATGTCTGGAATGAACATATCTGAAATGAAAATGCGGGATGCAAATGGTAAAGTATGGTCTATACCTGGGATGAGCCTCGAACTCCAACAAGCTCGTGTCTAGCCTCTGCCGGCTCGATCAGGATTTGATAAGCAGTCCCAGTAGGCCTCCAGTATGTGAGCATAGTGGGAAACTCTAGTCAACGGGTGCTTTGCTCTACAAGGGGAGCCCCTCTAGCGCGGGCCCTAGTCGCCCCTCTCATCATGAGAGCCTTCGCCCCCTCGCCTCTATAAGCGCCTGTCAGAGCTGGCATGAGGTGGGTCTAAATAAAGGTTGCGTAGTCGCCCTCGTCTCTGAAGTAATGAGCATCTAAGCCCATCATGAACTGTGTGACTGCATCAACGGATAGGCTGTTTGCTGACCTCATAGACTCCTGGGGTGGCATCAGAATGACCGGATCTGGTAAGCCCACGGTTTGGGGAATAAATCTCTCGCTCAAGAACTAGGCTCGACAGATTGGGTCCTCCAACAAGATCTGAAAGCGCGATGTGGCCCACGCTCCAGTACCCCGGCCGATATCATGGCCCAAGGCTGCCATGTGATCTGCAAACGGAGAGTGTACAGATTGTTAGTTGCTGTCAGTTGCTAAAATGTGAATCAGAACAGTTTTAAAGCAAAAATGACTACGTTTTGGGTTACCTCGTGGGCAACCATAGTGTCAAAGTAGTGGCGGAAGAACGCAAAGGACTCGCGACTCCTGCACTGACATCGACCATCATATCATCTCGAGTAAGGGACCATCGGGGGGAGCTCCTCTATGGGCTCTGGGGCGAGGGCTGGAAAATATGCATAAACCCATAGCTGCAAGGAAAATATAGTGATATGTGATCAACAATGTATGAATAGATGCAAAAAGTGCAAAACAGAAAGTACAATGTATGAACAAATATAGAAAGTGAAAAGCAGAAAGCACAATGTTTGAACAGATGTAGAAAATGTAAAGAAAAAAGCGTAAAGTGCAAACAGGAAATTGAAATGCATGCCTCCCAGGCTCGCCAGTAGCCTCCGAACAGCTCTCCCCTCAGGCAGGAGGTAGAGCTCATATAGTCGTACAGGGTGGCGAGGCTAGTTTTGCCCCAGTCGTAGAAGCGTACCTGGGGAAGGTTCACCAAGGCGCTCAATAGATATAAGCCCACGGACTCCAGAAGGAGTTAGTGGTGTCTCACCACCTCTCTACAAGCGCCCCTAGAAGAGGACGACTTTCAATGATCCGTGTCAGGCTGGAGTAGAAAAAGCCTAAGCCGGTCTCATTAACAATGTCACAGACTCTAGTAAGGAGCTCATCATACCAATCCCTTGCTGTCGTGGCTCCGTATCCCCTATAGGCACGAGACTCTCCCTGTGGCAAAGAATAGATGAATCAGACTAGGCAGTGATGAAAAAGTACAGTTAGATGAAAGACAATGCAAGAAATGTAGTGAAAAGACAAGTAGGAATGCATGAAAATAGAGTTCATACCTCGGTGGTGCTGAATGAAAGGTTGGAGGCCGTCTCTCTCAACAACAGATCCTCTAGTACACCGCGAGCAAAGTCACTAAACCGCGTAATGCCTCTAGGTGGTAAGATATGCATGCAGGGATGATATCTCGCTGGATCAAAAGGCCGCACTCTCAATGGTAGTGGCTCTGGCTCGACCTCAGGCTCTAACTCCACCTCGAGGTCGGCCTCAATGCCCTGAGCCGCCTTATCAGCCTCAGCAACTGCCAGCTCCTCTACCCCAACAACGGATGGGAATGCAGGTGGAACCTTTGGAGGGGCTCCGTCATGCGAAATCTCATATGTCTTTTGGAAAATAGGTGGAAAACGGGTGAAAAGTAGGTGAAAAGTGAAGAAATATGGAGAAAAGAGGATAAACTTGGAAAAAGTCAACCCTAGGAGAGAGAAAATGGGAGAAAACGTCAAAGCCCAGGAAAGTTCATGAAACCTGAGAGAAACTAGAGGAGAACAAGCCTAAAGTGGTGACAACCCGAGAAAAAGCATCGAAATCAAAATCCAATCAGTTCAAAGTGAAGAGAACTAAGAGGGTTTAATGAATAAAGTGTGCGTGGGGTGTTGGAAAACGCGTGTAAAGCTCAGATCTAGAGAGAGACAGTGTCTAGAGAGAGAGAGAAGATTTTCGGACCTAGGGTTGTGAGGAAATAAAGCCTTGAGGCTTGTATTTAAAGACCAGTGCGCAAAAAGACCAAATTGCTCCGATCTGCCATCGGTGGCCGACAGGTGGCCGGCAGCATCTTTTGGTGGCCGATAGGTGGCTGATGGTTCTCAGGTAGGTCCTGGTGCTGTTTGGAGCTTCTTTTTCCCAAGTTGTGTGTGGAAGGTTCGGTTTTGGAAGCTTGCTACTGCGTTCCAGTGTGTGAACGTGTCTTATTTGCTACTCTGAACAAGGTGTATCCTTTTGACCATATTGCAATTCCTTCGAGAGGTAAATCGAAGGTGCCACCGAGTATCGTTTTATTCGATTTATGCTCTTGCTCTTATTTCATGCATAGAATATGCATTTGTTTATTGCATAGAATATGCTCTTGCTCTTATTTCATGCAAAGAATAAGTATTTGTTTATTGCATAGAATATGCTCTTGCTCTTATTTCATGCATAAAATATGCATTTGTTTACTGCATAGAGTATGCTCTTGCTCTTATTTCATGCGTAGAATATGTGTTTGCTTATTACATAGAATATGCCTTCAAATTAACATCATACGTCAGTTGTCTATCTTGCATAGAATATGCGTTGTCACTAAATTGACTTGATCAATTTGTGCATCTATCGCACAAATTCACTTTGTGCATCTATTGCACACGTTCATTTTGTGCATTTATCGTACACATTCACTTTGTGTATCTATCACACACGTTCATTTTGTACATCTATCGCACACTTCTTTGTTTTATCTTGGGACATGTGAAGCGTGAGTCCGAGCGGTTTTTCTTGTATCTTAGGACGTGTGACGCGCAGCCCTGGGCGTGTTTTATCTCAGGACACATGAAGCGCAAGCTCAAGCAGTTTCTCTTGTATCTCAGGACGCGTGACGCGTGGCCCTGGGCATGTTTTATCTCGGGACGCATGAAGCGTGAGCCTGTAGATGTCCTCGAACGTCTCGGGAGAAATCCCGTTTTGTTCATTGGGCTCACTACAGTTCAGACTCAAAAGTCACGGTCCTGTATCTAATCTCGCAGAGTGCAATGCAAGACCGATGAATCATCAAAGAGTCCAAATCTGGCAAATCATTTTGGAAAACAGATTTTTAGAAAGAAGTGCCAAACATGGACTGCTTTGCCAGATACAGAGTCGCCACCTAAATTTTTTATTTTGGGAGAATTTAGGAAACCTTGACTCGTGCCGAAGGACACGTGTCCGTCATCATCAAAGTTGCCTCGGCTCAGGAACTTGGGTACAATTGGGAAAGGTCACTTCGTGAGCACCCTCGCTCGCCCGATCAAAGATGGGCCTCTACTAGCCATGATATCGAGTTTTGAAAACATTATGCATTCTTATTCAGATTATTAGCCTAGATTTACTACGTGATGCGCACAGCATACAAGTATAGACTGGGTCGCCTGAATTGGAACAACACATCTCATGTTTGTTTATTTTGAAAATGGTTTGATGGTGCTACCCGCAAGTAGGCTAAGACATGGATTTGCCACCCTCGGGTGGGCTTAGAAAACGTGATGGTTTGCCACTCTCAAGTAGGCTTAAAAACTCACAGTCAATGCATTATTCCAATTCAGATAATCCAACTTTCACCCACAGGTATTCAGGCAGGTATATCACATAAGCACATAGCCTCATGGTAAGCATGCTATCATGGCAGTCACTCACACACATGCAAGGATGCTAAAGCATAAACACTTACCGAGTACTCCAAGCCAAAACAGAAGCTATGTTAGAAATCCATGCATGATCCTAACTATGCTGAAATGCCTAATGCAACACATGCAGGAATGCAACGACAATAGGCTCGGCTATTCTAAAGATGGCATGTGAAATGCTACAACTAACAAGTATTCAACTTGGAATTGAAATACAATGCAGTTAGTATGATGCGCAGATCCCGGTGCATGCAAGACAAATGAATGAATGCAAACATGCTATCATAAGTATGCTAATTGAAACATGCCCTAAACTAACCATCATAAGCTGGTAAATAAAAGGGAGAAAGACATGGGGTTGGAAGACATACATCACACACACGCACACTTATTACAACAATTGGCCCTCTCTCGGAGGGTCTGAATAAATAATACAGTCTAATTGAATAATTAACTACTCTAGCTAATTAAATATTACAAAAACCCTAATTAATTAACAAATTAACTAGGAAAACAAATAAACTAGCATGCAATAATACAAGTAATGGACTGCCTCAGCTTTGTTCTGACTGATGAAAGATGCATGCATGCTCGTGTCGCCTTGTTGGTAAATTCCATTGCGATGCCTCGCCTCGCCTTTGTGTGCAATTGATTTCAAAAACTTGCAAGAAGCTCCAAAAGGCTGAAACTCCACTCTGGGAAGTTGTGGGAGGGCTGCCGACCAGCCAATGGCATTGGTGACCACCTGCCGACCACCCTTTGTGGTAGAGACCAAAAAAAGGTGGTTGGCCTGCCAGAAAACCTGGTCGGTCGACCACTTTCTGCCCCTGGATTCTGGTTTTCTACAACACAAAGCAATAGGGAGGCTTGGCAAGGTATTTTCAACAAATGTGTGCTCGACCACTCTCCCCGTCATAGCATAGGCTCAAGGGAGTGTAGTTCTCGATCCTCATGCCACCAATCACGCATCTCGATGCATGATGACCGAGAATTCGAATTGCACGACTCGATGTGAAATGAATGCACATATAAGCAAGTAAAGCCAACAACTTTATCATGGACAGTCAAGAGTGTCGGCGACCGAGAATTGAAGCACGTTTCGTCACTTGGAGTACGAAACATCCCTCGTTTTTCGTGTTCGGACTAAGCCCTACTCCAAACACAAAGCAATGAGATGGCATACACAATGCGACTAACATGCAACCTGGCATACGCAATGCTATGGGCTAAAATGGCATACACAATGCACGTGACATAACATGGCATACACAATGCACTTACGAAGACTATCATGCGCACATGAACTAAATGGCATATACAAATGCAAGATAGACTTACACCAATATGAGTGGACCTCAGCCACACTCACATCAGTGGCCATATGATGGAAATGAGACAACCGAAATACATGCAAACATGCACGGATGCAAATGACCGATCCTAAGGCACAACATGCAACTCTAACTAAGCATGGCAAAGGATGAAGTATGGCATGCAAACACACATTTTCCAGCTCTGAAACATAATGTACAATGGTCCCAAATCATGCAAATATGTCACACAATGCATGCAAGATGGCTCAAATACCGAAACTAGTGAAGCGGGTTACACTAGAGGCACACAAAGCAATGCACAAATGGCAAAACCACCCCCAAATAGACCCTAGGCAGGTCCAAGATAGTGGGAAAATGGCCTAAAATGATGGCTCAAAGTGCATGGAAATGAAGCTCATTCAATGATCTGAAAACGAGGCATTTATGCACAACTCTCAAACGCATTTAAAGAGTGGAAAATATGACAATATGGCATGCATGTAAGCTCTGAAATAAGATGTGCAATGGCCTCAAAACATGAAAACACCTCAGCATATGCATGTAATAGACCTCGTAACTCAAAGATAAGCATGGATATTGAACTACAAGCATGCAAAATAAGCATCATTCGACCATGAGACCCAAAACCAAAGTTGAAGCAGTCCAAAATATGCACAAAATCAGTTTAAGGTATGGCCAAAAAGTGCTAACATGAAGGGCCAAAACAACATGCAACATAGGCTAGTAAGCATGGTTTACACTACATGTATATGAAGCACATGAGGGGCCACCAAACCAGCCAAAAATAGAAACATGGCATGCCAAAATATGACCAAAAACCCACTGAAACTTAGTCAACACATGTTAGAATGAAGTGTTCCTTTGAAAGGCCAATGAGAGGGTTGTTCTACACATGTATGATGGACACACAAAATGGCAAAACTCCTCTGGACAGAGGTTATGAGGGCCCTAAAACTCACTGAAAATGGCCTAAAATAAGTCTAGGAAGCATGCAAGTAAAGGCCCCTTTTGGAAGGCCTTGAAGAGGATTACTCTACACCTGCATAATAGGGGCTCCGAACAGAGCCTATGCAGGTCACAAAACTCAAAAAAAGCGACTTGAAACATGGCTTTGAAACATGCAAATATGGGCTCCTTTGTAAGGCCAACAAAGCTAGTAAACAAAACAAGGGGTGAGAGGGTCACCCACCTCTGATTTTGAGGCTCAAAAACACATGTTAGCCACTGAAAATCTATTGGATTTCAGTGGCTAAAAGGCCAAACCAAGGCCAACACAAATGCTCTAATGCATAGCTCAAAACAAGAGGAAATGAATGCAAGGGGGTAGATGACCCCCAACAGAAAAATGTCCTTAAACAAACATGTTTAAAAGCTAAAAAAAAAACTTTTTTTAGTTTATGACAAATCCTAAATATGCTTGCAAACTAGGCTAAGCTATGGATCAAAATAATGCTCAAAAGAGGGAAAAATGATTACCCTTGGAGACCAGCAAAAACCAGCAGCCTTTGGACCCAAAAACCCAACCTTGAACCTCTGAAAATACCCTTCAAGGGTCTTAGGTTGATGATGGAAGGGTTAGGCTATGGAGTTGAAGCAATTTAGAGCTCAAAAGAGAGAGATATAAAGAGAGATATATTGTTTAGCCCTAACAAAAATCTGAACCCCAGCAATGGAAGATGGCCCTTCCCTTTATAGAGGAGAAGGTCTAAAGCTTCTCCAAGAAGCTTAAAACCAAGCTTAAAACCAAGATGCATTCTGAGGTTTCCAGTTGGCACAGCTGGCTTTAACTCAATGATACAAAAAAGCAGAAAGCTGGCCGACCAGGGGTCAAAAGGTTCAAGCTCGAAAGGTGGTCAGCCAGCCCATATTGGTGGTCTTCCAGGTAAATGCAACTCAGTGGTGGTATGGGAGACCAGAAAATGTGGCTCAAAAGTAAGGAAGACCACCTACCTGTCAAGAAAAACCGGCCAACCGGGAAAGGTGGTCTCTAAGAAGAAAATGTGGTCTCCCACCCTACTACCACCTTCCTAACAATGAAACTAGGGTCCATGCCAAAAATGAACCCACACCGATGCAAAACGAAGGTTCGGGGGCCAAAACGCACAGCCGGGGCCCCCGAAAACTGACTATTAAGCATTGAAAGTGGCGTGTGACCATGAAGGTGGTCTCCCGGGCCACAGTGTCCCTCTAAGGAGAGGAAACAAGGTGTGTGCCAAAAATCAGAGCAAACGGAGGTAGTTAAGCGGTCCCGAACCGAGGCACACGACCGACGGCTCTGAAAATCAAAAACTGGTCTCCAAACGGAAAAAATGGCCTACGACCATGAAACGTAGCCTACGGCCACTGAGAGATGGTCTATGAGACCTCTCCCTTCCTTCAAGAAGAGAAAACAGGACCTGGTTCACAAACCAAGGCAAGGCACGAAAAGGTTCTGAAGCTTGGAGGCAAGGCTCTCAGCCGAGACTTTGCAACCTCAGAACGAGCACAATATGCAACATCACCGAGCGCTCAGTTGGTGACGTTTGATTCTTAAGGTCGGTCAAAAATGGGGTGTCTACAGAGCCCGAGCGATTTCTCTTGCATCTCAAGATTCGTGACACGCAGCCCTAGGCGTGTTTCATCCCGAGAGGCGTAAAGTGCGAGCCTGAGCGATTTTTCTTGTCCTTTAGGATGCGTAAAGCACAACCTTGAGTGGCTTTTATCTCGGGACGTGTGAAGCATGAGCCCGAGTGGTTTTCTTGTTTCTCGGGATACGTGAAGTGCTAGTCCGAGCAGCATTCCTCTGTTTCTTAGGATGCGTGAAGCATGACCTTGAGCGATTTTCATCTTGGGATGTGTGAAATGTAACCCCGAGCAATTTTTGTTCTTAGTTTCTCAGGACGTGTGAAGCGCAGCCCCGAGCGGTGTTTTCTTTCCTCGTCCTACGATTTGGCGTGGTTAAAGTGTGTTTTAGATCTTTTTGCATGGAACCTGTGTTGGTTTTAAGCTTGAAGTTGCGCATTCATATGTTGTTATCTTGTTATTGCTTATTGCATCATCTTACATGATCATAAGTTTTCAAAACAACCAGCTTCGCAAAGCATGTGAGTCCAGCTTTCAAAGTCATTGTGCATATCATTTGCATCTTGCCCCAGAACTACGCTAGTTTGATTTCTTGCAAAGGGATACGTAGGCAGCCTGCGAGTGCAACCATCTATTTCTGTCTTGATTGTTTGTCCAAGTCTTACGGCCTTGTCAAAATGGGTCGTCTCCGAGCTTTGACATTCACTCACGTCATTTCAAGACTCCGAGTTCTGTCAAAGAGGGGCAACTGTAGACACCTCATTTTTGACGGCCCTTATGACTTGGACATCATCGCTTACATACCCAACGATGAGTCTATATGCTCGTCAAGTGCTCGAAGTCCTTTGCGGAATACCATAGCTTTGAGCTTTTCAAACCTTGCACACCCGTTGCCACATTTCTGGACCAAACCCAGTGTTTTTCAAGCCTGCAACCTCTGGTGGCCTGCGGCCACCTCTATGGGCTGTCGGCCATCACTTCTAGTTGTCGACCACCAGTGATGGCCAGCTGGCCACCAATGTCTTTTGCAGATATTTTGTGCCAACTGTTTGCACGGATGCTTGCATTTGCTCCCACGTGTATGGCTAGATGTTCTTGAGGAAAATTCATGTTTTATATATAGAGAGGGCCTCCCTCTCATGTTTTGGGGTTAGAAAAATTTTGGAGCAAAATTTTTTCTCTCTCTCTACAATTCTCGGTCTCTCTTCCAAATTTTTACACTCTTGCCTACATACCCTTAACCTTTGCTTATACACTCTTAACCAAACCTCTCCATATTTGAGCTGAGGTGTCTTTGAGCTTTGTTAGAGCTCTTGAGGGTGTGTTTGCTTGGTTTTATTGCTTGGAATTGGTCTTCTCTTCAAGAGGTATAAGGCTTTGCTTGTTGCTTTGTTTTATTTGCTATTATTCCTATTGTTTTCCCACTATTTTTGAGCTATAAAAACTCTTTCTTTTTTTTCTTTTTTTTTTGTTGAAACTTGGGTTTTAAGGCCAATAAAGGTTGAAGGGTGGTTCACCCTTCTTTGCACCTTGCTTTCAAGGCCTTTTCCCTTGTGTTTCCCACCTTTGCACTATCTTTTTTTTAGCTTTTAAATACTAATTTTTAGAGTTATTTCGGTGGCTAAAATCATGGTTTGAAGTCCAAAATTGGAGGGGTTAGCCTCCCCTCCTTGTGTCTTGCTTACTTACCTGGCTTGTCCTATGTTTTAGCTCATTAATCTAGCTATTTTTGTCTTAATTCCAGCATGTTTTAGGACTTTTTTTTTTTAGACTATTTTAGCACTATTTTTGGTTGATAGTTGCATTTGAGCTTTGTTTTGCATGCTTATAGTGTAATTGTCCTCATGAGTTTGGTGTTTTAGGCCATAAACACCGTCTTATTTGATTTGATTATATTTATTTATGGCTTTCCATACTTGTGACCAATCTTAATCACCTTTGCAACCTCCCTCATGTCTTGGCTTTTGTTTTTCTTTGAAAGTGGTTTCAAATTACTTGTTTGTTTAAGCATGAGATTGAGATGTCATGCTTAATGGTTTAATCCCTTAGGGGGTTCATTACTAACGGTATGATGCCTTTTTCATGCCTAAAACAACTCTTAGTTTGAGCCCTCTTTCAATTAGAGGACTTGAACTCACCTTTGGACTCAATGAATAAAGGATAGTTGGCAATTAAAATGGGAATAAAAAGGTGCAAGATAATAAAAAGTGTTGTGTTCAATCGGACGTTAATTGAACACGTGGAAGCTTGAGGCATTTCATTCTCATTAGTGATGAAATGGTTCAAGTTTCCAAGGTCACCACTTCCTTTGATCAATTCATGAAAGGAAGGAGGCTTGTGTCTTGTTTTGTTGCATTTATTGAAATTGGACACTTTGGTTCATAAGCCATCATGCAATGAAATTGCTTGAATTGGTGGTTTGTGGACCAAGTTTTGTTTCTCCTTTGATTTGTTCATGATAAGGAAAGGTGAATTGTGCAAACAAAGCCTTGAGAATACCGTGTGCATGCTCTACTTGTTCTCTGTTGTAGCAAGATAAACTGTGCAGCAGTGGCCGGTAGACCACTTTCTATGGTCGGCTGGCCACCAATGCAAAATCCAACAGTGTGTTTTTGGCGCAGAACAGAGACATTCTGGAAATGGACAAAAGTGTAAGTGTTCTACTGTGCAATAGAGACCTTCTGAAAGCAAAACAGTGGCCTTTTCGGGTGGAAACCGAGCACGTGCATGAGCATTCCTCGCGTACTGAGCCTGTTTAAGTTTAAACATTTAGCATAGATATTTGTTATAATTAATTAGTTATAGCTAGTTGATTTTGTAAAAGTGTTGTAATTATTTTAATTAGCTAGGGTAGTTAACTAATTTGTTTTAATAAATAGTTAAGTAGTTTAGCTAATTATTCATTTCGGTTTGTAATAGTTAGCTTAAATAGCTTAGCTTTAATTAGTTAACTAGTTAGTTCATTCGGACTCTCCTTCGTGAGGGCGCAATATTGTAATAACATGTATATCTTCCAACCCCACGTATTTCTCCCTTTTATTTAACTGTTTACGATGGTTAGTTTAGAGGCATCATGTTTTGAATAGCATACTTCATGTTTGTATCCATTTGTATTGCAGGCACCAAGGCTGGGTTCATCATTCTAACACGCATTGTTAGTTTTAACGCTTCTTTGAATACGTGCTTAGACCGCATGCTATCAAATTAAATCGTACGCCATGTTAAGTAGCCGAGCCTATTTAGATTGCATATCACATCTGTTGCATTAGTCATATTGCATAGTTAGAATCATGCATCTTTCTAACTTTATCATCTTTTTGGCTTGGGGTACTAGGTGAGCCTTTACTTGCTTTAGCATATCACATGTTGATGTTGCCATGTTTAGCATGCTTGCCATGAGGCTAATTGATTAAGTACTATAATTATTTGAATGCTTGTGGATGAAGGCTAATTGCTTGAATTGGAATAATTTGAGTAAATGTTCATATGCGATCACTTTTTCAAGTGGTACATATTTCGAAACAATTTTGCAAACAAACATGAGCCAAGTGTTCCAAGTCTTGCAAACTAGTCTATACTTGTGTGTGTGCGCATCACATAGTAATGATAGCCTAATAACCGGAAAAAGAGCATATAATCTACATAAGTTTCATATTAGGATTAGTAAAGGCCGATCTTTGATCGGGTGAGCGGGGTGGCTCAATTCATGACCTTCCCCTCTCGTATCCAATTTCCCTAGTCGAGACAATCTTGGTGATGACGGACTCGTGGCCTTTGGCACGAGTCATGGGTTTCCTAAGTTTTCTCAAAAAATATTTAGGTGGCGACTTTGTATCTAGTAAAGCAGTCCATTTTTTGCATTTTGATTCAAAATTGATTTTTCAAAAGATTTGTCGGATTGAGACTCTTTGGTGTCTATCTATTTCACATTGCACTTGTGGAATCAGATTCAGAACCGCGAGAGTCCGATACTATAGGGCTTATTCGACTCCCGAAAGGGGGCGTGAAAAAGTCGAGCTACAACAGGTTTTTCAATAATTGGAACTGGGCCAATCTAAAATGAGTATGCTCGACGATACATATCAGCATGAAAAATTGGTTCAACAAATGAATTCAAATTCTTTCCACTCCTAAAAATTGCAGCAACACACATGTTGACAAGGATACCCATTTTTTGCCCATTTTTGACATGAACAAGTTCTCAACCCAAGATCAACCATAACCGAAGGTGCACTTCAAACACTTTATCAGATGATAAACTCACATTCCATGTCCTTCCATCCATGAAAGCCTCCTCCAACACACTATCCATACGAGGACAAAAAACTTTATTCCGTTTATTGGAGAGCAGCCTCCTATCAGACCTCATATTCATGATTTGTAACCGTATCATGTCCACCAAATTTGTTATTGGCAAGTGCTGAACTTCTCGTATACATGAACTGAATGACTCAGCAACATTTGAATATATTTCACTGTAATGTTTCCCCTCAAAATATGTATCACTCCAATTTTCATATGGCAGACTTCTCAAAAAAACACTCACAATATCCCATCCCTCACTTTTTTATTCATTTAACTTGAAATGGAATGATGCCTTTGTTGGTGCATATGCACATTCTGAAAACTTGGACACAATCGTCTCCCTAACTAAATTTGTGTTTCCACATGATAACCTATCCCTCAAATTTCTCTTTAGATGTTCAAGACAAAATCCATGATAGCAATTAAGGAAAAACCTAGCAATTGCTTCCACAATACCACAATGTCAATCTGATACGAAACTTATCACCCTCTCCGATCCCAATAATTTACATAAATGTTCAAGGAACCAACACCATTTGTCTTTACTCTCAGCATCAACAACGGCAAAAGCTATAGGAAAAAAAACTTACAAAACAAATAGGAACAAACATACTAGATATACACATGCAGGGAAAATTAGAATAATAAACATCCAGAGAAAATTCACATAGTGCCAACATTCAGAGAAAATTCACACACTGACCAAATCTAGAGAAAATTCACAGTGGCCACCTCTAGAGAAAATTTAGAGTGTTAGAGAAAAATAACAAAACATAACCACAAAAATAGAAAATTCACTCAATTCCCACATGTATAGAAAATTCACAGAAAATTAAATATATTTACAATTACCTTCATTCCCATCTTTCCCTGTTGCAGCAAGCATAACTCCTTTGTATCGTCCTTTCAAAAATGTTCCATTAAGAAACAACAGTGACCGACAATATTTGAAATCAACAATGCATGCATGAAAAGCCACAAACACTCTTTTGAAACGCTTGTTATCTTTAAAATCTAACTCAAAACGACTACCTAGATTGTTCTTCAATGCCTTACCAAAATATCACTGTAATTGATCGAATGACAAACAAGAATCCCCATATGTACTACCATTTGCTTTTTCAACCCCCAACCAACCACAATTATAACTGATTGAGACCCTATACTTGTCTTTCATTTCTTTGACAACATCTATTGGATGAATTAAAGGTTTTGCACTTACCTCTTCAAGTATCAACCCAGAAACTAAGCTGGAAGTCATCCTACCATGTTTACTAGTACGAACCGCCACACCACACGTATGTTCATTGTTCAAAGTTCTTATGTAAAAGAACCCATTTATTTTTTCAACTGAAGCGTGTACACGTCACATGCATCCACTTGATTCCTTATATGCCATTCTGCTGTAACCTTCAGTTTGTTATTTTTAACATACGTAAAGTAAAAACCAACCTCAATAGTATACTTGCATAAAATAGTACGGAACTCAACCACACCACCCACAAACTTTTGTCCGACACTCGTAATATTATTTCGCTAACGAGCTGACAATAATACCTTTTCTTGGTGAGAACAAAACTTAGAGAGTGAATTCCTTTCAATATCAACGAGCCTATCACATTCACCGTGCACAAAATCTACCTAATTAGACCCCACTTCGTCTTCTTGATCAGAAGTACTACACCTCATAACTGAAACATCAACTATATCAACACCACGTGCACAAACAACCCTCAACATATTCATAAAATCAATATTATTTACAATTCGGATGGCCCGCAATAGAATATGAAATATACATCGTCTCAGGTTTCAAATTCTCTCATGGTTTACACAAAATGCCAACCAATTCCTCAAAATTCAATTCGCATGAAACATTAATGACGATAGTATCATTCTCGTATTTGCAAAGCAACAACACTGCACTGTCCATCTAACTGAAAGAAAAAACACAAAAAACAACTTGTTTAATATAAAAACACTTCACAAGAATAATATAAAAGTCCAGAGAAATTTCTAATAATTATAATTTTCTCTGGAATATAATAACAAGCTTATAATTTTCTCTGGACTCAAATAAAGTCCAGAGACATTTATAAACTTATATTTACTTTCAAGATAACAAAAACAAAATCACAGAAAACTTAATGAATCTAGAGAGAATCACAAAGAAATTTAAGAACTTATATTCACTTTCAAGATCACGAAAACAAAAACACATTAACATCAAATTGAAAAAAATGCTAACTATTCCACACAAACTCAGAGAAACTCATAGAGAAGATCTGTTATGCTCACAAAACATTTAATTGAGAAAATAAAAAATAAAAAATAAAAAACTTATAATAATATGTCCATAACAAATTACAATTTTCTCTGTGATTTTCACTGGATTACAAACTTTCTATTTTCTCTGTGATTTTCATTGAACTACAAACTTACAATTTTCTCTGTGATTCTATCTGCATTCGAAACTTATAATAACATGTCCATATGAAGTTATAATTTTCTCTGTGATTTTTGTTGAATTATAATAACAAACTTATAATTTTCTCTGGACTACCAACAAAAGTGCAGAAAAAATAGAGAACAAAATATAGAAAACAAAAAATCATAAGAAATTTACACTTATCTTTGGTTTAAAGAAATTTCTTTGGTTTGAAAAAATAGAGAATGAAACTTATCATTGATAAGCATGTTGATAAAAAACAGAACACGAAAAATGAACTCTAAAAATCAAAATAAACTCCACTGTCAACTCTCTTTGAAATTAATCAAAAACAAAAAACGAAAAATGAAATCCAAAAATCAAAATAAACTCTATCAAGCTAGCCTCTCTCTAAAATTGATCAATAACAGATAATGAAAAATCAACTCCAAAATTCATAAACAACTTCACTGAGCTGGCCTCTCTTTAAATTGATCAAAACTGAAAATAAAAACCTAATGCAAAATACACTTGGAAAACTAATATGAAATCAGAATCCTTACATACAATTCAAATCAAAAATCGAAATCATATATGGAATCTCCATCAAAAACATACCTGATTCAACTCTACTGAAAATCAAAACAAAAACAATCAACATCACTGCAACACCTAGACGATCATAACAATTTTTTTTCGTCGAGTCCACTATAACACTTGCAAAATCCCTACGAAATCTCTTACAAAATCTCCACTGTGAAGTCCATCCCTATGAAATCTTCTACAAAACAGCAATAGAATATTTAGTTTGCCAAAATCCAAACAAACATATATTACAAAGAAGGGTAAATTAGGTATTTTACAACCTAAAATAAGATTGAGGAACCTTATGCATCAAAAAATATTATTGTGAACCTCTCATCCTACCAAAAGTTGGGCAGGGATCCTAGACCAATTTTCTCTTTGTTTTTCGTTGTTGCATTATTCACTCACAATATGTAGTTTATTTAGTACTCTTGGAGTGCCATGTGGTGTTATTTATGTGGTGGTCTAAATTAACAACATAGTATCAAATTTTATGAATGGAACATAGTAACTCATTATTATTAGGTAATTGAAAAATAATAGATGAATAACTTAATATGAGTTGCGATTTCTTATATCCAAAGCACCACGTCATCAACACCACATAATACTCTTGAATTATCTAATAATTTCTATTCAAAACACATTTTTATAATTAATACTGTCTCTCTAATATTTTTCTATCAAATGCAAATTATAGAAATTTTATAATGATTTGTGCTATAAATGATTTGTTTCTATTTTCTAAAATTAAGAATTTTAATTTGTAATTTTTTGTGCTAAAATTACATACTTACATTACTATTGTGTCCGAATTATTCTACATTATTATAAAATTTTAATTAATTACTATTAATAATAAATAATTAAATTTTTGTACTTAAATTTAGTTCATAAAATTATTATTATTTTATTATTAATTACCAAAAAAATAAAATTATAAAATGTCCTTTTGACTTTAACTTCATGTTTCCGTCACTAAATCTGATGTGTGTACTGTGGAGAGAGGATGACAGTACATGGTGTGTGTACGTGTGTCAGTATGTGTGATGATATTTTTAATATATATATTTTTTTCATTTGTAATCACTATCGAAATCTTGAAAAGATGTGTGTGTTTTGTTTTATTTTATTTTATTTTATTTTTATCTCGTTGACAGGGAAATTTTCAAAATAAAAATAAAAGGTGTGTGGTGTTTGCACGTTTTTTGATGTTAGTCAACTTGAGAGACAGAGTGCCTGTTTGGATAGTGGGTTCGGAGTTTTTTTTGGTTAAGACAGTTAGAAAAAATAAAATAAGTTTTTGATTTTAATAAGACAAAATATCACATTTAACTCATAATTATTATATTTATTTTTTTAAAAAAAATTAAAAAAGTCAAAAAAGCCAAAAGTCTATTCCAAACAAAGCTTTTTAGGGCTAAAATAGCCAAAAAAATAAAAAAAATAAAAAATTAAAAAGCCAACCCACTTCCTAAACCAAGCCAGAAAGAAAGAGAGAGAGAAATGTACAACAATGGGAAACTAATTCAGGTGTCATCGGATATGACATGTTGATAGAAAGCTTTTGGATAGAAGAAAAAAAGGGCAAATTACATAAATAGCCCCTCTAATTTACTCTGTGTGTCATTTTGATCCCTGTCATTTCAATTTGTTCGATTTTGTCCCTAAATTTAACGAGGTGTGTCAAATTCGTCTAATAATTGACGCCGTTTAAAATTATGGATGGAAAGTTATTATATGCCTCTCACGTGCTCTCTCTACTCATTTTTTTTTATTTCAAACCCTAACTTACCTTCAAACCCTAGGTGTATATTGACAGTCCATGCCACAAAATCTCCACCTTCACAATTTGAACAACACAAAAATGGTGTTTTTTCTCACATCTCCTCCTCCAGCTCCCTCTCTCCTCTCTAAAAAACCTAACCTTACTCTTCTCCTCTGGCCCACCAATCCCTATTCTCTCTCTTTCTTTCTTCTTCCTAAAACAGCTACCACAGCCTACTTCTCCTCCCCCGACCCTCTCTATAGCGAACCCCCCATCTACAACTTCTCTGCCGATGAGTGGGGCGTTTGAGAAGTTGTCTAACGCTGATTTGAGCCGCCGATGAAGTTGTCCGACGCAGATCTGAGCCGTCGACAAAGTTGTCCGATGTCGATCCACCCCAAAAAGAAGACGAGTGGTGCGGAGCCGCTGTTGGGGCTCAAGCCAGGGTCGTGGACGAGTGGGAAAAGAGAGCCGAGCCCAGTGTCGAGCCGTTGACGAAGGAAGTTGTCAGAGTTTGATCCGCCGAAGAATGAGGATGAGTGGGAAGCGAAGAAGATTATGTTATCTCTGGTAATGATAATGGTAGTGTTGGGGAAGAAGCTAGAGTGGTTGATGATGGTGATGATGTTGGAGCTGATTAATCAATTTTAAATGGTGATGAGAACTGGGTTTTGATGTAAAATTATGTAAGATTAATCAATTTTTTGAATTTGGTGTAAAATTTTGGGTTTTGGTGTAATCTTTTCTTTTAAATTTGGACTATATGTGTATAAGTATAGATATGAGCCATGGATTGATTGAAAAGAACTGGGTTTTGGTTTGAAGTGAAAAGACAAATATGTCTCTCAGTAATTGTTAGAAGGAGCACGTGAGAGGCACATGATGACTTTCCATCCATAATTTCAAATGGACGTCAATTATTGGACGAATTTGACACGCTTCATTAAATTCAGGGAAAAAATCGAGCAAATTAAAATGATATGGACCAAAATGACACACAGAGTAAATTACAGGGATTATTTATATAATTTGTCCCAAAAAAAAAAACTTTAAACTCAAATAATTTATTAAATTTTTTAATCAAACTTGAGACACTTACAAAGCTATATGAGTGTAAGTCTCACATCAATTTTAAAAATTTGATAAAAAATTTAATAAATTATTTAGAATCCCTAACATAATTGAAAAGAAAATTCAAACCAATTTGTGTTGTTCAATTATCTTATGTGTAAATTGTTATCCAATTTCATTATGTTTGGGGTGTTTGGAAAGAATTTTTTTTGTTTGTTTTGATTAAAATAGCATTAAGGGTTCGTTTGGAAAGTGTGTTGGCTTTTTTACTTTTTGGACTATTTTAGCCTGGGAATAAAAAGCCTTGTTTAGGAAGGGCTTTTGATTTTTTTGACTTTTTTATGAGAGAAAGCATGTAATGATTATGGGTTGAATGTGATATTTTGTCTTATTGGGTTAAAAAACTTATTTTGTTTTTTGTGGCTATTTTAGCCAAAAAAACCTGACTTTTTTCTTCCCAAACGGAGCCTAAATGATAAAATAGGTTAAAATAATTAATAAAATAAAATATCATATCAAATTTATAATTATTTTAATTTTTTTCTCACTAATATCACATCTAACTACAAGGAAAAAAAAAATCTAACTCTCTTCCCAAATATAATTATTTTAAACCTACTAAAATAATCAAAAATTAAAATAACCTATTAAAATAATCTACTTTCCAAACACCCACGTTATGTTATTTGGTTCATTAGATTTGTGTAAAGATTTAAAAATAAATAAATAAATAAAATATATTTATATTATATATATATATATATATATATATATTTTTAACTTAAAAACTTAATTAAACAATAGCAATCATGTCATATGATATATGATGGCATCACATAGAATTTTTTTTCCCGTTTATTCTAGGGTTGGGCTTTTCTCTTGTCTGTGATCAGACTGAAAAATATAGTTGGGGCAGTGGGGTTCATCATGGGTTTCGTTTTGATAATCTAAACCGTTCAATGTATAGAACTTATCGAGTACTACATATTTGTAAAAAATCACGTTGATCGGATATTGATAGTTACGTGATCAAATAGTTTTGTATAAAAAATGAGCGGTGAAAAAATAAACGGTTGACAAAATCTGATACGATGAGATAGCTATCAATATCTGATCAACGTGATTTTTTTACAAACATATTGTACTCGACGAATTCTACACATTAAACGGTTCGGATTATCGACACGAGACTCGTGATGGGCTCCCACAGGCCCAATAGTACCCTCTAATCCAATAACGAACCATAGAGAAGGCCAACCCTTTATATAACTAGTAATTTTCAACGAATAACAACTTCATTGGTAATTTATTATCGGGAGTTCAATTGTCTTGTAATTAGGGCTATTTTGAGAAGATGATTAAAAGTCATCCAATTTTTAATCTATTTTGGGTCATATTATTTTTTATAGGTTTTTTCAAAAAAAGTCAAAAAATTAACTTTTAATTATTTTCCCAAAACAACCTTTATTCACATATTGGGTGAATGATTGGAGGTTAAAATAATTAATAAGACAAAATTTAATATTCAAATCATAATTTTTTTATTTTTTCTCCCGTAATAATCAAATCAATTATAAAAAAAAAAAAAGTCAACTATCTTTTCAAATATAACCTTTTTTAATTAGAATAAAATAACCAAAAAATCAATAGACCAGCTAAAATAACTAAACTATCAAATAGGGCCCCTTATAAACTCATCATGCTAATGATAAGTTTATGAATTGTCTAATTTATTTATTTATTTTTTAATTTTTGATAGAAGTAGTAATTAAAATTTTAATATGTATATATATATATATAAAGATATATTATATTTTAAAACATTTAGATAGAGTTTGGAATAATTTTCAAATCATAATTTTGTTTTTAAATTATAATTTGGATGAAACATGTTAATTAAATATATTTTTAAAATACATTACTATTTAAAATATTTTGAAAATGTTAATTACTATATTTAAAATATTTTAATATTACTATTTAAAATATTTGAAAATGTTAAAAATATAGTTTAAATAATAATATATTGCATGTAATTAAAATGTTAATTAAATATATTTTTATTTAAAAATAGTTTAAATACATTTTCAATGCAACTCAAACTATTTTAATTAATATATTTCCCAAAAAAAAAAAATACAAATCATCCTAAAACTATTTTTAAAACTCATAATCAATCAATTTTTTCTTTTCAAATCATAATTCAAACACTCAAAACTCAAAATACAATTCTACACTTAAATCATTACACTTATATTATATATTTTAATGAGGGGTTTGGACAATAAATTTAAATTTAGATTTACTTGTCTAAAGGTCCACGCATAAAATGTCAAGTCCATGAGAATAAATTTTTGTGAAACGACTAAACTAACCCTTTCTCTCTTCAAACTCTCCTCATTAGATTCAAGCGTTTTATCTGTTAAAAATCAATCTCTCTCTCTCTCTCTCTCTCCTATTTTTCTCTCTCTATCACTCCAATAGGTTGATAGATCAAACCCATTTCTCTCTTTATCTCTCCATTTTTCTCTCCGTTGCCATGGCAGCACTTCGCTGCTTGACACTGGCAGCACAACCAGACATCAAGACCGATCAACAACTCCAACAAATCTCGGTCATTCTCTCTCTCTCTCTCTCTCTCCCACTTTGACCCTCCATTTTTTGTGAAAGTTCGTTACTACTACTCATTATCATATCATATTAATTAACACACACTTCTTTCTATTTGGTGTTTATAAAGTGGTAAAATTGACTGACCAGTTGGTTTATACGCTTCTACTCTTTTGATTACTTTCTCTTTCTCTTTCTCGCTTTGCTTTGTTCTTCAGATGGATCACCCAAATCACACAACTAGCTCCGATCTATATATATTCTCGGTAATTCTGTACCAAAAATTTCTCCGCCATCTTCAATCCAAAGTTGATGGTGGCCGGATCGACTCGATTGGGCCTTAATGGTGGTCAGGTCACTTGCCATTGTGTGGACTCACCTTTTTCCGCGCCCTGCCTTTCAGAAAGGGTTTCAAAAGAAGGCCTCATAGTTCGGACTCCCGCAGTTCTAAATCTAGTCTCACAAAGTGCAATGTGAAACTGATAATCACCAAAGAGTCTATATCCGGCAAACCTTTTTAGAAAATCGATTTTAAATCAAATAATGTCAAAATTGGACTGCTTTGCCAGATATAGAGTTGTTACCTAAATATCTTATTTTTGAAGAAATTTAGGAAACCCTGACTCGTGCCAAAGGCCACGTGTTCGTCATCACCAAAGTTGCCTCAGCTTGGGAACTTGGGTATGAGAGAGGAAGGTTTTGAAATGAGCACCCCCACTCGCCCGATCAAAGATTGGCCTCTACTAATCATGATATGTTCTTTTATAAACATTATGTGTTCTTATTCCGGTTATTAAACTAGCTTTACTATATGACGCACGCATGCAAGTATAGACTAGTTTGCAAGACTTGGAACAATTCAACTCATGTTTGTTTACAAAAATAGTTTGAATTTGCCACCCACAAGTGGGCTTAAAGATGCGGTTTTGCCACCAAACATAGTGGGCTTAAAACATGATTTGCCACTCAATAAAGTGGGCTTAAAACGCACATTTGTTGAATTGTTCCAATTCAAACAACAAGCCTTTATCCACAGGCATTCATGCAGTTTATCATCTAAGCACATAGCTTCATGGCAAGCATGTTAATCATGGCAACACTCACACTCATGCAAGTATATTAAAGCGTAAAAGCTTACCGAGTACTCCGTGCCAAAACAAAAACTAGTTAGAAAAAGGCATGATCCTAACTATGTTAAGTGTCTAATGCAACACATCCAATAATGCAACTAAATAGGCTCGGCTACCTAATCATGGTATGTGCAACACTTTGATAGCATGCTTTGAAACACGTATTCAAAGAAGTATTGAAATGGCAATGCAATTTGAATGATGTGCCGAGCCTGAATGGATGTAAACATGCGAGCATAAGGTATGCTAGTTGAAAATGTACCTAATCTAACTATCAAAAGCGGTTAAATAAAAGGGAGAAAGACGTGGGGTTGGAAGACATACACACACGTACGCACACTTATTACAACATTATGCCCTCACGAAGGGGGGTCCGAATGAATAAGCTAACTAACTAGCTACGCTAAGCTAATTAAGCTAACTATTACAACACAATATTTAACTAACTACTCTAAGCTAATTAAATATTGCAATACAAACTAATTAGCTAAACACTTAACTAACTAATTACAAAGCAATTAACCTAATTAATTACAACATGAATTAACTAGCTAATCTACTTGAATAATTACACAACATGCAAGAGTTAGCTACAACTATCTAAGCAAAGACACTAAATGGCCTCAAGAAATGAGGGATGCATGCATGCTCGGTTTCTTCACCCGAAAAAATCGCCGTTTTGCTGCTGCAAGCCTCTGTTTGCACATTTGAACACTGAAAAGGCTACCCACTTCCAGAAGACCTCTGCTCCACCTCAGGAACACACTGTGCAAATTTCATTGGTGGCCGACAGGGGGCCTGTAGGCTACCATTGGTGGCCGGTCGGCTACTGGTGATGGCCGATCGGCCACAGATGACATGAACTCCTATTTTTGGTACAATAGAGAACAAATAGAGCAAAACAGTGTATTCTCACAGGTTTGTGTGTACTGTTTACACTCCTTATCATCAAACAAGCTCAAAGGAGTGAAACTCTTAGCTCTCAAACCATCAACCAAGCAATTTCCATGCATGATGGCCAAAGAACCAAGTTTGTACAAGTTTAATGAGTGCAAAACAAGATGGGAAAAGACCACCACCCTATCATGCATGATCAAGGGTGCTGGTGACCAAGGAAAGTGGCATGTTTCATCACTTTGAGTATGAAATGTCAAATTAACGTCAAATTCAAACACATGCAGTGCAATATAAAAGATGCTTATCTTGCCTCTTTTACTTGTCCATTTTGTTTACTCATTTTAAATTACCGATTCATTCTTTAATCGATTAAGTCCAAAGGTGAGTGTCCTCTAATGGAGAGATGGCTCAAACCACAAGTTACATTGGGCATGAAAGAGGAATTACACTGTTGGTAATGAACCCCTTATTGGATTAAACCATTAGGTGCAACATCTCAATTTCACACTTAGGCAAATAAGTGGTTTGAAACCACTTTCAAAGAAAACAAAAGAGTGAAGAATGGAGGGAGGTTGCAGAGATTTGAAGTGATGAAATGGAGTGCAAAACAATACTAAAACATGCTTTTAACTCAAAACAATGATGATTAAAGTATTAAAACATCAAGCTAGTGAAAGAATTAACCTTACAACTATGCAATACAAGCCTCAATTGAATTAACCAACCTAAAATAGAGCCAAAACAGGTCAAAACAGAGGCAAAAATATGCTGGACTAAAGCTAAGGTAAGCTAGAAAAACATGCTAACTTATGAAGCTAACTAGGCATGCAAACAAGACGCAAGGAGGGGAGGCTAACCCCTCCAATTTTGGACTTCAAAAAAAGGTTTTTACCACTGAAAAACCTCTGAGATTCAGTGGTTAAAAGGCCCAAAAAAGTTATTTTCAAAGTAATGAAAAGATGGCACAAAAGCTTAATAAGCTAAAAAGCAAAAGGGGTGGACAGCCTCCTAACTCAAAAGAGCTCAAACCACCACTTTTACGTCTCAAAAACAGAACTTTTTACATGCCAAAACCAGCCCCAAAATAGTTTTAAAAAGATGGCAAAGAAAGTATTGAAAAAAAGTCTAGGCAAGGTAAGTTCTATACCTTTGAAGCATAGCACAAAACAATCACAAATTCAAGCTCAAACCTCCTTCTAGAGCTCAAACAAGGTCCCAAGTTATCTCCGCCCAAAGGTGAGAGTGTTTGGTTAAGGGTTGATGTGAAAAAGCTAAGAGAAACTAGGCAAGTGTATGCGACATGACAAGAGCGAGAGAGAGAATTCTGGAGAGAGAGAGATTTTTTGTTCTAAAAATGCTAACCCCCAAAAATGGAGGGAAGACACCCCCTATTTATAGAAGCACACCCCTTGAGCTTAGATACATCCTACCATACACGTGTATGAAGATGCAGCTTAATGTGCAATAATTGGCATAAATATCAATAAATATCTGGAAAAAGAGATTGGTGGCCGACCGGCCACATCCATGGCCGACAGCCTTGGAGGGTGGCCGAAAGGTCACCAATAGGTCTAGACACCAAGTTTTGGTCCAAAACAAGGCAGAGAAAGAACAAGGTTCAAAGGCTCAAAGACAGGGCATTCGCCGAGGACTTCGAGCGCTCAAAACGAACACAAACAAACACAATCCTCACGTACGCAAATGATGACGTCTAAGTCTTAAGGATGGTCAAAAATGGGGTGTCTATAGTTGCCCCTCTTTGACAGAACTCGGGAGTCATGAATGATGGGAGTGAATGTCAAAGCCCAGAGACGACTCATTTTTGACAAGGCTGAAGACTTGGACAAACAAACAACCAAGACAAAGAACGGTTACGCCCGCAAGCTACCTACGTATCCCTTTGCAAGGAATGAAACCAGCGTAGTTCTGGGGCAAGATGCAAATGATATGCACGATGCAAAAACATAACTTATGATCATGGAATAAGGCTGTAATGAAACATCTAGATGCAAATGTTATGCAAAGAAATGCTACGGTCAGAACAAACCGAAGTAAGGTACAATAAACTCAAACATGAACAAAAGTAAGTAAACATAAACCAAACCACATTTCATGTAGAAAGGATGCAAGAAAATTATGTAAGCTTAACTATACATCACGCAGGAAAGGCAAAGAATAGCACAACCGTCGGGCGCACCCAAGGTGTCAAACAAGATCCTAACGCGTTGCGCGTGGAAGGAGAGAAGGGATGGTGTGAACACCGGGATGTACCCGACTGTTCATAACCAAAGAGAGTGATGATAAACATCGGAACGTGTCCAAATGCTTTTAACCAAAATAGGAAATGGTGGTAAATATCGGAATACGTCCAAATGCTTTTAACCAAAACAGGGTATGGTGGTAAACATCGGAACATGTTCAAATGCTTTTAACCAAAATAGGGAGTGGTGGTAAACATCGGAACACGTCCAAATGCTTTTAACCAAAACAGGGTATGGTCGTAAACATCGCAACACGTCCAAATGCTTTTAACCAAAACAGAGCATGGGGGTAAATATCAGAACATGTCCAAATGCTTTTAAACAAATCGGGGAGTGGTGGTAAACATCGGAACATGTTCAAATGCTTTTAACCAAAATAGGGAGTGGTGGTAAACATCGGAACACATCCAAATGCTTTTAACCAAAACAGGGTATGGTGGTAAAGATCGAAACACGTCCAAATGCTTTTGACCAAAACAGGGTATGGTGGTAAACATCGGAACACGTCCAAACACTTTTGACCAAAACAGGGAGTGGTGATAAACATCGGAACATGTCCAAATGCTTTTAACCAAAACAGGGTATGGTGGTAAAAATTGGAACACATCCAAATGCTTTTAACCAAAACAGGGTATATCAAAGGACATGAATGATCTCACCTGGAACTCCTCTGAATGAACCGTACATACAATATTGTGCATATATAAGAAAAAAACTCAACAAGCATAATATAGCAAGAGTGCACGTTCTATGTAAGACGAACAACCATGACACAATGTTAGAGACATGTTTCATGCAAAACATGCAAGAAACAAGACGGAAGTATATTCCATGCAACGAGAACCAGAGCACGTTCTGTGTAACCTCGGAATGCATATTCAATGTAACAGTACAAAATGCATGTTCTACCAATAGCACAAAATGCATATTCCATGCAAAGATTTGCAAGTTCTATGCAACATAATTGGAATAAAAATGCATATTCTATGCAAATATTAGTAAATGCATGCTCTATGCATGATAATTGGAACCATGTTCTATGAGAAAATGAAGAAATGCATAGTCTATGCAACAATAGTTGAATGCACATTCTATGCAACAATGGATTGAATAGCAATTTCCGGTTTACCTCCCAGAAGAGTTGCAACAAGCTAAAAAGGATACACCTCATTCACATTGATCAGTGATGAATCGTCGTGCATCGAAGACAAGGTTTAGAGCTTCCGTAGAGATAGTTTGAGCTTAAAAGTGAACTTTTCTTGCACTTTCTCGAGAACTGAGAACATAAAACAACAGCAAAATACAAAGGAGGAGCACTGGAAGCTTGACGGCCACCAGGAAGAGGTGTCGACCACCTGTCGGCCACCCTTAAGGGTTGTCGGCCATCGATGGCAGGTTGGGCCATTTTGGTCTTTTTGCATTCGGGTGTTTAAGTATAGGGCATGGGGGCTCATTTCCTCCACACCCCATGCCCAAAATTCTTCCCTCTCCCGCTCTAGACCTTCTTTCTCTCTAGATCTGAGCTTTATACGCGTTTTCCAATGCCTCATGCGAAGTTGATTCGCTAAAACCTCTTGATTTCCTTCGTTTTGAACCGATTAAAAATTGATTTTGGTGCTTTTTTCTTCATTTTCACCACTTGAGGTTTATTCCGCTTAAGTTTATCTTGGGTTTGGCACCTTTTCCCGGGCTTTGACTTTTTCTCCTATTTTCTCTCTCCTAGGGTTTGACTTGAGTTGACTTTTGGCATTTTTTACCTATTTCTCCCATTTTCTTCACTTTTCATCGAGTCTTCATCTATATTCTAGATGGCAGACGACTTTCCACATGATGGGGCCCCTCTAGAGGCGGAGTTCGAGGCAGGGTTTGATTCTGATGCAGAGCTGGAGCCCTTACCACTGGGAGTGAGGCCTTTTGACACGGCAAGATATCATCTCCAGACTCACATTCTGCCTGCTAGTGGCATTAGGCACTTCACTGATTTCGTTGATGCACCAGCGGATCTCTTACTAGGGAGCTAGCCTCCTATATTTCAGTCATTCCCACTGAGGTACAAACTCTATGCAGTTGCACATCTGATGTTCTTTACTTGCATTTCTTGCACTAATCACACTCTTGCACTGCATTTACACTGAATCACCTGCGTTTGTTTTACACTTCCTTTTTATTGAACTATATTTACACTCATTCACTTGCATTTGCCATAGGGTGACGCTCGCGTATATAGGGGCTATGGGGCCACGACGGCCAGAGATTAGTACGACGAGCTCCCCACCAGAGTAAGAGCTATTGTTGATGAGAGATGGTGGTCGTCCATAGCGAGCCAGCCTATTATGCTCTGGATTGCCATAAGTCAAAGCGAGCCGTCCACTTCTTGGAGCTCTAGTGGAGAGATGGTTGGGCACCACCAACTCTCTCCACCTTTTCACTACCGGAGAGATGACGATGACCTCATACGACTTCGCCATGATCACAGTCCTAGCTGTAGGGGGTGATCTGATTTCCCTTGATCCTGATATGGGAAAGTGAGAGACTGCTTGGATTGAGCTTCTGGGGGCGCGCCTGTCTTTGTTCAGGACTGCCCAGGTTGGATACAACTGGTTCGAGGAGAGGTTCTGGGGGACCGTGCCAGAGACCGTAGAGGAGATAGAGCACTATGCTTGAGGTTTTTTGATGTTCCTTTTTGATACCACCCTGTTTGCGAATAGGGCGAACACTGTGGGGCTATACGTGCTGAGCACACTGGTGGTCCTTCCCCGAGTGAGCTTCTACGATTGGGGCGGTGCTGGCCTCGCCACCCTATACGGCTACATGAGATTGACCTCCTGCGGGATTGGACTCTTGGTCGGAGGCTACTGGCGAGCCTGAGAGGTACACATCTCAGTTCCCTCTTTATACTTTGCATTTTCTGTTCAGCATTTCTTGCTTTACATTTGTTCAACGCATGTACTTTTTGCTTTGTACTTTCTATATCTGTTTATGCATTGTATGCTTTCTGATTTGCACTTTCTGTATCTGTTCATGCGCTGAATTGACTATATACCTTTGCACTTTCCTTGTAGCTATGGGTGTATGCATACTTCCTGGCTCTTGCCTCGGAGCCAGAGGTGGAGGTTCCATTGACGGTCCCCTATTCATGGGTGTACGATGGCCAGCTTCGCCGCAGGACTCACAAGCCTTTTTCTTTCTTCATGCATTACTTCGACACCATAGCTGCTTACAAGGTAACCTAAAACATGGTCGTCATTTGCTTTCATACAGTTTTGATTCACATTATAGCCACTGACAGCAACTGACAATCTATACAACTTTCATTTGTAGATCTCATAGCAGCCATGGGCCATGATACCGAGAGGAGTTGGAGGCCGGTATAATGCGGCCTGGGGCATGTCTCGTTATAGCATTCTTCTTGAGGTTTCGGTCTACTGAGCCTAGTACCTTAGAGAGAGAGTCGTAAGCCAGTCTCTAGGCATGCCTGCTCAGTTCATACCGATGACACCGCCTGAGTCCATGAGATCAATAGACAACCTATCTATTCACAGAGTTATCCAGTTCATGGTGGGCTTGGAGGCAGAGTACTTCCAAGTTGAGGGTGACTATGCAGTCTTCATTCAGACACACCTTATGCCACCTCTAATCGGTGTTCGCAGAGGTGAGGGAGCGAGGGGTCTTATTACGAGGATGGGGCCTAGAGCGACCAGGGCAGCCAGGGCTTATTGCAGAGGGGCTTCTTGGGTGAGACAGAGGCTGGTTGGCCAGAGCTTCCCACTACACTTACCTGTTGGTGGCATACCGGGGAGGCTTACCAGATCCCTATTGAGCCCGCACCAGCCGGGCACGAGCTTGTCGGGGTTTGATGCTCAACTCCAGTATATACCACACTTTACATTTTGTGTGTTAAAGTCATTTCAATTATGCTTGTAGAGTACTGGTCACCTCAACGAGCTTACAGGCATCTATAGAGTACACCGGGGGTGCTCTTGAGCTAGCGACTTCCCTAATGGGGATTTGTGTAGAGGAACATGAGCCCGCTCAGTCTCTACGAAATTAGGTAATATTGTTCAGTTTATGTTTCATGCCATCAAACTTTCTGCTGATACATTAGCATTTCAACTGCAATCTGTTTTACACTGCACTGATCTGATATACTGCACTCAAACACTGCATTCATATACTGCACCTACACATTGTATCCGACTTCTGTCTACATCTATACTACATACCATCTTTGCATCTGATACATACACTAAGACTAATATATTGACAACTGCCCTTTCAAGATCCCAGACATACCAGGCGCACCAGCAGAAGCTGCAGCAGGACCATCAGTGCCCCCTCTGGTGGTAGGGAGGAGAGAGAGACAGGCTCCGATGTGCAGCAGAGGTAGAGATGAAAGTGGCCCTTTCGAGCCCATTCTGAGTGATAATGAGGCTGAGACCAGCGAGGCTGAGACCAGCGAGGCTGAGGAGGCAGTGATTTAGCATGCCGAGTCATCCGAGAGCGGAGATGATGACACTGGCTCAGGTTCTGCTAGTGGAGATGATGCTGCATCAGGCTCCGAGGCAGATGGCAGTGACGATTCTGATTCAGGTTCAGAGGAAGGTACAGACAGCGGCACTAACAGGGAGAACTCTGAGCCTCTGCCCAAGAGGAGAACAAAGAGGACAAAGAGGGCCTCTCGAGACTGAGATAGTTGGCGCTGATTCTCTACATTTTTGCTTAGTTCTTTTTGCTAGTAGTGTTAGCACTTTGTACAGCTTTAGACATGTTTTATTTTCTTTAAAAACTTATACTCTGTTGTAAAAAGTAACCATGATCAGAATGAAAACCAGCCTTTTTGATGAAAAAAAGAGAGAGAGTTGTATTTGGGATTCTGAGCACCGCATAACATTGCTTAGCATAAAAACGAGATTGATCTTGATTGAAAATTGTACATTGTATTGGCACTTTCTTAATCAAGTAATGAACTAACCAACACTTAGCAAAAAAAATAAGACAACTCGATAAACAACTAATAATAACAACTCGATAAATGACGCAACAACTCAACAAGCAATAACTCGATAAGTAAAAACAAAACAAATACAAGTCGACAAGCAACACATCAACTTGACAATCAAACTGAAACAACTTGATAATCAAACTGAAACAACTCGATAAACAAATTGAAACAACTTAAAAGCGACTCAACAAAACTACTAAAACAACACAGCAGAATGCACCAAGAGTAGAACAAAACATAGGTTCTCAGCACTCTCAGTACATAGGAAGACCATAAGCATGCTGTCGGCCATGAACAGAAGCTATTGGCCACCAATGGTGGCCGGTCGGCTACTAAAGGTGGTTGTCGGCCATCAGTGTGAGAGACCGCTAGATTGTTGTCACCTGTTTTCCACTCAGTGCCTTATCTTCTACAAAAGCTGAGCTTCGTAGTTTCTTCATTCCAGCTCTGTTTTTGCCACAAATGGAGCTATTTTTTGCCAAAAAACTCTCAAATTGGATTGCAACTTTAGATGGCTTGGAAAAAGTGAATTTCCAAGGTTTCGGGATAAATGCACTATTCCCGCTGAGTCGTTCTCCACTATGTTTTCTGTTCCTACATGCCGCGGCTAGGTGTTGGAACCTAGTTACACATGTTTTCAGCTTTGGAGGGCAATAGATATGCCCTACAATTGAAGAATTTCAAGTTTTGATGGAATCCCGACGTGACGAGGAAATCTTGCCCCAGTCCCGTTTTGGTCACATCCAAACTTTAGGAAGGATGTGTAGGCTCACTTTACGTGAAGCTCGTTCTTTAGTTCATAATCAAAAGTTGGATATTCCCAGCCTCGTTCATCAATTTTCTGACACCGATGACCGTGGCGACCGTCTCTGGTAGAGTTTTTGACAACATGCCCTCTGTTTGTGTATGTTGGCTCATTTTCTACTTGCCCCAGGTTTCGAAGGGTCTAGCATTCGACTGATTAAAGTGGCCCAAGGCTTGAAAGAGGGCTAGAGCTGTATTGGCCTGACGTTGGCCGAGACTCTGATAGGCTTGGATGCCTTCCATCGACGGGAGATAACCAAATTTGGAGGAAGTCCACTACTTTTGTAGGTAATGTTTCCCACCCTATCTTACATGTGCTTCTCATATCACTTGGCACTCAGGCTCTGTTTTTCTCTCAAAGCCTTTTCTTACTTTTTGCTCTCAACGCACATCTCTCTATTCTTTGATCTCTTTTTTCTTTTATCCCTTCCCAGATATGGCTTATGGATAGGTTGAAGGTAGTGGACTCTTGCCCTGCATACTCAGCGCGACTCTATTTCTTTCGCCAACGACTAGTTAATTTTCCAAACGAAGGGTGGTGGTGCCATTGGATGTGCAATAGGTTCGCTACTAACATTGCTTGGCGTTGCCCCTGGTTTGATCTACCCGAGATGAGCTACAGCATGTCTCGGCAACCTGGCATTCAGTTGATTGGCCTGACACACTGTGTCTTCTATTTTCTATTTCGCTTCAGGCGTCAGTTTGAGCATGACCAGGCTTGTTCAGAAGAGGGGGTAGAGTACCCAGCTTCATTTCCAATCCGAGGCTCACAACTAGCTCGATATCCCACTGCATGGAGGACAAGAGGACTTCTGGTTGCCGCTCCCAATTTCAATCGCGCCCTTTCTGGCAAATGCCTAGCTTGGCTTGAAGATGAGGCACAATCTGGGCCTACATTAGCACCTGAAGCCCCCACAAGCTCTGGGAGGGGACACAGGAACACCTGATTCACCCATGCCCCTAGTTTATTACTTTGATTTGTACTTTCAAGTTTTCCTTTTGAATGTAACAAAAAAGCAACTTTGATTTGCGTCGGGAGCTGGAGAACTTTGTATTGAAATCAATGAATTTGAAATTGTGGGCACTGAAAATTTTTCTTTCGGTCAAAAAATGGTCTAAGTTGTAAAAAGATTAATTTGAACAAAATAAATTTTTATTAAAACTTTTCAAAACCATTTTCGATAAGGATCACAACTTGACACACATGGAATCTATCATCGAGATATTCAACCCCGAATCCAGCAATGGAAAATTGCCCCTTGTCTGAAATAGCACAACACCGCAATGGAAAATTGCCCCTTGTCTGAATAGCATTGCACTGTACTGTAACCAGCTCTCATAGTGAAGATCACAACCGAACTTTTGGATACAGAAAAGACAAAGATGACCTAAACGATCTCATGGACAGGACAGTTGAGTTTGAAGTGTTTATGGATGAACTGCAGAATGAAGTTGCCTATGTATCCCGAAGATGGGAATCAACCCTTACGTAGTTCGGTTCAGGTTCACTTGTGTATTAACACTCTCCTTTTATGCTCAAACTTTTGCCAAGGCCGCCCTTTCCGGGTTTTCAATCTTGTAAGCTCAATTTTTCTTTTTTCTAATTTTTTGTGCTCTAACTTTTGCCTAGGTCGCCCTTTCGGGTTTTCGGCCTAGCGAGCCACTCAAGGATAGTATTTTTTTAACTTGTCCATGTTGATCGGTTGGGAGAATTCTAGGCCATCTAGGTCCATAAGAATGACAACTCCACCCGACCAGATTGATTTGATGATGTAAGGACCAGTCCAACTGGGTTTGAACTTGTCCCTAGGGTCATGGATGGGAGTTTGGTTGCCTTTCAGCACCAAATCCCCTTCTTTTAAATTCATGGACTTAACTTTCTTGTTGAAAGCCTTGGCAATTCTGAGTTGATAACCTTGAATGTGGTACAGTGCTTTCAGTCTCCTCTTATCGAACAACATTAGTTCTTCGAACCTGCTCTGCTGGTAGTCTGCCTCTGCTATCTGGCACTCAGCCATAACTCGCAGTGACAGAACCTCTATTTCGATCGGCAAAACAGCCTCTATACCATAAATGAGGGAATAAGGGGTAGCCCCAGTAGATGTCCGAATTGAAGTCCTGTAGCCCCAGAGAGCGAATGGCAACTTGTCTGGCCAATCCCTGTAGGTCTCTACCATTTTCTGCAAAATGTGCTTGATGTTCTTCTTGGCAGCCTCAACAACTCCGTTGGTTTGCGGCCGATATGTAGATAACTTATGAAAAGCCACGTTGTACTTCTCTAACAAGTTGATCACTTCTTTCTTGAAGTGGGAACCATTATTTGAAATGATCTCATTCGGGACCCCATAACGACAAATGATGTTAGTCCTGATGAACTTGGCTACATGCGATGCTTTTAGCACTACATAGGATTGGGCTTCCACCTACTTTGTAAAATAGTCAATTCCCACCAGGATATATTCATGCCCATTTGAGCCTTTTGGCGTAACTGCCCCAATAACATCAATTCCCTATATTGAAAAAGGCCACGGTGAAGTCATGTTGTACAGTTTTGACAGCGGAATATTCATGCGATTGGCATGAATCTGGCATTTGTGGCATCGCCGAACAAAACCGATACAATCCTCTTCCATGATTGACCAATAGTAACCTTGTCGGAGAATCTTCCGGGCTAACATTACCCCATTCATGTGTGAGCCGTACTCCCCTCCGTGGATGGCCTCCATTAGGCGCTTCGACTCTTTTGTATCAACACACAGCTTGTGCATTCCTAGATGGCCTCTTTTGTACAACTTACTCTCGCAGATGATAAACTGAGCAGCCATTCGTCGTATTGCCCTTTTGTCTTTGGCATATGCCCCTAGTGGATAAGCCTCATTTTCCAAGAAGTTCCAGATATCATAATACTAAGGGTTCTGATTTTGTACTTCATCTATTGCGGCAATCAACTCATAGGCCGAGACATACCTCTGTTCAATAATGATCGGATGCATCCGGACTCCCAAAGGGATGTTTATCATGGAAGATAGAGCTGATAAAGCGTCATCGAACCTGTTGTTTTCTCTTAAAAGATGTGTGAAGGTTAGCTTCTCAAACCTAGGAATCAGAATGTCCAAGGTCTGGTGATAGATCTTCATCTTTTCTTTTTTGACCTTCCAGTCTCCTTTTGCTTGAGAAACAACCTGGTTCGAGTCCCCAATGATGTCCAATCTTTTTGCCCCTAATTCCGTGGCAGCTTCCAATCCAGTGATACACACCTCATATTCTGCTTCGTTGTTAGATACCTTGAACCAGAGTTTGAAGGCTAAAGGTATATGGGAATTATCGGGTGCTATCAACAACACCCTTATCCCATAACCGTACTGATTAGACGATCTATCAAAGTACATTATCCAAATCTCTTCCTCGACTTGCAAAATAGCCTCATCTGGAAATAGGTATTCTACCGCTTCGTCCCCTTCTACTCGGTGATCTGCCAAAAATTTCGCTACAGCTCTCCCTTTAACTGACTTGCGCGTGACATACTTGAAATCAAATTCGGAGAGAAGAAGTAGCCAACGAGGCAGCCAACGAGCTAGCCTACTCGTAAGCACTGGTTTCTCGAAGAGATATTTGATGGGATCTAATTTTGAAACCAGAATTACAGAATGAGCTAACAGGTAGTGCCTCAACTTCCTGGTAGCCCATACCAAGGCTAAGTAAGCCTTTTCTAGCGGGGTGTAACAGGTCTCATATTCCAGCATCTTCTTGCTCAGGTAATAGATGGCTTTCTCTGCTCTATCCTTAGATTCCTGCGCAATCATACAACCCATAGTCATGTCTGTTACTGACAGATACAGAATCAACGGCTTCCTCGGCTCTAGTGGCGATAATACGGGTGGGTTTTGAAGATACTGCTTTATCTGCTCAAAAGAAAACTGACATCGATCATCCCATTGGAATTTCTTTCCTTTATTCAGGAGACCAAATAGTGGTTCACAAGTCAAGGTTAATTTTGCAATAAACCGTTTTATGAATTGTACTTTACTTGGAAAGCCTCGCACATCATTTTCAGTCTTTGGTGGTGGCATTTCTGAGATGGCCTTGATTTTGGAAGGATCAACCTCGATGCCCCTCTGTGTGATCAAGAAACCCAGCATTTTCCCTACTGTGACACCAGAAGTGCACTTCTGTGGATTTAGCCTCAACCGATATTCTCTAATCCGTTGGAAGAATTTTTTCAAGGTGGTGTAATGGCCCTCTCTTTCCTTGGACTTGACAATCATGTCGTCCACGTACACCTCAACCTCTGTGTGGATCATATCATGCAAGATAGCGGTCGCAGCCCGTTGCCAAGTAGCCCCAGCATTTTTCAGATCGAACGGCATCACCTTGTAGCAGTAAGTTCCCCACGACGTGATGAAGGCAATCTTCTCTCTATCCTCGGGTGCCATCAAGATCTGGTTATACCCGAAAAACCCATCCATAAAGGAGAGCAACGCATAGCCTACGGTGAAGTCCACAAATTCATTGATGTGCGATACAGGAAAGTCGTCCTTCGGACTAGCTTTGTTCAGATCTCTAAAATGCACACACACCCGAATTCTGCCATCTTTCTTTGGCACCGGAACAATGTTGGCCAACCAAGTTGGATACTCAGATACTAGCAAAAGCCCTGCATTTATCTGCACGGTGACCTCCCCCTTAATCTTCAAAGCCCAATCCGGGCGTAATCTCCGAAGCTTTTGCTTGATAGGTTGGACCTCGGGGTCAAGAGGGATCTGAGGCTGTACAATCTCAGGATCGATTCCAGGCATGTCTTTGTAGGACCACTTGAAAACATCTTTGAAATCTTTTAATAAAGCGACTAAGCACTTGCGTTCCTTCGAAGAAAACGATGATCCGATCTGGACCAGATGCGGATCCTTCTTAGTGCCCACATTAATTGCAATAATTTTATCAACAAGGGGTTTTACAAACCTCTCCTCCTCTCAATCAATCAAATGTTTCAAAACCAGAGGAATTTCTTTCTCGTAATTTTTATCAAAATTTAAAAAGTCATGATCAATGAAATATACAAGTGGCATAGAGAAGTACTCAGAAACAACAATGGTATCATTCTCATTTAAAGATCCCAGCTCATCCGATTCCTCGGTTACAGCTGTAGACTCGACTTTCTTCGAGCACCCCCCTCTCGCAGAAGGCGCGAATTGGTCATCCTACAGTTCTCTCCTGTCACGGTTTTGAATCTAATCTCACAAAGAGCAATGTGAGACTGATAAACATCAAAGAGTCCAATCCGGCAAATCATTTTTGGAAAATTAGATTTTAGACCAAATAATGCCAAAACTGGACTACTTTGCTAGATTACAGAGGCGCCACCTAAATATTTTATTTTTAGGAAATTTAGGAAACCCTGACTTGTGCCAAAGGCCACGTGTCCGTCATCACCAAAGTTGCATCGACTCTGGAACTTGGGTACAAGAGGGGAAAGTCCTGAAATGAGCACCCCCGCTCGCCTGATCAAAGGATCGACCTCTACTAAGCATGATATGTTGTTTTATAAAAACATGTGTTCTTATTCGGTTATTAGCTAAATTTACTATGTGATGCGCACAACATACAAGTATAGACTAAAATCGCAAGAATTGGAACAAAACAACTCATGTTTGTTTTGGAAAATGGTTTGAAAGTGCCACCCTCAAGTGGGCTAAAGCGCAGATTTGCCACCCTAAGGTGGGCTTTAAAACATGAGTTGCCACTTCGTAAAGTGGGCTTTAAAACTCACATTTGATGAATTGTCCCAATTCAAGAAATAAAGTCTTCATCCACAAGCATTCATGCAGTTTATAACTTAAGCAAATAGCCTCATGGCAAGCATGCTATCATGGCAGCACTCACACTCATGCAAGTATGCTAAAGTGTAAAACTTACAGTGTACTCCGAGCCAAAACAAAAGCTAGTTAGAAATCATTCATGATCCTAACTATGTTAAAAAGCCTAATGTGGCACATGCAATAATGCGATTAAATAGGCTCGGCTATCTAAGATGGCATATGAAAGCAACAATTTGATACATGTATTCAAATAGGTATTGAATTACAATGCAGTTTGAATGAGCCGAGCCTGGTGCATGCAAGACAAATGAAAGATGCAAACAAGCAAGCATAAGGTATGCTAATCAAAACGTGCCCTAATCTAACCATCGAAAGCGGTTAAATAAAAGGGAGAAAGACGTAGGGTTGGAAGACATGAACACATGCACGCACCCTTATTACGACATTGCGCCCTCGCGAAGAAGGGTTCGAATAAATAACCTAAGCTACACTAAGCTAAGCTAATCAAACTAATCTAATTAAACTAATTAGACTAATTATTACAAAACCAATTGAGTAACTAGCAAACTACTTACTAATTATTAGAACAAAGAAATAGCAAAACTAAGCTACTTAATTATTACAACACTTTAATTAATTAGCAACCTAATTAATTAAAACAATCAACTAATCATGCAAGATATTTAGACTAGGCTGCCTCAACTCCGCCTTGGGAATTGGAAGATGCATGCGCTCGGTTGTCGCCTCGAAACACCTTCCGCTTTGCTCTTGAAAGGCTCTGTTTGTATGGTGTCTCCAAGAACTCTCTGCTGAACCTTACCAAATCACTGCTGGGGAGTGCACCAGTGGCCTGCTGGCCATGAATGGTGGCTGCCGGCCAAGAGTGTGCCTCTGCCGGCCAACGATGAAAGAGTGCCGGCCAACAATGAAGAACTGCCGACCACTGGTGTGCTGTAACACCAAACTGCAACAGAGCACACAACAGAGAAAAATGGAGGTTTTTCCAGGGACATGTTTGTACTATGCCACTCCTTATCATCTCAAAACATCAAAGGAGTGGAACCATTGGGTCTAAAGCCACCAATCAAGCATTTTCAATGCATGATGGCCAAGGATCCAATTGCACAAATTCAATAAATGAACAAAACAAAGACACAAGTCCATTACCTCATCATGAGAGATCAAAGGCAATGGAGACAAATGAGATTGGCGCATTTCATCACTTCAAGTATGAAATGAACCAATCTTCCTTGTGTTCAATATAACGTCCGATTAAACATAATGCAATGCACACATAACATGCTTATCCTGGCATGTTTTACTTGATTCGATTCTTGTTTACACATTTTAGCATTACCAAGCCATTCTTTAATTGATTTGTCCAAGTGATTGTCCTCTAATGGGAGGAGGGTCAACCAAAAGATGGTTTAAGGCATGAGAGAGATCATACCTTTAGCTAGTAGAAACCCTCAAAAGAGAGTTGAAGCCATTGAGCACAAGCTATATCTCATGCTTAAACACAACCTAAGGTTAACCAATCCTCAAAACAAACCAAAAGTGAAGAAATGAGGGAAGTTACAGAATTTCAGTGCTGAAGTGGCATGAGACACAAGACTATAACATGCAAACAACTCATGTACAACATGTTGATAAACTTAAGCATTAAGGCTAGTGAAGAGCACAACACTAGAGGCATGCAATACAATGCACAAAGGACCAAACCAGCTCTAGACAGAGCTTAAGCATGCCAAAACAGTGGCCTAATTATGCTGAAACTTAGGCACAAAAGGCAAGAAAAACTTGCTCGCATGTTGGCTCACAAACAAGACACAAAGCACAACTCTCAAAAGCAATGAAAGAGTGGAATATGTGAGAGTGTGACAAAGATATATGCACTAGAATTACATATAAAATGATGCTACAACATGCAAGCAACACATGCACAACATGTTAGAGGCCTTAAAACATAAAGCTAGTGAAGCCAACTACACTATAGCCATGCAAGGCAAAGCATATATGACCAAGACCACTCAAGACAGAGTTAAAGCATGACAAAATATGAGCCAAAGCATGCTGAGATGGAGCTTACACAAGCTAGAATGATAGACTAACTCATTAAGCATGTTAAGCTAGTAAGCACGATTACACTACAAGGGTAAGAAGCAAGCAACAAGTGACTTAACCAGCCAAAAAAAGAGTTAAAGCAGGTCAAAAAAGTCACAAAAACATGCTGAGATTAAGTCAAGAGATGGTAGAAAAACATGCTTAACAATTAGGCTATCTACATATGCAACCAAGATACAAGGAGGGGAGGCCACCCCCTCCTATTTTGGACATCAAAACCAAGTTTCTACCACTGAAAAACCTCTGAGTTTTAGTGGTAGAAAGGCCAAACAAAGGGTGTTCCAAAAGCTTAAAATGATGGCTCAAAAGGCTTTATAAGCCAAAGAGCCAAGGGAGGAAACCACCCCCTAACCATACAAGGCTTAAACCAACATTTTAAGACTTTAAAAATAGAACTTTTTAGAGGTTAAAACCAGCTTCAAAGTACCTCCATCCCAGTTGGCAACTCCACCCCTGGCCTGGCTTGATCAATTGGCACAATATAACCGCACGGGTGGTATGCTTCATCCGTTATGCTCTCTGATCCCTCTGGTATGCCTTCTACCATGGCCACCACCACGGGTTTGGGTTGAGAGGTGTCATCATGCACAAGGCTGTGCTATCTGGGATGAACACCTCAGGCTTGAGCAGGTGGGAGGGAGTGATATACATGCTAGGGTTATGTGGAACGGCCGTGGTTTGGATCAGGTTTATCTGCCTGGGTGGAGGAGGGGGGTTGTTATGTGGTGGAAAAGGGTTTGTGGTGACATTTGGCTTCTCGGGAGGCGCAATCACCTTGTTGTCAATGAGATCTTGGATCTCATGACGCAGTCTAAGGCGGAGGTCGGTGTCATGATCGTGCTGCTGGTGAAAGGTGCAATATTTGGTTGGGTTATGTGTTGGAGGGAGGTTATTTGGTAGTGGGCGTGGTTCCAGGGGCTTCAGATGCCCCTTTCTGATCAAGACCTTCAAGGTCGCTAATAAAGACAGATAGAGCGGGGAGAAAGTCCTTTGACATTGGGGTGGATTTTTTGCTGGTTGCAAGCTGGTTCCGGATGCGCCGGTGAAGGGTGTAGCTGTTTTTGGCGTGGTGGTGACCAAGCCAATGTCAGAAGTTCTTGCGGCTGCACTACTACTTGTTGCTGCATTCGAACCGCGCGCAAATACCCTCTTGGGTTGCTCCTTTTCCTGGTCGATCAGACCTTGCTTCATAGCATCTTTAATATGTACCCCTATCTCATGCAAGTCAGCAAAGGTGGGGAGGGGTAAGATGATCATTTTCTGCATTAGCTTGGGTTGCAGGTTGCGTACAACCATCCTTATTTGATCTTTTTCGGGTGGCCAAGTTATCATCATGGAGGCCTTGGCCCTCCATCGAGTGACAAATTCAGAAAAGCCCTCTTTCGGCTCTTGCTTAGTTGCCTCGAGATCACGAGTCATGACCTCGATTTGGGTGTTGTAAGCATATTGGGTAATGAAGGCCTCGGCCATCTCCTCCC
The DNA here is from genome assembly GCF_055761805.1 of Camellia sinensis. Taxonomy (NCBI): domain Eukaryota; kingdom Viridiplantae; phylum Streptophyta; class Magnoliopsida; order Ericales; family Theaceae; genus Camellia; species Camellia sinensis. The sequence continues at coordinate 127,097,977 of NC_138974.1, forward strand.
AACTCCTTTTCACTGAATCCTCCAGCTTGGCATACTAGATGGCCGCAATACCCGATAGGGTCCGATCGAAGAGAGATAGTTTCTGGAGTCTAGTCAAGCCCATCGGGCACAGAATATCCGAGAACAGCCTCAAATGAACCATAGGATCGCCCGAGCCATCAAAGCGATCTATGTGAGGCATTTTGAATCTGTCTGGCAATGTCCCCACCAAATCCGTGTAGCCATCCTCTATGTCTGGGATCGAGTTAACTCCCTGAGCTCGCTTAAACAACTTTTCAAGCTTGCTTACTTTCAAAGAAGTAAGATTGGTCTCAAACTCGAACGGTGTGTCCGTTGGGAAGGCCGGTGCTTTTGAAGTCTGTGGTAGGACTAGTGGCGGGACTGGCCCTGTTGGAACTTCTGTGTTCTCCAGGACAGTAGCTGTATCCCCGGGTGTTGGAACCCTAAGTGGGGGTGGGGGTGGATGCGAAGCAGATGCTTCGGCTTGTTGTGGTTGCTGCTATTGTTGAAGCCTAGCAATTAGTTCTGCATGTTGGGCTACAACCTCTATCTGACGAGCGGTAACCTCTGCTTGGCAAGTAGCATCATGCTGCATAGCCTCCACGGTCTGTTGGAGTTGACGTATCATTTCCTCCATACTAGCTGTAAGGTGCTGATCTGTCTGAACAGGTGTATATTCTCTCTTTGTGGTAGAAACAGAAATCTCAGCCCAACCACGCATAGGTGGGGTAGACAATGACCGCTGAACTATCGACTGCTGTACTGATACTCTATGCCTGACTGCCCTCCGTCTTGTAACCGGGGGTAATGAAGCAAACACTGTTTGTTCGTCAATAAGATCCTCAAATTTGGCAAGCCTTCTACCTCTAGTCTAGAGTGCTCGGGAGGTATTTGCCTCGTCAGAAGCAATGATGAAATACTACCTTGCAAAAAGATAAATGAAGCAAAAAAAAAAAAAAGGTAACAACAATCAGAAAAACGGACATCATCTTAGCTTAGATAAAGACAACACACAGTTGATTATCATAAGCTGAACAATCTGCACTCAAACACTGATTTCTGCACCCAAATTTCAACCTCAAAACTGATACCCCCAAACACTGATGTCCTCAGACTGATACCCAGACTTTGTAGAGACACACCCTAACAGCACATATTAAGCAAGTGAGAGCCAAAGCACCCCTATAGTGGGGTAGGGTTTCCCTGTCCTATTTTGTCAGGAACTAGGGGTTTGCTATGCAAGCAAACAGTTTCAAACAACCTACATTTGGGTGAGCAACCTGTCCTAGTTTGGAATGGCCTCTATGGCTCCCGATATGCAACTAGGTCGAATGGTCGAAAAGGGTGCCTCAGCAAGACCACCTAATATACCTCTTGCACCTAACACCGAGAAGTGAAAGGTGGATCAAACGGTACGGTGGTGATCCAGATCTAAGGTTTGTGTTCCCATAGTGGCAGAGCCCGTAATCGGTCAGCCTTATGGCACGCTTTTCCAAGCAAGCCTCCGGCAAACTGTTCAGGAATAACAGATGGCAAACACTGTGACATAGGCGCACCAATAAAAATGCAATGCAAAGAAACACGTAAGTGTAGATAAAACAACATATCATGATGTTCGAGTCAAGCTCTCTAAATCACCAGCGGAGTCGCCAGAAACTGTAGACCCGACTTTCTTCACGGCCCCCCCTTTCAGAGAAGGCATAAATTGGTTGTCCTACAGTTTGGACTCCTGTCATAGTTCTAAATCTAATCTCACAAATTGCAATGTGAGACTGATAAATACCAAAAAGTCCAATCCGACAAATCATTTTTGAAAAATCAGATTTTAGACCAAATAATGCCAAAACTGGACTACTTTGCCAGATTACAGAGTCGCCACCTAAATATTTTCTTTTGGGGAAATTAGGAAACCCTGACTCATGCCAAAGGCCACGTGTCCGTCATCACCAAAGTTGCCTCGGTTCGGGAACTTGGGTACGAGAGGGGAAGGTCCTGAAATGAGCACCCCCGCTCGCCCGATCAAAGGATTGGCTTCTACTAAGCATGATATGTTGTTTTATAAACACATGTGTTCTTATCCGGTTATTAGCCAACTTTACTATGTGATGCACACAACATACAAGTATAGACTAAAATAGCAAGAATTGGAACAGAACAACTCATGTTTGTTTTGGAAAATGGTTTGAAAGTGCCACCCTCAAGTGGGCTTTAAAACATGATTTGCCACTTTGCAAAGTGGGCTTTAAAACTCACATTTGATGAATTGTCCCAATTCAAGTAATAAAGTCTTCATCCACAGGCATTCATGCAGTTTATCACTTAAGCAAATAGCCTCATGGCAAGCATGCTATCACAGTAACACTCACACTCATGCAAACATGCGAAAGCGTAAAACTTGCAGTGTATTCCGAGCCAAAACAAAAGCTAGTTAGAAATCATGCATGATCCTAACTATGATAAAATGCCCAATGCAACACATGCAATAATGCGATCGAACAAGCTCGGCTATCTAAGATGGCATATGAATGCAACAATTTGATACATGTATTCAGATAGGCATTGAATTACAAAGCAGTTTGAATGATGCATCGAGCCCGGTGCATGCAAGACAAATGAAGGATACAAACATGCAAGCTTAAGGTATGCTAATCAAAACGTGCCCTAATCTAACCATCGAAAGCGGTTAAATAAAAGAGAGAAATACGTGGGGTTGGAAGACATGCACACACGCACGCACCCTTATTATAACATTGTGCCATCGCGAAGGAGGGTCCAAATAAATAAGATAAGCTACACTAAGCTAAGCTAATCAAACTAATCTAATTAAACTAATTAGACTAATTATTACAAAACCAATTGAATAATTAGCAAACTACTCACTAAGTTTTACAACAAAGAAATAGCTAAACTAAGTTACTTAATTATTACAACACTTTAATCAATTAGCAACCTAATTAATTAAAACAATCAACTAATCATGCAAGATATTTAGACTAGGCTTCCTCAGCTCTACCTTGGGAATTGGAAGGTGCATGCGCTCGGTTGCCGCCTTGAAACACCTTCCGGTTTGCTTTTGAAAGGCTTTGTTTGTAGGGTGTCTCCAAGAACTCTCTGTTGAACCTTACCAAATCACTGGTGGGGAGTGTACCAGTAGCCTGCTGGCCATGAATGGTGGCTGCCGGCCACCTTCCGGCCAAGAGTGTGCCTCTACCAGCCAACGATGAAAGAGTGCCTGCCAACAATGAAGAACTGCCGGCCACTGGTGTGCTGTAACACCAAACTGCCACAGAGCACACAACAGAGAAAAATGGAGGTTTTTCCAGGGGCATGTTTGTACTATGCCACTCCTTATCAGCTCAAAATATCAAAGGAGTGGCACCATTGGGTCTAAAGCCACCAATCAAGCATTTTAATTGCATGATGGCCAAGGATCCAATTGCACAAATTCAACAAATGCACAAAACAAAGACACAAGTCCATTACCTCATCATGAGAGATCAAAGGCAATGGAGACAAAGGAGATTGGCTCATTTCATCACTTCAAGTATGAAATGAACCAATCTTCCTTGTGTTCAATATAACGTCCGATTAAACATAATGCAATGTACACATAACATGCTTATCTTGGCATATTTTACTTGATTCAATTCTTGTTTACACATTTTAGCATTACCAAGACATTCTTTAATTGATTTGTCCAAGTGATTGTCCTCTAATGAGAGGAGGGTCAACCAAAAGATCGTTTAAGACATGAGAGAGATCATGCCTTTGGCTAGTAGAAACCTTCAAAAGAGAGTTAAAGCCATTGAGCACAAGCTCTATCTCATGCTTAAACACAACCTAAGGTTAACCAATCCTCAAAAAAAAATCAAAAGTGAAGAAATGAGGGAGGTTGCAGAATTTCAGTGCTGAAGTGGCATGAGACACAAGACTACAACATGCAAACAACTCATGTACAACATGTTGATAGACTTAAGCATTAAGGCTAGTGAAGAGCACAACACAAGAGCCATGCAATACAATGCACAAAGGACCAAACTAGCTCTGGACAGAGCTTAAACATGCCAAAACAGTGGCCTAATCATGCTGAAACTTAGGCACAAAAGGCAAGAAAAACTTGCTCGCATGTTGGCTCGCAAACAAGACACAAAGCTCAACTCTCAAAAGCAATGAAAGAGTGGAATATGTGAGAGTGTGACGAAGATATATGCACTAAAATTACATATAAAATGATGTTACAACATGCAAGCAACACATGCACAACATGTTAGAGGCCTTAAAACATAAAGCTAGTGAAGCCAACTACACTATAGCCATGCAAGGCAAAGCATATATGATCAAGACCACTCAAGACAAAACTAAAGCATGACAAAATATTAGCCAAAGCATGCTGAGATGGACCTAACACAAGCTAGAATGATAGACTAACTCATTAAGCATGTTAAGCTAGTAAGCATGATTACACTACAAGTGTAAGAAGCAAGCAACAAGTGACTTAACCAGCCAAAAACAGAGTTAAAGCAGGTCAAAAAAGTCACAAAAACATGCTGATATTAAGTCAAGAGATGGTAGAAAAACGTGCTCAACAATTAGGCCATTTACACATGCAACCAAGATACAAGGAGGGGAGGCCACCCCCTCCTATTTTGGACCTCAAAACCAAGTTTGCACCACTGAGAAACCTCTGAGTTTTAGTGGTAGAAGGGAAAAACAAAGGGTGTTTCAAAAGCTTAAAATGGTGGCTTAAAAGGCTTTACAAGCCAAAGAGCCAAGGGAGGAAACCACCCCCTAACCACACAAGTCTTAAACCAACATTTTAAAAATAGAAATTTTTAGAGGTTAAAACCAGCTTCAAAGTAGCATACAAAAGTGGCCAAGCAGTGAACTGAAACAAAGCTTAAAAGAGGGAAATTCTTACCCTTGAAGCACAGCACTAAAACAGCAAGCAAACAGCCAAACTTCTGAGCCAAAAACACTCTAAGGAGCTCAAACAAGGCCTCCAAGAACTTTAACTCTAAGGTGGAGGTGTTTAACTAAGGGTGCTAGTGCAAATATGTAGAGAAAGCTCACTTTCAAGCACAAAATATAAAGAGAGAGGATTCTAGAGAGAGAGAGAATTCTTGCTCAGCTCAAACTTTGTAACCCTTTGCATGCATATAGATGAGCTCTATATATAGGAGATACAAGAAGCCTTCAAATAAATCTAGCCATCCACGTGCATGTAGATGAGCTCATCTATGCAAACAGCTGTCAAAAAATCTACAAAAATATCTACTAAAACATTGGTGGCCGGCTGTGGCCTCATTGATGGCCGGTAGGGCTTATTGATGGCTGGCAAGGCAAAGCCCATGGCCGGCAGCCCTCAACGATGGCTGGCAGGCCATCAAGAACATCACTATGCTGAGACCAACACATAGTCCAAATATGAGACAAAATGGAAATAGGGTCTGGAAAGATCAAACCTGGAGCATTCCGTCACGAAAGTTGAGTACTCGACGAGCGATCAAACTTGTCGCTGGATGTACCTACAAGAACATCTAAGTCTTGAGGATGGTCAAAAATGGGGTGTCTACAACAGCCGACTCAAAAGAAAAGAAAAAAGACGACCTGGACAAAAGCATGACATGCTGGTTATCAACCCCAGGAATACCGAACCCTAACTCAGAAGAAATGGAATCTGATTTCGACTCCACAGACTCTGCGGAATCAGATTATGGCTCACTACCTGATTCAGAATTGCTGAACAGAAAACCCTCCTCTAGCTGCCAAATGAGAGATGCAGCATTAGATGCATCCAAGATACCACCGGAAGGGTCCACACCTGATTGGTCTTCGATCATGGAAACGGTGAAGTCATCCCCCAAGCCCCAAGCTCTCTGGTTTGATCTGAGGATCCGAAAGGACACATGCCAGCACTACTCCTATCTCAAGTTCACTGCTGTTGGACTCACTTTCTGTGCTCTGTTTACCTTCAGCGGTTAATTTGGCCTGTTCCTCTGTTCATCCATCCTCTTGCAGCTACAGGTGGAAGAAAATCTCAAAGCCGGGTAGACGCCACTTCTCAAAGTTCAACCATGGCCCAGGAAAGCCACAAAATGGGGAGTCTTCCCCCTCCCGGATGAAGCGACCATTCAGAGTTCCCTGAATTGGCCTATGCATAAGCTCATAGTGCTTCCCATTTTGCTTTGCTTTGGCTCTTCCTGTCATTTCCTTCCCTTTTCTCACCCAATCCTCTTTGGTGGGCGTATAGCCCAAGCCAAAGGTATGAGGGTTATGTGGCACTTCGGCCAGTGCAGTAACGCCCTTCCGGCCACTCTTTCCTAATCCCATCCCGGGTATATGCTATAGCTTGTTCATGAAGTAGACTGATTGAGTACTGACGTACAACCCCTCATCAATAGCCAAGATATTTTGCACCACCAGGGCCTCAGCCAAGGTAAACCCAGACAGAAAAACATCCTCATCGCTGTGTACAATCTCTAGTATTGGTGTAGTGACCTCAGGCGGAGGATGTATAGATGAATTTCCAAACACAATGGCCACCCCCTTTCCATGGGAGTACTTCAGTATTTGATGCAAGGTGGAAGAAATAACCTTCACTTGGTGCAGCCACGGCCGTCCAAGGAGTAAGTTGAAAGTGGCCGGAACATCTAGGACATGAAACTCAATATCATGTTGTGCCGGGCCAACTTGTAATCTGACTTGCACTGTTCCTATTACTTCTCTACTCATGTTGTCGTACGCCCGGATCACCTGGGTCGTAGGTACAAAGTCTGATGGCTTCAAGCCAATAGCATAGGTCGTGCGCGACGGACAAACATTGATCACAGACCCAGTGTCAACCAACACAACCGACACCCACTTCTCTATGCATTCAACTGAGATGTGTAAGGGTTTATTATGCGCAGAGCCCTCGGGTGGCAATTCCTTATCTGAGAAGGTCAAAGTTGGCGAAGCACCTCCTCGGAAGACAAGTCCCACTAATTGTTCTAGAGTTGTGTCGATAGATAGCTTGGCCTTATCCATTGCTGACAGGACAGCTTGCCAGTGCACACGGGAAGCCATAAGCAACCCCCAGATAGATATGTCTGCTTGAATCTCCTTCAACTATTTCAGCACAGCCTCTTCCTCTAACAATTTTTCCCTCTATTTTTCAGCTTCCTTATCCTTGCTGGATGCTTCAGGTTGATCCAGATATGGGGGATTAAAGTACCATGCGCTTCTAGTCATATGATCCACCTTCTCAGAGTACCAAGTGTTGTCTGGCAGGTCCTGACCCCAATCCTCATCAGTGTAGGCGAGACGCAGATCATCATCTTCCCACCATATTCCTCCGGCAACCGATAGGCAATTGTCCAGTTCTGTCCTGATTACTCCCATGTCAACATCACAATCATTCCTGTAGGGCTTTGGGCTTTTCCATCCTTCTGATCATTCTTATCACTTTCCTGTTCAAACCGTTTCAGTGTCGCTTCTTGCTCTATATCAACTGTACTAACAATACTCAATTCCTGAGCCCCTTGTTTCAGACCAGCGTCTTCCTACATCTTACCCTTTCTATCGGTTATTCCAGCCTTTGCAGCGTTTCCCACTTCTTGCTTTTCTAGTTTCTGTTCAAGTTTCTCCTCTATATTAAGTTCATCACTGAGCCACCCCGAAGTGTTTGTCGACCCATTCAGATCGAACCAGTCAATCTGTACATTCCCCAGATCTTGTTCATCGAAGAACTGCAGATTGTCGATGTTCTCCTCCAGATTGGCTAAGTTATCTAATCCTTGGCTTGGACCACCCTCCCGGACCTCACTGGCCTTAATTCCTGTTGGCAACTCTATATCTGGTCTGGCCTAATTGGTTGGCACAATGTAGTGGCACGGGTTATAATCCTCCTCAGATAAGTCCACGGAGCCCTCAGGCACTAGACTGGCATTCCCATTTTCCACCAAGGCTAGCTTGCCTTCATTTACCGTACTCACCACCACAGGTTCAGGTTGGAATGTGGATGCATTCATCATGCACAAATCTGTGCTTTCCGGGATGAACAACGCTGGCTTAGGTAGGTGGGAGGGGGTGATGTATATACTTGGGTCGTAAGGGATGGCCAGTGTATGGATGTGGTTTATTTGCCCGGGTGGAGGAACCTAGTTATGTGGTGGAAGGGGATTTGTAGTGATATTTGGCTTTTGAGGAGGCGCTATCACCTTATTGTCAATGAGATCTTGAATCTCATGATGCAATCTAAAGCGTAAGTCGGTGTCGTGACCATGTTGTTGATGAAAAGTGCAGTATTTGGCTGAGTTGTGTTTCAGGAGAAGAGGATCGTGTAGGAAACGAGGCTCTAGTCGCTTAAGGTGCCCCTTTTTGATCAGGACCCCTAAGGCTTTAGATAAGGACATGTATAGAGGGGTGAAGTCCCTTTGGCTTCGAGGTTGGTGCTTCGAGGTTTGTGAGGTTGTATCGGATGTTTCGGCAAAGAGGTTGGCAGTTTTCGGTGTGGTTGTGACCATACCCACATCAGAAGGTCTTGCAGCTGCACTACCACTCATAGTCGCATTGGAACTGCGTGTGAAAGACCTCTTAGGCTAGTCTTTCTCGTGGTCTATTAGACCCTGCTTCATTGTATTCTCTATCTGCCCTCCTATTTCGTGGAGGTCAGCAAAAGTAGACAGAGGTAAGACTATCATCTTCTGTAACAGTCTTCGTTGCAGGTTACGGACCACCATTCTGATATGGTCCTTTTCAGCCGGTCAGATGGTCATCATGAAGGCCTTAGCCCTCCACCGAGTCACAAAATCAGAGAAGCCCTCCTTTGATTCTTGGTGAGTCGCTTCGAGATCACGAGTAGTGACCTCGATTTAAGTATTGTAGGAGTACTGCCCTATGAAGGCCTCGGCCATTTCCTCCCAGTTTCTCTTCACGGAGTCTTTGAGTTTGGCATACCAGATGGCTGCTCTACCCGACAGGGTCCGACCAAAGAGTGACAGCTTCTGTAGTCTGGTGAGACCCGTAGGTCGTAGGATGTCAGAGAATAGCCATATATGTACCATAGGATCCCTGAAATCATCAAACTGGTCTATATGCGGCATTTTGAATTTGTCTGGCAGCGTCACTGCTGACTCAGTATAGCCATCCTCTATATCAGGGATCGAGTTCACACCTTGAGCCCGTTTAAAGAGCTTTTCCAGCTTGCTCACTTTTAGCGCAGTAGGATCGACCACGAATTCAAACAGCGCCTCTGTCGGGTAAATCGGCGCCTTGGAGGTCTTCGGTGGGATATGATCTGCCTGAATGCCCGCATTTTCCTGGACATTGATTGTGACCCCGGGTGCCGGGATTCCCACTGGGGGTGCATGGGATGCTGCGGCTATTGCAGGTTGTGGCTGTTGTTGTTGAAGCCTTTCTATTACCTTGGCTTCGCGGGCTGCAACCTCGGCTTGGCGAGCTATGGTCTCAGCTTGTCAAGCAGTAGCTATATGTTCTCAATAGTCTACTGGAGTTGATGGAGCATGTTTTCCATGTTAGCTGGAGGACTTTAAACTGTCGGAACCGACGAATACTCTCTATCTAAAGTAGAAGTAGATGATCGGGCCTGACTGGGCGCAGGCGAGGTAAATGGTGACTACTAAATTGGTGAATTCAATTGAACCCTCCTCCGTCTACTAACCGGTGGGAGTGATACAAACACTGGCTATCCCCTGATTCTTCTAACTCGGGTCCAGAGTGCGTGGAGGTAACAGACTCGTTTGAAGCAATGGTGAAAGACTACCTTGCAAAAAAGAAAATAAAGCAAAAAACGGAAACAAAAATTAGAAACCACGCAACACCTCGGCTCAGACAGAAACAACACACAGTTGCAATCATAAGCTGGACAACTGTACTCAAACGCTGATTTTTGCCCCAAATTTCTGCCTCAAAACTGATACCCAAACATGCGACTGATACATACATTCCTGTAGAGTTTCACTCTAAAAGCACGCATCAAGTAAGTGAGAGCCAAAAACTCCCCTATGGTGGGCAGGGTTACCCTGTCCTAATTTCGTCAGGATCTAGGGGTTCACTATGCAAACAAGCGGTTTCATACAATCCTGCATTCGGGTGAGCAACCTGTCCTAGTTTGGAACAGTCTTTATAGCTTCAAATATGCAACTAGGTCGATTGGTCAAAAAGGGTACCTAAGCAAGACTACCGAATATACCTCTTACACCTAACATCGAGAAGTGAAAGGAGGATCAAACGGTACAGCAGTAGTCCATATCCAAGGGTTGTGTTCCCATTGTGGCAGAGCCCGCAAACCGGTCAACCTTTTGGCAAGCTTTTCTAAGCAAGTATCTAGCAAACCACTCAGGAATAACAGATGGCAAACGCTGTGACTTAAGCGCACCGAAGCAAATGCAAATGCAAAGAAACACATAAATGTAGATAAAATAACATATCATGAGTTCTGTAGACATCCCATTTTTTACCGTCCTCAAAACTTGGACGTCATCGTTTGAACACTCGTTGATCATCCATGTTTGTGTTCGTCTTGAGTTCTCGGAGGTTTCGGACGCGCGCCTTGCCTCAAGACCTTTCGACTTGTTTGTTTTGTGCTTCGTTGTGTACCAAACACTTGTGTTTTGCTTCTGAGGGTAGGGAATGGCTTGTTGGCCATCCCCACACCTCACCAGCCTTGGCTTGAGGCCACCGGCCTTGTTTTCTTGCTACCGGCCAAAGCTTTTGGTCAGTCGGCAATGTTGTTGGTCGGCCGGCCATTTTTGTTGGTCAATCGGCCATATTTTCCAGCCAACCCTTTTCCATCTGCTTTTGGCAGATATTTTATGCCAGCTGTCACAGCTGGCATCCACAATACACGTGTATGGAGGGATTTGCTTCAATATGTTAGCTTCTCCAAGAAGCTTAGGAATTGAATTCCTACAAAAGGAGGGCCTCCACTCCCTTTCCTAAGATTGAACAACTCTGAGATATAACCTACATATCACTTTCTCTCTATATCTCCCTCTCTCTCTATATTTGTGTGTGTAATAGTGTTCAAAAGGGGTTTTTGTTCTTAGTTTTGCACTAAAACACCTAGTGTTACACTATACTTTGGTTGCTGAGGTTTTAAGGGGTTGATTTCAGAGTTTCGAGTTGGGTTTTGATCAAAAAGAGGTGCTGGAGTTGGTGTTCTTGAATTGTTCTTCAAGGGTGAGAACTTACATTTTTATTCCCCATTTTTTATTAAGGTTTTAGACCTATTTGCATATTGTTTTGAGCTTAGTGTATAACTGATAAAAGTTCTGTATATTCATGCTTAAGGTGTTTCATTAGGTCACTTTTGTGTTGGGGGTCGTCCACCCCCTCTTAGGCCTTGTTTGGTCTCTTTTTGTGCCTTCCTCGTTGGGCTTTTTAACCCTTTTGTTTTGGCCTTCTCACCACTGAAATCCAGAGGATTTTTAGTGGTACAGAAGTGGTTTTGAGGTCTTGTATAGGGGAGGGACACCCCGCTCCCCTTGTGACTTATTTGCTTGCATTTAGGGCTCATAAAGGTAGCATGTTTGCATGGCTTTATTTGGCTCCATTTCAGAGGGTATTTGGTGTTAGTCTATCATGTTAGACCTCTATTTTATGTTGGTTCGATGGCACATTGTATGCATCATGCACTTGCTTTGTAATCCCCTCTATTGTCATAACATGTATGATGCATTTAGACCATCATACTTGCATGTTTTAGCTTGACTTCATGAAGCTTTTGGCCATGTTGTGACATGTTTAAGCTCTGTTTTATGTTGATTCAGTTATGTTTGCCATGTTTTGTATAGCCACCATGTATCTTAGCTTGTTAGCTTCGAGTGTTTGAGTCATGAGCATGCTTTATTTGGGTTATTTCAGTGATTTGGAATCATGTATCATGCTATTTCAGTCCATGCTCCATGCTTGTATGCTTGCATTTACCATCCTTTCAAAGCTTTGAAGAGTTGTTCTTTTTTGCCTTAAAATAGGTCATTGTGCATGCCTCTTTGTTTAAGTCCTTGGGCTGCCATATCAATGGGTTTTGGGGCTCCTTTTGGCATATTATAGCTCTATTTTTCTTTGAATAATCCATGCCATGTGTGGTTAAGGTAGTTGTAGTGGAGTGCCCTCATTGTGGCTTTGAATGCCCCTCATTTTTGCACCCATTTCCTAGCATGTTTTGGCCTCATCCCATGCATGTTCTAGCATTATTTTGGCCTGCCATGGGACTGTTTTGGGTCGCCTTGGTCCTTTGGGACTTGGTTGATATGGCCATGGTTCAAGTCCTTTGGCTAGCTTTGAGCTTTAAGTCCATTAGCATGCCATGCTTGTCTTGCTTAGTTGATTTGGCATCATTCTTTACACATTTTCAGAGCTTGTCATGCTTGTGATTTGTCCATATTTGTCTCTTCTTAATGTGCTTGAGAGTTGACTCTTTTCTTGCCTAAGTGTTGGACCTTCACATGTGCACGTTTGGGTGTGTTTTGTCCATCATTTCTTGGCACTTTGGCCACTGTTTTGGACATGGTTGAGGCCTATCCATCCTTAGTGTAAGTCCATGGATCACGCATTTATGTATTTTTGTAAGCTTACCGCATTTCATGCTGTCGCATCCATGTGGTTGGTATCATTGTTGCACGCCTATGACTTTGTGTATTCCCATGTCCAGGTTGCGTTATAGTATTGCATACTTGTTGCATTGCCATGATGTTTGCATGTTAGGTTGCATCACATTGTATTGACATACTCATGTCACATTGCCTTACATTCCCGTGTTGCATCATATTGGTTACATGCTTTGCATTGTATGTGGCACACATACATTGCATTATGTTTGGTTTGGAGTGTCAAACCAAACATGAGGAATGAGGGATGTTCCTACTTGAAGTGACGAAACGTAACTCAATCCTCGGTCGCCGACACTCTTGATTCAACATGATAGAGTGCGTAGTATTCATTTGTTTTGTTGCATTCATTCATATTGATTTGCACACTTGACATCTTTGGCCATCATGCATCGAAAAGCGTGATTGGTGGCCCGAGGGTCGAGAGCCATACTCGCTTGAGTCCATAGCATGATAGGGAGGGTGGTCGTACATACATTTGGCTTGCAAATTCCATGCCATGCACTGTCTGTCCTCTATTGCAGCAAAACCAGTGTTCTGCAGGAAGAAATGGCCGGTTGGCAACTTTTAGTGCCGACCGACTACCAATATCTAGTCGGTGATCCCATTTTTGGTCGATGACCATATTTACATGGTCCGTGGTGTTTTATCTTGGCCGATGGCATCCCAAAGTGCTCAGGGAGTGGTTCAGAAGCAACCTTAGGATTTTCACAATTCTCAGAGGTGCAAAACAGTGCAAACAGAGGCGACAGAGGCATGGCAACGGGTTTTAGAGCAAGGCAAATCGAGCATGCATCATCCAATCATTTCGAGGCAGAGCTGCGGAAGCCTTTTGAGTTTCATACTTAGTTTATTTTGTAAACAATTTGTTAATTAATTAAGGGTTTGTAATAATTAATTAGCTAAAGTAGTTAATTATTTATTGGGTTTGTATTATTCTTTCGGACCCTCCGTCGAGAGGGCGAATTTGTAATAAGTGTGTGTGCGTATGTGATTGTCTTCCAACTGCACGTCTTTCTCCCTTTTATTTACTATCTTTTGATAGTTAGTTTAGGGCATGTTTCAATTAGCATACTTATGCTTGCATGTTTGCATCATTCATCTATATTGCATGCACCGGCTCGGCGCATCATACTAACTGCATCGTATTTCAATTCCAAGTTGAATACATGATTTTTGTAGCATTTCATACGCCATCTTAAAATAGCCGAGCCTATCTTAGTTGCATACTTGCACGTGTTGCATTAGTCATCTTAACATGAACTAAGATCACGCATGATTCCTAACTAGTTTCTTGTTTTGGCTTGAAGTACTAGGTAAGTGTTTATGCTTTAGCATCCTTGCATGTGTATGAATGACTGCCATGATAGCATGCTTACCATGAGGCTATGTGCTTAAAGCATCCGTGCATGTGTGTGTGTGACTGCCATGATAGCATGCTTACCATGAGGCTATGTGCTTATGTGATATAACTGCCTGAATGCCTGTGGGTGAAGGTTGGATTGCCTGAATTGGAATGATTCGTTGAAATCCGTGTTTTAGCCTACTTGCGAGTAGGAAACTCTAAACCATTTCCAAACAAACAGATATGCGATATTTTGCGCCAAATTAGGCGATCTAGTCTATACTTGTATGTTGTGTGGATCACATAGTAATTCCAGGCTAATAACCGGAATAAGAACGCATGTGTTTTCAAAAAACTCGATATCATGTTTAGCAGTGACCGATCTTTGATCAGGTGAGCGGGGGTGCTCATTGCATGACCTTCCCCAATCGTACCCAAGTTCCCGAGCCGAGGAAACTTTGGCGATGACGGACACGTGGCCTTAAGCACGAGTCAGGGTTTCCTAAATTCCCCCAAAATAAAATATTTAGGTGGCGACTCTGTATCTGGCAAAGCAGTCTATGTTTGGCACTTCTTTCTTAAAATCAGTTTTGCAAAACGATTTGCCGGATTTGGACTCTTTGGTGATTTATCAATCTCGTATTGCACTTTGCGAGATCAGATTAAGAACCGTGACATTGAGTCCGAACTGTAGTAAGCCCAATGAACAAAACGGGAATTTTCCCTGGACGTTCGGGGACGTCTACAGTTTCTGGCGACTCTGCTGGGGAGTTTGGAGAACTTGACTCGAACTCATGATATCTTGTTTTGTTTGCACTTATGTGTTTCTTTGCATTACATGTGCATTGGTGTGCCTAGGACATAGTGTTTGCCATCTGCTATTCCTGAACTGTTTGTCGAAGGTTCGCTTTGAGAAGCGTGCCATAAGGATGACCGGTTACGAGCTCTGCCACGATGGGAACACAAACCCTGGTTTTTACCAGGGCACCCTTTTTGACCATTCGACCTAGTGCATATTCGGAATCCATAGTGACCATTCCAAGCTAGGATAGGTTACTTACCTAATTATAGGTTGTTTGAAACCGCTGCGTGCGTAGTGAAACCCTAGCTCCTGACAAAATAGGATAGGGAAACCTTACCCTAGCATAGGGGTGTTTTGGCTCTCACTTGTTTGCTATGTGCTTTTAGAGTACGTCTCTACAGGAATGCACGTATCAGTTTATAAGTTTGAGTATCAGGCTTGCGGGCACTAGTATTGGTATTTTGGGAATCAGTTGTCTGCGGGTGTCAGATCCAGATTTGGGGCCAGTAATTTGGGAACAATGATCAGTGTTGGAGAATAGTGTATTCAGCTTATCAACTGAGTGTTTTTATACCCGACTGTGTGTTGTGTTTATTTAAACCGTTATGCTGTCTGCTTTCTGGTTGTTTATTTCCTTATTATTGCTTTATTTATCTTTTTTTTCTAGGTAGTTTAGCACAATTGCTTCCGACCAAGCAGATATTCCCCAAGCACTCTAGACTAGAGGTCGTCGAGTCCATCGATCTGAGGATCTGGTAGACGGACAACCAGTGTTTTATTCCTTACCCGCGGTTGTCAGGCGGAGGTCGAGAAGACGCAGTGTATCGGTACCGAGATTGCCAGATCAGTGGTCTTTGAATAGTCAGGTTGAGATTTTCGAGTCTACTATAGAGATAGACATACCGGTGGTTCAGATTGATCAGGACAGTATGGCAGGAATGAAAGCCATGCAGGAGGACGCTGTTCGTCAAGCAAAATTTGCCAAATAGCAGGCCGTTGTCATGGCCCAATAGGCAGAGCTAATTACCCGGCTACAACAGCAAACTGGAGCATTTGCTTCACACCAAACTCCCCCCCACCAAGAGTCCCAATACCCGTGGAGATGGCGAATGTCCAGAACGCCCAGGAGGATACAGACATCCCAACGAGGCTGGCTCCGCCTCCGATTCTACCTCAACTATCCAAGGCACCCACTCCTATCAATCAACCGGATTCTCCCTTCGAATTCGAGGTGGACCCCATGACATTAAAAGTAAGGAAGCTTGAAAAGCTGTTCAAGAAATCTCAGGGTGTCAAGACCATTCCAGATATCGAAGATGGGTACACCGACGCAACTGTGACGTTGCCGAACAGATTTAAGATGCCACATATCGACCGCTTTGACGGGTCCGGGGATCCCATGGTGCACTTACGACTGTTTCCAGATATATTAAGGCCGATGGGCCTCACCAGTCTACAGAAGCTTTCTTTATTCGGCCGAACCCTGTCGGGTATGGAGGCCATCTGGTACGCAAAACTGGAAGACGATGTTAAGAGGAATTGGGATGAGATGGCCGAGGCTTTTGTCGCTCAATACTCCTATAATACATTGATCGAGATCACAACCCGTGATCTCGAGACGACTAGGCAAGAGCCTAAGGAGAGTTTTTCTAACTTCGTAACCCGGTGGAGGGCCAAGGCCTCAATGATGACCACTAGGCTCACTGACAAAGATCAGATTCGGATGATTGTGCGCAATCTCTAACCTAAACTTATACAGAAAATGATTGTTCTCCTCTTCCCCACCTTTTAAGATTTACATGAGATCAGGGTACAAATTAAGGACGCTTTGAAACAGGGTCTGATTGACCAAGACAGAGAGCAACCCAGGAGAATCTTCAACCACAACACCAATACAGGCACAAGCAACGCCGTAACTGCTAGAGCTTCAGAAGTAAGCATGGTCACCACCACTCCCCCAAGAACCCTTGCGGCTACACCATTCTCCAGCGCGTCCGGTAGTAGCTCGCAAGCAGCCAGATACGCACCCAAGAGCCAAAGAGCCTTCATTCCACTATATATGCCCCTGTCCAAAGCTTTGGGGGTTTTAATCAGAAAAGAGCACTTGAAGCCCCTGGAGCCGCGGCCATTGCCAGAAAAAACTTCCCCCCTCCCATAACCCGGTGAAGTACTGTGCATTTCACCAACAACACGGTCATGATACCGACCAATGCTATAGATTGCGTCATGAGATTCAGGATCTCATCGACAACAGGGTGATCATGCCTCCAGAGAAACCGAACGTCACAACCAACCCTCTCCCACCACACAACAAAGCTCCACCTCCCAAACACATCAACTTTATCCAGACCGGGGTCATGTCATACGACCCCAGCATATATATTACCCCATCTCACCTATCGAAGCCAGAGGTGTTCCTTCCTAACAGCACTGACTTTTGCATGTTGGACATCTCCTGAACCCAACCCGAACCAATGGTGGTGGCTATCGAAGACAGAATAGGGATGATTTCGGAGGAATATGGTACAGTGGATTCGGGGGACTGAGGAATTGGGGAGCTTTGCTGAGAAGGTGTACAACCCGAGTGGATACATTGCGTCAGCGGGTCAAATTAGGCCGAATGCAGAATTACTGATAGGGGCAGAAATTTGTGTACTACAGGGGGATGGACTTGATCAAAGGATAGAGGACTTAGCAGTTCTGGAAGGGGACATGGCTGACCTCCAGATTTTCAACAAACAAGATCCGGGGGACATGATGGTCAACTGGTTCGATTTTGAGGAGTCAGCAGAGGTCACAAGGTGGCTTGATGACCAACCAAATATTGTTGAAGAATCTTAGCTGGAAAAGGGCCCGTCTAGGGCAAGGACATCAATTGTGGCCGGAAGGGCCGAGGATCAGAATACATCGCCGGAGAGCGTCGGTGCCAAGAATTTCAATCAGGATTTGGGCATTTTGAATACATGAAATTTTAAACAGTAGGCTGCATTGACACAGCTAGAACCGGAAGGAATCGAGGACTCTGAGAGAGCCAGAAAAGCCAAGGCCCCTGTAGGGACTGAACCTGCTGCGTACACAAAGATAGAGCGTGCTGCGAGCACCTGGATGGAAAGTACTGCAAGTACAGGGATAGTTACAACGGAGCTGGATATGTGTCTTTCGGCTGCCGATGGAATGTGATAGGAGGACGATGATCTATGTCTTGTCCACACATATGAGGATTGGGGGAGTAACTAGTCGAATGATACCTGGTATATTGGTGAAGTTGACCATATGACTAGGAGTGGGTGGTATTTCAAGCCCGCGCACCTAGATCAACCAGAGGCGTCTAGAAAGGACAAGGAGGTGGAGAAGCAGAAAGAGAAGCTACTTGAAGATGAAGCTGTGCTGAAACAATTGAAGAAGATACAAGCAGACATCTCCATCTGGGGGCTGCTAATGGCTTCGCGTGTTCACAGACAAGTTGTCTTATCGGCAATGGACAAGGCCAAACTCTCAATAAACACCACGCCTGAACAACTAGTGGGATTGGTTTTTCCAGGAGGGGCTTCCCTGATGTTGACCTTTTTCGATAAGGAATTGTCGCCTGAGGGTGCGAATCACAACAAACCGCTCTACATCTCTGTGGAATGTAGAAGCAAATGGATACCGGTGGTTCTTGACGACATAGGATCCGCTATTAACGTGTGCCCGTCAAGGACAGCATACGCAATTGGGTTGAAGCCCGTGGACTTTGTGGCAACAGCCCAGGTGATAAGGGCGTATGATAACACAAGCAGAGAAGTGATGGGGACTGTGATAATTCAGACCCATGTTGGTCCGGGACAGCACGAGATTGACTTTCATGTCTTGGACGTTCCCGCAACCTTTAACCTACTTTTGGGCGGTCGTGGCTACACCAGGTAAAGGCAGTCTCTTCCACCTTGCACCAGATGTTGAAATATCCCCACGGAAAAGGGGTGGCTATTGTTTTCGGGAATTCGTCAATCCATCCACTGCCGGAAGTGTCTACACCAGTTTTGGAAATCGAGCATGGCACGGAGGATGTGTTCCTATCGGGTTTTACCCTTGCCGAGGCTCGAGTTATACAGAACATCTTAGCTGCCGAGGAGGGGGTGTATATCAGCGTTCAATCAGTGTACCTCATGAACAAACTCCAGCACATCCCTAGGATGGGACTGGGAAGAAGTGGCCGGAAAGGAATCGCAGCCTCGGCCGAAGTGCCGCACAACCCACAGACCTTTGGTTTGGGTTATCTACCAACCAAGGAGGCATGGGTAAGGAAAGGCAAGGAGATGGCGGGGAGAGCCAGAGCGAAGCAGGCAGGGAAGCCTTTTAAGTTGATACGCTGACCCATCCAAGGTACCCTAAACGGACGCTTTGTCTGGGAGGGGGAGGTCTTTCCATTTTGTGGTTTCCCAGAGCCATGGCTGAATGCCGAAAAGAGGCGCCTGCCGTGATTCGAGATCTTCTTCGACCTGCAGTTATCAGGGGATGATGTTGTCGAGGAGCAGACAGACCCATCAGCTGAGGTTGAGTAGAATGAGAAAGTGGATTCTGAGAGCATCGAATTTGAAATGGGGGTAGCACTGGCTTGTCTACTTTCAGATCCTCCAATCGTACAGAAGTGCTTGGGGGATAACTTCTCGGTGTCCATGATCAGGAATGGAACGGCTGCGAGCCCACCTATAAACATTTTGGATGCATCCATCGCACCCATTCTTATCTGGCAGTACGAAGAGGGATTTTTATCAAGCAGCACCGGGTCAGGTAGTGAGCCGGAATTTGATTCCACCGAATCTTTAGAGTCAGAATCAGGTTCTAGCTCGTCTGAGTCTGAGTCCGAGTCCGGTAATTGTGGGGGTAATAACCCGGATACCACAGTCCTGTCCAGGTCGTCTTTTTCTTTCTCTTTTGAGTCTGCTGTAACAGAGGAATCAGACGAATTGGATGTGCTTAAAGAGAATGGAATAGCTGTGGCTTCTAAGTACTTTTCTGTGCCTTTGATTTATTATATTAATCAGGACTTTCAAAATTTTGATGAAAACGACGAGGAAGAAATTCCTCTGATTTTACAACGTCTAATTGATCAAGAGCAGGAGAGATTTGTTAAACCCTTGGTTGATGAAATCACTACAGTTAATGTTGGTACTGAGAAGGACCCGCGGCTGGTCCAGATCGGGTCCACGTTGTCTTCGGAGGAACGCGAACGCTTAGTCGCTTTATTAAAAGATTTCAATGATGTTTTTGTGTGGTCCTACGAAGACATGCCTGGAATCGATCCTGAGATTGTACAGCACTGGATCCCTCTTGACCCAGAGGCCCGACCCGCTAAACAGAAACTCAGAAGGATCCGCTCGGACTGGGCCCTCAAGATTAAAGAAGAGGTCACTAAGCAAATTGACGTAGGGTTCATGCTGGTATCTGAATACCCAACTTGGTTGGCCAACATTGTTCCAGTGCCGAAGAAGGATGGCAGGATCCGGGTATGCGTGGATTTCAGGGATTTGAACAGAGCCAGTTCGAAGGATGACTTTCCCTTGCCGCATATTGATGAGTTAGTGGACTTCACAACAGGGCATGCTTTGCTTTCATTCATGGATGGATTCTCGAGCTATAATCAGATAGTGATGGCACCTGAAGACCGAGAGAAGACTGCTTTCACCACCTCGTGGGGGACTTACTATTACAGGGTGATGCCATTTGGGTTGAAGAACGTTGGAGCGACATATCAACGGGCCGCGACCACAATATTGCACGACATGATCCACAAAGAGGTTGAGGTGTATGTGGACGACATGATTGTCAAGTCCAAAGGAAGAGAGGGCCACTACGCCGCCTTGCAAAAGTTCTTCTAAAGGATTAGAGAATTTCAGTTACGGCTGAATCCTCATAAGTGTACGTTCAGTGTCACAGGAGGGAAAATGTTGGGGTTTCTGATTACACAAAGAGGTATCGAAGTCGACCCTTCCAAAATCAAGGCCATCTTAGAAATGCCACCACCAAGGACTGAAAAGGAGGTGCGAGGCTTTCTGGGTAAACTGCAATCCATAAGACGGTTTATCTTAAAACTAACCTTGACTTGTGAACCACTTTTTGGTCTCTTGAAGAAAGGAAAGAAATTCCAATGGGACGGCCGATGCCAAGCTGCTTTTGAACAGATCAAGGAATACTTACAGAAACCACCCGCGTTGTCAGCGCCCGAGCCAGGGGAACCGTTGATTTTGTATTTTTCAGTAACTGAGACTACAATGGGTTGCATGCTCGCACAAGAGTCTGAGGACAAGGTAGAGAGGGCTATCTACTATCTGAACAAGAAGATGCTAGAGTATGAAATCCGCTACACACCGTTGGAAAATGCTTGCTTAGCCTTGGTATGGGCTACCAGGAAGCTGCGGCACTACCTGTTAGCTCACTCTGTAATGTTGGTTTCAAGATTAGATCCCATCAAATATCTCTTCGAGAAACCGGCACTTACGGGTAGGCCAGCTCGTTGGTTACTGTTGCTTTCCGAATTCAATCTGAAATATGTGACGCGCAAGTCAGTTAAGGGAAGAGCGGCAGTGGAGTTCTTAGCCGATCATCCAGTGGAAGGAGGTGAAGCAGTTAGGTACTTATCCCAGATGAGGCCATTTTTCATATCGAAGACGAAACTTGGACGATGTACTTTGACGGAGCGTCAAACCAATACGGCTATGGGGTAGGGGTGTTGCTAATAGCACTCGACAATTCCCGTATCCCTCTAGCCTTCAAACTCCGGTTCAAAGTCTCGAACAACGAAGCATAATATGAAGCATGCATTGCTGGTTTAGAAGCAGCCCTAGAACTAGGGGCAAAACGGTTCGACGTCATCGAGGACTTGAACCTTGTTGTATCTCAAGCAAAAGGAGATTGGAAAGTCAAAGAAGAAAAGATGATAATATATCACTAGACCTTGGACTTGTTGATTCCTCGGTTTGAGAAACTAAACTTTGCTCATCTGTTAAGAGAGAACAACAGGTTCGCAGATTCACTAGCAACTCTATCTTCCATGATAGACATCCCTTTCAGAGTCCGGATGCGTCCGATCATCATTGACTAGAAATTTGCGCCAGCCTACGAGTCGATTGCTGCTATAGATGAGGTTCAAGATAAGAACCCTTGGTACTACAATGTCTGGAACTTCTTGGAAAAAGAGGGGTATCCACCAGGGGCAAATGCCAAGGATAAAAGGGTAATCAGAAAAATGGCCATTCAGTTCATCATCTGCGGGGGGAAATTGTACAAGAGAGGTCATTTGGGAATGCATAAGTTATGTGTCGACGCCGAAGAATTGAAGCGCTTAATGGTGGCCATCCATGGAGGAGAGTGCGGAGCACATATGAACGGGGTAATGTTAGCTCGGAAGATCCGCAGACAGGGTTACTACTGGTCCACCATGGAGGAGGATTGTATCGGCTTTGTTCAGCGATGCCACAAATGTCAGATCCATGCAAACCGCATGAACATCCCGCCGTCAAAGCTATACAATATGACTTCGCCCTGGCCATTTTCAGTTTGGGGAATTGATGTGATCGGGGCTGTCACTTCGAAGGGGTCTTAAGGGCATGAGTTCATCCTGGTCCTGATAGACTATTTCACAAAGTGGGTTGAGGCCCAATCTTATGCAGTGTTGAAGGCTTCACATGTCGTAAAGTTTATCAGGAACAACATCATCTGTCGCTATGGGGTCCCAAACGAAATTATCTCAGATAATGGTTCCCACTTCAAGAAAGAAGTGATTGACTTATTGGAGAAATACAACATGGCTTTTCACAAGTCATCTACATATCGGCCGCAGACCAATGGAGCGGTCGAGGCAGCCAACAAGAACATCAAGCGTATTTTGCAGAAGATGGTGGAAACCTATCAGGACTGGCCAGATAAGCTGCCATTTGCTCTGTGGGGCTACCGGACTTCAATTAGAACTTTTACTCGAGTGACTCCCTATTTATTGGTTTATGGGATGGAGGCCGTTCTGCCTATTGAAATTGAGGTTCCGTCATTGAGAGTGCTGGCTGAGTGTCAGTTAGCCGAGGTAGATTGGCAGCAGAGCAGATTTGAGGAACTCATGCTATTTGATGAAAGAAGGCTAAAAGCACTGTACCATGTTCAAGGTTATCAACGACGAATTGCCAGGGCTTTCAACAAGAAGGTCAAGTCCCGGAATTTGAAAGAAGGAGATTTGGTGCTCAAAGACAACCGAGCCCCCATCCATGACCGTAGGGGCAAGTTCAGACCCAATTGGACTGGTCCCTACATCATTAAGTCTATTTGGTCGGGTGAAGCTGTCGTTCTGATGGACCTATGTGGCCTAGAGTTCTCACAGCCGATCAATATGGACAAGTTGAAGAAATATTACCCCTGAGAGGCTCGCTAGGCCAGAAACCCGAAAGGGCGACCTAGGCAAAAGTTAGAACATGAAAAATTTGAAATTACAAAAACTGAGCTCGCAAGGTTGAAAACCCGCAAAGGGTGGCCTTAGCAAAAGTTAGAGCGTAAAAGGTGAGGGTTAATACACAAGTGAACCTGACCCGAACTACGTAAGGCTTGATTCCCATCTTTGGGATACGTAGGCAACTTCATCCTGAAGTCCAACCTTAAACCTTTCCTTGATCAACTTTGTCCATTTGATCATCTTGGTCATCTTTGCCTATTCAGCATTCAAAAGCTTGGTTGTGATCTCCGATGCAGTGCTACTCAGACTAGGGACAACTTTCCAGTTGCTGGGATCCAGGGTCGTACATCTCAATGACAGATCTCAGGCGTGTCCAGTTCTGATCCATATCGAAAATGGTTTTGAAAAGTTTTAATAAAAGTTGATTTTGCTCAAATTAATCTTTTACAACTTAGACCATTTTTGGACCAAACGAAAAATTTTCAGTACCCACAACCTTCAATTTTATTGATTTCAATACAGAGTTCTCCTGCTCTTGCATACAAATTGAAGTTGCTTTACATTACATTCATAAAGAAAACTTGAAAGTTCTGATTAAAGCGAATAAATTCGGGGCGTAGTCAGGTGTTCCTGCGTCCCCTCCCAGAGCTGGTCGAAGCTTCTGATGCCAAACTGGGCCCAATCTGTGCCTCTTCAATAAGCCAATGTATGCACTCATCAGACAAAATGCAATTGAAAGTGGGAGCGGGGGCCAGGAGCTCTCTAGTCCTCCATGCTGTGGCATATCGAGCAAGCTGCACGCCTCGAACCGGAAATGCAGCGGGGTACTCTATCCCCTCCGTCGGGCAAGTCTGATCATGGCCGAAATGGCGCTGGAACCGGAAAGGAAAGTAGAACACGCAGTGCGTCAGACCAATCAACTGAATCCCAGTCTGCCGGGACATGCTGTAGCACACTGCCGGTAGATTGAGCCAAGGGCACCGCCAAGCAATGCGGTCTGCAGACAAATTGCACATCTAGTCGAACCACCATCCCTCATCAAGGGCATCGACTAGACATCGTCAGAAGAAGTAGCCGCGAGCTGAGTATGCTAGGCAAGAGTACACAACCTGTAATTTGTCCATCAACCACACCTGGGGAGGGATGAAAAATGAGAGATTAAAGAATAGAGAGGTGTATGTTGAGAAAAAAAGTGGGAAAGGGTTTCGAGAGAAAAACCGAGCCTGAGGGTCGAGTGATGTGAGCAAAATATATGTAAGATAGGGCAGGAACATTATCTGCAGCAGTAGTGGACTCCCCTCAAATCTGGTCATCTCCCAGTGATGGATAGCATCCAAGCCCATCAATGTCTTGGCCAATGACATGGCAATGTAGCTTTTGCCTTCCCTTAAGCCTTGGGCAACCTCGATCAAACGGACACTAGATCCTCTGGAGCCTGAGGCGAGCAAGAAATCAGATAACATGCACAAACAAAGGGCATGTCGCCGAAAGCCTTGCCAATTATGGTCACCGCGGTCACCGACATCGGAAAATCGACAAATCAAACTCAGAATATCCAGCATTCCGTAACAAATCAAAGATCGAGCATCGTGTATAGTGAGCCCACACAGTCATCCTAAGGCTTAGGCGTGGCCAAAGTGAAGTTGGGGCAAGATTTCTTCGTTGCACTCGGATTCCATCAAAGCTTGGAATTCTTCGAACGTAGGAGACACCTCTTGCCTGCCAAAGCTAAAGACATGTGTTACCAGATTCCAAAACCTTGCCGCGGCATGGAGAAACGGAAAGTGCAGTGGAGTGCGATTCAGCATGAATAGTGCATTTACGCCAAAGCCCCGGAAATTCAGCTTTTCCGAGCCATCCAAGTTGGCCAACCAAGTTGTGAGATTTTGGTAAGAATCAGTGTTAAAATGAGGAAAACTACGAAGCTGAGGCTTTTGTAGAGGATAAGGTGTTGAGTGGAAGACAGGTGTCAACATTCTGGAGGTCCTTACCATTTTTGGCCGGTCGACCAAAAGTAGTGCCGACCGACCATCTATTTTGGCCGATCGGCTAAAATGTTGGCCGATTCCCATTAGTTTCGGCCGGTGATGTCTCCCTTTGGCCAATGGCCTCTAATTTTGCTCTAAGCTGAATAAATGTTAAGCATACTGAAAAACTGGTGATTGACACCACTTCCAATGCCTTCTGTTGATGTTTTTGCGAACTAACACCTTTTACTTCGTCTTGTTTATCGAGTTGTTGTACATCTTCTTATCGAGTTGTATTTTACATCCTTTAAGTCTCTGCTTTGTTTATCGAGTTGTATTTACAGTTGGTTGGCTTATCGAGCTCTTTGTTTTGATTATCGAGTTGTTTTTGTCCTTACTCGGTTCACTACGTGATTATTACGTGGCAAGTGCTTACTTTTCAAACAAAGATTCAAATCTCATTTACATTGTTATGCAATGCGATCATAAAATGTAACACCTTTTGAACAAAATAGTTGTTTCATTTTCATCATGTCTTTTGCAAAAAGTACATAGTTTTAAGAAAGTAAAAACCTGCCTGAGGCAGTGCAATGTGTTTAAACTACCAATAAAAAAGGAAAAGTAAAGCGAAAAGGGGAGAAGGGCAGCAAAATGTCTGGATTAATACCGGTGGCCTCCCCTTGCGATCGATGCACCTCCCACGCCCTTGTTCGGGTCAGTCATGTGGTTTGGCGCCTTCATTACTCAAGACAGTGCAAGAAAGCACAGTTTTTGAACCTTAATAGACCTTCGTGTTGACCTCGAGCCGTGTCTTCTATGAGCGATGCTCGGCGCCTGCGGGGAGTATCCTTTCTCATATCCTTTTTGTATCTTGCGAATTCCATAAATCACTTTAATGATGTTGTATTACGTTGCTTCATTTTGACTTTAATAAAGCACGCTCATTACGCGTCCTGTGTTGAATGATGCCTCATCTTGTTTTGAAGTTGCATCTCAACATCATGAATAACATGCCTTTACCATGCTTCAGTTGAATATGTGCCTTTCTCTATTGTTACATTGTTACACACATTGCATACGTTTTCGCGTATGCTTTACTTACATGTGTTCATTCCTGCTATACACATTGCATACGTTTCCTCGTATGCTTTACTTACATGTGTATATTTGTTTTGCTTTACACATTGCATACGTTTTCGTGTATGCTTTACTTATATGTGTTCATGCATTTTTCAGGAGGTTACACATTGCTTGCGTTAGCGCGCTTGCTTTACTTACATGTGTTCATTCCTGCTATACACATTGCATACGTTTCCGCTTGTGCGTTACTCACATGTGTATATTTGTTTTGCTTTACACATTGCATACGTTTTCGCGTATGCTTTACTTACATGTGTTCATGCATTTTTTAGGAGGTTACACATTGCTTGCGTTAGCACGCTTGCTTTACTTACATGTGTTCATTCTTGCTATACACATTGCATACATTTCCGCGTGTTCTTTACTTACATGTGTATATTTTTTTTGCTTCACACATTGCATACGTTTTCGCATATGCTTTACTTACATGTGCTCAGGCATTTTTCAGGAGGTTACACATTGTACATGTTGTCGCATGTGCTTTACTTACATGTGTTCATTTCCGCTATACACATTGCGTAGGTTTCCGCGCGTGCTTTACTTACATGTGTATATTTATTCTTTGCTTTACACATTGCATGCGTTTCCGCGCATGCTTTACTTACATGTGTACATTTTATTCCTTGCTTTACACATTGTATATGTTGTCACGTATGCTTTACTTACATGTGTTCATGCTTATCCTCACCTTCACACATTGTATACTTTGTCGCGTATGCTTTACTTCCATGTGTTTGTGCCTTCATAGCATTGTTATGCTTGTCCCAAATCGCATTATTATGCGTCCTACTCGGCTTGCGTTGTCACGCATGCCCTCCTCGTATTATCATACTCCCTTCCGTATTGTCATGCGTCGCACTTAGGTTGCATTGTTTTGCATCCATTCCGCATTGTTATGCGCCATCCTTAAGTTGCATTGTCTTGCATCCTCCCACCTGCGTTGTCTCGCACGTTACCCGCATTGTTATGCACACTTCACTTGCGTTGTTACGCACTTCTCACTTGCATTGCTATGCATGTTTCTAACAATACTGTACCTGTTAAGTTTTCTTTCTTTTTCAGGCACGATATTGTATGTACGGTTCATTTGAAGCTGGCACGACCAGACGAACCACACATGCACGATATTGTATGTACGGTCCATTTGAAGCTGGCACGACCAGACGAACCGCACAGGTATTGTATTCTCCGCGTGAGACGTAGCGAGAATTGAATAATTCTCTTACCTCCTTTCTGTATGTAATGTAGTTAGATTTGTATCTGCCTGCTTAAACTGTTGCATTTATTATATGTATTTGCTTTGTTACAGCTCTCTTTACATGAATCATAAGTTATGTTCGGCATCATGCATGTTCTTTGCATCTTGCCCCTGCCTACGGGCACATATCTTGCTAGCTTGTATGCTTTGTCTAAGTCTTCGGCCTTGTCAAAAATGGGTCATCTCTGGGCTTTGACATTCACTCCCGTCGTTGTTATGACTTTCGATTTCTGTCAAAGAGGGGCAACTATAGACACCCCATTTTTGACAGTCCTCAAGACTTCGACGTCATCGTTTGAACACTCGATGATCATCCATGTTTGTGTTCGTCTTGTGTTCTCGGAGGTTTCGGTCACGCGCCTTGCCTTAAGACCTCTCGACTTGTTTGTTTTGTGCTTGGTTGTGTACCAAACACTTGTGTTTTGCCTCTGAGGGTAGGGAATGGCTTGTTAGCCATCCCTACACCTCACCGGCCTTGGCTTGAGGTCACCGGCCTTGTTTTCTTGCTACCGGTCAAAGCTTTTGGTCGGTCGGCAATGTTGTTGGTCGGCCAGCCATTTTTGTTGGTCAATCGGCCATGTTTTCTAGCCGACTCCTTTCCATCTGCTTTTTGCAGATATTTTATGCCAGCTGTCACAACTGGCATCCATAATACACCCCCTCCATACACGTGTATGGAGGGATTTCCTCCCTTATGTTAGCTTCTCCAAGAAGCTTAAGAATTGAATTCCTATAAAAGCAGGGCCTCCCCTTCCTTTCCAGAGGTTGAACAACTCTGAGATATGACCTATATATCACTCTCTCTATATTTGTGTGTAAAATAGTGTTCAAAAGGGGTTTTTGTTCTTAGTTTTGCACTAAAACACCTAGTGCTACACTATACTTTGGTTGCTGAGGTTTTAAGGGGTTGATTTCAGAGTTTTGAGTTTGGTTTTGATCAAAAAGAGGTGCTGGAGTTGGTGTTCTTGAATTGTTCTTCAAGGGTGAGAACTTACCTTTTTATTCCCCATTTTTTATTAAGGTTTTAGACCTATTTGCATATTGTTTCGAGCTTAGCGTATAAATGATAAAAGTTCTATATTTTCATGCTTAAGATGATTCATTGAGGTCACTTTTGTGTTGGGGGTTGTCCACCCCCTCTTAGGCCTTGTTTGGTCTCTTTTTGTGCCTTCCTCTTTGGGCTTTGTAACCCTTTTGTTTTGGCCTTCTCACCACTGAAATCCAAAGGATTTTCAGTGGTAGAGAAGTGGTTTTGAGGTCTTGTATAGGGGAGGGACACCCCTCTCCCCTTGTGACTAATTTTCTTGCATTTAGGGCTCATAAAGGTAGCATGTTTGCATGGCTTTATTTGGCTCCATTTCAGAGGGTATTTGGTGTTAGTCTATCATGTTAGACCTCTGTTTCATGTTGGTTTGATGGCTCATTGTATGCATCATGCACTTGCTTTGTAATCCCCTCTATTGTCATAACATGTATCATGCATTTAAACCATCATACTTGCATGTTTTAGCTTGACTTCATGAAGCTTTTGGCCATGTTGTGACATGTTTAAGTTCTGTTTGGTGTTGATCTAGTTATGTTTGCCATGTTTTGTATAGCCACCATGTATCTTAGCTTGTTAGCTTCGAGTGTATGAGTCATGAGCATGCTTTATTTGGGTTATTTCAGTGATTTGGAATCATGTATCATGCTATTTCAGTCCATGCTCCATGCTTGTATGCCTGCATGTACCATCCTTTCAAAGCGGTGAAGAGTTGTTCTTTTGTGCCTTAAAATAGGTCATTGTGCATGCCTCTTTGTTTAAGTCCTTGGGCTGCCATATCAGTGGGTTTTGGGGCTCCTTTTGGCATGTTATAGCTCTGTGTTTCTTTGAATAATCCATGCCATGTGTGGTTAAGGTAGTTGTAGTGGAGTGCCCTCTCTGTGGCTTTGAATGCCCCTCATTTTTGCACCCATTTCCTAGCATATTTTGGCCTCATCCCATGCATGTTCTAGCATTATTTTGGCCTGCCATAGGACTATTTTGGGTCGCCTTGGTCCTTTGGGACTTGGTTGATATGGCCATGGTTCAAGTTCTTTGGCTAGCTTTGAGCATTAAGTCCATTAGCATGCCATGCTTGTCTTGTTTAGTTGATTTGGCATCATCCTTTACACATTTTCAGAGCTTGTCATGCTTGTGATTTGTCCATATTTGTCTCTTCTTAATGTGCTTGAGAGTTGACTCTTTTCATGCCTAAGTGTTGGACCTTCACATGTGCACGTTTGGGTGTGTTTTGTCCATCATTTCTTGGCACTTTGGCCACTGTTTTGGACATGGCTGAGGCCTATCCATCCTTAGTGTAAGTCCATGGATCACGCATTTATGTATTGTTGTAAGCTTACCGCATTTCATGCTGTCGCATCCTTGTGGTTGGTATCATTGTAGCACGCCTATGACTTTGTGTATTCCCATGTCTAGGTTGCATTATAGTATTGCATACTTGTTGTATTGCCATGATGTTTGCATGTTAGGTTGCATCACATTGTATTTGACATACTCATGTCACATTGCCTTACATTCCCATGTTGCATCGCATTGCTTACATGCTTTGCATTGTAAATGGCCTACGTACATTGCATTATGTTTGGTTTGGAGTGTCAAACCAAACATGAGGAATGAGGGATGTTTGTACTTGAAGTGACGAAACGTAACTCAATCCTCGGTCGCCGACACTCTTGATTCAACATGATAGAGTATGTAGCATTCATTTGTTTTGTTGCATTCATTCATATTGATTTGCACACTTGACATCTTCGGCCATCATGCATCGAAATGTGTGATTGGTGGCCCGAGGGTCGAGAGCCATACTCCCTTGAGTCCATATCATGATAGGGAGGGTGGTCGTGCATACATTTGGCTTGCAAATTCCATGCCATGCACTGTCTGTCCTCTGTTGCAGCAAAACCAGTGTTCTGCAGGATGAAATGGCAGGTCAGCAACTTTTAGTGCCGGCCGACTACCAATATCAAGTCGGTGATCCCATTTTTGGTCAATGACCATATTTATATGGTCGATGGTGTTTTATCTTGGCCGGTGGCATCCCAAACTGCTCAGGGAGTGGTTCAGAAGCAACCTTAGGATTTTCACAATTCTCAGAGGTGCATAACAGTGCAAACAGAGGCGACAGAGGCATGGCAACGGGTTTCAGAGCAAGGCAAATTGAGCATGCATCATCCAATCATTTCGAGGCAGAGCTGCGGCAGCCTTTTGAGTTTCATACTTAGTTTATTTTATAATTAATTTGTTAATTCATTAAGGGTCTGTAATAATTAATTAGCTAGAGTAGTTAATTATTTATTGGGTTTGTATTATTCTTTCGGACCCTCCATCGAGAGGGCAAATTTGTAATAAGTGTGTGTGCGTATGTGATTGCCTTCCAACCCCACATCTTTCTCCCTTTTATTTACTAGCTTTTGATGGTTAGTTTAGGGCATGTTTCAATTAGCATACTTATGCTCGCATGTTTGCATCATTTATCTATATTGCATGCACCGGGCTCGACGTACCATACTAACTGCATCGTATTTCAATTCCAAGTTGAATACATTATTTCTGTAGCATTTCATATGCCATCTTAGAATAGCCGAGCCTAGCTTAGCTGCATACTTGCACGTGTTGTATTAGCCATCTTAACATGAACTAGGATCACGCATGATTCCTAACTAGTTTCTTGTTTTGGCTCAGAGTACTAGGTAAGTGTTTATGCTTTAGCATCCTTGCATGTGTGTGAGTGACTGCCATGATAGCATGCTTACCATGAGGCTATGTGCTTATGTGATATAACTGCCTGAATGCCTGTGAGTGAAGGTTGGATTGCCTGAATTGGAATGATTCGTTGAAATCCGTGTTTTAGCCTACTTGCGAGTAGGAAACTCTAAACCATTTCCAAACAAACGGATATGCAATGTTTTGTTCCAAATTAGGCGATGTAGTCTATACTTGTATGTTGTGTGCATCATATAGTAATTCTAGGCTAATAATCGAAATAAGAATGCATGTGTTTTCAAAAAAACTCGTTATCATGTTTAGTAGTGACCGATCTCTGATCGGGCAAGCGGGGGTGGTCATAGCATGACCTTCCCCAATCGTACCCAAGTTCCCGAGCCGAGGCAACTTTGGTGATGATGAACACGTGGCCTTTAGGCACGAGTCAGGGTTTCCTAACTTCTCCCAAAATAAAATATTTAGGTGGCGACTCTGTATCTGGCAAAGCAGCCCATGATTGTCACTTCTTTCTAAAAATCAGTTTTTCTAATCGATTTGCCAGATTTGGACTCTTTGGTGATTTATCAATCTCGTATTGCACTTTGTGAGATCAAATTAAGAACTGTGACATTGAGTCCAAACTGTAGTAAGCCTAATGAACAAAACAGGATTTTTCCTGGGACGTTCGGGGACGTCTACGGTTTCTGGCGACTCTGCTAGGGAGTTTGGAGAACTTGACTCGAACTCATGATATCTTGTTTTGTTTGCACTTATGTGTTTTTTTGCATTGCATGTGCATTGTTGCGCTTAAGACACAGTGTTTGCCATCTGCTATTCCTGAACGATTTGCCGGAGGCTCGCTTTGAGAAGTGTGTCATAAGGCTGATCGGTTACGGGCTCTGCCACGATGGGAATACAAACCCTGATTTTTACTGGGGCACCCTTTTTGACCATTCGACCTAGTGCATATTCGGAATCCATAGTGACCATTCCAAGCTAGGACAGGTTGCTTACCCAATTATAGGCTGTTTGAAACCGCTGCGTGCGTAGTGAAACCCTAGCTCCTGACAAAATAAGACAGGGAAACCTTACCCCAACATAGGGGTGTTTTGGCTCTCACATGTTTGCTATGTGCTTTCAGAGTGCGTCTCTACAGGAATGCACGTATCAGTTTACAAGTTTGAGTATCAGGCTTGCGGGCACCAGTATCGGTATTTTGGGAATCAGTTGTCTGCGGGTGTCAGATCCAGATTTGGGGGCAGTAATTTGGGAACAATGATCTGTGTTGGAGAACAGTGTATTCAACTTATCAACTGAGCGTTTTTATACCTGACTGTGTGTTGTGTTTATTTAAACCGTTATGCTATCTGCTTTCTGGTTGTTTATTTCCTTATTATAGCTTTATTTATCTTTTTTTTCTATGTAGTTTAGCACAATTGCTTCCGACCAAGCAGATATTCCCCAAGCACTCTGGACTAGAGGTCGTCGACTACATCGATCTGAGGATCTGGTAGACGGACAACCAGTGTTTTACTCCTTACCCCCGGTTGTCAGGCGGAGGTCGAGAAGACGTAGTGTATCGGTACCGAGATTGCCAGATCAGTGGTCTTTGAACAGTTAGGTTGAGATTTTCGAGTCTACTACAGAGATAGACATACCAATGGTTCGAATTGATCAGGACAGTATGGCAGGAATAGAAGAAATGGTGTGTCAGCTCCAGGAGAGTATGAAAGCCATGCAGGAGGACACTGTTCGTCAAGCAAAATTTGCCAAACAGCAGGCCGATGTCATGGCCCAACAGGCAGAGCTAATTACCCGGCTACAACAGAAAACCGGAGCATCTGCTTCACACCAAACTCCCCCCCACCACGAGTCCCAATACCCAGGGAGACGGCAAATGTCCAGAATGCCTAGGAGGATACAGACATCCCAACGGGGCCGGCTCTGCCCCCAATTCTACCTCAACTATCCAAGGCACCCACTCCTATCAACCAATCGAATTCTCCCTTTGAATTCGAGGTGGACCCCACGACATTAAAAGTAGGGAAGCTTGAAAAGCTGTTCAAGAAATTTCAAGGTGTCAAGACCATTCCAGATATCGAAGATGGGTACATCGACGCAGCCGTCACGCTATCGGACAGTTTTAAGATGCCACATATCGACCGCTTTGACGGGTCCGGGGATCCCATGGTGCACTTACGACTGTTTTCAGATATATTAAGGCCGATGGGCCTCACTAGACTACAAAAGCTTTCTTTATTCGGCCAGACCCTGTCGGGTGTGGCGGCCATCTGGTACGCAAAACTAGAAGACGATGTTAAGAGGAATTGGGATGAGATGGCCGAGGCTTTTGTCACTCAGTACTCTTATAATACACAGATTGAGATCACAACCCGTGATCTCGAGACGACTAAGCAAGAGCCTAAGGAGAGTTTTTCTAACATCATAACCCGGTGGAGGGCCAAGGCCTCAATGATGACCACTAGGCTCACTGACAAAGATCAGATTCGGATGATTGTGCGCAATCTCCAACCCAAACTTATGCAGAAAATGATTGTTCTCCCCTTCCCCACCTTTTCAGATTTACATGAGATGGGGGTACAAATTGAGGACGCTATGAAACAGGGTCTGATTAACCAAGGCAGAGAGCAACCCATGAGAACCTTCAACCGCAACACCAATACAGGCACAAGCAACGCCGCAACTGCTAGAGCTTCAGAAACAAACATGGTCACCACCACTCCCCCAAGAACCCTTGCGGCTACACCATTCTCCGGCGCGTCCGGTAGTAGCTCACAAGCAGCCAGATACGCACCCAAGAGCCAAGAGCCTTCACTGCACTATATATGCCCCTGTCCAAAGCTTTGGGGGCTTTAATCAGAAAAGGGCACTTGAAGCCCCCGGAGCCGCGGCCATTGCCAGAAAAAACGTCCCCCCTCCCATAACCCGGTGAAGTACTGTGCATTTCACCAACAGCACGGTCATGATACCGACCAATGCTATAGATTGCGTCATGAGATTCAGGATCTCATCGACAACAGGATGATCGTGCCTCCAGAGAAACTGAACGTCATAACCAACCCTCTCCCACCACATAACCAAGCTCCACCTCTCAAACACATCAACTTTATCCAGACCGGGGTCATTTCATACGACCCCAGCATATATATCACCGCATCTCACCTACCGAAGCCGGAGGTGTTCCTTTCTAACAGCACTGACTTGTGCATGTTGGACATCTCCCGAACCCAACCCGAACCAATGGTGGTGGCTGTCGAAGACAGAATAGGGATGATTTCGGAGGAAGGTGGTACAGTGCATTCGGAGGACTGAGGAATTGGGGAGTTTGCTGAGAAGGTGTACAACCCAAGTGGATACATTGCATTAGCGGGTCAGATTAGGCTGAATGCGGAATTGCTGGTAGGGGCAGAAATTTGTGTACTACAAGGGGATGGACTTGATCAGAGGATAGAGGACTTAGTAGTTCTGGAAGGGGACATGGCTGACCTCCAGATTTTCAACAAACAAGATTCGGGGGACATGACGGTCAACTGGTTCGATTTTGAGGAGTCAGCAGAGGTCACAAGGTGGCTTGATGACCAACCAGATATTGTTGAAGAATCTCAGCTGGAAAAGGACCCGTCTGGGGCAAGGACATCAATTGTGGCCAGAAGGGCCGAGGATCAGAATACATCGCCGGAGAGCGTCGGTGCCAAGAATTTCGCTTAGGATTTGAGCATTTCGAATACAGGAAATTTTGAATAGCAGGCTGCATTGACGTAGTTAGAACCGGAAGGAATCGAGGACTCTGAGAGAGCCAGAAAAGCCAAGGCCCATGTGGGGACTGAACCTGCTGCGTACACAAAGATAGAGCATGCTAC
This sequence comes from Camellia sinensis, assembly GCF_055761805.1. Classification (NCBI taxonomy): domain Eukaryota; kingdom Viridiplantae; phylum Streptophyta; class Magnoliopsida; order Ericales; family Theaceae; genus Camellia; species Camellia sinensis. Next base: position 127,133,142 of record NC_138974.1, read on the forward strand.
GAGCACCTGGATGAAAAGTACTACAAGTACAGGGATAGTTACAACGGATCCAGACAGGTGTCTTTCGGCTGCCGATGGAATGTGATGTGAGGACGATGATCTATGTCTTGCCCACACAGATGAGGATTAGGGGAGTAACCAGCCGGATGATACCTGGTATATTGGTGAAGTTGACCATATGACTAGGAGTGGGCGGTATTTCAAGCCCCCTGTAGACGCGCCCGCGAGGGACCCCGCTGCTACAGTTCGGACTCGATTTGTGTCACGGTTCTTAATCTGAACCAAAGAGTCCAAATTCGGCAAATCGTTTTGAGAAACAGATTTTTGAAAAGAAGTGCCAAACATGGACTGCTTTGCCAGATACAGAGTCGCCGCCTAAATATTTTTTTAATGGGGGAATTTAGGAAACCCTGACTCGGTGCCAAAGGCCAGGTGTCCGTCATCACGAAAGTTGCCTCGGCTCGGGAGCTAGGGTACGATTAGGGAAGGTCAGCTATGAGCACCCCCTCTCGCCCGATCCGAAGATCGGCCTCTACTAACCATGATATCCATTTTTGAAAACGTTATGTGTTCTTGTCCCGATTATTAGCGTAGAATTACTATGTTATGCGCACGGCACAAAAGTATAGACTAGATTGTCTAATTTGGGAATGAGCATTACATATCCGTTTGTTTTTGGAAGAATGTTTTGGAATTTACTACTCGCAAGTAGGCTAAAACACGGATTTTAATGAGCTATTCCAACTCAGACAATCCAACCTTCACCCACAGGCATTCAAGCAGTTATATCACATAAGCAGCTAGCCTCATGGTAATCGTGCTATCATGGCAACACTCACACGCATGCAAGGATGCTAAAGCATAAATACTTACATCGTACTCCGTGCCAAAACAAAGAACTCGTTAGCAATCGATGCATGATCCAAGTCCATGTTTAAGTGTCTAATGCAACGCATACGGAATGTCACTAGAGTAGGCTCGGCTAGTCTATGAATGACATGTGAAAATGCACAAGTAGCATGTATTCAAGTTAGATTTGAAATGCTAATGCAGTTAGCATGATGCGCCGAGGCCGGTGCATGCAATACTGATGAATGATGCACGCATGCATAGCATAAGGTATGCTAAATTAAACATGACCTATTACTAACCATCAAAGCAGGTAAGTATAAGGGAGAAAGAAGTGGGGGTTGGAAGACATGCACACACTCACCCACACTTATTACAAATTCTCCCTCGCTCGGAGGGACCGAAAGAATAATACAACTCAAATAATGAATTAGCTAACCTAGCTAATTAATTATTACAGACCAACTAAATTAATTAAACGAATTAATTAATTTAAGAAAGCAAGAAAAAGGGCCTCGGGAAGAGAGCTCAATGCACGCATGCTCGGGTCTTGCTCGGAAGTCCACTGCCATGCGCAAGCTGCCTCTGTTTTCCCTGCTCTACTTCTCTGAAGACTGCCAAATTCTCAGAATTGCTTCCCTGGACATTGGGAGACACCACCAGCTGGAGGGAATCATCATCGACTATGATTTGGTGTCGATCGGCCAAAAATGAATCCATCGGCCACATATGGATTGCCGGTCGGCACTCTGTGAAGTCGATCGGCAAAAAGTTCCTGCAGAATCTGTTTGACAACAGCAGAGGACAGGGCTTTGCATGGCAATGCAATCCAAGCAATGTATGCACCGACTATATCCCTTATCATGTTTATGACTCAAAGGGACATGGTCCTTGGTTCTCGGACCATCAATCGCGCATTTCAATGCATGATGGCCCAAGAGACCAATATATGCATGTTGATTTCAAATGCAATGCAAACCAACAAACAAGTGAGGAGCTCAACCTCAATCATGGATAATCAAGAGGCAAAGCATGCATGCAATGCAACCTAAGCATGTTAACTAGGCATGCAACATGGTAATGCAAGCAAGCATACAAGGCATGTGACAACTATGCTAGTTACTCAAGCATGCAAGTATGCAAAGCATGCAACATGTTAGGTAATTCCAACTAAGAGAAATGCATGCCAAATGCAAAGTCACTTAGACATGCCACAACACGTGATAGGCCAAGCATGCAATCAACACACAAGGTAAGGATGTCACAACATGCAAGAATGGACTTAGACTAATTTAGGCAGCCCTCAAACTAACCTAAAACAGTGGCCAAAGTGCCCAAAAATGAAGGATTAATGGCATGTAAACATGCATGTATACAAGGACCAACACTTAGGCATAAAGAGACAATTCTCAAGCACACTTAGGAGGATGCAAACATGGACATATGGCATGCACACGAGCTTTGAAAATCAGGTTAATGATGGTGCTAAACCAAGCAAACGAGACAAACAAAGCATGCAATTGGTCCAAATATTTGAGGCAAGGCAAGGAGACTTAAACCATGGCCAAGCCAACCAAGCCCCACAAGGCCAAGAAGACTTAAAACATGTTCAAGGCAGACCTAAACAATGCTAAGGAAACACCTAGATGGCATCCAAGTATCCTAAAAATGGAAGCATACTCCAAGGGTTAAACAAGGGGCATAAGGCAACAACCTTTAAACGAATTGAAGGGGGATCAAATGCAAGCACATGGGCACATCATGAGGTCTGAAATAACATGTCAAGTGGTTTCAAACCACTGAAACAAAGCAAGGATGGCATGCTAGAAGGGCCAAAGCTTAAGGCATACAAGAGAGTTTGCATGGTAGCTATACAAAGCAAAGCATGGATGACTCAAATGACCAAAAACAGTCCCTTAGCATACTAAAACAAGCATAAAAGCTTCACAAAGCTAGGCCAAAACACATGAGCATGGTGGTCTAAATGCTAGGCACATGTTGAGGCAAATCATGGCATTACAAGGCATGCATGCTAAGCAAGCATGGTGTACCAAAACCAACTAAAAACAGAGGCATATTATGACATAATAAGCACAAAAATCAGCTAAGGCATGGTTAACATGAACCTAAACATGGTGCTCCCTCAAGAGGCCAAAAAAGGGTCCTTTTTAAGGACAACAAGGAGAGGGGGTGGCCCTCTCCTTCCTAGGACCTCAAGGCACCATCCCCACCTCTGAAATCCCTCAAGATTTCAGTGGTGAGGAGGCCCAAACTCAATGGTCCTGGAGCTCACACAAAATGGCACAAAAAGGAGCCTTACAAGCCTCAAAAGGGGTTAAACAACCTCAAATCACAAAACACTCTAAACAAACTATTTAGAGGGCCTAAAAATAGAACTTTTTTATGTTATATACTAAACACAAAAACAGTTGTAAGGTAGGCAAAAATACAATGCAAGAAAGGGGTAAAAAGGAGCAAGCTTCTTACCCTTGAAGATCCTCTTCAACAATGGAGCTCCAGCAGCATCTTTAGGTTGAAACCAGCTTCAAAACCTCCAAAACAACCCTCAAGAGGCCTCAGCTCCAAGGGATGGTATGATGGTGGGTGCTTGTGAGCAAAAGTAAGACAAAACACACACACACTAACAAGAGATGGAAATATAGAGATGGAATAGATACAAATTCCTAACCCTAATATCAAAGCTCTCTAAAAATGTTGTCTAACCCTAAATCCAAGAGAGGAGACTCTCTCTTATAGAGCTCTCTCTTGTAAAGCTTGTCAAATAAGCTTGTCAAGAGAGAGATCCCTCTATACACATGTATGGAGGGGAGAAAAGGTGGGTGCCAGCTGCAAAATATCTACCAAAAGTAGATGAACAGTGATCGGCCATTCAAAATTGCCATTTTGGCAAAATAAATGGCCAACCGGCAACAAATAGTGCCTACCGGCAATATACATTGCCGATGGCATAAAATCACTGGCCGGTGGCCTCAAGCCATGGCCGGTGATGTGTGGGGATGCCTTACAAGGCATTCCCTGCCCCTCCAAGGCAAAACACAAGTGTTTGGTGCAAAACCAGACACAACACGGTCGAGTCGAGAGATCCCGAGGCAAGGCGCGCAACCGAGACCTCCGGGAACTCAAGACGAACACAAACAAGGATAATCACCAAGTGTTCCAATGGTGACGTCCAAGTCTTGAGGACGGTCAAAAATGGGGTGTCTACACCCTCACACCTAGATCAACCAGAGGCGTCCGGAAAGGACAAGGAGGTGGAGAAGCAGAAAAAGAAGCTACTTGAAGATGAGGCTGTACTAAAACAATTGAAGAAGATACAAGCAGACATCTCCATCTGGGGGCTGCTTATGGCTTCACGTGTTCACAGACAAGCTGTCTTATCGGCAATGGACAAGGCCAAACTCTCAATAGACACCACGCCTGAACAGCTAGTGGGATTGGTTTTTCTAGGAGGGGCTTCCCTGATATTGGCCTTTTCCGATAAGGAATTGCTGCCTAAGGGCGCGAATCATAACAAACTGCTCTGCATCTCTGTGGAATGTAGAAGTAAATGGATACCGATGGTTCTTGTCGACACAGGATCCGCTATTAACGTGTGCCCGTCAAGGACGGCATATGTAATCGGGTTGAAGCCCGCGGACTTTGTGCCAACTGCCCAGGTGATAAGGGCATATGATAACACAAGCAGAGAAGTGATGGAGACTGTGAAAATTTAGACCTAGGTTGGTTCGGGACAGCACGAGATTGATTTTCATGTCTTGGACGTTCCCGCAACCTTTAACCTACTTTTGGGGCGGCCATGGCTGCACCAGGTAAAGGAAGTCTCTTCCACCTTGCACCAGATGTTGAAATATCCCCATGAAAAGGGGGTGGCTATTGTTTTCAGGAATTCGTCAATTCATCCGCCGCCGGAAGTGTCTACACCAGTCTTGGAAATCGAGAATGGCACGGAGGATGTGTTCCTATCGGGTTTTACCCTTGCCGAGGCTCGAGTTGTACAGAACATCTTAGCTACCGAGGAGGGGGTGTATGTTAGCCATCAATCAGTGTACCTCATGAACAAACTCCAGCACATCCTTGGGATGGGAATGGGAAGAAGTGGCCGGAAGGGCATCGCAGCATCGGCCGAAGTGCCGCACAACCCACGTACCTTTGGTTTGGGTTATCTGCCCACCAAGGAGGACTGGGTAACGAAAGGCAAGGAGATGGCTGGGAGAGCCAGAGCGAAGCAGGTAGGGAAGCCTTTTGAGTTGATGCACCGACCCATCCAGGGTACCCTAAACGGACGCTTTGTCTGGGAGGGGGAGGACTTTCCATTTTGTGGTTTCCTAGAGCCATGGTTGAATGCCGAAAAGAGGGGCCTGCCGAGATTCGAGATCTTCTTCGACCTGCAGTTATCAGGGGATGATGTTGCCGAGGAGCAGACAGACCCATCAGTTGAGGTTGAGCAGAATGAGAAAGTGGATTCTGAGAGCACCGAATTTGAAATAGGGGTAGCACTAGCTTGTTTACTTTCAGATCCTCCGATCATACAGAAGTGCTTAGGGGATAACTTCTCGGTGTCCATGATCGGGAATGGAACGACTACGAGCCCACCTACAAACATTTTGGATGCATCCATCGCACCCTCTTTCATCTGGCAGTACGAAGAGGGATTTTTATCAAGAAGCACCGGGTCAGGTAGTGAGTCGGAATATGATTCCACCGAATCTTTGGAGTCAGAATCAGGTTCCAGCTCGTCTGAATCTGAGTCTGGTAATCCTGGGGGTGATAACCCGGATACCACAGTCTTGTCCAGGTCGTCTTTTTCTTTCTCTTTTGAGTCTGTTGTAACAGAGGAATCAGACGAATTGGATGTGCTTAATGAGAATGGAATAGCTGTGGCTTCTGAGTACTTTTTTGTGGCTTTGATTTATTGTATTAATCAAGACTTTCAAAATTTTGATGAAAACGATGAGGAAGAAATTCCTCCATGTAGACACCCCATTTTTGACCATCCTCAAGACTTGGACGTCATCGTTTGAACACTCGATGATCATCCTTGTTCGTGTTCGTCTTGAGTTCTCGGAGGTTTCGGCTACGCGCCTTGCCTTAAGACCTCTCGACTGGTTTGTTTTGTGTTTGGTTTTGCACCAAACACTTGTTGTTTTGCTTCTGAGGGTGGGAAGTAGCTTGTAGGCCATCCCACACCTCACCGGCCGTGGCTTGAGGCCACCGGCCTTGTTTCCTTGCCACCGGCCATTGGTAATGGCCGGTCGGCACTATTGATGGTCGGTCGGCATTGTGTTTGGTCGGCCGACCACTGTTTTTGATCAATTGGCCACTTTTCCTGGCTGAGACCTTTTCTTGAGGAAGCTTGCCCCTTTTTTTAGCTTCTCCAAGAAGCTTGACCCTTTTTTTAGCTTCTCCAAGAAGCTTGACCCTTTTGACCCTTTTAGCTTCTCCAAGAAGCTTGACCTTTTTTTAGCTTCTCTAAGAAGCTTGACCCTTTTTTTTAGCTTCTCCAAGAAGCTTGAACCTCTTGACCCCTTTGCCTAGCTTCTCCAAGAAGCTTGGCCCTTTTGCTCCAAGCTTCTAAGAGAAACTTGGCCTTTTTGGTCAAAGCTTCTAAGAGAAGCTTTGCCCCCTTGGTTTCTCTATTTAAGGAGAGCCTCTCCTTCCATTTTAGGGGTTAGAAAAATCTTATATATATCACATATATATCACTCCCTCTCTATATCTCCCTCTCTCTCTACATTTGTGTGGATTAGAGGGTCCAAAAGGGGCTTGTTCTTGGCCTATTGCACACCACTTCATAGCCACACACCTCCATCATCACTTGGAGGTTCTTGGAGCTTGTTTTCAGAGGTTGAGGACTGGTTTTTGAGACCTAAAGGCTGCTGGTTCTTGCTGGTCTTCAAAGGTAACTTCTTACCCTCTTTTTTTCCCCGTTTTTTCACACCTTTTTAGCCTGTCTTTCTTGGGGATTTGGGCTTTGTGTATAACATAAAAAAGTTTTGTTTTTTTTTTGTGTTTAAGACACTTCATTAAGACCACTTTTGTGTTTGGGGTCGTTTACCCCCTATTAGGCCTTGTTTGGCCCCTTTTTTGTGTGATTTTGGTGAGCTCCGGGACCACCTTGTTTGGGCCTCCTCACCACTGAAATCTTGAAGGATTTTAGTGGTGAGGATGGTGGTTTGAGGCCCTAAGAAGGAGAGGGGTGACCCTCTCCCTTGTTGCCTTGTTTGTTGCCCTTTTTGGCCTTTCAAAGGGGCTCCTATTTGCATGCTTCCAAGCCTTGTTTCAAGCATTTTTCAGCGGGTTTTGGGACCCCCATATGCCATTTCCAGAGTTGGTTTGGTCTTGTTGAATGTCCTTATTGCATGTGTAGAGTAACCCTCTTGTTGGCCTTTCAAAGGAACACCCCATTCTAGCATGTGTGGACCTTGTTTCCATGGGTTTTTGGGGCTTATTTGACATACCATGTTACTGTTTTTGCTTGGTTAAATGGTCCCTTGCATGCACCTTACACTTGCCTTGCATTCCTTTATTTTGCCTAGAAAGGCATCTTGCATTTGGACCACCATGCTTGCATGTTTTGGCTTAGCTTTGTGAAGTTTTTAGTCATGTTTTAACATGTTTAAGTTCTGTTTGGTGTCGTTTTGGTCATGCTTGCCATGCTTTGTATAGCCTCTTTGCATTCTAGCTTGTTAGCCTTGAGTGTGTGTGTCACTAGCATGCTTTACTTGGCTTGTTCTCATGATTTGGCATCATTGGAGACCATATTTCAGTCCATGTTCCATGCTTTCATACTTGCATTTTCCATCCCTTTTCATGCTTTGGAGAGTTGATAGCTTATGCTCCATGTTTAGGCCTTTGTGCATGCATGCTTGTGTGTGAGTTTTCATGCCTTTGTTACATCATTTTGGCCACTGATTTTGGCATGCTTGAGAGCTACCTATATTAGTTTAAGTCCATCTTTGCATGATGTTACATGCTTGTCTTGCATATTGTCACATCCTTACTCCATTTTGCATGATTGTTGCATGCTATACATATTCACATGTTCATGTTGCATTCTTAGCTTCCATGCCTAGGTTGCATAGCATTTTGCATGCATGCCTTGCCACTTGAATCACTATGATAGAGGTAGGGCTTTATGTGTTTATTTGGTTTGCATGTCATTTGAAATCAAAATGCACAACTTAGTTCTTTGGGCCATCACGCATTGAAATGCGCGATTGGTGGTCCGAGAATTAAGTACCATGCTCCTTTGAGCCATAAACATGATAAGGAGTGTGGTTGGTGCAAACATTGCTTGAATTGCATTGCCATGCTCTGCCTTGCCCTCTGTTGCTGTCAATTGCAGATTCTGCAGGAACTTTCTGCCGACCGGCAGTGTTTAGTGCCGACCGGCAATCCTTCCCGGGCCGATAGCTTCATAAATAGCCGATAATTACACACCACAACCGGTGATGATTCTACTCAGCCGGTGGTGTCTCCCAATGTCCAGGGAAGCAATTCTGAGACTTTGGCAGTCTTCCAAGAGGCAGTGCAGGGAAAATAGAGGCAGCCTATGCATGGCAGTGCACTTCTGAGCAAGACCCGAGCACGCGTGCATCGAACCTTCTTCCCGAGGCCCTTTTCATTACTTTTCTCATGCTTAGTTAATTTGTTAATTAATTAGGTGATTTGTAATAATTAATTAGCTTGCAAGTTAGTTAATTCGTATTATTCTTTCGGTCGTTATATTATTCTTTTGGTCCCTCCGAGCGAGGGCGAACTTGTAATAAGTGTGGGTGCGTGTGTGTATCTCTTCCAACCCCACGTCTTTCTTCCCTTTTACTTACCTGCTTTCAATGGTTAGCATTAGGGCATATCTAAATTAGCATACCTTATGCTATGCATGCGTGCATCCATACATTTGTCTTATATGCATCGGGCTCGGCACATCATGCTAACTGCACTTGTATTTCAAATCCAAGTTGAGTACTTGTTAGTTGCAGCATTTCACATGCCATTCTTTAGGATAGCCGAGCCTATTATAGTTGCATTTTGCATGTGCTGCATTAGCCATCTTAACATGAACTAGGATCATGCATATGATTACTAACTAGTTTCTGTTTTGGCTTGGAGTACTCTGTAAGTTCTTTTGCTTTAGCATCCTTGCATGCATGTGAGTGTTGTCATGACAGTATGATTACCATGAGGCTAGCTGCTTATGTGATATAACTGCTTGAATGCCTGTGGATGGAGGTTGAATTACCTAACTTGGAATAATGCATTAAAACTGTGAGTTTTTAGCCCACTAGATAGTGGCAAAACCATCTTTTCTAAAGCACACTTGAGGGTGGCAAAATCTGCATTTTAGACTACTTGCGAGTAGCAAACCATTTTCAAAACAAACATGCAATGTTTTGTTCCAATTTAGGCGATTTGGTCTATACTTGTTTGCTGTGCGCGTAACATAGTAATTTTAGGCTAAATAACTGGAATAAGAACACATAACGTTTTCAAAAACGAATATCATGGTTAGTAGAGGCCAATCTTCGGATCGGGCGAGAGGGGGTGCTCATAGCTGACCTTCCCCAATCGTACCCAAGTTCCCGAGCCGAGGCAACTTTGGTGATGACGGACACATGGCCTTTGGCACCGAGTCAGGGTTTCCTAAATTCTCCCAAAAATAAATATTTAGGTGGCGACTGTGTATCTGGCAAAGCAGTCCATGTTTGGCACTTCTTTTCAAAAATCTGTTTCTCAAAACGATTTGCCGGATTTGGACTCTTTGGTTCAGATTAAGAACCGTGACACGAATCGAGTCCGAACTGTAGTGAGGCCCACGGGCGCGTCTACACTCCAGTTTTACAACGTCTAATTGATCAAGAGCATGAGAGATTTGTTGAACCCTTGGTTGATGAAATCACTACAATTAATGTTGGTACTGAGAAGAACCCGCGGCTGGTCCAGATTGGGTCCACGTTGTCTTCGGAGGAACGCAAGCGCTTAGTCGCTTTATTAAAATATTTCAAAGATGTGTTCGCGTGGTCCTACGAAGACATGCCTGGAATCGATCCTGAGATTGTACAGTACCAGATCCCTCTTGACCTAGAGGCCCGACCAGTTAAACAGAAACTCAGAAGGATCTGTCCGGACTGGGCCCTCAAGATTAAAGAAGAGGTCACCAAGCAAATTGACGTAGGGTTCCTGCTGGTATCAGAATACCCAACTTGGTTGGCCAACATTGTTCCGATGCCGAAGAAGGATGGCAGGATCCGGGTGTGCATGGATTTCAGGGATTTGAACAGAGCCAGTCCGAAGGACGACTTTCCCTTGCCGCATATTGATGAGTTAGTGGACTTCACAGCAGGGCATGCTTTGCTTTCGTTCATGGATGGATTCTCGGGCTATAATCAGATAGTGATGGCACCTGAAGACCGGGAGAAGACTGCTTTCACCACCCCGTGGGGGACTTACTGTTACAGGGTGATGCCATTTGGGTTGAAGAACGCTGGAGTGACATATCAACGGGCTGCAACCATAATATTGCACGGCATGATCCACAAAGAGGTTAAGGTGTATGTGGATGACATGATTATCAAGTTCAAAAAAAGAGAGGGCCACTACGCCGCCTTGCAAAAGTTCTTCCAAAGGATAAAAGAATTTCGGTTATAGCTGAATCCTCAGAAGTGTACGTTCGGTGTCACAGCAGGGAAAATGTTGGGGTTTTTGATTACACAGAGAGGTATTGAAGTCGACCCTTCCAAAATCAAGGCCATCTTAGAAATGCCACCACCAAGGACTGAAAAGGATGGGCGAGGCTTTCTGGGTAAAGTACAATCCATAAGACGGTTTATCTCAAAACTAACCTTGACTTGTGAACCACTTTTTGGTCTTCTGAAGAAAGGAAAGAAATTCCAATGGAACGGCCGATGCCAAGCTGCTTTTGAATAGATCAAGGAATACTTACAGAAACGACCCGTGTTGTCACCGCCCGAGCTGGGGAAACCGTTGATTTTGTATCTTTCAGTAACTGAGACTACAATGGGCTGCATGCTCGCACAAGAGGCTGAGGACAAGGTGGAGAGGGCTATTTACTATCTGAGCAAGAATATGCTGGAGTATGAAAGTCGCTACACACCGTTGGAAAAGGCTTACTTAGCCTTGGTATGGGCTACCAGGAAGCTGCGGCACTACCTGTTAGCTCACTTTGTAATGTTGGTTTCAAGATTAGATCCCATCAAATATCTCTTCGAGAAACCAGCACTTAAGAGTAGGCTTGCACGTTGGTTGCTGTTGCTTTCTGAATTCGATTTGAAATATGTGACGCGCAAGTCAGTCAAGGGAAGAGCGGTAGTTGAGTTCTTAGCCAATCATCCAGTGGAAGGAGGTGAAGCAATTGAGTACTTATTCCCAAATGAGGCCATTTTTTATATCGAAGACGAAACTTGGACGATGTACTTTGACAGAGCATCAACTCAATACGGGTATGGGGTAGGGGTGTTGCTAATAGCACCCGACAATTCCTGTATCCCTCTAGCCTTCAAACTCCGGTTCAAAGTCTCGAACAACGAAGCAGAATATGAAGCATGCATTGCTGGTTTAGAAGCAGCCCTAGAACTAGGGGCAAAACAGTTGGACGTCATCGGGGACTCGAACCTTGTTGTATCTCAAGCAAAAGGAGACTGGAAAGTCAAAGAAGAAAATATGATAATGTATCACCAAACCTTGGACTTGTTAATTTCTCAGTTTGAGAAACTAAACTTTGCTCATCTGTTAAGAGAGAACAACATGTTCGCAGATTCACTAGTAACTCTATCTTCCATGATAGACATCCCTTTCGGAGTCCGGATGCGTCCGATCATCATTGACCAGAAATTTGCGCCAGCCTACGAGTCGATTACTGCTATAGATGAGGTTCAAGATGAGAACCCCTGGTCATACGATGTCTGGAACTTCTTGGAAAAAGAGGCGTATCCACCAGGGGCAAATGCCAAGGATAAAAGGGCAATCAAAAGAGTGGTCGTTCAGTTCATCATCTGCGGGGGGAAATTGTACAAGAGAGGTCATCTGGGAATGCATAAGTTGTGCATCGATGCCGAAGAATCGAAGCGCTTAATGGAGGCCATCCATGGAGGAAAGTGCGGAGCACATATGAACAGGGTAATGTTAGCTCGAAAGATCCTCAGACAGGGTTACTATTGGTCCACCATGGAGGAGGATTGTATTGGCTTTGTTCAGCGATGCCACAAATGTCAGATCTATGCAGACCGCATGAACATCCCGCCGTCAAAGCTATACAATATGACTTCGCCATGGCCATTTTCAGTTTGGGGAATTGATGTGATCGGGCCTGTCACTCCGAAGGGGTCTAATAGGCATGAGCTCATCCTGGTCGCGATAGACTATTTCACAAAGTGGGTTGAGGCCCATTCTTATGCAGTGTTGAAGGCTTCACATGTCGCGAATTTTATCAAATCTGTCGCTATGGGGTCCCGAACAAAATTATCTCAGATAATGGTTCCCACTTCAAGAAAGAAGTGATTGACTTATTGGAGAAATACAACGTGGATTTTCACAAGTCATCTACATATTAGCCACAGACCAATGGAGCGGTCGAGGCCGCCAACAAGAACATCAAGCATATTTTGCAGAAGATGGTGAAAACCAATCAGGGCTGGCCAGATAAGCTACCATTTGCTCTGTGGGGCTACCGGACTTCAATTTGAACTTCTACTTGAGCGACTCCGTATTCATTGGTTTATGGGATAGAGGCCGTTCTACCTATTGAAATTGAGGTTCCGTCATTGAGAGTGTTGCCTGAGTGTCAGATAGCCGCGGCAGATTGGTAGCAAAGCAGATTTGAGAAACTCTTGCTATTTGATGAAAGAAGGCTAAAAGCACTGTACCATGTTCAAGGTTATCAACGACGAATTGGTAGGGCTTTTAACAAGAAGGTCAAGTCCCGGAATTTGAAAGAAGGAGATTTGGTGCTCAAAGACAACCGAGCCCCCATCCATGACCCCAGGGGCAAGTTCAAACCCAATTGGATTGGTCCCTACATCATTAAGACTATTTGGTCGGATGGAGCTGTCGTTCTGATGGACCTAAATGGCCTAGAGTTCTCACTGCCAATCAATATGGACAAGTTGAAGAAATATTACCCCTGAGAGGCTCGCTAGGCCGAAAACCCGAAAGGGCGACCTAGGCAAAAGTGAGAGCATGAAAAATTTGAAATTACAAAAACTGAGTTCGCAAGGTTGAAAACCCGTAAAGGGCAGCCTTGGCAAAAGTTAGAGCGTAAAAGGTGAGGGTTAATACACGAGTGAACCTGACCCGAACTACGTAAAGCTTGATTCCCATCTTTGGGATACGTAGGCAACTTCATCCTGAAGTCCAACAATAAACCTTTCCCCAATCAACTTTGTTCATTTGATCATCCCGGTCATCTTTGCCTATTCAGCATTCAAAAGCTCGGTTGTGATCTTCGGTGCAGTGCTATTCAGACTAGGGGCAACTTTCTAGTTGTTGGGATCTGGGGTTGTACATCTCAATGACAGATCTCAGGCGTGTCCAATTCTGATCCATATCGAAAATGGTTTTGAAAAGTTTTAATAAAAGTTGATTTTGCTCAAATTAATCTTTTACAACTTATACCATTTTTAGACCAAACGGAAAATTTTTAATACCCACAACCTTCAATTTTATTGATTTCAATACAGAGTTCTCCTACTCTTGCATACAAATTGAAGTTGCTTTTCATTACATTCACAAAGAAAACTTGAAAGTTCTGATTAAAGCGAATAAATCTGGGGCGTAGTCAGGTGTTCCTGCATCCCCTCCCAGAGCCTGTCGAAGCTTCTGATGCCAAACTGGGCCCAATCTGCGCCTCTTCATTAAGCCAATCTATGCACTCATCAGACAAAATGCAACTGAAAGTGGAAGCGGGGGCCAGGAGCTCTCTAGTCCTCCATGCTGTGGCATACCGAGCAAGCTGCGCGCCTCGAACTGGAAATGCAGCGGGGCACTCTATCCCCTCTACCAGGCAAGTCTAATCATGGCCGAACTGGCACTGGAACTGGAAAGGAAAGTAGAACACGCAGTGTGTCAGACCAATCAACTGAATCCCAGTCTGTCGGGACATGTTGTAGCACATTGCCGGTAGATTGAGCCAAGGACACCGCCAAGCAATTCGGTCTGCGGACAAATTGCACATCCAGTCGAGCCACCATTCCTCATCAAGGACATCGACTAGACATCGTCGGAAGAAGTAGCCGCGAGCTGAGTATGCTGGGCAAGAGTCCATAACCTACAATTTGTTCATCAACCACACCTGGAGAGGGATGAAAAATACGAGATTAAAGAATAGAGAGGTGTATGTTGAGAAAAAAAGTAAGAAAGGGTTTTGAGAGAAAAACTGAGCCTGAGGGTCGAGTGATGTGAGCAATATATATGTAAGATAGGGCGGGAACATTACCTGCAGCAGTAGTGGACTCCCCGCAAATCTGGTCGTCTCCCGGCGATGGAAAGCATCCAAGCCCATCAATGTCTCGGCCAATGACATGGCAATGCAGCTTTTGCCTTCCCTTAAGCCTTGGGCAACCTCGATCAATCGGACACTAGATCCTCCGGGCTGTCGCCGAAAGCCTTGCCAATGGTGGTCACCGCGGTCACCGACATCGGAAAATCGACAAATCAAACTCGGAATATCCAGCATTCCGTCACAAATCAAAGATCGAGCATCGTGCATAGTGAGCCCACACATTCGTCCTAAGGCTTGGGCGTGGCCGAAGCGAAGTTGGGGCAAGATTTCTTCATTGCGCTCAGATTCCATCAAAGCTTGGAAATCTTCGAAGGTAGGACACACCTCTTGCCCGCCAAAGCTAAAGACATGTGTTACCGGATTCCAAAACCTTACAGCGACATGGAGAAATGGAAAGTGGAGTGGAGTGCGACTCAGCGTGAATAGTGCATTTACGCCAAAGCCCCGAAAATTTAACTTTTCCGAGCCATCCAAGTTGTGAGATTTTGGGTAAGAAACCCTTCCATTTGGTGCAAATCAGTGTTAAAATGAGGAAAACTACGAAGCTGAGGCTTTTGTAGAGGATAAGGTGTTGAGTGGAAGACAGGTGTCAACATTCTGGAGATCCTTACCATTTTTGGCCGGTCGACCAAAAGTAGTGTCGACCGACCATCTATTTTGGCTGATCGGCTAAAATGTTAGCCGATTCCCATTAGTTTCGGCCAGTGATGTCTCCCTTTGGCCGATGGCCTCTAATTTTGCTCTAAGCTAAATAAATGTTAAGCATACTGAAAAACGGGTGATTGACACCACTTCCAATGCCTTCTATTGAAGTTTTTGCGAACTAGCACCTGTTACTTCGTCTTGTTTATCGAGTTGTATTTTACATTCTTTAAGTCTCTGCTTTGTTTATCGAGTTGTATTTATAGTTGGTTAGCTTATCGAGCTCTTTGTTTTGATTATCGAGTTGTTTTTGTCCTTACTCGGTTCACTACTTGATTATTACGAGGCAAGTGCTTACTTTTCAAATAAAGATTCAAATCACATTTACATTGTTATGTAATGCGATGCGATGCGATGCATAAAATGTAACACCTTTTGAACAAAATAACTGTTTCATTTCCATCATGTCTTTTGCAACAAGTACATAGTTTTGAGAAAGTAAAAACCTGCCTGAGGCAGTGCAATGTGTTTAAACTACCAATAAAAAAGGAAAAGTAAAGCGAAAAGGGGAGAAGGGCAGTAGAGTGTCTGGATTAATACCAGTGTCCTCCCCTTGTGGTCGATGCACCTCTCACGCCCTTGTTCGGGTCAGTCATGTGGTTTGGCGCCTTCATTACTCAAGACAGTGCAAGAAAGTGCAGTTTTTGAACCTTAATAGACCTTCGTGTTGACCTCGAGCCGTGTCTTCTATGAGCGATGCTCGGCGCCTGCGAGGAGTATCCTTTCTCGTATCCTTTTTGTATCTTGCGAATTCCACAAATCACTTTAATGGTGTTGTATTACGTTGCTTCGTTTTGACTTTAATAAAGCACGCTCATTACGCGTCCTGCGTTGAATGATGCCTCGTCTTGTTTTGAAGTTGCATCTCAATATCATGAATAACATGCCTTTACCATGCTTCAGTTAAATATGTGCCTTTCTCTGTTGTTGCATTGTTACACACATTGTATACGTTTTCGCGTATGCTTTACTTACATGTGTTCATACATTTTTCAGGAGGTTACACATTGCTTGCGTTAGCGCGCTTGCTTTACTTACATGTGTTCGTTCCTGCTATACACATTGCATACATTTCCGCGTGTGCTTTACTTACATGTGTATATTTGTTTTGCTTTACACATTGCATACGTTTTCACGTATGCTTTACTTATATGTGTTCATGCATTTTTCAAGAGGTTACACATTGCTTGCGTTAGCGCGCTTGCTTTACTTACATGTGTTCATTCCTGCTATACACATTGCATACGTTTCCGCGTGTGCGTTACTTACATGTGTATATTTGTTTTGCTTTACACATTGCATACGTTTTCGCGTATGCTTTACTTATATGTGTTCATGCATTTTTCAGGAGGTTACACATTGCTTGCGTTAGCGTGCTTGCTTTACTTACATGTGTCCATTCCGGCTATACACATTGCATACATTTCCGTGTGTGCTTTACTTACATGTGTATATTTTTTTTACTTTACACATTGCATACGTTTTCGTGTATGCTTTACTTATATGTGTTCATGCAATTTTCAGGAGGTTACACATTGCTTGCGTTAGCGCGCTTGCTTTACTTACATGTGTTCATTCCTGCTATACACATTGCATACATCTCCGTGTGTGCTTTACTTACATGTGTATATTTGTTTTTCTTTACACATTGCATACGTTTTTGCGTATGCTTTACTTATATGTGTTCATGCATTTTTTAGGAGGTTACACATTGCTTGCGTTAGCGCGCTTGCTTTACTTACATGTGTTGATTCCTGCTATACACATTCCATACGTTTCCGTGTGTGCTTTACTTACATGTGTCTATTTGTTTTGCTTTACACATTGCATACGTTTTCGCGTATGCTTTACTTATATGTGTTTATGCATTTTTCAGGAGGTTACACATTGCTTGCGTTAGCGCGCTTGCTTTACTTACATGTGTTCATTCCTGTTATACACATTGCATAGATTTCCGCGTGTACTTTGCTTACATGTGTGTATTTGTTTTGCGTTACACATTGCATACGTTTTCGCGTATGCTTTACTTACATGTGCTCATGCATTTTTCAGGAGGTTACACATTGTACATGTTATCGCATGTGCTTTACTTACATGTGTTCATTCCCGCTATACACATTGTGTACATTTCCGCGCATATTTATTCTTTGCTTTACACACTGCATGCGTTTCCGCGCATGCTTTACTTACATGTGTACATTTTATTCCTTGCTTTACACATTGTATACGTTGTCACGTATGCTTTACTTACATGTATACATTTTATTCCTTGCTTTACACATTGTATACGTTGTCACGTATGCTTTATTTACATGTGTTCATGCTTATCCTCACCTTCACACATTGTATACGTTGTCATGTATGCTTTACTTACATGTGTTTGTGCCTTCGTAGCATTGTTATGCTTGTCCTAAATCGCATTATTATGCGTCCTGCTCTGCTTGCGTTGTCACGCATGCCCTCATCGTATTATCATACTCCCTTCCGCATTGTCATGCGTCGCACTTAGGTTGCATTGTTTTGCATCCATTCCGCATTGTTATCTGCCATTCTTAAGTTGCATTGTCTTGCATCCTCCCACCTGCATTGTCTCACACGTTACCCGCATTGTTATGCACAGTTCACTTGCGTTGTTACGCACTTCTCACTTGCATTGCTATGCATGCTTCTAACAATACTGTACCTGTTAAGTTTTCTTTCTTTTTCAGGCACGATATTGTATGTACGGTTCATTTGAAGTTGGCACGGCCAGACGAACCACACAGGCACGATATTGTATGTACGGTCCATTTGAAGCTGGCACGACCAGGCGAACCGCACAGGTATTGTATTCCCCGCGTGAGACGTAGCGAGATTTGAATAATTCTCTTACCTCCTTTTTGCATGTAATGTAGTTAGATTTGTATCCGCTTGCTTAAACTATTGCATTTATTGTATGTATTTGCTTCGTTACAGCTCTCTTTGCATGAATCATAAGTTATGTTCGGCATCATGCATGTTCTTTGCATCTTGCCCCTGCCTACGGGCACATATCTTGCTAGCTTGTATGCTTTGTCTAAGTCTTCGGCCTTGTCAAAAATGGGTCGTCTCTAGGCTTTGACATTCACTCCCGTCATTGTTATGACTTTCGATTTCTATCAAAGAGGGGCAACTGTAGACACCCCATTTTTGACCGTCCTCAAGACTTCGACGTCATCGTTTGAACACTCGACGATCATCCATGTTTGTGTTCGTCTTGAGTTCTCGGAGGTTTTGGTCGCGCGCCTTGCCGCAGAACCTCTCGACTTGTTTGTTTTGTGCATTATTGTGTACCAAACACTTCTGTTTTGCTTCTGAGGGTAGGGAATGGCTTGTTGGCCATCCCCACACCTCACCGGCCTTGGCTTGAGGCCACCGACCTTGTTTTCTTGATACCGGCCAAAGCTTTTGGTCGGTCGGCAATGTTGTTGGTCGGCCGGTCATTTTTGTTGGTCAATCGGCCATATTTTCCAGCCGACTCCTTTCCATCTGCTTTTGGCAGATATTTTATGCCAGCTGTCACAGCTGGCATCCACAATACACCCCCTTCATACACGTGTATGGTGGGATTTCCTCCCTTATGTTAGCTTCTCCAAGAAGCTTAGGAATTGAATTCCTATAAAAGGAGGGCCTCCCCTCCCTTTCCAGAGGTTGAACAACTCTGAGATATAACCTATATATCACTCTCTCTCTATATCTCCCTCTCTCTCTATATTTATGTGTGTAATAGTGTTCAAAAGGGGTTTTTGTTCTTAGTTTTGCACTAAAACACCTAGTGTTACACTATACTTTGGTTGCTGATGTTTTAAGGGGTTGATTTCAGAGTTTTAAGTTGGGTTTTGATCAAAAAAAGGTGCTGGAGTTGGTGTTCTTGAATTGTTCTTCAGAATTGTTCTTGAATTGTTCTTGAATTGTTCCAATTTATTCCCCATTTTTTATTAAGGTTTTAGACCTATTTGCATATTGTTTCGAGCTTAGTGTATAACTGATAAAAGTTCTGTATTTTCATGCTTAAGATGTTTCATTGAGGTCACTTTTGTGTTGGGGGTCGTCCACCCCCTCTTAGGCCTTTTTTGGTCTCTTTTTGTGCCTTTCTCTTTGGGCTTTGTAACCCTTTTGTTTTGGCCTTCTCACCACTGAAATCCAAAGGATTTTCAGTGGTAGAGAAGTGGTTTTGAGGTCTTGTATAGGGGAGGGACACCCCTCTCCCCTTGTGACTCATTTGCTTGCATTTAGGGCTCATAAAGGTAGCATGTTTGCATGGCTTTATTTGGCACCATTTTAGAGGGTATTTGGTGTTAGTCTATCATGTTAGACCTCTGTTTCATCTTGGTTTGATGGCCCATTGTATGCATCGTGCACTTGCTTTGTAATCGTCTCTATTGTCATAACATGTATCATGCATTTAAACCATCATACTTGCATGTTTTAGCTTGACTTCATGAAGCTTTTGGCCATGTTGTGACATGTTTAAGCTCTGTTGGGTGTTGATTCAGTCATGTTTGCCATGTTTTGTATAGCCACCATGTATCTTAGCTTGTTAGCTTCAAGTGTATGAGTCATGAGCATGCTTTATTTGGGTTATTTCAGTGATTTGGAATCATATATCATGCTATTTCAATCCATGCTCCATGCTTGCATGCTTGCATTTACCATCCTTTCAAAGCTATGAAGAGTTGTTCTTTTGTGCCTTAAAATAGGTCATTGTGCATGCCTCTTTGTTTAAGTCCTTGGGCTGCCATATCAGTGGGTTTTGGGGCTCCTTTTGGCAAATTATAGCTCTATTTTTCTTTGAATAATCCATGCCATGTGTGGTTAAGGTAGTTGTAGTGGAGTGCCCTCTTTGTGGCTTTGAATGCCTCTCATTTTTGCACCCATTTCCTAGCTTGTTTTGGCCTCATCCCATGCATGTTCTAGCATTATTTTTGCCTTGCCATGGGACTGTTTTGGGTCACCTTAGTCCGTTGGGACTTGGTTGATATGGCCATGGTTCAAGTCCTTTCACTAGCTTTGAGCTTTAAGTCCATTAACATGCCATGCTTGTCTTGCTTAGTTGATTTGGCATCATCCTTTACACATTTTCAGAGCTTGTCATGCTTGTGATTTGTCCATATTTGTCTCTTCTTATTGTGCTTGAGAGTCGACTCTTTTCATGTCTAAGTGTTGGACCTTCACATGTGCACATTTGGGTGTGTTTTGTCCATCATTTCTTGGCACTTTGGCCACTGTTTTGGACATGGTTGAGGCCTATCCATCCTTAGTGTAAGTCCATGGATCATGCCTTTATATATTGTTGTAAGCTTACCCCATTTCATGCTGTCGCATCCTTGTGGTTGGTATCATTGTTGCACGCCTATGACTTTGTGTATTCCCATATCTAGGTTTCGTTATAGTATTGCATACTTGTTGCATTGCCATGATGTTTGCATGTTAGGTTGCATCACATTGTATTTGACATAGTCATGTCACATTGCCTTACATTCCCCTGTTGCATCATATTGGTTACATGCTTTGCATTGTATATGGCATATATACATTGCATTATGTTTGGTTTGGGGTGTCAAACCAAACATGAGGAATGAGGGACGTTCGTACTTGAAGTGACGAAACGTAACTCAATCCTCGATCGCTGACACTCTTGATTCAACATGATAGAGTGTGTAGCATTCATTTGTTCTGTTGCATTAATTCATATTGATTTGCACACTTGACATCTTTGGCCATCATGCATCGACATGCGTGATTGGTGGCCCGAGGGTCGAGAGCCATACTCCCTTGAGTCCATAGCATGATAGGGAGGGTGGTCGTACATACATTTGGCTTGCAAATTCCATGCCATGCACTGTCTGTCCTCTGTTGCAGCAAAACCAGTGTTCTGCAGGAAGAAATGGCCGGTCGGCAACTTTTAGTGCCGGCCGACTACCAATATCTAGTCGGTGATCCCATTTTTGGTCAATGACCATATTTACATGGTCGGTGGTGTTTTATCTTGGCCGGTGGCATCCCAAAGTGCTCAGGGAGTGGTTCAGAAGCAACCTTAGGATTTTCACAATTCTCAAAGGTGCAGAACAATGCAAACAAAGGCCACAGAAGCATGGCAATGGGTTTCCGAGCAATGTAAATCGAGCATGCATCATCCAATCATTTCGAGGCGGAGCTGCAGCAGCTTTTTGAGTTTCATACTTAGTTTATTTTGTAATTAATTTGTTAATTAATTATGGGTCTGTAATAATTAATTAGCTAGAGTAGTTAATTATTTATTGGGTTTGTATTATTCTTTCGGACCCTCCGTCGAGGGGGCGAATTTGTAATAAGTGTGTGTGCTTATGTGATTGTCTTCCAACCCCACGTCTTTCTCCCTTTTATTTACTAGCTTTTGATGGTTAGTTTAGGGCATGTTTCAATTAGCATACTTATGCTCGCATGTTTGCATCATTCATCTGTATTGCATGCACCGGGTTTAGCGCATCATACTGACTGCATCGTATTTCAATTCCAAGTTGAATACATGATTTTTGTAGCATTTCATATGCCATCTTAGAATAGCCGAGCCTATCGTAGTTGCATACTTGCACGTGTTGCATTAGCCATCTTAACATGAACTAGGATCACGCATGATTCCTAACTAGTTTCTTGTTTTGGCTCGGAGTACTAGGTAAGTGTTTATGCTTGAGCATCCTTGCATGTGTGTGAGTGACTACCATGATAGCATTCTTACCATGAAGCTATGTGCTTATGTGATATAACTGCCTGAATGCCTGTGGGTGAAGGTTGGATTGCCTGAATTGGAATGATTCGTTGAAATCCGTGTTTTAGCCTACTTGCGAGTAGGAAACTCTAAACCATTTCCAAACAAATGGATATGCGATGTTTCGTTCCAAATTAGGCGATCTAGTCTATACTTGTATGTTGTGTGCATCACATAGTAATTCTAGGCTAATTACTGGAATAAGAACGCATGTGTTTTCAAAAAACTCGATATCATGTTTAGTAGTGGCCGATCTTTGATCGGGCGAGCGGGGGTGCTCATTGTATGGCCTTCCCCAATCATACCCAAGTTCTCGAGCCGAGGCAACTTTGGTGATGACGGACACGTGGCCTTAGGCACGAGTCATGGTTTCCTAAATTCCCCCAAAATAAAATATTTAGGTCTGGCAAAGCAATCCATGTTTGGCACTTCTTTCTAAAAATCAGTTTTTCAAAACGATTTGTCGGATTTGGACTCTTTGGTGATTTATCAATCTGGTATTGCACTTTGTGAGATCAGATTAAGAACCGTGACATTGAGTCCGAACTGTAGTAAGCCCAATGAACAAAACGGGATTTTTTCCGAGACGTTCGGAGACGTCTACAAGTTCGAGTCAAGTTCTTTATGTCCCCAGCAGAGTCGCCAGAAACTGTGGACTCGCCTTTTTCTGCGCGCCACCTTTCAGAAAGGGTCTGAAAAGAAGGCCTCATAGTTCGAACTCCCACGTTCTGAATCTAGTCTCCCAAAGTGCAATGTGAAACTGATAATCACCAAAGAATCCAAATCTGGCAAACCTTTTTCAAAAATCGGTTTTTAATCAAATAATGCCAAAATTGGGCTGTTTTGCCAGATACAGACTCGCCACCTAAATATTTTGTTTTGGGGGAAATTTAGGGAACCCTGACTTGTGCTAAAGGCCACGTGTCCGTCATCACCAAAGTTACCTCGGCTCGAGAACTTGGGTAAGAGAGGGGAAGGTCCTGAAATGAGCACCTCTACTCGCTTGATCAAAGATCGGCCTCCACTAATCATGATATGTTCTTTTATAAACATTATGTGTTCTTATTCCGATCATTGAACTAGCTTTACTATGTGACGCACGCATGCAAGTATAGACTAGTTTGTAAGACTTGCAACAATTCAACTCATGTTTGTTTGCGAAAATGGTTTGGATTTGCCACCCTCAAGTGGGCTTAAAGATGCAGTTTTTCCACCAAACATAGCGAGCTTAAAACATGATTCGCCACTCAATAAAGTGGGCTTAAAATGCACATTTGTTGAATTGTTCTAATTCAAACAACAAGCCTTCATCTACAGGCATTTATGCAGTTCATCATTTAAGCACATAGCCTCATAGCAAGCATGCTAATCATGGCAACACTCACACTCATGCAAGTATGCTAAAGCGTAAAAGCTTACTGAGTACTCCGAGCCAAAACAAAAACTAGTTAGAAAAACGCATGATCCTAACTATGTTAAATGTCTAATGCAACTAAATAGGCTCGGTTACCTAAACATGGTATTTGCAACACTTTGATGGCATGCTTTGAAGCACATATTCAAAGAAGTATTGAAATGACAATATAGTTTGAATGATGCGTCGAGCCTCGGTGAATGCAAGACAAATGAATGGATACAAACTTGCAAGCATAAGGTATGCTAATTGAAAATGTCCCTAATCTAACCATCAAAAGCGGTTAAATAAAATGGAGAAAGACGTGGGGTTGGAAGACATACACACACGCACGCACACTTATTACAACATTATTCCCTCGCGAAGGAGGGTCCGAATGAATAAGCTAACTAACTAGCTACGCTAAGCTAATTAAGCTAACTATTACAACACAATATTTAACTAACTACTCTAAGCTAATTAAATATTACAATACAAACTAATTAGCTAAGCACTTAACTAACTAATTACAAAGCAGTAAGCCTAATTAATTACAGCATGAATTAACTAGCCAATCTACTTGAATAATTAAATCACTTGCAAGAGTTAACTACAACTATCTAAGCAAAGAAACTAAATGGCCTCGGGAAACTGTTTGCACATTTGAACACTGAAAAGGCTGCCCACTTCCAGAACACCTCTACTCCACCTCAGGAACACACTGTGCAAATTTCATTGGTGGCCGATAGGGGGCCTGTCGGCTACCAATGGTGCCAGATCGGCTACCACTGGTGGCCGGTCGGTTACTGATGACATGAACTCCTCTTTTTGCTGCAACACAGAGCAAACAGAGCAAAATAGTGTATTCTCACAAGTTTGTGTGTACTGTTTACACTCCTTATCATCAAACAAACTCAAATGAGTGAAACTCTTGGCTCTCAAACCATCAACCAAGCAATTTCCATGCATGATGGCCAAAGAACCAAGTTTGTACAAGTTTAATGAGTGCAAAACAAGACTCAAAAAGACCACCACCCTATCATGCATGATCAAGGGTGATAGTGACCAAGGAAAGTGGCACGTTTCACCACTTTGAGTATGAAATGTCCCATTTTCCTTAAGTTCGAATTAATGTCAGATTCTAACACATGCAATGCAACACGAAAGATGCTTATCTTGCCTCTTTTACTTGTCCATTTTGTTTACTCATTTTAAATTACCGATTCATTCTTTAATAGATTAAGTCCAAAGGTGAGTGTCCGCTAATGGAGAGACGGCTCAAACCACAAGTTACTTTGGGCATGAAAGAGGCATTATACTATTGGTAATGAACCCCTCTAAGGGATTAAACCATTAGGTGCAACACCTCAATTTCACACTTAGCCAAATAAGTTGTTTGAAACCAGTTTCAAAGCAAACAAAAGAGTGAAGAATTGAGGGAGGTTGCAAAGATTTGAAGTGATGAAATGGAGTGCAAAACAACACTAAAACATGCTTTTAACTCAAAACAATGATGATTAAAGCATTAAAACATCAAGCTAGTAAAGGAATTAACCTTACAACTATGCAACACAAGCCTCAAATGAATTACCAGCCCAAAATAGAGCCAAGATAGGTCAAAACAGAGCAAAAACATGCTGGACTAAAGCTAAGGTAAGCTAGAAAAACATGCTAACTCATGAAGCTAACTAGGCATTCAAACAAGACGCAAGGAGGGGAGGCTAACCCCTCCAATTTGGACTTCAAAACAAGGTTTTTACCACTGAAAAACTTCTGAGATTAACTGGTTAAAAGGCCCAAAATATTTGTTTTCAAAGTGATGAAAAGATGGCATAAAAGCTTAACAAGATAAAAAGCAAAAGAGGTGGACAACCCCCTAACTCAAAAGAGCTCAAACCACCACTTTTAGGTCTCAAAAACGGAATTTTTTACATGCCAAAACCAACCCCAAAATAGTTTAGAAAAGATGGCAAAGCAAGTATTAAAAACAACTCAAGGCAAGGTAAGTTCTATACCTTTGAAGCACAGCACAAAACAACCACAAATTCAAGCTCAAACCTCCTTCTAGAGCTCAAACAAGTTCCCAAGTTATCTCAGCCCAAAGGTGAGAGTGTTTGGTTAAGAGTTGATGTGCAAAAGCTAAGAGAAACTAGGCAAGTGTATGCAAAATAACAAAAGAGAGAGAGAGAATTCTAGAGAGAGTAAGATTTTTTGTCCTAAAAATGCTAACCCCCAAAAATGGAGGAAAACACCCCTTATTTATAGAAACACACCTCTTGAGCTTAGATACATCCTACCATACACATGTATGAAGATGCAGCTCAGTGTGCAATAGCTGGCACAACTATCAATAAATATCTGGAAAAAGGACTGGTGGCCGACCGGCCACATCCATGGCCGACAGCCTTGGGGGTGACCGACAGGTCACCAATAGGTCCAGAAACCAAGTTTTGGTCCAAAACAAGGTAGAGAATGAACAAGGTTCAAAGGCTCAAAGACAGGGCATTCCGCCGAGGACTTTAGTCACTCAAAATGAAAACAAACAAGCACAATCATCATGTGCGCAAACGATGATGTCTAAGTCTTGAGGACGGTCAAAAATGGGGTGTCTACACATTGCCACTAACGACACTGTGCCAACGGTGTACTTGCAGATCTCACTATCATTTGATCCGGCGATGATGACAATGGTGTTGATGCGGAGAGAGGTCTTATTTATTTCGTTAGGGAGCGAAGCGGTGGTGGACTTCCAGTTAGAGCGCTGTTTGCATTTCTTCTTCGTTGCGTTGTCGGCAGTTTATTTGGCCAGTCTTTGTAGGTTTCCACCATCTTTCGCAGGATGTTCTTGAGGTTTTTTTTTTTGTGCTTCCACGGCTCCATTGGTTTGTGGTCTGTATGCTAATGACTTGTGAAAGCCACGTTGTATTTCTCAAGCAAATTCACCACCTCTTTCTTGAAAGTGAGCC
This sequence comes from Camellia sinensis, assembly GCF_055761805.1. Lineage (NCBI taxonomy): Eukaryota > Viridiplantae > Streptophyta > Magnoliopsida > Ericales > Theaceae > Camellia > Camellia sinensis. Next base: position 127,159,355 of record NC_138974.1, read on the forward strand.
AGTGTCCGATATGACCTCATTTGGTACCCCATACTTGCAGATAATGTTATTTATAATGAACTTGGCCACATGTGACGCTTTCAACACTGAGTAAGATTGTGCTTTCACCCACTTGGTAAAATAGTCAATCGCCACCAAGATGAATTCATGTCCATTTGAGCCCTTTGGCGAGATTGCCCCGATGACGGCAATTCCCCAGACTGAGAAAGGCCATGGCAAAGTCATGTTGTAAAGCTTTGACGGCGGGATGTTCATGCAATTAGTATGAATTTGACATTTGTGGCATTGCCGAACAAAGTTAATACACTCCTCCTCCATAGTTGACCAATAATAGCCTTGCCTGAGGATCTTCCTTGCTAGCATCACACCATTCATGTGTGCTCCACACTCTCCCCAATTGATGGCCTCCATGAGGCGTTTCGACTCTTTTTCTTCAACGCAGAGCTTGTGCATTCCTAGATGGTCTCTTATGTACAACTTATTTCTGCAGATGATGAACTAGGTAGCTAGACACCGCATTTATCTTTGGCATTTTCCCCTGGTGGATACACATCGTTCTCCAGGAAGTTCCAAATGTCGTAATACTAGGGGTTTTGGTCTTGCGCTTCATCTATTACGACTATCATCTCGTAAGCAAACATATACTTCTGTTCAATGATGATCGGACGCATCTTCACACCAAGTAGTATGTTTACCATGTGTAGCACCTGACTTTCTTCGCGCACCCCCCCTTTCGAAGAGGGCGTGAATTGGTCGTCTTATAGTTCAGACTCTTGTCACAGTTTTGAATCTAATCTCACAAAGTGCAATGTGAGACTGATAAACACCAAAGAGTCCAAATCTGGCAATTGGTTTTGAAAAATTAATTTTCAATCAAAAAGCGCCAAACATGGACTGCTTTTCCAGATTATAGAGTCGCCACCTAAATATTTTATTTTTGAAAAATTTAGGAAACCCTGACTCGTGCGTAAGGCCACGTGTCCGTCATCACCAAAGTTGCCTCGGCTCGGGAACTTGGGTACGAGAGGGGAAGGTCCTGAAATGAGCACCCCCGCTCTCCCGATCAAAGATCGGCCTTTACTAAACATGATATGTTGTTTTATAAACACGTGTTCTTATTCCGATTATTAATCTAACTTTACTATGTGATGCGCACAACATACAAGTATAGACTAAATCGCAAGAATTGGAACAATTCAATTCATGTTGGTTTTTTGAAAATGGTTTGAAAGTGCCACCCTCAAGGTGGGCTAAAGCGCGGATTTGCCACCCTCAAGTGGGCTTAAAACATGATGATTTGCCACTTCGCAAAGTGGGCTTAAAACTCACATTTGATGAATTGTTCCAATTTAAACAACAAAGCCTTCATCCACAGGTATTCAAGTAGTTAAGCATTTAAGCAAATAGCCTCATGGCAAGCATGCTATCATGGCAACATGGCAATCACACTCATGCAAGCATGCTAAAGCATAAAAACTTACCAAGTACCCCTAGCCAAAACAAAAAACTAGTTAGAAAGATGCATGATCCTAACTATGTTAAGATGCCTAATGCAACACATGCAAAAAAATGCAACTAAGTAGGCTCAGCTACCTAAAATGGCATATGAATGCAACACTTGATCACACGCTTTGAAACACGTATTCAAGTAGGTATTGAAATACAATGCAGTTTGAATGATGTGCCGAGCCCGGTGCATGAAATACAAATGAATGATGCAAACATGCAAGCATAAGGTATGCTAATCGAAACGTGCCCTAATCTAACCATCGAAAGTGGTTAAATAAAAGGGAGAAAGACGTGGGGTTAGAAGACATACACACACGCACGCACGCTTATTACAACATTGCGCCCTCGCGAAGGAGGGTCTGAATGAATAAGCTAAGCTAATCTAAGCTAGCTAACTAATCTAATTAAACTAATTAGACTACTTATTACACAACCAAATTGAATAACTAGCAAACTACTTGCTAATTATTACAAAACAATAAAGAAATAGCTAGACTAAGCTACTTAATTATTACAACACTTAATCAATTAGCAAACTAACTAATTAAATTACAAAACCAACTAAACATGCATGATATTTAAACTAGGCTGCCTCAGCTCTACCTTGGGAATGAGAAGATGCATGCGCTCAGTTGCCATCCCGAAAAGCCATCCGGTTTGCTCTTTAGAGGCCTTGTTTGCAGGGTGTCTCCAAGAACTTTTTGTTGAACCTTACCAAAACAATGTTGGGGAGTGCACCAGTGGCCTGCCGGCCATGAATGGTGGTTGCTGGCCACCTGCAGGCCAAGAGTGTGCCTCTACCGACCAACAATGAAAGAGTGCCGGTCAACAATGAAGAACTGTCGGCCATTGGTGTACTGTAACACCAAACTACAACAGAGCACAAAACAAAGAAAAAGGGAGGTTTTCCAGGGACATGTTTGTACTATGCCAGTCCTTATCATCTCAAAACATCAAAGGAGTAGCACCATTGGATCTAACGCCACCAATCAAGCATTTTCAATGCATGATGGCCAAGGATCCAAGTTGCACAAATTCAATAAATGCACAAAACAAAGACACAAGTCCATTACCTCATCATGAGAGATCAAAGGCAATGGAGACAAAGGAGATTGGCTCATTTCATCACTTCAAGTGTGAAATAGACCAATCTACCCTGTGTTCAATATAACGTCCAATTGAACACAATGCAATGCAAATACAACATGTTTATCTTGGTCATGTTTTACTTGTTCAATTCTTGTTTACACATTTTAAGTTACCAAACCATTCTTTAATTAATTTTGTCCAATGTGAAAGACCTCTAATGAGAGAGAGGTCAATCAAAAGATGACTTAAGACATGAGAGAAACCATACCTTTGACTAGTAAAAACCCCCAAAAGAGGGTTAAAGCCATTTAAGCATAAGCCTCAATCCCATGCTTAAACACAACTTTAAGACTAACCAAGCTTCAAAACAAAATAGAAAAATGAAGAAATGAGGGAGGTGGCAGAATTTCAGTGCTAAAATGGCTTGAAACACAAGATTCTAACATGCAAACAACTCATGTACAACATGTTAGGAGACTTAAGCATTAAAACTAGTGAAGAGCTTTACACTAGAACCATGCAATACCAAACTCAAATGGCTAAACTAGTCCCGGACAGAGCTCAAACATGCTAATACAGTGGCTAAAATGAGCTGAGATGGTAGCATGAAAAGCAAGAAAATCATGCTCATGTATTGGCTTATAAACAAGGCACAAAGCACACCTCTCAAAAGCAATGAAAGAGTGGAATATGTGAGAGTGTGACAGAGTAATATGCTCTGAAATCACATGCTAAATGATGCTATATCATGCAAACATCACAAGCAAAGCATGCTAAGGGCCTTAAAACACAAGGCTAGTGAAGCCAACTACACTGTGGCTATACAAAGAAAGCCCCAAATGACCAAGACTACTCAAAACAGAGTTTAAGCATGTCAAAGCAAGGCCAAAAACATGTTAGAGTGGAGCCAACACATGCTAGAATAATAAGTTAACTCATTAGACATGCAAGGCTAGTGAGCAAGATTACACTACAAGTGTAAGAAGCAAGCATCAAATGACTCAACTAGCCAAAATCAGAGCTATGACATGTCAATAAAGTCACGAAAACATGCTGAGATTAAGTCAAGAGATGGTAGAAAAACATGCTCACATGTTAGGCCATCAACACATGCAAACAAGACACAAGAAGGGAAGGCCACCTCCTCCTATTTTGGACCTCAAAACCAAGTTTCTACCACTAAAAAACCTCTGAGCTTCAATGGTAGAAAGGCCAAACAAAGGGTGTTTCAAAAGCTTAGAAGGATGGCTCAAAAGGCTTTACAAGCCAAAGAGCCAAGGGAGGAAACCACCCCCTAACCACATAAGGCTTAAACCAATATTTTAAGACCTTAAAAATAGAAATTTTTAGAGGTTAAAACCAGCTTCAAAGTAGCATACAAAAGTGGCCAAGCAATGAACCAAAAAAAAGCTTAAAAGAGGGAAATTCTTACCCTTGAAGCACAACACTAAAACAGCAAGCAAACAGCCAAACTTCTAAACCAAAACCACTTCAAGGAGCTCAAACATGGCCTCCAAAAACTTCAACTCTAAGGTGGAGGTGTTTGGCTAAGGGTGCTAGTGCAAATATGTTGAGAAAGTTCACTTTCAAGCACAAAATATAGAAAGAGAGAGGATTCTAGAGAGAGAGAGAGAGAGAGAGAGAGAGAGAGAATTCTTGCTCAGATTAAACTTTGTAACCCTTTGCATGCATATAGATGAGCTCTATATATAGGAGATACAAGAAGCCTTCAAACAAATCTAGCCATCTACGTGCATGCAGATGAGCTCATCTGTGCAAACAGCTGTCAAAATATCTACAAAAATATCTACTGAAACATTGGTGGTCGGTCGGCCTTCAGTGGTGGCCGGCAGTGGCCTCATTGATGGCCAACAGGGCCTATTGATGGTCGGCTAGGCAAAGCCCATGACCGGCAGCCCTTAATGATGGCCGGCAGGCCATCAAGAACATCACTATACAAAGACCAACACATGGTCCAAATATGAGACAGAATGGAATTAGGGTCTGGATGGATCAAACCTGGAGCATTCTGTCGCGAAAGTCGAGTACTCGACGAGCGATCAAACTTGTCACTGGATGTACCTGCAAGGACATCCAAGTCTTGAGGACGGTCAAAAATGGGGTGTCTACACCATGGAGGATAAAGTTGCCGATGCATTAGCAAATTTGTTGTTCTCTCTTAAAAGATGTGTAAATGTCAGTTTTTCAAATCTTGGAATTAGAATGTCTAGGGCCTGATGATAAAACTTCATTTTCTCTTCCTTGACCTTCCAGTCTTCGTTGGCTTGAGAAACAACCAGATTTGAGTCTCTGATGATGTCCAACCTTATTGCCCCTAGTTTTGGGACAACTTCCAATCCAGTAATACACACCTCGTATGCTGCTTCATTGTTGGACACTTTGAACTTGGGTTTGAAGGCTAGGGGGTATATGGGAATCATCAGGTGCTATCAGCAACATGCCTATCTTATAACCATATTGGTTAGTGGCTCTATCAAAGTACATTGTCCACATCTGCTCTTCTACCTACAGAATCTCCTCATCTGGGAATAGGTACTCTATTGCTTCATCTCCTTTTACGGCCTGCAAAAAATTCCGCTACTATTCTCCCTTTGACGGACTTGCGAGAGATGTACGTGAAGTCAAACTTAGAGAGAAGAAGCAACCAACGAGTTAGCCTACCTGTAGGCGCCGGTTTCTCAAAGAGATATTTTATGGGTTCTAATCTCGAAACCAGAATTACGGAATGAGCTAACAAGTAGTGTCTCAACTTCCTAGCTACCTAAACCAAAGCTAAGCAAGGTTTCTCTAAATGAGTGTAGCGGGTCTCATAATCTAGCATCTTCTTACTCAGGTAGTAGATGGCCTTTTCCACCTTAGCTTCTGATTCTTGCACTAGCATGCACCCCATGGTTGAATCTATTACCTATAGGTATAGGATCAATGGCTTCCTCGGTTCTGGTGGTAACAACACATGTGGGTTTTGAAGGTACTGCTTGACCTATTCGAAAGCAAACTAGCATCGATCATCCCATCGAAACTTCTTTCCCTTTTTCAAGAGACCAAATTGTGATTCACAAGTCAAGGTTAATTTGGAGATAAACCGTCTTATGAATTGTACTTTGCCCAGAAAGTCGTGTACCTCATTTTCAGTCCTTGGTGGTGGCATTTCTAAGATGGCCTTGATCTTGGATGGATCTACTTCAATGCCCCACTGCGTAATCAAAAATCCAGCATTTTCCTGTAGTCAACCCAAAAGTGCACTTTTGTGGGTTTAACCTCAACCTATACTCCCTGATTCGTTCGAAGAATTTTTCCAGCGCGGTATAGTAGCCTTCTCGCTCTTTGGATTTCACAATCATGTCATCCACGTACACCTCGACTTCCTTATGGATCATGTCGCGCAAAATGATGGTTGTAGCTCTCTGATATGTAGCCTCAATATTCTTCAACCCAAAAGGAAGAACCCTGTAGCAATAGGTACCCCACGGTGTGGTGAATGCAGTATTCTCTCTATCCTTAGGTGCCATCAAAATTTGGTTATACTTGGAAAACCCATCCATGAACAATAGCAACGCATGGCCAGCAGTGAAGTCTACCAATTCGTCGATATGCGGCTGTAGAAAGTCGTCTTTCGGACTAGCCTTATTCAGATCCTAGAAGTCGACACAGACTCTGATTCCACCATCCTTCTTCAGAATCGGAACAATATTGGCCAACCAAGTAGGGTATTCAGTCACCATTAAGAACCCCGCATCAATCTGCTTGGTGACTTCTTCTTTAATCTTCAATGCCTAGTTCGGACAAATCCTACAGAGTTTCTGCTTGATCAGTCAGGCCTCGAGGTCAAAAGGGATCCGGTGCTGTACAATCTCATGATCGATTCCAGGTATGTCTTTATAGGACCATGCGAAAACATCTTTGAAATCTTTTAATAGAGCGATTAAACGCTCGCGTTCCTCCGAAGACAACTTGGACCTACTCTAGACTAAGTGTGGATCCTTCTTAATACCCACGTTAATTGCAACGATTTCATCTATGCAAGGCTTAGCACGCCTCTCCTCCTTTTGTTCAATCAAGCTTTTCAAAGCTTGAGGAATTTCTGCTACTTCGTTTTTATTAAAATATTGAAATTCTTGGTTAATGCAATAAATTAACGGCACAGAGAAGTAAACAAAATCTGCAGCATTCTCATTTAGAATTTCTGGCTGCTTGATTATAACAAACTCAAAAGAAAATACAAAAGAGGACCTAGACAGGGCCTTGGCAACCCGGGTTACCACCCCTGGAAGTGGCAGACTCAGACTCCTTAGACGGACTCGAACCTAATTCTGACTCAACAGACTTGGTGGAATTAGATTCAGGCTCATCATCCAATTCAAAACTGTCAAGAAAACCCCTCTCGAGCTCCCAAACTAAGCGTGATGCCTTGGTTGTATTCACAATGAGACTAGAGTAATCTGCGACAGGTTCATCCCCGATTAAAAAAATAATAACACTATCCCCTAAGTTAACGTGCTCAACCCTGGCATTGGAGTCCATCAGAAGGTCAGCCAGTGCCATCCCGAACAGTTCCTCTCCATTGGTATCCGAGCTTACGTTTCTGCTTTTCCCTATATCAATGCTTGGATTGATCCTCTCATCTTCGCTATCTAATAATTGATGATTAAAGAAGATCTCAAACCCAGGGTATCTCTTCTTCATTCCTTGGTCAACCCACGGCTTCGGGAATCCATAGAAAGGGAAGTCTTCTCCTTGGTGGACAAAGCGTCCGTTTAGTGTTCCCCTAATCAACTTGTGTTGTACCCCAGCCCAAAAACATGGGTGTTATGGCTTACTTCTCTGGCTACAGTATTTCCATGCCTCCCACTTTTACCCAGTCCTGATCTGGGAAGGTGTCCTTGCTTATTCATCATATAGATAGATTGCGGGCTCACATAGTTCCCCTCATCCTCTGCCATGATTGATTGCACAAACCAGGCCTCTGCCAAGGTAAAACTCGAGAGGAACACATTCTCCTCTCTATACAATATTTCTAACAAGGGTTTGGTGATTCCTGGAAGAGGATGGATCAAAGAATTACCATAAACAATCACAATCCCCCTTTTGTAAGGATACTTCACCAGTTGGTGCACCGTTGAAGAAACCGCCTTCATTTGATGCAACCAAGGTCTGCCCAAGAGTAGATTGAAGGTTACTGGTACATCCATCACATGGAATTCCACCTCATGTTCAGATGAGCCAATTAGTATCTGACTCTTAAAGGTCCCCTTGACATCATGGCTAGTATTGTCGTAAGCTTGAACGGCTTGCATTGTCGGCGTGAAATCAGCTGGCTTCAAGCCTATGGCATAAGCTGTCTTCGCTGGACATACGTTGATTTGAAAGTCAGTGTCCATCAACACTATCGAGATCCACTTTTTTCAGCTTTCCAATGTTACATACAAGGGTTTATTGTGGTTGGCCCCCTCGGGCGGCAGCTCTTTGTCTGCGAAAGAAAATAATGGAGTAACATCCTTAGATATGACTAAAGACACCAGTTGGTCAGCTGTGGTCTCTATAAGTAGCTTGGTCTTGTTCAGTGCCTCAAGCAATGTACGCCTGGATCTCTTTAAGTTTCCTTAATACCAAGTTTTCTTCTACGTCCTTCTCCTTTAGCTTCTTAGGGTTTGAAATAAAGACCACTTCTGGTCACGTGGTTAATTTCATTTGTGTGCCATGTATTATCAGGAGTATCGGTTTTCCACCCTTCATCAATGTATGCAAGGCTCAGATGACTGTCCTACTATTCTCCTGTAGTCATTGTAAGGCCATTATTGGGATTTGGGTGATCATGTTCATGTCGCGCCTTTCGGTGGCATGCCACTTTTCCTCTGCGTCTGATTCAATCTCTACCTCCCGATATTGCCTGAGTTTTGTTGGCATCCTTTCCTTGTCACCAAATTCCTATCTAGGCTTTTTTGTAGTTTGGACATTGTCCGCCTTTGACTCAACATCTTCCTTTCTCTTCACTTTGTCATGTTCCCGGGCTATTTTCCTATGTATTTCCTCCATTCTCTGTCGTTGGAACTATTCAAACACTCGATCATTCTCAATCATAGGAATGGTCTCAGCCTTGTTATTCTCACCGATTTCCTCTCCTTTTGGATTCTTCTTCATCTACTCTTCTGTATCGGATTTCTCTTCGCTACTCAACCACCCGTGGCTGGATTCAGGCTGGCTCAGATCCCACCACCCAATCTAAACACTGCCACATCCTCTTCCCAAAGAAGTAGAGGTTCTCTAAGTCTTATTCTAGTTCTTCTAGGTCATCAAGACCTTGTTCAGGCTAGTCATCTAGATTTTTCCCAAGCCTATTATCTTCAATGGCGTTGATGCTGAGCGAGTCTGGTAGTATGATTACAAGCTTTGGTTGGTCAGAAGCCACAATGTACCAACTGGGTTCATACTCTTCCACGGGTGAAGGCCCTTTCTCTATAACTTGGGTGTCAGGCAACCCTTCTTTTGGTGAAATTCTCTTCTCTTCGCTTACCGCCACCACATGCTCTGATTGGGTTTCAGATGTTATACCCATCATGCACAAATTTGTGCTATCAGGAATAACCACTTGAGGTTTAGGTAAATGGGATGGGATGGTATATATGCTAGGGTTAAAGGTGGGCGGTAGTGTATGGATAAGGTTGATATTTTTGGGTAGAGGGACTTGGTTGTGGACAGGAAGTGGGTTGGTGGTCACATTTGGCTTTGAGGGTGGAGCTATGATTTTAATGTCTATGAGATCTTGGATCTCATGACGAAGGTGATAGCAACGATCAGTGGGGTGATCGTGCTGTTGGTGGAAAACACAGTATTGGGTGGGGTCATGTTTAGCTAGGAGTGGGTTAGGGAGAGGTTGAGGGTCGAGCGGCTTAAGGTGTCCCTTTTTCCATTAGTAGTTTGAGAGCACGGGCTGGACTCATGTGAAGGGGGTGAAGGTTCTATATTGGTTTAAGGCTGGACCAGATTGTGAGGTTGCACCGGCAAAGGGATCGGCTATTTTGGACGTTATGGCGACGGTACTAATCTCAGTAGGCCTACGAATAGTGCTATTACTTGCATTGGTACTCCTGGTAAACGAACTTTTTGTCGGTTCGCTTGTTCTTTGGATGATGCCTTTCTTGAAAGCACTCTCAATTTGCACCCCCAACTCATGTAGAGTAGCAAAAGTAGATAGTGGTGCGACTATCATCCTCTGTAACATGTCCGATTTAAGGTTTTGAACTATCAACCAGACTTGTTCCCTTTCTGAGGGCATGTTTATCATTCTGGCTGCCTTTGCCCTCCATTTTGCATCAAAGTCAATGAAAGGTTCCTTGGGATTCTAAGTGGTTACTTCCAGCTTGCTGATCGTTTACCTTTATCTGAGTATTATATGAATATTGATTAACAAATCCCACATATTGTTCTTTCCATTTCTGCTTGGTCGAGTCCTCTAGTTTGGCATACCAGATAGTTGCCACGTCTGATAAGATTTTTCCAAATAATGACAATTTCCAAGGCCGTATCAAGCCCATTGGTTTTAGAATATCCAAGAAGAGACAGGCGTGAACGATAGGATCTTCGCTTCCATCAAATCTATCAATGTGAGGCATTTTAAACTTTTCTAGTAATCTTACAGATGCCTCAGTATAACCGTATTCAATGTCCGAGATGGATTTGAAGCCTTGAGATTTCTTGAGCGCCTTCTTCAGCCTGGCAATTTTTATCACAGCAGGGTCGATGTTATTGATGTCGAAAGGAAGAAGTCCCCCGTGGGGCTGTGCCAAAGGCCTGAAAGCTTGGGCTTGTGCTAACATCTCTTGGGGATCCGGGACTTGAGGGTTTTCAGCTGGTGGAGGTGGATCAAGATTCGGTTAAGAAGTCGGGACTGGATGTACAGTAGATGTCGATGCCCCAGATGGGCGTCGTATTTCAGCAATAGTCCCATCCTGAGCGACGATTCTTTTATTCAGTGTGTCCATGGTTCTTTGAAAAGCTGCCATCATAGCAGCAACCTCTTATGGACTACTGCATGCCATTGCATGTCTGGGAGAGTTAGCTACTGGTGAGCTAAGTGGGTGAGAATGAACAGGCAACTGTTGAGTGCTCTGTGCTGGCGAAGACTGACTGGTTCTTCTCCTCCGAGCAATTGGTGGGAGCGAGACTAATACTGGTTAACCGTCAACTGGATCTCGGATTTTATAAAGCCTACCAGAGCGAGTCCACAAAACTTAAGGGATATCAGGTCTTTCAAAAGCTATGATTGCAAGACTACTGTACCTTTCTTTTTGTGCTCCTTTGGGATACGATTAGCCTTACAGTTCGGACTCTCGTTGTTCTGAATCTGATTTCACAAGTGTAATGTGAAATAGAGAAATACAAGTGAGTCCAAATTTGACAAATCTTTTGAAAAATCGATGTTTGAATCAAATGCCAAAAATGGACTGCTTTGCCAGATCATAGAGTCGCCACCTAAATATTTTTGGAAAATTTAGGAAACCCGAGACTCTTGCCAAAGGTCACTTATCCGTCATCACCAAAGTGTCTCGACTTAGGAACTTAGGTACGAGAGGGAAAGGTCATGAATTGAACACCGCACTCGCCCAACCAAAGATCGGCCTCTACTAATCATGATGTGAATTTTATTTACATTATATGCTCTTGTTCCGAAGTATTAGCTAACATTACTGCGTGATGCACACAAGTATAGACTAGTTTGCAAAAGTTGGAACGCTTTGATTTCATGTTTGCTTGAAAATTGTTTTTGATACTCGTCACTTGAAAAGGTGAGTTCATACATTAATCAATTTATCCCAATTTTAGCAATTAGCCTTCATCCACCGACATTCAGACAAGTATATCATTTAAGCATTTAGCCTCATGGAAAACATGCTCGATATGGCAACACAAACATTCAATACAAGATGCTAAAACAATAAATGCTCACCTAGTATTCCAACACAAGCCAAACAAAGCAAAATAATTAGAAAACATGAATACCCCTAACTAATGCAATATGACTAATCTGACACATACAATCAGGCAATTAAATAGGCTCGGCTACTAGCATGGTATATGATTCAATTCAAGACATATGATAAATCACGTATTCATTTAAGAAAGTTGAATGTGACATTGGTTAGTATAATGAGTTTGACCCAAATGCATGCGAGACGAGTGTATGTGAAACATGGGAAATACTAAGGAAACATGATGCTTTATGCTACCATTATAAACAGATAAATAAAAGGGAGAAAGAAATGGGGGGTTGGAAGACATACACAATTATTACATATTTGCCCTCATACAAGAGGGTTTGAATGTCCGAATAAACTAACTATTACAAACCCAAATGAATACTAATTAGCTAAATTAACTAACTGCTTATTATATATTCCAATGGATTCTAAATTAACTAGCTATCTAATTTTATTACAACAAGGGTATTATAATAATATTAATTATAACAATAATGAAATTGAAACATAATTACTTATTACAACAATAATAACTACAATAACGATATTAATACAAGCACAAATGAGGCCTAACGGTCGCATGCACAGTGTCCAAAAACTACTCTGTCTGCCCAAACTTCTCTACCTCATCTTCAGCCATTGCCCTCTGTTTCTACAAAAGGTCACTGCTTACCACACATTAGAGGCTGGCCGGCCCCCAATGAGGCCCGGCCGGATCCCAATAAGGCCAGCCGGCCCTAATTTTCATGCCAAAACCTGTTTTGTGCTCTGAGGTGCAGTCAGTGCAGATAGAGCCTTTTTAGACCCTGTTTGTCCCTTCTGCTCTCCTCTATCATGAAACTCAAGAGAAGAGTAAATTCGAGTCTGAAACCATCAATTGGCACAAGTTGATGGCTTGATGATTTCGAACACAATTTGAACAAAATAATTAATAAATGCAATGAAGATGACCACCCCTCCCTCTCATCATGGAGGCTTAAAGAGGGAGATAGACATGCTTCAAGTTTCGTCAAAATATCATGGATTGATAAGTGACAATTCTTGAAGTGATGGACTCAGCATAACGTCTGGTCGAATCCAACCAATTTTACTCATCTTCTTTATATTGGTTTCATTGATTTTAGGTCAATTTTTATTAGTCCTTTCCATTACTTAATCAATTTGTCCGAAGTGATGTTTAAGTCCACTAAATGAGATGAAACGTCAAACGAGAAGTGATCCATAGCATGAAAAAGAGATTATACATTGACGATGAACCTCCGTAGAGATTAAGCCATTGAGCATAGATCTCTTTCTCATGCCTTGAACAACAAGCACTTGTTTGAAATAACTCTCAAACAAAAAAAAAAAAAACAAGAAATGAGGGAGGGTGCAGAAATGATTATGCGAAGTTGATTATTTAAAATGAAACTGTTTGTATGAAAACTAAGTAAGTAAAGCTATCAACTCAAATGACTCGGTGTCTAAGGCCTAAACAACTGAAGCCATGGGGACTTACAATAAAACAAGTATGATATTCAAAGCATAAACTATTTAAATGAATTAAACAGCCCATAACAGCCCCTAAAATGTAAAAAATAGTAGCTAAAAGCAAAAGAAAGTAAGTAAAAAGAGTAGAGAAAAAGCTATGGAACAAAGCTTAAGGAGGGGTGGCTAACCCCTCCACTTTTTGCAATTTGAAATCACATATTCCAACCCCAAAACAGTCCAAGAACAGTCCCAAAAAAGCCCAAAAATAGTGGCTAAAAGTGTGTTTAAAAAGCACAAAAAGATAGACAAAAGCAAGAGATATAAAACTAGTAAGCAAAATCAAGGAGAGGTAGCTAACCCCTCCACTTTTGAGACTTTTAAACCATATTTTTCAGCCTTTTTGAACTCTGAAAATCAATGTAAAAACAAAGAAAAGAGTGCAAGAACAAAGGGTATGAGCTATGAAATAAGGTGCAAGAAGGGTGTTAAACCATTCTACCTTTGGCAGCTATTCAACCCCAAATTCCAACACTTAGAATGGATCCAAAACAGTAGGGAAACACAAGAGAAAGATAGAAAAAAAATTGAAATGAAAGCAAGGAAAAAGGTGACAAGCTTATACCTCTTGAAATAGATGATGCTTCTTAGTTAACAAACTTGATTCAAAACACCCTCAAGCTTCTGAAATTTAGTTTGAAATGTCAACAAAAAGCTCCAAGAGCAAGCTCTAATGGTGTATGTATTGTTGAAAAAGGTTTCAAGGTGAAGAAAGGTGTTGAAGATAAAAGGGGGTCTTTTTAGCTCTTCAAAGAGAGAGGTCGAATTTATAGAGTTTGAGCCAAATTGGTCGAAAATATCTTCAAACAAAGCTAGCTGTCCAATTCCCTCCAGCTATCCAATTCCTGCCAGCTGTTTGTTTGGTTATATTGAAAGCTAGTCGGCGCTATTGAAAGCAAACCGACCCCCAAGACACCCGGCCGGCCCCAAAAATGTAAGGCCATGTCTAAAAGGCACAAATTCACAATTTTTCATTGAAAGTCGGCCGGCTCTAAATGAGCCACGACAGGATCTAAATGGACCCGGCCTGCTCCAAAAATCTGCATTTTAGGCCTGACTTCAAACGGGCATATCTCCCTCATCCAGACTCGGTTTTTGGTGATTCTTGAGTCAAAATTGAATCCCTGGAAGTCTACTTCCCAATGGTGGTGGCATCCCATCTAAATTCTAAGTGGTCAGAGAGATATACCTAATTTAGTGAAGGCTCCTCATTTCTATCTTAACGATTAGATGCCTAACCTCTTCCCCAACTAGTTTTCTTCCTTCTCGTCCTATATCCTTCAGCTCCACACCTATAAATAAGATGTTTTTAAAGATTTTTTAAAAGATTTCACCTCCCTTCCATTTATTTCCATTTTTTCCTTACTCGGTTTACCGAAAAGTGCAATATTTTAATCGAAATGCGAACCTAGGAATATCGTAGAAACATTTGAAAAAATATTTTGAAAAGAAGGGTTTTGAGGTCTAAAATAGTTTTGCCAAAATGGGGTGTATGGTTTGGGATTAGAGCTTGAATCCAAATTTCTTCGCTTAGAATTCAAAAGATTGCATAGTGTAACTTTCATTATCGGGTGCTCGGAATAAAGCACCCAAATCTTAAGGGTGGTCAAAAATGGGGTGCCTACAATTATCTAGCAAAAGAAATAAAGAAAAGGAAAAAAATGATAAAAAATTAGACAACACTTCGGCCTAATTTGCAACAAATACGATCACAGCTGAAAGACCATATTTCCCACTAAAATCTACCCCTGTAAACTAAAATCAACTGTGCCTCTGATATGACGCATTGTTATACAATTTCATTGTAAAACACATACCAGGTAAAGAGAGCCAAAACACCCCTATGAGGGGGTAGGGTTACCTTGTCCTAGATTTTGACATGATCTAGGGTTGTACTACTTCAAGCAAACAGTTTCACAAAATCTTACATACTGGTGAGCATCGTGTCCTATGTTGGAACAATCACTATGGCTTTACTATATGTAGCTAGGCTAATTGGTCAAAAGGTGTAGCTCGGCAAAATTACCTAATATATCTCTCACACCTAACATCGAGAAGTGAAAGAAGGATCAAACGGTATAGCGGTAACCTAGATCCAAGGGCTATGTTTCCAACATGGCAGAGCCCACGATCGGCCAGCCTTTTGGCAAGCTTTTTAGGCAAGCCTCCAGCAAGTCGTCCAAGAGTAACGGATGGAAAAACACAGTGACTTAAGAGCGTCAATGAAAATACAATGCAAAGAACATATATGTGTAAATAAAATATCACATCATGAAGTTCAAGTCAAGTTCTCTAATTCCCCAATAGAGTCACTAGAAACTGTAGCTTGCTTTTTATGCTCCTCGAAGGGGTGTAGTCTCCTCGGATACGATAGCCCTATAGTTTAGACTCCCATGGTTCTGAATCTGGCTTCATAAGTGCAATGTGAAATAGATTAAACAAATGAAAGTCCAAATCTAACAAATCTTAGGAAATCCATTAATCATCATAAATGCCAGAAATGGACTGGACTGCATTGCCAGATTTCAGAGTCGCCACCTAAATATTTTTACGAAATTTTGGAAACCCATGACTCATGCCAAAGGCCACTTGTTCGTCATAACCAAGTGTCTCAGCTCGGGAACTTAGGTATGAGAGGAGAAGGTCATGAATTGAGCACCCCACTCACCCGATCAAAGATTGGCCTCTACTAATCATGATGTGATTTTTATATACATTATATGCTCTTATTTCGATTATTATGCTAACATTACTATGGGAGGCACACAAGTATAGACTATTTCATCCATTTTGGAATGCTTTGATTTCATGTTTGTTTGAAAAGGGTTTCGAATATGTGTTACTTGAAAAAGAAAGCTCATATGTACATTAATCAAATCATCCCAACTTAAGCAAAATAACCTTCATCCACCAGTGTTGAAGAAGGTATATCAAATAAGCACTTAGCCTCATGGTAACATGCTTGATATGGCAACACAACACATATGCAATATGCTAAAGTAAGAAATGTTCACCTAGTATTCCAAGGCACACCAAATAAAATAATAGTTAGAAAAATGCATGCTCTAATATGCAAGTGACTAATGCAATACATACAAAATGTAATTACTAGGTTCCGTTTACAACATGTCATATGAATCAACTTAAAGCATGCGATAGCGCACGTATTCAAGTAAGTAATACATGACAACAATGTTAGAGTGATGAACCGAACCCAATGCATCCAAAAATGGATGCAACATGTCAATGATATGAAAGGAAAATATGATACTATTTGCAACCATAGTAGCAAGTAAGTAAAAGGGAGAAAGAATGGGGGGTTGCAAGACATACAAAATATTACAAGTGTTTATAAATTTGCCTTCGCATAAGAGGGGCCGAACGAATGTCATAATTAAACTAAATATTACAACACCAAATAAATGAATTAACTACATTAACTAATTATTACAAGTCCAAATGAAATCAACTAATTAATTTACAACATATTACTAAATTAATGGAATGGGAGGCAAGGAGCCACAAGCGCACAACTAATAAAATCCTCCGGGAAACCTCTCTGTTTGTTGCCAGATTCTATTTTGTCTACAGTAATAAAATTATTCTGCTTTTGCCTCAATTTTTGTTCCGTTTTGCCACAAAAATGCCACTGCCTATACAAAAAAATGTGGCCGGTCGGTCCGACAAAAAGGTGGCCAGCTGGCCACTGCTTTTGAGGGACTACCCTACTGCAACAAAACTGAAACAGAGCAAAAACAGAGTGTTTCCAGGAGATGTTTATCTTTTCTTCCGTTCCTTATCATGAAGATGATCAAGGGAAGAGTAGATTCAGTTCACAAATCATCAATATTCGCCTGTTTGTTACGTGATGATCTTAGAATTGATATGATAAAAGCTCAATAAAGGGAAATGAAAGACCAACAACACCTCATCTCAATCATAAAGTTACCTCAAGGGAAGGGGTAGACATTACTTCTTGAATCATTGAACATCACTAAAGAGTATGTAATGAGTCAAGATGCAATACGTTCAATATAACGTCCAATTGAACCCAATTCAATTTTATTACTTTTTTTTTTTTTTTGCCTCTTTTACTCCAATTGTATTAGCCTTTTTTATATTGTCTTTCCATTTCTTATCTTTTATTTCTTTTTGTCCGAAAGTGATAATTACGTCCATTAAGTCCAAAAGCAATAAAGAGTATCAAGCATGGACTTAACTCGAGAAATGAGCCTTTCAAGACCTTTTCTACGGGAAAAATTACAAAGGAAAAGTCAAACTCATTTACAAGAAATAATAAATTCTATATCAACCCCAAAATAAGCGATAATGATTAGTCAAACTCAAAAAGAGAGCGATAATGACTAGCCAAACCCATAATGAGTGACAATAACTCTAAATCCAAACTTGATAACAAGCTATAATGGCACTTTCCTTGGTGATTTCCAAGGATCTAACTAGAAAACTAGTTCCTTAGAAGTAAATGCACCAGTGATAAAGAGAAGTGACAAACAAGAGGTTGTGTTTAGCATAAGAGAGATGTAATGCCTTGGTAATGAACTTCCGAAGAGATTGAACCATTAAGCATGGAAAGTTTCTTTCTTATGCTTGAACAAGAACCTTTTGTTAAATACAACTCTTTAATCAATATAAACAAAGAATGGAGAGAGATTACAAAGATTATTATTACAAAAGTGAGACCATTTACATGAAAACTATGTAAATAAAGCTATCCACTCAAATGGATTGGTGGTTATGGCCTATACACCCAAATCCATTAGGACTTATAACACCACATGTATAGTATTCAAAGCATAAATTAAATAAACAATTAAAACAGCCCCAAAAACTAAACAAAACAGTGCTAAAATCTTTTTGAAAATGGTGGAAAATATAGACAAAAATGGAAGAGAACAAAGTAGGAAACAAGCCTAAGGAACGGTGGCCAACCCCTCCACTTTTTGGACCTTGAAATTACATATTTTAGCCTTTGAAAACTCTGAAAAATAGTAGCTAAAAGCAAAGAAACAAGTGGGAAGAATAAGGATATAAATTATGGGATAAGGTTCATGAAGGGGTGATTAACCCCTCCACCTTTGGTAGCTTTTAAATCACATGTTTCAACCCTCAAAACAAGTCCAAAACAATGCATAAACAACAAGAAAAAGAGAAGAAAAGATTAGTGCAAATAAGGAAAATGATGGTAAAGGCTATACCTCTCGAAGAGAAATGCTCTTTAGTTCATAAACCACAAGGTGATCACTCTGAAAAGTTGAAATTTGTGTTCAATAATCTCAGCAAGAGGCCTCTAGTTTAGGCTTAGGAAGTGTATGGATAGTGTATGTGTATTTCAAGAGAGAGAGGAAGAGTGTTTTGCAAGCTATAGGCTCTTGGGAAAATTTTCTAACCCCAAACCATAAGGGGTGGTCATGTATTTATAGAAAAACACTATCTCATGTCGGAAATATATGTATTGAGCCAGCTGGTGCAAGACATGCACATGGGGACAACTAGCAACCAAAAATATCTACTGGCCACTGAATATAGCCGGCCAGCCATGGAGGTGGATGGCCGACCAACAAAAAAATGGGTTGCCGGCCACTTGTTGGCCAGCAGGCCTCTGTGTGATCAGACTAGAAAAAAATAGATTTTGGTTCAAAGGGGGTACAAGGTTTAGGTTCTGAAGCTTGAAAATCAAAGCCTTCTGCTGAAGAAATTGAACGATTGTACAACATAATAATTCATCATCGAGTGTTCAAAGTGAGGCGCCTAAGTCTTAAGGGCGGTCAAAATAGGGTGTCTACATTGAGTTTGGCTAAATAGATAGAGTTAAGATCATGGTAGTAACCCCATTGAAAATGGTTGTTCCCGAGGGAAACTCCACTCATAGACCACCACGCTAGCAACAAATATGCTTTTTGGAAGGATAAGATAAGTTCTTATCTTCAAGCCTAAATCTTTCACATTAGGGATGTTATTTTTAGAGATCCTTTTGTGCCTAAGAAAACCACTGAAAAAGGGGATGTTATCCTCAAACTTAGAGAAGAATGGACTAATGAAGACCATAAACTTAATTAAATTAATCATAAGGAAATGTATGTTTTGCAATGTGCAATGATGCAAAATGAATACAACAAATTTCTAGGATGTACTATTGGCAAGTAATTATGGAATAAACTACAAGTGACTTATGAGGGACTTATCCAGTTAAAGAGTCCAAGATTAGTTTGCTAGTGCATGAATATGAATTTTTTTAAATTGAATCAAATGAATCTATTACTTCCATGGTTACTCATTTCAATTCCATTGTTAATGCTTTAAAAAGTTTTGGTAAAGTTTATACTAATGTAGAAATTGTGAGAAAACTTCTTAGATCTCTTCCAAGAGAATGAGATCCAAAGATTACTGCTATTGAAGAAGCTAAGGATCTCTCCAAATTAAATATTGAGGCACTTGTGGGATCCTTATGCACTCGTGAAGTTGTGGTAAAAGGAAGAGTTGAAGAAGATACTAAGGCAAAGAAAAAGTTGGCACTCAAATCCACAATTAATGCCAATAAAGAAACCAACCAAGAGAATTGTAACGCCCCGAAATAATAACAATAGCCCATCACATAACATTACTTACAATTGAACAATAACATCACATGTTATATTCCATTTATGAACTTGATGATACAAAAGATCACATATGCAGTTTACATTCATAAATCCTAGACCCTGAATCTATAGCATATGACATGGATACACGAATTAAAAGAAAAGTAAAATCCAAGTAAGTATATACCCTAAGGGCAACATATTTCCAACGCAATGCTCGATTACATCAAAATGAGTCAACTCAATACAATTAAAACCCAAGGCTTGTACAAAAATAATTACATCAAATAACCAAAAAAAGAAAAGACCCTTGGCTCAAAGGCCTCCCAAGCTATGTTCATGGTGGAGGAATATCATCAGCACCTGAAAGTTGTTTTCTACATAGAGTGAGCCAAAGCATAATAGAGATACTTTACCGCAATATATGAATCTTAAAAAAATCAGAAGATGAATGCACATGCATGCCATTTGTCAAACATTTCTCATTTCCATCTCAAAACTATGCAATGCCAGATTATAAATCAATTCATGAAAATAATCTTTTTATAATAGGAAACAGGACAGTGGATACAAAACACTGGGAATCTCTAGGTACGTATATGCTAGTAGGCTATACAATCACTACCAAAGCTATTTTACAAGTACTAACTGGAAGGATCGGCACCTAACCACACGGGTTTCTGGACTTTCACTAAGGACACACAGGCCAACATAACAACCATAACCACACCCCCTAACCAAATTCACCAAGGTATTCACCAATTTTTCTGAAAACAAAACATTTTCAATATTTAAGTATATAGCAATGTTCAATGCAAGATGAATGAATGATTAATTTCAATTCACCTAATCCTTATGCAATTTTTACAACAATCAAAGATAACCTCCACCGATAGCCCAAAACAGATATTTCTATACTATAGATAATTTTCCAACACCAGATATAATCTCTTCATTTTCAAAATGGAAGTGATTGTACATATCTAACTCCACCATCGTCATCAACATATACATTGTTCCATTCTAACCAAACCCAACATCCTTTTCCATTTCTTTCACAAAACCAAATATCCATAATTTTAGAACAAAAACCTCATTTACTTACAAAATCAATTTTTAAGTAAAGAAATCCACTATTTTCACATATCTCAATCATAATCACATTCATACAACCTTTTCTAAGAACCCATTTGAAAACCCCTCTTTTTTAATTCAAAACCAAACCCTAGGTTTAACCCTAAAATTTCAAAATCACTAGACTTTTTCAATAAACAAATAACTAAGGTAAAAATCATACCAAAGGTTGAAGAAATCCCTCCCTCAAGATTAAAAGACAAGGGAGATCAAGGTTGAAGTTTGGCGAAACTGAAAGCAATAACTCATCCAATTAAAACGAAGCCCTTGAAGCGCTCTACCTTTTTCTCTAAAGGGATAGGCTGAGGAAAACAATGGATTGAGAGTATTTGGAGCTTGAATGCAACTAGAGAAAAAGAGAGTGAAGATTTAGGATTTTTAAAATGTTTAGAGAGAGAGATGAAAAAGTGACACATAATGCCCTTTTCTCAGACTGATATATGCGCAGACTGCTCGAGTGACCAAAACACCGCTGTAGACACTCCATTTTTGACCGCCCTTAAGACTTGGGCGTTACTGATGGCTTACTTAGTGATGAAAGATGTGCAGGGCAAAGGTTCAATTTCTTCGGCAAGAGGAGAGTCAAATCCCAACTTCACACCCTTTTTTGGACCAAAACTATTTTGAATGGTTTGTAGACCATAAAACCCTCCCTCTCAAAACATTTTTGAAAATAGGTTCCTACGATGTCCTGACGCTCGCATTTTGTTAAATGTCGCGCTTTTCGGTAAACTGAGCAAGGACAAAGTTGAAATGAATGAAAGAGACTTGAAATCTTTGAAAAATATTTCAAAACACCTTGCTTAAGGGCTTGAAGTTGAAGAAAAGAGGAGAAGACGGAAGAAACCAAGTTGGAGAAGAAGATGGGCATGAATCGCTAAGAGAGGGACGAGCAGTCCTCGCTAAATCAGGCCTATCTGTCTACGCACTTGGATTTAAGGTATGAGGCCACCACCGTTGGAAAGGAGACTTCTGGGGCTTCATTTTGCACCCAAGAATCTCCTAAAGCCAAGTCCGGATAGGGGAGATATGATTGGTTGAAGTTGGGCATCATTCCGATTGAACCGAAACTGAGCAGTCTTTAATAAAAGAGGCAAATATGTGCTACCGGCCACAAAAGTAACAGATTGGCCAAAAAAGTAGTAGGCCGGCACTAAAGATGGCCGGCCGGCCAAGAATGACCCAAACTCAGCTTTTTTGAAGATATTTCATCTCCAGCTGTTTCCAGCTTGCTCCAGCTGTCCCCAGCTCATATATTTCCAACCTTGAGTGCTGCTTTTGCTATATATGATGATATATCTCCCATTTTCCAGAGGAGAACCTCCTAAGCAAGTTCTGGAGCTTCTCACTCTAAAAGGTCCTCTCTCTCTAGAAATTTCAGACCTAAAAACCTCTGTCTCTCTCTCTAGAGCCTCTCTCCATTGCCCTTTTGTGCATAGAAGTCCATAGAGGTAGAGAAATACTTCTTGTTTGCATATACATCCTTCATCAAAGTTAACCCCCAATGGGCTGAGGTTCTTGGAGGTTCATTTTGAGCTTCAAAACCTGGTCTTAGCTCAGATTTTGGGCTGGTTTTGCAGCTGTGCATCAAGGGTAACATCTCTCTCCCTTTTAGCTTGTTTTGCATACTAGCTTTGCCATACGTTTTTGAACTGCTTTGAGGCTATTTTTGGGGTGGTGTTGAACTACAAAAACCCTTTTTTTTCCTCTATTTTTCAGTCCTAAAAGTCTTGGTTTGTGCCTTGGTTGGCTAGGGGGTTGTCCTCTCTTTTGCTCTTTGGCTTGTAAAGCCTTTTGTGCCAACTTCCTAAGCTTTGAAACCAACTTTTCGTGGCCTTTTAACCACTGAAATCCAAAGGATTTTCAATGGTAAAAAACCCTGTTTTGAAGGCCCAAATGGGTGGAGGTTGTCCCCCCTCCTCTTGTCTTGTTTACTTGTGTTGATGGCCCTCCAAAAGAGCATGTGTTTCTACTTCTTGGAGGATTTGTTTGGCCTCATTTTTGTGACTTTACAAACCTGCCATAAATCTGTTTTGGGCTGTCTTGCTCATCTCTTGCATGCTTATTGCACTTGTAGTGTAAATCCCCTTTGCTAGCCTTGTTAGCCTACCAAAGTAGCATGTTTGTTAAGCATGTATGGGCTCCATTTCAGCATTTTTTTGGTC
Organism: Camellia sinensis; assembly: GCF_055761805.1. Taxonomy (NCBI): domain Eukaryota; kingdom Viridiplantae; phylum Streptophyta; class Magnoliopsida; order Ericales; family Theaceae; genus Camellia; species Camellia sinensis. Next base: position 127,182,374 of record NC_138974.1, read on the forward strand.
ATTATTTAGCATGTCATAACTCTATCTAAAGTTGGTTTGATAGCCCCTTGCATGTATCATGCACTTGTAGTGCATTTCCATGAAATTGCCATAACATGCTTTGTGCTTTGAGCCTTGTTTTTAGCATGATTTTGGCTTGACCCAAAGAAGATTTTAGCCTTGTTTTACCATGCTTAAGGTCTTTTTGGTGTTGTTTTGGTCATGCTTGCATTGTTTTGTATAGTCATGGTTCAACCTAGCTTGTTGGCTTTGAATGCCCAAGTCATTAGTATGCATTGCTAGGACTATTCTTATGATTTGGCATCATTCCATATGATATATCAGTGCATATTTCATGGTCATACACTTGTATTTGTCACTCTTTCATTGCTTTGAAGAGTTGTTGTTTTGTGCTTCGAGAATGGACCATTGTGCATGCCTTTATGCTTAGGCCTTTAGGATGCCATCTCAGTAGGTTTTTGGGCTTATTTTGACATTCCATGACTCTAATTTTCATTGGTTAAGCCATGCCATGTTTGGTTGTAATAGGTGTAGTGTAACACCCCTTTGTTGGCCTTGCATGCCTCATGTTTTGTGTTCACCTTTCTAGTATGTTTTGGCCTCATTCCATGCATGTTCAAGCCTTGTTTTGGTCTACCTTGGGACTATTTTGGTTCACCTTGGCCCTTTGGGGCTTGGTTGATGTGGCCATAATTCAAGTCCTTTGGCTAGCTTTGAGCTTTAAGTCCATTAGCATGCTATGCTTATCCTATGTGCATGATTCGGCATCACTCTTGACATGATTTCAGAGCTTACTTCATTACCACATTATCATGATTGTCCCCCCTTTTGCTCATGTTTGGGTGTTGTGTCCTTATGCCTTAATTCTTGGGCCATTGCATGAACATGTTTGTCTCGCATTTCATGTCACCAATTCATTACTTTGGCCACTGATTTTGGCATGCTTGAGAGCTACCCATGTTAGTGTAAGTCCATCTCACCATGTTGTTGCATGCTTGTTTCATTTTGCATGTTGTTGCATGCTATACATGTTCACATGTTTAGGTTGTATGCCTATTGCCTATTGCCTATTGCATGCTTGTGTTGCTTTGTTAAGTTCATCATGCATGTATTACATTGGTCTAAGTATACTTGCCTTTGCATGTTATTAAATGTTAGGCTATTGACATGTTGTTGCATGCTCATCCATCTTGCATACTTGTTAAGTTACATGCTTGTTTGCATGCTTGTCATTGCATATTGTTATATGCTAGTTGCCTTGTATAGCATTGTTGCTTGCATGCTCATGTTGCATTAGTTTGCTTGCATGCTTAGGTTGCATAGCATTGTGTGTACATCCCTTGCCTCTTGAATCAATCATGATAGAGGTTGGGGCCCTCATGTGTTTTTGTGCATTTCATTTGATATCAAATTACACACTTGGCACCTTTGGCCATCATGCATTGAAATGCGTGATTGGTGGCCCGAGGGTCGAGAACCAAACCCCCTTGGGTTCATAGCATGATAGGGAGGGTGGTCGTGCACACATTGTCTTGTAAATTCCTTGCCATGCACTGTCTGTCCTCTGCTGCAGCAAAAACAGAGTTCTGCAAGAACAAATGGCCGGTCGGCCCTCTTCAGTGCCGGCCGGCTACCAGAGTCCAGCCGATGGCCCCACTTTTGGTCGGTGACCACTTCCCAATGGCCGGTGGTCCTATCTTTTGGCCGGTGACATCCCACAATGCTCAGGGAGTAATTCAAAGGCATCTTAAGGATTTTCACAGTTCTCAGAGGTGTAGAACAGTGCAAATGGAGGCAACATGTGGCATGGCAACAGGTTTCCGAGCGAGGCGAATCGAGCATGCATACATTTGACCCTCTTCCCGAGGCAGCTTTACTGCTTTAGTAGCTTAATTAATTTGTTAATTAATTAAGATTTTGTAATATTTAATTAGCTAGAGTAGTTAATTATTTATTTGGTTTGTATTACTCTTTCGGACCCTCCGTCGAGGGGGCGAATTTGTAATAAGTGTGCGTGCGTGTGTGAATGTCTTCCAACCCCGCGTCTTTCTCCCTTTTATTTACTAGCTTTTGATGTTTAGTTTAGGGCATGTTTCAATTAGCATACTTATGCTTGCATGCTTGCATCCATTCATTCGTATTGTACGCACCGGGCTCGGCGCATCATACTAACTGCATTGTATTTCAATTCCTGCTTGAATACATGTATCAAGTTGGAATTCACATGACATTTTATAATAGCCAAGCCTATCTTAGTTGCATTTTGTATGTGTTGCATTAGCCATTGCTAACATGAACTAGGATCATGCATTTGATTACTAACTAGTTTCCTGTTTTGGCTCAGAGTACTAGGTAAGCATTTATGCTTTAGCATCTTGCATGTGTGTGAGTGTTAACATGACAGCATGCTTGCCATGAGGCTAATTGCTTATGTGATATAACTGTCTGAATGCCTGTGGGTGAAGGTTGGGTTGCTTGAGTTGGAATAATTCGTCGAAACCCGTGTTTTAGCAAAGTTCAATCCGTTTTCAAAACCAATGAATATGCGATGCTTTGTTCCAACTTAGGCAATCCAGTCTATACTTGTATGCTGTGTGCATCACATAGTAATTCTAGGCTAATAAACCGGAATAAGAGCACATGTGTTTTCAAAAACTCGATATCATGCTTAGTAGTGGCCGATCCTTGATCGGGCGAGCGGGGGTGCTCATGAAATGACCTTCCCCAATCGTACCCAAGTTCTCGAGCCGAGGCAACTTTGGTGATGACGGACATGTGGCTTTAGGCAACGAGTCAGGGTTTCCTAAATCTCCCCAAAATAAAATATTTAGGTGGCGACTCTGTATCTGGCAAAGCAGTCCATGTTTGGCACTTCTTTCTTAAAAATCTGTTTTCCAAAACAATTTGCCGGATTTGGACTCTTTGGTGATTTATCGGTCTTGCATTGCACTTTGCGAGACTAGATTCAGAACCGTGACTATTTGAGTCCGAACTGTAGCATGAGGCCCACGGGCGCGTCTATAGTTTCTGGCGACTCTGCTGGGGAGTTTGAGAACTTAACTCGAACTCATGATATCTTGTTTTGACTACACTTATGTGTTTCATTGCATTGCATGTGCATTGGTGCGCCTAGGACACTGTGTTTACCATCTGCTATTCCTGAACGGTTTACCGGAGGCTCGTGTTGAGAAACGTGCCATAAGGCTGACCGGTTACGGGCTCTGCCACGATGGGAACACAAATCCCGATTTTTACCGAGGCACCCTTTTTGACCATTCGACCAAATGCATATTCGGAATCCATAGTGACCATTCCAAGCTAGGACAGGTTGCTTACCCGATTTTAGGTTGTTTCAAACCACTGCGTGCGTAGTGAAACCCTAGCTCCTGACAAAATAGGACAGGGAAACCCTACCCCAACATAGGGGTGTTTTGGCTCTCATTTGCCAGTTATGTGCTGTCAAAATGTGTCTCTGCAGGGCTGTGTGTATCAGTTTGCAAGTCTGGGCATCAGGCCTGAGGGCATCAGTATGTGGGGAATCAATTTGACCTGAGGGTATCAGTTTACAGGTAGAATCTTGGACAGAATTCAGTAGAGAGCACAGTTATTTGGCTGTTCATATCTGTTTTGATGAAATCAGGCTGAGATGCTGTTTGTTTTCTCTTTTGGTAGGGGTAGTCCTGGAACTATAGCTTCAGAAGGCTCCGATATCCCCCGGGTTCATTGGACTTGTGCTGATAGACTTTGTTAGGTCAGAGATTCAATTCAAGGGCAACCAGTGTTCTTTCGCAGAGGTAAGGCAAAGAAAGGCCAGTCAGGGCTCACCGGTTCATCTGATCCGTCAGTCGCCAGTCACATCACCTTTGTTCAGACTCAGCAGACCGTGATGGCACAGGGTTCGGAAGAATTTGTGGCCGTGATAGCAACGTTAAATTAGGGAACTGCCATGCAGGCTGAGACCAGTATTGAAACACAGCGCCCATCTAGGGCATCTACCACACATCCAGCCTCGGGACCCCAACCGAACTTTGATCTACTTCCGCCAGCTGAAGATTTGCATGGTCTGGATCCCCAAGAAGGGTTGGCTCAAGCTCGAGTTTCCACACCCCTGGTGCAGCCTATTGAGAGGCTTCAACCCTTTCATGTTAATGAGTTCAATCTGACTGCAGTGAAAATTGCGAACCTTGAGAAACAATTCAAAAAAGCATAGGGCCTTAACTCCATTCCCGATATTGAGGATGGATACACCGAGGCTGCCGTACAGCTCCCAGACAGATTCAAAATACCACATATTGACCGTTTCGATGAGTCTGGAGATCCTATGGCAAGCCGATGGGTCTGACTAAGCCACAGAAACTCTCTCTGTATGGAAGAACCCTGTCGGGTGTAGCAGCCGCTTGGTATGCTAAGTTGGAGAATACAGTGAAACAGAACTGGGAAGAGTTGGCTGAGGCCTTTGTTGATCAGTATTCTTACAATACCCAAGTTGAAATGACCACCCAAGAGCTTGAAACAACCTGCCAAAACCCAACAGAGCCTTTTGTGGAATTTGTTGCAAGGAGGAGAGCAAAGGCAGCACTGATGACAGATCGCCTTTCTGAGAGGGATCAAGTGCGAATGGTGGTGTGAAACCTCGAACATGATATGTTGTAAAAGTTGGTAGTCGCTCCACTATTCACTTTCAAAAGTTTACATGAACTGGGGGTTCAGGTCGAGAATGCGTTCAACACAGGGATTATTCCCAGAACAAGTGAACCAACAAGAAGGGCAATTGCAGGAAGTACCAATGCTGGTAGTAGCATTATTTCCAAACCCACCGAAATCAATACAGTTGCCACAACTGACCCTTTTGTCAATTCAAGCATACAAACAGCCGGCCCGACCCGAGCTCAGGGCAGAACTTTCACACCCCTCTATATGAGCCTGACTAGCACACTAAAAATCTTGATGGAAAGAGGGTATCTCAAACCCCTCGACCCTCGACCTCTGCCTGACCCACTCCCAGCCAGACATAACCCCTCCAAGTACTGTGTGTACCATCAGTAGCGCGATCATGGCACCGACCGTTGCTACCGCCTTCGTCATGAGGTCCAAAATCTCATCGACAACCGGACGATAGCTCCACCTTCAGACCCCAATGACCAAGTACCTCATCTACATTTCAATCTAATCCACACATTGGCCGTCCTTTACGACCCCAGCGTATACATCACCCCAGTCCATCTACCCAAGCCTGAGGTGTTTATTCCGGAAAGCATGGACTTATGCATGATGCATACACCTGGACCCCAATCATCTCAAACCCGTGAGCCCACTACTTCTGAGCTGATAAGAATGATCGAAGATCTTCAGAGAACTGTGGCAGATTTAGCCTTCGGGATATTGGCTCCGTCATCGACCACACCACATACCGGGAATTTCATGACAAAAGGCTCCCCAATCATGGGACAGGCTGTATCTGGAAAAGGCCGATCCCTTGGCAAAGTGGAGGCGAGCGAAAAGAACAGGGTAGGGGTAGACACTGATCCTCATGAACACCTTATGTGGGTAGTTGAGGCTTTGAAAGCCGAAGGGTTGGACAAACAACAAATGATTGCAGTTTGTTGCAAAGATTGTGGATGACACTTTCGCCACTCAAGTCGGGGACAGTTTGAATCAAAGGGCAAGCCGGGAGAAGGGTCGTTATACCAGGAATGTTCCTTTCAACTCTAATCCCGTGCTCAGAAGAGATCAGTAAACCCAGTCAGCGCCTGTCAATCCCTTTGCTGGTGCGTCTAGCCAAACTCCACAAACCTCAAAACACCCACCTCAGGGCCAGAGGGTGTTCACCCCACTGCGCATGTCTCTATCAGTAGTCTTGAGGGTCCTGATTAGAAAGGGGGATCTGAAACCCCTAGAGCCGCGGCCACTGCCAAACAAACTTCCTCCCTCCCATGATTCGGCCAAGTACTGTGCTTTTCATCAACAAGTCGGCCATGGCATTGACAGTTGTTATCGTCTTCGCTATGAAATACAAGATCTAATTGATAAAGGTGTCATCGTCGCACCTGACCCTGCAAAGTCTATCGACACTGGATCAGTGAACTTGGGGGATAATGTGATCATTTGATCGGGGGATGAACCACCTGCGGGCGGCGCTCAGTTTACTCCGGATGTGGTGTATGGCATGCACTGTTTTGAGCATTTGTGTAAATGCTAGTTTTTGTACTTTCTGACTTGGGTATTAGGTTAGTCTTGTTGTGTTGTGTTGTATAGAGTCAGTCTTTTTGTGCTGAGTCAGTCGGGTCTGTCTTGTTGTATCAAGTCAGTCCTGTTTTGTTAGAGTCGGGTGATTTCGGGGGTCTTATCTCAAACATCACTTGCTTGTTTTGTGTTTGTCTTTTCATTTTCTTTTGGGTCTGTTTCTGCCTTGGAGCCAGTTACACCAGAAGATCCGAATGAAATAACTGTGGTTATCATGCTTTTGTACTTATTCCTACCTTGCGCCAGTTGTGCCAGAAGTTCGAATGAAACGGTAATGCATTTTCACTTGCTCTTCTGTGCCTTGAAATTATTGCATTAACTTAAGTTTTTCAAAAAACTTTTGAACATTGTGATGAAAACAAAGAGGAAGGAATTCCTCGGGATTTGCAAAACTTGATCAATTGAGAGAAAGAAAGGCATGCTAAGCCCTTAATAAATGGAATCATGCTTGTTGGTATGAGTACTGAGAAGGACCCTAGATTGATCCAGATTGGTTCTACATTGTCTTCAACGCGAGCGATTTGTCGCTTTCTTAAAAAATTTCAAAAAAATATTTTGCGCAGTCCTGCGAAGATCTGTGCGGAATCGCTCTTGAGATTGTGTAACCAAGGATCGCTCTCAGCCTCGAGACTCAACCCCTTGCTTTCAAACGTTGAACTTAGATTCAGAATGTTCAACGGTCAACCACAATGTAAGGCCTGTGTGGCCGGATCGGAAGCAGCCCGTGAACTAGGGGTAAGAAAATGTCAAGAAGATCAAGTGTTATCAAAAGAAGCTTGCGAAGCTAGATCAGGAACACCCCTCAAACTAGGGGCAAAAGAATTTCAAATGTGCTCGAAGAATCAAAGATGAAGATCGGCAAGAATGCCAAATCCCAGAAGGGAGCAAAGAAGAAAGTACTGCTGGAGGACAACTAAGTTCCTATCCACAACACTAGGGGCAAATTCAGCCCCCATTAGATGGACTTCTGCGTCATCAGCGAATAGTAGCCATTCTCCTGGATTCAGATGACTTCAAGATCTCAAAACCATTTGACATGGACAAAGCTACACTTTTACCCTTGAGAGGCTCGTTGGGCCAAATACCCGGAAGGGTGACCCAGGCAAAAGTTAGAGCAAGAAAAAGAAGAAAAAGAACAAAAAAGAGAAAAAAGAAAAAATGCAAAGAAAAGAAAAAGAAAAGATGAAAAAAAGAAAAAAAAAATGAATGAAAAGAATTGAAAAGAAGAAAAACATAGCTCGCAAGGTTGAAAACCCGGAAGGGCGGCCTTGGCAAAAGTTAGAGCGTAAAAGGTGAGGGTTAATACACGAGTGAACCTGACCCCGAACTACGTAAGGCTTGATTCCCATCTTTGGGATACGTAGGCAACTTCATTCTGAAGTCCAGCCGTAAAACACTTCAAATTCGACTGTGTCCATGTGATGGTTCTGGTCATCTTTGTCTTCTCTGTATCCGAGAGTTCGGTTGTGATTGTCACTCTGAAGACTGATTACAATGCGCTGCGGTGCTATCCAAACAAGGGGCAACTTTCTATTGCCATATAGTGTGATGCGGTGCTATTCAGACTAGAGGCAACGTTCAGTTGCCATGCAGTGCCATTCAGACAAGGGGCAATTTTCCATTTGTTTTGGATCTGAGGTTGTGCATCTCAATAGTAAATTCTGCTCGTCGAGCGGTGGCCATTTGTAAAAACAGTTTTGAGAATTTTAATGAGGTTGACTAATTTTCTCGAAAATTATTCTATTTTTCGAAAATCGGACCATTTCTTGGACCCAAAAAAGGAAAATTTTCAGTGCTCATAGCCTGACTTGCATGATTTTAAATCAAAAATCGAACAAGTATGTTAATCTAACTCTCATATTGATCAAAATTGTTTTATTAGAAAACCAAAACAAAAAATGGTCAAAATGATGAACTAGAGGCACATTTGAGTCAAGTGTTTTGTCTTTTCCCCATTGTCAACATACTTGCCGGAAAGGGCACCATACTTGTCAGAAAGGGCACTTTACTTGCCAAGAAGTGCACTCTACCTGTCAGAAAAGGGCACAACTGAAGCAAACAGCAAAGGACAGAAAGCTCTCACATTCTCTGAGCAGCGAGGTATCAAATCGAGTGCGAAGCACAAACTGGAATGGATCCAGATATTCCACTCCCTCATCTGGGTAGATCTGATCACGTCCAAACTCCTCAGCAGAGCATCATTAACCAATGTCAGCTGCAGATTTGCTACACACCCAATTGTAGCGCAACCCCTCTATGGGAAAGTTCACTGTTGTGAGCTAAAGAAGAATCTAGCGGAATGCTAGGGGAGAGAACCCGCAACTTCTCATTTATCCATCAACCACCCAGGGGATGGATAAAAATAAGAGAGATTGAAGAATAGAGAGATGTGCGCTGAGAGAAAAAGTGAGGAAAGGGCTTTTTCAGAAAAAAAACAGAGCCTGAGGGCCGAGTGATATGAGATCACAAATGAAAGAGGGTGGGAAACAATACCCAGAGAAACAGGCTCCCTGTGCACATTTGAGTCTTGTGTTTTGTTGTGTTTTGTCTGTCTCGATTCTTGTTTTGAGTCATTTCGAGTGTCAATAGGTGTGTTTAGGTTGTTTACCTTTGTTTTCCTTTGTTGAGTCGTGATGCGCTGTGTCCAGTCGTAGACTCAATACCCAGTTCAAAACTTATTCTCACTCTCATTTTCAAAAATAAATCGTTTTGTGCTCAGAGTGTTGTGTCATTCTCCACATTTGTGCAAAACAGGTTTTGTTCTTCCATAAAACTGCAAGGTTCAACCCAGGTCATGTGGGAGCAGTAAAACCAGGACCTATCTGAAGCTATATTGGTTCCGGACTACAAAGCAAAAGGAAATAGGGAAAATCGGAGCATCTGAGTTTGTTTCAGATTCTGGGATTGCATTCCAGGTGCACCTTCTCAGGTCGTTTCTCTGGAGTATGAGTGTATCTCGACCCCAAGTGTAAGCTTGCTTCAAGTCAAAATGGCAGTTCAGGCAGCACCTGAGGGTTTCACATACAGATGTTACCTCTCGCCAATATGAGCAGGGTGTACCCTTTTGAGCTGAGCGTGTTGCCAAGTCCTCCGAGATGTAAATTGGAGGTTGCTTTGAATTGGTCTCATTAAGACCTGTATTTCCTTATTCAGTAGTTTACTTCAAACATGTTGTTGATGTTACACTATGCCTGCATTGTTATGCACCCTTTCAGTTGCATTGTTATGCGTACTCCACCTGCATTGTTATGCACGTTATTACATTGTTATGCACGCTACTCGCATTGTTTTGCACCTTTTTAACTTGCGCTATCACGCACTTTACTTGCGCTGTTACGCACTTTACTTACGTTGTCATGTACCTTTTCTATCTTGCGTTGTCACGCACACTCGTAGCATTGTCATGCACACCTTACTTACGTTGTTACGCACACTCTAGTAGCATTGTCATGCACCTCTGTACTTGCGTTGTCACGCACACTCTAGTTGCATTGTTATGCACACTTTACCTGCACTTGTTAGTGCATTGTATCGCACTGTTTTGTGCATTCACCCCTGCCTCGCATTGTCTTGTGCACTCACTTGGTCTAGGAGACCTTAAAATCCTGCATTTACACTTGCCCTGTTTAGCGTATCACACTGTTTAGTGCATTTCAAATCACTTGCGCTATTTAGCGTATCGCACTGTGTAGTGCATTTCAAAATCACTCGCGCTTTCTTGCGCATCGCACTGTTTTGTGCAGTTTACACTCGCGCTCTCTTGTGCATCACACTGTTTTGTGCACTTATCATTCGCTCTTTCTTGTGCATCGCACTATTTTGTGCAGTTTACACTCGCGCTTTCTTGCGCATCGCACTATTTTATGCAATTTACACTCGCGCTTTCTTGCGCATCGCACTATCTTTTGCATTTCATTACATGCTCTTGTCTTGCATAGAAAATGCTTGTATATTTTGCATTTGTTCGCGCTATCTTGCGCACCTTACTTGCATTTGTTAGTGCATTGCATTTTGTTCGCGCTATTTTGCGCATCGCACTGTTTTGTGCATTACATTTCGTTCGCGCTATTTTGCGCATCACACTGTTTTGTGCATTACATTTCATTCGCTCTATTTTGCGCATCGCACAGTTTTGTGCATTGCATTTGTTCATGCTATCTTGCACACCTTACTTGCATTTGTTAGTGCATTGCATTTTGTTCGCGCTATTTTGCGCATCACACTGTTTTGTGCATTACATTTCGTTCGCGCTATTTTGCGCATCGCACAGTTTTGTGCATTACATTTCATTCGCGCTATTTTGCGCATCGCACTATTTTGTGCATTGCATTTGTTCGCGCTATCTTGCGCACCTTACTTGCACTTGTTAGTGCATTGCATTTGTTCGCGTTATTTTGCGCATCGCACTGTTTTGTGCATTACATTTCGTTCGCGCTATTTTGCACATCACACTATTTTGTGCATTGCATTTGTTCGCACTATCTTGCGCACCTTACTTGCACTTGTTAGTGCATTGCATTTTGTTCGCACTATTTTGCGCATTGCACTATTTTGTGCATTACATTTCATTCGCGTTATTTTGTGCATCGCACTGTTTTGTGCATTACATTTCATTCGCGCTATTTTGCGCATCGAACTATTTTGTGCATTGCATTTGCTCGCGCTATCTTGCGCACCTCATCTGCACTTGTTAGTGCCTTACATTTTGTTCGCGCTATTTTGCGCATCGCACTGCTTTGTGCATTACATTTCATTCGCGCTATTTTGCGCATCGCACTGTTTTGTGCAGTTTACATTCGCGCTATCTTGCGCACCTTACTTGCACTTGTTTGTGCATTGCATCGTGCTATCTTGCGCACTTTACCTGTACTTGTTAGTGCATTGCTTAGCATTGTTTTGTGCATTTAATCCACATCACACCGTCCTGTGCACCTGTAAAACATTGTTTTGTGCATCTTCTTAGCATTATTTTGTGCATTCACTTTGCATCACATTGTCTTGTGCACACTGTGTTTTTGTATCACTCGCACTATCTTGTGCACTCTCGGGTCTAGGAGACCTTAAATCCTCTAAAGGTGCAATTCCTTTTTTGCATAAATCCTGAATTATCAAACCGGCTTCGCGCAGTGTATAAGTCCAATTTTCAAACCGGCTTCACGTGGCGTATAAGTCCAATTATCAAAATCGGTTAACAACAGCAGGTGTGCCTATCTGTTCACACCACCCAAACTGGCTTCGCGTAGCATATAAGTCCAAATATCAAACCGGCTTCACGTAGCGTATAAGTCCAATTTTCAAATCGGCTTCGCGTAGCGTATAAGTCCAATTATCGAAATCCTCCTGCATATCATTTGTATCATGCCTCTTGAACTACGCTGGTTTGATTCCTTGCAAAAGGATACGTAGGCAGCCTGCGGGTCCAACCATTTATTTATTTGTATTTTGTTTGTTTCTCCAAGTCTTCGGCTTGTCAAAAATGGGTCGTCTCTAAACTTTGACATTCACTCACGTCATTTCATGACTTTCGAGCTCTGTCAAAGAGGGGCCACTGTAGTCACCCCATTTTTGACCGCCCTTAAGACTTGGACGTTACTGATGGTTTACTTGGTGATGAAAGATGTGCAGGGCAAAGGTTCAATTTTTTCGACAAGAGAAGAGTCAAATCCCAACTTCACACCCCTTTTTGGACCAAAACTATTTTGAATGGTTTGTAGACCTTAAAACTCTCACAAAATATTTTTGAAAATAGGTTCCTACGATGTCCCGACGCTCGCATTTTGTTAAATGTCGCGCTTTTCGGTAAACCGAGCAAGGACAAAGTTGAAATGAATGAAAGAGAGTTGAAATCTTTGAAAAATCTTTCAAAACACCTTGCTTAAGGGTTTGAAGTTGAAGAAAAGAGGAGAAGAGGGAAGAAACCAGGTTAGAGAAGAAGATGGGCATGAATCGCTAAGAGAGGGACGAGCAGTCCTCGCTAAATCAGGCCTATCTTTCTATGCACTTGGATTTGAGGTATGAGGCCACCACCGTTGGAAAGGAGACTACCGGGGCTTCATTTTTCGCTCAAGAATCTCCTAAAGACGAGTCCGAATTGGGGATATATGATTGGTTGAAGTTGGGCATCATTCTGATTGAACTGAAACTGAGCAGTCTTCAATAAAAGAAGCATAACTTTTTTCACAGTTGGAATTTTTATGCAAGACTGCCACCATTGGAAATCTTGCTTCCGGGGCTTCAGTTTAGACACAAGAATGACTTGAAAAGGAGTTCATATGAAGGAGTTATGCCCATTTGAAGTTGGACCTGCAGAGCAGAATTTCCTATCGGCAACAAATATGTTCTACCGGCCACAAAAGTAACAGATCGGCCAAAAAAGTAGCAGGCCGGCACTAAAGATGGCCGGCTGGCCAAGAATGACCCAAACTCAGCTTTTTTGAAGATATTTCATCTCCAGCTGTTTCCAGCTTGCTCCAGCTGTCCCCAGCTCAGATATTTCCGACCTTGAGTGCTGCTTTTGCTATATATGATGATATATCTCCCATTTTCCAGAGGAGAACTTTCTAAGCAAGTTTTGGAGCTTCTCACTCTAAAAGGTCCTCTCTCTCTAGAAATTTCAGACCTAAAAACCTCTGTCTATCTCTCTAGAGCCTCTCTCCATTGCCCTTTTGTGCATAGAAGTCCATAGAGGTAAAGAAATACTTCTTGTTTGCATATACATCCTTCATCAAAGTTAACCCCCAATGGGCTGAGGTTCTTGGAGGATCATTTTGAGCTTCAAAAGCTGGTCTTAGCTCAGATTTTGGGCTGGTTTTGCAGCTGTGCATCAAGGGTAACATCTCTCTCCATTTTAGCTTGTTTTACATACTAGCTTTGCTATAAGTTTTTGAACTGCTTTGAGGCTGTTTTTAGGGTGGTGTTGAACTACAAAAACCCTTTTTTTTTTTCTCTGTTTTTCAGTCCTAAAAGTCTTGGTTTGTGCCTTGGTTGGCTAGTGGGTTGTCCTCCCTTTTGCTCTTTGGCTTGTAAAGCCTTTTGTGCCAACTTCCTAAGCTTTTGAAACCAACTTTTTGTGGCCTTTTAACCACTGAAATCCAGAGGATTTTCAGTGGTAAAAAACCCTATTTTGAAGGCCCAAATGGGTGGGTGTTGTCCCCCCTCCTCTTGTCTTCTTTACTTGTGTTGATGGTCCTCCAAAAGAGCATGTGTTTCTACTTCTTGGAGGCTTTGTTTAGGATCATTTTTGTGACTTTCCAGACCTGCCATAAATCTGTTTTGGGCTGTCTTGCTCATCTCTTGCTTGCTTATTGCACTTGTAGTGTAAATCCCCTTTGCTAGCCTTGTTAGCCTACCAAAGTAGCATGTTTGTTAAGCATGTATGGGCTCCATTTCAGCATGTTTTTGGTCATTATTTAGCATGTCATAACTCTGTCTAAAGTTGGTTCGATAGCCCCTTGCATGTATCATGCACTTGTAGTGCATTTCCATGAAATTGCCTCAACATGCTTTGTGCTTTGAGCATTGTTTTTAGCATGATTTTGGCTTGACCCAAAGAAGATTTTAGCCTTGTTTTACCATGCTTAAGGTCTGTTTGGTATTGTTTTGGTCATGCTTGCATTGTTTTGTATAGCCATGGTTCAACCTAGCTTGTTGGCTTTGAATGTCCAAGTCATTAGTATGCATTGCTAGGACTATTCTTATGATTTGGCATCATTCCATATGATATGTCAGTGCATATTTCATGGTCATACACTTGTATTTGTCACTCTTTCATTGCTTTGAGGAGTTGTTGTTTTGTGCTTCAAGAATGGACCATTGTGCATGCCTTTATGCTTAGGCCTTTAGGATGCCATCTCAGTAGGTTTTTGGGCTCATTTTGACATGCCATAACTCTAATTTTCATTGGTTAAGCCATGCCATGTTTGGTTGTAATAGGTGTAGTGTAACACCCCTTTGTTGGCCTTGCATGCCTCATGTTTTGTGTTCACCTTTCCAGCATGTTTTGGCCTCATTCCATTCATGTTCAAGCCTTGTTTTGGTCTACCTTAGGACTGTTTTGGTTCACCTTGGCCCTTTGGGGCTTGGTTGATGTGGCCATGATTCAAATCCTTTGGCTAGCCTTGAGCTTTAAGTCCATTAGCATGCTATGCTTATCCTATGTCCATGATTCGGCATCACTCTTGACATGATTTCAGAGCTTACTTCATTACCACATTATCATGATTGTCCCCCCTTTTGCTCATGTTTGGGTGTTGTGTCCTTATGCCTTAATTCTTGGGCCATTGCATGAACATGTTTGTCTCGCATTTCATGTCACCAATTCATTACTTTGGCCACTGATTTTGGCATGCTTGAGAGCTACCCATGTTAGTGTAAGTCCATCTCACCATGTTGTTGCATGCTTGTTTCATTTTGCATGTTGTTGCATGCTATACATGTTCACATGTTTAGGTTGTATGCCTATTGCCTATTGCCTATTGCATGCTTGTGTTGCTTTGTTAAGTTCATCATGCATGTATTACATTGGTCTAAGTATACTTGCCTTTGCATGTTATTAAATGTTAGGCTATTGACATGTTGTTGCATGCTCATCCATCTTGCATACTTGTTAAGTTACATGCTTGTTTGCATGCTTGTCATTGCATATTGTTATATGCTAGTTGCCTTGTATAGCATTGTTGCTTGCATGCTCATGTTGCATTAGTTTGCATGCATGCTTAGGTTGCATAGCATTGTGTGTACATCCCTTGCCTCTTGAATCAATCATGATAGAGGTTGGGGCCCTCATGTGTTTTTGTGCATTTCATTTGATATCAAATTACACACTTGGCGCCTTTGGCCATCATGCATTGAAATGCGTGATTGGTGGCCCGAGGGTCGAGAACCAAACCCCCTTGGGTTCATAGCATGATAGGGAGGGTGGTCGTGCACACATTGTCTTGTAAGTTCCTTGCCATGCACTGTCTGTCCTCTGCTGCAGCAAAAACAGAGTTCCGTAAGAACAGATGGCCGGTCGGCGGCCGGTTACCAGAGTCCAGCCGATGGCCCCACTTTTGGTCGGTGACCACTTCCCAATGGCCGGTGGTCCTATCTTTTGGCCGGTGACATCCCACAATGCTCAGGGAGTAATTCAAAGGCATCTTAAGGATTTTCACAGTTCTCAGAGGTGCAGAACAGTGCAAATGGAGACAACATGTAGCATGGCAACAGGTTTCCGAGCGAGGCGAATCGAGCATGCATACATTTGACCCTCTTCCCGAGGCAGCTTTACTGCTTTAGTAGCTTAATTAATTTGTTAATTAATTAAGATTTTGTAATATTTAATTAGCTAGAGTAGTTAATTATTTATTTGGTTTGTATTACTCTTTCGGACCCTCCGTCGAGGGGGCGAATTTGTAATAAGTGTGCGTGCGTGTGTGAATGTCATCCAACCCCACGTCTTTCTCCCTTTTATTTACTAGCTTTTGATGTTTAGTTTAGGGCATGTTTCAATTGGCATACTTATGCTCGCATGCTTGCATCCATTCATTCGTGTTGTACGCACTGGGCTCGGCGCATCATACTAACTGCATTGTATTTCAATTCCTGCTTGAATACATGTATCAAGTTGGAATTCACATGACATTTTAGAATAGCCAAGCCTATCTTAGTTGCATTTTGTATGTGTTGCATTAGCCATTGCTAACATGAACTAGGATCATGCATTTGATTACTAACTAGTTTCCTGTTTTGGCTCAGAGTACTAGGTAAGCATTTATGCTTTAGCATCTTGCATGTGTGTGAGTGTTAACATGACAGCATGCTTGCCATGAGGCTAATTGCTTATGTGATATAACTGTCTGAATGCCTGTGGGTGAAGGTTGGGTTGCTTGAGTTGGAATAATTCGTCGAAACCCGTGTTTTAGCCTACTTGCGAGTAGCAAACTTCAATCCATTTTCAAAACAAACGAATATGCGATGCTTTGTTACAACTTAGGTAATCCAGTCTATACTTGTATGCTGTGTGCATCACATAGTAATTCTAGGCTAATAAACCGGAATAAGAGCACATATGTTTTCAAAAACTCGATATCATGCTTAGTAGTGGCCGATCCTTGATCGGGCAAGCGGGGGTGCTCATGAAATGACCTTCCCCAATCGTACCCAAGTTCCCGAGCCGAGGCAACTTTGGTGATGACGGACATGTGGCCTTAGCAACGAGTTAGGGCTTCCTAAATCCCCCCCCCCCAAAATAAAATATTTAGGTGGCAACTCTGTATCTGGCAAAGCAGTCCATGTTTGGCACTTCTTTCTTAAAAATCTGTTTTCCAAAACGATTTGCCGGATTTGGACACTTTGGTGATTTATCGGTCTTGTATTGCACTTTGCGAGACTAAATTCAGAACCATGACTATTTGAGTCTGAATTGTAGCATGAGGCCCACGGGCACGTCTATAACCACTCAAGCATCAAACACAATAAGTGATGCTGCTTAAGCGACCAAAACCACTGCTTACGCGCACAATGACTCCCTCCCAGAAGTTCAGACCTGTAAAAGATCGCTCGAGTGCACGAAAGACTGCTCGAGCGAAGATACCACATTTCCAGTTGTTTTTGCAGACTATAAAAGACAGCTCGAGCTCAAGAAAGACCGCTCGAGCAAACATGCAAAAATTTGGGCAACAACTCTTTTGAAAAACTAACTCCAAACCTATTTCTAGGACAACCATAACTCCCAAATATCAAAACTCAACTAGTAATATGATGAAAATGAAATGAACAATAGTTAAGGACATGGATTTTCAGATTCAATAGCATGAAATAGGTTGGATCTAAACCGGAATCCCTAGAATCTCTCCTCTTAAGGAATTTTGTCCCCGAAATTAAACTTAAACTAACAATTACCAGATTTAGATCAACTTGCAACCATTCATACTTGCAACAATGATAACACAAAGTCTATAAATACGGAATATTACAGTTCAACTTTTCAAAACATATACAATGTTTACATATTACAACAGGAACAAGATTTTCAATACAAGTCTCAAGCATTAACAAATAGGTCCGGATACTTCTCACAGAATTTTGCCTCACGTTCACAAGTCGCCTCCTCAATCCCATGGTGTCACCACGACACCTTAACCAATGGAATAGTCTTGCCTCGTAGGACTTGGTCTCGAGTATCTAAAATCTGCACTGGTCTCTCCTCGTACGAGGCATCCTCATCTACCTCTAACTCGGTCCAATCCAACATGTGTGAAGGATCAGGCTCATACTTTCGGAGCATACAAATTTGAAATATGTCATGAACCCCAGAAAGTTAGGGCAGCAAGGCCAAACAGTAAGCTACCTCCCCAATCAGCTCTAGAATCTCAAAAGACCCAATAAGTCCAGGAGACAACTTCCTGCTCTTCTCAAATCTCATTTAACCCCGTCTCGGTGATATTTACAGGAATACGTGATCTCCTATCTCAAAAGGTAAAGGTATCCTCCTATGGTCAACGTAGCTCTTTTGGTGACTTTGAGCCAAACTAAACTCCTACAAATAAGCGCGATCTTCTTCATTATTTCCAGGACTAATTCAGGACCTAACATAGGTGCGTCACCTATCTCGGCCCAACACACTGGAGATCTAGACTGTCGTCCATACAAGGCCTCAAACGGTGCCATATCAATACTTGTCTGGTGTAAGAACTGACTTTGGGTGACCGCTAGAGCGTAGGAGTTGTCGCTCGAGTGGAGAATTGTTGCTCCCAGTATCTCGCATGTTTACAAGTGAGACTACTCGAGCGAAGGAGTTGTTACTCGAGCGTAAAATGCGAGCTCCTAGTATTTCCACTGTAGCTCTGCATAACTTCTAAGAACTTGCATTTACCGCTCAAGTGGTTCCTTTGCATTTTGGTTCTTTGCTCGAGCGCAGGAAGCCTCGCTCGAGGTGTCATGCCGGGATAGCAAATTTTAAAACACGATCTGAACTCATTTTAAACCCACTCTTCATCCCTTTTCTCTTCTTTTTCCCCTATTTTTGAAAAACCTAGTTAAGAAACTCTAGATTTCATCTAGATAGATCAAGAATCCATTTTAGTCCCTTTATTAAAGTTGTTATCCTCGTCAGGAGCTACGTTTTGAATCGATTAGATCGTTGTATTTCAAGGGCTCATCAGGTGGACCTTCATCTTTTCTTGTGCATCCTTGAGGTAGGAATATCTTTACCCTTGTATATCCATATTTTGGTTTAAATAGATATGAATTTAAAGGTGTACGGGTTGTTGAGATGAATGTGTATATATATATGTTGCATATAAAGAAGTGCTTCATGAAATTGATGATGGATTATGATATAAACTATGAAATAATGTGTAAATATACTTGAATCAAGGGAAAATAATGAGTGGAAGGAAAAGCCCCAGTTCTTATGTGAACCATAGGGGTTTGTTCTTGATTTTGGATTGAATGGATTTGAATATGTAAAAATTAGGAAATTCTTTAAATGGTTGAGATGGTATGAGGAAATTTAAATGTTATAGAGTGTGTCTGAGTGTCACGCCCCAATTTTTAATTACTCGGAAATTACCAAAGCCTGTAATTTAGATCCTTTTTTTTTTTTTTTATCCATTACCCTTGAGTAATGGGAATACAATGATATATGTTTTCTCTCTCTCAATGAATATAACAATAACAACAATACATGCCACTATTCTACTGTGAAGCTACAAATAAATAAAGACAAATCTCAATATACAGCAATTGCTTCCTTAACACCCACAACAAAATTACACACAAACAGACTTATGGACTTTGTAACTCTTCCACTATGAATCCAAAGTTTCTTCCTATAAAAAGATAAAACAACAATGGGGTGAGCACTAATGCCTAATAGGAATCTCATAGTTCTCAATCAATAACAAACACATAGATAGAAGTGATCATGCTTGCAAGGTGATACCATATAGTAGGATGACATTTTATAATTTCAAAATATCATAAGTAAGGTACCTTTTTCTCAAAAACTATTTCAACATTTTCAAGAAAAACCTTCAGCCATTGAAATCATCCCTTAACCTTAGAAAAACATATAGACCCTTGTGAAACAACCGTATTTAAGAAAACAACATCATTAAAAAGTTATTAACCAATTCCCAAAATATTTCTCATTCAGTTTCTATTTTTAATGTTCCTCTTTTTCTTTCATTATTCCTTTCTACTCATTATATTTATTTAGAACTCCATAACTTCAAGTTCAAGTTTCCTTTTTGATTCACTAACAATTCTCCTATACTCAATTCATACTGTTATTTACACTTTCAAATTTCATTTCAAGGTAACACAAGGTTAACAACCCCTTTCAATTCAGTCTCTTATTTATTTTACAGAACAATACTCATAATTTACCTTTATTGTCGCAACTAATTCATTAAGTTCACCATCACCAATCCATAATCCAGTTACCACTTCAATTTCCATTCTTCCAATTGATTTCATATCAAATAATGGATCCAATCACAAGTCATCTCCATGAGTCACACGCTTTACCGGTCACCAGCCGGAAAGAATGCGGAACCTCACGCTTTACCGGTCACCAGCTGGAAGGAACACGAAACCTCACGCTTTACCGGTCACAAGCCGGAAGGAACGCAGAACCTCACGCTTTACCGGTCACCAGCCGGAAGGAACGCGAAACCTCAACATACCACACGCTTTACCGGGCGCTACTCCGGAAGGAAGGCGGAACCTATCTCAAGCGCCACGTTTTACTGGCTCAAATACGGCGGAAAACGGACCCCAAGATAACATCACAATCCATCATTACAATTAGTGGACAATACCAACACATCTTCCAGTATTTCCGTAACACATTAATTCAATATACATCCACCATATATTAGAATTACATTCACATAAGAAGTACAAATATGTTCCACGACTTTCTTCATTATCCATGAAATCATTCATTGTTTTGTCACACAAAAATATAACAACACCTCCATAGAGGCAAAGATTCATCTTTAAAGTATTCCCAATTCTTGGATTCAAGCTATTTCTTTACTTTTCCGTATTATCATCAAGTCTTCAAATTCAATTTTTAAAACTCATTGGTTGTCAATTACTATCCATGGTTATAAATTAAATCTCTAACATTTAATTTTCTTTGATACAACTCCTTCATATAACATCGTCATATTTCACAATCTTCCATTTATCATTATTCACACTCATCTTAACCCAAAATAGACTTAATTTCATAAATTTAATGTTGATTAAAGTATCCTCATTTTTCAAAATGAAACTCCATAACTATTGTTAAATATAAAGTTGGACTTTTAGTTTTGAGGTATAAAATCACTTTCTAATTACACAATAAAATTCTTAAATCTTCACTTCATCATCTTATCACAAATTCTGTATCATCTTTCAACTTCCCCCCTCGGTTACCAACACAACACCACCCAACACAACTCAACTCAACGCAATTCAACATGATTCAAACACAATTCATCATAGTCCAATACAATTCGGTTCAACATTATTCAACATAATCAACACTATTCAACATAATTCAAGGTGAACTCTTAAACCTCTATTTCATCATTTCACCCCAAGGCTCATGTCATCCATATCATTACTAAATCATTTCCCCAATCTTCATTTTACATTATAGCATAATTTACAATATCCATAACAAAGGTTCAATCGCTAATTTTTAACATAATTTTCAAACATCTCCAAAAATCCAATTAAACTTGTATATATATAATTCAACCTACCAATTTCATGATTCTACTTTCAATTTGGGAAAAATCATTGTTTATCATCATGAATCAACTTAGGGTTTTCAAGAAAATCAAGAATTTCAAGAAAAATTCAAACTTCTTAAACCACTACTCTTTTTCCAATCTTCCCATTGATTAAACACCTAAGGTTCATAATCCACCTTATTAACCCAACAATTGAACCCCCAACACTTCAAACCCTAAACCCTCAAAAATCATGATGTACACTATATGCTAAAAAATGTGGGTTTTATATGTATATACTCAAAATACCACAAATCTATCTATTTATGGAAGTATTGAAGGAGAACTAGGACCCCTACCTCAAGAATCAAGAAAAGGAGCAAAACTTTGACGAGATTCTTCCACAAATCCGAACTTCAATCAGTTGAAAAGTATGATCTTCAAGCCTTCTTCATTTCTTTGTAAGAGATCTTAGCCAATCCATAGGGAAATGGAAGGTATTTGAGGTCAAAACCCTAGGGTTTTCGGACCTAGGGTGAGAGGGATGAAGAGAGAAAAGGAAAATGCAAAGAATGAGCTAAAAATCACGTTTTTAAGCTGCTGAATTCGCGCAATCCGCTCGAGCTCTGATTTTCCCGCTCGAGCGGACCTGCTTCCAGCACAGATTCCAAAACTTCAAACGGGCATAACTCTCTCATCCGGACTCCGTTCTTTGTCGTTCTTGTGTCCAAATCAAAACCCCGGAAATAAGCTTTCCAATGGTTCAAGACTCACGTTCAAATTCAAAGTATGGGAGGAGAAAAGGGCCAAAGAGTGATGGCTGGTCCAAAACTCAAACTCAAATTTGGGACTTTTTATCTAATCTTATCTAAATACCTTGTTAAGGCTTCAATCAAGGTTCCAAACATCACCCAAGGGTCCTCAAGTATAGTATTTAAAGTTCACTTGCCAACCCATCAATATCAAGAGTCCGACAACCATACCAGTTTTAAGGTGACGAGTAACCACTATACATCAATCCAATGTGAATTAAAATCTGAGTCATTACACTGAGGTGCCCACTTACTGGTCGTTTGAGGACAACAAAATGTAGGGCTATGTTTGAGGTGCCCATTGTCCAGTCCATTTGAGGGCAGCAAAATGTGGGGAAGTGTGAGGCTTCCGCTAGCCGGTTTGTGTAAGGACGACGAAAGTGGAACGGTTTGAGGTGTCCACGTACCACCCGTGTGAGGACGAAAAAGTGTGGTGGTTACAAAATAAATAGAGGAGTGTATAAAAGAACCTTGTTCATTCATAATTGATTCATACATTTTTTTATCAAATTTTTATATACCTGGTTAATGCTATTCTCCACTGGGCAAAAAGCTCAGTCCTATCTACTAACTTTTTCAGGAATCGAAGAACCCCAAAACTGTGAGGGAAATAGGATGGGATGAAAAAAAAATAAGTTTCTTCTTTTCTTATTTTGTTGCAAGGACTTCTCTTTTGTGAATTAAAACAGTAATGGAGCTTGGAACACCTTTGTTTATTTTTTATTTGGACTTGTAAATTGTGTTTTGTAAAGGTTCCATTGTAATTTGTGAAACTAGAACAAACCATGTAATTGTTTTGGAAGTTTCTCTAGCCCATTGAACAGGGATGAATGGTATATAACTGTTTTGTAAACTAATCTGCTGTTCAATGAAAAAGGGAATAATTTTGGTGGAATTGTGTGCATGTTTGAGGGGTGTGTGTGTGTGTGTGCCAATTGTCATATGACATGGTTTTGGTGGGGTGTTACACCTGGAAACTGTTATTATAGGCAAACTCCACCAAGGGTAAATGTCTTTTCCATGATCCTTGAAAATCCAGAACACAACCCCAAAGCATATCCTCTAAGATATGAATGGTTCGCTTGGACTGCTCGTCAGTCTGAGGATTATAGGTGGTGCTAAACGTCAATCTAGTGCCCAGGGCATTCTGTAGGCTCTGCCACAACCGAGTCATGAAATGTGGATCTCTATCCGAAACGATAGTCACAGGAACCCCATAAAGTCGAACTATGTCCCTAACATAAAGATCAGCAAGATAATTTACCGAGTCACTCGTGCGCATAGGTACAAAGTGTGAAGATTTAGTTAGCTGGTCAACTATCACCCACACGGCATCATTACCCTTTTGAGTCCTCAAAAGACCCACAAAAAAAAATCCATCGTGACATGCTCCCACTTCCACTCAGCTATAGGTGAGGGTTGCAGTAAACCCGCTAGTCGTTGCTACTCGGCCTTTACTTATTGACAAGTAAGGCACTGCGAAACAAAGAAGGCTACGTCTCTCTTTATCCACCTCCACCGTAACTGACGGCTAAGGTCGTGGTACATCTTTGTGCTTCTCGGGTGTACTGCAAGGTGTGAACGGTGGAACTCTCAGAGTATCTCTTCCCTATAAGATTCTGGCACAAAAGGATGATCCAAATACCTCACACTCGCGTCAGAATGCACGTTCAAGCCCTTCTCTACCTTCCTACTAGATATCTTCCCTTAGGTATATAGCCTCTACTTCGTGATCACCCCACTGTGCTTCTATTACTCAGCTTACTAGTGTAGGTTGTGCAACTACAGTGAACATAATGGCCATCTCAACGGACTCGCCAAGATGCAAGTCGAACTCGCCAATAGAACCCAACATCTCCTATTCTTGGATGGCAATACTAGATACACTGTTATGAATTTCCTACTCAAGGCATCAGCCACTACATTGGCCTTTCCCGGATGATAGTGTAACTCGAAATCATAATCTTCCATAAACTCCATCCACATTCTCTGTGTCAAATTAAAATCCTTCTATAAAAATAGATATTTTAAACTCTTGTGATTAGAAAACACTTCAAATCTCTCACCGTATAAATAATGCCTGTAGATCTTTAAGGCAAATATCACTACCACTAGCTCTACATTGTGGGTAGGATAATTTCTCTCTTGTGTCTTCAACTGACGTGAAATTTCCGCTACCAACTTCCCCTCCTGCATCAATACACAACCCAAACCTTCTTAAAACGCAAACTCCTCTTTGGAATAATCAATATTGGAGCAATGGTGAGTCTAACTTTAAGTTCTTGAAATGACTTTTCACAAGTCTCACTCCACACAAATTTAATCTCCTTCCTCGTCAATCTAGTCAATGGTGAGGCTAGTCTAGAGAAGTCATTCACCAAACCTCGATAATACTCTGCTAAGACCAAGAAGCTCCGGATCTTAAAAGCATTCTTAGGTTGTTCCAAATCTTGTACTACCTCTATCTTAGTACAGTCACCCCTACCTCAGATACCACATGGCCTAAGAACTTAACTTCCTTTAGAAAAAACTCGCACTTCCCGAACTTAGCATATAAACAGTGTGCTCTAACCAACTCAAGTACAACCCGTAAATGTTTCTCGTACTCCTCCTCGGAGGGTGAGTAGATTAAGATGTTGTCAACAAACACAACCACGAAGCAGTCTAAGAAATCACGAAAGATTCGATTCATCAAATCCATAAAAGAAGCCGCTGCATTGGTTGGTCCAAAAGGCATCACCAAGAACTCATAGTGGCCATACCACGTATGGAATGTCATTTTCTGAATATCCTTCTCTTTCACCCTCAACTAATGATAACCCGATCTCAAGTCAATCTTAGAAAAGCAATAAGACCCCTTCAACTGGTCACACAGATCATCTATATGAGATAATGAGTAATTGTTCTTAATAGTTACCCTGTTCAATTTCTGGTAATTGATGCACAGTCGCAAAGTGCCACCCTTCTTCTTAGCAAAGAGTGCTGGTGCTCCCCAAGGCGATGTACTAGGGACAATGAAGCCCTTATCTAACAACTCTTGGAGTTGAATCTTCAACCCATTCAACTCGACGGGTGCAAATCTATACGGTGCCATGAAAATCGGTGTCGTGTCAGGCACCAAGTCAATGGAGAACTCAATCACTCGATGGGTTGGCAAACTAGTAAGATCTTCTAGAAAGACATCTGGGTATTCACAAACTATCTGCGGCAATTCAACTCGGACCAGATCACGCTCACTACCCAAGAAAGTTGCAAGAAGATAACTAAGCTCGCCCTGACCATGTGAGTCATATACTCTATCAGCTCGGTCTTCCAGAAAATAAAAACAGTCACCACTTGAAGTGTACACCGTAAATCTTTGACGATAACAATCTATAACAACATGGTACAAAGACAACCAATCCATGCCAAAAATGACATCAAAACTCGACATGTCTAACAATATGAAAGCAAAAGGAAGTTGACGATCGACAACCTCTATCTTACAACCGTGACATCCCTAGTCCAAGATAACCTTACCCCCAACTGGTGACTCTATCATGAGCAGAGATGCTAATTGAGCCACTTCTAACCCCAAAACTGATACGAATTTAGACAAAATGAAGAAATGAGATGCACCAGTATTAATCAACACATTGACAATAGAATTGAACAGCAAAAAATTACCTCTAACAACAGAGGGTATTGGAAACTGATCTGGCGTAGTAACGACATACACACGCCCTGTGGGTCTCTGCTCTACCTGCTCACCCCTTAGAGCATAAGACTGATACACTAATTGAGCCAAAGAGGCTCCCTAAGTGGCCTTTGAGGCATGTGCTAAATGAGTAGGCTGATGGGTCGCTGCCTCCACAAGGCGATTGTCCTCCTCAGCCTGGATCATGATCTCAAGATGAGTCGCTGCCTCCACAAGGCGATTGTAATCCCTAATCATAGACACGACCACCTTGAAAAGGAGCCCAGTCCTCAACCTCTTCTCAAACTTGATACAATGACGTTCCTCTGTCGCCAAAAGTTCCGGTGCTAATGTAGAGAGGCTAGCAAAAGCGGCCTCAAAATTGGCCACTGGTGTGTTCAACTTCTTGAGTTTCAAGGACTGATCTCTCAACTTCTCCCCAATAGTGGGAGGCAAAAACTTGTCTTGAAAGGTGCTGAAAAAGGCCTCTTAAGTCACTCCAATGCACCCTCACACATACTTCCACCATTAACCTGCATCACCCTTCAGTTGGAAGGATGCCACAGTCACCCGTCAAATCATCCTCCTCGATGCCAAGCATCTCAAACGTCTTCAACATCTATTCAAGCCACTCATCCGCCTTCAGTGGCTCCTTCGATCTCCTAAAAACTTATCTGGATTTGACCAAAAGAACTCCCTCTTTAGAAAAGATGGCCCTGACTCAACAACATGGGCCTGGACTTGATTCTTAGCACTGAGAATGTCCATGGATTCTCACAAAGGTCCAGCCATTTCACGCGCCAAAGTTCCCATGGCTCGTTAAGTTGCTGGCTCAGCCACATTGGCCTAACCAATTCCCTCATCTTGCGTTGGAATATCATCTGGTAACAGCACCTCTTGCCGTCTAGGCCTACCACGCCTACCACCACCATGTCGACGTCCTGAGATCCAAATAAAGGTAACACAATAGATTAGCACATTTACAAATGTACCGAAGCAGATTCACTCACTTCCTAATATGGTGAATAACAATTAATTCACTCCATATGAGCACCTCATTACATAAACACAAACGAACTTCCTTTCTAGATAATGATCGTCCCACGACATCACCAGAGTTCCAGTTAGAAATAGCAATGATCAAGTGCTTTTCTAGCGGGACTTCTAGAAACTCGTAGACCTAATCAATATCTTAAAAATTAAAATCCATACTCATTTAATCACATTAGCATGTTGTCACATAGCATACCGGATCTACTTCTAATATCATCTAGCGAGATAACCTATTGTGGTAAAAAAATCACATCTCATAATCCCAAAGTATTTAAACTTTGTTGCTTTGATACCAATGGTAATGCCTCGAAATAATAACAATAGCCTATCACATAATATTACTTATAATTGAACAATACAACCATATTTTATATTCATTTATGAACTTGATAATACAAAAGATGATATATGCGGTATACATTCATAAATCCAAGATCCCGAATCTATAGCATATGACATGGATACACGAATTAAAAGAAAAGTAAAATCCAAGTATTATATGCCCTAATGGCTACATCTTTCCAAGGCAATACCTTGTTATATCTAAATGAGTTCAACTCAATACAATTAAAGCCCAAGGCTTGTACAAAAATAATTACATCAAATAACAAAAACAAAACAAAAAAAAAGCCCTTGGCTCAGAGTCCTTCCTAACTATGTTTTTGGTGAAGGCATATTATCAGCACCTAAAAGTTGTTTTCCACATAGGGTGAGCCAAAGCCCAATAGAGATACTTTAACGCAATATATGAATCTTAACAAGGTCATAAGATGAATGCACATGCAAGCCATTTGTCAAACATTTCACATTTTCATCTAAAAACTATGCAATGCTAGATTATAAATCGATTCACAAAAATAATCTTTTTATAACAGAAAACAGGGTAGTAGATACAAAACACTGGGAATCTCTAGGTACGTTTTTGCCAGTAGGCTATACAAGCACTACCAAAGCTATTTTTCCGGTACTAATCGGAAGGATCGACACCTAACCGTGCGGGTTTCTTAACTTTCACCAAGGACACACAAGCTAACATAACAACCACAACCACACCCCTTAACCAGATTCACCAAAGTATTCACCCATTTTTCTCAAAACAAAACATTTTCAATGTTTAAGTATGCAACAATGTTCAATGCAACTTAAATGAATGATTGGTTTCAATTCATCTAATCCTCATGCAATTTCTATAACAATCAGAGCTATCCTCCACCGATAGCCCAAAACAGATATTTTTATACATCAGATAATTTTTCAACGACGTATATAATCTCTTCATTTTCAAAATGGTAGTGATTGTACATATCCAACTCTACTATTATCATCAACATATACATTGTTCCGTTCTTACCAAACCCAACATCATTTTCCATTTTCTCTCACAAAAGCAAATATCCATAATTTTAGAGGAAAAACCCCCTTTACTTACAAAATTATATTTTAAATAAAGAAATCCACTATTTTAGCATATCTCAGTAATAATCACATTCCCACAACCTTTCTCAAGAACCCATTTGAAAGTCCCCATTTTTCAATTCAAAACCAAACCCTAGGTTTAACCCCAAAATTCCCAAATCACTAGACTTTTTCAATAGACAGATAACTAAGGTAAAAATCATACTAAAGGTTGAAGAAACCCCTACCTTATGATTAGAAGACAAGGGAGAGTAAGGTTAAAGTTTGGCAAAACCAAAAGCAATAACTCCTCCGATTAAAATGAAGCTCTCATCGCACTCTACCTTTTTCTCCAAAGGGCTAGGGTGAGGAAACCCGGATGGATAGTATTTGGAGCTAGAATGCAAGAACAAGAGAGAGAGAGAGAGAGAGAGAGAAGATTTAGTGTTTTGAAATGTTTAGAGAGAGAGAGATGAAAAAGTGACACATAATGCCCTTTTCTCAGACTTATATATGCGTAGATTGCTCGAACATTAGATACAATAAGTGACACTGCTCGAGCGACCAAAACCACAGCTCGAGTGCAAATGACCCCCTCTCAGAAGTTCAGACCTGCAAGAGACTGCTCAAGCGAAGATACCACACTTTTAGTAGTTTTGCAAGTTATAGAAGACCGCTCAAGTGCAGGAAAGACTGCTCAAGTAAACAAGAAAAAATCTGGACAACAACTCTTTTGAAAAACTAACTCCAAACCTGTTTCAAACACAACCATAGCTCCCGAATAGCCAATCTCAATTAGTACAAGATGGAAATGAAATGAACACTAGTTAAGGACATGGATTCTCGGATTCAAAAGGAAGAAATAGGTTGGGTCTAAACCGGAATCGTTATAAGAATGATTGGAGGGATGATAAAGATCTAGCACTCTTGACAAGAAAATTCAACATATTTTTTAAGGAAAACAAAATTATGGCAAAAGGAACTACAAGAAGGAATCAAGCAAGAAAGATGCCATCATTTGCTATGAGTGTCACAAACCTGAACACATGAAAGCAAATTGTCCAATTTACAAGAAAAAGAAAGATAAAAAGAAGCATGATAAAAGAAGCAAAAATAAAGCAATGAAGGCTCTTACAAGTGACAATGATTCAAGTGATTCTAATATTGATTCAAGCGATGAGGAAGTAGCAAACTTTTGCCTTTAACCAAGTGGAATTACTAACCTCTCAACCTCCAACATGTTCAATCTAGATACAGCTGAGGAGGATGAAGATCATCATGATGACATCATGTGGTTCATGGCAAATGACAATGAGGTAAATTCCAAACTTATTTATGATTGTTTTATGTATGATGAATTACAAAATAAATGCAAGGATAAAATCTTATTTATGATACGTTGAACAAAATGCTTCTATGGAAAATAAAAATGATGTTTTGAAAAATGAAAATAAAATCTTGACAAATAAAATGAAGCTTATAAAAATGAAAATGAAATCTTGAAAAATAAAAATGAAGTTTTGAAAAATGAAAATGAGAGTATAATCTTAAAAAGAAATAAACAGGGTTCACAAGAAAAGTCTTCAATTGATTTTGAAAAAGAAAATGAAATTTTGACAAAGAAAATTAGGAACTTAAATGAAATTATCTTCAAATTTACAAAGGGTGAAGAAAATTTAAGTAGACTATTAGGAGCTCAAAGATGTGGTTTTAACAAAGAAGGATTGGGATATAATGCAAAAAAGAAAACGTCATTTTACAAGAACCTCTTTGAAAAACCTTCATCATCAAAATCTCATTCGAAACCCCCATTTCCTAAAAAACAAACAATTGTTTCTTGTTCTATATTGTGAGAGAAAAGGACATGCCTGGTATTCTTGTCCATATAAAGGTAAAAGAGGTTACAATAAGAAAGTAGAACGGGTTCTTAAGGGGACAAACATGCCTAACATTGAAGGACCCAAAAAGGTTTGGGCACCAAAGAAAGTCACTTAAATTTGTTTTGTAGGTATGCTTTAAATCATAAGCAAGCAAGGATAAATAGTATCTTGACAGTGGATGCTCAAGGCATACGACAGGAAATAAGGAAAAATTTACTACTCTCACTTACAAAGAAGGTGGACATATCACATTTGATAACAATGTAAGAGGAAGAATAATTGGCATCGGTAACATTGGTAAATGCTCTATCAAAAATGTTTTTTTAGTAGAAGATTTGAAACATAATTTGTTAAGTATTAGTCAATTATGTGAAAAGAATTATGAAGTGCTTTTTAAAAAAATAATGAATGCATTGTTAGAAAATTGGATGGTGAAATATTGTTTGTTGCTTCCAAGCATAATAATGTGTACATTATTGATTTGGATGCTTTGTTTTCTCAAGATGATTCATGCTTTGTCATTTCTCATTATTTAAATGAATTACGGCATTGTAGACTAGGTCATGCCAATATCGCTTTATTGTATAAACTTAGTAAGAATGAATTAGTTGTTGGTTTACTCGAGTTTAATAATAAGGATATTGAACAATATTGTGATGATCATGGTTATTCACATAAATTTTCGGCTCCATGAATTCCACAACAAAATGGAGTGGTTGAAAGAAAGAATAGATCACTACAAGAAATGGCTAGAACAATGTTAAATGAGAATATCACACATAAATATTTTTTGGCTGAGATAGTCAATATCGCATGCTATGTGATAAAATAGTGGTTATTCGACATGGTTTGACCAAAACTCCTTATGAGCTTTAGAAAGGTTGAAAACCAAACATTTCTCATTTTAGATTTTTTGGTTATAAATGTTATGTATTGAATGATAAACAACATCTTAGTAAATTTGATTCTAAATCGAATGAAGCCATATTTATTGGGTTTGCACTAAATAGCAAAGCATGTGGAGTATTTAATAAAACAACCATGTGTGTGGAAGAGTCTGTCCATGTGAATTTTGATGAAACTAACCCTTTTTTCTTCTAAACCCGTTTTCATGTAAGTGATGATGATGATATAGAACAAGCTTCCTTGGAAAAGATCTTCAATAAGCTTACGGTAGTTGACCAAGAAAATGAGGGTCTACGAGTTGAAGAACCAAAGACAGAAGAGGAACATACTCAAGTCTCTTATCAAGAACTTCAAAGAGCATTGAAATCAAGTCATCTTAAGGAGTTGATCATAGGTGATGAATCACATGGTATGATTACTCCATCTAAATTTAAAAATATTTCTAGTAACATGGCTCTTGTATCTCAAATTGAGCCTAAAATGTTTTATGAAAAGTGATGAGTAAATGTGATGAGTATTGGATAAATGCTATGCACGAGGAACTTAATCAATTTGAAAGGAATAAGGTTTTGCAACTTGTTCCTAGACCTTCTAATCATTCCATCATTGGCACTATATGGGTATTTAGAAATAAAAAGGATGAGGATGGCAATATTATAAGAAATAGGGGTAGACTTGTGGCTCAAGGCTACATCAAACAAGAAGGCATTGATTACGATGAAACATACACACCAGAAGCTAGACTAGAAGCCATTGGAATGTTACTCACATATGAATGTCATAAAAATTTTAAATTGTATCAAATGGATGTGAAAAGTGCATTTTTAAATGGTTTTATCTCGGAAGAAGTTTATGTTGAACAACCTCCTAGCTTTGAAAATCATGCATATCCTAATCGTGTGTATAAATTAACTAAAGCATTGAATGAACTCAAGCAAGTCCCTCAAGCTTGGTATGAAAGGTTAAGTAAATTCTTACTTGATAATGATTTTGTTAGAGGAAAGCTTGATGCTACTTTATTCGTTAAATTTCATGATATGCACATAGTTCAAATTTATGTAGATGATATTATTTGGTGCTACTAATGAATCTCTATGAAAGTAATTTTCTAAGTGTATGCAAGATGAGTTCGAGATGAGCATGATGGGAGAATTGAAATTTTCCTCGGATTTTTTAATCAAGTAAACCAAATAAGGTATTTTCATCAATCAAGCTAAGTAGGTTAAATATTTATTCAAAAGGTTTGGCATGGAGAATGTCAAAGTTAGTGCAACTCCAATGAGTTCCACAACAAAGTTTGAATTAGATTAAAAAGGTAAAAGCATAGATCAAAAGCTCTACAAAGGTATGATTGGTAGTTTGCTTTATTTAACGACAAGTACATTGGATATCTTATTTAGTTTGTGTTTATATGCTCGCTTTCAATCAAATCCAAAAGATTCTCACTTGCATGCCATAACGAGAACTTTTAAATATCTTGTTAGAGCATGTGATCTTGGTCTATTTTATTCAAAGCATGATAAAATATCTGTCTTGAGTTATTCAGATGCTGACTTTATAGGTTCCAAAACTGATAGAAAAAGTATTAGTGGTACTTGTCACTTCCCACCGATGTAATTTGTCATTTTTGTTTTTAATTTTCCTAAATTACGAATAGCCTCCTGAGGCTTACTTAAAATATGAATTATCTCTTATAGTTTGGAAAGTTACAAATATTCCCTTATCAAATTTTTTTATATAACAAAATTAATTAAAAAATAAAATTCCTAACTGCTCTCCTTTACAATAATAAAATTACCCTAATTATTAATTGAAATAAATTTATGATATTATTAAAAATTATTAATTGACTTGATGATTTATTAATTGAAGAGGCTATTTGTCATGAAATTAGAAACTTCAAAGGGTGTGATGTAATTTCCACAATCACAATGGCTACTTTGTATTTTAAACAAATCTCAAGAGATATAATCCATCTGTTCCAAAATATTAGTCCCTTATGCCATTTTTCATTATCCCAAAATATTAGTCCCTTATGCCATTTTTCATTATCCCAAAATATTAGTCCCTTTACAAAAATTAAGAACTAAAATAATATGAATTTTCTATTTTGCCCTTCTTTTAAATTCATGACAATTGATGTTTCCAAAAAAATTTATACTATTTTAATTTTAAATCAAAGGATAGTTTTGGAAATTTAACATTTTTGAAATGTAATAATTGTATTACTAAAAAAAATTGAATTCTAGAAAAGGAACCAATATTTTAGAACGGAATGAATATTTGTAATATACCCTTTTAATTTTAAGAATCTCCCAAGATAAAGATTATTTGTGAAGTAATATACGTAAACTAATTAAAATTCAACATAGTATTAAAAGGAATCAAATCTAAAACATAGGGTTGTTCTGATA
Source organism: Camellia sinensis (assembly GCF_055761805.1). Classification (NCBI taxonomy): domain Eukaryota; kingdom Viridiplantae; phylum Streptophyta; class Magnoliopsida; order Ericales; family Theaceae; genus Camellia; species Camellia sinensis. The sequence continues at coordinate 127,215,467 of NC_138974.1, forward strand.
ACTTATTTTGAGTATGATTTATAAGTCATTTATTACAAAAAGATGTGTAAAAAAGTAGAGATGTGATGTAAACTAAATAAACCAATAAGCCAATAAACTATCTTTTTTAGTTCATTCCAAAGAGACTAAAAAAGTCACTACGAATGTCACGATCCAAACCCACCCTTAGAGGTTTAGACCATGATCAGCCAATAATCACAGATTCCTTGGCCTCAAAGATAAACAATTAATCAATAATTAATAAAGGGGCTTAGTGGAAGCAATATTAAAATAAAGATGATTCCATTGAGCGGTGCATACACGGAAAATTTCAGAAATATTTAAAAACTTCATTCTTTGTACATAGGTACACATCTAACAAACTTAAACATTGTACAACTCCCACAACATGAACATAGTTTCCAAATAATAAAAACAAAACCAAAGAAAAGAAAAAAGGTCGATAAAGTTTGGTTTCACTTGAGTCTAAGTACGCCCTATCATGGAAGCACTCAAAAAATGGCTTTACAAAAAGGTGGACTCCCGAGGCATTTCTAGACTTGGCATTCCACTTGTTCACCTACATATATATAAGGGAGAGGGGTGAGCTAAAGCCTAGTGAGTAATATAAGAATAAAGGGGTTAAATGAATGAAGTCCTAAACATTACAAATCAAGCTTTGCATTTTAAAATATCAAATGGCAAAATCAAATCGAATATGTATCATATCAAATACAGTAAGCAAATGTCATACGTGATACATCCATTAGCGTAACAAAGGGGTCCAAAGGCCTAATCAAAGGGATCATAAAGGTCAAGCAAAGGGATCTAGCAAAGGGACCACGGGGGTGATTATCAAAGATCTTTGTAATTCGAAAAATAAAGGGCCATGGTATTGTTTCCCCTAGGAGAGGGGAGAGGGCCTCACTAAGGATGTCACGATTACTTTTACAAAATGGACATTCATTCATTCACATAAAATAGCATTTCGAAATAACATTCAAGCAATGAATTAAAATACTTTTCAAACATATCATTATAACGATACTACTCATAGTGGGTTGGTACTGTCATTAAGCTTTAGTTGACCACCTACACAAAACACATAATAAAGATACACATTGAAATTCATGTTCCAAACAAGTATTGTATCTAAATTCCATTCTTTTATGTGTGTTTCTAGCTTATTCCATCATTAAGGATGCCTAAACAATGCCCAAGGCTGCCTAAAAGAATATGAGGATGTATATGTGCACATGAGTGTGTTTTTCAAAAGTGGCTGAAAACAGAGTGTTCACTCGAGCGCACCATTGGTCGCTTGAGCGGTTTAGTCTGACTGCAAAAGTACTGGATGGTGCTAAAGTGGGCTCAAGCCATAACTTGGTTGCTCGAGCCAAGTGTAATTCTAAGTTGGGTTCACTCGAGTTAACTGCAAAGTTCTGCAAAAATACTAGAAGCATACAAAGTGCGCTTAAGCGATGGCTTCATCACTCGAGTGAAGTGGTCGAATTTTGAGCTTTCCAGAATTGAGTTTTGAGTTCTGAAACACAAGTTTCTTACCCAAAAGCTTGCATGGCTAGTAGAAACATGAGGAAACATATAATAACTGTTAGATACATGACCATTTTCAAACCGTAGCCCCAAAATCTCTTTCAATTTTCAAAACAACTCTAAACAACTTTATAACTTCACCATGCATGTAGTGTATTCAATTATTTTCCTTTCAAAACATGAATATATGAGATGGCGAGTGTAAAATTACGAAGAATCTTCAAAATAACATGTATAACTTCATGCATGTAAAGATTTTGTAGAAAATCAAGCTTAAGAATTATGATATATACATGCATGTCCCTATTGAACTCATTTTTACTAAATTCAAAGTGATTCTAACCATTCTTTTTCAATTACATGCAATTAATCCTATATTCATCATGAATTCAACATCTACATGGATTATCTACAAGAATCATGGTTGTAATTCATACCTAGAGCTTGAATTTGAGAGTTGCTAGCTTAATTCCTTCAATTCCTCTTCAAATCTTCACAATTCTTAGCCAAGGTTGAAGAAAATGAACTAAATCAATCTTATAACTCATATATATAGGGTAGATTAGATTAGGCTAATTAAGTAGGATTAAGGCTAATTATTCTAGCTTAAGTCTAATTAATCCAATTCAATTCTAATTATTTTGATTCGAATCAAATTTTAATCAAACTTACCATATAATTCTAAATATTCTAATTAGCATATTGAACTAGTCAATTTCCATTTCTGAATTTGCTAAGGCTTTCAATTTCAAATTCGAAGTAAGCATTCAAATAGATATTCCATAAATGAAAAGATAAACACAAGATGAAACACATAATCATGCAAATATTCTCAATAAAGTAATATGCAAAAATGATATGCATGTTGGGATCGTCACAACCAAAAGATTGTTTTGGATATGATTTATGTTTTGACCTTTTTTGCTTATTACAAAAAGACGTGCAAAAAAGTAAAGAGGTGATATGATATAAATAAGTCAATAAGCAACTTATTTGGATTGTCTCCAAAAGAGGCCTAGTCAACTCTTTTCTTTACTTTCATGTATGTCCTTTTGTAAAAAAATAAAAATAAAAAGTCATTTCTCAAAACAACCCTAAATTTATAGTTAATCTAAAAAACAAGATACAATTATTTTAGGATTAATTATACTTCCCTGAATTATTTGACAATTACAAAACCCTCATGGTAGTTTCTAAATACAATGACCTCCCCTACCAGAACTTTCAAATTAACAGTGTTAATGGTTGTATTAAAATGACTAAAACACCCTTCAGTTGAAATACACCACTACAAGCAAACATCCCTTATTTCTTTAGGCACCCACCCAGATCACCCCAAACCTTGTCTTTCCTTCTCTATTTCTTATTCAGGAAACCAATCTATCATTTTCTTCTTCATTCATTTTTCTCTTTCTAAATTCTTCCATTGTACAAACTTTCTCATATTCTCTCTCTTGAATATTTTTTTTATTGATTTCCTCTATCTAGAAATTACACCCTCTCTCTAAAAATTAAACCCAATTTCATCAAAAGAGAATATGGGTTTTTCAGGTACAAATTCAAAGCATAGAAAACACCTCATCTTATTTTTCTTATTTTCTCTTCTCTCTAAGTACCCACCACCATTGATGGAGGAAGATGGCTGTAATGGTGGAAGACCCTCTAAAACTTTCTAAACCCATTCGCCACCCAAATTATCACCATACAAATCCAGGGTGTACTACATTCTAATTCTACCATCCACTTCCTTGTTTGCTCATTTTTTCCAACATAGTTTATATATAAATGTTCTAAATGCATTTATCATGCAACTATGCAACTATAAATATAACAACTATGCAAGTGATATGTATCCCTTTTTGGATATCACAATTGGCCAAGATAAGTCTCCGGATTCGGAGCTCCATTAGTGCAAGACGCTTTTGGGCCGAATAAGCCTCCGAATTCGGAGCACCATCCACGCAAGTCACGGTTGCTCTGAATAAGCCTCCAGATTCGGAGCCCCATCCGTGCAGGTCGCATTTTGGCCAAATAAGACTCCGGATTCGGAGCGCCTTGCGAGGCTAACACAACACACGGTGACAATTCGTATAAACATAAATTGAAACATGCAAGCATTCAAAATGAAATGTTTCATTAAATTGGTTAACCGGCACAAGCCGTATAAATATGAGTTGAAACACGCCAACATATGAAACCGAGCATTTTATTAAATTAGAAAATAAATACATAATTCGCACTCAATCTACGTATGAACATTACAAGGTCTGCTTTTATTCGACGTCTCCCTCATCATCACTTTTCTCGACTTCGAAGGCGAAAAAGGGAAAATCATCACGCTGATGAAACGGAGACACCGAATTGACACCTGCTGCCTGGAGAGCCTCAGCGGCCTGAAGCGCCTTGATCCAATCGTGCTTAAACCCACGATTTTCACACGGCAAACTTCCTTGGCGAGTTTTTCCTTGGTCTTGTCTATTCCGACCTTCCGGCCGTCATGGAAGCCTTTTTCATAGGCCCTGGACTTCGCAGTCTCAATCACAAACATGCTAGCCGTATCTCGATCGGCGATCACATGACTTATTAGCCTCTGGGTCACCCTCTCTTCCACGATCGGGTTAGGATAGCTAACCGATTGTGACTCAGCAGTCTTGGCTTTCCTTAGTTCGTGCTCAACCTTCTCCGCGCGAGCTTCTAAGTTCTGAATGAGTTCGTCTCTCTGCTCTATATCCCGCCAAGCAGCACAAAGACGCATGCCGATTTCATAGGCGGTGTACAGCCCCTTCACCGCCCCATGAACGCCTTCACGAAACACTTCAAAATCCTGCCGACCTACCATCGATTACTACACTTCAGGTGGAAAAATCTGTCGAGCGAACTCGACTGCCACATTTGGGTCACGAATGATTGAATCTACCTCCATCATTGGTCTATTCCCCACAAAGACCGCAAAACTCAATTGGCGCGGTGTCGCATCAGATTCCCTTCCAGAACGGGGTTGAGGGGTTCTGCCCCGTGGTTGCTTATCCCTCCTGGGCGACTTACTTCAACGACGAGGGGACTGGCGTCTCTCCCGCTCCCTCGAAGTCCTACTTCCCATGTGTGTAGGTTTGCCACTTCGAATTCATATCTCCTTCCAGCTCAGCTAATGTCTTTGCCTCTCCTTTGCTATTGAAGAAAAGTCTATTTGACATTCGCACTTGTTTAACCTTCCTCAATGGATTGGACTGAGTTACTGAATCTGAGCATATAAATAGGACCTACATGCACAAAGTACACACCCCATTTATTCCCTACGAGGGCAGCCCCTCCAAGGCGATGTCATTAACACTAAAACTTCAGCAGCCCGACGACGATTGAATCATGTGCCCCAGCCAATCCATGAGCCTCCGTTATTCAGTGTTTTAGTTCATGAACCAGTTGGGGCAAGGGTAGATTCATCAATCTAATCAGCTTATGTGCCCCAGCCGCCCTAGGAACTAATTTATCAGTACTTCATGACTTCATTTTATTCGGTGTTCTAGTTCTTGAACCGACTGGGGCAAGGGCAGATTCATCAATCTAATCGGCGGATGTGCCCCAGCCGCTCCGCGAATCTCCGTTATTCGGCGTTTTAGTTCATGAACCAGCTGGGGCAAGGGCAGATTCATCAATCTAATCAGCTTATGTGCCCCAGCCGCTCCATGAACTGATTTATCAATACTTCATGACTTCATTTTATTCGGCGTTCCAGTTCTTGAACCAGCTGGGGCAAGGGCAGATTCATCAATCTAATCAGTGGATATGCCCCAGCAACTCCACGAATCTCCATTATTCGGCATTTTAGTTCATGAACCAGCTGGGGCAAGGGCAGATTCATCAATTTAATCGGCTTAAGTGCCCCAGCCGCTCCATGAATCGATTTACTAGTACAGTATTCATGAGTTCATTTTATTCAGATTCATCAATCAAATTCATTAGTCTAATCGACTATAATCGGCCAGATACTGAATACTTTTGCTGTCTCACTTAGTCGTGAAATTTTGTTATTGTAACTACTGATTCTTTTAATTATTTACTCATATAACAAGCAGTACATGTAACAAACTTGAGAGCATAGGAAATTTTCATTAATAAATTGGGCGCTAACAGCGGTCATTTTACACATGAAAATCGGTTGACATCCAAAAAGATGAAAATCTACAAGCAAAAAACCTACAAAAAAAACTGTGCATCTATGATGCCTACCAAAAACGAAAATATGCCTTAGTCATTCCTCAAGGTCAGACGCCAGTAGCTCAACATCTACCTGCTCGTATGGAATCAGCTGTGCCAATGTCACATTCGCAGCAGGGAGGGCTTTGACCCAGCCGTGTTTGAAGCCCCAATTCTCAAACTTCGGCACTTCTTCTGCGTAGCTTTCCAAGGCAGTCTCTTGCCCAGCTTGGAATGCTTTGGAAGTCTCGGAGTCGGTTATTTCCTTTGCCTTCTTCGATTCCTCCAAGTTGGCTTCCAGCTTGGCGATTGCCTCCTGGGCTAACTTAAGCGCATCCTCGCTTGCCTTTGTCTATTCCTCGGCGGCAAGCCTTAACTAATCAAAATTTCTCGCTCGCTCGGCCTTAGAGTCGGCTCTTGCGCGTTCCAACGCCACTTGCGCTGTCTCATAATCGACCCTTTAAGAGGCCTCCACAACCTTGTTCTGTTCATTTTCAATTTTAGCTTTCAAAAGGCCAATCTTCTCTATGGCGTCGTGTTGATGGCGGCCGATCTCAGCTATCCTGCCCATCATCTACAAAACAAAGAAACAGTCACAGCAAACAAATAATCAGAAAAATATTTACAATTGTATATATGTGAAGACAGAAGATTGCAGATAAGACAAGTAACGTACCGATAGGGCCGACTGAGCAGCCAAAGCAATTAGCGTTAGATCTGGCTCCGCTCGAAATACAGCTTTGTCAACCGGCAGGGACATCGAGGAGGCCATGCTCAAGGCCACAGTCGGGTCCCTCAAAGTCGAGGAATCCGAGGAAATCGGCATATTTCTGATCCTTGGTTGAATTGTGAATGGAATGACCAAATCTGATTCCTCAACACGGGGCTGTTTATCGCTCTGTTCCTCATCATGCCCGGCCTCTCGATCGGCCGGGCGCTTTTCTCTCCTTCGCTCACCTTCGTCGGCCCACTCCACCTGCTCCATCTCGGCCGTTTCAGGATGAGCCATCTCTTCCGCAATAACAGGAGGAGTAGACTCGACAACCGTGGTGGGTGGAGTTTCTGATCGGATGGCCTCGGCTCTCCGCCTGGTGGCCATTCTCTCAGCGTTCTTCTTCCGCGCAAGTTGTGAAAGTGATTCCCCAGCCATGTCCTTAGGATAAGTGCTGGGAAGATCTCCTAAGTTTGTAAAAATGTCTTCAAAGATGTCCCCTTGGCCAGATGTGGATGGAGGGTCGAACAAATTCACTCCAGCTTCCTCAAACGCCGAGTTAAGGGCTTTGTCTACCTCGGCTCCGAATTGTTCCGAGTCCTTGGCGATCTGATCGGCTACTTGTTCTTCTACGTATTCCGAATCAGATTCTTCTAAACCAATCTCCTTCAGACTTTTAAAGCTGGGGAAGATAAGGGCTGTAAGATGATCTTCGCCTCTTGGAACTGGAATATGGTCTGCTGCCGAAAATGTTGCATAGAACAGCGCGTAGCGCAAGAGAATATGTGCCACCCTTCCTTGTTTCTGAAGATTTGGACGGCCAATGAATTGCAGAGCAATTTTAATAGCTGCAAGTACAGCATCGTCGGCCAAAACCAACACTTTCTTCAAATCGTTGCCTGTCCAAACAAAACGGTAAGTACATGAAAGGATAGCCGAATACACATACGAAAATAAAAGCAACTAGAATGAGCTATACGGCCACCTGGATCGCCTTTTCGCCTTGGCACGGGATCTAGGCGACCTTCACCCTCGCCGAATTCCCAGTTGCCTTGAACAACGACCATCACGTCGTCAACACACTTGCCAGAACTGGCAAGCATGGTCACTAAATGATGATCGGTTTCCTTGGCCCTAAGAAAATAGTGTCCTAGCCAGCCAGTGGACTTAGCTAAGGCATAGCAATGTCGAATCGCAGGCATGCCTGGGTTAATCTTAAGACGACGGTTCAACTCTATGATCCCCATTATGATGCGGAAAAAATTCACTTTAGGCTAGGAAGGAATTAGGCCCCAATGTTGAAGGACAACTCTTAAAAATGGGTGAAGGGGAAAATAGACGCCGCCTTCATCAATCGATAGGAGAGGGAAGATGATTGTGCTCTCATCAGTCCTCTGCATATCGGTGGTGCTGTCTTCCACCAGGGACAGATGGACGTCATCGAGGATAGAATAATGGCGTCGGAAGCCAAAAATTCGATCCGCAAAAAGGAGTTCTTTCAAATTTTTTGCCATCGTAGCCAGCCTAAGGATTATACAAAACTAATAGTAAACAAGAAAATGGTATTGGGAGTGAAAGAGAAGAGACAGAAGAAAGTTGCAGAGGTCGCGAGGTGGAGGAGTTGGATTAGAAGGCGAGCCAAAAATTTTGAGTATTCAAAGTATACATTCGAAGAGACAAAGTTTTAAACCACATTAAATAGAGGAAGCGTACGAAGAGGCGGGAACTTGTAATGATGACTGAAAAACATTTGCGTTCTGACACGCTTTGGAATGAGGTTAACTGTCGAATTTTTGACTTTTCAAACTCGAAATCGAACACGCCGACTAAACAGTGTTAGTGGGGTGTTCAGGGGGCAATTGTGGTAGCCGAATAAAAGTAGACGCAAATAGGCCAAGTATATATCTGCCCAATGGGTATATAGTATGTACTCGGCCCCGTCTCTGACGTTTCAGATGTCGAATAACATGACCGGCCACAGATCAGTTGAGCCAGGGGCCAATTGAAAGTCGGAATACGGCATAATGGGGGGGCGAGTAAACAATCACATGACAGGTCGAGAGTGGGTCCTGCTTAGAGGACCAGGAGTGTATATAAATAGAAGAACGACGAATAAAAAGAGGTATATGAGAACAAGTATGCTTAACTTAAGATACAAGCAATCTAGAGAGTATACACTGATTTATCCGTCGGAGTGCTATTCCCGGCACCCTCAACCAGAGTGTTCATTCTTTTTCAGGTTACTAGCTGAGGATCACGAGCGTCCCATTGGATCCAAAGAGTATTTCCAAACCACTTCCCCATACATTACTTAATCAATTTGTCCAATAATAAGAGTTACATCCACTAAAAGGAGATAAGCGTCAAACGAGAAGTTGTTTTTGACATTAGAGAGACATAATATCCTGATAATGAACCTTCAAAGAGATTAAACCATTTAGCATTGTATGTATCTTTCTCATGTTTAAACAACATTCGGTTGAAACAACTCTCAAAAAGAAAAGAAAAACCAAGAAAGAAGGAAGGTTGGAGAAATGATTATGCAAGGTTGATTTACTACACAAGTGAGACTCTTTACATGGAATTAAGTAAGAAAGAGCTATCAACTCAAATGACTCGGTGTCTAAGGCCTAAACAACCAAGGCCATGAGGACTTACAACACAACAATCATAATATTCAAAGCATAAACTATTTAAATAAATTAAAACAACCCTAAAATAGCCCCTAAAGTGTATAACATAGTAGCTAAAAAAATTTTAAAAGAGCACAAAAAGATAGGCAAAAACAAAGAGATACAAAGCTAGAAAGCAATGCTAAGGAGGGGTGGCTAACCCCTCCACTTGTGGGACTTCTAAACAATATTTTAGCCTTTGAAAATAGTCCAAAAACAGTCCAAAAACAGCCCCAAAAGAGTGGCTAAAATCAGAGAAATAAGTGGGAAACATGAGGATATATGCTTGGAATAAGGTTCAAGGAAGGGTTGACTCTTCCACTTTTGGTAGCTCTTAAATCACAAATTTCAATCCACAAAACAGTGTACAAAGCAAGTAAAAGAGAGGAAAAGAGTAAAAGAGAAATAAAGAGGAATGCAAAAGTTATACCTCTTGAAAGAGAGGATGCTTGTAGTTAAACAAACTTGATTCTAACACCCTCAAGTTTTATGAAATACAGAAATTAGAATTTTTAAAATGAGATAATTACTCTTATAAGTGTAGACACCCCATTTTTTACCGCCCTTAAGACTTGGGCACTTTATTCCAAACACCCAATGATGAAAGTTACACTGTGCAATCTTTTGAATTCTCAATAAAGAAATTTGGATTCAAGCTCTAATCCCAAACCTTGCTCCCCATTTTGGCCAAAATTTTTTAGACCTTAAAACCCTCTTTTTAAAAATATTTTTTTAAATGTTTCTACAATGTTCTGATGCTTGCATTTCATTTCAAATATTGTGCTTTTCGATAAACCGAGAAAGGACAAAGTGGAAATAAATGAAAGGGAGGTGAACTCTTTGAAAAAATCTTTAAAACATCCTATTTATAAGTTTGGAGTTAAAGAAAATAGGAGGGGAGGGAAGAAAACTAGTTAGGGAAGAAGTTGGGCATCAAACCGTTGAGAAAGAATGAGAAGCCTTCACTAAAATATGCATATCTCTTTGTACACTGAGAATTTAGATGTTAGGCCACCACCATTGGAAATTAGACTTCAGGGGTTCAATTTAGACTCAAGAATCACCTAAAACCAAGTCCGGATGAGCGAGATATACCTGTTTGAAGTCGAGCCTGAATGTAGATTTTTGGACCTGGCCAAGTCCATTTAGAACTGGTCGTGCCTCATTTAGGCCTGGCCGGGCCTCAATGAAAACTTTTCCAGAGTTGGTTTTTAGGCCCTGCCGTGTGTTTTTGGGCCCGGCCGAGTCTCAGTGGCGAGAAACAGGATAGCTGGCGGGAATTCACCAGTTGTTATTTTTTGAAGATATTTTTGATCATTTTGGCTCAAATTCTATAAATAGAGCCTCTTCCTTCAGAATTCAAGGTTGGCAAAATTTCCAAAAGCTTTGAAGAGATAAATAGACCTCCTTCCATCTTCCCTCCTTTTTTGACCCTCAAACCTTCTTTAGCTATACATACACAATATATACACCATTAGAGCTTGTTCTTGAAGCTTAGTCATTTTAGAGTATTGACAAACCTATCAAATGTATGTTGATTTGTTTTTTGTGGATATGGATGCGGCTGCAAGTCATTGAGTAGTTCACTTTGACGTATTTTTGTTTCCAAGAGATAACTACTCTCTTGAATCTAAAATGGGGATTGAGGGCCATGGCACCATGTTTGTTGGTGACAGATACAGAACTAGCATTATTAGCACTCTTTTATACCCAAGTCGAGAAGTATGTGCTATAACATAACAATAGAATACATTTTCTTTTTTTTGATTAGCAAATAAAAATTTTATTGAGAAGAAAGTAGTACAAGATTAAGACTTGACTGAAATTGCATCATAGTTGAAAGATTCATCCCAACTAGGTTGGCACCAATAATTGAGCCCAATCATATGCAAGCCAAGACCAAAAACAAGAGATTGATGAGACCTTAACCAAAGTAGAAACAAAGAAAAGAAAGAAACACCAAGAAGACATTCATCCAGCAAGACTTCTCAGTTTATAGCCTTTTAATCTTTCCACACAGTGTATCAAATCATGAATTGAGTAATTAGATAAACTACTGGAAAGCTTCACCCATGTGGCCACTTTGATCTCGATGCTTTCCACAATATTTTCTCAAATAGGAACTTTGGAGTTGAAGACCTCGTCATTTCTAGCAATCCACAAACTCCAAAGCACTACCAATGGAATTGCTTCCCAGATGAGTCTACCTTGATTTTTGAATTTCTGTCCATACCACCACAAAAGCAAGTCATGTAAAGAACTAGGAGAGACCCACTGAGAACCCTACCAAAAAAATAATTTTAGTCCAAACCTTCCAAGAAAGGTGGCAGTGCAAGAGCAAGTGTGATGTTGATTCATCATCAATACCACAGAATGCACAATGATTAGTTGTGGGGATAATGTGTCTTCGAGCAAGGAGGTCAGAGTTAGCAATCCGATTCCACTAGACAAGCCAGCCGAAGGCTTTGATTTTTGGGGGAGTAGGTGATTTCCATAGCTTCATAATCGGAAAGGGAGTTAATCGAAGAGAATCTTCAAAGGCCTCATATAGAGACTTAGCTATGAAGGTCCTTGATGATAAAGGGGCCCATAACAAAGTGTCCTTGCAATTACTTCTATTGTTGAGAGATTGCTGCAAACTGCCGATCTTCTCATTGTGCAAGTTTTCTTCCCATACTCTCTGGCTTCTTCTATATTCGATGTTCCAATGAAACTGATTTTCCTCATTTTGATCCATATACTGATAGACAAATGAGTCTTTATTTGTTGCTAGAGAGAAGTGTCTAGGATATAGACTAGACAAAATGGGAGATGAAGACCACGCATCGAACCAAAATTTGATTTGTTCGCCATCACCTAATTTGAAATGAATATTTTCCAGAAATAACCCAATTTCTTTATTTCCACACCTTTCCAAAGATGAGATGTTCTTCCAAATTGCAGAGGATTTTTTGAAACTTGAGCCATTTGGTAGCCAACAGTCTTCATTCACATCATTTTTGGCGCACAAGACTTTTTTCCACACATAACTTTTTTCAATAGCAATCTCCACCATTTGCACAATAGAGAGTCATTTCCTTCCTTAGTCTTTTTGAAGCCCAAACCACCATAATGTTTGCTCATAGAGCACGCCTCCCAATTTAGAGGATGTAATTTCCTCTTGTCATCATAATCGCCCCATAAGAAGGATCTCTGAAATTTATCAATCAAGCTTGCTACTTTGGTAGGAATTCTGAAAAGAGACATATAGTAAAGTGGAAGAGAAGATAGTACTGATCTAATCAAAGTAATTCTACCTCCAAGGGAGAGGTACCTTCTTTTCCATGATGATAATCTTTTATTGATTCACTTTGTCAATAATAGGCTCCCAAGTAGAAGCTCTTTTTGGATTAGCCCCAACAGGCAAGCCTAGATAATTGATTGGTAGTGACCCCAGCTTGCAATTTAGGAAATCAGCTACCTGTGATGTAAAATCTCTGCTTATTCCAATTCTGCAAATCACAGACTTATGGTAGTTGATCTTCAGACCGGAAATTAGCTCAAAACAGCTAAGTAGCCTTCTCAAATTTGTAATCTCTTCCCAATCTGGATTCCAAAATAATCAGGTATCATCTACAAATTGCAGATGAGATAAATTCAACCCAGAGTCACCAATATCCACTCCTTTGACGAGGATGAGACCTTTGGCCCTTTGGATGAGAATATTAAGTCCTTCAACCACAAGGTTAAAGTGAAAGGGGGATAGACGATCCTCTTGTCTTAAACCTCTTTGTGGAGAGGAATCTTGGGTAGGGGAGCCATTAACCAATATGGATACATAGGAGGAAGAGACACACTCTTTAATCCATGAAATCCATTTTTCACCAAAGCTGAATTTTTGGAGCATATGGAAAAGAAAGTTCCAATTAACACTGTCAAAAGCCTTATGAAAATCCAATTTAAGGAGTCCTCCTCTAGAATTATGCTTCCACAAATCGACAACTTCATTGACAATGAGAATACCATCTAGAATTTGTCTACCTTTTACAAATGCAGATTGATTTTCATCTATCAATTTGGGCATGACCGATTTTAGTCTTCTTGATAAAATCTTTGCAAGAATCTTATAGACACATCCAATTAAACTGATGGGTCTATAATCATCTAAAGAAGAAGGGTTTGGGATTTTTGGAATCAGGGTTAAGAAGGCAGAGTTAAGACCTTTTTTGATTTTACTGTTACAATGAAACTCATTGAGAAAGAGGCAAATATCAGCTTTGATAATAGCCCCACATTTTTTAATGAACTTCATGTTAAAGCCGTCCGGACCTGGTGCCTTATTTCCTTCATAGTGCTTAATTGTGTCCCATATTTCAGCTTCTGAGATTGGCACTTCTAATAAGCTTGCTTCCACATTAGAGAGTGAGCGCTCAAAAGGCCCTGAACATGTGGGTCTTGAAGGCCACTTTTTAGAGAAAAAATTTGGGAAATGATTCTTGACTCCTAATTTTATTTGCTCCAGATCATCAATGTAAGCTCCATTAATGAATAGGCTTCCCAACGAATTTTTCCTGTCTTGTGCTCGTGACCATATGGAAGTATTTGGTGTTTTTGTCCCCATTCTTGGACCTAACTTGTCTTGATTTTTATAGCCAAACACTCTCAATCAACCTTGAGACCTCCCAGAAATCAAATTTCAGCTTCCTCTTATTGATAGACTCCTCCTCAGATAAAGTACGACTCTCTTGAAGGAGATCCAATCTGTGCAACTAATTTTCAATGGAGGATAATTTTTCATTCAAATTACCAAACTCTTCTTTGTTCCATTTCTTAAGGGCTGATTTCACCTCCTTGAGCTTCATGAAGATTCTATGTTTAGCCTAGCCAAAATCTATTCTCTTGCTCCATGCTTCTTTTACCACATTTAGAAAATTTGGATGGGAGGTCCAAGCATTTAGGAATCTAAAAGGCTTTGGACCCCAATCTCTATCATCCCCCACGAGAAGAATTGGACAATGATCAGAAAATACTCTTTGAAGAGCCCATTGTTTGAAGCCAAATTTATCCAACAATTGCGAATATAAGAGAAACCGATCAATTCTACTCCATCTGTCAACCTCTTGGTTGTTTGACCAAGTGAAAGATCTACCTTGAAGAGGTAAATCTCTTAGCTCTAGAGTTGCCACCATATCTTTGAATTGTTTCATGCTAGCAGAGACACTTAGGCCTCCCTTCCTTTCCTCAGTTCTAATGATTTCATTGAAATCTCCCCCGATACACCATGGTGAATCAAACCTAGCTTTGAGGCTCAATAGCTCTTCCCACAAAATTTTGGTACCACTAGCTTCGTTTGGAGCATATACATTTATTAGAATACAATCAAAGTTTGGCGAGAGATCGTACCTTTTAGCAGTATGAAATTCGGCCTCTGTATGCACTCACTTGCTAAGAAGAGTGATTTGTCCCAGATACAGATAAGACCCCCTGAGGATCCCTCTGCCTCTACTGCTATGAAACCTGGATCATTGTGTGGCCAAATTAAGTGAATGAGCTGGTTACTGATTGATGCTATCTTTGTTTCTTGAATGAACATGATGTAAATTTTTCATTGAGAGATGAAATTTTTAACTCCTCTTATCTTCTCCCTTTTCCCTAAACCCCTTACATTCCAAGAAGCTATCTTCGTGGGAAACATTAATAAAGTCCATTGATAAAGTTGTATGAGTAGAGGATGAAGTCCACTATTCTCTTGCTCCAGTAGTTTGAAATCCATTCTGATCATGAAGCTCTTTTAACTTACTAACAACCTCTGATGCGGAATATAAGAAGCTCAAAAAAGGGTAAATTTAAAGAAGTGGCGATATTTAGAAATTGGAATGGTTTCAAAGAGAAATCAATTGGAACCACACATAATCATGTTTCTAATAGTATTATAGTTTTATTTTATGATTATTTTTATGTTTCTAAGATTTCTAGGCAATGGGTATTTTGGTAATTTTATATTGGCCTACATGGGCTGTAGGGGTCGCTCATGGGTCGTCTTATGAGTCAAGTTATTTAAAGAAGCTCAAAGAAGAGTAAATTTAAAGAAGCAATGATATTTGGAAATTGGAATGGTTTCAAAGAGAAATCAATAGGAACCATACATAATCATGTTTCTAATATTATTATAGTTTTATTTTGTTTTATTTCTTCCTTAAATTTCAGCACTTCCACAGCCTAATTACTGTTCACAGGTACTGTTCACAGCACGCAGAACAGCCCCCGTTTTGATCTCTTTCAGCCGGTTTATTAATCCTAAACCTAGTTCATTCCATTCATTACTTGAAATCTTAAAATTCCTATTGATTTTCAACTTTAAGCAACCATAAACACCCATAGAAAGTCTGTTTTACAGTCCTTACAGCCTATCCCTATTCATCCTACATCAGTTTGGTATCAGAGTTTAAGGTTTTGCCATGATGTTTTCACATTGTGGGAGATCCAATATTAGTGGATTGACTTGGGAAGAAGGTAAAGCGCTTCTTGAAGAAAATATTTGTCTGAGGGATCTTCAAGATGATTTTCTTGATCAATTGTATGCTCTTAAGCAAGGTGATATGTGTGTGATTGATTATGCAAGAAAATAAAAGAAATTATTTATCAAATCTGGAGTGGTAGAAAGTGAACGGATGACTATTGCTCTTTCCAAAAGGGGATTGAGATTTGAAATTAAAACAGAGATGTCTCATGCATATTTAGAAGATCTCAAAGATGCTATTGAAACGGCTATATAGTTTGAATTTTTTGTAAAATTTAAGGAGAAATCTATGGTTTTGCAGCCTGCGCATAATGGAAAGATTGTCCCACAAGAGAAACCAACAAAAACTCCTAAACCAAGGGCTAAAATGCCACAAGAAGATGCTGAAAAGCCACAAGAAGATGCAACAAACCAAATATTGCTTTTAGGGATATAAATTGTACGCAATTGAAGTTGCAAACCAATGAATATGTTTAGAATTTTCCTAAGATGAAAGATGACCAGATTTTGAAGGATAATGAGGCACTTATTAATGATCCAAAAGCACCTCAAGAAGATCTAGTTACTAGTCAAGTAAAGGCTAGAGTTGAAAACGAGGAATTGGGTGCTATGAAAGCTGTAGGGACTAATCAAAGCAACCAGCTGCTAGTGCTGTGCAAAATATGCTTTTAAAGGTCACTAATGTGTCACCTAAATTTTCTAATTTGTTGCCAACAAAGTTATCTAATGAACCTCTACCCGTGCATAATATCCAGCATGATATTGATCCTATATTAGAGTCACAATTACCTAACCCACCAACACATAATGCAAATTTTAGTGAGTATAACATGCCAGAAACAATGATAGGTCCTGATTTCATTCAACAGGATGTCAAGGTTGAATTCATAACAACATTTTGATTGAGGAAAAGGTTGAGCATATGGAATCCATGATTATTGATTCAAGATTAAGCATTCAAATTGATTGTGAGCAGTACATTGCAAAGCCAAAAGAGAATGAAATAGATGGGCAGAAGTTTGCAACTCTACACTTGAATCAATTTAAGGGTTCGTCTTCTACTTCAATTGATTTCATCATTCTAGAAAAATTCAGCTTCAGAGCTGAAAATATCTTGTTGCTTTCATTGCTAGCTCCGATGAAGAAGAAACGATGTGCCAACTTGAAGATTTTAACATGAAGCCGTGGATGCAATTCTGAAGCTTGTGGATGCTTATACTTCAACACTTCAAAACTCGTGATCGAGTTTTTTGCAACCAAGGGAGAATGGTGCGGAATATAAGAAGCTCAAAGAAGAGTAAATTTAAAGAAACGGCAATATTTGAGAATTGGAATGGTTTCAAAGAGAAATCAATAGGAACCATACATAATCATGTTTCTAATATTATTATAGTTTTATTTTATGATTATTTTTATGTTTCTAAGATTTCTAGGCGAGGGGTATTTTGATAATTTTATATTTGCCTACATGAGCTATAGGGGTCGCCCATGGATCGTCTTATGAGTCAAGTTATTTAATTAGTCTTTATTTTTGTTTCTTATTTAGTTTTAAATTAGTTTTGGAAGTCAAAAATATTTTGGTAGTTTCCTATTTTAGTTCTACTTGGTTTAGAAAGTGTCCTAATAATATGTAAAGCCATATAATGCTTATAATTCAATAGAGTTGATATTTTATAAAAATTAAAGAGTTTTGAAGCTTCTTTATAGATTGTGTGATGCCTATGAAATCTAGGTATGATGCCTAGACCTGTCTTCTTCTTCTCCTTTCTTTTTCTTTTATGTTTCAATTTGCTATTCTTGGATTACTATTCACAGCCCTCTAAAAGTGCATTTTTTCAACCTCAAAACTCCATCCAATCACCCTCAAATCAACCCTAATCCCTTCCCCTACCTATTAGCTGTCAATTTACTCTTAAAACCATAAATTACTCACTGTTTAGGCTATCAAATAACCTATGTTTTGAAAATCCAGCGCTGTCCCTATTCGTCCTGCATCAACCTCATCATCATCTTCATTGCTGTTCAAGCCAAGGAATTTACCAATTTCCCACACGGCCTGAGCTTCATTGAGAATAATTCGATTCCGATTAGCAATAGCTTCTGAAGAGATTGAAAGTGAGATAGCTGCAGCAGCTGATCTGAAAGTCTTCACCCTCTTCTACTTATCCCTTTGGTTGCAACATTTCCTAGCACTTGTTGCAGGAGCTTCCTTTTACTCTTCCTCCTAGATAAACCCACAATCAGTTTCAAGGATCTTCCAACTGAATCAACCCAGTCATTAACTGTTCCTTTTACTCTCCCTTCGTGCTGGTTTGAGGTTTTCAGAATGAGGAGAAAGTGAGTCTGGTACAAAAGACACAGGAATTTTCATTAGGGTTCGAAGGGGAAGAGAGGGACTAGAGGTGATGTGGGAGATGATTGTTGTGATGAGGATTGAGAGTTGGGGAATGGGGATTGGGGATGGTCGGGGGAGCAAAAGTGCGGGTATCAGTAGCTTGAGTTTGGGCTTGGTTAAAACCCTCCTGGTGGATTGCTTTTGTATGGGGTGGACCAGCTCTACATAAATGGTTATGATGTTGGGCTTTATGATTTGGGCTAACAATAATTGGGGTTGACGAGTTTGAAGAGGATGAGCTTAAAGGGAGTATTGAATTGGTTGGGCTGGGGGCTACTTATTTATTTTTGCAGTCAGTGGTTTGGTCCATCTCTTGAATTTTTGAGTGAGCAAACTCTTCAGCTTCCTTAACGGGATGGTTGCTTACTGTAGGCATGATCTGGCATCCCACTTCTCCATACACTGCTGCTTGCTCCCCAACGGTTGAGATTCCAGCTTGGATTATCAATACCTTGCCCAGTGCAGACATGGTGCCACATTGCTCCTCCCGTATTCGGTGTATATTAACCACATCATCCAGATGCACTCTTTCATCAGACATGTCATCGTCAGAAAATTCTCCGGCGGATTTTGGATTATAGACGCTCATTATTTGTTCCTCTGCAACTCTGATAACATGTTCTCCTCCCTTACAGACCAATTTGATGGCATGGTTAATGACCTCAAACTGACTTGTTAATATCATAACCTTTCCGCATTCAAAAGATAGGTTCTTCAGTGTTGAATCATCAACCGTAATCACTTCACCCCAAACTCTTCCAATGCTCTTGAATGTATTACAGCTCCAGAGATTTAGAGGGACTCCATAGCAATTGGTCCAAACTGATCTTATACAAGGATTGTTTTGTTTCCAAGAGGACCATTATACCACAGCTTCAAATCCTGATTTAAACCAATCTTGATTTTTGTCAATTCTATTCCTCATTTCTTCTTTGGACTCAAAGGTTAGGACATGATTTGCCCCCCATTGCACGCACCTGAATTTTTTGGGCATCTTCAGGTGAAAAAGAGTATTATGGATTGATTTGCATGTGGAAGACTTGCTTTCACCACCACACTTCTATAAAGCCATTCGATTCCTTCTTCCTCCACATGAACTCTACTGCTTGGTTCAGTTGCTTGAACCCTTGCAGCTGGTTCATTTGGTTGTAGTTTTCTTTTCACAACCTCTGCATAGGAGAGTTTGTTGTGGTTATGATCTCTTGGCAAAATCAATGGATTACAGTGATGTGCATCATGACTGACTCTCAGATTTTGTTCTGCATGAAAGAGCTTAGGATGTGGAGGTCTCTCAAACCTTGCAGGTTTGACAATAAGTTTAAAATCGCCATACCATGCTCCATTGAATTTGCGAGCCTGCCTCCTCTACTGAATCTGACCTTTCATAACGAATGAAGCCAAACCTTGAATTGAAGCGTTTGGTTCTTCTATTTGGGATTGAGGCTTGAACAACCCTGCCAAATCTTTGAAAGACACCTACCAGAGATTCTACCTGCAGATGCTCTGGAATGTTGGCTATAAAGATGGTGGAGGGTGCTCTAGGCTTTCTTTGCTTCCTAGAAATAGTCGTCCATTCATGATCTTCTCCTCTACTCTCAGGGCCGTCCACCCAACCTACTGATGCTTCCATTCTATTCATTACTGGCCTGGCCTTCTCTTCGGAGATGATTTTCTCAGCAAACGAAATCATCCGTCTTTCATTACTTGTAAACACCAACATTATTGGCTCCTCCATGTTTGTGCTCGCGGACTTGGAGCATATGTTTGTCTGCGAATGTGAATACTAAATGTCATAACAGTAGAATACATGACATTACTTGTATATAGTGACATATCATGAATTGTTAACCGGTACAGGAAGTAATAACTTTTTAATATGTAAGACAATAATAATCCGTGTAAATGTATCTTTTGCATATTCTTAAGTAAGACAAAAATGAAAATATATCATTTAGGGTCCATATCGTTGCAAAGTCTGACAAGTTTCCAAGAAACTAATTCACATTTAATTTGCTTTCGGTCCATATCGTTGCAAAGTTTGACAAGTTTCCAAGAAACTAATTTACATTTAATTTGCTTTCATCGGTTGTATAAACTCCTCTTAGCTAGCTAGTAGTCATCTTAGTTCGTTGGGCTGCTTTTGGGATATTTCTGCTGAGGAAGTCTACCAGTCATATATAGGTTCAACATTTTTAAAACATAACTTGGTTTTCAGTCTACTTGAGCTAAATTAACTATGTGCATTAAAGAACTAATCATCCTATATTTGTTATTGAAGATTGAACAGTGAAGGGGGTTCCTTAATCAAATGCAAGTTATGAAACAAAAATTGGTCTCCTTTATCAAATGCGAGTTATTAAGTGGCTGGGATTAGATCAAACAGGCTGAAAGGAACATTGTTGAAGTTATAATGGATTGAAATATCCTATTTGAGAACATGTTGTTCGTTAGATTGACATGATTATGCAGCTACACCTCCAAAAGGTCCATACTGATTGTAACAAAGCCTCCTAGTTAGGTTTGTCTCTAGATTTGTGTTTAAATTGAACCTTGTCTTCAGAGTGAGGTGAGTTTATTAAAAAAATGTGAGTTATATCAAATTGAGAAAAATAAGGCTTTCATTGTCAAATTTGAGGTTAAGAAAAAGTAAAGAGTTATTGTGAGCGGAAGGGACATTGAGCGGGCCTGAAACGAACTTGTTCAAAGTTAGAATGGAGTGAATGTAATGTTATGTTTGAGAACAGATTTTTAGGTAGACGGAACTAGATTACGTGATTATACACCCCGATCTTTGATGGTCTGTACTAATAAGCCTTCGAGTTAGGTTTATGTCTAGAATTGTTTCTAGATTGAACCTCTTGTTATCTATGAAGCACAAATATGGACTCTCGACATGAATATGACATGATAGAGACACATTGAAGCAACAATTTTTGAAAAACATACCAGCGAGATTTCAAAATTTTTCTATGATCATATTGAAATTTCTCCCTGTTGGGGCGGAAATTCTCTGAGTCGGGTACGAATTTTTCTCATTCAATTTTTTTTTGTAAAAATGTTGAGGAAGCTAAATACTATGAAAATAGTGATTTATCTTATAAAATATTAATATCAGGGAACACAAAAAAAAATTCTCCAAAAATAAGTAATAAAAAAAGAAAAAGCAAATTATTTGCAGTACTTTATTGGATTTATTTTATTGCAGTATAGCCTAGGGTGGCTACGGGGCGGATTTTCCATCCCTCATCCCCGCCCTCGCCCCACCCCCGCATCCGCAAATACCTGATACCCACGGATACCCGATCATATTTCAAATTGTCAAAAAAATTAAGAAACATTTAAATCATTAACACACTAAATAATTTCCTATCACAAAATAAGGGGATGACAATTTGACTTCTTATTTATTTATATTTACATAGAGCCACAGACTAAGAAGCACGGACACAGACACGGGTGCAGACATGAGACATGGTGATTTAAAAAAATAGAAACACGGACACAGCAGGGACACGACAATAAAATATGTTTTGATATATTTTTATTTGCTATCTAGATTAATATTACATCCACAAACAATCAATATCAACAAAAACTAACTTTAATTCTAATTTTTTTTTTTAAAAGCACTTTTAAACTAACATTTATAGTTTATATCTTCTTTTTTTTTTGATAATCTATTAAGTATTTAAATCTAAGAAAAAAAATAATAAATAATAAACATTCAACAGTCATCAAAAGCATTAAATAAAATGGGGTAAAAAACAACTTGGCACGTTCCTAATGTGTCCCCGAAATGTCCCCTGAAAATAAATTAATTAGATAAGGGGACACGCCATGTAGTGTGTCCCATTCGTGTCCCCGAAGTGTCTGCATGTCCCTGATGTGTCTGCGTGTCTGACACGGATACGACATTTGTTTTGAAGTATCAGTGCTTCATAAGCCACAGATTTTTGGTATTTCTTTCTTATATCTAATTACATATATATATATATATATATATTATTAATTATATCAGATATGGGCGGGACCTGCAGGCTAGACTAAAATGGCCATGCCTAACGATCCAATTTTTCATATCATCAATCAACCTTATCATATCTCAGAGAGAGAGAGAGAAGGGCAAGGATTTGCTGGTGGAATCCTCTCTTATCTTCAACTCGGCGAGGGTTTTAGAGACAGAGAGAGAAAGAGAGAGATAAACTAAGAGGGAGAGAAGCAATGGCAGCAGGTGTGGCTAGTGTAGGGCTATCGTGGTCTTCGAAACTCGCTCAAAGACCCAATTCAAACGCCCCCCCCCCCCCCTCCATCTTCATCATTGCTATCTTTTGGCCGTTCCATAAAAATGGCCGTCTCAGTTGACGAGCAAAAGAAGACTTTCACTCTCAAGAAATCTGAACAAGCTTTCAACATCGCCAAGGTTTACTCGTAATTTCCCACCTTTAATAGATTTAATTCATGTTATGTTTGATTTTGGTTAATCTATGTCGTTTAGGTGATCAATCGGTGAGTTTTTCTGTCAGATTATCAATGCGGATGGTGAAAGTTTATGATTTGTCAAGTCTATTTGCTGTAGTTTCGATTCTAATATGATTAGTTACATTGTATCTTGTTTTTGGCTCTTAATTGCTCCAACTAATACGTGCAATCGATGTAGTTTAGTTGACAAATTGGTAAAATGTGTGATTTGTCAAGTCTATTTGCTGTCATTATGCTTCTAGTGTAAATTAATAACATTATAGATTAGCTGTTTGAGAATGGAGGGTTTTGGTGTGGTGAGAAAAGAAAAGAAATTGAGAGAATTGAGGTTTCTCGTTACTTGTTTGGATGATTAGTGATGAGATGAGTAATTGTGAGAAAAGAAGAGAAATTGTGAGAAAGACAAATCACTCCAAACCTAAGTTTTGTTTCTCACCAAAAGTGGTGAGATTTGGTGAGAAACCAAAATTACTATTTACAAAAGATTTATAATACCTAAACTACTCCTTTGCAAAAAAATTTATAATACCTAAACCACTCCTTTAAATACAAAGCAAATAAAATAAAAGGACATGTATCCTCTTTTACTCATTGTTCTCCAAACAAGAAGGTGAGGAACCACAATATTTTTTTATTATTATTTTATTGTATAATATTCTCACTTAGGTGAGAAAGTCCAATCATTTTCTTTATTTTATCATCTCACGATCCAAACAAAGTGAAAAAAATGTGTTTTTGGTCTAGTCATTTTAGAGTATGGAGAAACCAATCACATGTATGCTGATTTGTCATTTGTGGATGTGGATGCGGATGCAGATGCGGATGCAGATGCGAATGATTGAGTAGTTCACTTTGACGTATTTTTGTTTCCAAGAGACAACTACTCCCTTGAATCTAAAAATGGGGACTGAGGGTCATGGCACCATGTTTGTTGGTGACAGATACAGAACATGCATTATTAGCACTCTTTTATACCCAAGTCAAGAAGTATGCGCTATAACATAACAGTAGAATACATGACATTACTTGTATATAGTGACATATCATAAAGTGTTAACCGGTAAAGGAAGTAATAACTTTTTAATTTGTCAGACAATAATAATCCATTTAAATGTATCATTTGCGTATTCTTAAGTAAGACAAAATGAAAATATATCTTTTAGGATCCATATTAGTGCAGAGTTTGACAAGTTTCCAAGAAATTAATTTACATTTAATTTTCTTTCATCAGTTGTATAAACCCCTCTTAGCTTGCTAGTAGTCATGTTAGTTCTTTGGGCTGCTTTTGGGAATTTTTTTGCTGAGAAAGTCTACCAGTCATATTTAGGTTCAACATTTTTAAAACATAACTTGGTTTTCAGTCTACTGGAGTTAAATTAACGATATGTATTAAAGAACTAATCATCCTATATCCGTTACCGAAGACTGAACAGTGAAGGGGGTTCCTTAATCAAATGCAAGTTATGAAACAAAAAATGGTCTCCTTTATCAAAAGCGAGTTATTAAGTGGCTAGGACTAGGTCAAACAGGCTGAAAGGAACATTGTTGAAGTTATAATGGGTTGAAATATCCTATTTGAGAACATGTTGTTCGTTAGATTAACATGATTATGCAGCTACACCTCCAAAGGGTCCACATTGATTGTAACAAAGCCTTCTGGTTAGGTTTGTCTCTAGATTTTTGTTTAAATTCAACCATCTCTTCAGAGTGAGGTGGGTTTATTGAAAAAATGTGAGTTATATCAAATTGAAAAAATAAGGTTTTCATTGTCAAATTTGAGGTTAAGAAAAAGTAAAGAGTTATTGTAAGTGGAAGGGACATCGAGCGGGCTTGAAACAAACTTGTTCAAAGTTAGAATGGAGTGAATGTAATGTTATGTTTGAGAACAGATTTTTGGGTAGACGAAACTAGATTACGTGATTATGCACCCCGATCTTTGATGGACCGTACTAATAGGCCTTCGAGTTAGGTTTGTGTCTAGAATTGTTTCTAGATTGAACCTCTTATTATCTATGAAGCACAAATATGGACTCTCGACATAAATATGGCATGATATAGACACATTGAAGCAACAATTTTCGAAAATCAAGACACGGCATGACAGAGATGACAACACAAGAAATAAATGTATATATATATATATATATTTACATATATGTACACAAAAGCAATAACAATTTAATTTTTTTATTATTAAATGCTCTAAAATCTATTTTAGAAAGCTCTATTCATAAATAAATTGGAAGTTTTAGGCTTTCAAAATCCTAAAATAAAAAATTCTAATGGAGGAAGGATTAATAGGCTTGAATCCACACTGTGAATTTAATTATTGGCTTCAAAGTTATTCCTTCAAAATTGTGATGGTTGGACATTTGTCCCCCTAGTGTCCAATTCTAAAAAATAATTATAAACTTATAGGACATAATTGAATGCGTATCCACACATGTCGGTGTTGGGGAGGGTTTGATGAGTATTAGTATTGACATTGACATATCACCTTCTTAAAAATTTCCATGCTTCTTAGCTTATTATATTTTCTTCTTATATTCCAGTCTTATCTTTTACTGAGGTCAAATGGAAGTATTTATTTCAAATATCTTACCAACTCATTTAATACTGACAGGAATTGATGACCGGAGGTGTAAATTCTCCTGTACGTGCTTTCAAATCAGTTGGCAGACAACCTATTATTATGGATTCTGTTAAGGGCTCTAAAATATGGGACATAGATGGCAATGAGTATATCGATTATGTTGGTTCATGGGGGCCAGCCATCATTGGTCACGCAGATGATGAGGTTCTATTCCTACTCCTATTCCCTAATTTTATTTTGGCTTTTGAAAATCTAAGATATTGTTCAGCTACAGGCAATCTGGATATCCAACACTGGAAGTATCACAAAGTGGCGGGCTACATATTTTTTTTGCTCTACTGTTTTTCTACTTTTTGTGCTTCTATTTCCTCAGTGAAAGCGATTTGGTGTACTTGTTAACAGTTTTTATGATTTCTTCCATAGAAGTTGGTGCATTTTACAATGACACTTTAGACTTCCCATTTTACAAAGGGAACACCCTCTTAAATAAGATCATTAATTGCTATAATTACACCTTTTGTCACACCTTAAGGATATAGTTTCAATGAGAGAAAGCTTTTCATTGGTTTATATTGGTTGGAAAATCCCTTCATCAGAAACGGGGTTGGCAAAGTTAGCAGTCGTTTTTTTCCCTACAGAGGGGAAAAAAAGAAAAGAAAAGAGAAAATGTATTGGAGTTCTCACAAACAATTGATGTGAATTACATTGTTATGACTTTAAATACAAATCTTCTTGGACAAATTTTTACCTTGCAGGTACTTGCAGCTTTGGCTGAAACAATGAAGAAGGGAACAAGCTTTGGTGCTTCATGTCTTCTAGAAAATGATCTGGCAGAGATGGTCATCTCGGCTGTTCCAAGTATAGAAATGGTCCGGTTTGTCAACTCGGGCACAGAAGCGTGCATGGGTGTTATCCGCTTGGTTCGTGCTTTCACTCATCGTGAGAAGATCATCAAGTTCGAGGGTTGCTACCATGGCCATGCAGATCCATTTCTAGTAAAGGCAAGCAGTGGGGTTGCCACCCTAGGGCTCCCCAACTCGCCCGGTGTTCCCAAAGGAGCCACCTATGAAGCCCTAACATCCCCTTTCAATGATATCTCAACCGTTAAAAATCTCTTCGACGCAAACAAGGGAGAGATTGTTGAGGTTATACTTGAACCCGTTGTTGGGAACTCGGGCTTCATCGCTCCTAAACCTGGTTTCCTTGAGGATCTCCAAAAAATCACCAAAGAAAATGACGCTTTTCTAATAGTTGATGAAATTATGACTGGGTTTCGCTTGTCTTACGGTGGAGCTCAGGAATATTTTGGAGTAACTCCCGATTTAACCACTCTTGGGAAGATCATTGGTGGTGGCTTGCCGGTCGGTGCATACGGAGGAAGGAGAGAGATTATGGAGATGGTTGCACCAGCCGGACCCATGTACCAAGCCGGGACTCTAAGTGGAAACCCATTGGCAATGGCTGCAGGAATTCACACTCTTAAGTGGTTGAAAGAGCCAGGAAGTTATGAGTACTTAAATAAGATCACAAGTGAGCTCATTCAAGGCATTGTTGATGCTGAGAAGAGAACCAGGCATGCATTTTGTGGCGGGTATATTTTTTTTTTTTTTTTATCAGCAAAGAAAAATTTCATTAAACAGCATGAAATTAAAAGTACAGGAAGATGAGATGCATCGAGAGAGATTCGAAAGTATAAAAATACCCCTACTACTGCTACTCGCATCCATACAACCAACCCCTAAGCCTCTCGATTTTTTAAATTATAAGTTAAGAAGAACTTAACTAAGAAATTTAAATACATGAGTCCCCACAAAAACCCACAAAAACACCCAAAACAAACTAAAGAAACAAAACAAGACCCACAACACAGCTGCTAAAACAAACTAAATAACGAGAACTAAACTAAACACCCAAGCAGCCCGAAGCCCTCCAACCAACGTCCAATCAGCAACCCACGTCTAATCTGCCAAGACCCACGGCTTAGCTGCTACAACTCCCCATGCCTCACGCCTCTGCTGCATCAACTGCTACAACTCCCCACGTCTCAGCTACTACACCACCCCACGCCTCCCAACTCCCAATACCCACTCCGGCCGAGAAAACACCAGTTCCACCACCGGGAAGAAAACTTCAGCTCCACTGTTGCATCAACTCTACTGCCGCATGAAAACCTCACCTCCCCATGCCTCTGCTACATCAACTCCACTGCTTCAACAGGTCTTCACACCCAATACCCTCTGCCAAACTCCCAAAGCCCACACCATGCTGCTACTACTCCTCTCCCTAAAACAAATCCTAACGGCTGAGGTTTAAAAATACCCCACGCCTCCCACTCCCAACGCCCACTCCGGCCGATAAAACACCAACGCCACCACCGGGAAGACTACACCTCCTCTGCTACATCAGGTCTCCTTCTAACTCACACCCAATACCTTCTGCGAAACTCCATAACCAACAGGTCTTCCAACTCACGCCGCGGATCCGCACACCCACCGAGCACCGAGCACCGACCACCCACTGGGACACTTCCATACAAATGGTAGAACTTCACCCCTCAAACTCTCACTCGAGGAGGAGCGCTCGAGTGACAACCGGACAGAACTGGACCGCCTACGATCCCCTTGTTACCGCCCAAAAAGCGCACCCCTCAAACTCCTACTCGCCAAAGAGCGCGCGAGTGAAATACCAGGACGCCCCTGCTGAACCAGCTACTACGGCAAGGTGAAAACACATGAGTACAAACTGATGACAAAACCTGGATACACCAAACACTCGCCCGCAACAACGAAACACTCCTAGGTGGGTAGAAACGGGGGACTCAAGTTTATTGAAAAGAAAACTAACAAGACAAAGGAAAACACGAGCTAGGCCAGCCGACCGCCATAGCCAAAGGCAGCGGCCAACCGGCCCAAAAAAGAGGCCGGAGAAGGAGGTTTTTAGAGAAGGAAAAGAGAGGTTTTTAGATACAATTAATGAATCCTTCTTTAAAAATAATAATAATATCTAGAAAAATTATGGAACAATTTGTCTCAGAGTACACCAAGACGGTCCAATTTTTGTGGCGGGTATATAAGCGGGATGTTTGGATTTTTCTTCACAGAAGGGCCAGTTTATGAATTTGAGGATGCAAAGAAGAGTGACACTGCAAAGTTTGCGAAGTTTTATAGAGGCATGCTCGAGAAAGGCGTTTACTTTGCGCCTTCACAGTTTGAGGCCGGGTTTACTAGCTTAGCTCATACCTCAGAGGATATCAAACGGACCATAGAAGCGGCTGAAAAGGTTTTCCGGCAACTTTAAAGCCACGATCTCCCCCATATCAAGGTTTGTCTTTTTTTTTTGTAGGCACTTGACATTTTTTTTTTTCTTCTTCTAGGTTTTTCATTGATTGAAAAACTATTTGTAATTTAACTCGAAACATTTTGTACGAATGTTCATTGTGGAATGTATCATTTGCTATTAAAAAAATATTGTAATTTCACCTGTATTTTCTTTTTCCTTTATCTTGCCTTACTGAATCTTGAAGTTGGGATCACAGTTGGGTGCTTATTGCTAAACATAAAAATGTTACAGATATATAGTTCTATCTTTCTCCTTGGGTTTTTCTTGGTTATCTTAGTTACAGATATATTTCTTGTGATTGTATTAATTATAAGCCATGTTTTCTTCATTTTTTTTAATCATAATTGCAGGTGGTGGTTATGCATGGAGTGGTCAACAGGATCACACTACTAGAAAAGGAGGCTTTAGAACTTTTTTCGACGGTTTGAAAATCGTCGCAAAAAATAAGCTTTTGCGACAGCAAAAAAAACCGTCGCGAAATTAATTTTTTTGCGACGGCATTTCACTGTCGCAAAAAAGGCACCGACTAAATACCATTATTAGAGACAGAAAATTCATGACCCTGGCAAAAAGCAATATTATACGTGACGGTATGTTACCCGTTGTTTTTTTTTTTTTACAACGCCCTTTTTTAATCCGTCGCAATTTTTTTTTATTTTTGCTCATTAGCGACGGTCCTTAAACTCATCGCAAAAACTTAATCCCTAATTACTATGAGAGACAAGTGTGGGGATTTGTTGACATTGGGTTTCGTAGCTTTGGGTGGTGTAGATAAGAACTACTTAACTATTTTTGTTTTGTTTTTTGTTTTCATTTACAGGGTTGGAAGAGAGACTGGGGTTGAAGATACAGGGTTTCGAGAGAGACTGGGGTTGAAGGGGAAGGGTTTCAATTGGCGGCAAGACCGGTTCAGCAGCGGCGAGACTAGTTCGGTGGCGAGACAGCATGCTTCTTTTGACTCTGATTCCAGTCGGTTCCTCTATTGACTGGTTTGAAATGGTTCCTCTATGTCTCTATGTGACTCTGTATCCTTGGAACAACAATGAATAATCAAGCTTTGTGGGCTATATTTGGAAGATACTTTGAATTGATTTTGGCTTAGTACTGCGACTTTTTATTTTGTCCTAGTTAGTTAAAAGTTATGAGTATAAATGAGGATGACTATTGAATTGTGCTTCAACTCTGTGACTCTACAGGTGATAGATGGTTATTTATCTAACATGCCTTGAATATATATATAGGGTTTATTTATAATTTAAAAGTGAGTTTGTTGTAGTGAAACACAGTTTCCACAGCTTATTTTCTATATAATTATAGTCCATTGATGCTTTTGGTTAATTGGTGACTGAATTGCTTGGACTTCTTTTGATCTATGAATTTTTATTGTTTGATCTGATCTAGGAATACAATTTATGCTAATTGATAGGAATAGCAAATAATTCTGACTTACCAAGGCCAGCTTATGCAAGTTTTCCCTTAATTAATGTCATTATTTAAGGGGAAACTTTGTCTTAGCAAAGAAATAATTTTGACTTACCAAGGTCACCCTTTTTCTTCTTTTTTTTTTTTAATTTTTTTCCATTCATGTCCTTGTTTGTTGCTTAGCTCATTTCTATTTGTTAAAGTTGAATATAGATTCACTTACTAACTTTATATTACCTTGTTTCTTGTTTTTGTTATTTTAAGTATAGATTCATCGAGTGACATTATACTGCTCAATGATCATCTCAAACAAAAAACACAAAAGCAAAAATCCAGTGATTGGCACTATTAAGTTTTTTTTTTTTTTTTTTTTTTGGGGGGGGGGAGTGGGTTGGTGTGTGTGTGGGTAATTGTCATGTTATTTTTGTTGTTTTTTGTCCTTTACTTAGGAGTAATAATTATAGAACATTGCACATGAAATTTGTATTTCAAGTCATCTCTCTTTATTTGACAATTCATGACTTCATTTGGGAAAGTAAAAGATAGGGGTTAGTACCATTCAATAGTACTTTAAAATTTTATTTTAGATTCATAGAAAAGTTGAATAATTCTGGGTATACTAACAATCTTACTAAAAATTTTACTAAAAAATACAAGAGGTTAAATGTGATTGATTGTCAAAAATCAATGATATTTAAACATCTAATGATATTTGGACATGTATGTTTTTAGTAAGATTGCTACCATAAGATTATATGTTGGCAGCCAAGTAGTAGTTTGCTACCACAAGATTATATGTTGGTAGCCAAGTAGTTAGTCATACAAACTCGTGTTTTCAGTTGATCCTTAACAAGCTTCCAACTGATTAGAATGCTTAAAAGAAATATATTAATTTGAGGAATGGTGTCTGAAGAGAGTAGCAAAACAGGGAAGTTGTGCTGTTGAAACTTAATATCGTTGAGGATTTTTTTTTTGTGATTATTGATATATATCTATACTGGCGGTTGGCACACGTGATGTGTGCGCAATTTAAATAAGTATTAAAAATATATTTTCACATGTGTTGTGTCACTCATGTGGTTAGAGTCTTAGTTAATAGACTCAGGGTCGTAAGTTGAAGTCCTACTCTTCTCATTCTAATTTTTTTTAATAGAAAAATAAGACGCTTGATATAAGAAGTAATGGTTTCAACACACTAATTGAAGCCTTTATATAAGATATATATATATATATATATATATTTGTTTTGATTGAGGTGTTATTGTGTATGATGATGAGAAATTGTAAAGCTAGGGTGTAATGATGTTGCTGCTGTATTTATGTTTTTGAGCTTGGTCAGTCAACCTATTTCCATCAAGAGTTGATTAAGCTACCAATGAAGCTTATGTGCTTTCTGTTTTTCAGCTGCCTTGTTTGATAATCAAGTTTTTCGTTCTTGATTGCTCAGTTCCACTGGTATGCAGAGTTGATTTTGGTTCACTACTTTTTATAATTTAATATATTTTGAAACAGAGTAAGTTTATAACGAAATGTACTAATATGGTCTTGAACTAATTTGTACAATATTATCTGAAACAGGACTTGGTTTACTGTCAAAGTAGTAATGTTACATTTCCCTTTTAGTAATACTAGCACAATTGTTTGTCTTGTAAGATTACAAGTACATGATGATGAACATAGTAATAATCATTGAAATAGTAACTTAAATATTGGATTCATCAAAACAAATATCACAATTCAAAGTTGTATAGATGAATATTCATTGTCAAAATTCTCCCCCCTCTAATCCCCTCATTCCTTCTGTAAGTTTCACCAAAAAGTATAAATAATACACACCCTCTAATGGTAGTAGGTTGCTTAATTTTTGTACAAATTTTTGTCTCATCTCTGTTTTATTTGTGCGTAACAATTTCTTGACATATTTCCATTGCACACGACTCACTAGTCAAAAATGACTTGTAGGAGAAGACGGAACTTGAAACTGATTCCCAGTTTTGAATCTAGACCTTAATTTCCATTTATGGAAATTTGTTCTTTACAAACTCTTTTTTTGAACCGGTTGACTCACTAAAATGTTCAAACTACGTTGGATGTTAACAAAATTTGACACACGCGACTAAATAGGTACAAATGACTTGTAGGAGAAGACGGAACTTGAAGCTGATTCCTGATTTTGAATCTAGAGCCTAATTTCCGTTTATGAAAACTTGTTCTTTAAAAACTCTTTTTTGAACCAATTGACTCACTAAAATGCTCAAATGGCGTTCGGTGTCAACGAAACTTGACACGCACAACTAACTACGCACAAATGACTTGTAGGAGAAGACGAAACACGAAATCGATTCCCGATTTTGAATCTAGAGCCTAGCT
Source organism: Camellia sinensis (assembly GCF_055761805.1). NCBI lineage: Eukaryota > Viridiplantae > Streptophyta > Magnoliopsida > Ericales > Theaceae > Camellia > Camellia sinensis. The sequence continues at coordinate 127,247,672 of NC_138974.1, forward strand.
TTTGTTTATGAAAACTTATTCTTTAAAAACTCTTTTTCAGACCGATTGACACACAAAATGCTCAAACGGCATCGGATGTCAACGAAACTTGATATACACGACTAACTAGGTAGAAATGACTTGTAGGAGCAGATACAACTCGAAATCTAGAGCCTAATTTCCATTTATGAAAACTTGTTCTTTATAAACTCTTTTTCCAAACCGGTTGACTCACTAAAATGCTCAAACGGCGTCGGATGTGAACGAAACTTGACACACACGACTAACTAGGCACCAATGACTTGTAGAAGATGACGGAACTTTAAACCAATTCCTGGTTTTAAATCTAGAGCCTAATTTTCGTTTATGAAAACTAGTTATTTAAAAACACTTTTTCTAACCAGTTGACTCACTAAAATGCTCAAACGACGTCGGATGTCAACGAAACTTGACACACACAACTAACTAGGCCCCAATGACATGTAGGAGAAGACGGAACTCGAAATCGATTCCCGATTTTGAATCTAGAGGCTAATTTCATTTATGAAAACTTATTCTTTAAAAACTCTTTTTCGAACCGGTTTGACTCACTAAAATGCTAGAACGACGTCGGATGTCAACAAAACTTAACACACACGACTAACTAGGTACAAATGACTTGTAGACGATGACGGAACCCAAAACCGATTCTCAGTTTTGAATCTAGAGCCTAATTTTCGCTTATGAAAACTTGTTCTTTAAAAACTCTTTTTCGAACCGGTTGACTTACTAAAATGCTCAAACGGCGTCCGATGTCAACGAAACTTGACACACACGACTAATTAGGCACTAATGAATTGTAGGAGAAAGATTCCTAATTTTAAATCTAGAGCCTAATTTCTGTTTATTAAAACTTGTTCTTTAAAAACTTTTTTTCGAACCGGTTGACTCACTAAAATGTTCAAACGGCGTCCGATGTCAACGAAACATGACACACACGACTAACTAGGCACAAATGACTTGTACGAGAAGACAGAACTTGAAATCGATTCCTAGTTTTGAATCTAGAGCCTAATTTCTGTTTATGAAAACTTGTTCTTTAAAAACTCTCTTTCGAACCGGTTGATACACTAAAATGCTCAACTGCCATCCGATGTCAACGGAGCTTGACACACATGACTAACTAGGCACAAATGACTTGTAGGAGAAGAAGGAACTCGAAATCGATTCCCGATTTTGAATCAGGGCCTAATTTTCATTTATGAAAATTTATTCTTTACAAACTCTTTTTCATAACTGGTTGACTCACTAAAATTCTTAAACTATGTCGGATGTCAACGAAATTTGACACACACGACTAACTAGGCACAAATGACTTGTAGGAGAAGACGAAACTCGAAACTGATTTCCGATTTTGAATCTAGAGCCTAATTTCTGTTTATGAAAATTTGTTCTTTAAAAACTCTCTTTTGAACTAGTTGACTCACTAAAATGCTCAAAATGGCGTCTAGTGTCAACGAAACTTGACACACACAACTACCTACGCACAAATGACTTGTAGGAGAAGACGAACCTTGAAACTGATTCCTGGTTTTGAATCTAGAGCCTAATTTTCGTTTATGAAAACTTTTTATTTAAAAACAATTTTTCGAACTGGTTGACTCACTAAAATGCTCAAACAGCGTCCGATGTCAACAAAACTTGACATACATGACTAACTAGGCACAAATGACTTGTAGGAGAAGACGAAACTCAAAATCGATTCCCGATTTTGAATCTAGAGCCTAATTTTCATTTTTGAAAACTTGTTCTTTAAAAACTCTTTTTCGAACCGGTTTACTTACTAAAATGCTCAAACGGGGTCGGATGTGAACGAACCTTGACACAGGCGACTAACTAGGCATAAATGACTTGTAGGAGAAGACAAAACTTTAAACCGATTCCCGATTTTAAATCTAGAGCCTAGTTTCCGTTTATGAAAACTAGTTATTTAAAAACTATTTTTCTAACTGGTTGACTCACTAAAATGCTCAAACAACGTCAAATATCAACGAAACTTGACACACATGACTAACTAGGCACAGATGACTTGTAGGAGAAGATAGAACTCGAAACTGATTCCCTGTTTTGAATCTTGAGCCTAATTTTTGTTTATGAAAACTTGTTCTTTACAAACTCTTTTTCCGAACCAGTTGACTCACTAAAATGCTCAAACGGCGTCAGATGTCGACGAAACTTGACACACTTAACTAATTAGGCACAAATAACTTGTAGAAGAAGACGAGACTCGAAACTGTTTCCCGGCTTTGAATCTGGATCCTAATTTCCGTTTGTGAAAACTTGTCCTTTACAAATTCTTTTTCCAACCGTAGACGGCACTCGAAACCAATTTCTGATTTTGAATCTGTAGCCAAATTTCCATTTGTGAAAACTTGTCTTTTACAAACTCTTTTAATCTTTTGTGTTTATTTGATTATTGTTAGATTATAGCACAATGTGTTCAATCGCTACTTGATTTTAATAGTATTATTATCATTGTAGGCTGTAATTAAAGTTTATTTGGATATTTCACGTATACCATTAGTGCAATTGGCAGAGAGGCTTCTTGTTATTGGCGATCTGTTGTGTGAAATTGATGGAGTTCCAATTGGCCTTGAATATTACAAAGTGTTTGTCTTAAAAGCGAAAAAGTCGAACACTCATTTGGAAACATCATGAGGTCTAAGAACAATTGGTGAAGCTGTTGGAAGATATATTGTGTGGCGCTCGATTCATGTATATGTTACAATCTTTTTTGTTTTTTTTTTTTGTATTTATATATTTATTAAAATAAATATAAAATGTTTTACCTTTTCTGTATGTTTGAAATTGATTATATTGTAAATGATTTTTTTTTTTTTTGGTTTTATTTTTGTAGAGGCAAACCTTTTGAGTATGTGATGATATCTTCGCATATCGATATTGGAGCTTACAATCTTATTTATGCATTTATTTATTTATTGAAATAAGTATCCAATGTTTTACATTTTTTGTAAGCTTGAAATCAATTATATTGTAAATGATTTTTTTGTTAATTTCTTTTTGCAGATGCAACCTTTTTGAGTACGTGATGATATCTTCGCATATCGATATTGCAGCTTACAATCTTATTTATTTATTTATTTTTTGAAATAAATATCAAATGTTTTACATTTTCTATAAGCTTGAAATTAATTTTGTTGTAAATCCTGATTATTTTTGGGTTTCTTTTTGTAGATGCAACCCCCTTTGAGTACGTGATGATATCTTCGCATATCGATATTGGAGCTTACTATTGATATTAAAACAAATATTATTGTCGATACTTTTGTTTGCTTTAGATACAAAAATTTAAGCTCTTGAAATTATTAGTGTTGTTGGAGAATGTTTTATATATTTTTGTAAATAATATTTGGTAGACAATTGTTACAGGGTACATATATACGTATGATTTTGTGAATGTGAATGTGGATGTGGATGTGGATGTGAATGTATTTTATTTTAGAAAATATTAATAATTTGTATAAGGAATAAATTAATAAAATATATATTGATTTTATAAAAATAATTTTATTGCGACAATAATAAACCGTTACTAATGTAATCATCATTTCCATACTTTTATTAGCGACAGGTTAACCTGTCGCATATACATATTAGTTCAAATTTTTTGCGACGGTTTAAGCTGTCGCAAATATGGTATTAATTTAATTATAGTTTTTGCGACGTTTTAGACCGTCGCTAATAATACTTTTCACGACGTCAAATACCGTTGCTAAAAAAGTTTTGGCGACGGCAACCAACATGGTCACTAAAAGTGAAGTTTTTTTTCTCTTTTTTTGTATCAGGTTAAACCATCGCAAAAACCATTGATTAGCCATTGCTACAAGAAAGTGACGGTTTGTAACCTTCGCAAATACTTTTTGTCACGCCCTCTTCTACCATCCCCCATTTTCCGTCATTATTCTGTCGCAAAAACTCTTTTGCGATGATATGTGAATATTTTGCAACGTTTAAGACCGTCGCAAAAGTTTCGATTTTTGGTACTGTCAGTGTGTTGGGCTGTTAGCATTGAGTGAGATTTTTCCCTATTCAAATGTTTGCTATGTGTGGTTGGTACATTATATTGACAAGGTCAGCTACAGAGATGTAATGGGATTAAGATCTTCGACGATTGTGCTGCCTTTGGCCCTAGGTGTAACAAGCCCGCGGGGGACCTCGCTACAGCTCGGACTCGATTTGTAGTCACGGTTCTAAGTCTGAACCAAAGAGTCCAAATCCGGCAAATCGTTTTGAGAAAACAGATTTTTGAAAGAAGTGCCAAACATGGACTGCTTTGCCAGATACAGAGTCGCCACCTAAATATTTTATTTTGGGAAATTTAGGAAACCCTGACTCGTTGCCTAAGGCCACGTGTCCGTCATCACCAAAGTTGCCTCGGCTCGGGAACTTGGGTACGATTGAGGAAGGTCACTTCGTGAGCACCCCCGCTCGCCCGATCAAAGATCGGCCTCTACTAACCGTGATATCTATTTTTGAAAACTTTGTGTGTTCTTATTCCGGTTATTAGCCTAGGTTACTATGTGATGCACACAGCATATAAGTATAGACTGGATCGCCTGAATTGGAACAAAACATTTCATGTTCGCTTTTGGAAAATGGTTTGCTACCCGCAGGTAGGCTTAAAACATTTGATGATTTATTCCAATTTAAGTAACCCAACCTTCACCCACAGGCATTCAGGCAGTTATATCACATAAGCAATTAGCCTCATGGTAAGCATGCTATCATTGCATTCACTCACACGCATGCAAGGATGCTAAGGCATAAAACTTACCGAGTACTCCAAGCCAAAACAGAAGTTTACATTAGAAATCATGCATGATCCTAAGTATACAGACATGCCTAATGCAACACATGCGATAATGCAACCTATAGTAGGCTCGGCTATTCTAAACATGGCATATGGAATGCTACAGCTAACATGTATTCAATTTGGAATTGAAAATACAATGCAGTTAGTATGATGCGCCGAGCCCGGTGCATGCAAAACGGATGAATGATGCAAACATGCTGTCATACTGTATGCTAATTGAAATATGCCCTAATCTAACCATCATAAGCGGATAAATAAAAGGGAGAAAGACGTGGGGTTGGAAGACATACAACACACACACGCACACTTATTACAGTTGTGCCCTCGCGCAGAGGGTCCGAATAAATATACAGTCCCGAATAAAAGAATATTACAGTCCAAATATTACAGTCCGAATAAAATACAAATTCCTAATTAATTAACAAATTAACTAAGAAAACTGTAAAACTGGCATGCAAGCCAGGGACTGCCTTGCTTCTGATGAATGATGCATGTCTGGGCTGCCTTGCGCGAAAATCTACCGGGATGCCCCAATCAGCCTCTGTTTAGCAGTTATTCTTGGAAAGCGTGCCAAACTCCGGAAGTTTGTTGATTCTTCATTTTGCTGCAACAGAGAGCAGGAAAGGGGCATAGCAATGTATTTTCACAGATATATGCATGCCTCGATCCTCGTGCCACCAATCACGCATATCGAGGCATGATAGCCGAGGAGTCGAATTGCACAATTTAATACGGGATGAATGCACATGAAAACACAACAAAACCTAACTCCATCATGGGTAATCCGGAGTGTCGGTGACTGGGAATTGAGACACGTTCCGTCACTCGGAGTACGAAACGCACCTTGTTTCCCGTGCCCGGGCTGACTCCTATCCCGAACACGATGCAATATGCATGATATGCATGAATGCAACTAAGATACAGCCTAGTATGCACGATGCTATGAAAATGAGATGCCTCGAAATGTGTGCACACGGGCACGCAAATCGAGAAAATGACATACGCAATGTAAATGACATGGAAATGTGATATGGGCTTACACTAATATGAGAGAGCCTCAGCCACACTCACATAAGAGGCCGATAGATGAAAATGAAGTGCCTCGAAACGCGTGCACACGGGCACGCAAATCGAGGCAATGGCATATGCAATGCAATATGACTAAAATGGCATATAGAATGCAACATGGACTTATACTAACATGAGAGAGCCTCAGCTACACTCACATAAAAGGCCGATGGATGAAAATGAAGTGCCTCGAAACGCGTGCACACGGGCACGCAAACCGAGGCAATGGCATACGCAATGCAAATGACATGAAAATATGATATGGGCTTACACTAACATGAGAGAGCCTCAGCCACACTCACATAAGAGGCCGATGGATGAAAATGAAGTGCCTCGAAATGCGTGCACACGGGCACGCAAACCGAGACAATGGCATACGCAATGCAATATGGCTAAAATGGCATGTAGAATGCAACATGGACTTATACTAACATGAGAGAGCCTCAGCTACACTCACATAAGAGGCCGATGGATGAAAATGAAGTGCCTCGAAACGCGTGCACACGGGCACGCAAACCGAGGCAATGGCATACGCAATGCAATGGCATGGAAAATGATATGCAAACATGCTAATGGAATCTCAGCACTGAAATGTGCGGGAAAACAGCCCCGAAACGAGGCGAAAGCACACCCGATGCATGGAATTTCTCCCGAAATGCAAAATTAGGCACCCGAAATGGCCTATAGTTATACCAATCATGCATAATTGGCACATGGAATGAAAAGACAGAAGCAAGGCAGCCCCAAAATAAGCATTTTACTAGTACAAAACATGGCCAAACAGCAAGCAAAGATAGGGCAAAATTAGCATGCGAGAATGGCCCTAAACATGAGATTATGAAGCAACTCACAACTGCTAACTCCAAATGGGTTAGGACCCTTCAACAACATTGAAGAGGGGCCCAAAATATGATGTTTTCCAGAACTGTAAAAACCCCAAAAACAAACACAGGTATGGCTGCACTCCCATGCAAGAAAAAGGGCCAAAAGGTGGCCAAAGAGGCAAGTGGTATATGCAAAGCCCAAACTGAAAAATTCCCTTTTACAACATTGAAGAGGGACCAAAAATAAGCATATTTACAGAACTGTAAAAACTCCAAAACAGTATACAAACATGCTAGAAATGCAATGCAAAATAAGGCTCAAAAGAGGCTATAACATGAGGTATGCAAAATATTCCACAAACAGCCAAAGACCCTTAATGAAACATGAAGAATGGGCCAAAATAAGACTATTTTCAGAACTGTAAAATGGCCAAAAACAAAAGCATGATAGGCTAACAAAACATGCAAGAATGGGGACCAAAAGAGAGATATAACATGAAGTGGCATATGGAGGTCCCAAACCCTGAAAGGCCCTAAATGAAACATGAAGAATGGACCAAAATGAGACTATTTTAAGTGCTGTAAAATGGCCAAAAACCAAAACACAATAGGCTGCCAAAGCATGCAAAAATGGGACCAAAAAGGGAGTATAAAGGCAAGTATAGCATGGAGGTCCCAAACAGTGTTGATCCCTTCTTCAATGTTGAAGAGGGGCTCAAAATAAGCCTATTTACAGTTTACATCATGCTCCGAAACAGATCACACACAAGCTAAAAAAATCATGCAAGAAAACGGTATTTAAGAAGGGTATTGAAGCAAGTGCAATATGGGGGGCTCAAACAGGGTTGAGCCCTTAAGAAAAAGTGAAAATGAGCTCAAAACAAGGCCACTTTCAGTTATGGCCGGAGCTCAAAGCAAAAAGCATATATGGTTAAGAAAAGTTGCAAAAAAAAAACCAAAAAGGGTGAAATAGCAACTCACCCTTGTAGACCAATCTTTGGTTGCTTCTTGGACCAAGTTGCAGCACCTTTAGCCTTTGAGAAGCCCTCCTTGTTGCTGGAAATGGAGTGGGGGTGGTGGTGCTTGGTGGTGATGAAGGAATGAAGTATAGAACTTGGATGTTTTTGAGGAAAATGAGAGAGATAGAGGGAGGTTTGAATGTATATGCTTGAAGGCAATTTCTCTAACCCCTAATACAAGTGTTGGCCCTTGGTTATATGGACCAAAAAGAGGGGCAAAAGGTGGGGGAAAAAGGAGGCAAGCTTTCCCCCACAAAATATCCCCCGGATACAGATATTTTCTGGGGGATAAAGCTATACAGCTGTAAAGTGAACAGTGTGAGGATCATGGCCGGCCAGGTATTTTTGTTGCAGGTGGCCGGCCGGCCACACCCCCTAGCCGGCCGGCTAGGGGTCAAAAGGGTCAAATTGGTTTAGTGGCCGGCCACCACATAATGGTGTCCTCCCATGTACCCTCAACACAACCCTGTGGTTAAAAGTCCAAGAAAGTGGCTCAAGGGTGTTCAACATTGGCTCGGAAGGAGGGGTTCAAAAGGGTCAAGCAACATTAGTGGCCGGCCACCAACGTTTAGGGTCCTCCCATGTGTGTACATCACAAGTATGTGGTTCAAAGTTCAAGAAAATGGCCCCAAGGTGTTCAACATTAGCCCGGAAGGAGGGGTTCAAAAGGGTCAAGCAACATTAGTGGCCGGCCACCAACTTTTAGGGTCCTCCCATGTGTGTACATCACAAGTATGTGGTTCAAAGTTCAAGAAAGTGGGCCCAAGGTGTTCAACATTAGCCCGGAAGTGTGAAAAACGGGCGTCGGAGGGCGTCGGAGGATATATAACTGGTTGCTGCAACAATTACTGGCCTCCCACCCTTCTATGGCCTTCCCAGTGATAAAACAGAGGTACCTGCCAAAAATGAACGAAAACCGTTGCAAAACGAATGTTCGGGGGCCAAAACGCGCAGTTCGAGGTCCCGAAAATGGGCTGTTAAGCACCGAAAGTGGCATTCGGCCACGAAGTGGGTTTCTCAGACCCCAGTGTCCCTCAAAAGGGAGTAGAAAGGAAGTATGCCAAAAATCAGAACAAACGGAGATGGTTAGGCGGTCCCGAACCGAGGCACACGGCCTGACGGCTCCGAAAACCGGGAACCGGACTCCGGAATGGGCAAAATGGCCTGCGGCCACAAAATGTAGCCTACGACCACTGAGAGATGGTCTACGGGACCTCTCCCTCCCCTCAGGAAAAGAAACAAATAAAACCGAGCCTGGTTCGCAAACCGAGGCAAAGCACAAAAGAGGGTTCGGAAGTCCGGAGGCAGGGCTCACGGCCGCAACTCTGAAACTTCTGAACGAGCACATTATGCAACATCACCAAGCGCTCAATTAGTGACGTCTGAGTCTTATGGTCGGTCAAAAATGGGGTGTCTACAGTTGCCCCTCTTTGACAGAACTCGAAAGTCACAAGTGACGGGAGTGAATGTCAAAGCCCAGAGACGACCCATTTTTGACAAGGCCGAAGACTTAGACAAACGTACAAAGTAAACAGAGATGTGCCCGCAGGCAGGCCCGCAGGCAGGGGGGGCAAAATGCAAAGTGATATGCAAGAAGCCGGACATAACTCAATGATCATGCAAATGCAGCAAGCTGTAATGAAGCAAGTATTCGCAAATAGATCCAACAGTTTTAAGCAAGAATGCAAAGCAACAACTACATTTCATGCAGTTAAGAATGCGGAGGATTATTCAATCCCCGCCACGTCTCACACGGATAAGATACGATACCTGCGCGATTCGTCTGGTCACACCAGCCTCAAATGAACCGTACATACAATATCGTGCCTGCAAAAGAGAGAAATTACAACAAGTACAATATGCTACCAACATATATTCAATGTGATTCTGGAAGTTTGACACACGCAGTGCCGGTGAGTGAATGCATCGCAATGCAAGAGTGGAACATGCGTGACAACACATGCTCAAGCATAGAGGTATGCCAATATCAAGAAATGTGCATAAAAATGTAAGTATGCTCATGAGAATGCAAGTTATGTGCATGATAGTGCAAAACGAGCATAAATCAAGGTGCCCGTTTGTCATGAAATAACGAGCACGGAAATGCGTGTTTCGGCGAAGGCAACTCGATCACGGCCTCCGATCCGCTTCCCGGAAAGGCTATAACTCATTCAAAAAGGATACACTTTGATTTTGATGAATGATGATGAGACACATGTCAGATCCTGAAGCTGAAGTTCCGGCGGAGCAATTTTGCGACCAGAAGTGTACTTTTCTTGAACTTTTTCAGGTCCTGGGAACTCCAATCTTCCTCAAAATTTGCAGGGAGCTAGGTGAGCCTGTGAGGGACATGGCCGGCCAGTTTTATGAGGGATGGGAGGTGGCCGGCTGGTTTTACAAAAAGTGAATGGCTGGCCGGCCGGTTTTCCAAAAAGGAAATGGCCGGCCGGCTATATGACCAAATCCGAGGGTATTTCGGTCTTTTCACCTCCTTTCTTTATGCCCCTTCATCCCAAGACTTGGAGCCTATAAATGCAGCCGAGATCTTCTCTTTTCTTGCCTCTTACACCACTTTCTTCTCCAGATCTGAGTTCCATACGCGTTTTCCAACGCCCCACGCAAGTTGTTTCCGCAAAAATATTCAGTTTCAAGCACTTTGAACTGATTAAATTTTGGTTTCGGAGCTTCTTTTCTCATTTCCGCTACTTGAGGTGAGTTTGTCTCAATATTTGGAAGATTTTTTCGGGAGTTGACTTTTGTTGACTTTTTCATTTCCCGAGAGTTGACTTTTGTTGACTTTTTCCAATTTTGGCTCATTTTCGCTCATTTTTGCTCCTTTTGCAGATTTTCTGAAAATGACGGGTAATTCTCCGCATGGTGGGGGTTTTTCGGGTGCCGGGGACGATTTTGATCCTATGACTTTGCCCCCGAGGGTCCGACCTTTTATTCCCGGGAGGTACGCTCCGCCAGCACATGTCCTTCCTCGTGCCGTTTTCCGTCATTTCACTGATTTTGATGAGCGAGCACCTGGGGATCTGCTTCTCCGAGAGCCAGAGCATCACCTCTCTCATGAGGCCCGAGAGGTATTTACTTCATTTTCTGCATTTTTCGTACATTTCGCACCTTTGCCATGCTTGAACACGCAGTTTAGCTTATGACATAGTACTTTGCTTGCATCCCGAACATGTAGTTTAAACACTCGAATTTCTGAACACTCGGCTCATTAATTAATTGCGAACACACAGTACACATTAGTTAAGAGGTGAACACACGGCTCAAACACTGATTTGTCGAACACACAGCCCGAATTCGAAAGTGAACACACAGCCCACACTTTAAATTTTCTAAACACACAGCCCAGATTAGAATAGTGAACACACAGCCCACACTGATTGAAAGTTGAACACGCAGCCCAAACTTCAAATTTTCTGAACACGCAGCCCAGATTAGAATAGTGAACACACAGCCCACACTGATTGAAAGTTGAACACGCAGCCCAAACTTCAAATTTTCTGAACACGCAGCCCAGATTAGAATAGTGAACACGCAGCCCACACTGATTGAAAGTTGAACACGCAGCCCAAACTTCAAATTTTCTGAACACGCAGCCCAGATTAGAATAGTGAACATGCAGCCCACACTGATTGAAAGTTGAACACGCAGCCCAAACTTCAAATTTTCTGAACACGCAGCCCAGATTAGAATAGTGAACACGCAGCCCACACTAATTGAACATTGAACACGCAGCCCAAACTTCAAATTTTCTGAACACGCAGCCCAGATTAGAATAGTGAACACGCAGCCCACACTAATTGAACGTTGAACACGCAGCCCAAACTTCAAATTTTCTGAACACGCAGCCCAGATTAGATTAGTGAACACGCAGCCCACACTGATTGAAAGTTGAACACGCAGCCCAAACTTCAAATTTTCTGAACACGCAGCCCAGATTAGAATAGTGAACACGCAGCCCACACTAATTGAAAGTTGAACACGCAGCCCAAACTTCAAATTTTCTGAACACGCAGCCCAGATTAGAATAGTGAACACGCAGCCCACACTGATTGAAAGTTGAACACGCAGCCCAAACTTCAAATTTTCTGAACACGCAGCCCAGATTAGAATAGTGAACACGCAGCCCACACTGATTGAAAGTTGAACACGCAGCACAAACTTCAAATTTTCTGAACACGCAGCCCAGATTAGAATAGTGAACACGCAGCCCACACTAATTGAAAGTTGCTTATACTGAACACACAGTTCGTACACTTCACTTCTGAACACACGGCTCATTCATTTTATTTGCATGCAGCTTATTTCACTTTATCGGCACACAGCCCATTTCATTTCATCGGCACACAGCCCATTTCATTTCATTAGCACGCAGCCTATTTCGCTTCATCGGCACACAGCCCATTTCATTTTATTAGCACGCAGCCTAGATTTTCCATTATTGACACATGTATTCATTCTGAATGCAGGTTGGTTCTCGCAGTGTACGGGGGTATGGTTCCACCGCCGCGCGGGACTGGTACACTGAGCTCCCGGAGGGTGTCCGAGATTTAGTAGACTTGGCAGGGTTCGGGGCCTTCTGCATTGGGTTGTCACGTTGTTCTGCCAGGAGGACACTGATGGCGGCATTGGTAGAGAGATGGTGGGACACCACCAACTCCTTTCATTTCTCTACTACCGGGGACATGACTATGACCCCTCTAGACTTCGCTGTGTTGACCGGCCTGGACATAGGAGGTTGGCCCATCCCCTATGACGAGGACATGGGCGAGTGGGAGGCCGCTTGGACATATCTGTTGGGGGCTCGCCCGCCTGTTGACAGGGTTTCTGGGAGAGTCCGATATACTTGGTTCTCTTCCCACTTCCGACGGGCGGAGATGGTGCCTGAGACTCCTGAGGAGACGGAGCAGTACGCCCGTGGTTTCCTTATGTTCCTCTCCGGGACTACCCTGTTTGCCGATAGAGGGAACACAGTCGGGCTATACCTGTTGAGCGCTCTGGTTGACCTATCACAGGTCAGTCGATATGACTGGGGTGGCGCCGGCCTGGCTACCCTTTACTACTATATGAGCGCGACCTCCCGCGGGCGGGGAGACTTACTTGGCCGTTATTGGAGAGCCTGGGAGGTACTTTTCTGTCCCCTCAATTTACATTTCTGCTCTTCATTACTTGTACATTGCACAAACAGCGCACTTTACCGTCTGTATTTTGCTCTCATCATTTTGTACTTACCTCTTGCACTGCTTTTCTCAACTATGGGTCTATGTATACTTCCCAGCATTAGCCCCAGAGTTGGAGGTGGCAGGACCCCCCATGACCCCATATTCACTGATGTTCGAGGGCCCGCACCGGCCGAGACCCCGAGAGACTCTTATTTATCTACGACAGTATTTTGACACTGTGCGCCCATCGGAGGTACTTCAGAACCCTCAGTTCTTTTCATTTTCATCTTTGATTTGCTCTGTGTATTCCCGATTTCTGATTGGCTTATGTATTTGTTATCCACAGATCACGTGGCAGCCTTGGGCACCCTTGGGCGATGGTCTTCGATTTCAGTATCCCGGAGGATCGGGCACCTCCCAGTACAGGTTCCTGCTCGAAGGGCCTGTTGGCAGGGCATGGTTTCTGGGGGAACGCTTTCTGCGTCAGGTATGGGGGTATCTTTCTCAGGATCCTCCCGCAGTACCCCCGGTCAGTATGCGGACTGCTGACAGGCTCTCTTTCTCAGAGGTAGTCGGCGCTATGCTGGGTAGCGATGCTTTACTATATCTCGAGGAGGGGGATTACGGCACTTACCGCCATAAATATTTGATGCCTCCATTGACGGGAGCTCGTACCCCGATGACGAGGCCTGCTAGTATGTCATCCTTGGGCCAGGCCCGGGCTCGGGCTGCAGACGCCCCTTCTACTAGTAGGGCTGGTACATCTAGAGGTAGGGGTAGATCGGTTCCTCCGACTCCTCCGACTTATCCTCATCCTGGATGGCCAGATATGCCAACTGAGTTGATGGCGTGGCAGTATGGGGCTATCTCTCCGACTCCGATCCCGCTAGAGCCTCCGATGCCCAGTGATCGATACGCCATTGATCCTGACTCACCGCTGGTATGCTCCACTGTTTTTCATTCATCATTCAGACGTTTAGACACTCTTTCATTCACTGATGATTATGAGCTCATATTTGCAGCCATCGCGAGGGTACGTGGAGGAGGTGGTTGGACTAGTGGCCACACTCGAGGGCATGGTCCTGCGGAGGGAGGCACAGTTGTCTGTCGCGGGCATTCAGGTACCCTTCAGTTTTCTGGCATTTATCATACTTCTGATGACATGCTGATTTCTACTGCGTCGATAGACTACTTGTGTAGAGCACATCTGACACACACCCCACTTGTACACTGTATTTACATGCACCCACATCACGTAGTCTTTGCTTGTATCTGCATCTGATGTATATATTTTGACTGATGTATTTGAATTGAACTCTTTGTTTTCAGATGCCTTCATGGTCCGGTCAGCCGCAGGCCAGGCCACCTGGGCCTCCTTGGGGAGCTGGGCCATCTGGGCCATTTCACGGAGTTGGGTCATCCGGGCCTTTTCAGGGGGCTGGGCCATCTAGGCCTTTCCGAGGAGCCGGGCTATCTAGGCCTTTTCGAGGAGCTCGAGGAGGGCCTGTCCGCAGACGCAGGGCTCACGTTGTAGAGGCGGAGCCTGATGAGGAGGAAGAGGATGATGAGGAGGAGGAGGAGGCTATCGACCGTCAGTCAGAGACATCTGCTGAGGAGGGAGGCTCCGGTCTTGGTTCGGGGAACAGAGGCGAGGCTGAGAGGGATCCTGAGGATGACAGCTCCGACCCAGATGATGATGATGGTGCAGAGGTTGTCCCGCAGAAGAGGATGAGGAGTGCTTCTCATTCCCGCTCCCGAGGACATTGATGTTGCTGTTTCCTGCTTTATTTTTCTTTTTGCTAGTAGTTTGTAGCACTTTGCACATTGTTAGGTAGTTTTATTTTTCGTAAAACTTGTACCTTTGTTCGTTGTAAAACATGATGGAATGAAACAGCTTTTGAAAAGGTGTTTGTATTTTAAACTTTTAGCATCGTATCGCATCATTTTGTTTTGCACAAAAATGAAATTGAATGGTAATGTGCATTGTGTAATCACCAAGTCAGGTAGTGAACCGACGCAACAAACTAAGCAACTCAACTTACTAAGATATAACAGAACCTTTAGCAAGTTTACAACTCGATAAACAAAATGCAATAACGTTGACAACGCAAATAAACGAGACTTAAACAAAGATTGCTTAAACAGAGCGCAATGACTCAAAAACACGAAACACGTCCGCTCGACAAACAACTCGATAAGCAAAACAACAACTCAATAATCAAAACAACAACAACAGAGTGTACTTCGGACGACCTGGGCACCGGAACGCATCCGAAACAGAGGGAAATGAAGGCTTTTGACTCTCCTGTTGCATGGAAATGCTTGAAACTTTCCCTCGAAGGGTAAAACAGGGCCAAGGAGGTACACTGGAGCATTGCCGGCCACCTTTGGGAGCCGGCCGGCCAATTTTGTGGAGAGTGGGAGCCGGCCGGCCAGATTTTGAAAAAGAAAATGGCCGGCCAGCCAGAAAAGGTGGCCGGCCAGCCACTTATTCCTGCAGCCACCTGGTTTTTGACACGTGTCTCCGTGAATAGTGTTTTTCCCTCTATAAAAGCCTCAACTTCGGGAACATTCATTTCATCTTAGTTTTACACAAAGATGGAGGCGTTTCTCGCGGAAAATCTCACATCTTGGATCTCTTCTCTAGATGGCTCGGAAAAGCTGAACTTCCGGGGTTTCGGCTTGAATGCACTATTCACGCTGAGCCGTACTCCGCTACAGCTCCCTTTTCTCCATGCCGCGGCAAGGTTTTGGAACCCAGTGACGCACGTTTTTAGCTTTGGCGGCCAAGAGATATGTCCCACTTTCGAAGATTTTCAGGTTTTGATGGAGTCTGAATGCTCTGAAGTGATCTTGCCCCAGCTCCATTTTGGCCATGCTCAGGCTTTAGGGCGGATGTGTGGGCTCACGGCGCATGACGCTCGATCTCTGATCTGCAGTGGGGAACTGGACATCCTCGGCTTGATCCATCGTTTTTCCGACGCCGGTGACCGCAGCAACCATTATTGGCAGGGTTTCTGGCAGCACGCCCTCTGCTTGTGTTTGTTGTCTCACTTTCTGCTTTCCTCGGGCTTTGGCGGAGCTAGCATTCGCCTGATTGAAGTTGCCCAAGGCTTGAGAGAGGGAAAGAGCTGCGTCGCTATGACCTTGGCCGAGACGCTGATGGGTTTAGATTCTGTCTATCGCCGGGAGGCGACTAGGTTTGCTGGGAGTCCACTGCTGCTGCAGGTAATGTTTCCCACCCAACCTTACATATATATTTGCTCACATCACTCGACCCTCAGGCTCGGTTTTTCTCACAAAACCCTTGTCTTACTTTTCTCTCATCGTACATCTCTCTGTTCTTTATTCTCTCATTTTCCATCCCTCCCCCAGGTATGGTTAATGGACAAGTTGCAGGTTGTGGACTCTTGCCCGGCCTATTCAGCTCGAGGCTACTTCTTTCGGCAGCGCCTAGTCAATGCTCTTGACGAAAGGTGGTGGTTCGATTGGATGTGCAATTTGTCCGCAGACGGCATTGCTTGGCGTTGTCCTTGGCTCAACCTCCCGGCAATGAGCTATAGTATGTCCCGGCTGATTGGGATCCAATTGATTGGTCTAACCCACTGCGATTCTATTTTCCGTTCCGGTTCTTGCGTCAGTTCGGTCATGATCAGACCTGCCCACCGGAGGGGATTGAGTACCCAGCTGCTTTCCCGGTCCGGGGTGCACAGCTTGCCCGATATGCCACAGCATGGAGGACTAGAGAGCTCCTGGCCCCTGCTTCCACTTTCAGTTGCACTTTGTCCGATGAGTGCTTGCATTGGCTCAATGAGGAGGCACAGGTTGGGCCTAGCTTGGCATCAGATGCTTCGTCCAGCTCTGGGAGGGGACGCAGAGATACTTGATTCAACTATGCCCCAAATTTATTGCTTATTTAGCATTTTCAAGTTTTCTTTATGAATGTACTAAAAAGCAACCTCGATTGTATGCAAGAGTTGGAGAACTCTGTTTTGAAATCAATGAGATTGAAGGTTGTGGTACTGAAAATTTTCCGCTTTGGTCCAAAAATGATCTTAGTCGTAAAAAGATTAATTTGAACAAAGTCGACTTTTATTAAAAACTTTTCAAAACTATTTTCGATGTGGATCAGAACTGGACACGCCGAAGATCTGTCACTGAGATGCACAACCCCAGATCCCTGCAACTGGAAAGTTGCCCCTAGTCTGAAGAACAATGCAGCACTTCATGGCAACGGAAAGTTGCCCCTAGTCTGAGTAACTTTGCACCAACGCGGCAACGGAAAGTTGCCCCTAGTCTGAACAGCACTGTACCGGAGATCGCGATAAATGCTGATGGATAAAGATGACTGAGATGATCAAAATGGAAAGAGTTGATCGGGGAAAAGTTTATGGCTGAACTTCAAGGTGAAGTTGCCTACGTATCCCAAAGATGGGAATCAAGCCTTACGTAGTTCAGGCCGAGGTTCACTCGAGTATTTTCACTCTCCTTTTGCGCTCTAACTTTTGCCAAGGCCGCCCTTTGCGGGTTTTCAACCTTGCGAGCTCAGTTTTTATATTTTCTAATTTTTTGTGCTCTGACTTTTGCCTAGGTCGCCCTTTCGGGTTTTCGGCCTAGCGAGCCTCTCAAGGGTAATATTTCTTCAACTTGTCCATATTGATCGGTTGTGAGAACTCCAAGCCATCTAGATCCATCAGAACCATAGCTCCACCTGACCAGATAGCTTTGATGATGTAAGGACCAGTCCAATTGGGTTTGAACTTGCCCCTTGGGTCGTGGATGGGAGCTCGGTTGTCTTTGAGCACCAAATCTCCTTCTTTCAGATTCCTGGACTTAACCTTCTTGTTGAAAGCCCGGGCAATTCTGCGTTGATAGCCTTGAATGTGGTACAGTGCTTTCAGTCTTCTTTCATCAAAGAGCATGAGTTCCTCAAATCTGCTCTGCTGCCAATCTGCTTCGGCTATTTGGCACTCAGCCAATACTCGTAACGACGGAACCTCAATCTCGATGGGTAGAACAGCCTCCATTCCATAGACCAATGAATACGGAGTTGCTCCAATAGAAGTCCTGATTGAAGTCCTGTAGCCCCACAGAGCAAATGGCAGCTTGTTTGGCCAATCCCGATAGGTTCCCACCATCTTCTGCAGTATATGCTTGATATTCTTGTTGGCGGCCTCAACCGCTCCGTTGGTCTGCGGCCGGTATGTAGATGACTTATGGAAAGCCACATTGTATTTTTCCAATAAGTCTATCACTTCTTTCTTGAAGTGGGAACCATTATCTGAAATTATCTCGTTTGGCACCCCGTAGCGACAGATGATGTTGTTTCTGATGAACTTTGCGACGTGCGACGCCTTCAACACCGCGTATGATTGGGCCTCGACCCACTTTGTGAAATAATCTATCGCTACTAGGATAAACTCATGCCCGTTTGACCCCTTCGGGGTAACAGCTCCGATCACATCAATTTCCCAAACCGAAAAAGGCCATGGTGAAGTCATGTTGTACAGCTTTGACGGCGGGATGTTCATGCGGTTTGCATGAATTTGACACTTGTGGCATCGCCGAACAAAACTAATACAATCCTCCTCCATGGTTGACCAGTAGTAGCCCTGTCTGAGGATCTTTCTGGCCAGCATTACTCCATTCATGTGTGCACCGCACTCCCCCCCATGGATGGCCTCCATCAGGCGCTTCGACTCTTCAGCTTCTACACAGAGCTTATGCATTCCCAGATGACCCCTTTTGTACAGCTTACCCCCGCAGATAATGAACTGAGCAGCCATTCTTCTGACGGCCCTCTTATCCTTGGCATTTGCCCCTAGTGGATATGTCTCCTTTTCCAAGAAGTTCCAGATGTCGTAATACCAGGGGTTGCCGTCTTGAGCCTCATCTATGGCGGAAATCGACTTGTATGCTGGCGCAAACTTTTGATCAATAATGACTGGACGCATCCGGACTCCGGACGGGATGTCTATCATAGAAGATAGAGTTGCTAGTGAATCTGCGAACCTGTTGTTCTCTCTTACGAGGTGGGTGAAATTTAGCTTCTCAAACCGAGGAATTAACAAATCCAAGGTTTGGTGGTAAATTATCATCCTTTCCTCCTTGACTTTCCAATCTCCTTTTGCTTGAGATACAACTAGGTTTGAGTCCCCAATGACGTCCAACCGTCTTGCCCCTAGTTCTAGGGCTGTTTCCAGGCCAGCAATACATGCCTCATACTCTGCCTCATTGTTCAAGACTTTGAACTGGAGCTTGAATGCTAAAGGGATACGGGAATCGTCAGGCGCTATCAGCAACACCCCTATCCCATACCCGTACTGGTTTGACGCTCCGTCAAAGTACATCGTCCAAGTTTCATCTTCGACGTGCAGAATGGCTTCATCTGGGAATAGGTACTCAACCGCTTCATCCCCCTCAACCGGGTGGTCGGCAAGGAACTCTGCTACTGCTCTTCCTTTTACTGACTTGCGCGTTACATACCTCAAATCAAATTCGGAGAGCAACAGCAGCCAACGAGCTAGCCTACCTGTAAGTGCTGGTTTCTCGAAAAGATATTTGATGGGATCCAATCGTGAAACCAACATTACAGAGTGAGCTAACAGGTAGTGCCGCAGCTTCCTGGTTGCCCATACCAAGGCCAAACAAGCCTTCTCCAGCGGTGTATAACGGGTCTCGTAATCCAGCATCTTTTTGCTCAGATAGTAGATGGCCCTTTCCACTTTGTCTTCTGATTCCTGCGCGAGCATGCAGCCCATGGTAGTCTCAGTTACCGAAAGGTACAATATCAACGGTCTCTCCGGCTCTGGTGGTGACAACACGGGCGGGTTCTGTAGATATTCTTTGATCTGCTCAAAAGCTGCTTGACATCGGCCGTCCCATTGGAATTTCTTTCCTTTCTTCAGGAGACCAAAAAGTGGTTCACAACTCAAGGTTAATTTAGAAATAAACCGTCTTATGAATTGCACTTTACCCAGAAAGCCTCGCACCTCCTTTTCAGTCCTTGGTGGTGGCATTTCTAAGATGGCCTTGATTTTGGAAGGGTCGACCTCGATGCCCCTTTGTGTAATCAGAAACCCTAGCATCTTCCCTGCTGTAACACCAAACGTGCACTTCTGGGGATTCAATCGCAGCCGAAACTCTCTGATCCTTTGAAAGAATTTTTGTAAGGCGGTGTAGTGGCCCTCTCTTTCTTTGGACTTGACAATCATGTCGTCCACATACACCTCGACCTCTTTATGGATCATATCATGCAATATCGTAGTTGCTGCCCGTTGATAAGTAGCTCCAGTATTTTTCAACCCGAATGGCATCACTCTATAACAATATGTACCCCACGGGGTAGTGAACGCAGTCTTCTCTCGGTCTTCGGGTGCCATTACTATCTGATTATAGCCTGAGAAACCATCCATAAACGAAAGCAAGGCGTGTCCTGCCGTGAAATCCACCAATTCATCAATGTGTGGCAAGGGAAAGTCGTCCTTCGGACTGGCCCTGTTCAAATCTCTGAAGTCTACACAGACCCGAATTCTGCCATCCTTCTTTGGCACCGGAACAATGTTAGCCAACCAAGTTGGGTATTCAGATACCAGCAGGAACCCTGCGTCAATTTTCTTGGTGACTTCTTCCTTAATTTTGAGAGCCCAGTCCGGACGGATCCTTCTGAGTTTCTGTTTGACAGGGCGGGTAGGGGTGAGCATGGTTCGGATTGGACCGGATTGGGATAAAACTAGTACCAATCTGTTATCTACGGTTCCTGAAAAATTGGAACCAATCCAATCCGTTTAAATCATAGAACCAATCCGAACCAATCCATTTAAATACGGATTGGATCGGTTTAGGACCACGGATTCACATAATTAAATAAGAAAAATATATATATAACACTATAATTTCATAAAAATATAAACATAGCGCTATATTAGTTCCACAATAGCAACATCTATTTCTATAATAGCGGCATACTTTGCTAGAATTTAAACAACCATAAGAAAACTGATTTCACCATAAGTATTTAGACCATTACAAATTAAAACTAAAAACTAACAAACAAAAGTAATAAAAGAAGATATTATATGGTTTTAGGTTTGAGTTTAGATTTTATATAGAATAAGAGAAGATACTATGGGGGAGAATGTATAATAAAAATATATACTATTTGTACACGGTCCGGATCGGTTCCAATCCGGAACCGTGGGGTTCAATCCGGAACCAATCCGTGTACTACGGATTTTTAATTTTTCAATCCGGAACCGAACCACGGATTCAAAAAACCAATCCAAACCTATCGGATTGGACTGGATTGGATCGGATTACGGATTTCACGGATTCCTTGCTCAGCCCTAAGGGCGGGCCTCGGGATCAAGAGGGATCCGGTGCTGTACAATCTCAGGATCGATTCCAGGCATGTCTTTGTAGGACCACGCGAAAACATCTTTGAAATCTTTTAATAAAGCGACTAAGAGCTCGCG
This sequence comes from Camellia sinensis, assembly GCF_055761805.1. NCBI lineage: Eukaryota > Viridiplantae > Streptophyta > Magnoliopsida > Ericales > Theaceae > Camellia > Camellia sinensis. Next base: position 127,269,083 of record NC_138974.1, read on the forward strand.
TTCCTCCGAAGACAACGTGGACCCGATCTGGACCAGCCGCGGGTCCTTCTCAGTACCAACATTCACAGTAGTGATTTCATCCATTAAAGGTTTAACAAATCTTTCCTGCTCTTGATCAATTAATCGTTGCAAAACTGGAGGAATTTCTTCCTCGTTGTTTTCATCAAAATTTTGAAAATCCTGATTTAAGCAATAAATCAAAGGCACAGAAAAATACTCAGAAACCACATCCACATCATTCTCATTAAATATTTCCAAGCCGTCAGATTCCTCTGTTACAACAGACTCAAAAGAAAATGAAAATGACGACCTAGACAAGACTGTGGCATCCGGGTTATCACCCCCAGGAATACCGGACTCAGACTCAGTCGAGCTGGAATCTGATTCTGACGCACAAGATTCGGTGGAATCAGATTCCGGCTCACTACCTGACCCGGAGCTGCTAGATAAAAAGCCTTCTTCATATTGCCAGATGAGAGAAGGTGCGATAGATGCATCCAAGATCGGCGCTGGAAAGCCCGTAGCTATTTCATCTCCAATCATAGAAACCGAAGAGTTATCCCCCAAGCACTCTTGGTCGATCGGAGGATCTAAAAGTAGACTCGCCAGTGCTACCCCCATTTCAAGCTCTGTGCTCTCAAGATCCACTGCTCTACACTGCTCAACCTCAGTTGGTGGGTCTGTCTGCGCTTCGGCAACGTCATCCCCAGGTAATTGTAGGTCGAAGAAGATTTCGAAACCAGGCACGCGCTTCTTCTCTGCGTTCAGCCATGGTTCTGGGAAGCCGCAGAATGGAAAGTCTTCCCCCTCCCGGACGAAGCGTCCGTTTAGGGTGCCCCAGATGGGCCTATACATTAACTCAAATGGCTTCCCAGCCTTCTTTGCTCTGGCCCTTCCGGCCATTTCTTTCCCTTTCCTCACCCAGTCCTCTTTGGTGGGCAGATAACCCAATCCAAAGGTGTGAGGGTTGTGTGGCACTTCGGCCGATACCGCGACGCCCTTCCGGCCGCTTCTTCCTAATCCCATTCCGGGGATATGTTGTAGCTTGTTCATGAGGTAGACAGATTGAGCACTGACGTACATACCCTCATTCATAGCCATGACATTCTGCACCACTTGAGCCTCGGCCAAAGTGAACCCCGATAAAAACACATCCTCCGTGCCGTGCTCGATCTCCAAGACAGGTGTGGACACTTCCGGCGGCGGATGGATTGATAAATTCCCAAAAACGATCGCTACCCCTTTCCCGTGAGGGTACTTTAGCATCTGATGTAGAGTGGAAGAGACTGCTTTGACCTGGTGCAACCACGGTCGCCCCAAAAGTAGGTTAAAGGTTGCGGGAACGTCCAAGATATGAAATTCAATGCTGTGTTGTCCTGGACCAACCTTGGTTTGAATTTTAACAGTCCCCATCACTTCTCTGCTGGTATTGTCGTATGCTCTGATCACTTGGGTAGTTGGGACGAAGTCTACGGGCTTCAACCCGATTGCATATGTCGTTCTGGTCGGGCAGACATTAATCGCAGACCCGGTATCAACAAGTACCACCGGTATCCACTTATCTCTACATTCCACAGAAATATAGAGAGGTTTGTTATGACTTGTGCCCTCAGGCGGTAGTTCCTTGTCCGAAAAGGTTAATGCCGGGGAACCTCCTCCCGGAAAAACCAGCCCAACCAGCTGTTCAGGCGTGGTGTCTATGGAGAGTTTGGACTTGTCCATAGCAGATAGGGCAGCTTCCCTATGTACTCGTGATGCCATTAGCAGTCTCCAGATGGAGATGTCTGCTTGTATCTTTTTTAACTGTTTCAGCACAGCTTCCTCTTCAATCTGCTTCTCCTTCTGTTTCTCCGCTTCTCTATCCTTCCCGGATGCCTCGGGTTGGTCCAGGTGTGGGGGTTTGAAGTACCGCCCGCTTCTCGTCATATGGTCAACCTCATCGAGGTACCAAGTGTCATCCGGTTGATTATTCCCCCAATCTTCATCCGTGTGGGCAAGACATAAGTCATCGTCTTCCCACCACATTCCGTCGGCAGCCAACAGACACCTGTCTGGCTCCGGTTTAGTTGCACTCGCAGTACTCTCTGTCCACATGCTCGCAGCATTCTCCATCTTCGTGCACACAGTACTTTCAGTCCCCTCAGGGCCCTTAGCTTTCCTAATTCTCTCGGCATCCTCAAACTTTTCTCGTTCCAGCTGCATCAGTACAGCTGTTTGTTCAACAATTCCCGTATCCACAATGCCCATGTCTCGAGCGGAATTCTTAGCACCGGCGCTCTCCGGCGATACAACTTGACTTTTGGCCATTCCGGTCACAGCTGATACCTCTGCCCCTGCCGGGCTCTGTTCTGGTTGGGCTTTCCCCACTTCATCTGGTTGATCCTCGAGCCATCCAGTGGCCTCCGCCGATTCCTCATAGTCGAACCAGTTGATTGACGCATCCCCCGGTTCCTAGTCATCGAAAAATTGCAAGTTGGCAAAGTCCTCCTCTACGGCTGTCAGATCATCTGCCCCTAGCCCAGATCCATCCCCCCGGATCATGCATAGCTCTCCTGTCTCTGGCAATTCTATACCTAGCCCAATTCGGCTCGTTGATAGGATGTACTCGCTTGGATCATAGGCTCCCCCAGCAAAACTCTGTCCAGTCCCAGATTCAACAATCTCATCCTCTCCCGAAATCTGCCCTGCCCCATCTTCGACGGTCACCACCATCGGCTCCAGTTGGGTTTTGGAGATGTCCACCATGCACAAGAAGTCAGTGCAATCGGGAAGGAACACCTCCGGCTTGGGTAGGTGGGTGGGAGTAATATAGATACTGGGATCGTAAGATGCGAACCCAGTTTGGATAAAATTGATTCTGTTGGGAGGGGGAGCTTGGTTATGTGGTGGGAGAGGGTTGGTTGTGACATTGGGTTTATCAGGAGGCGCGATCACCTGTTTGTCAATAAGATCTTGGATCTCATGACGCAATCTGTAACACCGGTCGGTGTCATGACCGTGTTGTTGGTGATACGCGCAGTACTTTGCTGGGTCATGAGAGGGAGGGAGTGAATTCGGTAGTGGCTTCGGCTCCAGGGGTTTCAAATGTTTTTTCCTGATCAATACCCCTAGAGCTTTGGACAGGGGCATATATAATGGTGTAAAGGTTCTTTGGCCTCGCGGTTGGAATCTGTTGGTTTGTGTGTTGCTTCCGGACGCGCCGGAGAAGGGTGTGGCAGCCATGGGCCTTGGAGGGGGAGGGGGAGTGGTGGTGACCATACTGACTTCCGAGGCTCTTGTATTTGCAGCGCCACTCGGGCCCGCATTGTTGTTACGGTTGAAAGTCCTCCTCGGTTGTTCCCTGTCGTGGTCAAACAGACCTTGTTTCATTGCATCTTCGATTTGCACCCCCATCTCGCGTAAATCTGAGAAAGTAGGAAAGGAGATTACAATCATTCTCTGCATCAACTTGGGGTGGAGATTGCGCACAATCATCCGGATTTGGTCCTTATCCGTGGGCCTCAGAGTCATCATTGATGCCTTTGCCCTCCATCGGATCACAAAGTCCGAGAAAGTTTCCTTGGGCTCTTGCCTTGTCGTTTCGAGATCACGAGTTGTGATCTCGATCTGAGTGTTGTACGAATATTGGGCGACAAAGGCCTCAGCCATTTCATCCCAATTCTTTTTCACTTCATCTTGTAACTTTGCGTACCAGTGGGCGGCCACACCCGACAGGGTTCGGCCGAATAGTGAAAGCTTCTGTGGTCGTGTTAGGCCCATTGGCCGCAAGATGTCTGCAAACAGTCGGAGATGGACCATGGGGTCGCCGGACCCGTCAAAGCGGTCGATTTGTGACATTTTGAACCTATCGGGGAGTGTCACGGCCTCCTCGGTATATCCGTCTTCGATATCCGGCATAGCCTTGACCCCTTGGGATTTCTTGAAGAGCTTCTCAAGTTTGCTCAATTTCAGAGCTATATGATCAACCTCGAACTCGAAGGGAGAGTCGGGGCGATTGGGTGCATGGACCTTGGACAGTTGTGGTGGAAGCGGGGGCGGAGCTGGCCCCGTTGGAAGATTCGTGTCCTCTTGTAAGTTTTGGGGATTTGGCAGGGTATTCTGGGCATTTGGTGGGGCGTTCTGAACAGTAGGTGCCTGCTCAGGTAATGGAGCCCCTGCCGGAGGAGGGACTTGATGTGAAGCAGATGCAGCATTCTGCTGTTGCAATCGGGTAATTAGCTCAGCCTGCTGGGTCATAATCTCGGCCTGTTGCGTGGCAAGTTCATCTCGGTGAACGGCATCCTGCTGCATGGCCCGCATGGTTTCTTGCATTTGGCACACCATCTCCTCAACTCCTGTTGGCGTCGCCATACTGTTTTGATCTATCTGAACTACTGGCAGATCTGTCTCAATGGGGATCTCAATCCGACTGTCCACTGATGGGGGAAACCACTGTTCTGGTGATCTCTGTTCAGATACACTGCGCTTTTTCTGCTTTCTTCTGGTAACAGGGGGTAGAGAATGGAACACTGGCTGTCCGTCAATTAGATCCTCAGATCGATTGAGTCGACGACCTCGTGTCCAAAGTGCTTGGGGGGTATCTGCTAGGTTTGAAGCAATTGTGCTAGAACCTGCCCTAGACAAAAGATAAATAAAGCATTAAGGAAATAAATAAACAGATAAACGGACAGCATAACAGCGTAAAATAAATGCATGATACACAGCCGGGCATAACAACACACAGTCAATAAGCTGAATACACGCTGTCCTCAAACACTGATTATTATCCCTGTATCACTGTCCCCTAAAGCAGAATCTGATATCCGCAGATAACTAATTCTCAAATACTGACTGATGCCCGCAGGCCTGATACTGACAATACTGAACTGATGTCCGCAGGCCTGATACCCAAACTCATGTACTGAACTGATGCCCGCAGGCCTGATACTGACAATACTGAACTGATGCCCGCAGGCCTGATGCCCGAACTCATATACTGATACATGCATTCCTGTAGAGACGCACTCTAAAGCACATAACAGATAAGTGAGAGCCAAAACACCCCTATGTTGGGGTAGGGTTTCCCTGTCCTATTTTGTCAGGAACTAGGGTTTCACTACGCACAGAGCGGTTTCAAACAACCTATAAACGGGTAAGCAACCTGTCCTAGTTTGGAAAGGTCACTATGGATCCGAATATGTACTAGGTCGAATGGTCAAAGAGGGTGCCCCGGTAAAATCGGGGTTTGTGTTCCCATACTGGCAGAGCCCACAACCGGTCAGCCTTATGGTCATGCCTTGACAAGACAAGCCTCCGGCAAACCGTTCAGGAATAGCAGATGGCAAACACGGTGTCCTAGGCGCACCAATGCAAATGCAATGCAAAGAAACACACAAGTGTAGTAAAAAACAGATATCATGAGTTCGAGTCAAGTTCTCTAAATCCCCAGCGGAGTCGCCAGAAACTGTAGACATCCCCGAACGCCCCCGGGAGGAACGAGCTCCCGTTCCGTTCATATTGGGGTCACTACAGCTCAAGACTCTCCAAATTTGTGACGGTTCTAAGTCTGAACCAAAGAGTCCAAATCCGGCAAATCGTTTTGAGAAAAAACAGATTTTTAGAAAAGAAGTGCCAAACATGGACTGCTTTGCCAGATACAGAGTCGCCACCTAAATGTTTTTTAATGGGAAATTTAGGAAACCCTGACTCGGTGCCAAAGGCCACGTGTCCGTCATCACCAAAGTTGCCTCGGCTCGGGAACTTGGGTACGATTGGGGAAGGTCACTTTGTGAGCACCCCCGCTTGCCCGATCAAAGATCGGCCTCTACTAACCGTGATATCTATTTTTGAAAACTTTGTGTGTTCTTATTCCGGTTATTAGCCTAGGTTACTATGTGATGCACACAGCATATAAGTATAGACTGGGTCACCCGAATTGGAACAAAACATTTCATGCTTGTTTATTTGAAAGATGGTTTGCTACTCGCAAGTAGGCTTAAAATGCAGATTTTGCCACCCTCGGGTGGGCTTAGAAAAGATGGTTTTGCCACTATCTAGTGGGCTTAAAAACTCACAGTCAATGATTTGTTCCAATCCAAACAACCTAACCTTCACCCACAGGCAATCAGGCAGTTATATCACATAAGCATTTAGCCTCATGGCAAGCATGCTATCATGGCAGTCACTCACACACATGCAAGGATGCTAAAGCATAAAAACTCACCGAGTACTCCAAGCCAAAAAATAGAGACTACATTAAAATCATGTATGATCCTAAGTATACAGAAATGCCTAATGCAACATATGCAAAAATGCAAACTATAGCAGGCTCGGCTATTCTAAACATGGCGTATGGGATGCTACAGCTAACATGTATTCAATTTGGAATTGAAATACAAATGCAGTTAGTATGATGCGCCGAGCCTGGTGCATGCAAGACAGATGAATGAATGCAAACATGCTATCATACTGTATGCTAATTAAAACATGCCCTAATCTAGCCATCATAAGCGGATAAATAAAAGGGAGAAAGACGTGGGGTTGGAAGACATACAACACACACACGCACACTTATTACAGCATTGCCCTCGCGCAGAGGGTCCGAATAAATAATACAGTCCTAAATGAAAGAATAGTACAGTCCAAATATTACAGTCCAAATAATGTACAAATTCCTAATTAATTAACAAATTAACTAAGAAAGTTGTAAAACTGGCATGCAAGCCAGGGACTGCCTTGCTTCTGATGAATGATGCATGTCTGGGCTGCCTTGCGCGGAAATCCACTGGGATGCCCCAATTAGCCTCTGTTTTGTGATTTTTCTTGGAAAGCGCGCCAAACTCCGGAAGTTTGCTGATTCTTCATTTGCTGCAACAGAGAGCAGGAAAGGGGCATAGCAATGTATTTTCACAGATATATGCATGCCTCGATCCTCGTGCCACCAATCACGCATATCGAGGCATGATGGCCGAGGAGTCGAATTGCACAATTCAATGTAGGATGAATGCACATGAAAACACAACAAAACCTAACTCCATCATGGATGATCCAGAGTGTCGGCGACTGGGGAATTGAGACACATTCCGTCACACGGAGTACGAAATGCACCTCGCTTCCCGTGCCCGGGCTAACTCCTATCCCGAACACGATGCAATATGCATGACATGCATGAATGCAACTAAGATACAGCCTAGCATGCACAGTGTTATGAAAATGAGATGCCTCGAAATGCGTGCACACGGGCACGTAAACCGAGAAAATGACAGAATGCGATCTAAGATACAACCTAGTATGCACTATGCTGTAAAAATGAGATGCCTCGAAATGCATGCACACGGGCACGCAAACCGAGAAAATGACATACGCAATGCAAATGACAGAGAAATATGATATGGGCTTACACTAACATGAGAGAGCCTCAGCCACACTCACATAAGAGGCCGATTGATGAAAATAAAGTGTCTCGAAATGCGTGCACACAGGCACGCAAACCGAGAAAATGACATACGCAATGCAAATGACATGGAAATATGATAGGGGCTTACACTAACATGAGAGAGCCTCAGCCACGCTCACATAAGAGGCCGATGGATGAAAATGAAGTGCCTTGAAATGCGTGCACACGGGCACGCAAACCGAAAAAATGACATACGCAATGCAAATGACATGGAAATATGATAGGGGCTTACACTAACATGAGAGAGCCTCAACCACGCTCACATAAGAGGCCGATGGATGAAAATGAAGTACCTCGAAATGCGTGCCCGTGTGCACGCATTTCGAGACACTTCATTTTCATCCATCGGCCTCTTATGTGAGTGTGGCTGAGGCTCTCTCATGTTAGTGTAAGTCCATGTTGCATTCTATATGCCATTTTAGCCATATTGCATTGCGTATGCCATTGCCTCGGTTTGCGTGCCCGTGTGCACGCATTTCGAGGCATTTCATTTTCATCCATCGGCCTCTTATGTGAGCGTGGCTGAGGCTCTCTCATGTTAGTGTAAGCCCCTATCATATTTCCATGTCATTTGTATTGCGTATGTCATTTTCTCGGTTTGCGTGCCCGTGTGCACGCATTTCGAGGCACTTCGTTTTCATCCATCGGCCTCTTATGTGAGTGTGGCTGAGGCTTTCTCATGTTAGTGTAAGCCCATATCATATTTCTCTGTCATTTGCATTGCGTATGTCATTTTCTCGGTTTGCGTGCCCGTGTGCATGCATTTCGAGGCATCTCATTTTTACAGCATAGTGCATACTAGGTTGTATCTTAGATCGCATTCTGTCATTTTCTCAGTTTGCGTGCCCGTGTGCACGCATTTTGAGGCATCTCATTTTCATAACACTGTGCATGCTAGGCTGTATCTTAGTTGCATTCATGCATGTCATGCATATTGCATCGTGTTCGGGATAGGAGTTAGCCCGGGCACAGGAAGCGAGGTGCATTTCGTACTCCGTGTGACGGAATGTGTCTCAATTCCCCAGTCGCCGACACTCCGGATCATCCATGATGGAGTTAGGTTTTGTTGTGTTTTCATGTGCATTCATCCTACATTGAATTGTGCAATTCGACTCATCGGCCATCATGCCTCGATATGCGTGATTAGTGGCACGAGGATCGAGACATGCATATATCTGTGAAAATACATTGTTATGTCCCTTTCCTGCTCTCTGTTGCAGCAAATGAAGAATCAGCAAACTTCCGGAGTTTGGCGCGCTTTCCAAGAAAAATCACAAAACAGAGGCTAATTGGGGCATCCCAGTGGATTTTCGCGCAAGGCAGCCCAGACATGCATCATTCATCAGAAGTAAGGCAGTCCCTGGCTTGCATGCCAGTTTTACAGCTTTCTTAGTTAATTTGTTAATTAATTAGGAATTTGTACATTATTTGGACTGTAATATTTGGACTGTACTATTCTTTCATTTAGGACTGTATTATTTATTCGGACCCTCTGCGCGAGGGCAATGCTGTAATAAGTGTGCGTGTGTGTGTTGTATGTCTTCCAACCCCACGTCTTTCTCCCTTTTATTTATCCGCTTATGATGGCTAGATTAGGGCATGTTTTAATTAGCATACAGTATGATAGCATGTTTGCATTCATTCATCTGTCTTGCATGCACCGGGCTCGGCGCATCATACTAACTGCATTTGTATTTCAATTCCAAATTGAATACATGTTAGCTGTAGCATCCCATATGCCATGTTTAGAATAGCCGAGCCTGCTATAGTTTGCATTTTTGCATATGTTGCATTAGGCATTTCTGTATACTTAGAATCATACATGATTTCTAATGTAGTCTCTATTTTTTGGCTTGGAGTACTCGGTGAGTTTTTATGCTTTAGCATCCTTGCATGTGTGTGAGTGACTGCCATGATAGCATGCTTGCCATGAGGCTAAATGCTTATGTGATATAACTGCCTGATTGCCTGTGGGTGAAGGTTAGGTTGTTTGGATTGGAACAAATCATTGACTGTGAGTTTTTAAGCCCACTAGATAGTGGCAAAACCATCTTTCCTAAGCCCACCCGAGGGTGGCAAAATCTGCATTTTAAGCCTACTTGCGAGTAGCAAACCATCTTTCAAATAAACAAGCATGAAATGTTTTGTTCCAATTCGGGCGACCCAGTCTATACTTATATGCTGTGTGCATCACATAGTAACCTAGGCTAATAACCGGAATAAGAACACACAAAGTTTTCAAAAATAGATATTACGGTTAGTAGAGGCCGATCTTTGATCGGGCAAGCGGGGGTGCTCACGAAGTGACCTTCCCCAATCGTACCTAAGTTCCCGAGCCGAGGCAACTTTGGTGATGACGGACACGTGGCCTTTGGCACCGAGTCAGGGTTTCCTAAATTTCCCATTAAAAAACATTTAGGTGGTGACTCTGTATCTGGCAAAGCAGTCCATGTTTGGCACTTCTTTTCTAAAAATCTGTTTTTTCTCAAAACGATTTGCCGGATTTGGACTATTTGGTTCAGACTTAGAACCGTCACAAATTTGGAGAGTCTTGAGCTGTAGTGACCCCAATATGAATGGAACGGGAGCTCGTTCCTCCCGAGGGCGTTCGGGGACGTCTACACTAGGATGTCGGGACTTGGTGACCTTTGATTGACACCTTTGACATTAGGGTGACGATTGTGCTACTGACAGGGTGACCTTTGATTGACACGCGAATGGTGACCAATTGATTGCCGAGACTTGGTAATCTTTGATTGACATGTGAATGGTGACACCAATTGATTGAAGCTTGGTGGTTGAGCCAAACTCTGACGGGAACAATCTCAAGGGAAGGTTTTTTTTCTCCCCTTTACGAGCTACACACACGGAAGGGATTTATTTTTTCAATAAGCACTAGACAACTATGGACTCAAACCTGAGCATTACACTTGCTAAAATAATACCTTATCTACTAAGATCTATTCACTTTTTCAACAATAAAATCTATTCTTTAATTGAATTATTTTTCTTATAAAAAATTATTATAAATACTTTTCAGACTAATTGATTGCCGTACGGTAATGAAGTTTTGAATACAGAAATAAAACCCATTTCAATGACATGATAAGTGCTGCATCAACAAATAAGAAAAGTTTGTAAAATTTATTTATTTTTATAGCATGATTATAATATTTGATTTATTTATTTGATTACTATGGAAAGAGGTTCCAGTTTTTGGCCAGGCCAAAAGAAAGGGTGTGGAAAATAAAATCATTGTAGTAGAAGAAAAAGAAAATATTTTAGCCATGCCAGCATGGGAATCCTGGCTCCACCATCACTTATGTGATGCAAATTAACAATAAATTGGCAAAAAATTAAAATTAAAATTGAATGTGGACAATGATCTCATAGTATTTTTTTTGTTACAAGATTCATGTTAGATCAAAATCTAGATTCTATGTACTTTCACTTTTGTTCTTCTACATGATATGATCAAGATTTCAATGTAGATATTCATTTCATAAGAGAATGGATAGGGTTAGAACTCAAATTACAAGAGTAAAGAAAGAGCTTGTGACAAGAACACCAATCTGTCTTATTGATGGCGTCATTTTAAATTTTTAAAAAATAAAAAATAAAAATCTATGATAAATCTTTTTGAGAAGCCAAGTTAGTAACGGGTCCTCGGTAAGATTCTTTTTAAGTCGGAAAGTAGATTATTTTTTTGAATGTAACAAAAAAATAAATTTGACATTAAAATTAGAATTTGATAAGAAAGAAATACAATAATGTAAGAGTAAAGAAATATAGTTAACTAAGAACATGTAGATACCCTTTGGTGGACTAAATTTTTTGTAATTAAAAAAAGATGAATTACACTAACACTCCCTCTAGTTTGGGACATGTGTCACTTTGGTCCTTAACTTTTCAATTGTAATATATTTGACCTTTAATTTTGAATTGCGTTCCAAATAAGGACAATTGAAGATACCATTAATCAATTTTAAGGGAAAAATCATAAATTTGATAAAATACAAACTAGTTTACCAAAAATAAATATCAAAAAACTATTTTTAAAGTTTTAAAAATCATTTATACCCACCAAAGATAAAATTCTATCAAATTGATAAATCTTTTACATATTTATTTATTTATTTATTTATTTTTACCAAATTAATTTTTACTATGTATTTAGATGATGATCATGTAATGGATGATTGTTTTTATTTTCATTAAATTAGTTTCTATTTTTTCAAAAGTCAAACATGGCAATTTCTTTGATATCATTATTAAACCAATCCACTAAATCAAAAAATTTAAAACTAAAAACATTTCATATATTAAATATATCGATCACACATTAAAAACCTAACAACCACCCATTATATGATCATCATCCAAACACATAATAAAAATTAATTTGGTAAAATAAATAAATACGTAAAAGATTTATCAAATTTGCATAATTTTATCTTTAGTGAATAGAAATAATTTTAAAAATTCAAAAATATTTTTTTGACATTTATATTTGTCAAATTAGTTTGTATTTTATCAAATTGTCGACTTTGCCTTTAAAACTGAACAATAGTATCTTCAATTGTCCTTGTTTGGAATAAGATTCATAATTTAAGATCAAATGTGTCACAATTAAAAAGTCATGGACTAATGTGAAGCGAGACCCAAACTATCGGGATTGTTAGTAAAAAGATTAAAAAAAGGTAAACATTTCATTGGGATGCATTGTTTATTCTTAGGGTTACTTTTAATTTAGAAAGTAAAATAATTCTAAAAATTTACTAAGACATTCGGTATCTAAAATTAGAATAGGATAATAATTACTTAATAACTACTTAATTCTTCCACAAGTTAAGTTTGAATTTGTTTTTTCAAAAAAAGTTACGTGCTCAAAAAATTGCTTAGAAATTGAATGTTTCTATTTTAAGCAAGCACATGCAATTGGAAACTGAAAATAAATTCGAACCATATATTAAATTTTTTTATTTTATATTTCTTTAATGTATTTTTTTTTTTTTTTTTTGGAAACGTTATCCATCCTATGTAAGTTGAGAAAATTATTACACATATATGGAAAAGTTTACAATTTAATTATTAATATTGATAAAGTTTACTATTAATTTGTAATTATTTTTTAACCCATCATATGTATGTTGAAAAAATCAGTACACGTATATAGAAAAGTTTTCAACTTTAATTATTAATATTGATAAAATTTATGATTAATTTGTAATTATTTTTCAACTTTTAAACTGATTTGAAAATTTTCATTTTCATTTTTTTTTTTTTTTTTTTTTTTGGGGTGATGTGTGTAAAAATTATTTATTGTTTTTAAGTGAGAAAGAATGAATGGGACAATTGAAATCATTGCAAGCATCAGTCAGCTGGAATGCAAACTGTCTTGGTAGTGGAATCTACACGTCCTTCTAAACCTAAAAAGCTTTTATAGGCATACACGTACACATAGAAATGAAAATTGATGAATGATAACAAAAATTGAATGGTTCTAATTACAAAACAGAGAAATAAGACATACGGAGGAGAAATGATCAAATCTATTATGCGTAATAAAGATGGTCAATTTAGAGCACATCTACCTAACGTTTCAAATTTGATATGGCACTTCAACAGTTATGTTTTGAAATGAAAATATCAACTTTACTCAGTGTGTCAAAAACTAATATGGCTTTTGATATCATCTATTCATGTTAATTTTGACATGAAGACCCCTTGATTCTTTTCTTTTTTTTTCTAAAGAGTTTAAATTTTAAAGATAATATAATAATAGATTTGACATATCGGGTAGCCTATGTCAAATTGACATATGTCAATTTGTCACCTAAATTTTCAAAAAAAATTGACATACTAAATTTTGAAGGTTTAAATGAAGATGCTTTTAGCTGTTCCATAACGTTGTCACACTCATTGAAATCCTAATCAAAAAATACATATACAACTTTGCAACATACCTTTACTAAATTAATAATTTTTAACTAATTACACACAGATGTAAACCCCACATTTATGTGTGACCATACTCATGTATGTAGTTGGCAAAATAAAAATAAAAATTAAAATTAGTAATTAAGTAAGAATCGCTATCATTTTTTAGAAATGTTTGACACTCTTAAAATGCCTCCATTAATTTGACCAATAATAAGATTAAAAAAATTTAATCATAAAAGACTCAGTTTTATTACCGTGTCATTGTGAGTCAATTGAAAATTTAAATTGTTAGTCTTTATAACGTTTCTCATTATTTCTATACAATAAATACTTTTAAAATTTCACTTCAAGTGCTTCGCCGACTTCACATAAGACCGGGTGAAGTATGATTGGCCTTTTACTCTATGCTTTAGGCCTCGGTCTAACAACTCGGCTCTCCACTTTCATTAAAGTTCTCTTACAATATGATTGCACAATAAATATAGGATATCTCACAACACATTCTCTGTTTTGAAAACAATGTAAAACAAAATTCTTTAGTCAACAATTCAAGAAACATCATAAGAGCTTAGAATTTTGACAAAAGGGTTCATAGAATGATATGACATAAAACATAAGACCACACTTCTTCACTACCCCTTTTAATCTTGAAAAACTTCTCTCCTACTTTTTTTTTTAATTTTTTTTTTATCGGCAAAACAGAAATGTTGTTGATGAAAGAGCAAAGTACAAGGAACAAAACAATTTACATCAATAAAGAATGACGAGTGCAAAAGTATCACGATGAGCAAAATCATCCCAAATATGTTAGCATCAAAAAACTCATCATGCCATTTGCTAACACCCCAAGTTGGTGAACAACTGACCAAAGTAACATAACAAAACACAATCAACAAGCAGAGAACAGCATAGAACTCCTCTGCAACATAAGCACAACATATTAGTTTATATAAGATCAGCACACCTCAGCTCAGCATCTACAGCCAACAGAACAACATCTATCTATTCCCTCTAGGGCTCACCCAGACTCTTAAAGGCAATTTCTCACTTGTTGAATGTTGAAGACAATAGAATCAGGGCCGGCCCTGAGATTTAGGGGGTCTAAGGCGAATTTCGGAAATGGAAACCCCTCTTACATTGGAAAAAAAAAATTCATAGATAAAACAATAAGTTATAATTTTTTTATTTGTTTGTAGCCACAAAAAAATTTACTTGCATATATAATCATTAAAATTATAAACAAAATAATTTAATGAAACAAAATTAGGACAAAAAAAAAAGGAAAAAATTATTCAATTAAAACTGATAAAGACCTAGGTAAAAAAAAAATTTAAGGCCAATATATTGTACGTATTGTTTTTCTTAGGCCCAACACTATTTTTTAGTATATATTTTCATTTTAATAAATATGGGCCAAACTACACTTATAAATAAATATAGGCTAAACCATACATGAACCCAAAAAAATATTTTAAAAATTGTCCTATAACATTTTACTAAATTTGGGATCCTATTTTTGGGCTAAAATTTTGAGGCCTAAAGCACATGCCGGCCCTGTGCGGCCCTATCTAGAATCATATGATTTTAACCAAACTTCTCTCCTACTTATCCAATTCTTGTTTATTAAGAGGACTATTAACTCCTCAACATTGTCAATAAATTTGAATTATCTGTAATACACTTTTATAATAATATATATATATATATATTAAAAATAAAAGAGTAAAATAAAAATAAATAAAAAAACATCATTTTGATGTCTGTACTCATGTGCGAATGAAGATACCAAAACAGCGCTCTTTTTAATTTAAAATTTCAATCCTTAATTTTTCAATTATTTTTAAAGTATGATGCATTATCATTCAAAATACTACAAATTATACTATAAAAAGTATACTAGAGAGAATACGAATTTGAAAACAATAGGCATAATAGCACTACTAGACATTGATATGGTGGGCTGACCATCTTCACATCAATTTCTACTTTACTTTCTAGTCATTCAATCACTAGAGAGAAAAGAAAAAAAAAATGAAGAATCTCACAAATTTTCAAATCATTTTGGATTTTTGGCAGATCCAAATCTTTGTTTGGCTTTAGTTAATGGATTACAGTACTCTGGCCCCTTAGGACCCAAAATGGGTAGAGCCACTAGAACAAATGAAGAGCCTCTACCAAATTTGCTGAGTTGAGAAGAGAAAGGTTAGAGCAAGTGGATTGGCTTCACTATAACAGAAATGACACGTTTTGCTTTGCCTGGTGTCTATTTTGACTCTTCCTATATGCAGCTAGTATACATATGACAAGTTGGGTTTAGCATGCTTTTACAATACCCAACATGACCCAACTTTTATTTTTAATTTTACAAGAAATCTCATTAAGATAAAATCACATTTGACGGACATCGTAAAGCAAACAAACACTCACAATCAACTTAAATCACTTATATCAATTAAAGTAAATGTTAAGTAAACTTCAAACATTCACAATCAACTTACATAACTTATATCAATTAAAGTAAATACAAAATCAAGTGAATTCAAACAATATAAAGATAATTATGAAGTTTGCGGAAAAATAATTTATTTTGAAAAACAATTTTTCAAAGAAATACAACTTGATTACACAATCTAAAATACCTAAATCCAAGCATTTGATAATACCTCATAAAGCGATCTGAGTGTCTCGCTTCCAAAGTGATTCACCTTGCACTTTCTTACTTTTATTTTTTGTGTATAATTTTATATAGACCTTAAAATTTTGATGGCCAATTTTTTGTATCAAATACATCTAATTTATATACACAACACATGATAGAGTTTGCATGTAGGTGGATCTCTATCTTTTAGTTGTGGGGATAAAATAAAAGATGTATCTTTTATCTTAAATATGCAGGATACAACTTATCTAATTTTTCATTAATTATCTTTTAAATAGATAATATAGAACTTCCACCAATTGCAATAATGTCCATCAACGCATTACAATTAAACCCCTAAAAGTAAAGAATTAGTGAGGCACCCTTTCTTACAATTAGTCACAAACTTCCTTCCACCACACTATATTCCACATGAGCTACTAGGTATGGACAAATTTATCACTATCAAAAAACCCTAACTCATGTAACTGAATTCTAAATTTTTCCTTTTTTTAATTAGACCCCAAAAGTATTTTTCAAAAATAGAACTTTTGTAATTATATATGTATAGAAATATTTTTATGAAAAAGTAACTGGCCGATTTTCTTTTGGTTCAATGTTAATAGGAAAAATTGCTTAAATATACTTTCTCACTTTTATCAAAGTTAAATGAATAGTTAATTAATTTATACAAGCCTCTCAGGTCAAAAGAAGAAAAGTGTATTGTAATAGAACTACCTTTTAAACTGACAGTGATCATTCTATAGGTGTTCTCAAAACCGATCTTGTTCAGTGCATGTACTTATTGCATAACACCCATCTATTTGCTTAAGGTCACTACCTCAATGATGGAGTTAATCATTCTATCATATAGCAGCAAAATAGGTGTAGGCCATAGTAGTGCGACGCCCAATCAACACCCATAGCCTAGAACATTAATTGGGTCTACAAGGCACCGAAAAATCATAACTCCTAACTTTTGGTTCATTAACCATTAGCATGTTTTTCTACAATGTTACCCAAGGGACCTTATGTTCACATCATATGTAACATTAAATATAACATTACCCATAATAATATACAAAATGCAAAATAAAATGCCAAGCAATTTTATATAATCAATTAATAAGGTCAATAAATTGGTTTTTGAGGGCACAAATGCCAACATTCTCCCACTTGCACTCAAAACCAATTACACATGTATTTAATATCATTCTCTTTTAAATAATTTCAAAAATTATTTAAAAAGGTATTTTCCCCACGATCTGATCGAAGAGCTTTGATACTTTTTCCAAGTTGCTTTTCTACTTCACTATGAAATTCCTGGAACTTTTCGAAGGATTCAGACTTATGTTTCATTAGGTACAAATAATCATACCTAGAATAATCATCTATGAATGTAATGAAATAGTAAAAACCACCTCTTGCTATGTGATTTATTGGACCTTAAACATCTGTGAGTATTAATCCCAAAGCTTCTGTGGCTCTAATTCTTTTTCCTAGAAATGGAATTTTAGTCATTTTTTCTTACAAGTAGGGCTTTCAAATTGGATAAGGCTCAATTTTCAAAAAAAATCTAAAAGCCCATCCTTGACCAATCTATTTAGACGCTCTAAATTGATATGACTAAGTATCAAGTGCCACATGTAAATTTGATTGATATCCCTTTTTCTTTTAAAGGGTAACATACCAGTGGATATATTATTCTCAACACAATTAACAGAATTATCAATAGGACTAATAAAGTAAAGATCATCTATTAAAATGCCAGAAACCACAAATTTATTATTGTGCTTAATAACAACTTTTGAAGAAAAGGAAAAACAATATCCCAACGAAATTAACTTTGAAACAAAAATTAAATTTCTATGGATGTCTGGCACAAATAGACAATCTTCTAAAACTAGAGTCCTGGTAAATGATAATTCCAAATAAAAAATTCCTACAAAAATTGCAGCAACGGTTGCACTTGTTCCCAATTTTATTAGCATTTCCCCTTCATTAAGCATTCTGGTCTCCTTGAACCCCTGCAACATATTGCAAATATGTAGGTCTCACCAGAGTCTACACACCAAGCATTAGGAGGACCAATTAATAAATTAGTTTCAATAACAAATAGATTTAGCATACCTTCTGAAGGTTTGTCCTTTTTCAATGTTGCCAAATAATGACAGCAGTTTCTCTTCCAGTGGCCAGGCTTTCCGCAATGGAAATAATTTCCTTTGCTTTTCTTTTTATCTATACCCTTTTTAAAAACACCTTGTGTTTTTCCAGAGAACTTAGAGCCCATAGATTCCTTATTAAAATTATTCTTGCCCTTAGGCTTGAATTTTCTAGGACCTTCTTTCTCACCCATCATCACAGTGGGTTGGCTCTTTTTAATAAGATCCTTTGCTGCTTGCAACATATTGAGTAGCTTTGATGGTGCAACAATCGTCATATTCATATTGTAATTCAAAATAAACTGATTATAAGAATCTGGTAAAGATGAAAGTATCGCATCAATTTTAGTTTCACCATCAATATCTGCACCCAAAGTTTCCAGTATGTTAATGAAAGATATCATTTTCAGAACATGTTCCCGTACTAGAGTACCTTCCACCATCTTGGTGGACATCAAACCTTTCATGGCAATTTGGTGTGCACTTTTGCTCTGTTCTCCAAACATTTTTTTTCAAATTAACCATTATGTTTTTTGCGGTAGGAACACCATCATGCTGCTTTTGCAACACATTAGTCATGGAGGCCAATATGTAGCATTTTGCAACATCATTCGCCTCATGCCACTTCCTAGCAGCCTCACGTTGTTCATCAGTGGCATCTGCCTTAGGAAACGTAGATGGATTAGTGGTTAGGACATGGTTAAATTTTTCAGCAGTGAGAATAATTGTTAAAATTCTTTTCCAATCCACATAGTTTGATCCAATCAAACGATTATCATCAAGACTTTTGGACAAAGAATTAAAGTTAGTCATTTTTAACTGCATATGTTAAAAATTAAAGCATGTATCAGAAGAATATAAGTACTGCATTGTATATAAATCCATAGGATGTGGGATTTTGAATCTATTATGGTAATGCTCACTAGAATTATTATTCAAACAATTTATAACCCCACAAATATAACACTTATATTTAAAACATTCATAGTGAGCATTGGAAAACCAATCATGTATGTACAAAAAAAAAAATTGAAATAAGTGAACATACCTTGAATGGGTGGGTAGCTACTACCCATCATAATATCATTTCATGTTATCATTTTTCTTTTTCTTTCAGAAAAATTAAATTTATTTATGACTCTCAAATTTTCTTTTGGCTTCCAAATCAACTCATATGACACCTTTTGGTTACTATATAGTATTTGTCTAAGTGCAAACCATTGTTTAGATACATAGCATGAACATATAAGATTATGCCTTCATTTTAGCCGACACTTCCACTAGTCACACTTATACTTTTCACAAAATAAATAAAACAAACTAATTAATTAAAACTCAACCGATCCTTTTGGTATCATTTGAATCTCAATTAATCAGAATTTTTATTGACCAACAATGGAGGGCCATAGGCATTACTTTTCTTAACATAATCCTATTTAACACTTAATTATTAAAATGGGGTACCAATAACATTTATAACTAATTTATCCCTATAAATTAGCAAATTAATTTTCATGTTATCATAAGCAACATGAAAACCCAATATATATATATATATATATATAAACAAACATGAATATGGTTACATGCCAACAACAGTAAAAATAATTTTTAGGAGAAAATCTACAAAGATTTTTATCAACTGAACAACCTCCTACTAACTATGGTATGTCTAAAGCATGATAAAACATTAATTCCACATGATAACATCTCAATGTAATTCATAAAAGAAAATATGTTAGAATATTTAATCATGGAATTAAAATTCAATAATATAAATAAATCATGTTATTTAAAATAATAATATACAACAAGTTCTAATCATTTAAAATAGCTTAACATGTTGTATACAATATTTAAATAATGTCATAACATATTTCTATAATTTCTACAATTTTCTGATATTTTCTAGAATTATAAGTGATTAATAATTACACAGAAAATCAAAAATAAATATTACAAAATCTGAAAAATACAAAAATTATACCAATAAAAAAAAATTACATAGCAGTAGTCTACTGTAAAAATTTCAAGTCCAAAATCCAAGTCATGCTCCCCCAAAAGTAATTTAACGTAAAACTATTGAATTATTCATAAATTAAAAAAAAATATTTTATTTTCTATGAAATTATGAAACTTGACCATCTTGTATAAAAATTAATTGCGAGTCCAACGGTATAAGCCAAGCTTCAATTAGAATTATAACAAATAATATAGAAGCAATTAATGTAGTTTAAATTAAACCCCAAACAAACAGGGCCTTAACAGGCCCACGCCACATCACCGCGTGGTGTAAGTGGATGACGTCATCACGCGCGTCGGTGACGTCAGCGCACTGGTCACCCCCGACTTCCTCAATGGCTTCAACCCTCACCCAAAACTAAAGTTTAAGTTTTCATTTCAACCGTACGTCGAAATTAGACTTGTAATATATCATTTTGAAGGTCTCAAAATAAAGATTTTAAATATATAATTTTCATAACATGAAAAAGAGACATGTAAAAACAACATATAATCAAAGTTACGAAAAACAAACATAAATATAATTTTTTTTTTCAAAATCCGACCATCCGATTTTTGCACAACTTTGCAAATATGCTCTATATTATATGGACTACAACATATATAAAATTCAGGATGATCAGATGTGGTACAAAAAATATCAATTTTTATACACAAATCATATCTATATATTAATGTACAAATAACATAAAAACACTGAAGTGAAAAAAATAGTAATAATAATTTTCTTTAGACTAATCCAGCAACCAAAAAAAAAAAAAAAAAATAGATTGGATGCAAACTATTCAGCAATTAATCATATCAATTACAAATTGTTGCCTTTTTTTATTTTTATTTTTATTTTTTTGGTGAAACTGTAATTATTGATATGTACATACCATCAACAATAAGCAATAATAAAATAATAATTCCATGTGAAAGTTTGTCACAGGCCATATCCACCAATAAAAACAAAATCTGTGGTGCAACCTCGTCACCGATTCAAAGTAACCTAGTTTTTTTTTTTTCCTTCTTCCTTCATTGTTTCGGTTCACTTTCTTTTGTGATTAATACAAGAAAATATAAATCATATATTCACAAGTTATATAATCAACTATTATGCAAGACAACATTGAATATTCAATATTTTTATCAAACTATGAAAAACAAAAATATAGATTCATGTAATCAAAATGGTGTGTCTCTAATACCAATGAAAGTTTGCGGAAAAATAATTTATTTTGAAAAATAATTTTTCAAAGAAATACCACTTGATTATACAATCTAAAATATCTCAATCCAAAAGTTTGATAATACCTCATAAAGCGATCCGAGTATCTCGCCTCCTAAGTGATTCACCTTGCATCCTATTACTTTTATTTTTTGTGTCTATTTTTCTATAGACCTTAAAATTCTGATGGCCAATTTTTTTGTATCAAATACATCTGATATATATACATAACACATGATAGAGTTTGCATGTAGGTGAGATCCTTAAGGATCTCTATCTTTTAGTTGTGGGGGTAAAATAAAAGATGTATCTTTTATCTTAAATATGCAGGATATAATTTATCAAATTTTTCATTAATTATCTTTTAAATCAACAATATAGAACTTCTACCAATTGCAATAATATCCATCAACACATTACAATTAAACCCCTAAAAGTAAAGAATTATAAGTGAGCACCCTTTCTCATAATTAGTCACAAACTTCCTTCCACCAAACTATATTCCACATGAGCTACTAGGTATGGACAAATTTATCACTATCAAAAAACCCTAACTCATGTAACTGAATTCTAAATTTTTCCTTTTTGTAATTGGACCCCAAAAGCATTTTTCAAAAATAGTACTTTTGTAATTATATATGTATAGAAATATTTTTATGAAAAAGTAACCGGCTGGTTTTCTTTTGGTTCAATGTTAATAGGAAAAATTGCTTGAATATACTTTCTCACTTTTATCAAAGTTAAATGAATAGTTAGTTAATTTATACAAGCCTCTCAGGTCAAAGGAAAATAAGTGTATTGTAATAGAACTACCTTTTAAACTGATAGTGATCATTCCATAAGTGTTCTCAAAACTGATTCTGTTCAGTGCATGTACTTATTGCATAACACCCACCTATTTGCTTAAGGTCACTACCTCAATGATGGAGTTAATCATTCTATCATATAGCAGCAAAGCAGGTGTAGGCCATAGTAGTATGATGCCCAATCAACACCCATAGCCTAGAACATTAATTGGGTCTACGAAGCACCGAAAAATTATAACTCCTAGCTTTTGGTTCATTAACCATTAGCATGTTTTTCTACAATATTATCCAAAGGATCTTATGTTCACATCATATGTTACATTAAATATAATATTACCCATAATAATATATAAAATGCAAAATAAAATGCCAAGCAATTTTATATAATCAATTAATAAAGTCAATAAATTAGTTTTTAAGGGCACAAATGCTAACAAATTTCAAGACCAGTAATTGATGCTATAAACACTAACAAATATACTAACTAAGAGAGAAAATGTATACATGGGTCTTACCTTTTGGCATGGGAGTAGTCATCTAAGCAATTCTAATGTTACTCTTCATTTTTCACTAGTTAAGTATGTAAAAAAATATTTTTTTTATTTTACCTAATTAATTTTTTTTATCTATGTGCTCCAACACTATAATTTATTTTATATATTTATCCACACAAATTAGTTAAAAAAAACTTGTTAGGCTCTTCAAGTGTAGCTAACCTGAAATAATCTTGTTAAAATAACTGTTGTGGTAGTCAACTCCCTGGAGAGTAAAAAAAATGATGAGATTAGTTATAATTGCTAACATGCTTCTTTTAAAGAGTCCGTTGAGCAACTTCAACATGTTGTTTGCTACTTATTGTTGGGCAGTTCAGTTAGTTTTATACACTTATTAGGATTTTAAGAGTATCTGTCTCCAACATACTAGATATATACTACCTCTTAGAACACAACTCCAACCATGATATTCATTTTTTGCTTGCTAAATGTAAAAAATACAATTTTTATTTTAGCTAATCATTTACCTAGTCATTGCTCCAACGCTACTCTCTATCTAGCTCTCTATCCAAATAATTTATGATTAATAGTGTTTTATGATATGCCACATTAGCGTTAGAGACGAATGGAAAGGAGGCAGAATATTTCTTAGAATTTGAATAGCCTTCAATAACTATTTAAATGTAAAGAGCAACAAAAGATGAAGTTAAACTAACTTAACATTTAGAGTCTTGGAGCACTATAAAATGAAAATTGCTAGTCAATTTACTTGATAAAGGTTGGTTTATAGGAATTGGCTATTTTAATAACTTTTTGACTTTTTAGTTAGAATATGAGGTGAAAAAAAATTAGTATATTTGAAGGATTTTTTATTTCTTTTACAAAAAAAAAAAGCAAAAAATGCAAAAAATAGAGAAAACGAAATATTTAAATTTTTATTTTTTTTATAGTTCTTTAATTTTTGACTTTTTATTGATTTTTTGAAGATTAGAGTTTCTCTTGGTTAAAATTTCTAATATTACCCACTTTTTTCAGCTCCTAACATTTTATCTTTATAATCCTTTCCATTTATCTTTATTGCTGATATGACATTCAAAAAAATGAATAGTGTTTAGATGAAGAGCTAAACATAAATAGTAATATTGGAGTAAAAACTTTAAAAAATATATAAACAAAATAAAATGTATAATTTATGGTAACCATTGAATATATAAAATGTCTAATAGTATTAGAAATGTTCAAGTAGATTAACCTAATAGCTAGTTATTTTGCCTCACCCCTCTTTTGTTAGTAAGAGCATTAACATCAGTCTCAACAAATTTTAAGTCAAATTATAACTCAAAATTCACTTTTACTATTTTAGCTAGTCTCCTTTTTAATACTCACTGCATCAAACTCTCTATTCTAACTCAATCTTATTAAAATATTAATTTCTTATTGTATTTGTTATTCTTTCTTTTTTTTATTAAATTTATGAGGTGTGATCCAAACAATTCTTAAAAAATACAAAAAAAAAAAAAAAAATTGCCGTTGATCGGTCGACTGGCCGATCGACCGGTTAGACTAATTTTGGCATTTTTTCTTCTTCTGCTACAGGCACTCATGGGACATCCGGTGGGATATCCGGGTGGACGACTGGTTTAAAGATTTTGGCCCAGTTTTGCTCCAGAAAATATAATAAAAAAACATATAGCGAATGAATAGTGCCTCAACAAAGATGTTGAGGTATTGTAGCAAATTTAATAAAAAGTTAATTTAAAAAAAAAATTGTTGAGACTGATAGAGGGAGAATTTGGTGATTTATAAGCTATATTTTAGCTTTTGGTTATTTTGATGATCTTGATGCTCTAACATGTGGCTAGTCAAAAGACACTAGCTAACCAAAGAATATTACTCTCCTCCATCATACTCTTCCTCTCCCTTTTTCTTACAAAATGTAAATTAAAAAATAATTACTATATTCATCTTTTCTTACCAAATGCAAATTAAAAATAATAATTGCCTAAAATGACTGGCTGAATAGAGAATACGTATCCAAAGGAATGAACTAAAATAAAAAAATTATACTTTTCATGTGTACTTTAGTTAGCAAAAATAACTAATAGCATTGAAATTACTCTAATTTTATATTTAGTTAATTTGTTTATTGATACGTTTAATATAGTGTTCATAACATTATCGCTTCAAGACAAGCCTGTTGATCACTGAACTACCTGTGCAAGCGTGTACTCCAAAACCAAAACCAAAAAAAAAAAAAAAAAAGCGGCAATAGTGGCTCACATTTCTTATCAAATAATTCGTGATACACAAATAAAAAATTTATAAATTTTTTTTATACATAATGACTTGGCTAGTTTTGAAACTATTATTTTAAAACAAAGAGTCAATTGAAATGTCTTTAACTACATAAATGGCACTGACACATTATTCTAGTACAAAATTCTGTATATAAATTTGGGAGGCTTATGTATAGATCCTAATAGATGGATTTGCATGTACGTCTAAATAGGTCTTGTGAGAATTTATGATATTTTTCATCAAATATTATAGTCACTAATTGTTAATTTTTAGAGACAATTTAAAAATTGTCACAAAAAATATTACTAATTATAACTTCTAACGACACTTTAAAAAAAATGTCACAAAAAAGTTACTAATTTTTAACTTTCAGCGACAGTTTGAAAGTTTCACCACGGAAAAACGTCACTAATTGTAAGTTGAGGAAATACCATTTTGCCTTCCAAACTATCATGCGTTTTTCAATTTGACTCCTATACTTCGATTTATTTCAATTTAGTACCTGAACTTTCAAAAATTGATCAATTTAACCCCTGCTGTCACATTTCGTCTACAATTGGATAGAATGTATTGACGTGGTACCAAAGTTCATTTGAAATTTTATTTTACCCCCCAAACTATACCTTGAAAATCAATTTGCCCCCCAAATATAAAAAAATTAAATTTAAATATTTAATAAATAATTTTTTATTTCACTAATGAAAAAATTAAATTTTAAATAATATATATTTTGCAAAAAAATAATAAAAAATATAAAATTCTAATTTTGAATTATTTTGAGACTATGAAGTATGGATAATTCGACAAACATGTCGTACCCGTACCGAATACTTACTGACATATTATATTTCTACATACGTACCGGGTACACAAAATATGTACTCAAATTTTTCCTTGTTAGTTTTTGGCCTACCCAGACATATCTAATATATATCCAAGCCGTGCAGTACCTCCGTCGAAAATGATATTTTTCTTCTACAAAGATAAAATTCTTTTTACTAAACTTCTTTTTCATTTTTAGTTTTGTACTTAGCATGGTTTTAAAATTAAGTTATGGTTTACAAGTTATTTAATATAATAAAATTTAATTTTATCTTATACCTATACTTTTGGCATTAAATTTCCTCGTACCCTACTTTTTAAAGATTTTACCATGTTGATATACTCATATCGTACCAATACCAGTACTCATACCCATACTTGTGCTTCATAGGTCTCAAATTATCTCGAGTTGATCCTAGAGAAACTTATTGAGCCGAAAATTTCTTGACTACTCTGTGCGTGTGCGCAGGCAATTGTAACTAGTTTATTACCCAAATTAATTTCAATAGAATTGATCGACTAATAGTAATTTCAAAATCGAGTGGGAAATTTTTTCAA
This sequence comes from Camellia sinensis, assembly GCF_055761805.1. Lineage (NCBI taxonomy): Eukaryota > Viridiplantae > Streptophyta > Magnoliopsida > Ericales > Theaceae > Camellia > Camellia sinensis. The sequence goes on from NC_138974.1 coordinate 127,295,471, forward strand.
AATTCAGTAAGCAACCATTATGGGTATGACATGTTTGTCGAAGTATCCATGCTTTATAGTCTCTAGATAATTCTAAATGAGAACTTTTATATTTTTTTATTATTTTTTTGCAAAGTACATATTATTTAAAATTTAATTTTTTCATTATTGAGATAAAAAATATTTATTAAATATTTAAATTTAATTTAATTTTTTTTTTTATATATTTGGGGGGCAAATCGATTTTTAAGGTATAGTTTGGGGGCTAAAATGACTCTAAATAAACTTTGGTGCCAAGTCAGCACATTCCGTCCAATTGTAGACGGAATGTGACGGCAGGGGTTAAATTGATCAATTTGTTGAAAGTTCAGGTACTAAATTGAAATAAATTGAAATATAGGGGTCAAATTGAAAAACATGTGATAGTTTAGGGGGCAAAATGATATTTCCTCTTGTAAGTTTTAGCGATAATTTATAAAAACTATGACAAAAAAGTCACTAATTATCAATTTTTAGCGACATGTAAAAAATTATCACAAAAAATTATTTTTATCAATGATTTTATTATGATTTGTTTTCGATAGGACTTAATAGAAATCAAATCTAATTATTTAGACTATTGATAGTTTAAATTTTGGTGTGAATATCTAGCCCAAAAAAAGGTTTAAAAAGATCTGTTTACAACTTGTGGGTCACATAAGATGCAGAGGTTTTGGAGTTTCTTGGGAACCATATATATATATATATATATATATACATATATATATGTGTAGACCATGTCGGTCTAATGTTTCCCAACTTGGTTTTGACTTGGAAAGACGACACCCTTTCAAGTTTCTTGCAGCACCAATTTTAAAAAAGTTTTATTTGGGTTGGTTAATTGTCTCTATATTACAAATTACGAAACAAATTAATTTTGGGAGAGTCAAAATATTGTTTTTTTTTTTGGGTCCTATGATTTGAGTGAACTTGAATTACGTGACGAAGTGTTTGCTCATTTGTTTATCACTTTTTGGCCATAAAGAATTGTTGGAATGGTTATAAAATTCTGAATAAAATCAGAATTTTTTCTTAAGTTCGGTCTATTTTTTAGGTGGGCTCCGAGTGTCGATTTACTCGGGTCAAAGTGGTAACGCGTTCTATGCCGCGTTGTGATTCACGTGGTATATTTGGTTGCTCAAAACCATTACCGAGTGAATGGGAAATTGAAGCCAAAGGGTGCTCCATGGAAATGGAGTTTTGGTGGAAATTCCTTAAGGTTGTAAATTGGCTTGTCCCGCATTGATTTGGTGGGAAGTTTTGAAAGGGTTTATAAGGCTTAGGGTGAGATACTTGGGGTGTGCCCCAAGGGGTACCCAAGTGTTTTAGAGAGAGAGGTTATGGGCAAAATGGGCTAGACCCATTGGACCCAAAAATCACCACACACGCGCGCGCCGCCGTCCGTCCGTGCAGGCTGGGCCTGGGCGCAGGTGCGTGGTGTTGGGTTGGGCTTCTAATCTTTTTGGGCCAAAAACATTTGAATTTAATTTTATTTTTTATTAAAATAAAATCCAGAATTCAAATTAAATTGGTTTGGATTTTTTGTTCATCCAAACAGGGCCCTTCCCGTTTTTAAACGGATTTTGGATTTATTGCTCATCCAAACAGAGCCCTTCCCGTTTTCAAACAGAAATAAACTGTTTTGGAATTAGTGCACACCCAAACAGGGCCCTTCCCGTTTTCAAACAGAATTAAACTGTTTTGGATTTATTGTTCATCCAAACAGGGCCCTTCCCGTTTCTATCTGTTTGAATAAACAGATTCAAATCTGTTTAAATTTGAATCTAACAAGTTTCATACCTGTTCAATTCAAAACGAAAAGCCACCTTAACATCTATAAATAGACTAGCCTCCCATTTGGATTTTACTCAGATTTTTCGTACTACATCCTCTACAAATTATATTCTTCATCTTGCTGCATTTTATTTCCGAAAGAAAGAGTGTAAACACTTAGTGTGTTCGTAAGGCAAACAATTTGTAGTGCTGCTATTGTTTGTGGTAGATCATTTCATCCTGGGAGATAGACGTCCAAATTCTGAAAGCACCGTGGAGAGGACGAATCTGTCTTAAGGACACAGTGTTAAACACTGGACTTGATCAGAAAGATTATTCATATAAATTAACCAAGTAAGTTGTTTAATTTAATTCTGTTTTATTTGTTTATTTAATCAGATTTTAATTTTGTTTTTGTAACAAAATAAAATCTGTGGTTTTATTTATTTATTTTTATTTTGAGTTTGATTTTTGTAATCAAACTTATTCTCTTATTTTCTCTATTTCTTTTATTCTTGTTGTTGTTTTGTACACAACAGAATTTATTCTATTTAAATACAGTGAAGATTGCCTAACAAGAATTAAATTACATAAAAATATTTAAAATATTCACATGGGTGTGGATAGGAATGCAAACAAACTTAGCTGAGTTAAATCGAGTTTTGAAGTATTTGACCTTGGTTCGCTAAAAATTAGTCGAGCTCAAATTTGAGCTAACCTCAAGTCACCCTAACTCATCTAGTATTTAAAAAATTCGAGCTCAATCCGAATACATAAATGAATCGAACTCCAACTCCAACTCGACCTCGAAAAAAAGAAGGGAAAAAAGAGAGTGATTATGAGAAAAATATAAAAGCAAGCACAAATAATTAATAAATTCCATCAATCAAATATGTAAAAATGTACAAATACCAAACACAAACAAAAATTAATTTATCTATCATTTTTTCACCAACCAATTCGAGTTGAGCTTGAATCTACTAAAGTCCAACTCGATTATTCACAATGTTTATGGTTCATGGCCATATGAATGTTTTGAGTGTTTTTTTTTTTTGGGTGGTTTAATTTCATCTACATTTTTTTTTCTTGATTTGTTCAGTTGTGGAGCCATAATATTGTGCCCCATTTGCAAGCAACTTTAAGTATTGTTGTTTTTGTTTTTGTCGTCGTCGTCATTATTGTTATTGTTGTTGTTGTTGTTTTTTTTTTTTTTTTTTAAAACTCAAACACAACAAAAAATAAAATCATTTGGCAACAAAGTATGATCCACAAAAAACCTAAAACCACAGCTTTAGCTTTTGCGATGTAATTGATGTTTACCATTTTGCCCTCCACAAACCTTTTCAATTATAAAAAGTGTGTTTGCACATGTCATTCTTACAAGGGGCATATTAGTCATTTTTTATTCGAATTTTTTAAAGAAAAATAGAAAATTTACCACACAAGATCTTTTTTGTTTTTTTTTTTTACAAAAAAAAAAAAAAAAAAAACTAAACTAGGGTTGTGTCAAACAAGTTGACTATTTTTAGCCCAAGTGTTTTCGACTGTTTGTTTTTTCAATCCAAAAAGTTAGCTTTTGTTGGTTGATGCAATGTAATTTTTGTAGAAAACATATATAGTATGAATTTCAATGATGAATTGGTCTAATTACTATGAATCTTGCTAGAGACCCCTTGATTCATTCATAATAGCATGGCTGAGAACATCCTAAAAAATGCAAAAAGTCAAGTCATTAAAAAATTTTAAAAGCCAAAGAATTACAAAAAAAAGTTTTTATATTTTTTTCACATTTTTTCTTAAAAAGTTAAAAAATTACCTCAAATGTTCTAATTTTATTCACCCCATATTTTAGCTAAAATGTTAAAAAATTACTAAAATAGTTTATTCTCGAACCAAGTGTTTAGGTAAATGAACAATTGATACATAGCAATTTCAATCATCAAAAGTTATTTTAAGAATAAAATTTTAGTAACCTCAAGCTTTTTTCCAAAAATAAATTAAAAATCAATTGATGTATTAAAAACCATATAGCTAATAATGCATCCATAATAAATAAATAAATAAATAAAGAAGAAGAAGCTAATCATACAATAATTTCGTTTCTTTCTTCCCTAGAAAGGCATTGAGGGGCAAAGAAATTTGATTATGGGAAAATTTTATGAATTGATTTTACGAGTCTGGTTAACAATAGTGTTTTTAGGGTACAAGAAAAAGGTAAAAAATATACTTAGATTTCAAGACATCTATTACTAAATCAACAATGATTCATCCCCCCTTTTTTTCCCACCCCCTTTGACCCCCTCTCTCTCTCATTGGTTACATTTTCTTTTTTTTCTTTCTTTTTTTTCCTGCTCCTCCAATCACCACCTGCCACATGGCAAAGGGAGTGAGGGGGTGACCCCCAAAAGGAGGTCCCAAGCATTATTCTTACTAAATTTAATTTACTTTTAATGAATTTGGAAACATTTTATAATATTGTTACACTTTTTCTTGTATTCCTAATATTAACAAGTTATGGGTTCGCTTCGTGAAAACAATTATAACTATTAGTCCAAAAATGAGACTTGCTTGTCAAACTCAATGAGGTGACAATCTATTACAATATATAAAACAATTTTCTCTCTCACAAACTAATAACTATAGAGCTAGGTTGGCAGGTTGTTCTTTTTCAAGATACATGAAAATTTAAACTGACCGCACAAATGGAGCATTCAATCAACTAGATTATTTTTGTTGGCCAGTATTATATTCTCTTATCAGGAAGGTCAGGAAGTCAATCATTATCAAAGGTAAAAATTGATTATTTCTTTTCCATTATGAAAATTATATTGTATTATTTATTTCTTTTCATTATAAGCTATTTATTTTGGTAATTATTGGACTTAAGTTGTTTGTTTCTTATGGGTTATTTCTCATGATGATTGTGGGGACATATTTTGTGAATAACAGCACGTGGTCAAGGTGACGTCGAAGTGTCAGCCGAGATGCCATGTGGCCTGGTCATAATGCCGAGGTTATCTCAGCTAGGCCGAGATTATTTGCAGAGATACCGAAATTCGAGATGAACGTAGATAAAGATAAAACTCTTAGGGTGTGTTTGATTGGACGGACTGGAAAAGGGGGGATTAGAATCCATCGGACTTGAGTCCTGGGACTGTGAATCCCCCGGACTATTTGGTCGGATTGGATATGTATCCTGTGTTTGTTTTTTCATGGGATTAGATGTCTGGATAGGACTATTTTCAGTGAATCCAACGTTTGGTTGGACGGACTGGATAGGATAAATAAACAAAAGACTATTTTACCCTTTTCAATTGTTTACTAAGTAATAGCAATATTAAACATATCTTTAATATTTTAATTATTTTTAATTAAATAAATTCGTTTTTTTTTAAATTAAATAAATAAATAAATAAAATATCAATAAAATTTGTTTTAAATCATTACTGTATAACAAATCATTATTTTTTTTACATGCAAAACTTTACTGTGTTTGTTTATTTACACAATTAAACATTAAACATACTAATGGTTAAATTTTGTTTAAAGATATTTAAACATACTAATATTGATAAAAAAAAATTTGACTGGTACAGATTATTTTTATTTTTAAATTAAACATACTAATGGTTAAATGTTTAAATTTTTATTTAAACAATTAAAATTGAAATTATTTTGATGTACAGATTATGTTTAAACAATTAACAATTAACAATTAAATAAATGTTGATGTACAGATTATGTTTAAACAATTAACAAATGTTGATGTAATTAACAATTAACAAATGTAGATGTAATCAAATGTTGACGTATTAAAACATAATTTAATAGATGTTAAATAAATATACATGTTGATGTACAGATGTTGAAATAATTTAATAAACATGTTGATGTACAAATGTTTAAATGTTTAAATAAAACATAATTTAAATAAATGAAATTATTTATTGTTGAAATTAAACATTTAATTGTTTAAATAAAACATCTATTAAAACATCTATTAAATTTAAATAATGAAATTAAATAAAACATAAACAAAATTTTAAAATAAAACATCAATAAAATTATTTTAAAAAATTAAATAAATAAAACATTAATAAAAAGTTAAATAAAATTATTTTATTTTTAAATTGAGACATTTAAATTTTATTAAATTTTATTAAATATAATACACAATTAAATAGTAGAGGGTCAAAATTGTCATTTTCGCATCTAATCCAAACAGTGATTAGTCCCCCCAAAACAATCCCACCCCCCCCCCCAGGATAGGATAGTCCCCCATATGGGGGACATGGAGTCCGGCCGGACATGGAGTCCGCCGGACTAAAAAAAAATCAAACGACGGATAAGGAACACTATTTGGATTACAATCCAAATAGTGCATAGTCCACCCCCCTTATCCCGCGAATCAAACACGCCCTTAGGGAGTTTATCCCTATCTAGCTGAGAGTCCAGGATGAGCATTGAGCCTGAGTCTACTGAAGTTAGACTTCTACAGGGATCAGGTTAGTGCTAGCTATAAAAGTAGGGCACCCCCGTGGGTCTGAGGTATGTGTGATATACTATGAGCAATAAGTTCTTTCTTGTGAGTTAAGCACAATTAACTATCTTTGAGAGATATTTGATTATTGACTTGAGTGTCGGAGTGCCTCTGGTGAATGAACCACGGCCAGATTCTCATATTCTTGTGCAGGTTGTTGGGCTTAATTTATTCTTCCAGCACTCTCCAACTGAGTTCTCCTTTTGGTTATGTGGTCAAAAATCAACACCCACAATTTGGCACCGTCTGTAGGAACATAAAGAGAATAGATGGCCAACGACGGTTAGAAAAAGAAGATTGTGGACGGCATCCCTAGTGGGAGTGGTAACATGCCGACCCTAGCATGGAGGAGGAAAACCCTAATGAAGGACCGCGGGATCAGAATTCCGGAGAGAAGGACGTTGGCCAAGAGGGAGACCCACCGAAGAAAGCAGGTCGAGATGAGTACTACAATGGAAGTGACCTCCAGGTATGGAAAGATAAATGCCTAAGGAGAGACGACGAGATAAAGGGAATAGCAAACAAGTTGGTAGACCTACAATCGGTTGTCAACTTCATGATGCAGAACAACGTCATTCAACCACCGTTTCTATTGAGGGACACGCCGATTCCAGAGGCCAAGAACGATGCCTAGAAAGGGAGGTAGAAAGCAGTCCCAGCAGTCCCTCAACATGACAAGGTGAAGAAACGCTCACGTCAACTTTCACAGGACGTCGGGCGAGCAGAGTCAATGAGACGGAAGTCTCAGAGGACGCCTCGGACCAAAGGAACTTATTTCAAGGAACATCGACATGTTCAAGGGAAGGAACTTTATTTTTACACGGTGAATGAAGAGAAGTCCAAGAGGACTCATAACAACATCGGGAGCAGCACACCAAAAAGGCTGAAATCCATTGACAACCGAGCTCTTGGTCGGACTAATGAGGATTTAAGGGACTACCTCCAAAGGAAGTGGCAGAATGTCGAGGTCACATCTCCGGTCAAGCCGAGAACGCAGTTCTCAGTGGAGTTGGACAAGTTTGAGGCCCCAAAAAGGTTTCATATGCCGAGGTTCCAGATATATGACTGTAAGTCCAATTCGAACTTTCACGTTGGCTTATATTTGAATTCAATGGCACTGTATACCGGGAATGAACCGTTGCTCTGCAAGGTGTTCCCCTCATCCTTTGGAGAAATCGCATCAGATTGGTTTCACAAGTTGTCGAAAGGAACTGTGAAGAGTTGGAAACGCCTGACCGAGATGTTTATGGCCAAGTTTGTTACATACAAGTTATAGCCGTTGAGTGTAGACTCCCTAATGGCTCTGAAAATTGGCAAGGGTAAAAGCCTCAGGGCTTATGCCAAAAGATATTATGAGGTGTTCAACCGAATATCAGGATGTAACCAAGAGTCGGTGGTCGTGTTTTTTAAAAATGACCTGGAGGATGATTGCACACTTCAGAAGTCATTGGCAAAGACTTTGTCAATGAGTATAGAGAAGCTCATAGCAAGGATAGAGAAATATGCCAGAGCAGAAGAGAATACGCTAGGAACGAAGGCGCCAAAGTAGGAGAAAAGGAACAGCTTGCCGAAACGAGGTCGAGATAATACAAGTTTTAATAGACAGGAAACATGGATGAGAACTGCATAGGCAGTCATCACGGTGTTCAGAATCCCGGTTTATAAAGTTCTAGAAATGATTAGGAACCAGCCGTATTATAAAGTGCCGGAGAAGATTCCTGGCGAATTTATGGGAAGAAGTCTTGGGAAGCACTGTGCTTACCATAATGAGGATGGGCGCTTGACTCAGGTGCAGAGCCCTAAAAATGCATTTGGAGGACCTGGTCAAACAGGGTCACTTGAGGGACCTAGTAGACGAGGCCAGAACAAGCGACAAACTTGGAAGGATGAAGTCGAGGTGATTATGAAAAGTGTTTTCGGTGCACATCTCATCCGAGATATCTAACCAGGCTGTCATGCTTGGAAGGATGAAGTCTTGACAGAAGACAGTAACTGGAAGCGAAGAAGCAAATATACTGAATAAAGTTTAAAGAAACAAGCACTTGCAAACATACTTCGAAATGTTTTTAAGTGTTAGCTGAGGTATTCCAAGTGTTGGCTAAAACAAACAGTCAAGGTTTATAGTCAAGGTACCCCACCCTGAGGTGATTATACAGTTAAGCTGTGGTTTGAGGAAATACAGAAAATATTCTAAGTATAGAAACATGCATAGAACAAAAACAGTAATCATACATGAAGAGAAGCATTCAACACTTAGAAGGAAATATAAGACTTGCATTCAGAAGATGGAACTTGTTCATAGGCAAAAGGCACTTCGGCTTGGCAAAAAGAAAACTAGTTAAATTACAAATGGACACGTCGGCCAAAAAAAAAGCTCAAATAGCAAAATATTATAACTGCTCTAAAGTAAGAAGAAAAAGTACAAAATAAGGAAAATCCTAAGTTCACGTATTTTCCACAATCTACCTTGCCTCGGTAATTGGCGTTGTGTCAGCCTCGATAGGCAGCTGGGCAGACCTTTCAACTTGAACCTTGGCATCGATCTCACGTAAGGTGTCATCCAGGCTCTTATTGGCAGTCTCGACTTCGGCCTCGGAAATGGTCTTTTGAACCTTGTCTGCTTCGTCCTGAGTCAAGTCTAGGACTTACTTATTTAGAGTTAGGGAATTGGCCCCAGCAGAAACTTTGGCATCAGTTTCGACCTCAGCTTCTTCATCCCCCTCAGCCTCATCTTCAGACTGGCTTAGAGCGAGAGGGAATGGCATGACAAGTTCGCTTTTGTCCTAGAGGGGCAAGTCGTCAGGGATAGCCAACTCCTTCAAAGAAGCCATCCAACCAAGGGTGTAACCCCTGCTGCATTCTTGTTTGATTTGCTTTTTGTATTCATCTCGGACGTCGGCTGCCCTTTTGGCATAGGCCTTCTTATTCGTCTCCTTTATCTTGTCCACCTTGGTGGCAAGCGCCGCTTGCAATTCTGCTTGGGCTTGGACCTCATTTTCTTTGGCTTCTTTTACCTCAGCTTGGGCTACATCATTAGCATTTTTCGCAGCCTCGGTGTGATCCTTCACTTTGCTCTGGGCCAGTTGGGCAGCTTTCACCTAATCTTGCAAGCTTTGGGTGCGAGCCTCGGTCTTGTTTAAGGAAGACAAGAGCTTGGCTGCCTCCTTTTTTTTTATGGGTCAGTTCCTTCTTGAACTCATCGGTCTTGACTGCAAGGGAGTGACCTTGTTGGATAGCCTGCAAGAATGCGAAGAAAATTCGTTAAGTATGAAAACCAGTGTTGAAATTGAACCAAAAGTTACAAGTGTTGAGACTTACCAAGACACAATGCTGTATCATCATCGCATAGGTTTCATACTCAGAAATCTCGGCCATTCGATTGATGTTGGCTGGGAGTAGAACGGCAGTGGAAATGACGGCACTGACTTCCAGACTGTCGAGAGCACTATCCCCAGCTAGAAGAGGTCGGTCTCCGACATTGACAGATAGAGTCCAGGGAGCGTCGGCACGAAAACCAGAGGGCTCAGAAGACTTGCCGAACCTCGACTTTTTTTATTACGGTTGGTTATATGCCCTGGCCTCAACAGGCCTCTTCTCGGCAGATGCAGACTTCTCTACTTCAGCCAATTTTGAAATTGGCATTGTGTCCTTTGATTCCACCTTGGTGGCGCTGGGTTTGGCTTTGGCCCCTTTTTACCCTTTTTGCCTTGGGTTTTGGCTGAGATTGGGAAGGAGAGGAGGAATGGACTGACACCATGTTGGGAATGCCAGCAAGCAGGTCATTCGAAATGATATTTGTGTGGCCTATTTCTTCGGCAGTGGCGGCAACAGTGACCTTGGAGCTGGAGTGGATTACTGGAAGGGCTATGGGCGGGTTAGCAGTGTAGTGAGTTGATGTCTCAGATTCTCGACATTGGCGGCTGCGAGTTCTGCCAACAGGAGCGGAAACTAGAGCTTGGCATCAGTGTTGGCGCTGGGATGGAGGAATTAGTTGAGGGGTAGAAGTGGATGGCTTCTCAACTGGGTCAGAGGTAGAGTCCTAATCTGGCCTTGGAGATGAAGCTGTTGGAGGAGTTAAAGCAGACAGAGGAGTCTTGCTATGCCTAGGAACGTCGGACAGGGCTGACTTGTATGTTGGGATATAATTGAGTAGAAGAGGAGCTTTGCGGAGGTCAATTGGCAGGCCCATCAGCCTTTTCAAGTCTTTGCTGGGGAAAAATGATTGGTGGAAGTGCTTTGATGGTTAAGGAAGAGCTGCAAAGAGCGGAAAACACCCATTAGCACAGATAAGGGAAATAAAATGATAAAGTCTTAAACAGAGAAGTTAACACTTAGTTCTTACCCTCATCCTCTTTAAACACTGATTGGCGCAGAGGGAAGAGATGAAGATCGTCATCCGGAGCAAATTCTCAGTTACCCGAGACAATCAAGTAATCATCTCCAGCACCCTTGTTGGAGTTTGGGAGGTCGGCTATGATTTTGTAGGCTGTGGATCTCGGCTTAAGGTAATAAATGTAGCTTTTTTCAGACTTTAGGCCACGCATGGTGTAACAAAATTGGATATTGGCTAATGTTATCCTAGCGTTTTCTCGGCGAGTTAGAGAAATTATACCATTAATAACCCTATAGGAATCGATGGCTAGCTACATAGGGTTGAGTTTGTAGTAGTGAAGGATTTCCCTAAAAAAGATGTCTAAAGGAAGCCGAAGTCCACACTCAATGAATATTATAACAGGAAAGGGCATGGAGTCCCCAACTGGCATGATAGAGTCCTTCTCTCCAGCCAACATGATCTGAACGTCGGCTGGAATAGAAAACTCTTGCCTAAAGTACTCCAGCTTAGCCAGGGTGTCTACTCTCTACCTAAACATACCCATGATATCGGCTTGAGGTGTCTGTGCAAGATTTCAAAAGAAAGGTTGGGGAAACCTCGGCTAAACCCTAAACAGGTATTAGGGACAAGGGTTTTGAAAATTCAAGGAGGGATTTGATTCAGTTTCTCCTAAGTATGTGATTTCTAGCAATTCCCAAACCTAGAAGTACAGAGATAAGAATCAAAGACCAAAGATCTGAAAACAATAAAGACGAACAGGAAAAGAAAATGATTCAAAGTCAAGAAGCATCAAAGGCAGACAAAATCCAAGAACATGAAGAATTACAAACGCTGTATGAGTGTGTGAAAGCAATGTATACAAATCACAAGCAAATGCAATAATGAAGCTCAAGGCACAACAAAAGTTCAAAGAAACGGGAGATGACTCACAGTAAGCAAAGTTTGAAGATAGGAATAGAATACAAACAACCAAAACAGATGTAGAATAGCAACGTGCAATATGCAAGATGACAGATATGCAACAAATCGAAAATGAAGAACTAAGATTACAGGGGAAGAAATCATGAACTTACCGAATAAAAGCTGGAAGGAAGTTCGTCGGAGTCCAACGATGGTATTGTTTAAAGCTTGATGGTAAAAAGCTCGCCGGAAGCGGTAGTCAGATGATCGCAGAAAGCTCAAAAAAACGATAATGGAGCTTTGAGGGAAATTTCGTAGACACAGAAAACTTTGAGAATGAGTGCGAGAATGCAAAGTGAAAAGACAAAGAAAGAGAAAGATTTTTTGTTCAAACGCGAAAAGGCGGAAAAACATAATTAAGCGCCTTGGACGATGTGCTTGTCAGGCGGTGTGCGCAGAAACAACGTGACCTGATAGCGCGTGTTAGGTACGACCAAATAAGAAAGGGGCGCGTGGAAGGAACGGTTGGAAAAACCATGCGTGACAGCTCATGCGCAAAAAAAAAGAAAAAGAAAAAAGAAATCCTTAGGATTCTTGATTTAATGAGGTAACAACCTCGGTTAGAGGGATGATCCCGGTTAAAGAACTTGGTTTTTGGTTTTTAGTCATTGATTACAATAGACAGTTGAGTCCTGAATACTTGAAACCGACGAGTCATGATCTCGATCGAAGGAAATAGTGAATTTTAGCCGGCATCATCTAGGAGTGGGCGATGTAGGTTCTATCATCTCAGGATGCCGAAGTAATAGAACCTAGGGGGCAATTGTGGGGACATATTTTGTGAATAATAGCACGTGGCCATGGTGGCGCTGAAATGTCAGCCGAGATACCACATGGACTGGTCATATTGTCGGGGTTATCTCGGCTAGGCCGAGGTTATCTGCGAAGATACCGAAATCCGAAATGAGTGGATAAAAGGCAAGAGTCCTTAAACAGGGGAGGATCTCAATCTAGATAAAGATAAAACTCTTAGGGAGTTTATCCCTATCTAGCTAAGAGTCCAAGATGAGCATTGAGCTTGAGTCAACTGAAGTCAGGCTTCTACCGGGATCAGGTCAGTGCTGGCTATAAAAGCAAGGCACCCTCGTGAGTCTGAGGTATGCGTGATATACTGTGAGCAATAAGTTCTTTCTTGTGAGTTAAGTACAATTAGCTATCTTTGAGAGATATTTGATTACTGACTTGAGCGTCGAAGTGCCCCCTGGGTGGACGAACTACCGTCGGATTCTCATCTTCTTGTGCAGGTTGTTGGGCTTAATCTATTTTGTCGATGCTCTCCAGCTGAGTTCTTTTTTTGGTTGTATGTTCAAAAATCAACACCCATAATGACTATTGAATTGTTAAATTATAATTATTCAAATTGATATAATTCTTTTTATATTTGTTATCGATTGGCAAAAAATTAAAACAAATCAGGCACTCTTATCTTGCTGTTAACTCTTAAAGGAAAAGAATGGATTGGTTATCAAAATAAAATTGTTAGGTCCCTTGTTTTGTCAATTCTGCAAACAAACACATTTAAGCTGTGTTGTTGAGCCTGTAAATTTTCATACCGCTCGAGCGGTGCTTTTGCGCTTGGGTGCTTAAATGAATCATCCATTATTTTAGGCTTAGCTTTGAGATACTGGGAGATTGCATTTATCGCTTGAGTGTACACTCTCTTGCTCAAGCGAAGTGGCTTGTTTTTTTCATCGTCTCTTAGACACATTGCTCGAGCAGGTCTTCGCGACCCTGTTTGTTTTAAATTGCCTCTGATGCTTTCTTTTAGGGTAACCTCTTCCAGATATGAGATTGGTGATCTAAGATTTTTTGAGTATTCATCTGGAGAGCTTGGCATATATTTCCCTTGATGATATTGTGAGTTTTTCACCTCACATAGATTGAAGAGCATACATCAAGGGGCTTGTTACAAATCAAACTTTCGAAGAGTGTTCTTCGATGGATTCCAAAAGGTTTGAGCTTGAAAGTTTTGAAGGCGTTTGAAGCGGCTCATCATTGTGGATTCAACATTGGTATTGTGGATTAAACACCAGACTAATAAATTCTGAGACAAACACTACAACAGAAACACATTTTAGTGACACTATACTAGTGGCATGTTTTTAAAAAATGTCACAAAAAGAATATTTGGTAGCATTTTTTAGAAAAATGTCATAAAGCCACAAACATACAAGGCTCTAGTGGCATTTCAATTAAAAAAAGTGTCACTTCACTACAACAAAAATGTCACTACAACAAATTTACACTTTAGTGACACTACACTAGTGACATGTTTTTAGAAAATGCCACAAAAATAAAAATTGGCATTAAATGTTTTAGAAAAATGCCACAGAACCACAAACATATAAGACTCTAGTGGTATTTCACTAAATAAATGTCACATCAATTTTATGGCATTTTATAAAATAATGACACAAAAAATTATGTTCGTGACATTTACCAACAGATGCCACTAAACTTTAGTCGCAATGGCATTTTTTAAAAAATGTTAGGACACTAGGTAGGTGCAAATTACTTTTTATGGCACGTAGGTGAACAGTGTCATAAATAAATATTTTATAGCATTTTGAGAAATGCCACTAAGCCAAAAACTTTCCAAGCTTATAATGGCATTTTTGAAAAAACAAAAATGCCAATATATTTTCTAAAATTTTAAAATGCAGTAAATGATTAAAAATAAATAAATTAAACTCAATATACATTATGGAAAAAACACATTTGGCGACTAAATTTCCTGACCAAAAAAAATTTGGTCACTGAAAGTATAGTTTTCAGAGATCAAAACAGCATTAGTTGTCAAAAGTAAAGCTTTTTGGTGACTAAACAATTTTAGTAGCCAAAAGTCTATAAATGGCGACTAAAACTAAATTTGGTCGCTGATTATATGAGTTTTAGTGACTAAAAAATTTTCAGTAGCTCAAAGTAAAACTTTTTGGTGATTAAAAAAATTTAGTAGCCAAATCTACAATTGGCGACTAAAAATAAGTTTGGTCGCTGATTATATGAGTTTTACCAACTAAAAAAATTTTAGTAGTCAAAAGTAAAACTTTTTGGTGCCAAAAAAAATTTTAGTAATCAAAAGTCTACAATTGGCTACTAAAAAATAAGTTTAGTCGCCAAAAGTGGTCATTTTTAGCGCGAGAGAACTAAAATTCTAAGGCGGGAATTAAATATTTTGGCGACCAAATCCGATTTTGTTTGGCAAAAGTTAAGTTTTTTAACAACTAAAAAACAATTAGTAGCCAAAAGTATAGAATTGGTGACTAAAAAATATTTTTAGTCGCCAAAAGTGGTCTTTTTTTATTTTGCTAGTAAATAGTTTATTTTACATAAATTATGTTCAATAAAATAATTATGTTTATACATATACTTTTATATTAATATATAAATAATATATGTTGGATATATAATCATGTGGTGCTATAGAGGTGTAGTGGGAAGAGTGTGGTGTATAAAGTTTATGGTGCGGGAGGTTGGCGGTTCAAGTCTCTGCGAGAGCGGATGAAATTGTTCTACAACGAATTATCGTCACGAATGACACTTGATAGCGTCATGAATAGTGTCTATCATGACATTAAAGTGTCACTGAAAGGTTTTAGTCTTGATGGTGTAATGACACTTATAAGTGTCACTAACTCTTTTTTTAATGGCGCTTGATAGTGCCACAAATAATATCTACCATGACATCAAAATGTCATTAAAAGCTTTTAGCCATGATGGTGTAGTGGCACTTGCAAATATCTACCGTGGCACGGATACAAATGGCACTTGTTCAAAATGTCACGAGACTAAAAAATGTCATTAAACTAATAATTTTGTGACACTTTCAAATGTTACTAAACTAAGAAAATGTTGTAGTGAAAGATGTTGATGAAAGGGGCACAAGAAGTGGAAGCCAATTCTTGAGTGAGTGTTTGTGTAATTTCATTTTCTTCATAGTGGATTATTTAGTGGCTTTAAACCTACATTTTTTTTTATCACAATTGAAGGTGCTTCAATTTTGATTTTTTACATGTTAAAATCTTTTGTATCATTCATCAATTGTGAACAATAAGTTAAATCACTTTTGTACTTTCTAGCTGATTTGGATTGTTTGTTTGCTATGTTTTGGGATTTGTAGTAATTCAATCTATTTCAAATCACAAATCACATAATTTAGATTTTTCACAAACTCTAAATTGTTTAATAAAAATGTTTAGACAATAATCAATTCTAAATGTACATACCAATGCATTTCATTCTTGTTCTAAATTTTGGGTTCACAATTTTTTAACCAAACAGAAATTTTCTGTCTAACTTGCTGCACAAATTAACTATAAAGGAGCGAGACTCATGTTGTATTTAATTTTTTGGTCCAAGCATTGGTTTAATATGATCATGATCTTTATATCATAATATTGTTAGGGAAACTTTTTTATTAAATTTTTCATTGTAAAAGGGTAGGAGTGGATGACTAGAGCATGATAACCATCTTTGTACGTCATCATAAGAGTCTCTACACGTCAGAAAAGTCCAACCAAAAAAAAAAAAAAATTTCTACCTTAATATGTATACCTCCAAGTTGTAAAGTGATACCATTACTCCCCATTTTTTTTTTTTTTTTTTTTTTTTTTTTTTTAAATTTAAAAATTACCATGAAAGAATGAATTTAACATTATAAACTAGGGTATAGGTAGGGATCTCAAGGAGATGGGTACTTCCACAACATGTGGGATGTGCATATTACCCATACAAGTCAACCTTCCCTATTTGTCTATTACATTTTTTTATTTGTTGAGTTTCCTAAAAAAAATTAACCTTTTTTAGCTGGTATATCATGTTGAAGTCATCCCACTAAATGATTATTCCTTTTCAGTTGAGCATGATAACAAGCACAAAAAACATTTTCTTTTCCATCTCATGTTAGTGCATACATGTATTCCAACCATTATGGGAGCAAAAGAATATTTGTAATAAACAAATAAATAAAAACTTCATTCATCATCCAAAAGAAACAAAAAAAGAGAATAATATATATTTAACACCTGGAATTAGCATTCATTACCATAAATACTACTGGAGACATTGACTAGCCAAGTTACAGAAAAAGAAAATAAAGGAAAAAAAAAAAACTACATTGAAAGAGAGAGAAAGAGAGTTGGAACAAGATTTGAAGGCAAATGACATAAGAGTAGAACTAGTTACATAATTGCTTGACACACAATCCACCAAACCAAACTAGAGATGATTAGTTCAGCTAGACCGGCACAGTGACTTCAAGGTTTGGCTTAACTATATTGAGCTCTCTAGCTATGTTGTGTCCATTTAAATGAAGCATGACTGGACCGATTTCTTGACATGCGATTGAGCTAAGCTTCACAACGTCGATCACTTGTTCGACTAATTCAGATAGCTTCTCTTCCTCCAATGCTATCACTTCGTTTGGTATTTGATCAGAAGAAAACTTTTGATCTTTCACAACTTTCTTTGGGTTCTTGTATATCGCGTAAAGCACCATTTGAATAATTCCAAAAATAAACCCCAAGACATTCGGAATCTATTATAAAAAAAAAAAAAAAAAAAAAAAAAGAGAAGAAGGTGAATTCTTATTAGTATAGCTTCATGGGAATGTCAAAAATAAGAAGAGCTTTTAGTTTTGTAAACAAACTTACAGCAATGTTGAAGTCTTTTATTAGAAGGCCATAGAAGAACCACATGATTGCGTTAAGCGTAAGTGAAAGTGATAAGGAAAATGGCATGAACTCTACGCTCTTTGTTCGTATCACTTGTTTCTGAAGAACAAAAACAAAAAATAATAATGAATACGATAACATACAATATATAAATTAAACGAAACCATGATGAATTAGTACATATATATATGTATATATATATTTACCAATATGCAGAGAGGAGCGGCGAAAACGCTCACAGATAACACTAGGCAAATCCAACCAACGATGTGAAAGCGGGTTGAGCTTT
The DNA here is from genome assembly GCF_055761805.1 of Camellia sinensis. Lineage (NCBI taxonomy): Eukaryota > Viridiplantae > Streptophyta > Magnoliopsida > Ericales > Theaceae > Camellia > Camellia sinensis. The sequence goes on from NC_138974.1 coordinate 127,313,056, forward strand.
TTTTGACAAGAAATTGAGTTAAGATAAGGATCGCGCCAAACACACCAAGCATGAGTCCAAGTAATTTCACGGTTTTGAACTGTATTTTTCAAGGCCAAATTTGAGAAGTTAGAAAAATTATTTGATTAATTGGTTACACAAAATGTGTATAAATTAGAGAATTTATTTTTACAATACCTTAATCTTCTTGGGCGCGTAAAAGAGGTAAATACAAATATAAATAATTTCGACCAAGCATCCAAATGAGTTTATAGTGATGATAAACGTAGAGTCAATCTTCTTAAGAAACGCATAATACATCAACAGCATAGCACTGAACAAGGCAACTATGTAAGGAACCGATTGGAACCCTTCGGTTGATTTTTTCTTGAATATTTGGTAAAATGTTGGCCTGAAAACAATGACAAAAAGTGTTGATTCATCAAGCTCAAAAAATTTAAAAAAAGAAGAAGAAAGTCTTAAAAGAAATTGAAATAGCATGCAAAAAGAACAAAGAACTTACATTGGCGAAAGGAACACGAAGAATGAGATGATGTTGCCTATTGTATAATCATCAAGAGCAAAACAAAAGAACACAAATCATTAAATATGTTTTAAAATAATCAACCATGCTTAATTATTTTTTTTACCACTTATACTACTTAAATAGTTTAAGCTAGGAAATAGTATACTCTTAGTGCTCATGTTCTCTCCATATTACATATGCCACTTGTGAGTGAGAAATTTCACTATCATATGAGGCTCTAAAACAAAAACGACAAAAACATTTTCGAAGAAAATTAAGAAGAAAAAACAAAAATATACCTAAAAGGCCAAATGCGAAAGCCAAATTGTGACTAGAGAACCCACCCATCTCTCTTGCTCACTAAAAATCTTCACTCTCACTTCTCAAAGATCACAATATCAAGTTGTGTTCTCAAATGAAGAACTAGCTTCTACTTCTCACAAAAGCACACAAAACCAAGAGTTTTTTAGATGGGACACAAAACCAAGAGTTGTGAGACTCATTTATATAGAGTGGAGTGGAACATTGAACTAAGTCGGTTATTTTTTTATTTTTTGAAGAAGCAATGTAACAGTGGGTTGCTAAACACCTTTTTGTTAGTATTTACAGTTGTTGAAAAGTTAACTTTCCAACAGTGGACAATTATTTTTGGAGTCTCAGGCGAAATATCAAATAGAGACTTATTAAACTAAAATTCCTCAATTTTTTAAGTAGTAAAAAATTTATCTAATTTTATTTTTTCTTCTTTTCAATATTAAGTTTTATTTCACTTACTAATTAAGCTTTTATAATCAATTTTAGAGAGAAGAAATGTCGATTTTATTGGAAGATGTTAGACTTCTAGTACATGTGACTATTTTGGAGGACCAAATCATAAAAATATTATTTTATCTAGATCATTCTAGAATTTTTTTTCCCCCTCTCTCTATTTGATCCAGTACAAATATAGAAGAAAAAAACACGAGGATTCCTTTTTTTAAAAAAAAATAAAAATAAATTATGATTTGAACATGTGAAGCCTCATCAATTTTATTTTTAGGCCCTTAGAGATTATATATATATATATATATTAGTTTAGCGCATCATTTGTTTCTTTGCTTAATAGAATAATATATATTATTAGACTTCGACTACAGACACACCATTTTCTATTGTATTTTCTAAGCAATAGAAAATAACATGACTCTAATTATATTGATATCATTAAGGGTCATAAAAATTTAGAGAGCTTTTTTAAAAGCAAGATCTTTGGCATCTGTCTAACTCGCCTAATATATATATATATATATATATTAGTTTAGCCCATCATTAAGTGTCTTTGCTTAATAGAATAATATATGTATATATATATATATCACTAGAGTTTGGCTACAAACACATCATTTTTTATTGTATTTTCTAAGCAATAGAAAATAACATGACTCTAATTATATTGATATCATTAAGGGTCCTAAAAATTTAGAAAGCTTTTTTCAATACGAAGTCTTAAACATTTATCTGACTCGCCTAATATATGCATATATATATATATATATATTAGTTTAGCCCATCATTAAGTTTCTTTGCTTAATAGAATAAAATATATATGTACATATATATCTCACTAGAGGCTAACTACAGGCACATCATTTTCTATTGTATTTTCTAAGTAATAAAAAATAATATGACTCTAATTATATTGATATCGTTAAGGGTCCTAAAATTTTATAGAGCTTTTTTCAATACAAGGTCTTAGACATTTGTCTGACTTGCCTAATATATATATATATATATTAGTTTAGCCCATCATTAAGTTTTTTTGCTTAATAAAATAATATATATTTCACTAGAGTCTGACTACAAACACAATATTTTCTATTGTATAGAAAATAACATAATTCTAATTAAATTGATATCATTAATGGTGTGTTTGGTTGAGAGATTTGGGGAGGGATTTAGAAAGGGAAAGGAAAAATGTGTGTGAAACTATGTAAAATATATACATATTTTATTTATAATTCACCTATCTTTTTCATTTCCCTTTCTAAATTCCTCCCCAAATCTCCCAACCAAACACAGTATAAGAGTCCTAAAAATGTAGAAAGGTTTTTTCAATACAAGGTTTTAGATATTTGTTTGACTGGCCTAATAGATAGACCATCCAAACTTTCTCACCAAAGTTCAAAAATGCTTTTGAAAAACGCTTTTCACTCCACAATGCCACAATTTTTCCTATTTTGGATAATTTCTAACTAGCTTTAAAGAAGGCTTAGCAAGCTTAATTAGTAACCACTATCGAGTAGAGGCCTAAATCCTACGGGATCCCCATGGGCCCTTCTGAAGAGTTTTTTTTTTTTTTAGATTTCAAAAAAAAAAACTATTTAGAGAATTGACCTACTTTCTAAACTATTTAAGAAAATAACCTACTTTTGAAATCGTATATTGAAAATGCGATTTTAAAATTGAAATTGCATTTTTAACATTTGATTTCACCTTAATAACATATATATCACTAGAGTCTCACTACAAACACATTATTTTCTATTGTATTTTCTAAGCAATAGAAAATAACATAATTCTAATTAAATTGATATCATTAAGGGTCCTAAAAATTTAGAAAGGTTTTTTCAATACAAGGTTTTAGATATTTGTTTGACTGGCCTAATAGATAGACCATCCAAACTTTCTCACCAAAGTCCAAAAATGCTTTTGAAAAACGCTTTTCACTTCACAATGCCACAATTTTTCCTATTTTGGATAATTTCTAACTAGCTTTAAAGACGGCTTAGCAAGCACAATTAGTACCACTATTGAGTAGAGGCCCAAATCCTGTGGGGTCCCCATGGGCCCTTTCTGAGAGTTTATTTTTTATTTTTTATTTTTTTTTAATATTCCAAAAAAAAAAAACTATTTAGAGAATTGACCTACTTTTTAAACTATTTAAGAAACTAACCTATTTTTGAAATCGCATTTTTTAAAATTGAAATTGCATTTTTAACATGAGATAATGCGATTTTAAAATTAATATTACATTTTGAACATGCAATATCACCTTGAAATGGCATGTTGAAAATGCAATTTCAATGTTGAACATGCAATTTTACTATGTCATCATTTTTCAACTTGCAATTTTAATATGAAATTGCATGTTCAAGATGCAATTTCAATTTCAAAATCGCATTTTGAAAATGCGATTTCAAAAAGTAAGTCAATTTCCTAAATAGTTTGAAAAGTAGATCAATTCTTTAATTAATTTTTTTTGGGAATATTTTAAAAAAAAAAAAAAACTCCCCTTTCTGATGTGTCACCACCAATCCAATTGGTTTAAGGTTTACAGCTCATATATTTTCTTTTTTTGGAAGGGTTAGGTTGCTCTCTCTATGCCCCAAGATTTTTCATCTGATTTTTTTTTGATACACTTCGAAAATATATGAAGAAAATACAAATATTTATTTATTCAAAATTGTAAAACTCACTATTTTAAATTAATCAATATATGTTTTAAATATAAAATTTACTATTTTTAGATCAATCATAATATGCATATTGTTCACACATTTTAAAAGGGCGTGATGAAACCAACTCATTTTGCAATAATTGTGCTCCTCCTTAGCCAAAACCAATCAATGATTCACCCACCAATGAGGTCTCGCCATGTCAGACGGATTAATAATACAATCACCAAGGATTTTCTAGAGTGTTTTTTTCTTAAAATTTTCTAAAGTGGTGTATTGTGTGGTTGAGATTTAATGTTGAAAAATTGATGTGACTTGTCATTAAATCTCAACTACACAATGCACCAGAAAACTTTAAAAAAAAAAAACTCTAAAGGATCCTTACTCTAATACAATGGCCGGGCCCATTCCATTGCGGGTCCTAATCCCATTGGGGAGGAGCTTAAGTGCCCCAATATCCATGTAAGAAAGATTTCTTTTCATTCTAGACGTCATATAATCCAGATAAATGTTCCTAAAGTATATCTAGCATGATTGGCTTTATATAAAAGATAATGATTATAAACACAATTTTCACCATATATATATAATGAAAAAAAAAAAACTCATTCAAAACGATGCCGATGCATTTTAAAATTATGAATCAAAATAATAAGCTTATAAAATTTTTTTATAAAAGATTTGATTTTATATCATTAGTGATATATCTATCCTATTAAATAAGATAGACAACCATTTTTGGTATTTAAGCTTTTTGAAACTTCATTACTAGACAATTTTCAAATTCGACCCATGTTTCTCATTCATCAAGTCGTTCAAAAATTTAAATAAAAAATTATAGATTCGTGATGTTTGCTTCAATCACTAATATATGTATATTCGTGATTTGATGCAGCCTTCTGCTTATAACTTATTAGGTAGAAATAACTTAAATAAATTAAAAAAAATTAATTAATTGAAAACTTTTTTAAAAAAATTAACTTTTAATTTCTAATTATTAACTTTCAACTTATAATAAGTTGCGTTAAACATGTTTGTACGAGATTGTTTGGGATGTGCTATATAAGTGCACTTTTTGACTTTTTAGCTAAAAAAGTAGAGAAAAAAATATATATATTTAGAATAACTTTTTGACGTCTTACGAAAAAATGTGTAATAAAATATTGTAGCAAATATGAAAATTACGTAATTACCCTTCCTGACACGTGCAGGATGAAGAGTGGAGTTTCCGTGCATTTCATTTTTTTTTTTTTTTATGGAAATTCATGGCAAAAAATGTGCCATATAAACTGCATTGGGCATTTTGCAATGAAACACTGAGCTGCACTGTTTTGTTTTTTTGTTGTTTTTTTTTTTGACCCCACCGTGCTGCATTGCTGGATAGATAGTTTGGATTTTGTTGTTGAATTCAACAAGATAGATAGTTTGGATTTTGTTGTTGAATTCAACAAGATAGTTTCGATTTTGTTGTTGAATTCAGAAAGAGCATAATTGTTGTTGAATTCATGTTTTATTTATTTTTTTAATTTTTTTTTGACCCCACTGTGCTGCATTGTTGGATAGATAGTTTGGATTTTGTTGTTGAATTCAACAAGATAGTTTCTTTTTGGCTGTTAAATTCAACAAGAGCATAATTGTGGCAACACAATTGTACTGCAATTTAAAAAAACAAACAAACAAACAAACAATCAAAAATAAAAAAATAAAAAAAACAAAAATATTAAAGAGCTGCAATTTTTTTTTTAAAAAAAACGAGTGATGTGCTATTGTTGGTCAACAAATGTGCATTTTTTTTGGGTTCCACTATGCTAATTATTTTTTTTTTTATAAAAAAATGGTAATTTAGCCCTTACATATTTCTCTTGCAATTTCATCAATGTTTTCAACAAGTCATACCTTTTAGTCAATATATTTTTTTTTGTCTTTCTCTTTTTCACATTTGGCAGAAGATGAGACTTCACGCCACAAAGGCATTAGTATACCTGTCACGTGAAATATATACATACTTCCTTCATATTATTTTTGGTAATACGTGTCACAATAATATGATAAGTTTATAAATTATTTCAATAATTTTACTAGTGACAGTGAAACAAAATTCCCAAAATTACAACATAAAAATTTTAATTTCAAAAGTCCTTTTTTAATTCTTTTTAATAAATCTTAATTTTTTAAAAAATACAATTACAATGTTAAAAAAACTCACGTGTTTACCAATGTATCATAATATTATTGGTCTAATTTATTTGAAATACACACGTGAAGATTCTTATACTCTCTATGTTAGGCAAATTGTTTGTACTTTTTATTATTTTTTGTTGTTTATAATTTTCTAAAACAAATTATATCCTTCTAAGCTATGATGAAGTAATACAATTTTTTTCAACAACATACAGAAATATGTTAAAAATGAATTCTTCTTGGCGCACATGCATAATTGTAGATTCTATTAAACAAATTAATAAACCCTGATTTTGTTGGAAATGGTTATAAATTCTGGGTAAAACTAGAATTTTTTTCTAAGTTCGGTCTATTTTTTAGGTAGGCCCCGAGTGTCGATTTACTCGGGTCAAAGTGATAACGCGTTCTATGCCGCGTTGTGATTCATGTGGTATATTTGGTTGCTCAAAACCATTACCGAGTGAATGGAAAATTGAAGCCAAAGTGTGCTCTATGGAAATGGAGTTTTGGTGGAAATTCCTTAAAGGTGGTAAATTGGCTTGTCCCACATTGAATTGGTGGAAAGTTTTGATAGGGTTTATAAGGCTTAGGGTGAGATACTTGGGGTGTGCCCCAAGGGGTACCCAAGTGTTTTAGAGGGAGAGGTTATGGGCAAAATGGGCTTCTAATCTTTTTGGGCAAAAAACATTTGAATTTAATTTTATTTTTTATTAAAATAAAATCCAGAATTCAAAATTAAATTAGTTTGGATTTTTTGTTCATCCAAACAGGGCCCTTCCCGTGTTCAAACAGAATTAAACTGTTTTGGATTTATTGCTCATCCAAATAGAGCCCTTCCCGTTTTCAAACAGAATTAAACTGTTTTGGATTTATTACTCATCCAAACAGAGCCCTTCCCGTTTCTATCTGTTTGAATAAACAGATTCAAATCTGTTTAAATTTGAATCTAACAGGTTTCATACCTGTTCAATTCAAAACCAAGAGTCACCTTTGTATCTATAAATAGACTAGTCTCCCATTTAGATTTCATTCCAATTTTCGTACTCCATCCTCTGCAAATCATATTCTTCATCTTGCTGCATTTTATTTCCGAAAGAAAGAGTGTAAACACTTAGTGTGTTCGTAAAGCAAACAATTAGTAGTGCTGCTATTGTTTGTGGTAAGATCATTTCATCCTGGGAGATAGACGTCCAAATTCTGAAAGCACCGTGGAGAGGACGAATCTGTCTTAAGGACACAGTGTTAAACACTGGACTTGATCAGAAAAGTTATTCAAATAAATTAACCATGTAAGTTGTTTAATTTTATTCTGCTTTTTATTTGTTTATTTAATTAGATTTTATTTTTGTTTTTGTAACAAAATAAAATCTGTGGTTTTATTTATTTATTTTTATTTCGAGTTTGATTTTTGTAATCAAACAAATTTCTCTCATTTTCTCTATTTCTTTTATTCTTGTTGTTGTTTTGTACACAACAGAATTTAATCTTTTTAAATACAGTGAAGATTGACCAACAATCTTAAGACAGACTCGTTTTTGGGTATCTTCATTGTATTTAATTTTCTGTGTTTTCAAATTAATATTCTGGTTGGAAAAACAAATAGTGATTTATGCTATTTGACAGATAGTAGTAATATACTGTCTCTTTTCTTTGACAACAACTAGTAGTACGATACTGGTGTCATTAACAATTCAGAATATTATTTGGTATTACAAAAAATTCTTGTGATATTTTATTTTTCTAGTTTTAGTAACAAGGAAAATAAAATTATTTTGTTGTTATAATTTATTTTTTGGTTTTAGTAACTAGAAAATTAATTTGTGTTTTAATTTTTTCTGATTTTTGTAATCAGAGATTATGGCTACTACAACTGAAACTGCATTTGGCAGTGGTACTCCTATTGTTACACCTACATCGGTCCCTATCCAGAACCATGTTCATGTACCAATCAATCATGGAGAAAAACCGAAAAAATTTAACGGTACCGAGTTTAAGAGATGGCAGCAGAAGATGCTGTTCTATCTTACAACTCTTAATTTGGCCCGGATTCTCCATGAAGAGGCTCCAGCAGTTAAAGAGGGTGAAAGTGATCGGCAAGTTGTTGCCGCTGTAGATGCTTGGAAACATTCAGATTTCCTGTGTAGAAACTACATCCTAAATGACCTTGACAATATGCTGTATAATGTATACAGTCCTCTGAAAACAGCAAAAGAATTGTGGGATTCTTTGGAGAAGAAATACAAGACAGAAGATGCCGGCACGAAGAAATTTGTCGTCGGTAAATTTCTGGACTTTGTTATGGTAGACTCCTAAACGGTAATATCTCAAGTTCAAAGTTTTCAAATAATTTTGCATGATATTCATTCAGAAGGTATGTCTCTTAGCGAGTCATTCCAAGTCGCTGCTTTAGTGGAAAAGTTACCACCGGCTTGGAAGGGTTTCAAAAATTATTTAAAACATAAACGCAAAGAGATGACTATGGATGAATTGATTGTAAGATTAAGAATTGAAGAAGATAACCGAAAGGCTGAAAAGAGGAATGAGAAAAATCCCATTGAGTCCAAGGCTAATATGGTTGAACAAGTTCATAAACCACATAACAAAAAGAGGAAGTTTACTGGAGATGGTCCTAAACAAGGCGATAGTAGCAAGAAGTTCAAAGGAAAATGCTATAACTGTGGCAAAACTGGACATCGAGCTTCTGACTGCCGCCGCCCTAAGAAGGATCATGGAAGTACAAGTAAGAAGACCACCAATCAGGCCAATGTAACAGAATTGGATTACATTTCTGACGGAGTGAATGACATCAACCTTTCTGCTGTGGTGTCTGAGGCTAACTTGGTTGGAAATCCCAAAGAGTGGTGGGTTGACACTGGAGCAACTCGTCACATTTGTGCGGACAAGAAGATATTCACTACCTACAATGAGGCTGCAAATGGTGAACAACTTTTCATGGGAAATTCTTCTACTTCTACTGTGGCTGGACAAGGGAAAGTGATCTTGAAGATGACATCAGGGAAAGAACTGACCCTCAACAACGTACTGCATGTACCTGACATCCGGAAGAATTTAGTTTCTGGGTCTTTGTTAAGTAAAAATGGTTTTAGGCTTGTATTTGAGTCTGATAAATTTGTATTAACAAAGAGTGGTATGTATGTTGGTAAGGGATACATGAGTGATGGTCTCTTTAAGTTGAATGTAATGACAGTTGTACCGAAAGTTGCTATGAATAAGAATAACACATCTTTTGTTTATATTCTTGAGTCAAATTTATGGCATGGTAGATTAGGACATGTGAATTTTGATGCTTTGCGTAGATTAATTGGTTTAGATCATATACCAAAGTTTGAAATTAATCCTAATCATAAATGTGAAATTTGTGTAGAAGCGAAACTAACTAAGGTTCCATTTAAATCGGTTGAAAGAAAAACCGAACTTCTAGAATTAATTCACACTGATGTATGTGATTTAAAATTTATTCAAACTAGAGGAGGCAAAAAGTATTTCATAACATTTATCGATGATTGCACAAGATATTGTTATGTTTATTTACTTAGAAGTAAAGATGAAGCCTTAGAAATGTTTAAACTCTACAAAACAGAAGTTGAAAATCAACTTGGTAAAACCATTAAAATGGTTAGAAGTGATAGGGGTGGTGAATATGATGCACCATTAAATGAATTTTGTGCACAACATGGCATTATTCACCAAACTACAGCCCCTTATTCTCCACAGCAAAATGGAATTGCTGAAAGGAAGAATAGAACCCTAAAAGAAATGATGAATGCCATGTTACTAAGTTCAGGCTTACCACAGAACTTGTGGGGGGAAGCAATATTGTCTGCTAATTATGTTCTTAATAGAATACCCCACAAGAAAACCAACAGCACTCCTTATGAATTGTGGAAAGGTCGATCGCCTTCTTATAAATACTTAAAAGTGTGGGGGTGTTTGGCAAAAGTTGAAGTTCCTGTTCCTAAAAAGACTAAGATTGGACCAAAAACAGTAGACTGTGTGTTTATTGGTTATGCTCAGAATAGTAGTGCATATCGGTTTCTGACTTATAAATCAGAAATACCTGATATAAATGTGAACACTATTATAGAGTCAAGGAATGCTGTGTTTTTTGAACATGTCTTTCCTTACAAGAAAGGACAGGAATTAAGTTCACAGAAAAGAACTTATGATTGTACACAAAGTCAAGAGACTAATGACAATCAAACACAAGAGACTAGTAATAGTCTCGACCAACAGGATTTAACTAATGATGAACCAAGACGAAGTAAGAGAGCGAGAACATCAAAATCCTTTGGTCCAGATTGTTGGTCAATCTTCACTGTATTTAAAAAGATTAAATTCTGTTGTGTACAAAACAACAACAATAATAAAAGAAATAGAGAAAAGGAGAGAAATTTGTTTGATTACAAAAATCAAACTCGAAATAAAAATAAATAAATAAAACCACAGATTTTATTTTGTTACAAAAACAAAAATAAAATCTGATTAAATAAACAAATAAAAAGCAGAATAAAATTAAACAACTTACTTGGTTAATTTATTTGAATAACTTTTCTGATCAAGTCTAGTGTTTAACATTGTGTCCTTAAGATAGATTCGTCCTCTCCACGGTGCTTTCAGAATTTGGACGTCTATCTCCCAGGATGAAATGATCTTACCACAAACAATAGCAGCACTACTAATTGTTTGCCTTACGAACATACTAAGTGTTTACACTCTTTCTTTCGGAAATAAAATGCAGCAAGATGAAGAATATGATTTGCAGAGGATGGAGTATGAAAATTGGAATGAAATCCAAATGGGAGGCTAGTCTATTTATAGATACAAAGGTGACTCTTGGTTTTGAATTGAACAGGTATGAAACCTGTTAGATTCAAATTTAAACTGATTTGAATCTGTTTATTCAAACAGATAGAAACGGGAAGGGCTCTATTTGGATGAGCAATAAATCCAAAACAGTTTAATTCTGTTTGAAAACAGGAAGGGCTCTGTTTGGATGAGCAATAAATCCAAAACAGTTTAATTCTGTTTGAACACGGGAAGGGCCCTGTTTGGATGAACAAAAAATCCAAACCAATTTAATTTTGAATTCTGGATTTTATTTTAATAAAAAATAAAATTAAATTCAAATGTTTTTGGCCCAAAAAGATTAGAAGCCCAATCCAACCACGCACCCGCGCCCAAGCCCAGCCCCAGCCCGCCCGACCGGACGGACGGCGGCGGCGGCGCGCGCGCGCATGTGGTGATTTTTGGATCCAATGGGTCTAGCCCATTTTGCCCATAACCTCTCCCTCTAAAACACTTGGGTACCCCTTGGGGCACACCCCAAGTATCTCACCCTAAGCCTTATAAACCCTATCAAAACTTCCCACCAATTCAATGTGGGACAAGCCAATTTACCACCTTTAAGGAATTTCCACCGAAACTCCATTTCCATGGAGCACACTTTGGCTTCAATTTCCCATTCACTCGGTAATGGTTTTGAGCAACCAAATATACCACGTGAATTACAACGCGGCATAGAACGCGTTACCACTTTGACCCGAGTAAATCGACACTCGGGGTCCACCTAAAAAATAGACCGAACTTAGGAAAAAATTCTGGTTTTACCCAGAATTTATAACCATTTCCAACAATCCCCCACAAATCTCTAATTACAAGATAAACGAATGTGACAAATGCGTTTATGTTAAAAACACTGACCAAGGATATGTCATAGTTTGTCTTTATGTGGATGACATGCTTATCATTGGAAGCAGTCAAAACATGATCAAATCAACTAAGCAGATGCTTAACAAAAGATTTGATATGAAAGATATGGGGGTCGCAGATGTTATATTAGGAATGAAAATTACTAAAACATCTGACGGATATGCATTATCTCAATCACATTATATTGAGAAAATTCTTGGTAAATTTATCAAGGATGATTTGAATTTAGCTAGAACACCTGTAGACATCAGTCTTTATTTATCGAAAAATAAAGGTGATGCAGTGTCTCAGTTAAAATACTCCCAAATCATTGGAAGCCTAATGTACCTAATGAATTGTACTCGTCCTGATATAGCTTATGCTATCAGTAAATTGAGTAGGTACACTAGTAATCCTGGAGAAGACCATTGGAAAGCGATCATACGGGTTCTTAGATATCTAAGATTTACTCGTGATCATGGTTTGAACTTTACTCGATATCCAGCAGTACTCGAAGGTTATTGTGATGCCAATTGGATATCGGATACTAAAGATTCAAAATCCACTAGTGGATATGTCTTTACTCTAGGAGGCGCTGCTGTTTCTTGGAAATCCACGAAACAAACTTGCATCGCACGATCCACAATGGAATCCGAGTTCATTGCTTTAGACAAAGCAGGTGAAGAAGCAGAATGGCTTCGTCACTTCTTAGAAGACATTCCAATGTGGCCAAAACCTGTGCCAGCTATTTGCATTCATTGTGATAGTCAATCTGCAATAGGCAGGGCACAGAATCACATGTATAACGGTAAGTCACGACATATTCGTCGTCGACATAATACCGTAAGGCAATTATTGTCAAACGGAATAATCTCAATAGATTATATAAAATCTAAAGAGAATATTGCGGATCCGTTAACAAAAGGTTTGACAAAAGAGCTAGTGTATAGTTCATCGAAGGGGATGGGATTAAAGCCTATTACATAAGAGTCGTCATAATGGTAACCCTACTTATATGACTGGAGATCCCAAGAACTAAGTTCAAAGGGACAACTAAGTTATGTATGGCTCGCCAGAAATCACCAAGGGATTAATATTCCCTACCCATTCCTATGGTGAGAGTGATATCTGCAACATATGTTGTATGCAAGGGTATAAGGATAAGCTTTGCTTTTAATGATTACTTATATCTTGATTAAGGTATAAAATCAAGACGAGTATAAGGAGATACTCACAATAAGAATCACCTATATGAGTGTTGAACTGGGGCCGGTTCTATGAGAAGGAAAATGCTAAATTCTCTAGAAACACTTATGAAAACCAGGCGCGTTCAAGGCCAAAATGAACACAACAGTGAGAACCACGATGTGTTAGAAGATATTTTGTATGAAATCTATTGTCTTGGCTTACACAAACAGCTGAACAATTCAAGGCATCGCGTCCATTGGTTAGCCAGTAAGTCCGATAGGTTATCACTAGGGAAGGTTCAAGGCCGAAAACTACCTATCCTGATGCAAGATATTTTCGACTTATACTCTTTCGATAAATCTGCATATTGTTGCATTTCCGTTGTCATCAAATTCCATTCATGTGGGGGATTGTTGGAAATGGTTATAAATTCTGGGTAAAACCAGAATTTTTTCCTAAGTTCGGTCTATTTTTTAGGTGGGCCCCGAGTGTCGATTTACTCGGGTCAAAGTGGTAACGCGTTCTATGCCGCGTTGTGATTCACGTGGTATATTTGATTGCTCAAAACCATTACCGAGTGAATGAGAAATTGAAGCCAAAGTGTGCTCCATGGAAATGGAGTTTTGGTGAAAATTCCTTAAAGGTGGTAAATTGGCTTGTCCCACATTGAATTGGTGGGAAGTTTTGATAGGGTTTATAAGGCTTAGGGTGAGATACTTGGGGTGTGCCCCAAGGGGTACCCAAGTGTTTTAGAGGGAGAGGTTATGGGCAAAATGGGCTAGACCCATTGGACCCAAAAATCACCACAAGCGCGCGCGCCGCCGCCGCCGTCCGTCCGGTTGGGCGGGCTAGGCCTGGGCTTGGGCGCGGGTGCGTGGTGTGTGGTTGGGTTGGGCTTCTAATCTTTTTGGGCCAAAAACATTTGAATTTAATTTTATTTTTTATTAAAATAAAATCCAGAATTCAAAATTAAATTGGTTTGGATTTTTTGTTCATCCAAACAGGGCCCTTCCCGTGTTCAAACATAATTAAACTGTTTTGGATTTATTGCTCATCCAAATAGAGCCCTTCCCGTTTTCAAACAGAATTAAACTGTTTTGGATTTATTACTCATCCAAACAGAGCCCTTCCCGTTTCTATCTGTTTGAATAAACAGATTCAAATCTGTTTAAATTTGAATCTAACAGGTTTCATACCTGTTCAATTCAAAACCAAGAGTCACCTTTGTATCTATAAATAGACTAGCCTCCCATTTAGATTTCATTCCAATTTTCGTACTCCATCCTCTGCAAATCATATTCTTCATCTTGCTGCATTTTATTTCCGAAAGAAAGAGTGTAAACACTTAGTGTGTTCGTAAGGCAAACAATTAGTAGTGCTGCTATTGTTTGTGGTAAGATCATTTCATCCTGGGAGATAGACGTTCAAATTCTGAAAGCACCGTGGAGAGGACGAATCTGTCTTAAGGACACAGTGTTAAACACTGGACTTGATCAGAAAAGTTATTCAAATAAATTAACCAAGTAAGTTGTTTAATTTTATTCTGCTTTTTATTTGTTTATTTAATCAGATTTTATTTTTGTTTTTGTAACAAAATAAAATCTGTGGTTTTATTTATTTATTTTTATTTCGAGTTTGATTTTTGTAATCAAACAAATTTCTCTCCTTTTCTCTATTTCTTTTATTCTTGTTGTTGTTTTGTACACAACAGAATTTAATCTTTTTAAATACAGTGAAGATTGTCCGACAGATTTTACGTTACATAGGTAAGACTAACAATTTTCACACAATCACTTCTTACAACTATAAATGTAATTAAACATGTACCTTTTATGTTAAAATACTTTATCTTAACTTGTTCGTATTTATGTTCATTTTTAAATTTGTTATAATCTGAATTCTCAATTAAACAAATTGGAATAAAAATTATAACAAATAACAACATAGTTAAAATAATAAATTATGAACAATACTTAATAATTAGAATTTGAAATATTACACAACATACATCGAAGATAACACCCGCCACACCAACAAATGCTTCGCCCCTATACGTGCGCTTGTCGTCCCTGTGCGTATGAAATATTCGCTCCTATAGCGACCATTTATGGGTCTAAGTCCCTAGCTCCATTATATCGGCAACCTGGGTGCATTCGTGGTGGTTGGGCATTTGTGGCGTCACGTAATGGTCGTCGGTGTGGGATATTTAGCGTGACCTCATCAGTTTCACTGTTCCTACGTATGAAATTATGTAACGCGATCGACGCACATACAAAGGGCACTTGATCAGAAAAATGCAACTTCGGCTTATTCCACAAAGCCCCTCACTTCAACTTCCAGGCACCAAATGTCCGCTCGATACAACTACGCAATGACGAATGTGCCTTGTTGAACCATTCGAAGTAGTTTTGTGGTATTCAATTCTGATGGGTATTTTGGTGATATCTATACCCCTTGTACGGGGTTAGATAGCCTGTCTCGTTACTATAGCTGCTATCAACCAATAGTATTTTCCTACAAAGATGAAAATAGTATTTTGTTAACAGCAATACAACGTATACGTGTAAATCAACTCGTTGAACAAACCAAATACGATTTGTATCACTTACCAATGACTCCATTAAAATCTATTTAAAATACATTTTGTCTCATTTATTTTCACAAATTATGCCCCTTGTAGTTTCAAATTTCATAAAAAAGTTGCCCCTATTACTAATAAATTGAATATTCAATTACTACTTTGCCATAATATCGTAATTTTTTTGCAATCACCAAGTGGTCCAAGTAATTTTATCATTGTGTATGAGACCAATTATGATTTTCTAATTTGTTGGCTAATTTTGTTAAATAAACAATTCTGACAAGAGGGAATTTGTTACCGGGCGCAGGGTGAGGGCATCGATGTTTAGGCTCGGTTGTCACATAATGCAACACCCTGCTGTCGTGCATGCTCCCGTCCCAATCGGCAGACACGAACATGAAGTACAAATTAAACTCACAAACGGCAAAAATATTCTGCATTGGCACGCCTTTCTGGCCATAGTGAGAAGTGGCGTACTTTTGGAAGACACGGGCCATCACGTGCATGTCGTCCAGTGCACCAATGCACTTCTACGCAACGTAAGCATTTCACAAAATGTAAATTAAAAATTCCAGATTTGATTCGTAACTTTAGTCACTGAAATTATGCAAGGCGTCACCTTAAATGGCCGGTACTGTCACTGCGACTATAAATGTAGATCGCCCCCTTGTTGGACTTACTCTGGCGCAAGACTCCTACTATGAATCGATGTAAACGGTATCATAGCTTGCAAAACCTCGTGGAAATGGCATGAAAATGTCTTCATTGAGTGTTGGAACCGTTCGTGCAAATTTTTCCAAGACATTCCCTACAAAAGACAAATGAAAATGCCGACCTTCTCTTCGAGTGGCACCCTATGCTCCCGCTGCGGCACTGTCAACCCAAAATCATAATGAGCGTTGCATAACAACAAGAAGACTAGTTAGGGCATACTCACGGTATCTTCAAATAGGCCTTGATGGTCGTTAAACAACTAGTACATCCATAAACGTCCCGATAGTATTGATGTATTTCGAGGGACTTTGTAATAATGGTTGTAATAATATCTTGCCGTACTGTTCCATGCCTCTAGCAAGTTGTGATAAGTTTCTACCACCATTTCCCTCGGAATTTGATCGATTGCTTCCTGTTATCCTAAATTTTGCACGATGTGACTAGGACCGGCTTCGTTCCCTATGTTACCTATATGAAGCACACAGAAATGGTTCACAACTATGGATACAAAATATCGAATTCTGAATAATTTGTTAGCATGTCTGGAAATTCATTTTACAAAATAACCACCATATGTTGTGTTAGCATTTTGAATAATTTTTTTCGATCTTTAACCATGTTTTGAAATTTATTTTTAGTACATTTTTGCATCAAAAAGTTAACAACTTGAAAAGTGTGTATCAAGAACTGTATGAGTTGCAACACAATCTAAGACCACATTCACATTGTGCAAATAATGTTAGAAACAATACAACTGAACTATTGTTTTTAACTTTTCAAATTGGCTTCTCAAGCTTGCAAATAAAGATTCGAATATATGTCCACTGTAGCACAAATTGAACATAAAAACTGCGCAAAACAATGCATTAAAAAAACCATCAGGCTGTCAACGTCACAGTATTTTGAAATGAGAAAAAGAAAATTAGATTTCGAAAAGCATAACCATTTTTTGTTTTATGAAACTTGATGGAATGAGGTGAAACATGTCCTCAGAACCAGCCCCTCATTCTGGAGCTGTGCATTGGCGCAGATGGGCTACCAAAATTTTGGGACTTCTTCATTCGCAGCCAACTAATAACCGCCTCGTCTGTCAGAAGCTACAACAATATGGCTTGATTTGCCGAGTTATCCATTAGCGTAACAGCGAAAACAATTAGCAGGTCTTCAGGATCAAGACCTTGTAGGGAGTACAACCTTGCGAGACACTTGCCAATCAGCTCCTACGTCGAATTTTCGTAATCATGATGCATTCGGAAGTCCCTTTGTTGTGATTTCACTGAGGACGTAAGGTTTTCCATGCTACTTGCCAAATTCATAGCTCCCTAACTCTAGCCTTTTTTTCTTTGTCGGTGTGTTGTATGACCAAATTTGCATTTGCTCCAGCCACTAGTAGGTGTGTCAACAACGTAAATTGCCGATGACGCAACACGTATGGTCACAAGTGTCTACTCCACTAGCTCGGAAGTGTGCTGGACAATGTGTTTACTTTGCTGGGTAGGCTGGAAATAGGGCAAACAGCTGCTATCCTCAAAATCTTCTTCATCCATAGGCAAACGCTCATCCTCCGTTGTGACCGGTTCGAAAGTCGCCCCGGGTGTCCATGTATATTTTTCGGTTGTCGTAACACGTTCGTACACCCTCACCATAAGGTTCAAGTGCACCAACGATTTCGTTTTGAACTTTATAGCATTCTTGTCAATCTAAAAAAAAAAAAGAAAATGAAAGAAACACAGTAAACAAGAAACACAACATAAGAAGCTTCAATTTGAAGTTAACCACAAGTCACAAAACGAAATTCCATATAATATAGAGGTCAAAATAGAATTGCTCGAATGTTAAACTAACAAAAATTCCAACCAATTATTTAGGCACTAGGCCAACAGCTGGAAGTGGAAGCTTGGTGAAATATATAAATGTAAAAAATAAAATGTACTACGTCAATCCAGGAAAATAAGCATGATAGATTGCTTGAAAATTTTGAACCTTATATGTCTTAGATAAAACATTATTTTACGGTCTACATCAGCAGCAAGGGATGCAAGCATGATATATAACAAATATAAGAAACAACACAATTGTACTTCATCAACAAAAGACTATTGAGCTTAACAGACTAGCTTCCAAAGTTGTTGTACATATCTATAGAAACAGACTTCTTTTTTTGACAACGTAAATACAACTGAGCTACAGGTTCTGTATATTTATTTTATTTGACTTGGTATCTGATCCAATTTTTAGGACTATCTTTATTCTTGAGAAGCCTCTTCCAAAATTAGGACTCTAGGACAATATGAAATCAAACATTGCTTCAAGGAAATAGTATCAGGGACTCAAAAGGCTAGGAGATTGAGTACATATGTATACACATCTATGTACTTACAATTTTTTTCATATCTCTGGTTCTCTCTCTGATCTTCATGTTCTGGCAATTAGTGATGTGGTAATTAGTGATGCGTGAGAGAACACATGTAAGAGCATATCATAAAAAAATAAAAATAAAAATAAAAATAAAAACTCTAACCAATGATGCCAAAACTAGAAAAATAATAATAATAAAAAAAGTTGAAGAATATATGCATGAGTATCACCTTTTCAGTAAGTAACAAAACATGGAATTGTTACCTTTTCATATTTGGCCCACCATTCATCGGATACTTGTATCAAACCAGTCGCTTCGTTGTAACTTATGTCGGTTGACCTATGCTTTGTGTCCATAAGGCGTGACCAGCACTACCAATCCTTTTTGAGCAAGTTGTACTTGTTTTGCAGTTGCTTCACATCATGAACCTTCTTCGTATGCTCTTGGAAGCCCTTGTACACAGCCCTGTAGTCGTGCACTGTTATGGAAGCTGCCCTTGAAACCACATTCTAACTCTTTGACAACAAGTTCCAAGAAAAGTCGCACTGTGTTGGAATCCCAAATTGCTTTGTCCACATTTGCGAACTGTGGCTGAATCTGACTACTACCCTGCTTACGAAATTTCTTGAAGGCGTCGACTGCATTTGGGAGTGATCCATATGGCTACTACAGTGCAGCAATAATTGTGGTATATGTGCAAAAAATGATGTCAAATGTAAAATGTGCATTCATAACATGGCAACATGATGGACATGCATATAACAAAAGACCAAACAGTAGAATATTGCTTAGCCAAAGAACAAAGTATTGTAGACAGTGTACGAAAAGGGAAAAAAATAAAACCATGTGGCTACTACATAGAAGCTAACAACTGAAGCAAATCAATTGTCAACCTTTAACTAGAAGACCATGTCCAATACTGGGTTGTGAGTGTCATGCACAAATGTTTGGCCATATTCGTCACACTAGCCAACCCAAGAATGACATGGCTGAATAGACACATGTATTAGTGTAGTTCAAAAACATGTAAATGCACAACTGTTGAATACTCACCACTGCACGAGGGCATTGGTAGTAGGCACGACCCAAATTTCTGAAAGATCTTGAAATCTTCACAACACATGGGCCAAAGCCACAGGCACAGAAGGGTGTTGTAGACACCCCATTTTTGACTGCCCTTACGACTTGGATGCCACTGCTTGCACACCCAATGATGAATGCGTATATGCTTGTCAAGTGTTCGGAATCCTCAGCAGAATGCCACAATTTTGAGCCTTCAAACCCTATACACCTCTTGCCTTGTTTTGGACCACAACCATAGTTCTCCAAGCCTGAAAAACCTTGGGACCTGTCGGCCACTGATCTTGGTTTCCAGCCACTTGTGTGGCCTGCCGGCCAGAATTAGTGGCAGGCCACAAGTGTGTTTTGGCAATTTTTTTGCCAGCCGTGCCAGCTGTTGTCACAAATGCATGCACTTGCTTACGTGTATGTATTGATATTTCTGAGGGAGTTTGATGTTTTTCTATATATAGAAGACCTCCCCTCTTTCTTTCAAGGTTGGAAAAATTTTAAAGCAAAATATTTTTTCTCTCTTTCTACAATTTTCTCTCTCTTTCTCTTACAAATTTCTTGAGCCTTTGTCTATACAAATTTCTTGAGCCTTTGTCTAAACCAAACCTTGTCATCTTAGAGCTAAGGTACTTTTGAGCCTACTTTGAGCTCTTGAGGGTGTGTATGTGTTGAATTGTTACTTAGAAGTGCTCTCCTCTTCAAGAGGTATAAGGCTTGGCTTGTTTCCTTGCTTTGTTTGCTTCTTTTCCTACTATTTTCCTACTGTTTTTGGATTGTATAAACTCTATAATTTTGGATTGAAACTTGTGGTTTAAGGCCTTAAAGGGTGGAGGGTGGTTCACCTTTCTTTCCACCTTGCTTCTCTAGCCTTTACCCTTATGTTTCCCACATTTACACTATCTTTTTTTTGAGCTTTTAAATACTATTTTTCAAAGGTTTTTTAATGCCTAAAATGTTGTTTTGAAGTCCAAAAATGGAGGGGGTAGCCTCCCCACCTTATGGTTTGTTTATTAGTTTGCATAGCTCCATATTTTAGCTTATCTTTCTAGTTTTTTTTGTCTTAATTCCAGCATGTTTTAGGACTGATTTAGCACAACTTTAGGATTGTTTTTAGTGGTTCGTTGCATTTGAGCCTTGTATTGCATGCTTGTAGTGTAATTGTCCTCATAGGCTTGGTGGTCTAGGCCTTAGCCACCAACCTATTTGAGTTGATAGCATTTGTTTATGGCTTTCCATACTTGTTTTCACCCCTAATCACTTCTGCAACCTCCCTCCTTTCTTGGCTTTTGCTTTGTTTTGAAAGTTGGTTCAAACTAGTTACTTGTTTAAAGCATGAGATTAAGGTCTTGTGTTTAATGGTTTAATCCCTTTAGGGGTTCATTACCAACGGCATGGCACTTCTCTCATGCCTAAAACAACTCTTGGTTTGATGCTTCTTTCCATTAGTGGACTTAAAGCTCACCTTTGGACTTAATTTACTAAGGAATGGTTAGTGATTAAAATGGAGTAATAAAATGAGGATTAAAAATGATGCAAGATAATAACTTGGTTAGAGTTCAATCGAACGTTAATTGAACCCTTGAGTCTTGAATCATTTCATACTTGTTGGTGATGTAAATGGATCAAGAGTCATTGTCAACCACTTCCCTTGATCAATTCATGGTACGAAGGGGGTTTGAGAGTCTTTATTTGTTGCATTTATTGAAATTGTACCCTTTGATTCATAGGCCATCATGTAATGAAATTGCATCTATTGATGGTTTATGAATCAAATTTACCACTCCTTTAAGCTGATTGATGATAAAGAGGAGAAAGTTATGCAAACAACCCTTGAAAATACCTTTGTTGTGCTCTGTTTGCTCTTTGTTGCAGCAGGAGGAACCAGGATTTTGTGGCCGATAGGCCACCATTTCTAGATGGCAAACCATAATTTGTGGCTGGCAGGCCACCACTTCTAGCTTGCCGGCCACTTTTGTCAAATTGAGTAGTGCCCTTTTAAAACAGAACATGGTTAGTTTTGAGGTGAAAAACAGTGCAAGTGTTCCAACTATGCAATAGAGGCTTCCTGGCAGCAGAACAGTGGCTTTTTTGGGTGGAAATCCGTGTGCATGCATAAGCACTCCTCGCTTCTCGGGGCTGTTTAGTTTAATTACTTAGCTTAGTTATTTGTTGTAATTAATTAGTTGGAGTTAGTTAATTTTGTCTTGTAAATAATTAATTAGCTAGACTAGTTATTTAATTTGTTGTTGTAATAATTAAGCTAGCATAGTTTAATTCGGTTTGTAATAATTAGTTAATTCGTAGTAATTAGCTTAGCTAGTTAGTTTATTCGGACCCTCCTGCGTGAGGGCACAAACTTTTAATAATGCGTATGTCTTCCAATCCCACGTCTTTCTCCCTTTTATTTACCTGCTTATAATGGTTAGTTTAGAACATCACTTTCCTTTTAGCATATTCCATGTTTGCATCCACTTGTTTTGCATGCATCGAGACTCGGTTAATCATTTTAAACATGCATTGTAGTTTACATACTTCGTTGAATATGTGTTAAAACGCATGCTATCAAATTGATTCAAATGTCATAATTAGTAGTCGAGCCTATTAGTTGCACCATTGCATGTGTTGTATTAATCATGTTGCATTAGTTAAAGCATACATTTTTCTAACTCCTTTCTTTTGGCTTGGCTTGCCTTGGAGTTCTAGGTGAACATTTTTGTTTTAGCATAATTGCATAAGTGTGATTGTTGCTATGTCTAGCATGCTTTCCATAAGGCTAAATGCTTAAATGATAAACTGTTTGAATGCCCGTGGATGAAGGCTAGTTACTTAAATCAGGATAGTTTGATTCATGTACATTTAAGCCCACTTTTTCAAAGTGGCACATTCACAAATTCTTTTCAAAAACAAACATGAAATCAAGTGTTCCAATTTTTGTAAATCAGTCTATACTTGTGTGCATTACATAGTAAGTAAGCCTAATAATTGGAACAAGAGTATATAATGTAAATAAGTATCACATCATGATTAGTAGAGGCCGATCTTTGATCGGGCGAGCGGGGGTGCTCAATTCATGACCTTCCTCTTTCGTACCTAAGTTTCCAAGGCGAGACAATCTTGGTAATGACTGACACGTGGCCTTTGGCACGATTCATGGGTTTCCTAAATTTCTCAAAAATATTTAAGTGACGACTTTGTATCTGACAAAGTAGTTTATTTTTGGCATTTTGATTCAAAATTGATTTTCCAAAAGATTTGTCGGATTTGGACCTATTGTGTTTATCTATTTCACATTGCACTTGTGAGATCAGATTCAGAACCGCAGGAGTCCGATACTGTAGGGCTTATTCTCCTTCTGAAAGAGGGCACGAAAAGTCAAGCTACAGGTGTTGTCTGCGCAGATGTAACAGAGGACACAAATGAAGCCATGGTCTGTTTTCGGAACAACCATAGATGAAAACAGTTAAATGAGATAATATGGACATGGTTTACAAGTTATCAGACAAATTTTGCCCTTGTGTGGACCTAGGGTATGTGTGCAAAATTAAAGAAGCCATGCATGAATGCCTCCCCTCAAACTTTTGTCACAAATTGCATTGTAGCCAGGGATAGGAAAGGTAAATAATTGGTACTTTTTGGCCCTATACTTGTTTTTTCAAATTTTGTGCATCCTTATGTTTTCAGAAGGTCCATACTGTTAAGCACAGATTAACAAGCACAATTTCCTGCTTTATGATGCAGTACTTTAAATTATTTTCAAAAGTGTTTTATCAGAATAGATTATATGGAAATGTGTGAAGTACCCATGTCAGACACTTGACCTAAGATATGCATCGAACATGTTTACCTAGTCATATGCACCTAAGAAGTATGCATTTATGTAATTATAAGTAAGTCTCGTATTTTGTGGCATTGTGCATAAAATGCTCTGTTACTTTGTAGGCTACAATTTGTTATTAAAAATAAAATAAAATTAAAGTATGTAAGAAATATATTACCAGGAAGGTTGTTTCCTTGGTTGGAAATCAAAGGTTTTATCCACAAACAAACCAGGGGGAAAGAGGAGAGAGCTAAAAAGAGAGAAAAACTATTTGCCTTATCTTTATGTGATCATGTGAATGATAATGAATGATTTTATGTGTGACCTTCTTAGTGGTTGTTCTCTGGTTTATTAGGGAATTATGAGTTTTGACTTATTGTCTTATGCATTGATGAGTGTGGGATGTGGTCATGGAATGGTTGTGATAAAATTTTATGTCCATAGCGTACTATGTTCAAAAGAGAGTACAATGAAGGGAACAATTATGAACAAGAAAAAAACTAGGAATTACACACAGCATGCTTATTAATTGGTCTCCCTATTACTTGGAGAGTACAAAACATGACACACATTTTTAATATAATTATATTGAATTTTTTTAAAATTTTAATTTACAATACTATCTATTTTCATTAATAATTCATTAGTTATATGAATAAAAGTTAACATTGGTATCTCTTTTATAATTGAATGTATATTTTTATTATTTATATTGATATCTTCTTACTATTTACATTAATTTATGTAATATATTAAAATTATAAAATTTACTGCATTTTTTTCAAAACTCAAGAGAGGTTAGTGTAATTTACCTAAAAATTTATAGATTGGTGTATTTTCAATTTATTTTAATAATAATAATTTATCCCTTTACACACACTTTTTGGAACAATCTACAAATTGGTAACTTCAGAAGTCTACGATAGAGGCAAGAAAGCAGATGCAATATGTCAATATTGATAATAAAGCCTCCCATGTCTGACCCCAAACCAGTATACTTAAGATGCAAATTAGGCATCGATTTTTCACTTAAGAAAGAAAAAATAAAAAAGGGCTAAAGCATGTCAACAAGAGAATGAAAATAGCTTGCGCTCCAGGTTTCGCTCATGATACAAACAATTCTTATGTACAGCACATACAGGGAAAGAAAAGAAAAAGAGGAGAGAGAAAGGCAAAGGGGGTTAAGACCACCGTCATGTACTATGGATTAATGTACAAAAAGTCAAACATGGAGTACAAGAAGCTAACAATTTGTGCAAAAGGGGGTTCTGTACGGATTGGTTGAGATGCGCAAAATTATTGGACTATAAGAGACGTTACCTTCTAGTTTGGAAGATACGGGCTGAAGTGGCGAAGATCTGGTCAGCAGTGGTACAGATCTGGACGACGACTAGTCCTTCTCGTTAGGTACTGTTGTGACGTGATCACGTGGAGCTATGACTTTGGCACGACTTTGGTGGTGCTGTAAGGGGGAGGGTGTGGCAGAGCTCCCACAGTTGGCGCTGTAAGGGTCACAGACTGTCGTTTCTGTGTGAGTGACGGACCGTCGACAGCTTGAAGGAGGAGTGTAGCGTATGTTTGGAGAAGAAAAGGAGAAGTTTGCGGTGAGAGCTTGTGTAATGTCATTTATCCCTTTAATAATTGTCGTCTCAAAGGAAGAGGCCAAAAGCAAGGGCAAAATTATCTTTCTGCCATCTAAGTTTTCGGACACAAACTTCCCGCCCAAACAAGGGAAAAGTATGAATGTTTTGGCTTTTTTATTAACTTTTTGACTTTTATTTGTCATCCCAAACTAGGTATGCGTGCTGACATGGGAAGAAATTATTGGCACTAAGGCCATGAAAAGTTGGGCTTTCAATGCAGATGAGTCCAACACACTTTTTCTCTTTTAATCTTTGTGCATCCAGAGAATCTACATGTAGATACCTCATTTTTAACCGACCTTAAGACTCAGACGTTATCGATTGAGCGCTCGGTGATGGTGCATGTTGTGCTCATTTGGAGGTTTCAGAGTTTTGGCTGAGGGCCTTGCCTCTGGGCCTCTAAATTCTTTTGTGCTTCAGTTCGGTTTGTGGGCCGAACTTTGTTTCCCTTCCCCGGAGGGAGGGAGAGGTCTTGTAGACCATCTCTTTGTGGTCGTAGACCACTTTTCCCGTTTGGTGACTAGTTTTCAATTTTCGGAGCCTTCAGCCACGTGCCTTGTCTCAGGACCGCTTAACATTCTTCGTTTGGCGTGGTTTTTGAACCACACCTTGTTGCCTCTGCCTGGAGGAACACTATGGTCCGGGAGACCACTTTTGTGGTTACATATCACTTTTGATGCCCGTAGACTAGTTTTCGAGGCTTTCGACTGCGTGCTTTGCCTCATGATCTCTTGTCTTGCATCCGTTTTGGTTTGTTTTTCGTACAAACCTTGTTTTCCTTGTTTGGAAGGTGGTACAAGGGTGGGAGACTACTTTTTCTCCTTAGAGACCACTTTTCCTTCTGCCAGCCAATTTTCTGGTTGGATAACTGGCTTGCTTGGTCTTTGGGCCACATTTTCTGGTCGGCCACCACACCACTAGCTTTCTTTCATGCCCTGGACTCTCTCCCACCATGGCCGACTAGATTGTGTCTTGGAAGACCACTTGAAGTGGTCTGCCGACCACTTTAAGTAACAGGCCGACCACTTCACGTGGTCGGTGTAGACACCCCATTTTTGATTGTCCTCAAGACTTGGACGTCATCGCTTGAACACTCGATGATCATCCATGTTTGTGTTCGTCTTGAGTTCTCGGAGGCTTCGGTCGCGCGCCTTGCCTCAAGACCTCTCAATTTGTTTGTTTTGTGCTTGGTTGCATACCAAACACTTGTGTTTTTGCTTCTGAGGGCAGGGAATGGCTTGTTGGCCATCCCCACATCTCACCGGCCTTGGCTTGAGGCCACCGGCCCTGTTGTCTTGCTACCGACCAAATATTTTGGTCGGTCGGCAATGTTTTTGGTCGGCCGGCTATTTTTGTTGGTCAATCGGCCATATTTTCCAGCCAACCCCTTTCCATCTGCTTTTTGCAGATATTTTATGCCAGCTGTCACAGCTGGCATCCACTTTATAACCCCTACATACACGTGTATGGAGGGATTTGCCTCTTGTTTAGCTTCTCTTGGAAGCTTGAGGATTTGAACCTCTATAAAGAGGGAGCCCCTCCTCCCTCCTCCAGGTTCAGAGAATTAGGGTTAGAGAGTGAGATACAACTTTGTATCTATATTCCCTTATTTGATCCCATTTTGTGCCTTAAAAGTGAGTTTGTGTCTTACTTTTGCACTTGAACACCTAGCATTACACCACCCTTGGGTTGCTGAGGCATTAGAGGGTTGTTGTTAAGGTTCTTGAGCTGATTTTGATCAGAGAAACCTGCTGGAGCTTGGTTCTTGATGAGGTTCTACAAGGGTGAGTTCCTTGCTTTAGATTCTCCCTTTTTGCACAAGCTTTTAACCTACCTTGCATATTGTTTTAAGCTTCGACTATAACTGATAAAAGTTCTAATTTTGTATGTTTTAGAACTTTGTTTAAGGTCACTTTGAGGTTTGGGGTTGTCTCCCTCCTCCAAGGCCTTGTTAGGCCTTGTTTTAGGCCATCCATTTTGGCCATTATTTTGGTCTTTGCATGACCTCTCTACCACTGAAATCCAGAGGATTTTCAGTGGTGGAGAGGTGGTTTTGAGGTCCCAAATGGGAGAGGGTCATCCCCTCTCCATGTTGTCTTTGATGCTTACATAAATGGCTTGTGTTGTAGCATGTTTGCCTAGCTTATTTTAGCTCCATTTCAGTATGTTTTAGGTGTTATTTTGCCATGATATAGCACTGTTTTAAGTTGGTTTAGACATGCCATGTATGCTTCATACACTTGTCTTGTAATCCCATGTTTTGGCCTAACATGCATCATGTTGTAACATGTCTTTCTAGCATGATTTTGGCTTAGCTTCAAGAAGTTTTTATCCAAGTTTTGGTATGCTTGAGGTTTGATTTTGGTTGTCTTGGTCATCCATGACTTGCTTTGTATAGATACCATGCAATCTAGCTTGTAGGCTTTGAGTTTTGAAATCCCTAGCATGCATTACTTAGCTTATTTCAGTGATTTGGAGTAACTTACCATGTCATTTCAGTCCATATGGCATGCTTGTTTACTTACATTTGATGCTCCTTTGATGCCTTAAAGAGTTGCTATTTTATGCTCCATGTCTGGACCATCGTGTATGCCATCATGTGTAGGCCATTTAGATGTCATCTAAGTGAGTTTTGGGGCTTATTTTGGCATGATATGATTCTATTTTGCATTGAATAATCCATGCCATGTTTGGTTGTGATAGGTGTAGAGCAATGCTCCCTTTTGTAGCTTTGAATACTCTTTGTTTTGGGCCCGTTTCTTAGCATGTTTTGGCCTTGTTCCATGCATGCTCTAACCTTGTTTTGGTCTGCTTTGGGACTGTTTAAAGTCCTCTTGGCCCTTTGGGGCTTGGTTGATATGGTCATGGCTTGAACCCCTCGGCTAGCCTCAAGTTTTTGGGACTCCCTTGCATGCTTTACTTGGGTAGTTTGATTGGTTTGGCACCACTCTTAATATGATTTCAGAGCTTAGCATGCTTGTCATTTGTCCATATTAGTCTCTTTTAAATGTGTCTAAGAGTTGCCTCTTTTATGCCTTAGATGATAGGCCTTTGTGCATGCATGTTTGCATATCTATTCCATGCTTTTGTTGCATCATATTGGCCACTAATTTTAGCATGCTTGAGAGTTACCCATGTTAGTGTAAGTCCATCTCACCATGTTGTTGCATGCTTGTTTCATTTTGTATGTTGTTGCATGCTATACATGTCCACATGTTTAGGTTGTATGCCTATTGCATATTGCATGTTAACATGCTCATGTTGCATTAGATTTGTTACGCATTTGAGTTATTTGCCTGCTTGCTTGGTTGCCTAGGTTGCATTGCATTGTGTGTGCATCCCTTGCCTCTTGATCAATCATGATAGAGGTTGGGGCCCTTTATGTGTTTTGTGCATTTCATTTGATATTGAGTTACACACTTGGCACATTGGGCCATCATGCATTGAAATGCGTGATTGGTGGCCCGAGGGTCGAGAACCATACTCCTTTGAGTCTCAAACATGATGAGGAGGGTGGTGATGCAAGTATTCTGCAGGAAGAAATGGCCGGTCGGCAACATTCGGTGCCGGCCGACTATCAATACCCAGCCGGTGATCTAATTTTTGGTCGATGACCATAATTCCATGGCCGGTGGTTCTCCTTCTTGGTCGGTGGCCTCCCACAACTCTCAGGGAGTATTTCAGAAGCAATTTGGAAACTTGTGCAGTCTTCAGAAGAGGAAAACAGTGCAAACAGAGGCAGCATGAGCATGGCGATGGATTTCCAGGCGGAGTCGAGCATGCGTGCATTTATTCCTCTTCCCGAGGCTGCTTTACCACTTTATTAGCTTAGTTAATTTTCTTAACTAGTTAAGTGGTCTGTAATAATTAATTAGCTAGATTAGTTAATTATTTATTTGGTTTGTACTATTCTTTCGGTCCCTCCCTTGAGAGGGCGCAATTGTGTAATAAGCGTGCGTGTGTGTGATGCGTGTCTTCCAACCTCCAATTCTTTTCCCCTTTTACTTAACCGCTTACAATGGTTAGTTCTAGGGCACGTTTCAATTAGCATCCTTATGCTATGCATGTTTGCATCATTCATCAGTATTATATGCACTGTGCTCGGCGCATCATACCAACTGCATTGTATTTAAATTCCAAGTTGATTACATGTGTTGAATTGTCACATCTCATATGTCATTTTAGATTAGCCGAGCCTATTCTAGTTACATTTTGCCTGCGATGCATTAGCCATCTTAACATGGATTTGGATTATACATTTGATTACTAACATATTCCTTGTTTTGGCTCGGAGTACTAGGTAAGTTTTTATGCTTTAGCATCTTACATGAGTGTGAGTTTTGCCATGATAGCATGCTTACCATGAGGCTAAATGCTTATGTGATATAACTGCCTGAATGCCTGTGGGTGAAGGTTGGGTTGCTTGAATTGGAATAATTCATTGAAATCCGTGTTTTAGCCTACTTGCGAATAGTAAACTTCAAACCATTTCCAAACAAACGAATATGTGATGCTTTGTTCCAAATTAGGTGATTTAGTCTACACTTATGTGTTGTGCGCATCACATAGTAAATTCTAGCTAATTAACTGGAATAAGAACACATATGTTTTTAAAACTCGATATCATGCTTAGTACAGGCTGATCTTCAGATCGGGCAAGAAGGGGTGCTCATAGCTGACCTTCCCCGATCGTACCCAAGTTCCCGAGCCGAGGAAACTTTGGTGATGACAGACACGTGGCCTTAGGCAACGAGTCAGGGTTTCCTAAATCCTCCCAAAATAAAATATTTAGGTGGCGACTCTGTATCTGGCAAAGTAGTCCATGTTTGGCACTTCTTTCTTAAAAATCTGTTTTCCAAAACGATTTGCCGGATTTGGACTCTTTGGTGATTTATCGGTCTTGCATTGCACTTTACGAGACTAGATTCAGAACCGTGACTATTTGAGTCCGAACTGTAGCATAAGGCCCTCGGGGCACGCCTACAGTCGGCTACTTTTTGGCACCTTTTTGGAGATATTTTCCTCCAACTCCAGCTGAAGGGCATTTGGGCTATCCTCCATACACGTGTATGGAAGGATTTGTTTGAGGCTTAGCTTCTCTAAGAAGCTTTGCCTTTTAGTTTCTATAAGAGGGAGGCTCCTCCTCCCTCCTCTAGGTTCAAAAAAACTTCCTTGAGCCATACATATAATCTATATCTATACATCTTCATTTCTCTCTTGTTTTGTGCCTTAAAGTGTAGATTTGTCTCATTTTTGTACACAAACACACACTCAAACACCTTGCTTGTGTTGCTAAGGCATCTTGAAGTTGTTTTCAGTGTTCTTGAGTTGCTTTGAGCTTGGAAAACTTGTTGAAGTTGCAGCTATAAAGGAGGTCTTCAAGGGTGAGTCTTTAGCCCTTAAATCCCCCATTCTTGCTTAAGATTTTAGCCCTTCTTGCATATATTTTTAAGCTTAACTCTTAACTAGAAAAAGTTCTATTCTTGCATGCTTAAGATCTTTGTTTAAGGTCACTTTTTCGTTTGGGGTGATTTACCCCCTCTTAGGCCTTGTTAGGCCTTATTTTGAGCCATCCCTTTAGGCTCTTGTTGAAGCCTTTGCATGACCTTTCTACCACTGAAATCTAGAGGATTTTTAGTGGTGGAAAGGTGGTTTTGGTGTCCTAAATAGGAGAGGGTCATCCCCTTTCCTTGTATTTTGTTTACTTGCTTCATATGCCTAATGTTTGAGCATCTTTGTTAAGCTTTTGTTGGCCATATCTTAGCTTGTATTTCTGGTTATTTTGCTGAGGCATACCACTTTATTTGCTTGGTTTGGTCACTCCATGCATGGTTAATACACTTGTAGTGTAAATCTCTTAAACTAGCTTTGTATGCTTCATGAAGTAGCATGTCATTATGGCTTGGTTTGGGCCTATTTCAGCATGTATTTGGTGTTGTTTTACCATGTCATACCTCTATTAGGGTTTGGTTTGGTTAGCCTTTGCATGTGCCATGCACTTGTAGTGCAATTCTATGAAATAGCCTAACATGCATCATGTTGTAACATGTCATTTTAGCATGCTTTTCGCTTAGCTCTGAGAAGACTTTGTTCATGTTTTAGCATGTTTAAGGTCTGATTTGTGTTGTTTTGGTCATACATGACTTGCTTTGTATAGCCTTGGTTCAATCTAGCTTGTTAGCTTTGTGTATTGAGTTCACTAGCATGCATTACTTGGCCTATTTGAATGATTTGGCATCATTTCATATGTGATTTCAGTCCATGTTTCATGGCCATGCATGCACATTTGTCACTCATTCAATGCGTTGGAGGGTTTGCCCCTTTATGCCTTAACATGAACCATTGCGTAAGCCTTCATGCCTAAGCTTGCAAGCTATTATTTCAATGTGTTTTTGGGGTTATTATGCCATGATATAACTCTGATTTTTATTGCTTAAGTCATCCCATGCTTGGTCTTAATAGATGTAGTGTAATCCACCTTATTTGCCTTGTATGCATCATGTCTTACGCCCTTCATGATAGCCTGTTTTGGTTTCCTTCCATGCATGTTTTAGACTCATTTTAACATGTTCTAGGACTGTTTTGGGTCGCCTTGGTCACATGCTTCATGTTTTGTATAGTACAAGTGCCCTTGCTTACTTCAAGCTTTGAGCACCATTGCATGCTTCATTTGTGTTGTGTACATGATTTGGCATTACTTAACATGACATTTCAGAGCATATAGACTTGCCATTTTCTCACTTCATTCACCCTTTGAGTGCCTCTAAGGGTTGTGTATTTGTTGCCTAGTTTATGGCTTAGCTTGTATGCTTGCATGCCTAGGTATTTGAGCCCTCATCTCAGCATGTTTAGGTCCTTATTTTGACCTAATTAAGCTCTGTCCATGGTTGGTTCATGCATTTGTGCCATGTATTGCATGTCCCTAGAGTAATCCTCCTTGCTAGCTTTCATGCTTTAGGACCATTGCATGCTTTACTTGCTTTATTTGAATGATTTGGCATCATTTCTTACCTCATTTCAGTGCACTTAGTGTTGTCACACTTGCACATTTGTCACTCTTTGAGCACTCTTGAGAGTTGTGCTCTTAGGTCTCTTTGATAGGCTATTGCATTGTATATGCATACCTTGCCTTTTGTGCCTTAATTTCATCACCAATGATCACTAATTTGGGCATGACTGAGATCTACCCCTGTTGGTTTAAGTCCATTATCCATTGATTATGCCATGTATATCAAATTGAGTATGCCATATTGTTCCATTGCATCAGGTATGCCATCTTGCATTGCATTGTGCATGCGATGTGGTTATTTGCATTGCATATGCCAAGTTGTTCCCTGCATTGAGTATGCATGTCCCTAACATTGCTAAGTTGCCCTTGTAGCATTGCATGGTGCATGCATGTGTTATCATTGTTTGCATGCCATATGCATTGGTAGTTTGATCATGTTGTATTGCATGTTGTTGCATGCCTGTCCCTTGCATTGTGTATGCCATGTAGTAGCATTGTGTATGCCATGTTATGTGTTGCATTGTGTTTGTAATAGGTGTTAGCCTAAACACGGGAAAAGAGGGACGTTTCACACTCGAAATGATGAAACGTGTCTTAATTCCCGGTCCCCGACAATCTTGATCATACATGATAGAGTTTTAGGCCTTATGTGTTTACTTATGCATTCATTTTACATTGAATTGTGCAACTTCGCCTCTCGGCCATCATGCATTAAAATGCGCGATTAGTGGCCTAAGGGTCGAGAACCACACCCCCTTGAGTTCATGACATAATAGGAAGGGTAGTTGTGCACACATATCTTATAAATGCACTGCCATGCCCTTTCTTGTTCTCTGTTACAGCAAATTGCAGTTCAGCAACAATAACTGGCCGGCCGGCCAGCCAGAAAAACTAGCTAGCCGACCACTTTTCTAGTTTTTCAACAACCAAAACTGGTCGGCAGGTGTCTGGAGAGACCAAAAGTGGTCAGCCACCCTCCCACAGGTTTCCCTAGGTGGAATTTCATCTTTTTGGAGCTTGGTGCAGAGTTCTGAGGATAGATGAAAACAGAGACAAATCGGGGCATCGCATTGGATTTTCGAACGAGACGACTGGGCTTGCATGCATTCCTCTCCCTCTGAGACTCCTGATTTACTGCTTTCCTTAGCTGCCATGCTTAGATAGCTAGCTTTTGCTTTGGTTTGTACTTTAATTAGTTAATGCGTTAGCTATTCAATTCGTTCTGTAATAATTAGTTAACTAGGATTAGTTAATTAATTTGTTGTGTAATAATTAGTTTAGATTAACTAGTTAGCTTCTTATTTGGTCCCTCCCTCGAGAGGGCGTATTATTGTAATAAGCGTGCGTGTGTGTGATGCATGTCTTCCAACCTCCACTTCTTTCTCCCTTTTACTTAATCGCTTATGATGGTTAGTTTTAGGGCATGTTTCATTTAGCATACCTTATGTTTGCATGCGTGCATCCATTCATCTGTCTTGCATGCATCGGGCTCAGCGCATCATACTAACTGCATTGTATTTCAATTCCAATTTGAATACATGTACCAAGTTGCATTTCACATGACATTCTAGAATAGCCGAGCCTATTTTAGTTGCATTCTCGCATGTGTTGCATTAGCCATCTTAACATGAACTAGGATCATGCATTGATTTCTAACTAGTTCTTTGTTTTGGCTCGGAGTACACTATGAGTGTTTACGCTTTAGCATATTGCATGTGTGTTAAATGTTGCCATGAAAGCATGCTTACCATGAGGCTAACTGCTTAGTTGATTAACTGTCTGAATGCCTGTGGGTGAAGGTTGGATTACTTGAATTGGAACAATTCATTGAAATTTGCATTTTAGCCTACTTGCGAGTAGCAGACTTCAAACCATTTTCAAATGAATATGCAATGTTTTGTTCCAAATTAGGCGATCTAGTCTATACTTGTTTACTGTGCGCATCACATAGTAAGATTAACTAATTAACTGGAATAAGAACACATGTGTTTTCAAAAACAAGATATCATGCTTAGTACATGCCGATCTTTGATCGGGCGAGCGGGGGTGCTCATTGCATAACCTTCTTCTCTCATACCCAAGTTCCTGAGCCGAGGCAACTTTAGTGATGACGGGCACGTGGCCTTAGGCACGAGTCAGGGTTTCCTAAATCCCCAAAATAAAATATTTAGGTGGCGACTCTGTATCTGGCAAAGCAGTCCATGTTTGACACTTCTTTATTAAAATTAGTTTTCCAAGACGATTTGTCAGATTTGAACTCTTTGGTGATTTATCGGTCTTACATTGCACATTGTAAGATTAGATTCAGAACCGTGATATTGAGTCTGAACTGTAGTAGCTCTGAACAAAATGAGATCTGCGCCCTCGCAGGTGCGAATATCGGAGAGTTCCCGAGAGCGCGTCTACAGTTTCTGGCGATTCGGCTGGGGACTTAGAGAACTTGACTCGAACTCATGATATCTTGTTTTGATTACACTTATGTGCCTCTTTGCATTGCATTTGCATTGGTGCACCTAGGACACCGTGTTTTCCGTATGCTATTCCTGAACGGTTTGCCGGAGGCTCGCTTTGAGAAGCGTGCCATAAAGCTGACCGGTTGCGGCTCTGCCAAGACAGGAACACAAACCCTGGGTTTTACCGTGGCACCCCTTTTGACCATTCGACCTAGTGCATATCGAAATCCATAGTGACTATTCCAAAGTAGGACAGGTTGCTTACTCGATTGTAGGTTGTTTGAAACTGCTATGTGCGTAGTGAAACCTTAACTCCTGACAAAATAGGACAGGGAAATCCTACCCTAACATAGGGGTGTTTTGGCTCTCATTTGCTTGTTATGTGCTTTTAGAGTGTGCCTCTACAGGAATGCATATATCAGTTTGCAAGTCTGGGCATCAGGCCTGAGGGCATTAGTGTTTGGGAATTAGTTTTACCTGAGGGTATTAGTTTACAGGCAGAATTTTGGGCAGAATCCAGTAGAGATCACAGTCATTCAGCTATACTTATATCTGTTCTGGTGAAATCAAGCTCAGGTGCTGTCTGTTTTCTCTTTTGATAGGTAGTCCTGGAACTATAGCTTCAGAAGGCTCTAACATCCCCCGGGTACATTGGACTTGTATTGATAGACTTTGTCACATCAGAGATTCAGTTCAAGGGCAATCATTGTTCCTTTGCCAGAGACAGGGTAAAAAGGCCAGTCAGGCACAGATCACCAGTTCAACAGTATTCGGATCGACGGTCATTATCCACCTCACCTGTGTGCAGTTGGGCTGAGATATCTGCTTCCACCTTAGAGAGAGAATACACACTTGTTCAGTCAAATCTGCAGTTTTCAGTTAAAATGGAGGATATGATGCGTCAAATCCAAGAGACCATGCAAGCCATGCAGCAGGATGCTGCCCACCAGGCAGAGTTTGCTGCACGACAGGCCGAGGTTATGGCTCAACAAGCGGACTTAATCGCCAGGCTTCAGCAGCAGCAGTAACAGCAACCCCAACAAGCCAGAGCATCTGTTTCGCATCCACCTCCACCCCTACCTATGATTCTAATACTCGGGGAGGCGGCTCACGTCTAGGAAAATACGGACGTTTCGATAGAGCCAGTCCCACTGCCAATCCCACCTCAGCTGTCCAAAGCACCGTCTAATCCAGTGGATACGCCATTTGAATCTGAGGTTGATCTGACCGCTCTGAAGGTCAGCAAGCTTGAAAAGCTATTCAAAAGAACTCAAGGCGTCAACTTCATCCTGGATATAGAGGATGGTTATACTGACTCACCGGTGACATTATCGGACCGGTTCAAGATGCCACATATCGATGGCTTCGATGTCTCTGAAGACCCAATGGTGCACCTCCACCTGTTTTCGGATATCCTGAGGCTAATGGGTTTGACCACAGCCCAGAAGCTGTCACTATTCAGTTGAACCATGTCTGGGATAGCTGCAATCTGGTATGCAAAATTGGAGAACTCTGTGAAACAGAACTGGGAAGAGATGGCTGAGGCCTTCATTTCTCAATACTCCTACAACACATAAATCGAGGTCACAACTCGTGATCTTGAAGTCACCCGCCAAGAGCCAAAGGAGGGTTTTTCAGAGTTTGTGACGAGATGGAGAGCAAAGGCCTCGATGGTGACTATAAGGCCTTTCGACAAAGACCAGATAAGGATGGTCGTGCGGAACCTGCAGCCTAAGTTGATGCAAAAATGATCGTCTTACCCCTTCCCACCTTTGTGGACCTACACGAGATTGGGGTATAGATTGAAGACGCAATGAAACAAGGTCTGATTGACCATGAAAGGGAGTCACCCAAGAAGGGTTATACACGCAGTTTGAATGCGACCACCAGTGGTGACGCAGCTACAAGATCTTCTGAAGTTGGAATGGCCACCATCACTCCAAAAACAGCCACCCCCTTTGTTGATACATCCAATCCAAAACCCCAAACTTCGTACTATTTACCCCGAGGCAAAATGGTTTTCACCCCACTTCATATGCCTTTGTCTAAAGCTCTAGGGTCCTACTCAAGAAAGGACATCTAAAATCGTTAGAACAACGGCCTTTACCCGATCCTCTCCCTCTAAGGCATGACCCGGCTAAGTACTGTGCTTTCCATCAACAGACCGGTCATGATGCTGACAGTTGCATCCGTCTTCGCCATGAGATAAAAGATCTAATTGACAACAAGGTCATTGCCGCACCAGTCTTGCAAAGTCTATCGGCACTTGATCAGTGAACTTGTGGGGGATAATGTGACCATGTGATCAGGGGATGAACCACCTGTGGATGGCGCTCAGTTTACTCCAGACGTGGGGATGGCACACACTGTTTTGAGCATTTGCAAGTGCTGGTTATTTTACTTTCTGACTTGGGTATTGGGTCAGTTTTGTTATATTGTATTGAGTCAGTCTTTTTGTACTAAGTCAGTCGAGTCTGTCTTGTTGTATCGAGTCGGTCCTGTTGTGTCAGAGTCGCGTGATTTCGAGGGTGTTACCTCGGACATCACTGTCTTTTTGTGTTTGTCTTTTACACTTTTTCTTTGAGTCTGTTTCTGCCTTAGAGCTAGTGGTGCCAACAGATGAATGAAACATCAATGATTTTCACGCTTTTGTGTTTGTTTTTGCCTTGCGCCAGTTGTGCCAGAAAATTTAGAATGAAACAGCAGTACATTTCACCTTCTCTTCTGTGCCTTGAAATTATTGCATTGACTTAAGTTTTTCAAAACTTTTCGAACATTGTAATGAAAATGAAGAGGAAGGAATTCCTCGGGATTTGTAAAATTTGATCAGCTGAGAGAAAGAGAGGCGTGCTAAGCCCTTAATGAATGAGATCATGCGTGTTAATGTGAGTACTGAGAAGGATCCTGGCTTGATCTAGATTGGTTCTACATTGTCTTCAGCACGAGCGACTAGTCGCTTTCTTAAAAGATTTCAAAAAAATGTTTTGTGCCGTCCTGCGAAGACCTGTATGGAATCTCTCTTGAGATTGTGCAGCTTAGGATCACTTTCAGCCTCGAAACTAGACCTCTTTTGCTTTCATACCTTGAACTTGGAGTCAGAACGTTCAACGGTCAACCACAATGTGAGGCCTGTGTGGCCAGATTTGAAGTAGCCCACGAACTAGGGGCAAGAAAAGTCAGATCAAGAAGGTCAGACATCGTCAAAAATAAGCTTGTGAAGCTAGATCAGAAGCCCCTCGAACAACTCTGCAAATCAATGAAGATCGGCAAGAATGCCAAATCTCAGAAGGGAGGAAAGAAGAAAGTTTACCGTTGAAGAACAACTGAGTTCCTATCCACAACACTAGGGGCAAATTCAGCCCCCATTGGATGGACTTCTACATCATCAACGAACAGCAGCCAATCTCCTGGATTCAGACGGCTTCGAGATCTCAAAACCATTTGACATGGACAAAGCTACACTTTTACCCTTGAGAGGCTCGCTGGGTCGAAAACCCAGAAGGCCGACCCAGGCAAAAGTTAGAGCAACAAAAAGAACAAAAAGAAAAATGAAAATTCTGAAAAGAAAAAAAAAGAAGAAAAGAAAAGAAATTGAGAAGAAAAGAAACACAAAGCTCGCAAGGTTGAAAACCCAGAAAGGGCTGCCTTAGCAAAAGTTAGAGCGTAAAAGGAGAGGTTAATAACCGAGTGTACCTTAACCAGAACTACGTAAGGCTTGATTCCCATATTTGGGATACGTAGGCAACTTCTTTCTGAAGTCCAGCCATAAACACTTCTAAATTGACTGTGTCCATCTTTGCTGTATCCGAGAATTTGGTTGTGGTCGTCACTTTGAGGACTGATTATAGTGTGCTGTAGTGCTATTCAAACAAGGGGCAACTTTCCGTTGCCATACAGTGTGCTACGGTGCAATTCAAACAAGGGGCAATTTTCCATTGCCATATAGTGTCGTTCAGATGAGGGGCAATTTTCCATTATTTTGGATCCGAGGTTGCGTATCTCGAGAGTAAATTCTGTGTTGGTCGAGCAGTGGCCATTTGCAAAAATAGTTTTTGAGAATTTTTACTAAGGTTGACTAACTCTCTCGAAAATTATTCCATCTTTTCCAAAACTGGACCATTTCTTGGACCCAAAAAAGGAAAATTTACAATGCTCATAACCTGACTTGCATGATTTCAAATCAAAAAATCGAACAACTATGTTAATCTAACTCTCATGTTGGTCAAAATTGTTTTAGCAGAAAACCAAAACAAAAAATGGTCAAAATGATGAATTAGGGGCACAGTTGAGTCAGGTGTTCTGTCTTTTCCCCATTGTCAACATTCTTGCCAAGAAGGGCACTCTACCTGCTAGAAAAGGGCACAGCTGAAGCTAACAGCGAAGGGCAGAGAGCTCTCTCATCCTCCAAGCAGCGAGGCATTAAGCTAAGTGCGAAGCACGATTTGGAATGGATCAAGATATTCCATCCCCTCATTAAGGGCATCGACTAGACGTCGCCGGAAGAAATAACTGTAAGCTGAATATGCTGGACATGAGTCCACAACCTTCAATTTATCCATCAACCACCCAGGGGAGGGATAAAAAATGAGAGATTGAAAAATAGAGAGATGTGCGTTGAGAGAAAAAGTGAGAAAAGGGCTTTTTCAGAAAAACAGAGCTTAAGGGCTGTAACAAGTCCGCGGGGGACCTTGCTACAGCTCGGACTCGATTTGTGTCACGGTTCTACGTCTGAACCAAAGAGTCCAAATCCGGCAAATCGTTTTGAGAAAAACAGATTTTTGAAAGAAGTGCCAAACATGGACTGGTTTGCCAGATACAGAGTCGCCACCTAAATATTTTATTTTGGGGAAATTTAGGAAACCTGACTCGGTGCCAAAGGCCACGTGTCCGTCATCACCAAAGTTGCCTCGGCTTGGGAACTTGGGTACGATTGGGGAAGGTCACTTCGTGAGCACCCCCGCTCGCCCGATCAAAGATCGGCCTCTACTAACCATGATATCTATTTTTGAAAACATTGTGTGTTCTTATTTCCTTTACTGTTCTGTTGTATTCCGGACTCTGTTTCGTGAAGTTGGTAGTGATATCTGTCTTGTTGTCGTCCTTAAATTCCACTTGATTGAGTTTTAGGATGTTTTGGGGAGAGTTGTTACAGGTGGATTAAGCCTTGGTCTTTATCCTTGTTGTCCAGGTTTTTGGTGTTACGCTCGAGCGGGTCATTTTGCGCTCGAGCGGAGTTTGGTTTCTAGTTTAGCGCTCGAGCGGGTATTCTGGCGCTCGAGCGGGGATTGCATACCTCCAGTATTTCGGGTTTCTGCAAAACTTCTGCAAATGTGATTTCTGCGCTCGAGCGGGTTTCTTTACGCTCGAGCGGTGGCGCTCGAGCGGGTTTGTTGGCGCTCGAGCGGGTAGTACTTTCTGGGTGTAATTTCTGGGAGGTGGAAATATGCGCTCGAGCAGACTGGTTTTTACGCTCGAGCGGAAGTGCTTTATTCTTGTGTCTTGGCGCTCGAGCGGGCCTTATTGCGCTCGAACGTGTCCAGAGTTTTGTTCTTGGCGCTCGAGCGTCGTGTTCTCCGCTCAAGCGGGCCATACGCATATGAGCTATCCGCTGGGTGATTTCAAATCACTTTTTGCTTTTCTTTCTCTCTCCTACTTTTTCTAAAAAACCATTTTTGAGAGCCTCTCTCTCTAGATACTCCCTTCTCTCTAGGGTTTGATCTAGTTAGAGTGTCCTCCTTCTCTTCGGCCTTTGTAAAAGTTGTGTTGATCGTCGAGGGCGTCGTTTTGATCTGAATATCTCGGTCTTTGAAGCACTTTGGTTTTGGTCTCTTCTCCATCCGAGCTCTAACTTCGAGGTAGGGATACCCTACTCCTTATTATGAGCTTTGTCCTTAAATATTAGTATTTTGAGATTTTGGGGAAGGTTTGGTAATTTTGTGAAAGTTTGGGGCCTTTGCGTAAATTTTTACAAAAGTTGGGGTTTTTATTTACATAAGACCTAAATGTATGTTTGGCATGGGAAAGTGGAATTAATGTTGAAACATTAATGAAAATGGAACCTAAGGGTTATAATGTTAATTATGGAAAATGCCCTAATTACATTGATTGATTAATTTGTATAATTAATTGTTGGAAAGGGGGAATTGAATTGAGAATGTGGAAAATGAAAAGGGAAGGGGTTAGAGGGTG
Source organism: Camellia sinensis (assembly GCF_055761805.1). Taxonomy (NCBI): domain Eukaryota; kingdom Viridiplantae; phylum Streptophyta; class Magnoliopsida; order Ericales; family Theaceae; genus Camellia; species Camellia sinensis. The sequence goes on from NC_138974.1 coordinate 127,353,909, forward strand.
TAGTTGGATTATTTATCACTCACCTAGTTGAAATGTTGATTATATATCCATTGTTGCAATTATTTTCTGTATAGAAATAACTACTTTGGGCTATCGGTGGAGGATAGTCGAGATTGTTGTAGACAGTGCATGATGATTAGGCAAACTGTAACTAATCACTGGAATGTGTCATTGAGATTGACGATTGAAAGAATACATTAAATTGATGTATTGTGTGATGATGTGTATAATTGTTGTTTATATGCATTGTGTTGTGTTGGAGGAGATAGGGGATGTACTCCACGGTTTAGGGGAAGATAGGGGATGGACCTCTAAACCGGATGTGTTGGGAGGAGATAGGGGATGGACTCCATAGATAGAGCTCATATGCTTATCTATTAATGCGTTGACAGAGCTCATATGCTTGTCATTGGAAGTGTGATAGTGCTCATATGCATATCTATGGAAGTGATGATATAGCTTGTATGCGTATATGTAGTTGTGTGATATAGCTAATATGCTTATCTAATATGAAATGAGAAGTGTTTGATATGAGTTACTGTCTCATACGGGTTGTTTGGCCAGGTTCTGAGCCATGGTTGTAATTTGAGAACTGAAAGGAATTGGAAAATGAGTTGTAACATGGACTTGTATGTCATGAAAATGTAAAATGTGATAAGGGAAGGTATCAGTGTTGACTATCTATCAACTGCTAATCTTTTAGTCATTGTTCATATTTGGTTTAGTGTATTTCTACTGGGCTGTGGCTCACCCTATATGGGAATATCATTTTCAGGTGCAGGTAGCATGCCACCTCCAAGGACGTAGCTTGGGAGGCTAGAGGCAGGCGGACTTTTGTCGCTTTATTTTTGATGTATTACATGTATATTCAAGCCAAGGGCTTAATGTGTAAATTGAGTTAGTACTCTCTTGTTGTAACCAAGTGTTAACTTGGAAAGCTGTAAGCCTTTAGGGCATTTGCTTTTGTTGTTAACATGTAATACTTTTTGTAATGAAACTCTGATAAATGGAAGAATGTGGAACTTTTATATATCGAAGCATGGCTCTATTGATGGGTTTAATGTTATTATTTTGAGGGCGTTACAACTTGGTATCAGAGCGTACCGGGTTCGAATACTTTGGGTACGTGGGAAGTGATTAGGATCACAATGGGTTTGTCTCGCTTGATAGAGACTTAGATGTAGTGTCATATGCTGTGTGCTTAATTGATAACATGCTTATGTGGCTATGTGGGTATGGAATGTAGTTTCTAGGATGTTGATTGGATCCTTGGGTTTCTGGGAGTCTTGTTGGAAAGGCACTTGATCAATGCTATTTCTAACTGGAACTCTGGTAACGCCTCGGGACTATCATTATCCGGAAATGAAATTCGTAAGTGCTTATGTGTTTATGTGCTTACGTGGAGTGAATTACAGTTGTCCATGCATTAGGACGTGAGTGTTTAGTTTTGGCACATTTGTGAATGTGCTAACGTTCTGTATTACCTTTATTAGGATGTCAGGACGAGGAAGAGGTGCTAGGCGTGGTAGACCTGCGAGGCAGGAAGTACCGTTACCGGAGGAGGATCCGGCAGTGCAGGAGGGAGTTGGTCAGGCCAACGTGGCCGAGCCAGCGGGTCAGCAGGCTATGAGTGCCTTGGCACGAGAAATAGCAGGAGCTTTGGGTATACTCAGAGCTGTGAATCAGGCAGCTGAGGTAGGGCCTTCTTTCTTGAAGAGAGAGTTCTTCCGGTCTAACCCGGAGGAGTTTGTTGGGGATCCAAAGGAGCCACTAAAGGCTGATGAGTGGCTAGAACAGATGAGTAAGACGTTCGAGATGCTTGGCATCGAGGACGGGGCACTGAAAGTGACCTTGGCATCCTTCCAGCTGAAGGGAGATGCGGGTCAATGGTGGAAGTACGAGAAGGCTCGTGTTGGTGGTACATGGGAGGCGTTTGTGAATGCTTTCCAGGAGAGGTACTTATCAGCAGTGGCTAGGGAGAAGCTGAGGGATCAGTTTAGCCGGCTTAATCAGCAGGGTATGTCTGTGGCAGAGTTTGAGGCCACGTTCACTAGTTTGTCCAGGTTTACACCTGAGTTGGTGGCGTCCGAAGAACGCCGTTGCTATGAGTTCGAGCGAAAATTGAGGCGGGGCCTCAAGCTGAGAGTTGGTGGGTCTTACATCCGAGAGTATAGACATTTAGTGGATGCTGCAGCTCATATGGAGCTCATGATGCAGGAGGAGGATGAGGGGCAGAGAGGCTCCAAGAGGAGCCAAGACGGTCAGGGTGATGGCAGGAGACAGAGGGGTTCTAACCCTCAGCAGTCTCAGGGAGGAGTTGCTAGATCGACCTTTCCGGTGCCGAGTGCAGGCTCGGGGAGAGGTAGTCAGGGAGGCCTGACTTGTTTTGCGTGTGGCCAGCTGGGTCACAAGTCTTCAGTTTGCCCGCAGAAGGGAGGGGGTCAGCGAGCTGCTTCTTCATCAGCTAGACCTCAGGGCCAGAGTCAGGGCAGAGGCCAGCCTTTGTCTTGCTATCAGTGTGGTCAGCCCGGGCACCTGAAGAGGTATTGCCCGCAGTTGAGTGCTACTTCGGGAGCGTCTGGTTCTAGGCAGACGCCGGGTTTTCAGCCAGCTCAGTCTGTGCAGGCCTCGAGGGCCAATCCGGGGGCTTCGTCGTCCCAGTCAGTGCAGCAGTCGTATGCTCCTAGAGGTGAGCAGGTAGATCAGGGGCCTACAGGGCGCGTGTGTGCTGTTACCGCGCAGGATTTAGTACCGGCTCCATCGGTGGTGAGAGGTACTTTTCTGTTTTGCAACTCGGTTGCTAGTGTGTTGATTGACACGGGTGCATCTCATTCTTTTGTATCTGCTGCATTTGCATCTGTTTTGGAATTGGAGTTAGCTCAATTAGCATCTCCTATTTGTGTGGTATCGCCTTTGGGTGGTGAGTTGATCTTGAAACAAGGTGTTAGAGGTTGTGATATAGAGGTCGCCGACCATAGGCTTCATTTTCCTTTTGTGGTCATGGCCATGAAGGGTTTTGATGTTATTCTGGGTATGGACTGGCTATCGTCATATCGAGCTGTTATCGATTGCTACCGCCAGAGGGTCACGTTATGTACCTTGAGCGGGGAGTGGTTTCATTTCTTGGGGGACCGATTGGTTGTGTTTTGCCACCGGGATATGATTCGCGAGGGCGAAGTGAGCTTAGTGGTCTACTTGCTAGCTTTGAGAGTGGTGAGTGTGTCGAGACCCACGTTGTATTGCCGAGGGTGGTTTGTGAGTATTCAGATGTTTTTCCCGAAGACCTCGTTAGTTTGCCACCTCACCGAGAGATAGAGTTCTCTATTGATTTAGTGCCCGGCACGACGCCGATTTCTATGGCACCTTACCGTTTTGCTCCAGCAGAGTTGGTTGAGTTGAAGGTTCAACTCCAGGAATTGCTAGATAAGGGTTTTGTTCGCCCTAGTGTTTCACCGTGGGGAGCACCGGCCCTTTTTGCTAAAAAGAAAGATGGTGCCTTGAGATTGTGTATAGACTACCGAAAGTTGAATCGGGCTACGGTCAAGAATAAGTACCCTATGCCCCGTATAGATGACCTGTTTGACCAGTTGAAGGGTTCCCGTTGTTTCTCTAAGATAGACTTGAGATCGGGTTACCACCAGTTGAGGGTCAGGGAGGAGGATATTCCTAAGACGGCATTCCGTACACGGTATGGCCATTATGAGTTTTTGGTGATGCCATTTGGGCTTACCAACGCACCGGCAGTCTTTATGGACTTGATGAACCGGATCTTCCGGGAATTCTTGGATCGATTTGTAGTCGTTTTCGTAGACGACATTCTTGTTTATTTGCCTTCTGAGGAGGAGCACGAGGCACACTTGAGAGCAGTGCTTGAGTTACTTAGAGCCCATAGGCTGTATGCCAAGTTTGGGAAGTGTGAGTTCTGGCTAGAAGAGGTGAAATTCTTAGGCCATGTGGTATCCGAAAAAGGGGTGTCTGTTGATACATCTAAGGTAGAGGCAGTGCAAGATTGGGCACAGCCTAAGAGTGTGTTTGAGATCCGCAGTTTTCTGGGATTAGCTGGGTATTACCGTCGGTTTGTGAAGGATTTCTCCCGGCTAGCTTCGCCTTTGACTAGATTGACGCGGAAGGGAGTCAAGTTTGTGTGGAGTGAGACTTGTGAAAAGTCGTTTCAAGAGTTGAAAGTTAGATTGACCACCGCTCCGATTTTGATTATTCCGGAGAGAGGGTTGAGTTATGCGGTTTATTGTGATGCCTCACGAGAGGGTTTGGGTTGTGTATTAATGCAAGAGGGGAGCGTGGTAGCTTATGGCTCACGTCAGTTGAAAATTCACGAGAAGAATTACCCTACACACGACCTAGAGTTAGCAGCAATGATCTTTGCCTTGAAAATCTGGAGGCACTACCTTTATGGTGAGAGGTTCGAGGTGTTCTCGGACCACAAAAGTTTGAAGTATCTGTTTACTCAGAGAGACTTGAATTTGAGGCAGAGGAGATGGATGGAGTTCATTGAGGACTACGACTTTGAGTTGCACTATCACTCAGGAAAGGCCAATGTTGAGGCCGATGCCCTTAGTAGGAAATCCATTAGTGATGTAGCTTGTATTGCCATCTGAGAATGGGAGATGTTGGGAGCACTTGGCGAGTTTGATTTGCTGCTAGGCGAATCTGTTGAGGCTGCAGCCTTGTTTTCCGTTGTCGCGCAGCCTACACTTGTGACTAGAGTGTTAGAGGCACAGAGAGGTGACCCTGAGGTAAAGTCCTTCCGAGAGAGGATCTCCAGTGGGAAGGTTGAGAAGGGTTTGACGGTGTATCCCGACCTGAGTGTGAGATACCGAGACCGCTTGTTTGTGCTGGAGTCTTGCCGAGAGGAAGTACTCCGAGAGTTTCACCATTCACGTCTTGCAGTGCATCTCGGAGGTACTAAGATGTATCGGGATTTGGGTCGCCAGTTTTGGTGGCGGGGTATGAAGAGAGATGTGGCTGTTTTTGTATCAAAGTGCCTTACTTGCCAGCAAGTGAAGGCCGAGCATCAGAGGCCAGCGGGTTTGTTGCAACCCTTGCCTATTGCCAAGTGGAAGTGGGAGCATGTCACTATGGACTTCGTTGTAGGTCTTCCGAGGACTCAGCGGGGTAGTGATGCTATTTGGGTGGTTGTAGACCGGTTGACTAAGTCGGCGCACTTCATCCCTATGCGCGTGAGAGATTCGGTAGATCATCTTGCCGACTTGTATATTCGGGACATAGTGAGATTGCACGGGGTCCCAGTGACGATCGTCTCAGATAGAGATCCTCGTTTTACTGCCAGGTTCTGGCAGAGTTTGCAGAGTGCCTTGGGCACTAAGTTGACCTTTAGTACGGCTTACCATCCGCAGACTGACGGGCAGTCCGAGCGTACTATTCAGATCCTTGAGGATATGCTTTGAGGTTGTGTTCTAGACTTCAGTGGGACGTGGGAGAGGCACTTGCCATTAGTAGAGTTTGCCTACAACAACAGTTTTCAGTCTAGTATCGGTATGGCACCGTTTGAGGCCTTGTACGGCCGACCGTGTAGGTCTCTAGTGTGTTGGGCCTAGGTGGGTGATGCACCTTTGTTGGGTCCGGAGTTGGTTAGGGAGACGACGGAGAAAGTTGAGCTTATCCGTAGGAGGCTTGTTACAGCCCAGAGTCGTCAAAAATCTTATGCTGACCGCAGGAGGAGACCTTTGGCGTTTGAGGTAGGTGATCATGTCTTTCTGAAGATATCACCTAGGCGAGGTTTGATGAGGTTTGGGAAGAGTGGGAAGTTGTCCCCTCGGTTCATTGGGCCATTTGAGATCCTTGAGAGGATTGGCGAGGTTGCTTATCGGTTAGCCTTACCGCCGCAGTTGTCCGGAGGGCATGACGTGTTTCATGTGAGTATGCTTCGGAAGTATGAGCCGGATCCATCACATGTATTGGATTGGACCGACTTAGAGGTAGATGAGGATGCCTCGTATGAGGAGAGGCCGGTTCGGGTCTTGGATAGACGGGATCAGGTCCTGCGTGACAAGACCATCCCTTTGGTGAAGGTCTTGTAGAGACATCACGGAGTGGAGGAAGCCACTTGGGAACGTGAGTTGGAAGTCCGTGAGAAATATCCGGACTTGTTTGTTGATGAGTAATCTTGTTTTTAAATTTTGTAATATTGGTGGACTTAAGAGCTTTCTATATGTCTTAAGTTGTAAAACATTGGTAATGTTTTGGTTTAATGGAAGTATGTTGTAGAACTCGCCTCGATATGTGGGTTGATTATAATGTTGCATTTGTTGGCTATATTATAGAACTGGAGTTATATCATGTATATTGATTATGATATGAACTGTAAACCATGTATGTTGGAAATGGGAGAAAATTGCATGTTAATAATGAACGTGTAATATATGATGTGAGATGCCTCTTGAAAAGAGATGGGATTGACCGGTAATGGGTCGGGTTGTTTAATATTTAATATTATGTGGTTATATTGTTGAGAATGGAGAAAGCCTGTTTTTGAAAAACTTGTGTTTAATTTCGGGGACGAAATTCTTTAAGGGAGGAGGGTTATAGCGATCCCGGTTATCCCTTTACTGTTCTGTTGTATTCCGGACTCTGTTCCGTGAAGTTGGTAGTGATATCTGTCTTGTTGTCGTCCTTAAATTCCACTTGATTGAGTTTTAGGATGTTTTGGGGAGAGTTGTTACAGGTGGATTAAGCCTTGGTCTTTATCCTTGTTGTCCAGGTTTTTGGTGTTACGCTCGAGCGGGTCATTTTGCGCTCGAGCGGAGTTTGGTTTCTAGTTTAGCGCTCGAGCGGGTATTCTGGCGCTCGAGCGGGGATTGCATACCTCCAGTATTTCGGGTTTCTGCAAAACTTCTGCAAATGTGATTTCTGCGCTCGAGCGGGTTTCTTTACGCTCGAGCGGTGGCGCTCGAGCGGGTTTGTTGGCGCTCGAGCGGGTAGTACTTTCTGGGTGTAAGTTCTGGGAGGTGGAAATATGCGCTCGAGCGGACTGGTTTTTACGCTCGAGCGGAAGTGCTTTATTCTTGTGTCTTGGCGCTTGAGCGGGCCTTATTGCGCTCGAGCGTGTCCAGAGTTTTGTTCTTGGCGCTCGAGCGTCGTGTTCTCCGCTCGAGCGGGCCATACGCATATGAGCTATCCGCTGGGTGATTTCAAATCACTTTTTGCTTTTCTTTCTCTCTCCTACTTTTTCTAAAAAACCATTTTTGAGAGCCTCTCTCTCTAGATGCTCCCTTCTCTCTAGGGTTTGATCTAGTTAGAGTGTCCTCCTTCTCTTCGGCCTTTGTAAAAGTTGTGTTGATCGTCGAGGGCGTCGTTTTGATCTGAATATCTCGGTCTTTGGAACACTTTGGTTTTGGTCTCTTCTCCATCCGAGCTCTAACTTCGAGGTAGGGATACCCTACTCCTTATTATGAGCTTTGTCCTTAAATATTAGTATTTTGAGATGTTGGGGAAGGTTTGATAATTTTGTGAAAGTTTGGGGCCTTTGCGTAAATTTTTACAAAAGTTGGGGTTTTTATTTACATAAGACCTAAATGTATGTTTGGCATGGGAAAGTGGAATTAATGTTGAAACATTAATGAAAATGGAACCTAAGGGTTGTAATGTTAATTATGGAAAATGCCCTAATTACATTGATTGATTAATTTGTATAATTAATTGTTGGAAAGGGGGAATTGAATTGAGAATGTGGAAAATGAAAAGGGAAGGGGTTAGAGGGTGTAGTTGGATTATTTATCACTCACCTAGTTGAAATGTTGATTATATATCCATTGTTGCAATTATTTTCTGTATAGAAATAACTGCTTTGGGCTATCGGTGGAGGATAGTCGAGATTGTTGTAGACAGTGCATGATGATTAGGCAAACTGTAACTAATCACTGGAATGTGTCATTGAGATTGACGATTGAAAGAATACATTAAATTGATGTATTGTGTGATGATGTGTATAATTGTTGTTTATATGCATTGTGTTGTGTTGGAGGAGATAGGGGATGTACTCCACGGTTTAGGGGAAGATAGGGGATGGACCTCTAAACCGGATGTGTTGGGAGGAGATAGGGGATGGACTCCATAGATAGAGCTCATATGCTTATCTATTAATGCGTTGACAGAGCTCATATGCTTGTCATTGGAAGTGTGATAGTGCTCATATGCATATCTATGGAAGTGATGATATAGCTTGTATGCGTATATGTAGTTGTGTGATATAGCTAATATGCTTATCTAATATGAAATGAGAAGTGTTTGATATGAGTTACTGTCTCATACGGGTTGTTTGGCCAGGTTCTGAGCCATGGTTGTAATTTGAGAACTGAAAGGAATTGGAAAATGAGTTGTAACATGGACTTGTATGTCATGAAAATGTAAAATGTGATAAGGGAAGGTATCAGTGTTGACTATCTATCAACTGCTAATCTTTTAGTCATTGTTCATATTTGGTTTAGTGTATTTCTACTGGGCTGTGGCTCACCCTATATGGGAATATCATTTTCAGGTGCAGGTAGCATGCCACCTCCAAGGACGTAGCTTGGGAGGCTAGAGGCAGGCGGACTTTTGTCGCTTTATTTTTGATGTATTACATGTATATTCAAGCCAAGGGCTTAATGTGTAAATTGAGTTAGTACTCTCTTGTTGTAACCAAGTGTTAACTTGGAAAGCTGTAAGCCTTTAGGGCATTTGCTTTTGTTATTAACATGTAATACTTTTTGTAATGAAACTCTGATAAATGGAAGAATGTGGAACTTTTATATATCGAAGCATGGCTCTATTGATGGGTTTAATGTTATTATTTTGAGGGCGTTACAACTTGGTATGAGACAGTAACCATGTGATATCTATTTTTGATATCTATTAACCATAGTAATCGGCCTCTACTAACCATGATATCTATTTTTGAAAACATTGTGTGTTCTTATTCCGGTTATTAGCCTAGATTACTATGTGATGCTCACGGCATACAAGTATAGACCGGGTCACCTGAATTGGAACAAAACATTTGATGAATTATTCCAATTCGGATAACCCAACCTTCACCCACAGGCATTCAGGCAGTTATATCACATAAGCAAATAGCCTCATGGTAAGCATGCTATTCATGGCAGCACTCACACGCATGCAAGGATGCTAAAGCATAAAACTTACCGAGTACTCCAAGCCAAAATAGAAACTATATTAGAAATCATACATGATCCTAAGTATACAGAAATGCCTAATGCAACACATGCAAGAATGCAAACTATAGCAGGCTCGACTATTCTAAACATGGCATATAGAGTGCTACAGCTAACATGTATTCAATTTGGAATTGAAAATACAATGCAGTTAGTATGATGCGCCGAGCCCGGTGCATGCAAAACAGATGAATGAATGCAAACATGCTACCATACTGTATGCTAAATTGAAATATGCCCTAATCTAACCATCATAAGCGGATAAATAAAAGGGAGAAAGACGTGGGGTTGGAAGACATACAACACACACACGCACACTTATTACAGTTGTGCCCTCGCACAGAGGGTCCAAATAAATAATACAGTCCCGAATAAAAGAATATTACAGTCCAAATAAATACAGTCCAAATAATATACAAATTCCTAATTAATTAATCAATTAACTAAGAAAGCTGTAAAACTGGCGTGCAAGCCAGGGACTGCCTTGCTTCTGATGAATGATGCATGTCTGGGCTGCCTTGCGCGGAAATCCACTAGGATGCCCCGATTAGCCTCTGTTTTGTGATTTTTCTTGGAAAGCGCGCCAAACTCCGGAAGTTTGCTGATTCTTCATTTGCTGCAACAGAGAGCAGGAAAGGGACATAGCAATGTATTTCACAAATATATGCATGCCTCGATCCTCGTGCCACCAATCACGCATATCGATGCATGATGGCAAAGGAATCGAATTGTGCAACTCAATATAGGATGAATGCACGTATAAACATAACAAAACCTAACTCCATCATGGGTAATCCGGAGTGTCGGTGACTGGGGAATTGAGACACGTTCCGTCACTCGGAGTACGAAACGCACCTCGCTTCCCGTGCACGGGCTAACTCCTATCCCGAACACGATGCAATATGCATGATATGCATGAAATGCAACTAAGATATAATCCTAACATACACAATGTTATGAAAATGGGACGCCTCGAAATGCGTACACGCGGGCACGCAAATCGAGGAAAATGACAAAATGCGATCTAAGATACAACCTAGTATGCACTATGCTGTAAAAAAGAGATGCCTCGAAATGCGTGCACACGGGCTCGCAAATCGAGAAAATGACATACGCAATGTAAATCACATGGAAATGGCATATAGAATGCAACATGGACTTATACTAACATGAGAGAGCCTCAGCCACACTCACATAAGAGGCCGATGGATGAAAATGAAGTGCCTCGAAATGCGTGCACACGGGCACGCAAACCGAGGCAATGACATATGCAATGCAATGGCATGGAAATGGCATATAGGATGCAACATGGACTTATACTAACATGAGAGAGCCTCAGCCACACTCACATAAGAGGCCGATGAATGAAAATGAAGTGCCTTGAAATGCGTGCACACGGGCACGCAAACCGAGGCGATGCAAAAATGCGAACTATGGCATGGGAAATGATATGAAAACATGGTAATGGGATTTCAGCACTGAAAAGTGGGGGAAAGCAGCCCCGAAATGAGGCGAAAACACACCCGATGCATGGAATGGTCCCGAAACATGAATTTTGGGACCCGAAATGGCCTATAGCTATACCAAACATGCACAATATGGATATGCAATGAATAGACAGAAGAAAGGCAGCCCCAAAATTAGCATTTTACTAGGAGAAAGCATGGCCAAACAGCAACCAAAGATAGGGCAACAATGGTATGCAAAAATGGCCCTAAACATGAGGTTATGAAGCAAGTGGTATATGTAAAACCCAAACTGAAAAATTCCCTTCTACAACATTGAAGAGGGACCAAAAATAAGCATATTTACAGAACTGTAAAAACCCCAAAAACAAACATAGATATGGCTAAGCTCTTATGCAAGAAAAAGGGCCAAAAGGTGGCCAAAGAGGCAAGTGGTATATGCAAAGCCCAAAATGAAAAATTCCCTTCTACAACATTGAAGAGGGACCAAAAATAAGCATATTTACAGAACTATAAAAACCCAAAAACAGTATAAAAACATGCTAGAAATGCAATGCAAAATGAGGCTCAAAAGTGACTATAACACAAAGCATGCAAAATATTCAACAAACAGCCAAAGACCCTTGATGAAACATGTTAAGAAGGTCAAAATAAGACCTTTTCTAGGCCTGTAAAAAGACCAAAAACAGAAGCATGATAGGCTGCCAAAGCATGCAAAAATGGGGACCAAAAGAGATATATAACATGAAGTGTATAAAATATACCTCAAATCATGAAAGGCCCTTGATGAAACATGAAGAATGGGCCAAAATAAGACTATTTCTAGTACTATAAAAAGGCTAAAAACCGAAGCACAATAGGCTGCCAAAGCATGCAAAAATGGGAACCAAAAGAGAATATAAAGGCAAGTATAGCATGGAGGTCCCAAACAGTGTTGATCCCTTCTTCAATGTTGAAGAGGGGCTCAAAATAAGCCTACTTACAGTTTATGTCATGCTCCAAAACAGATCACACACAAGCTAAAAATATCATGCAAGAAAACGGCATTTAAGAAGGATATTGAAGCAAGTGCAATGTGGGAGGCTCAAACAGGGTTGAGCCCTTAATCAAAAGTGAAAAAGAGCTCAAAATAAGGCCACTTTCAGTTAGGGCCGGAGCTCAAAACAATAAGCATATATGGCTTATAAATGGTGCAAGAAATGGACCAAAAAATGGGAAAATGCAACTCACCCTTGAAGACAAGTCTTTTGTTGCCTCTTGGCTTGAGAAGTGGTGCTTCTTAGTTGCTGGAAAGCTTCCCAAGTTGCTGGAAATGGAGTGGTGGTGGTGGTGCTTGGTGGTGATGAAGAAATGAAGTGTAGGACTTGGATGTTTTGAGAAAATGAGAGAGATAGAGGGAGCTTTTGATCCAAGGCTTGAAGGCAATTTTTCTAACCCCTTTTCTAAGTGTTGGAGGCTGGTTATATGGAACCAAAAGAGGGAGTAAAGGTGGGGGAAAAAGGAGACAAGCTTTCCCCCACAAAATATCCCCCGGATTGAGATATTTTCTGGGGGATAAAGCTATACAGCTGTAAAGTGAACAGTGTGAGCATCATGGCCGGCCAGGTATTTTTGTTGCAGGTGGCCGGCCGGCCACATCCCCTAGCCGGCCGGCTAGAGGTCAAAAGGGTCAAGTTGGTTTAGTGGCCGGCCACCACACAATGGTGTCCTCCCATGTGCCCTCAACACAACCCTGTGGTTAAAAGTCCAAGAAAGTGGCTCAAGGGTGTTCAACATTAGCTCGGAATGAGGGGTTCAAAAGGGTCAAGAAACATTAGTGGCCGGCCACCAACTTTTAGGGTCCTCCCATGTGTGTACATCACAAATATGTGGTTCAAAGTTCAAGAAAGTGGCCCCAAGGTGTTCAACATTGGCCCGAAAGTGAGAAAAACGGGTGTCAGAGGGCGAAAATGGAATATAACTGGTTGTCAAGATAATTGCTGGCCTCCCACCCTCCAGTGACCTTCCCGGTGATGGAACAGAGGTACCTGCCAAAAATGAACAAGAACCGATGCAAAACGAATGCTCGGGGGCCAAAACACGCAGTTTGGGGTCTCGAAAATGGGCTGCCGAGCACCGAAAGTGGCGTTCGGCCACGAAGTGGGTTTCTCAGACCCCAGTGTCCCTCAAAAAGGGAGCAAATAAGATGTATGCCAAAAATCAGAGCAAACGGAGATGGTTAGGCGGTCCCGAACCGACGCACACGGCCAACAGTCCCGAAAAACCGGAAACCGGGCTCCGAAATGGGCAAAATGGCCTATGGCCACAAAATGTAGCCCACGGCCACTAAGAGATGGTCTACAGGACCTCTCCCTCCCCTCAGGAAAAAAAACAGAGAAAACCGAGTCTGGTTCGCAAACCGAGGCAAGGCACAAAAGAAGGTTCGGAAGTCCGGAGGCGAGGCTCACGGCCGCGACTCTGAGACTTCTGAACAAGCGCGATATGCAACATCACCAAGCGCTCAACTGGTAACGTCTAAGTCTTAAGGTCGGTCAAAAATGGGGTGTCTACAGTTGCCCCTCTTTGACAGAACTCGGAAGTCACAAGTGACGGGAGTGAATGTCAAAGCCCAGAGACGAGCCATTTTTGACAAGGCCGAAGACTTAGACAAACATACAAGATAGACAGAGATATACCCGCAGGCGTGCTCGCAGGCAAAAGGGGGCAAAATGCAAAATGGTATGCAAGAAGCCGAAGGTAATTCAAAGATCGTGCAAATGCAGCAAGCTGTAATGAAGCAAGTATTCGCAAATAAATGCAACAGTTTTAAGCAAGAATGCAAAGCAACAACTACATTTCATGCAGTTTAAGAATGCGGAGAATCGTTCAATTCTCGTCGCGTCTCACACGGAGAAGATACGATGCCTGCGCGATTCGTCTGGTCGCACCAGCTTCAAATGAACCGTACACACAATATCGTGCCTGCAAAAGTGAGAAATTCAACAAGCATAATATGCTAGAAACATGTATTCAATGTGATTTCGAAAGTTTGACACACGCAGTGCCGGCAGGTGAATGTATCGCGATGCAGGAATGGAACGTGCGTGACAACGCATGCTCAAGCACAGAGGTATGGTAATATCGAGAAATGTGCATAACAATGCAAGTATGCTCATGAGAATGCAAGCTATGCGCATGATAGTGCAAAACGAGCATAAATCAAGGCGCCCGTTTGTTACGAAACAACGACCAAGGAAACGCGTGTTCCGGCGAAGGCGACTCGATCACGGCCTCCGATTCACTTCCTGGAAAGGCTACAACACTTTCAAAAAGGATACATCTTGATTTCGATGAATAATGATGAGACACATGTCAGAATTTAAAGCCAGGGTTCCGGCGGAGCAATTTCGCGACCGGAAGTGCACTTTTCTTGAACTTTTTCAGGTCCCAGGAACTCCAATCTTCCTCAAAATTTTCAGAGAGCTAGATGAGCCTGTGGGGGACATGGCCGGCTAGTTTTATGGAGGGTGGGAGGTGGCCGGCTGTTTTTCCAAAAAGAGAATAGCTGGCCGGCCGGTTTTGCAAAAAGGAAATGGCTGGCCGGCTGGAAAAGGTGGCCGGCCGGCCATCTGCCCAAATCCGAGGGCATTTTGGTCCTTTCACCTCCTTTCTTTATGCTCCTTCATCCCAAGACTTTGAGCCTATAAATGCAGCCGAGAGGTCTTCTTCTCTTGTCTCCTATACCATTTTCTTCTCTAGATCTGAGTTCCACACGCGTTTTCCAACACCCTACGCAAGTTGTTTTCGCGAAAATATTCAGTTTCAAGCCCCTTGAACTGATTAAATTTTGGTTTCGGAGCTTCTTTTCTCATTTTCGCCACTTGAGGTGAGTTTGTCTCAATATTTGGAAGATTTTCTCGGGAGTTGACTTTTGTTGACTTTTTATTTCCCGAGAGTTGACTTTTGTTGACTTTTTCCAATTTTAGCTCATTTTCGCTCATTTTTGCTCCTTTTGCAGATTTTCTGAAAATGGCAGGTAATTCTCCCCATGGTGGAGGTTTTTCGGGTGCCGGGGACGATTTTGATCCCATGACTTTGCCCCCGAAGGTCCGACCTTTTATTCCCGGGAGGTACGCTCCGCCAGCACATGTCCTCCCTCGGGCCGTTTTTCGTTATTTCACTGATTTTGATGAGCGAGCACCTGGGGATCTACTTCTCCGAGAGCCAGAGCATCACCTCTCCTATGAGGCCCGAGAGGTATTTACTTTATTTTCTGCATTTTTCGTACATTTCTGCCATGCTTGGACACACAGTTTAGCTTATGACATAGTACTTTGCTTGCATCCTGAACATGTAGTTTAAACACTTGAATTTCTGAACACTCGGCTCATTAATTGATTGTGAACGCACGGCACACATTAGTTAAGAAATGAACACACGGCTCACGCACTGATTTGTCGAACACACAGCCCGAATTGATGGTGAACACACGGCACACACTGATTGAAAGTTGAACACGCAGCCCAAACTTTAATTTCCTGAACACGCAGCTTAGATTGATAGTGAACACGCAGCCCACATTGATTGAAAGTTGAATACGCAGCCCAAACTTTAATTCCCTGAACACGCAGCCCAGATTGATAGTGAACACGCAGCCCACACTGATTGAAAGTTGAACACGCAGCCCAAATTTTAATTTCCTGAACACGCAGCCCAGATTTATGGTGAACACATAGCCCACATTGACTAAGAGTAGAACACGCAGCCCAAACTCTGATTTTCTGAACACGCAGCCCAGATTTATGGTGAACACACAGCCCACATTTTAATTTCCTGAACCCGCAGCCCAGATTTATGGTGAACACATAGCCTACATTGACTAAGAGTAGAACACGCAGCCCAAACTCTGATTTTCTGAACACGCAGCCCAAACTCTGATTTTCTGAACACGCAGCCCAGATTTATGGTGAACACACAGCCCACATTGACTAAGAGTAGAACACGCAGCCCAAACTCTGATTTTCTGAACACGCAGCCCAGATTTATGGTGAACACACAGCCCACATTGACTAAGAGTAGAACACGCAGCCCAAACTCTGATTTTCTAAACACGCAGCCCAGATTTATGATGAACACACAGCCCACATTGACTAAGAGTAGAACACGCAGCCCAAACTCTGATTTTCTGAACACGCAGCCCAGATTTTTGCACACAGCTTATTCATTTCATTAGCACACAGCTCATTCATTTCATTAGCACACAGCTCATTCATTTCATTAGCACACAGCTCATTCATTTCATTAGCACACAGCTTATTCATTTCATATTGACACATGTATTCATTCTGAATGCAGGTTGGTTCTCGCAGTGTACGGGGGTATGGCTCCACCGCTGCGAGGGATTGGTACGCTGAGCTCCCGGAGGCTGTCCGGGATTTAGTTGATCTAGCCGGGTTCGGGGCCTTCTGCGTGGGATTATCGCGTTGCTCGGCCAGGAGGACACTGATGGCCGCCCTGGTGGAGAGATGGTGGGACACCACCAACTCTTTCCATTTCTCTGCCACTGGGGACATGACTATGACCCCACTAGATTTTGCTGTGTTGACCGGCTTGGACATAGGAGGTTGGTCCATCCCTTATGATGAGGATATGGACGAGTGGGAGGCCGCTTGGATTCATCTGCTGGGGGCTCGCCCGCCTGTCGACAGAGCCTCTGGGAGAGTTCGATACACTTGGTTTTCTTCCCATTTCTGGCGGGCGGAGATGGAGCCCGAGACTCTTGAGGAGACAGCACAGTATGCCCGCGGCTTTTTGATGTTCCTCTTCGGGACCACCTTGTTTGCCGACAGGGGGAACATCGTTGGGCTTTATCTGTTGAGTGCCCTGGTTGACCTATCACAGGTCAGTCGATACGACTGGGGTGGCGCCGGCCTGGCTACCCTTTACTACTATATGAGCGCCACCTCCCGTGGGCGGGGAGACTTACTTGGCGGTTACTGGAGAGCCTGGGAGGTACTTTTCTGTCCCCTTGATTTACATTTTTGCTCTTCATTACTTGTACATTGCACACATAGCGCACTTTACAGTCTGTATTTTGCCCTCAGCACTTTGTACTTACATTCTGCACTACTTTTCTCAGTTATGGGTTTACGTATACTTCCCGGCATTAGCCCCAGAGTTGGAGGTGGCAGGCCCTCCCATGACCCCATATTCACTGGTGTTCGAGGGCCCGCACCGGCCGAGACCCCGAGAGACTCTCATTTATCTGCGACAGTATTTTGACACTGTGCGCCCATCGGAGGTACTTCAGAACCCTCAGTTCTTCCCATTTTTATCTCTGATTTGCCCTGCATGTTCCTGATTTCTAATTGGTTTATTCACTTGTTATCCGCAGATTACATGGCAGCCTTGGGCACCCTTGGGCGATGGTCTCCGATTTCAGTATCTCGGAGGATCGGGCACCTCCCAGTACAGGTTCCTGCTCGAAGGACCTGTTGGTAGAGCATGGTTTCTGGGGGAACGTTTTCTGCGTCAGGTATGGGGGTATAATTCTCAGGACCCTCCCGCAGCACCCCCAGTCACTATGCGGATTGTTGATAGGCTCTCTCACCAGGAGGTAGTCGGCGCTATGCTGGGTAGTGATGCTTTGCTGCACCTTGAGGAGGGGGACTACGCCACTTACCGTCATGCATATTTGATGCCTCCACTGACGGGGGTTCACATCCCGATGACGAGGCCTGCTGGTACGTCATCTTCGAGCCAGGCCCGGGCTCGAGCTGCGGACGCCCCTTCTACTAGTAGGGCTGCTTCATCGAGAGGTGGGGGTAGATCGGCTCCTCCGATTCCTCCGACTTATCCTCATCCTGGATGGCCGGACATGCCGACTGAGCTGATGGGATGGCGTTTTGGGACTCCTTACCCGATTCCGCTAGAGCCTCCACTTCCTGACCATAGATATGTCAGGGATCTTGATTCACCACCGGTATGATTTATAGCTTTGATTTATCAGTCGGGTACTTGGACATTCATTCCTTTACTGATAGTTTTGCATTTGTATCTGCAACCTCCGATTGAGTATGTGGACGAGATGCTCGGGGTGATGGCCGCACTTGAGGGCATGGTCCTTCGGAGAGAGACACACCTATCCGTTATGGGCGTGCAGGTATCGTTCATCTTTCTTGTATTTATCACACTTCTGATGACACATTGGTTTTGAACATTCTTCTGCATTGTAGAGCACATCCGACACACACCCCATTCACATACTGTACTCGTATCTGATTTTCATATTTGAACTGATGTATTGAACTTTTCATTTTCAGATGCCTCCTGTATATGCCCCGCCGCGGGTCGGGCCACCTGGGCCTTCTTGGGGAGCTGGGCCATCTGGGCCTTTTTACGGAGCTGGGCCATCTGGGCCTTCTCAGGGAGCTGGGCCATCCAGGCCTTTTCGAGGAGCTAGGCCATCCAGGCCTTTCCGAGGAGCACGAGGAGGGTCCTCCCGCAGGCGCAGGGCACATGTTGTAGAGGCGGAGCCCGAGGAGGAGGAGGAGGAGGAGGAGGTTACCGACCGCCAGTCAGAAACATCTGCTGAGGAGGGGGGCTCCGGTCTTGGTTCGGGGAACAGAGGCGAGGCTGAGGGGGATCCTGAGGACGACAGCTCCGACCCGGATGATGATGATGGTGCAGAGGTTGTCCCGCAAAAGAGGATGAGGAGTGCTTCTCATTCCCGCTCCCGAGGGCATTGACGCTGCTGTTTCCTGCTTTATTTTTCTTTTTGCTAGTAGTTTGTAGCACTTTGCACATTGTTAGGTAGTTTTATTTTTTGTAAAACTTGTACCTTTATTCGTTGTAAAACATGATGGAATGAAACAGCTTTTGAAAAGGTGTTTGTATTTTAAACTTTCAACATCGTGTCGCATCATTTTATTTTGCACAAAAATGAAATTGAATAGGAATGTGCATTGTGTAATCATCAAGTCAGGTAGTGAACCGACGCGACAAACTAAGCAACTCAACTTACTAAGATATAACAGAACCCCAGCAAGTTTACAACTCGATAATCAAAATACAATAATGTTGACAACGCAAATAAACAAAACTTAAACAAAGATTGCTTAAACAGAGAGCAATGACTCGAAAACACGAAACACGTCCGCTCGACAAACAACTCGATAAGCAAAACAACAACTCGATAAACAAAACTCAACAACAACAAAGTGTACTTCGGACGATCTGGGCACCGGAACGCATCCGAAACAGAGGGAAATGAAGGCCTTTGACTTTCCCGTTGCATGGAAATGCTCGAAACTTTCCCCCAGAGGGTAAAACAGGGTCAAGGAGATACACTGGAGCATTGCCGGCCACCTTTGGGAGCCGGCCGGCCAATTTTATGGAGATGGGGGAGCCGGCCGGCCAGTTTTGAAAAAGAGAATGGCCGGCCAGCCAGAAAAGGTGGCCGGCCGGCCACTTACCCCTGCAGCCACCCAAATTTTGACATGTGTCCTCCTGAATAGTGTTTTTCCCTTTATAAAAGCCTCAACTTCGGGAACATTCATTTTATCACTACTTTGCACAAGAAATGGAGGCGTTTCTTACAGAAAATCTCACATCTTGGATCTCTTCTCTAGACGGCTCGAAAAAGCTGAACTTTCGGGGTTTCGGCTTGAATGCACTATTCACGTTGAGCCGTACTCGGCTACATCTCCCTTTTCTCCATGCCGCGGCAAGGTTCTGGAACCCAGTGACGCACGTTTTTAGCTTCGGCGGCCAAGAGGTATGTCCCACTTTCAAAGATTTTCAGGTTTTGATGGAGTCTGAATGCTCTGAAGTGATCTTGCCCCAGCTTCGCTTCGGCCACGCCCAGGCTTTAGGGCGGATGTGTGGGCTCACCGCGCATGATGCTCGATCCCTGATCTGTAGCGGGGAACTGGATATTCTCGGCTTGATCCATCGTTTTTCCGACACCGGCGGCTGCAACAACCATTATTGGCAAGGTTTCCGGCAACACGCCCTCTGCTTGTGTTTGTTGTCTCACTTTCTGCTTTCCTCGGGCTTCGGCGGAGCTAGCATCCGTCTGATTGAAGTTGCCCAAGGCTTGAGAGAAGGCAAGAGCTGTATCGCCATGACCTTGGCTGAGACGCTGATGGGCTTGGATTCTGTCTATCGCCGGGAGACGACTAGGTTTGCTGGGAGTCCACTGCTACTGCAGGTAATGCTTCCCACCCAACCTTACATATATATTTGCTCACATCACTCGGCCCTCAGGCTCGGTTTTTCTCACAAAACCCTTGTCTTACTTTTCTCTCATCGTTCATCTCTCTGTTCTTTATTCTCTCATTTTCCATCCCTCCCCCAGGTATGGTTAATGGATAAGTTGCAGGTTGTGGACTCTTGCCCGGCCTATTCAGCTCGAGGCTACTTCTTTCGGCAGCGCCTAGTCAATGCTCTTGACGAGAGGTGGTGGTTTGATTGGATGTGCAATTTGTCCGCAGACCGTATTGCTTGGCGTTTTCCTTGGCTCAACCTCCCGGCAATGAGCTATAGTATGTCTCGGCTGATTGGGATCCAGTTGATTGGTCTAACCCACTGTGTATTCTATTTTCCGTTCCGGTTCCTGCGCCAGTTTGGTCATGATCAGACCTGCCCACCGGAGGGGATTGAGTATCCAGCTGCTTTCCCGGTCCGGGGTGCACAGCTTGCCCGATATGCCACAGCATGGAGGACTAGAGAGCTTCTGGCTCCTGCTCCCACTTTCAGTTGCACTTTGTCCGACGAGTGCTTGGATTGGCTCAACGAGGAGGCACAGTTTGGGCCTAGCTTGGCATCAGATGCTTCAACCAGCTCTGGGAGGGGGCGCGGAGATACTTGACTCGACTATGCCCCAAATTTATTGCTTTATCAGTACTTTCAAGTTTTCTTTATGAATGTAACAAAAAGCAACCTCGATTGTATGCAAGAGCAGGAGAATTCTGTTTTGAAATCAATGAAATTGAAGGTTGTGGTACTGAAATTTTTTCGCTTTGGTCCAAAAATGGTCTTAGTTGTAAAAAAGATTAATTTGAACAAAGTCAACTTTTATTAAAACTTTTCAAAACCATTTTCGATATGGATTAGAAATGGACATGCCGAAGATCTGTCACTGAGATGCACAACCCCAGATCCCTGCAACTGGAAAGTTGCCCCTAGTCTGAAGAACAATGCGGCACTGCATGGCAACGGAAAGTTGCCCCTAGTCTGAGTAGCACTGTACCGGAGATCGCGATAAATGCTGATGGATAAAGATGACTGAGATGTTCAAACTGGACAGAGTTGATCGGGGAAAAGTTTATGGCTGAACTTCAATGTGAAGCTGCCTACGTATCCTAAAGATGGGAATCAAGCCTTACGTAGTTCAGGCTCAGGTTCACTCGAGTATTTTCACTCTCCTTTTGCACTCTAACTTTTTCCGAGGCCGCCCTTTGCGGGTTTTCAACCTTGCGAGCTCAGTTTTTATATTTTCCAATTTTTCGTGCTCTAACTTTTGCCTAGGTCGCCCTTTTGGGTTTTCGGCCTAGCGAGCCTCTCAGGGATAATATTTCTTCAACTTGTCCATGTTGATCGGTTGTGAGAACTCCAAACCATCTAGATCCATCAGAACCACAGCTCCACCTAACCAGATAGCTTTGATGATATAGGGACCAGTCCAATTAGGTTTGAACTTGCCCCTTGGGTCGTGGATGGGAGCTCGGTTGTCTTTGAGCACCAAATCTCCTTCTTTCAGATTCCTGGACTTAACCTTCTTGTTGAAAGCCCGGGCAATTCTGCGTTGATAGCCTTGAATGTGGTACAGTGCTTTTAGTCTTCTTTCATCAAAGAGCATGAGTTCCTCAAATCTGCTCTGCTGCCAATCTGCTTCGGCTATTTGGCACTCAGCCAATACTCGTAACGATGGAACCTCAATCTCGATGGGTAGAACAGCCTCCATTCCATAGACTAATGAATACGGAGTTACTCCAGTACACGTTCTGATTGAAGTCCTATAGCCCCATAGAGCAAATGGCAGCTTGTCTGGCCAATCCCGAAAGGTCCCCACCATCTTCTGCAGTATATGTTTGATATTCTTGTTGGCGGCCTCGACCGCTCCGTTGGTTTGTGGCCGGTATGTAGATGACTTATGGAAAGCCACGTTGTATTTTTCCAACAAGTCTATCACTTCTTTCTTGAAGTGGGAACCATTATCTGAAATTATCTCGTTTGGCACCCCGTAGCGACAGATGATGTTGTTTCTGATGAACTTTGCGACGTGCGACGCTTTCAACACCGTGTAAGATTGGGCCTCGACCCACTTTGTGAAATAATCTATCACTACCAGGATAAACTCATGCCCGTTTGAACCCTTCGGGGTAACAGCTCCGATCACATCAATTCCCCAAACTGAAAAAGGCCATGGGGAAGTCATGTTGTACAGCTTTGACGGCGGGATGTTCATGCGGTTTGCATGAATTTGACACTTGTGGAATCGCCGAACAAAACTAATACAATCCTCCTCCATGGTTGACCAATAGTAGCCCTGTCTGAGGATCTTTCTAGCCAGCATTACTCCATTCATATGTGCACCGCACTCCCCTCCATGGATGGCCTCCATCAGGCGCTTCGACTCTTCAGCTTCTACACAGAGCTTATGCATTCCCAGATGACCCCTTTTGTACAGCTTACCCCCGCAGATGCTGAACTGAGCAGCCATTCTTCTGATGGCCCTCTTATCCTTGGCATTTGCCCCTAGTGGATACGTCTCCTTTTCCAAGAAGTTCCAGATGTCGTAATACCAGGGGTTGTCATCTTGAGCCTCATCTATGGCGGAAATCGACTCGTATGCTGGCGCAAACTTCTGATCAATAATGACTGGACGCATCCGGACTCCGGACGGGATGTCTATCATGGAAGATAGAGTTGCTAGTGAATCTGCAAACCTGTTGTTCTCCCTGACGAGGTGGGTGAAATTTAGCTTCTCAAACCGAGGAATTAACAAATCCAAGGTTTGGTGATAAATTATCATCCTTTCCTCCTTGACTTTCCAGTCTCCTTTTGCTTGAGATACAACAAGGTTTGAGTCCCCAATGACGTCCAACCGTCTTGCCCCTAGTTCTAGGGCTGCTTCCATGCCAGCAATACATGCCTCATACTCTACTTCATTGTTCGAGACTTTGAACCGGAGCTTGAATGCTAAAGGGATACGGGAATCGTCAGGCGCTATCAGCAACACCCCTATCCCATACCCATACTGGTTTGACGCTCTGTCAAAGTACATCGTCCAAGTTTCATCTTCGACGTGCAGAATGGCTTCATCTGGGAATAGGTACTCAACCGCTTCATCCCCCTCAACCAGGTGGTCGGCAAGGAACTCTGCTACCGCTCTTCCTTTTACTGACTTGCGCGTTACATACTTCAAATCAAATTCGGAGAGCAACAGCAGCCAACGAGCTAGCCTACCCGTAAGTGCTGGTTTCTCGAAAAGATATTTGATGGGATCCAAACATGAAACCAACATTACAGAGTGAGCTAACAGGTAGTGCCGCAGCTTCCTGGTAGCCCATACCAAGGCCAAACAAGCCTTCTCCAGCGGTGTATAGCGGGTCTCGTAATCCAGTATCTTTTTGCTCAGGTAGTAGATGGCCCTTTCCACTTTGTCTTCTGACTCCTGTGCGAGCATGCAACCCATGGTAGTCTCAGTTACCGAGAGGTACAATATCAACGGTCTCCCCGGCTCTGGTGGTGACAACACGGGCGGGTTCTGGAGATATTCTTTGATCTGTTCAAAAGCTGCTTGACATCGGCCGTCCCATTGGAATTTCTTTCCTTTCTTCAGGAGACCAAAAAGTGGTTCACAAGTCAAGGTTGATTTTGAGATAAACCGTCTTATGAATTGCATTTTACCCAGAAAGCCTCGCACCTCCTTTTCAGTCCTTGGTGGTGGCATTTCTAAGATGGCCTTGATTTTGGAAGGGTCGACCTCGATGCCCCTTTGCGTAATCAGAAACCCTAGCATCTTCCCTGCTGTAACACCAAACGTGCACTTTTGGGGATTCAACCGCAGCCGAAACTCTCTGATCCTTTGAAAGAATTTTTGTAAGCCGGTGTAGTGGCCCTCTCTTTCTTTGGACTTGACAATCATGTCGTCCACATACACTTCGACCTCTTTATGGATCATGTCATGCAATATTGTAGTTGCTGCCCGTTGATAAGTAGCTCCAGCATTCTTCAACCCAAATGCCATCACTCTATAACAATATGTACCCCACGGGGTAGTGAAGGCAGTCTTCTCCCGGTCTTCGGGGGCCATTACTATCTGATTATAGCCTGAGAAGCCATCCATAAACAAAAGCAA
Source organism: Camellia sinensis (assembly GCF_055761805.1). NCBI lineage: Eukaryota > Viridiplantae > Streptophyta > Magnoliopsida > Ericales > Theaceae > Camellia > Camellia sinensis. Next base: position 127,377,911 of record NC_138974.1, read on the forward strand.
GGCGTGTCCTGCCATGAAATCCACCAATTCATCAATGTGCGGCAAGGGGAAGTCGTCCTTTCGACTGGCCCTGTTCAAATCTCTGAAGTCTACACAGACCCGAATTCTGCCATCCTTCTTCGGCACCGGAACAATGTTGGCCAACCAAGTCGGGTATTCTAATACCAGCAGGAAGCCTGCGTCGATTTGCTTGGTGACCTCTTCCTTAATCTTGAGGGCCTAGTCCGGGCGGATCCTTCTGAGTTTTTGTTTGACAGGTCGGGCCTCGGGGTCAAGAGGGATCCGGTGCTGTACAATCTCAGGATCGATTCCAGGCATGTCTTCGTAGGACCACGCGAAAACATCTTTGAAATCTTTTAATAAAGCGACTAAGCGCTCGCGTTCCTCAGAAGACAACGTGGACCCGATCTGGACCAGCCGCGGGTCCTTCTCAGTACCAACATTCACAGTAGTGATTTCATCCATTAAGGGTTTAACAAATCTTTCCTGCTCTTGATCAATTAATCGTTGCAAAATCGGAGGAATTTCTTCCTCGTTGTTTTCATCAAAATTTTGAAAATCCTGATTTAAGCAATAAATCAAAGGCACAGAAAAATACTCAGAAACCACATCCACATCGTTCTCATTAAATACTTGCAAGCCGTCAGATTCCTCTGTTACAACAGACTCAAAAGAAAATGAAAATGACGACCTAGACAGGACTGTGGCATCCGGGTTATCACCCCCAGGAATACCGGACTCAGACTCAGTCGAGCTGGAACCTGATTCCGACGCACAAGATTCGGTAGAATCAGATTCCGGCTCACTACCTGACCCGGTGCTGCTAGACAAAAAGCCTTCTTCAAATTGCCAGATGAGAGAAGGTGCGATGGACGCGTCCAAAATAGCTGATGGTAGGCCCGCAGCCGCTTCATTCCCAATCATGCATACCGAGGAGTTATCCCCCAAGCACTCCTGGTCGATCAAAGGATCTGAAAGTAGACACGCTAGTGCTACCCCCATTTCATTTTCAGCGTCCTCAGACTGTACCTCCTTACTCTGCTCAACCTCAGTTGGTGGGTCTGTCTGCGCTTCGGCAACGTCATCCCCAGGTAATGGCAAGTCGAAGAAGATTTCAAAACCAGGCACGCGCTTCCTCTCCGCGTTCAGCCATGGTTCCGGGAAGCCGCAGAATGGAAAGTCTTCCCCCTCCCGGACGAAGCGTCCGTTTAGGGTACCCAGATGGGCCTATGCATTAAGTCAAATGGCTTCCCAACCTTCTTTGCTCTGGCTCTTCCGGCCATTTCTTTTCCTTTCCTCACCCAGTCCTCTTTGGTGGGCAGATAACCCAGTCCAAAGGTGTGAGGGTTGTGTGGCACTTCGGCCAACGCTGAGACGCCCTTCCGGCCGCTCCTTCCCAATCCCATCCCGGGGATATGTTGTAGCTTGTTCATGAGGTACACAGATTGAGCACTGACGTACATACCCTCATTCACAGCCATGACATTCTGTACCGCTCGAGCCTCAGCCAAAGTGAACCCCGATAAAAACACATCCTCCGTGCCGTGCTCGATCTCCAAGATAGGTGTGGACACTTCCGGCGGCGGATGGATTGATGAATTCCCAAAAACGATCGCTACTCCTTTCCCGTGAGGGTACTTTAGCATCTGATGTAGAGTGGAAGAGACTGCCTTGACCTGGTGCAACCACGGTCGCCCCAAAAGTAGGTTAAAGGTTGCGGGAATGTCCAAGATATGAAATTCAATGCTATGTTGTCCTGGACCAACCTTGGTTTGAATTTTGACAGTCCCCATCATTTCTCTGCTGGTATTGTCGTATGCTCTGATTACTTGAGTAGTTGGGACGAAGTCCACGGGCTTCAACCCGATTGCATATGTCGTTCTGGTCGGACAGACATTAATCGCAGACCCGGTATCAACAAGTACCACCGGTATCCACTTATCTCTACATTCCACAGAAATATAGAGAGGTTTGTTATGATTTGTGCCCTCAGGCGGTAGTTCCTTGTCCGAAAAGGTTAATACCGGGGAACCTCCTCCCGGAAAAACCAGCCCAACCAGCTGTTCAGGCGTGGTATCTATGGAGAGTTTGGACTTGTCCATAGCAGACAGGACAGCTTCCCTATGTACTCGCGATGCCATTAGCAGTCCCCAGATGGAGATGTCTGCTTGTATCTTCTTTAACTGTTTCAGCACAGCTTCCTCTTCAATCTGCTTCTCCGCTTCTCTATCCTTCCCGGATGCCTCGGGTTGGTCTAGGTGTGGGGGTTTAAAGTACCGCCCACTTCTCGTCATATGGTCAACCTCATCGAGGTACCATGTGTCATCCGGTTGATTATTTCCCCAGTCTTCATCCGTGTGGGCAAGACATAAGTCATCGTCTTCCCACCATATTCCGTCGGCAGCCAACAGACACCTGTCTGGCTCTGGCCCACTCGCACTTGCAGTGCTCTCCGTCCATATGCTCGCAGCATTCTCTATCTTCGTGCACACAGCACTCTCAGTCCCCTCAGGGCCCTTAGCTTTCCTAATTCTCTTGGCATCCTCAAACTTTTCTCGTTCCAGCTGCGTCAGTACAGTTGGTTGTTCAACAATTCCTGTATTCATAATGCCCAAATCTCGAGTGGAATTCTTAGCACCGGCGCTCTCCGGTGATACAACTTGACTTCCGGCCATTCTGGCAACAGCTGATACTCCTGCCCCTACCGGGCTCTGTTCTGGTTGGGATTCCCCCACTTCATCTGGTTGATCCTCGAGCCATCCGGTGGCCTCCACTGATTCCTCATAGTCGAACCAGTTGATTGCCGAATCCCCCGGTTCCTGGTCATCGAAAAATTGCAGGTTGGCGAAGTCCTCCTCTATAGCTGTCAGATCATCTGCCCCTTGCCTGAACCCATCTCCCTGGATTACACACAGTTCTCCCATCTCTGGCAATTCTATGCCCAACCCAATCTGGCTTGTTGATAGGATATACTCGCTCGGATTATAGGCTCCCCCAGCAAAACTCTGTTCAGCCCTGGATTCAACAATCTCATTCTCTCCCAAAATCTGCCCTGCCCCATCTTTGACGGTCACCACCATCGGCTCTGGTTGGGTTTTGGAGATGTCCACCATGCACAAGAAGTCAGTGCAATTGGGGAGGAACACCTCCGGCTTGCGTAGGTGGGATGGGGTGATATAGATACTGGGATCGTAAGATGCGACCCCAGTTTGGATAAAATTGATTCTGTTGGGAGGGGGAGCTCGGTTATGTGGTGGGAGAGGGTTGGTTGTGACAATGGGTTTATCGGGAGGCGCGATCACCTGTTTGTCGATAAGATCTTGGATCTCATGACGCAATCTGAAACAACGGTCGGTGTCGTGACCGTGTTGTTGGTGATACGCGCAGTATTTTGCTGGGTCATGAGAGGGAGGGAGTGGATTCGGTAGTGGCTTCGACTCCAGGGGTTTCAAATGCTCTTTCCTGATCAATACCCCTAGAGCTTTGGACAGGGGCATATATAATGGGGTGAAGGTTCTTTGGCCTCGAGGTTGGAATCTGGTGGTTTGTGTGTTGCAGCCATGGGCCTTGGAGGGGGAGGGGGAGTGGTGGTGACCATACTGACTTCCGAGGCTCTTGTATTTGCAGCGCCACTCGGGCCCGCATTGTTGTTACGGTTGAAAGTCGTCCTCGGTTGCTCCCTATCGTGGTCAAACAGACCTTGTTTCATTGCGTCTTCGATTTGCACCCCCATCTCGTGTAAATCTGCGAAAGTAGGAAAGGGGACTACAATCATTCTCTGCATCAACTTTGGGTGGAGATTGCGCACAATCATCCGGATTTGATCTTTGTCAGTGGGCCTTAAAGTCATCATTGACACCTTTGCCCTCCATCGGATTACAAAGTTCGAGAAAGTTTCCTTGGGCTCTCGCCTTGTCGTTTCGAGATCACGGGTTGTGATCTCGATCTGAGTGTTGTACGAATATTGCGCGACAAAGGCCTCAGCCATTTCATCCCAATTCTTTTTCACTTCATCTTGTAACTTTGCGTACCAGTGGGCGGCCACACCCGACAGGGTTCGGCCGAATAGTGAAAGCTTCTGTGGTCGTGTTAGGCCCATTGGCCGCAAGATGTCTGCGAACAGTCAGAGATGGACCATGGGGTCGCCGGACCCGTCAAAGCGGTCGATTTGTGGCATTTTGAACCTATCGGGGAGTGTCACGGCCTTCTCGGTATATCCGTCTTCGATATCCGGCATAGCCTTGACCCCTTGGGATTTCTTGAAGAGCTTCTCAAGTTTGCTCAATTTCAGAGCTGTATGATCAACCTCGAACTCGAAGGGAGAGTCCGGGTGATTGGGTGCATGGACCTTGGACAGTTGTGGTGGAAGCGGGGGGGGGAGCTGGCCCCGTTGGCAGATTCGTGTCCTCTTGTAAATTTTGGAGATTTGGCACGGCGTTCTGGGTATTTGGCGGAGCGTTCTGAACAGTAGGTGTTTGCTCAGGTAATGGAGCCCCTGCCGGAGGAGGAATTTGTTGTGAAGCAGATGCCGCATTCTGCTGTTGCAGTCTGGTGATTAGTTCGGCCTGTTGGGCCATGATCGCGGCCTGCTGTTTGGAGAACTCCGCTTGACGGGCGGCATCATCATGCATCTGTCTCATGCTCTCCTGCATCTGGCGCATTAGGGCCTCCATCCCTGATGTATTTTGCTGATCCATCTGTCTAACTGGTATGTCTGTTTCTATAGCAGTAATCGAGACCTCAGTCCTACAGTCCTCTGATAAAGTAACCCACTGCTCTGACAACCTCTGTTCTGACAAACTGCGCTTTTTCGGCTTTCTTCTGGTAACGGGGGGTAGAGAATGGAACACTGGCTATCCGTCGATTAGATCCTCAGATCGATTGAGTCGACGACCTCGTGTCCAAAGTGCTTGGGGAATGCCTGCTGGGTTGGAAGCAATTGTGCTAGAACTGACCTAGCAAAAGATAAATAAAGCGAAAAGGAAATAAATAAACAGATAAACGGACAGCATAACAGCTTAAAATAAAATGCATGACACACAGCCTGTCATAACAACACACAGTCGATAAGCTGAATACACACTGTCCTCGAACACTGGTTATTATCCCTGAATCACTGTTCCCAAAGGCTGAATCTGATACCCACAGATAACTGATTCTCAAATGCTGACTGATGCCCGCAGGCCTGATACCCACAATACTGAACTGATGCCCGCAGGCCTGATGCTCAAACTCATACACTGATACATGCATTCCTGTAGAGACGCACTCTAAAGCACATAACAGATAAGTGAGAGCCAAAACACCCCTATGTTGGGGTAGGGTTTCCCTGTCCTATTTCGTCAGGAGCTAGGGTTTCACTACGCACACAGCGGTTTCAAACAACCTATAAACGGGTAAGCAACCTGTCCTAGTTTGGAATGGTCACTATGGATCCGAATATGCACTAGGTCGAATGGTCAAAGTGGGTGCCCCGGTAAAACCGGGGTTAGTGTTCCCATACTGGCAGAGCCCACAACTGGTCAGCCTTATGGTCATGCCTTGACAAGACAAGCCTCCGGCAAACCATTCAGGAATAGCAGATGGCAAACACGGTGTCCTAGGCGCACCAATGCAAATGCAATGCAAAGAAACACACAAGTGTAGTCAAAAACAGATATCATGAGTTCGAGTCAAGTTCTCTAAATCCCCAGCAGAGTCGCCAGAAATTGTAACAAGTCCGCGGGGGACCTTGCTACAGCTCGAACTCGATTTGTGTCACGGTTCTATGTCTGAACCAAAGAGTCCAAATCCGGCAAATCGTTTTGAGAAAAACAGATTTTTGAAAGAAGTGCCAAACATGGACTGCTTTGCCAGATACAGAGTCGCCACCTAAATATTTTATTTTGGGGAAATTTAGGAAACCCTGACTCGGTGCCAAAGGCCACGTGTCCGTCATCACCAAAGTTGCCTCGGCTCGGGAACTTGGGTACGATTGGGGAAGGTCACTTCGTGAGCACCCCCGCTCGCCCGATCAAAGATCGGCCTCTACTAACCATGATATCTATTTTTGAAAACATTGTGTGTTCTTATTCCGGTTATTAGCCTAGATTACTATGTGATGCTCACGGCATACAAGTGTAGACCGGGTCGCCTGAATTGGAACAAAACATTTGATGAATTATTCCAATTCGGATAACCCAACCTTCACCCACAGGCATTCAGGCAGTTATATCACATAAGCAAATAGCCTCATGGTAAGCATGCTATTCATGGCAGCACTCACACGCATGCAAGGATGCTAAAGCATAAAACTTACCGAGTACTCCAAGCCAAAATAGAAACTATATTAGAAATCATACATGATCCTAAGTATACAGAAATGCCTAATGCAACACATGCAAGAATGCAAACTATAGCAGGCTCGGCTATTCTAAACATGGCATATGGAGTGCTACAGCTAACATGTATTCAATTTGGAATTGAAAATACAATGCAGTTAGTATGATGCGCCGAGCCCGGTGCATGCAAAACAGATGAATGAATGCAAACATGCTACCATACTGTATGCTAAATTGAAATATGCCCTAATCTAACCATCATAAGCGGATAAATAAAAGGGAGAAAGACGTGGGGTTGGAAGACATACAATACACACACGCACACTTATTACAGTTGTGCCCTCGCACAGAGGGTCCAAATAAATAATACAGTCCCGAATAAAAGAATATTACAGTCCAAATAAATACAGTCCAAATAATATACAAATTCCTAATTAATTAATCAATTAACTAAGAAAGCTGTAAAACTGGTGTGCAAGCCAGGGACCGCCTTGCTTCTGATGAATGATGCATGTCTGGGCTGCCTTGCGCGAAAATCCACTGGGATGCCCCGATTAGCCTCTGTTTTGTGATTTTTCTTGGAAAGCGCGCCAAACTCCGGAAGTTTGCTGATTCTTCATTTGCTGCAACAGAGAGCAGGAAAAGGGCATAGCAATGTATTTCACAAATATATGCATGCCTCGATCCTCGTGCCACCAATCACGCATATCGATGCATGATGGCAAAGGAATCGAATTGTGCAACTCAATATAGGATGAATGCACGTATAAACATAACAAAACCTAACTCCATCATGGGTAATCCGGAGTGTCGGTGACTGGGGAATTGAGACGCGTTCCGTCACTCGGAGTACGAAACGCACCTCGCTTCCCGTGCCCGGGCTAACTCCTATCCCGAACACGATGCAATATGCATGATATGCATGAAATGCAACTAAGATATAATCCTAACATACACAATGTTATGAAAATGGGACGCCTCGAAATGCGTGCACGTGGGCACGCAAACTGAGGAAAACGACAGAATGCGATCTAAGATACAACCTAGTATGCACTATGCTGTAAAAAAGAGATGCCTCGAAATGCGTGCACACGGGCTCGCAAACCGAGAAAATGACATACGCAATGTAAATGACATGGAAATGGCATATAGAATGCAACATGGACTTATACTAACATGAGAGAGCCTCAGCCACACTCACATAAGAGGCCGATGGATGAAAATGAAGTGCCTCGAAATGCGTGCACACGGGCACGCAAACCGAGGCAATGACATATGCAATGCAATGGCATGGAAATGGCATATAGGATGCAACATGGACTTATACTAACATGAGAGAGCCTCAGCCACACTCACATAAGAGGCCGATAAATGAAAATGAAGTGCCTCGAAATGCGTGCACACGGGCACGCACACCGAGGCGATGCAAAAATGCGAACTATGGCATGGGAAATGATATGCAAACATGGTAATGGGATTTCAGCACTGAAAAGTGGGGGAAAGCAGCCCCGAAATGAGGCGAAAACACACCCGATGCATGGAATGGTCCCGAAACATGAATTTTGGGACCCGAAATGGCCTATAGCTATACCAAACATGCACAATATGGATATGCAATGAATAGACAGAAGAAAGGAAGCCCAAAAATTAGCATTTTACTAGGAGAAAGCATGGCCAAACAGCAACCAAAGATAGGGCAACAATGGTATGCAAAAATGGCCCTAAACATGAGGTTATGAAGCAAGTGGTATATGTAAAACCCAAACTGAAAAATTCCCTTCTACAACATTGAAGAGGGACCAAAAATAAGCGTATTTACAGAACTGTAAAAACCCCAAAAACAAACATAGATATGGCTAAGCTCTTATGCAAGAAAAAGGGCCAAAAGGTGGCCAAAGAGGCAAGTGGTATATGCAAAGCCCAAAATGAAAAATTCCCTTCTACAACATTGAAGAGGGACCAAAAATAAGCATATTTACAGAACTATAAAAACCCAAAAACAGTATAAAAACATGCTAGAAATGCAATGCAAAATGAGGCTCAAAAGTGACTATAACACAAAGCATGCAAAATATTCAACAAACAGCCAAAGACCCTTGATGAAACATGTTAAGAAGGTCAAAATAAGACCTTTTCTAGGCCTGTAAAAAGACCAAAAACAGAAGCATGATAGGCTGCCAAAGCATGCAAAAATGGGGACCAAAAGAGATATATAACATGAAGTGTATAAAATATACCTCAAATCATGAAAGGCCCTTGATGAAACATGAAGAATGGGCCAAAATAAGACTATTTCTAGTACTGTAAAAAGGCTAAAAACCGAAGCACAATAGGCTGCCAAAGCATGCAAAAATGGGAACCAAAAGAGAATATAAAGGCAAGTATAGCATGGAGGTCCCAAACAGTGTTGATCCCTTCTTCAATGTTGAAGAGGGGCTCAAAATAAGCCTACTTACAGTTTATGTCATGCTCCAAAACAGATCACACACAAGCTAAAAATATCATGCAAGAAAACGGCATTTAAGAAGGATATTGAAGCAAGTGCAATGTGGGAGGCTCAAACAGGGTTGAGCCCTTAATCAAAAGTGAAAAAGAGCTCAAAATAAGGCCACTTTCAGTTAGGGCCGGAGCTCAAAACAATAAGCATATATGGCTTATAAATGGTGCAAGAAATGGACCAAAAAATGGGAAAATGCAACTCACCCTTGAAGACAAGTCTTTTGTTGCCTCTTGGCTTGAGAAGTGGTGCTTCTTAGTTGCTGGAAAGCTTCCCAAGTTGCTGGAAATGGAGTGGTGGTGGTGGTGCTTGGTGGTGATGAAGAAATGAAGTGTAGGACTTGGATGTTTTGAGAAAATGAGAGAGATAGAGGGAGCTTTTGATCCAAGGCTTGAAGGCAATTTTTCTAACCCCTTTTCTAAGTGTTGGAGGCTGGTTATATGGAACCAAAAGAGGGAGTAAAGGTGGGGGAAAAAGGAGACAAGCTTTCCCCCACAAAATATCCCCCGGATTGAGATATTTTCTGGGGGATAAAGCTATACAGCTGTAAAGTGAACAGTGTGAGCATCATGGCCGGCCAGGTATTTTTGTTACAGGTGGCCGGCCGGCCACATCCCCTAGCCGGCCGGCTAGAGGTCAAAAGGGTCAAGTTGGTTTAGTGGCCGGCCACCACACAATGATGTCCTCCCATGTGCCCTCAACACAACCCTGTGGTTAAAAGTCCAAGAAAGTGGCTCAAGGGTGTTCAACATTAGCTCGGAAGGAGGGGTTCAAAAGGGTCAAGAAACATTAGTGGCCGGCCACCAACTTTTAGGGTCCTCCCATGTGTGTACATCACAAATATGTGGTTCAAAGTTCAAGAAAGTGGCCCCAAGGTGTTCAACATTGGCCCGGAAGTGAGAAAAACGGGTGTCAGAGGGCGAAAATGGAATATAACTGGTTGTCAAGATAATTGCTGGCCTCCCACCTCCAGTGACCTTCCCGGTGATGGAACAGAGGTACCTGCCAAAAATGAACAAGAACCGATGCAAAACGAATGCTCGGGGGCCAAAACACGCAGTTCGGGGTCCCGAAAATGGGCTGCCGAGCACTGAAAGTGGCGTTCGGCCACGAAGTGGGTTTCTCAGACCCCAGTGTCCCTCAAAAAGGGAGCAAATAAGATGTATGCCAAAAATCAGAGCAAACGGAGACGGTTAGGCGGTCCCGAACCGAGGCACACGGCCAACAGTCCCGAAAAATCGGAAACCGGGCTCCGAAATGGGCAAAATGGCCTATGGCCACAAAATGTAGCCCACGGCCACTAAGAGATGGTCTACAGGACCTCTCCCTCCCCTCAGGAAAAGAAATAGAGAAAACCGAGTCTGGTTCGCAAACCGAGACAAGGCACAAAAGAAGGTTCGGAAGTCCGGAGGCGAGGCTCACGGCCGCGACTCTGAGACTTCTGAACGAGCGCGATATGCAACATCACCAAGCGCTCAACTGGTGACGTCTAATTCTTAAGGTCGGTCAAAAATGGGGTGTCTACAAGGGCCGAGTGATGTAAGAAACACAAATAAAAAAGGGTGGGAAACAATACCCGAAGAAACTGGCTCCTCATGAATTAAGAGGTCTCTCGCCATTGGAACACGTCTGAGTGTCGTGTCTGTTGTGTTTTGTTTGTCTCGATTCTTGTTTTGAGTCGTTTCGAGTGTTTCTCAATGTGTGTAGATTGTTTACCTTTATTTTCTGTTGTTAAGTCATGGTTTGCTGTGTTCAGTCGTAGGCTCAATACCCGGCTAAGAACTCATCTCTTAATTTCCAAAAATCGTTTTGTGCTCAGAATGCTGTGTCGTTCTCCACATATGTGCAAAACAGGATTTATTCTTTCATAAAACGGCAGGGTTCCACCCAGGTCATGTGAAAGCTAGGACCTATCTGAAGCTATATGGGTTCCAAACTACAAAGCAAAAGAAAAGAGGAAAAATTGAAGCATCCGAGTTTGTTTTAACTTTAGGAAGTTTCGAGATTGCATTCTGAGTGTACCTCTTCAGGCCTTATCAATGCTCCGAAGTATGAGTGTGCCTCTACCTCAAGCTCAAGATCAAGCCTGTTTCAAAGCCAGAATGGCGATCAGAAGTGCTCTCCCTGAGCACCATTTCCCTGCTAGGGGCATCTTGGCCGTGTTTGCAATGAGTTCCTAGGAGACCAACTGCGACGGTGGAAACTAGAGTTCGAATGGTTGTTGCCTAGAATGCAAAGGTTCGAGATTTCCGAGACTAAAGTCTGGTTTAAATACCCAGGGGTGTATCCCTGGCTTGAAATCTATATGGAAGCCCCATAGGTTGAAATAGCATGTGTTGCACCTCAATTCTGGATACTGAACCAACCTAGTCTGTCACCCCGTTGGAGAATAGGGAAAGTTGTGAACATGGCCAGGAAGGAAAGGTAGTAACTGCAGTTTGGAAGTATAATCAAGAAAGTGCAAAAAGAACCCACTTTTTATTTCACAATGTTTCTGCGGAAGTTTTCAACTAATGTCTTCGATGCATAGCTCATCATCAGTTGGCATGCACGAGGTGTATCCTTTTTTTATATATTGTAACCCCTCTAAGAGGTAAATCGGAGGTTGCATTTGAATTGTCCTCGTTAAGGCTTGTATTTCTTTATTCGGCATTTTGTTTCAAACATGCTATTGAAGTTGCACTCGCCGCATTGTTATGCACACCTACCTTGCATTGTTATGCACACTCCTCTTGCATTGTTATGCGCCTCTTCATTTGTGTTGTCACGCACTTTCCAGCTGCATTGTTATGCACACTCCACTTGCATTGGTTTATACCACTCCGAAACAGTGGAATGGGTCCCTTTGTTTCTCCCTCTTTAGTTAAGAGCATTGGGAACGTGTTCCAATACTTATACCACTCTGAAACAGTGGGACAGGTCCCTTTTGTTTCTCCCTTTTTGGTTAAGAGCATTGGGAACGTGTTCCGATGCTTATACCACTCTGAAACAGTTGGGCGGGTCCCTTTGTTTCTCCCTCTTTTGGCTAAGAGCATTGGGAACGTGTTCCGATGCTTATACCACTCAGAAATAATGGGACGGGTCCCTTTGTTTCTCCCTCTTTTGGCTAAGAGCATTGGGAACGTGTTCCGATGCTTATACCACTCCGAAACAGTGGGACGGGTCCCTTTGTTTCTCCCTTTTTTGGTTAAGAGCATTGGGAACGTGTTCTGATGCTTATACCACTCCGAAACAGTGGGACGGGTCCCTTTGTTTCTCCCTCTTTGGTTAAGAGCATTGGGAACGTGTTCTGATGCTTATACCACTCGGTGATGGTGCATGTTGTGCTCATTTAGAGGTTTCGAAGTTTTGGCTGAGGGCCTTGCCTCCGGGCCTCTGAATTCTTTTGTGCTTCAGTTTGGTTTGTGGACCGAACTTTGTTTCTCTTCCCCAGAGGCAGGGAGAGGTCTTGTAGACCAACTCTCTGTTTGGAGACTATTTTTCAGTTTTCGGAGCCTTCGGCCGCGTGCCTTGTCTCGGGACCGCTTAACGTTCTCCATTTGGCGTGATTTTTGAACCACACCTTGTTGCCTCTGCCTAGAGGAACACTGTGGTCCGGGAGACCACTTTTGTGGTTGCATACCACTTTTGATGCCCGTAGACTAGTTTTCGAGGCTTTCGGCTGCGTGCTTTGCCTCATGATCTCTCGTCTTGCATCCGTTTTGGTTTGTTTTTGGTACAAACCTTATTTTCCTTGTTTAGAAGGTGGTACAAGGGTGGGAGACCACTCTTTCTCCTTGGAGACCACTTTTCCTTCTACCAGCCAGTTTTCTGGTTGGACAATTGGCTTGCTTGGTCTGTGGGCCATATTTTCTGGTCGGCCACCATACCACTAGCTTTCTTTCATGCCCTGGACTCTCTCCCACCATGGCCGACCAGTTTGTCTTGGAAGACCACTTGAAGTGGTCGGCCGACCACTTTAAGTAGCAGGCCGACCACTTCCGACCACTTCAAGTGGTCGGCTACTTTTTGGCACCTTTTTGGAGATATTTTCTTCCAGCTGGCACAGCTGGAGGGCATTTGGGCTATCCTCCTTACACGGGTATGGAGGAATTTGTTTGAGGCTTAGCTTCTCCAAGAAGCTTTGCCTGTTAGTTTCTATAAGAGGGAGGCTCCTCCACCCTCCTCTAGGTTCAGAAAAACTTCCTTGAGCCATACATATAATCTATATCTATACATCTTCATTTCTCTCTTGTTTTGTGCCTTAAAGTGTAGATTTGTCTCACTTTTGTACACAAACACACACTCAAACACCTTGCTTGTGTTGCTGAGGCTTCTTGAAGTTGTTTTTGGTGTTCTTGAGTTGCTTTGAGCTTGGAAAACTTGCTGAAGTTGCAGTTATAAAGGAGGTCTTCAAGGGTGAGTCTTTAGCCCTTAAATCCCCCATTCTTGCTTAATCTTTTAGCCCTTCTTGCATATGTTTTTAAGCTTAACTCCAAACTAGAAAAAGTTTTGTTCTTGCATGCTTAAGATCTTTGTTTAAGGTCACTTTTCGTTTGGGGTGTAGACGTCCCCGAACATTCTGGGAGGAGATCCCCGTTTTGTTCGTTTTGGACTCACTACAGTTCGGACTCTCAAATTGTCACGGTTCTAAATCTGAACCAAAGAGTCCAAATTCGGCAAATCGTTTTTGAAAACAGATTTTTTTGAAAGAAGTGCCAAACATGGACTGCTTTGCCAGATATAGAGTCGCCACCTAAATATTTTATTTTGAAATATTTAGGAAACCCTGACTCGTTACCTAAGGCCACGTGTCCGTCATCACCAAAGTTGCCTCGGCTCGGGAACTTGGGTATGATTGGGGAAGGTCAGCTATGAGCACCCCCTCTCGCCTGATCCGAAGATCGGCCTCTACTAACCATGATATCGAGTTTTGAAAACATTATGCGTTCTTATTCCGGTTATTAGCCTAGATTTACTATGTGATGCGCACAACACAAAAGTATAGACTAGATCGCCTAATTTGGAACAAAGCATTGCATATCTGTTCATTTGAAAGACAATTTGAAATTTACTACTCGCAAGTAAGCTAAAACACGGATTTCAACAAGTTGTTCCAACTCAAACAATCCAACCTTCACTCACAGGCATTCAGGCAGTTATATCAACTAAGCACATAGCCACATGGTAAGCATGCTGTCATGTTAACATTCACATTCATGCGAGATGCTAAAGCACAAATACTTACAGTGTACTCCGAGCAAAAACAAAGAACTTATTAGTAATCAGATGTATGATCTAAGTCCATGTTAGAATGGCTAATGCATCGCAGGCAAAATGCAACTAGAATAGGCTCGGCTAATCTGTGGATGGCATGTGAAATGCAACAGATAACACGTATTCAAGTTAGATTTGAAATACTATGCAGTTAGTATGATGCACCAAGCCCGATGCATGCAATACAGATGAATGATGCAAACATGCAAGCATAAGGTATGCTAATTGAAATATGCCCTAAATCTAACCATTGTAAGCGGCTAAATAAAAGGGAGAAAGAAATGGGGTTGGAAGACATGCACACACGCACACCCACACTTATTACAAATTTTCCCTCACTCGGAGGGACCGAATAAATAATACAAGCCACCTAATTAACTAGCTAACAAGCTACTTAATTATTACAGAACCAAATTGAATAACTAGCTACAACTAATTATTACACAACTTAATTAATTAACGAATCAATTAACTAATTAATGAATGACAACAAGCAAGCAGGGAAAGCAGCAAACGGTGCTATTCCAGCTCTGTTTGAAGAAGGGAGGCATGCATGCTCGCTTCGGTTCTTCACCTCGAAATGCCTTCCGGTTGCTCTTTAGAGGCTCTGTTTGCAGGGTGTCTTCCAGTGCTTGTTACTGGACCTTACCAAAACACTGCAAGGGAAGACACTAGTGGCCTGCCGGCCATGTAAGGATCACTGCCGGCCAAAGGTGGTCCATTGCCGGCCAAGAGTGGCACACTGTCGGCCATCAGTGACATGCTGCTGGTCACTGGTGTGCTGTGACACCAAACTGCAACGAAGCACAAAATAGAGAAAATAGAGGGTTTCCCAAGGACATGTATGCACCATGGCACTCCAAATCACCTCAAGACATCAAGGGAGAGGCCTAGTCGGATCCACGACCATCAATCACGCATCCCGATGCATGATGGCCAAAGATCTAACTTGTGCCAATCAATACGAAAACGAATGCACAAATAAAGCAAGTAAAGCCTAGAACTCTATCATGAATCATCAAGAGCTTCAGCGACCGAGAATTGAGACACGTTCCATCACATGAAGTATGAAACGCCCCTCGTTCCTCGTGCTCGGATTAACACTTAATCCAAGCAATGCAGCACATAAGCATGGCAAACATGCAACATGACCTAAATGTGCAAACATGCAACTAAACCAAGCATGCAACAAGCATATAAGCATGATATGAGGTGATGACCTTGGACAACATGACAAAATGCAACATGAACATGTGAGCATGCAAGGTATGCAAAGCTAAACAAGTATGCGACAACATACGAAATGAAACAAGCATGCGACAACATGATAAGATGGACTTGCACCAAAGATGGACGGCTCTCAACTAGGTCCAAATCAGTAGCCAATGCGATGAATTAAGCCAAACAACACACTCAAGCATGTGAAATGCGAAAGGTTCATAAAAGGGGCCTAAAAGGGAAACTCTCAAAAGTGCCTAAGAAGTGACAAATGTGCAAGTGTAACAACACTATATGCACTGAAATGAGATGCTAAATGATGCCAAATCATTTAAATAGCTCGAGGATAGCATGCGCGAATCACCGAAACACGAAGCTTGCAAGGCCAATTACACTACAACTACACAAAGCATGAAGGATATGGAAAGGGCAACCCAAAATAGTCCTAGTACATGTTGATATGAGACTGAAACATGCAAGGAAGTAAGCCAAAGCAAGCTAGCATACAATGCTAAAACATAGGACATGCAAGGCTACAAAAGAGGCAATGCACTGCACCTATTAGAGCCAATCATGGCATGACTTGGACAACCAAAAACAGAGTTACATCATGGTATATTAGGACCCAAAATGTACTGAAATGATGAGCTAAAGACTTAGGCTAAATGGCATGCACAAAAGTCCATTCTTGAGGCATAAAGCACAAGCTATACAAAGCATTCAAGGCATGTCAAATGCAAGTGTATGACAACATTTCATGGACTGAAATAGCATATGGAATGAGGGCAAAGCATGCAAACATCACATGTATGGCATGGTAGGGGCCTCAA
Organism: Camellia sinensis; assembly: GCF_055761805.1. Lineage (NCBI taxonomy): Eukaryota > Viridiplantae > Streptophyta > Magnoliopsida > Ericales > Theaceae > Camellia > Camellia sinensis. The sequence continues at coordinate 127,394,032 of NC_138974.1, forward strand.
AACCCAAGACTAGCCTAAGCATTTACACTATATCTATTTAATGCATGAGTGGTATGGACATGGAAGCCTAAAATAGTCCTAGAACACTTCAAAATAAGCATAAAATCAAGTTTGAGCAAAGCCAAAATATGCTAGTATGATGAGTCAAAACATGATGCACAAAGGGCTAGTAAACATGATTTGTTCTACACCTATATGGAGCATGCAAAAGATGATTAAACCAACTATGGATAGGGTCATAACATGCCAAATGATGACCAAATACATGATGAAATGTAAACCAAACAAGCTAAAATGACATGGCAAAGCATGGAGCATATGAAGCTAGTTTAAGGGATTTACACTACAAGTGCATCATGAAAGCATGGGGTAACAAAACCAACCCAAAACAGGTTCATGGCATGGTAAAAAATCACCAAAAATGGACTGAAATGGACTCAACAAAAGCCAAGCACACATGCTACTTTGATGAGCTATGGATGGAGTTACACTACACATACTATATGCATGCAAAATATGACCAAAGCAGCCATGGACAGGGCCAAGGCAGGTCCTAAAAGTCACAAAAATAGGCCTGAACCAAGCCTCAAAAATACATAGAAGGATGGTCCTTTGGAAGGCCAAAAATGCAAGCAAAGAGGAACACAAAGAGAGGGGGCTACCCCCTCTGATTAAGGACCTCAAAACCACACCTCTACCACCAAAATCCCACTGGATTTCAGTGGTAGGAAGGCCAAACCAAGGCTAGCTCGGAGGCCTCAAGATATGGCTTAAAACAAAGTCAAACAAAGCATGCAAGGGGGCTACACACCCCAAACAGCAAAGTAACCTTAACCAAACTTAAAAAGCACTTAAAAACAAGACTTTTTCCAGTTATAAGAAAAGCCTAAATCAATATGCAAAGAGGGCTAAAGCAAGGTACAAGAAAGTTCAAAAATGGGAGAAATGCTTACCCTTGAAGACCCTTTTCGAAACCAGCAATTTCAGGGGGTGGAAGCTTGCTTTCAGACCTCAAAAAGACCTCCCAAGAAGCTTGGTTGAATGGTAGTGGTGTATATCTATGTGTTGTAGTGTAAAAGTGCAAGGAAATCCAATTTCTAAGCACAAAACTCAAGAAATATAGAGAGAAAGAGAGGTTTTGCCCTTCCAAAACTCAGAACCTTGATATAGAGGGTGGCCTCTTGCTTATATAGAGGAATGTAAAGCCAAAGCTTCTTCAAAAAGCTTTACAAGGGCTTCATCCCTCTATACATGTGTATGGAGGGGAGCAAACAAAAAACCAGCTGGCTCAAAAGATCTGGAGGAAAACCAGCTAATGGCTAGCTGTGGCTCACTGATGGCCGGCAGGGCTTCACCAGTGGCTGGCGGGAGCAAAGAAATGGCTGCCAGTTCCATGCCATGGCCGGCAGTGCACCAAGAAGGTCACTCTGAAAGGACCTAGCCAAGGTCCAAAAATAGGGCAGAAAGGGTACAAGGTTCGGGAAGCTCGAACCGGTGACGTTCCGCCGCGACAGTCGAGTACTCAGCGAGCAATCGAACTAGTTGTTGGGTGTACCTGCAAGCACAACCAAGTGCCGAGGACGGTCAAAAATGGGGTGTCTACAGTTGCCCCTCTTTGACAGAACTCAACAGCCACAAAGTGACGGGAGTGAGTGTCAAAGCCCAGAGATAACCCATTTTTGACAAGGCCGAAGACTTAGACAATCAATCAATATAGGCATGCAAAGATGCGCCCGGAGGCTGGGGCAAAATGCAAACGACATGCAAGATGCAAGAGCATGACTTATAACCATGCAAAGAAAGTTGTAACGAAGCATAACAATGCAACAGTTTTAAGCAAGTAGAAACCAAGCTACATTACAATGCAGAAAGGATATAAGAGAATTATTCAATTCTCGCTATGTCTCACGCGGAGAACACTAAGAGCGACCGTTGGGGACACCTGAGGCCTCAAACAAGATTCCGACGCGTTGTACGCAAAAGGAAAAAGAGTGGCATAAGCATTAGAACATGTTCCAAATGCTCTTAACCAAAGATGGAGAAACATATGGATGTATCCCGGTGTTCCGGAAAGGTATAAGCATTGGAATGTATTCCAAATACTCTTAACCAAAGAGGGAGAAACGTAGGGACATATCCCGCTGTTTCGGATTGAGTGAGAAATATATGGACGTATTCCGGTGTTTTGGAATGGTGTAAGCATTGGAACGTGTTCCAAATGCTTTTAACCAAAGAAAGAGAAACATTAGGACATATCCCGCTGTTTCGGATTGAGTGAGAAACATAGGGACGTATCCCGGTGTTTCGGAATGGTGCGCGCATTGGAACGTATTCCAAATGCTTTGGGACATATCCCGCTGTTTCGGATTGAGTGAGAAACATAGGGACGTATCCCGGTGTTTCAGAATGGTGTGAGCATTGGAACGTATTCCAAACGCTTTTAACCAAAGAGGGAGAAACATAGGGACGTATCCCGGTGCTTCGGAAAAAGAGAAACATAGGGACGTATCTCGGTGTTTCGGAAAAGGAGAAACATAGGGACGTATCCCGGTGTTTCAAAAAATGAGAAACATAGGGACATATCCCGGTGTTTCGGAAAGATAGAGAAACATAGGGACGTATCCCGGTGCTTCGGAAAGGAGAAACATAGGGACGTATCCCGGTGCTTCGGAAAAGGAGAAACATAGGGACGTATCCCGGTGTTTCAGAAAGATAGAGAAACATAGGGACGTATCCCGGTGTTCTGGAAAAGGAGAAACATAGGGACGTATCCTGGTGTTTCGGAAAAGGAGAAACATAGGGACATATCCCAGTGTTTCGGAAAGATAGAGAAACATAGGGACGTATCCCGGTGTTTTGGAAGGAAGGAGAAACATAGGGACATATCCCGGTGTTTTGGAAAGATAGAGAAACATAGGGACGTATCCCGGTGCTTCAGAAAAGGAAGGAGAAACATAGGGACATATCCCGGTGTTTTGGAAAGATAGAGAAACATAGGAACGTATCCCGGTGCTTCGAAAAAGGAAGGAGAAACATAGGGACATATCCCGGTATTTCGAAAGGAAGGGATCGTGCAAAATGATGCAATTGAAAGGGTGCATAACAAAGCGAGTGGAATGCGTGTAACAACGCAAGTGAAGTGTGCATAACAATGCAACTAGAACCATGCATAACAATACAAGTGAAGTGTGCATAACAATGCAACTAGAGTGTGCATAACAATGCGATTGAAACGTGCATAACAATGCAAGTAGACGTGCGTGGCAGTGCATGTTAGAGATGTGTAAAACAATGCAATACAGGTACACAAGACAGTGCGAGTGAGGTGCACAAAAGAAGTGCGATAAGATGCATTTTCTATGCAAGTATGGGGGCATTTTCTATGCAATCATGGAAAGCATATTCTATACGGAATAGAAAGCAAGCATATTCTATGCGGAATCGAAAGCAAGCATATTCTATGCATGAATCATAACGATGCGCGGCACGCATGCAACAAAAGTGTATATGAAAGTGCACATCCTATGCAATAGAGGGGCATCAAACATGTACTTCAGTGCCTCCAATTTACCTCTCGGAGGACTTGGCAACACGCTCAGCTTAAAAGAGGACACCCTGTTTATATTGGCGAGAGATAACATCTGCATGTGAAGATCACATGTGCTGCTTGGACTGCCATTCTAACTTGAAGCAGGCTTACACTTGAGGTAGAGGCGCACTCATACTTCGGTAGCATTAACAAGGCCTGAGGAGGTGCATCCGGAATACAATCATGGAATTTAAAACAAACTCAGATGTTCCGATTTTCCCTCTTTTGCTTTGCAGTCTAGAACCTATATAGCTTCAGATAGGTCTTGGTTTTACTGTTCTCACATGACCTGGGTTGAACCCTGCAGTTTTATGAAAGAACAAATCTTGTTTTGCACAAATGTGGAGAATGGCATAGCACTCTGAGCACAAAACGATTTATTTTTGAAATGAGAAAAGGGTTCTCAACCGAGTATTGAGCCTGCAACTGACCACAGCTAAAACGACTCAACAACGGAAAACAAAGGTAGAACAACCTAAACACAACTCAACAAAGGAAAAACAAGGTAAAACAACCTAAACACATCTATTAACACTCAACGACTCAAAACAAGAATCAAGACAAACAAACACACAAACACAACACTCAGCTGTGTTACAAAGGCAAGAGACCTCTCGGTGCACGAGGAGCCAGTTTCTCCGGGTATTGTTTCCCACCCTTTCTTATTTGTGATTCTCATATCACTCTGCCCTCAGGCTCGGCTTTTCTCATAAAACCCTTTTCCTCACTTTTTCTCTCAGCGCACATCTCGCTATTCTTTAATCTCTCATTTTTTATCCCTCCCCTAGGTGGTTGATGGATAAACAAGAAATTGCGGGCTCTTGCCCCTAACATGTTGCTAGATTCTCTTCTTCTATTCACAACAGTGAACTTTCCCACAGAGAAGTTGCGCTACAACTGGGTGTGTAGCAAATCTACAACCGACATCGGTTGACGATGCTCTGCTAGGGAGTTTGGACGTGATCAGATCTATCCAGATGAGGGAGTGGGATATCTTGATCTATTCCAGTTCGTGCTTCGCACTTGATTTGATACCTCGTTGCTCGGAGGATGTGAGAGCTTTCAGCCCTTTGTTGTTAGCTTTCGCTGTGCCCTTTCTGGCGAATACAGTGCCCTTTCTGGCAAGTGCGTTGATAAAGGGGAAAAGACAGAAAACCTGACTCAACTGTGCCCCTAGTTCATCATTTTGACCATTTTTTTGTTTTGGTTTTCCACTAAAACAATTTTGACCAATATGAGAGTTAGATTAACATGCTTGTTCAACTTTTTGATTTAAAATCATGCAAGTCAGCCTATGAGCACTAAAAATTTTCCTTTTTTGGGTCCAAGAAATGGTCCAGTTTTGGAAAAAGTGGAATAACTTTTTGAGAAAATTAGTGAACCTCAGTAAAAATTCTCAAAAACTATTTTTGCAAATGGCCAATGCTCAACGAGCACGAAACCTACCCTTGAGATGCACAACCTCGGATCTGAAGGAAAATTGCCCTTTGTCTGAAGGAAAATTGCCCTTTGTCTGAAGGACACTGCATGGCAACGGAAAGTTGCCCCTTGTTTGAATGGCGACTCTTGGCAATGGGAAGTTGCCCCTTGTCTGGATAGTGTCACAGCATGTTATAAACGGTCCTCATCAGTGATGATCGCAACCGAACTCTCGGATACAGAGAAGACAAAGATGGTCAAAACCAATATATGGACATAGTCGCTTTGAAAGCGTTGGGGGCTGGACTTCAGAATGAAGTTGCCTACGTATCCCAAACATGAGAATCAAGCCTTACGTAGTTCGGGTTGTCACAACTGAACTACCGGATTCAGGGAAGGCATGGATGATCAAAACCATTACATAGACTCAGTCGCTATGAAAGCGTTGGGGGCTGGACTTCAGGATGAAGTTGCCTACGTATCCCAAACATGGGAATCAAGCCTTACATAGCTTGGGGTTAAGGTACACTCGGGTATTAACCTCTCCTTTTGCGCTCTAACTTTTGCCAAGGTCGCCCTTTGCAGGTTTTCAACCTTGCGAGCTTTGTTTTTCTTTTCTTTTCAATTCTTCTCTTTTTTCAATTCTTTTCTTCTTTTTTCAAGATTTTTTTTTCTTTCTTTTTTTTCATTTTTTTTTTTGCATTTTTTGTCTTTTTTTTTTTGTATTTTTCTCTTGCTCTAACTTTTGCCTGGGTCGCCCTTCCGGGTTTTCGGCCCAGCGAGCCTCTCAAAGGGTAAAAGTGTAACAAGTCCATGCCAAATGGTTTTAGGGTTTTGAAGCCATCTGTATCCAGGAGAGTGGCCGCTGTTCACTGATGATGTAGGAGTCTATCCCATGGGGGCTGAATTTGCCCCTGGTGTTATGGATAGGAACCCGGTTATCCTTCAGCGATATTTTCTTCTTTCCTCCCTTCTGGGATTTGGCATTCTTGCTGATCTTTGTTAACTTGAGAAGCATCCCAATTTTTTACTCTTCGAGCACATCTGATATTTTTCTACCCCTAGGTCGAGGGCTGCTTCGAATCTGGCCACACAGGCCTCACATTGCGGTTGACAGTTAAACATTCTGAATCCAAGTTCAAGGTTTGAAAGTAAAGGGGTCGAGTCTCGAGGCTGAGAGTGATCCTAAGCTCCACAATCTCAAGAGCGATTCCACACAGGTCTTCGCAGGACTGCGCAAAATATTTTTTGAAATCTTTTAAGAAAGCGACTAATCGCTCGCGCTGAAGACAATGTAGAACCAATCTGGATCAAGCCAGGATCCTTCTCAGTACTCACATTAACAAACATGATCTCATTCATTAAGGGCTTAGTATGCCTCTCTTTCTCTCAATTGATCAAATTTTTACAAATCTCGAGGAATTCCTCCCTCTTCGTTTTCATCATAGTGTTCGAAAAGTTTTGAAAAACTTAGGTCAATGCAATGACTTCAAGGCACAGAAAAAGCAGGTGAAAAGCACCGCCATCTCATTTGGAACTTCCGGCACAACTGGCACAAGGCAGAAGCAAACACAAGGGTGTGAAAATCACTGCTGTTTCATTCAGATCTGTTGGCACAACTGGCTCCCCGGCAGAAACAGACTCAAAAGAAAACAAAAAGACAAACACAAACAAAATAGTGATATCCGAAGTAACACCCCCGGAATCACCCGACTTCTGTACAACAGGACTGACTTGATACAACAAAACAGATCCTTAATCAAAAAAGACTGACTCAAAACAAAGAGACAGACTCAAAATAAAACCACAGAACTGACTCAACACCCGAGTCAGAGGCTACAAAAACCAGCATTCGCAAATGCTCAAAACAGTGCTGTAGACGCGCCCGCGTGGGCCTCGCGCTACAGTTCGGACTCGATTTGTAGTCACGGTTCTAAATCTGAACCAAAGAGTCCAAATCTGGCAAATCGTTTGAGAAAACAGATTTTATTGAAAAAAGTAGTGCCAAACATGGACTGCTTTGCCAGATACAGAGTCGCCACCTAAATATTTAAAAATGGGGGAATTTAGGAAACCCTGACTCGGTGCCGAAGGCCACATGTCCGTCATCACCGGAGTTGTCTCGGCTCGGGAGCTTGGGTACGATCGGGGAAGGTCAGCTATGAGCACCCCCTTTCGCCCGGTCCGAAGACCGGCCTCTACTAACCGTGATATCCGTATTTGAAAACTTTACGTGTTCTTATTCCATTTATTAGCCTAGAATTACTATGTTATGCGCGCAGCAAACAAGTATAGGCTAGATTGCCTAATTTGGAAATAAACATTGCATATCCGTTCGGTTTGAAAATGCTTTGGAATTTGCTACTCGCAAGTAGGCTAAAATACGGATTTCAACGAGTTTTTCCAACTCAAGCAATCCGGCCTTCACCCACAGGCATTCAAAACAGTTTAACACATAAGCATCTAGCCACATGTTAAGCATGCTGTTATGGCAACATTCACACTCATGCGATATGCTAAAGCGGAAATACTTACATAGTACTCCATGCCAAAACAAAGAACTTGTTAGCAAACATGCATGATCCAAGTCCATGTGAAGTGCCTAATGCATCGCATACAAAATGTTGCTAGAATAGGCTCGGCTATCCTAAACATGTCATGTAAAAATGCACAATTATCACGTATTCAGTTTGGAATTTGAAGTATTGATGCAATTAGCGTGATGTACCGAGCCTAATGCATGCAATACAAATGCATGGATGCACACATGCATAGCATAAGGTATGCTAAATTAGACGTGCCCTAATACTAACCATCAAAGCAGGTAAGTAAAAGAGAAGAAAGAAGTGGGGATTGGAAGACATTCACACACCCACACACACTTATTACAGATTTGCCCTCGCTCGGAGGGACCGAATAAATATTACAAATTAACTAACTACGCAAGCTAATTAATATTACAAATTAACTAATTTAATTAACAAATTAAATTAAATTAATTAAAGCAGGAAAGCGTCTCGGGAAACGCGCCGCCATACGCAAGCTGCCTCTGTTTTCCTTCCTTTCCTCCTCTGGAGGCTGTCAAAGCCTCAGGACTACATCCTTGGACAGAGGGGATCATCACCGGCTGAATGAAACTTCCACCGGCAGCGTAGTATGGCCATCGGCACAAAATAGGGTCTGTCGGCAGAGAAAATTGTGCCGGTCGGCACATTACACTGCCGGTCGGCAGAGTATTCCTGCAGAACCTGCAACTCACAGCAACAAAGGGCAAAACAAGGCATGGCAGCATATTTCAAGGCATGTATGCATCAACCATGTCTCTTATCATTGTGATGACTCAAAGGGACATGTGCCTCGATTTTCGGACCACCAATCACGCATTTCCATGCATGATGGCCCAAAGAACCGAGTATGCAACTTTGATTTCAAATGCGTGCAAACCAATCAAACAAACTAGGCCCTATTCCTATCACCAATTCAAGGAACAAGGCATGCATGCGAAATGCAATGCAACCTAGGCATACAAGCTAGGAATGCAACATGACATGACAATGCACTTATGCAATCATGCAAGCATACAAAGGGCAATGCAAATGGATGGCAAGATGGACTTATACATGAATTAGGCAGCTCTAAAATAGGCCTAAAACAGTAGCCATTGTGCTAAAAGGTGAGGGCTAAATGGCATGCACACACACATGCACATAAGGACCAACACTTAAGCATGAATCAAACAACATTCAAGCACACTTGAAAGGAGGGATCATGGACTAATTAGCATGCAACATGAGCCCTAAAATTATGTTATAAAATGATGCCAAATCAAGTTATAAATCAAGCCAAAACATGCAAAGAGTAGTCCAAGTGTTCAAGGCAAATCAATAATGCATTGAACTACACTTATCATGACCAAACATGGCATGCATTAAACAACTAAAAACAGATTTTTAGCATGTTAAAACAAAGCTAGAGGACTACTTAGATGGCATCTAAATGGCCCAAATGCAAAGGCATACACCATGGCCAAAACATGGAGCATTGCAACACATGCTTTCAAAGCATTAAAGAGACATGCAAGGTAATCAAACAAGCATGGAAATGGGACTGAAATAGCATGTAGGATGATTCCAAATCATCAAAACAATGCAAAGATGGCATGCTACACATGCACATACTCAAGGCCAACAAGCCCAAATACAAAGGAGCTATATAATGCATGCAAAGATCAACCCAAATGACTATGGACAGAGCTAAAGCATGGCAAAATAAGCACATAAACTTCACAAATGCAAGCCTAAAACATGCTCCAACAAAGGCTAACAACCTAGAACATGTTAATGCACAAATAAGGCATTACATGGCAACTATGCTAAACATGCATAAGGTTCCAAAACCAACTTGAAATCATGTTATATCATGGATATATAAGCATGAAAAACAAACCAAACATGCTCAACACACACTCAAGCATAGGCTTCCTTAAGAGGCCAAAATATGCCCTTTTCAAGGACAACAAGGAGAGGGGGTGGCCCTCTCCTTCTTGGGACTTCAAAGCATCATCTTCACCACTGAAATCCCTCAAGATTTCAGTGGTGAAGAGACCTCAACACCAAAATCCCGGAGCTAGCACAAAATGGCTCAAAATGAGGCCTTTTGAGGCCTAAGGGTGGTCAACAACCCTCAAACAACAAAACACTCTTAATAAACAATAAAGAGGGCTTAAAAATAGAACTTTTTTATGTTATACAATAATCACAAAAACAGCTCTAAGACTAGTAGAAAATCAATGCAAAAAGGGGAAAAAAAGGACTAGTTTCTCACCCTTGATGCCTTCTTCAACAAAGATGCTCCAATGGCCTCCTTGAGCTTGAATCCAAGACAAAAACTTCAAAACACACTCTTTAGAACCTCAGCTCCTAGAGGAAGGTGAAACACTAGGTGTTTGTGTGCAATAATGAGACACAAAACACCTAGTGTGCAAAATGAGAGGGAAAGAGAGATAGGTAAGTGTATCTAACCCTAACCCTAGAAAACCAGAGCTCTCCTCTGTCTTTTCTCTCTCAAAAAATGTCTAAAGCCTCTCCTCTCCCTTTTAGAGAGAGCTCCTCTCTATATACCTCTTGTAAAGCTTATCAAACAAGCTTTGCAAGAGGGAGATCCCTCCATACACGTGTATGGAGGGGAGCAAAAGTTATACAGCTGTCCAAAAATATCTGCAAAAGCAGATGAACAGCAATCGGCCGGCAAAAAATGCCATCTTGGCCAAACAAAGTGCCGACCGGCAACAAATAGTGCCGACCGGCAAACTATTTTGCCGGTGGCAGCAAAAACCAGCCGGTGGCATCTAGCCACTGCCGGTGATGGGTGGGGATGGTCTACAAGCCCCACCCTACCTCTCAAAGGCAAGATGCAAGTGTTTGGTGCAAAACCAGACACTAAACGGTCGAGTTCGGGGATCCTGAGGCGGGGCGCGCGAGCCGAGACCTCCGGGAACTCCAAACGAACACAAACATGGATAATCACCGAGTGTTCAAACGGTGACGTCCAAGTCTTGAGGACGGTCAAAAATGGGGTGTCTACAAGTGCGTGCCACACGCCACATCTGAAATATACTGAACGCCGCCCGTAGGTGGTCCAACCCCTGATCACATACTCATGGTATCCTCAAAGTCCAAAAGCTCAGTGGTGACAGATTTTGCTGAGGTAGGTGAGAGGATGACCTCATTGTTGATCAAGTCCTGTACTTCATGGCGAAGACGGAAGCAGTTGTCAGTGGCGTGACCGGTTTGCTGATGGTACGCGCAGTACTGAGTAGCGTCATGGCCTACTGGAAGATGACTAGTGAGAGGCCTAGGCTCGAGGGGTTTAAGATGCCCCTTTTCAGCCAGGATTTGAAATGCCTTAGACAGAGGCATGTAGAGAGCGTGAAAGAGTCTGCGCCCTCGGGACAGATACTTCGAAGTCTGTGGATTCTTGCTAGACGCACTAGCGAAAGGGTCGGCAGGCACTGCCTTGGCTTTCTGATCTCTTCCAGGTGCAGGGTTATGAGTGGAAGGAACTATTCTGGCATAACGGGGCTTATCCCGATTTTTCGTCGCGCTTGAATTGCCCTCGGTTCGAGTGGGGAAAGCATCATCTACAGTCTTGGCCACAACTGCGAATACCTGCTGCTTATTCATCCCCCTGGCTTTCAAAGCCTCGACTGCCCACAGCAGTTGTTCAATGGGATCGGTGTCTGCCTTCATTTTGTTCTTACCTCTGGCCTCATCCTGATCAAGGGTTTGGGTTGCTGTTGACATGTCATTGTAATAGCTCGGGACAACCTCAGGTTGGCTGAGCTCGATCACAATTCGCCCCAGTAGCGGGGGCTCCTGCGGTACAAAATTTCCGGCATATGATGCAGTTGGTGACGAAGTTGACATTCCATAAGTGATATCCACCACAAACCTCTGAAGGTCACCAATCATTCCCATTAATTCAAACGTGGTAGGTTCACGGGCCTGAAACAACTGGGGCTCCCAGATCGGGCGCGCAGCAGGTGACCTGGGTGGATGTGGTACATCAACATTGGTCTCGCTTTGCAGGATGATTCCTTGGTCTAATGCAGCTACCATAACCACGATTTCCTCTAAATTTTGCGTCATCATAGATCCGCTGAACTGAACGGAGGTGGTGCAACTGGTGACTGACGGATCAGATACCTGTCTTACCTCAGCAAGGGGGAACACTAGCTATTCTGAACTAACTCTCTGAACCCCCGCCTCTGAAAGAGAAAACACACAGCATTTCAGCCCAAGCAAAATAGACATAAGCATAGCTGAATCACTGTACTCTACTACTGATCACTGTTCTGCAAAGTCGCTGTCCCAAAACTGAATTTGATACGCGCAGATATTACTGATTCCCAGATACTGATAGTGGTGCCCTCAGGCCTGGTTCTCAGATTTGCAAACTGATACGTGCATTCCCTATAGAGGCCAACTCTAAAGCACATAACAAACAAGTGAGAGCCAAAACACCCCTATGTTGGGGTAGGGTTTCCCTGTCCTATTTTGTCAGGAGCTAGGGTTTCACTAGGCACGCAGCGGTTTCAAACAACCTAAACTCGAGTAAGCAACCTGTCCTAGCTTGGAATAGTCACTATGGATTTCGAATATGCACTAGGTCGAATGGTCAAAAGGGGTGCCCCGGTAAAACCGGGGTTTGGGTTTCCGTCGTGGCAGAGCCAGCAACCGGTCAGCCTTATGGCACACTTCTCGAAGCGAGCCTCTGGCAAATCGTTCAGGAATAGCATACGACAAACATGGTGTCCTAGGCGCACCAATACACATGCAATGCAAAGAAACACATAAGTGTCATCAAAACAAGATATCATGAGTTCGAGTCAAGTTCTCTAAGTCCACAGTAGAGTCGCCAGAAACTGTAGACATCCCCGAACGTCCCGGGAGGAGATCCCCCGTTTTGTTCGTTTTGGGCTCACTACAGTTCGGACTCTCAAATTGTCATGGTTCTAAATCTGAACCAAAGAGTCCAAATCCGGCAAATCGTTTTTGAAAACAGATTTTTTTGAAAGAAATGCCAAACATGGACTGCTTTGCCAGATATAGAGTCGCCACCTAAATATTTTATTTTGGGAAATTTAGGAAACCCTGACTCGTTGCCTAAGGCCATGTGTCCGTCATCACCAAAGTTGCCTCGGCTTGGAAACTTGGGTACGATTGGGGAAGGTCAGTTATGAGCACCTCCTCTCGCCCGATCCGAATATCGGCCTCTACTAACCATGATATCGAGTTTTGAAAACATTATGCGTTCTTATTCTGGTTATTAGCCTAGATTTACTATGTGATGCGCACAACACAAAAGTATAGACTAGATCGCCTAATTTGGAATAAAGCATTGCATATCCACTCATTTGAAAGACAATTTGAAATTTGCTACTCGCAAGTAGGCTAAAACACGGATTTCAACGAGTTATTCCAACTCAAACAATCCAACCTTCACTCACAGGCATTCAGGCAGTTATATCAACTAAGCACATAGCCACATGGTAAGCATGCTATCATGTTAACATTCACATTCATGCGAGATGCTAAAGCACAAATACTTACAGTGTACTCCGAGCAAAAACAAAGAACTTGTTCGTAATGAAATGTATGATCCAAGTCCATGTTAGAATGGTTAATGCATCGCAGGCAAAATGCAACTAGAATAGGCTCGGCTAATCTGTGGATAGCATGTGAAATGCAACAGATAACACGTATTCAAGTTAGATTTGAAATACTATGCAGTTAGTATGATGCGCCGAGCCCGATGCATACAATACAGATGAATGATGCAAACATGCAAGCATAAGGTATGCTAATTGAAATATGCCCTAAATCTAACCATTGTAAGCGGCTAAATAAAAGGGAGAAAGAAATGGGGTTGGAAGAAATGCACACACGCACACCCACACTTATTACAAATTTGCCCTCAATCGGAGGGACTGAATAAATAATACAAGCCACCTAATTAACTAGCTAACAAGCTACTTAATTATTACAGAACCAAATTGAATAACTAGTTACAACTAATTATTACACAACTTAATTAATTAACGAATCAATTAACTAATTAATGAATGACAACAAGCAGGTAGAGAAAGCAACAAACGGTGCTATTCCAGCTCTGTTTGAAGAAGGGAGGCATGCATGCTCGCTTCGGTTCTTCGCCTCGAAATGTCTTCCGGTTGCTCTTTAGAGGCTCTGTTTGCAGGGTGTCTTCCAGTGCTTGTTGCTGGACCTTACCAAAACACTGCAGGGGAAGACACTAGTGGCCTACCGGCCATGTAAGGATCACTGCCGGCCAAAGGTGGTCCATTACCGGCCAAGAGTGGCACACTGCCGGCCATCAGTGACAGGCTGCCGGCCACTGGTGTGCTGTGACACCAAACTGCAACGAAGCACAAAATAGAGAAATTGAGGGTTTCCCAAGGACATGTATGCACCATGGCACTCCAAATCACCTCAAGACATCAAGGGAGAGGCCTAGTCGGATCCACGACCATCAATCACGCATCCCGATGCATGATGGCCAAAGATCTAACTTGTGCCAATCAATACGAAAATGAATGCACAAATAAAGCAAGTAAAGCCTAGAACTCTATCATGAATCATCAAGAGCTTCAGCGACCGAGAATTGAGACACGTTCCATCACATGAAGTATAAAACGCCCCTCGTTCCTCGTGCTCGGATTAACACTTAATCCAAGCAATGCAGCACATAAGCATGGCAAACATGCAACATGACCTAAATGTGCAAACATGCAACTAAACCAAGCATGCAACAAGCATATAAGCATGATGTGAGGTGATGACCTTGGACAACATGACAAAATACAACATGAACATGTGAGTATGTAAGGTATGCAAAGCTAAACAAGTATGCGACAACATACGAAATGAAACAAGCATGCGACAACATGGTAAGATGGACTTGCACCAAAGATGGACGGCTCTTAACTAGGTCCAAATCAGTAGCCAAAGCGATGAATTAAGCCAAACAACACACTCAAGCATGCGAAATGCGAAAGGTTCATCAAAGGGGCCTAAAAGAGCAACTCTCAAAAGTGCCTAAGAAGTGACAAATGTGCTAGTGTAACAACATTATATGCACTGAAATGAGATGATAAATGATGCCAAATCATTTAAATAGCTCAAGGATAGCATGCGCGAATCACCGAAACACGAAGCTTGCAAGGCCAATTACACTATAGCTACACAAAGCATGAAGGATATGGAAAGGGCAACCCAAAATAGTCCTAGTACATGTTGATATGAGACTAAAACATGCAAGGAAGTAAGCCAAAGCAAGCTAGCATACAATGCTAAAACATAGGACATGCAAGGCTACAAAAGAGGCAATGCACTGCGCCTATTAGAACCAATCATGGCATGACTTGGACAACCAAAAACAGAGTTACATCATGGTATATTAGGACCCAAAATGTACTGAAATGATGAGCCAAAGACTTAGGCTAAATGGCATGCGCAAAGGTCCATTCTTGAGGCATAAAGCACAAGCTATACAAAGCATTCAAGGCATGTCAAATGCAAGTGTATGACAACATTTCATGGACTGAAATAGCATATGGAATGAGGGCAAAGCATGCAAACATCACATGTATGGCATGGTAGGGGTCTCAAAACCCAAGACTAGCCTAAGCATTTACACTATAGCTATTCAATGCATGAGTGGTATGGACATGGAAGCCTAAAATAGTCGTAGAACACTTCAAAATAAGCATAAAATCAAGTTTGAGTAAAGCCAAAATATGCTAGTATGATGAGTCAAAACATCATGCACAAAGGGCTAGTAAACATGATTTGTTCTACACCTATATGAAGCATGCAAAGGATGATTAAACCAACTGTGGATAGGGTCATAACATGCCAAATGATGACCAAATACATGCTGAAATGTAAACCAAACAAGCTAAAATGACATGGCAAAGCATGAAGCATATGAAGCTAGTTTAGGGGATTTACACTACGAGTGCATCATGCAAGTATGGGGTAACAAAACCAACCCAAAACAGGTTCATGGCATGGTAAAACATCACCAAAAATGGACTGAAATGGACTCAACAAAAGCCAAGCACACATGCTACTTTGATGAGCTATGGATGGAGTTACACTACACATACTATATGCATGCAAAATATGACCAAATCAGTCATAGACAGGGCCAAGGTAGGTCCTAAAAGTCACAAAAATAGGCCTAAACCATGCCTCAAAAATACATAGAAGGATGGTCCTTTGGAAGGCCAAAAATGCATGCAAAGAGGAACACAAAGAGAGGGGGCTACCCCCTCTGATTAAGTACCTCAAAACCATACCTCTACCACCAAAATCCCACTGGATTTCAGTGGTAGGAAGGCCAAACCAAGGCTAGCTCGGAGGCCTCAAGATATGGCTTAAAACAAAGCCAAACAAAGCATGCAAAGGGGCTACACACCCCAAACAGCAAAGTGACCTTAACCAAACTTAAAAAGCACTTAAAAAAAAATAATTTTTCCAGTTATAAGAAAAGCCAAAATCAATATGCATAGAGGGCTAAAACAAGGTGCAAGAAAGTGCAAAAATGGGGAAAATGCTTACCCTTGAAGACCCTCTTCGAAACCAGCAATTTTAAGGGGTGGAAGCTTGCTTTCAGATCTCAAGAAGACCTCCCAAGAATCTTGGTTGAATGGTAGTGGTGTATATCTAGGTGTTGTAGTGTAAAAGTGCAAGGAAATCCAATCTCTAAGCACAAAACTCAAGAAATATAGAGAGAAAGAGAGGTTTTGCCCTTCCAAAACTCAGAACCTTGATATAGAGGGTGGCCTCTTGCTTATATAGAGGAATGTAAAGTCAAAGCTTCTTCAAGAAGCTTTATAAGGGCTTCATCCCTCCATACACGTGTATGGAGGGAAGCAAACAAAAAACCAGCTGGCTCAAAAGATCTGGAGGAAAACCAGCTGAGACAGGGGGGTGCTGGCCATCATCAATGGCCGGCAGTGGCTCACTGATGGCTGGCAGGGCTTCGCCAGTGGCCGGCGGGAGCAAAGAAATGGCCGCCAGTTCCATGCCATGGCCGGCAGTGCACCAAGAAGGTCACTCTGAAAGGACCTAGCCAAGGTCCAAAAATGGGGCAGAAAGGATACAAGGTCCGGGAAGCTCGAACCGGTGACATTTCGCCGCGACAGTCGAGTACTCAGCAAGCAATCGAACTAGTTGTTGGGTGTACCTACAAGCACAACCAAGTCCCGAGGACGGTCAAAAATGGGGTGTCTACAGTGATTTACCCCTTCTTAGGCCTTGTTAGGCCTTATTTTGAGCCATCCCTTTAGGCTCTTGTTGAAGCCTTTGCATGACCTTTCTACCACTGAAATCCAGAGGATTTTCAATAGTGGAAAGGTGGTTTTGGTGTCCTAAATAGGAGAGGGTCATCCTCTATCCTTGTATTTTGTTTACTTGTTTCATATGCCTCATGTTTAAGCATCTTTTTAAGCTTTTGTTGGCCATATCTTAGCTTGTATTTCTGGTTATTTTGCTGAGGCATACCACTTTTTTTGCTTGGTTTGGTCACTCCATGCATAGTTAATACACTTGTAGTGTAAATCTCTTAAACTAGCTTTGTATGCTTCATGAAGTAGCATGTCATTATAGCTTGGTTTGAGTCCATTTCAGCATGTATTTGGTGTTATTTTACCATGTCATACCTCTGTTAGGGTTTGGTTTGGTTAGCCTTTGCATGGTCCATGCACTTGTAGTGCAATTCCATGAAATAGCCTAACATGCATCATATTGTAACATGTCATTTTACCATGTTTTTGGCTTAGCTCTGAGAAGACTTTGTTCATGTTTCAACATGTTTAAGGTCTGATTTGTGTTGTTTTGGTCATACATGACTTGCTTTGTATAGCCTTGGTTCAATCTAGCTTGTTAGCTTTGTGTATTGAGCCCACTAGCATGCATTACTTGGCCTATTTAAATGATTTGGCATCATTTCATATGTGATTTCAGTCCATGTTTCATGGCTATGCATGCACATTTGTCACTCATTCAATGCGTTGGAGGGTTTGCCCCTTTATGCCTTAACATGAACCATTGCGTATGCCTTCATGCCTAAGATTGCGAACTATCATTTCAATGTGTTTTTGGGGTTATTATGCCATGATATAACTCTGATTTTTGTTTCTTAAGTCATCCCATGCTTGGTCTTAATAGGTGTAGTGTAATCCACCTTATTTGCCTTGTATGCATCATGTCTTATGCCCTTCATGATAGCATGTTTTGGTTTCCTTCCATGCATGTTTTAGACTCATTTTAACATGATCTAGGACTATTTTGGGTCGCCTTGGTCACATGCTTCATGTTTTGTATAGTTGTAGTACAAGTGTCCTTGCTTGCTTCAAGCTTTGAGCACCATTGCATGCTTCATTTGTTTTATGTACATGATTTGGCATTACTTAACATGACATTTCAGAGCATATAAACTTGCCATTTTCTCACTTTATTCACCCTTTGAGTGCCTCTAAGGGTTGTGCATTTGTTGCCTAGTTTATGGCTTAGCTTGTATGCTTGCATGCCTAGGTATTTGAGCCCTCATCTCAGCATGTTTAGGTCCTTGTTTTGACCTAATTAAGCTCTGTCCATGGTTGGTTCATGCATTTGTGCCATGTATTGTATGTCCCTAGAGTAATCCTCCTTGCTAGCTTTCATGCTTTATGACCATTGCATGCTTTACTTGCTTTGTTTGAATGATTTGACATCATTTCTTACCTCACTTCAATGCACTTAGTGTTGTCACACTTGTACATTTGTCACTCTTTGATCACTCTTGAGAGTTGTGCTCTTAGGCCTCTTTGATAGGCTATTGCATTGTATATGCATACCTTGCCTTTTGTGCCTTAATTTCATCACCAATGATCACTAATTTGGGTATGACTGAGGTCTACCCCTATTGGTTTAAGTCCATTATCCATTGATTATGCCATGTATATCGCATTGAGTATGCCATATTGTTTCATTGCATCAGGTATGCCATCTTGCATTGCATTGTGCATGCCATGTGGTTATTTGTATTGCGTATGCCAAGTTGTTCCCTGCATTGAGTATGCATGTCCCTAACATTGCTAAGTTGCCCTTGTAGCATTGCATTGTGCATGCATGTGTTAGCATTGTTTGCATGCCATATGCATTGGTAGTTTGATCATGTTGTATTGTATGTTGTTACATGCCTGTCCCTTGCATTGTGTATGCCATGTAGTAGCATTGTGTATGTCATGTTATGTGTTGCATTGTGTTTGGAATAGGTGTTAGCCCAAACACGGGAAAAGGGGGGACGTTTCATACTCAAAGTGATGAAACGTGTCTTAATTCCCGGTCGCCGACGCTCTTGATTATACATGATAGAGTTTTAGGCCTTATGTGTTTACTTATGCATTCATTTTACATTGAATTATACAACTTCGCCTCTCGGCCATCATGCATTAAAATGCGCGATTGGCGGTCCGAGGGTCGAGAACCACACCCCCTTGAGTTCATGACATGATAGGGAGGGTAGTTGTGCACAAATATCTTGCAAATACATTGCCATGCCCTTTCTTGCTCTCTGTTGTAACAAATTGCAGTTCGGCAGCAACAACTGGCCGACCACTTCTCTAGTTTTTCAACAACCAAAAGTGGTCAGCCGGTGTTTGGAGAGACCGAAAGTGGTCGGCCACCCTCCCACAGGTTTCCCTACGTGGAGTTTCATCTTTCTGGAGCTTGGTGCAGAGTTCTAAGGACAGATGAAAACGGAGGCAAATTGGGGCATCGCATTAGATTTCTGAATGAGGCGACTGGGCTTGCATGCATTCCTCTCCCTCTGAGACTCTTGATTTACTGCTTTCCTTAGCTGCTATGCTTAGATAGCTAGCTTTTGCTTTGGTTTGTACTTTAATTAGTTAATGCGTTAGCTATTCAATTCGTTCTGTAATAATTAGTTAACTAGGATTAGTTAATTAATTTATTGTGTAATAATTAGTTTAATTAACTTAGATTAGCTAGTTAGCTTCTTATTTGGTCCCTCCCTCGAGTGGGCGTATTATTGTAATAAGCGTGCATGTGTGTGATGCATGTCTTCCAACCTCCACTTCTTTCTCCCTTTTACTTATGATGGTTAGTTTTAGGGCATGTTTTATTTAGCATACCTTATGTTCGCATGCGTGCATCCATTTATCTGTCTTGCATGCACCGGGCTCGGCGCATCATACTAACTGCATTGTATTTCAATTCCAATTTGAATACAAGTACCAAGTTGCATTTCACATGACATTCTAGAATAGCCGAGCCTATTTTAGTTGCATTCTCACATGTGTTGCATTACCCATCTTAACATGAACTAGGATCATGCATTGATTTCTAACTAGTTCTTTGTTTTGGCTCAGAGTACACTGTGAGTGTTTACGCTTTAGCATATTGCATGTGTGTTAAATGTTGCCATAAAAGCATGCTTACCATGAGGCTAACTGCTTAGTTGATTAATTATCTGAATGCCTGTGGGTGAAGGTTGGATTACTTGAATTGGAACAATTCATTGAAATCCACATTTTAGCCTACTTGCGAGTAGCAAACTTCAAACCGTTTTCAAATGAATATGCAATGTTTTGTTCCAAATTAGGCGATCTAGTCTACACTTGTTTGTTGTGCGCATCACATAGTAAGATTAACTAATTAACCGGAATAAGAACACATTTGTTTTCAAAAACAAGATATCATGCTTAGTATAAGCCGATCTTTGATCGGGCGAGTGGGGGTGCTCATTGCATGACCTTCTCCTCTCGTACCCAAGTTCCCGAGCCGAGGCAACTTTGGTGATGACGGATACGTGGCCTTAGGAACGAGTCAGGGTTTCCTAAATCTCCAAAATAAAATATTTAGGTGGCGACTCTGTATCTGGCAAAGTAGTCCATGTTTGACACTTCTTTATTAAAATCAGTTTTCCAAAACGATTTGACGGATTTGGACTCTTCGGTGATTTATCGGTCTTACATCGCAGATTGTAAGATTAGATTCAGAACTGTGACATTGAGTCCGAACTGTAGTAGCTCAGAACAAAACGAGATCTGCGCCCTTGCAGGCGCGGATATCGAAGAGTTTCTGGGAGCGCGTCTACACTTCACAATCTTTTTATTTTTATATTTTATTTATTTATTTATTTTTGGTTGGAATTATGTACAGTTTCACTAACTAAGAAGGCTTTTTATTATATGTGTTATCCCCTTGATGGATAACTTGTGAGATATAGGCATGATATGTTAACTCATCTGGTAATTGGTATTGACCAACAATTGGGGAATTTGGGAGTGGACAAGGGAGTTGGGCATCACCATTCACTAATATTCATTCTCACCTAAAATGGAAAAAATTTCCATTTATTTATTCCACGTGTATTAACAAACATTACTTTTGAGAAGTGGTGTCTTGAGTGTAAGATTTATTGTAAAGGTGTAGTAGACTTTTGTATCCCTTCCATTTCATACTAATCTCACTTTTATTCTATATTTTTCAATCGTAATAAAAAGTGGCTTGACTTCGCAAGTTTGTTGTTAAATTGGCTAATAAAAATTGCCATATAACCATCACATGAGACATCTTTTGAGGAAAAAAAATGTAATTTTTATTATTATATTTTCTTCTATTTTCTCTATTTTTGTATATCATTTTCTCTTTTTTACTATTTTTTAAAGCTATCGTCATCCACCACCCATTTCCCGTCCTTTTCCTACTATTCATGGCCACATTGGTGACAAGGAATGGGGAGGGGTGGAGAAGCTAAGGTCAGTGATTGTGGGATTGAAAAATACAATAGAGAAATAAATAGTAAAAAATAAAATGGAAGAAAATTAACATTTTTGTTCAAAAAAATGTCGCATGTGAAAGTTACATAATAGTTTCCGTTAGTGAATTTAATATCAAACTAATAGAATGATTATATTGCAACGTGACTAACAACATAAGAGGTTAACTATTGCAATTCAAAAATGAATGGTCAAAGTAAAATTTGAGCTAAAGAACATAAGCGCAAAGTACAATTTGTTCAAATTGTAAGGTGGATGTTAGATTTGAATCTTATCAACTATTAAAGATACTACTTTTTGACAATATTAAATATCATGATTTCATTTTAAAATAAAATTGTTATATTGTAAAAATGAAGAATTGGTTCAACAATAAGACTTATCATTAGTACATTTGTGTCACACGTTCAAGTTATAAATTACTCTCTCAAAAATGAGAATAAGGCACTATATATCTTATTTTTAATAGACCACACATTCACAAGATCGTGTGCATTAAATGCGTATTTTAATTAATCATTTTTTTGTCAAATTTATTTATTTACTTTCTTTGTTTCAAAATAATAGTTCTTTTTGGAAAAATTATTTTTTTTTAGTAGTACAATTATTGTAATTTAAAAATATTAATTTTTGAAAATTACTTTTTGATAGTATATTATTTTGAAAATATCAATTGTCATAATTGTACTTTTTATGTTGTTGATGAATTTTGAAAAATAGAAAAATAAAAAATTCATA
This sequence comes from Camellia sinensis, assembly GCF_055761805.1. NCBI lineage: Eukaryota > Viridiplantae > Streptophyta > Magnoliopsida > Ericales > Theaceae > Camellia > Camellia sinensis. Next base: position 127,416,147 of record NC_138974.1, read on the forward strand.
TTATTTTAGTACTGATTTTTAAAAAGAGATTAATATTTTAAAATAATAAAAAATAAAATAAAAAATTAATATTTTAAGATGAAAAGAGTATATATTATCACCCACTTAAATACTTGCGATTTATGTATTCTATCAAGAATTCTAACCTTGTTTCAATCAGCTCACATCAGCACGGTCATACATTTCCTTTTGATAATATATATAACTGTGAAATGATCATGTATTTAGGTTGTTGCCATGATTGGTTTTTCACCAACTTTCGTGTTGTGTTTGTAAATGATTGGATTAGTGTTTAGTATCAACATAATTGGGATGAATTTATGTCGCCATGATTCTTGTGGCACTCGCTTCTTTTTATTAATATTTTCTTTGTGCGCCCCCCCCCCTGATAAATAAATAAACTGCGAAATGAGATAATTGCAAAATGAATGATCAAAGTAAAATTTGAGTTAAAAAAATAGAATAAAGCTATATATATATATTTTATTTTTCTCAAACGACACATTGACAATCTTGTGCATTAGATGACACTGTTTTGATAAAAAAAAAATTATCAATTATTTATTTATTTATTATCACCCACTTAAATACTTGTGATTGATTTATTCTATCAAGAATTCTATCCTTGTTTCAACGAAAATTGACTAATAAATCTCATATTTTAAACTTATAATTCATACAATCCCATATTTTTTCGTAGAATTCATTTAGTCCTTTTTAATGTGTAATTTGCTCTATTACAAAAGAACAAATTCTCTTATTCGATCTCTGAAATGGGTCACAATCCAACGGCTGTAGAAGTTTGTTGTTGAATTAGACAAGTTGATGAATTTGTTCAAGTCTTCGAATGGAGAAACTTGGAGAAGAAAGGCTTGATTGATCGCTTAAACGGCTTGATCTTGAACGAGTCTTGAATAATCTCCTTGAAAAGAGAGACCAAATGTGTATTTGTAACTTTTGGCACAAATTTGGAGTGCTTGATAATCCTTTCTTTTGAGTTTGAGGAATTTTAAAGAGAATTTTAAGAAAAGAATTTGACAGAGTCTTGAGATTGCTTAGGAGCTTATAAGACTATTAGCCAAAAAATTTGTATTTTTCCCCTAATGACAGCCTCTATTTATTGGCTTAAGAGGGGAGGGTTAATTTTGAAAACTCCAAAATTGACTCTAATTTCCAAGAAACAAGCAATTCACCTATCATAGAAATTATTTGTATTGAAATTTTGAATTTAAATTTGAATTTTTCCACCAAATTATAACAAAATATTTTTATGAGCCCCACACTTTTGGGTTGATCCAATTGTCAAAATAGGTTCAATTTTCTTTTGGTGTGACCCATAATTTAAAATGAGTTAAAATTCATAATTTTAGTAAGACCCACATCCATTTAAAAATTTTGGCCAATTAATTAAGAAAAATTATTTGTCTTGATTAATCAGGCGGTAATCAAGACACGTAAAAATTTAAGGGTTTGCAAATTGTCCCCACTTCAAAACTCTAATTTGATGTGTGCTTGTTAATATCAAAGGTGAGGCTTGAAGTAGATTGGTCATATTTATGTAAGGATTTAATTACAATGTATGCCATGCAAATTTATTTATTTATTTATTTTTTAACATAGCGTGAGTGACCTTCTACCTTCTATAGAAGGTAATGTTTAGGAAGCACAACTAGCGTTTTAACTTTGTGTTGCTTCCACCGCCGCCCAATATGCATTGCTTTTCTTTATAAATGATTGATGAGAGTTGCTTTCCGCTGGGTAACTCTGTATGTCCTTTTCTTGACCATTGCTAGCAGCTGCCTTGTGCTTGGCAAACAAGGTAAGGCTTGTGTATATATATATATACATATATCATGGTGCCTTGTGACTGTGCATTAGTGCCTTGGATATTATTTTTTTTATTTTTCTTTTCTTTTTTGTCATGATGCTTTGCACCTTGTGCAGACTTAGATATCTATTAAGTGTGCATGATATCATCTTGGTGTGATATCACCATAAATTCCATAAATATCTTACATTGTGCAGACTTATTTACACTTGTTTGATTGCACCATCAATCTGTGTGCACTGAACGACTTTTCTTTTTCTTTTTTTGAAACCTTATTTGCAAATTGCATCTTATTATTGTCCATAAAATAATAATTTTGCAAGAAATATATCCCACTACTTTTTTACTATAATTGGTTATTTTAACTTATGTAGGGAATACGCCTATTGAGCTGGTCACCTTGATGTTGAATTAGTGAAGTAGATATCTCCAGCACTACTCATTTGACTATAGGTGATTAGTTTGACTTATTGGGGGAATGCGCCTGTCGAGCTAGTCGTCTTGATGTTAGGTTAGTGAAGTAGACACTTCTACCACCACCCATTTGACCATAGGTGATTAGTTTGATTTATGTGGGGGAATGCGCCTATCGAGCTAGTCGCCTTGATGTTGGGCTAGCGAAGTAGACACTTCCACCACCACCCATTCGGCCATAGGCGATTAGTTTGACTTATGTGGGAGAATGCGCCTATCGAGTTAGTCGACTTGATGTTGGGCTAATGGAGTAAACACTTCCACCACCACCCATTCGACCATAGAGGATTAGTTTGACTTATGTGAGGGAATACACCTATCGAGCTAGTCGCCTTGATGTTGGGCTAGTGAAGCAGACACTTCCACCACGACCCATTCGACCATAGGTGATTAGTTTGACTTATGTAGGGGAATGCATCTATCGAACTAGTCGCCTTGATGTTGGGCTAGCGAAGTAGACACTTCCACCACCACCCATTCGGCCATAGGCGATTAGTTTGACTTATATTGAGCTAGTCGCCTTGATGTTGGGCTAGCGAAGTAGACAATTCCACCACCATCCATTCGACCATAGGGGATTAGTTTGACTTATGTGGGGCAATGCGCCTATCGAACTAGTTGCCTTGATGTTGGGCTAGCGAAGTAGACATTTCCACCACCTCCCATTCAGCCAAAGGTGATTATTTTACCTCATGCCATGATCATATATATGTCTCCCCACAACACATGTATTTTTTTTAATAATTGTTTGGCTTTGTTACTTGGTGATGGTGTACTTCAAGACTTTCACGAAGGGATACTAGACCATTCTTGAGGACTCTAGTGATGCTATTGAGGAGGGGACTACTCTTCCAATTTGCCCTCCTTTCCTTGGTGCTTGGGGCTTGAAGTTCGAGCCGCTTGATGTTCTTTTCATTTGGTGCAATGGGCTCATGAGACTTCATGTCAATTGGTTGAAGGCCTGTCACACTCTAGGGTTTTATTATTAAAGTCATCTAACCATGAAGAAGTTGAGGATCTTAGCTCATTTCCTACCCTTGGGAGTGCGGTTTGGGATTAGAAGGTGGCATGGGGCCCTATTTTCAAGGCCATAACAGAGCCTTCTTTTTATGAAGAATATTGGGAGTGGTTGGAGGATGTGCTGGGGCAACATCGTGCGGTACTACATCAAGCGAGTATTTATGATGCAATTTATGCTTCATTGTTCTCGTATGACCGACTGCACAGTGTTATGTAGGCCTTTTGTGAGCTTTGGTGTCCGTCCACTAATACCCTTTACACTTTCATAAGCGAAATGTCTATCTCGCTATGGGATTTGCATCAACTTAGTGGTCTTCCTATTAGGGGTGCAATATACCATGAAGTGGTACCAAATGCCCAAGAGTTGGCCCACAATATGAGGGACAATAATTTCCTTCTTCCTGTCAGTTGTGATATTTATTCCTTGTTTACCACCGGCTTTGTAAGGAGTCGAAGAAGAATGTAGTAAGAATTACTAGATGGATAAAATTTTGGTTTAAAGGGGAAGTCAAGTACCATAAATCAACCAAGAGGGCTTCAAGGAACAAGACTCAATGCCCTAAGGATACTGGCAACCTTTCTGGTATTATTAACACAACTTGGTCTCAAATTGTGCAAGGGGACCAAGTCTTCAGTGACTTGGGGATTGCTGGTGCGGCAAAGGGTGATACTTATCTATCAGCTTTCCTTGTCTGTTGGTTGTGTAAATTTGTTCTACCCCATGGGGATGGTGACTTGATTAGACCTGGGGTGTTTAAGGTTGCTAGTATGATGGCTCGTGGTCGTTCATTCAGCCTTACCATTCTTGTACTTGCTAGCATCTACAAAGGGCTGAATAGAATTGCCTGTTCTTCTGATCCTGGAAAGTGCGACGCCATCTTCCCTGTCCATTATGTTTATGCTTGGTTAGCAAAGTATTTCAACACACACTTTAGTATTGATTCTGCTCTAAAACCCCGAACGACGAGATATACTAGTGAAATGATGGCCAAACATTTTGAGGAGTCAGAAGCCTATAACTTATTTAAATCATGCAAAGATATGACCTTGCACCATTTGGCCTATAACGAGGGCAATCCCAAGGAATTGGTTGATGATGGTCATCTTTCTCACTCAGATTTGGAGTACTTCATTAGTATCCACTCGAGCTATGTAACTTTGCGAAGTTCGTCCACTATGGTCATTGAGCCACACAGCCCTCACAGGTTTAGCAAGCAATTTGGTTTTATTCAAGCCATCCCTGGTAAACTTAAGGTTGATCTTCGAGATGGTAATTTACAAAACATTATTCAGCATTGGGATTCTTGTGTTCGTGATGGCACTCATTCTGTATTGAGGTTACCAGTGCATTATGATTTTCTATCTCGTTCCACTACCAAGGCTTATTTGGAGTGGTGGTCCCAGCTTTATGTAGGCTATTTCTCTAATAAAGAAAATTGTATCCCAAGGAGCAAACGCATAGCTTCACGAAATTAAGAGATGGTTAAAGCGAAGAAAAATGCAATTGCTAAGCAAAATTCTAATCCCAAGACCAACGAAATGGTTCGAGGGAGTGTTGATAGGACTCTTGGTGGAGTAGCAGACGAGGACCATAGTCACGGTAATCGTAATTGGCATCACTTATGAAGAAAATCGGGTACTGGTACCGTTGGAAGGAACATCACTACTTTTAATGACGTGGAGTCATTTTGAAGACGTCCCCGAACGTCCCAGGAAAATCCCGTTTTGTCCATTGGGCTCACTACAGTTCGGACTCAATGTCACGATTCTAAATCTAATCTCACAAAGTGCAATGCAAGATCGATAAATCACCAAAGAGTCCAAATCCGGCAAATCGTTTTGAAAAACTGATTTTTAGAAAGAAGTGTCAAACATGGACTGCTTTACCAAATACAGAGTCGCCACCTAAATATTTTATTTTGGGGGAATTTAGGAAACCCTGACTCGTGCCTAAGGCCACGTGTCCGTCATCACCAAAGTTGCCTCGGCTCAGGAACTTGGGTACGATTGGGGAAGGTCATTTCATGAGCACCCCCGCTCGCCCAATCAAAGATCGGCCACTACTAAGCATGATATCTTGTTTTTGAAAACACTTGTGCTCTTATTCCGGTTATTTAACCTAGAATTACTATGTGATGCACACAGCATACAAGTATAGACTAGATTGCCTAAGTTGGAACAAAGCATCGCATAGCCGTTTGTTTTGAAAAATAGATTGAAGTTTGCTACTCGCAAGTAGGCTAAATCACGGGTTTTGATGAATTATTCCAATTCAAATAACCCAACCTTCACCCACAGGCATTCAGGCAGTTATATCACATAAGCACATAGCCTCATGGTAAGCATGCTATCATGGCAGCCACTCAAAAGCATGCAAGGATGCTAAAGCATAAACACTTACCGAGTACTCCGAGCCAAAGAAAGAAGCTAATTAGAAAACATGCATGAATCCTAACTACGCTGAGATGCCTAATGCAACACATGCAAGAATGCAACTAAGATAGGCTCGGCTATTCTAAGATGGCATATGAGATGCTACAGGTAACATGTATTCAACTTGGAATTGAAATACGATGCAGTTAGTATGATGCGCCAAGCCCGGTGCATGGAAAATAGATGAATGGATGCAAACATACGAGTATAAGGATGCTAATTGAAACGTGCCCTAAAACTAACCATCATAAGCTGGTAAATAAAAGGGAGAAAAACGTGGGGCTGGAAGACATACATCACACACACGCACACTTATTACAACATTGCCCTCTCTCGGAGGGTCCGAATAAATAATACAGAATCGAATTAACTAATTATTACACAACACTAGCTAATTAACAAATTAACTAAACTAGCATACAAACTATGTAAAATGGGCTGCCTCAGCTCTACTTTGAACGAAAAAGGATGGATGCTCGAGTCGCCTTGTCGGGAAATCCATCGCGATGCCCTGGCTCGCCCTTGTTTGCAATTGATTTTAGAAACTTGCACAAAGCTCCAAGGAGATGAAACTCTACCCTGGGAATCTAGGGGGAGGCTGCCGACCAGCAATAGGCATTGAACACCACCTACCGACCACCCTTGGTGGTGAAAACCAGAAAAGGTGGTCGGCCTACCAGAAAACCTGGTCGGCCAATCAATTTCTTCTCCTGATTTCTGCATTTTCTGCAACAAAGGCAAGAGAGAGAGAAAGCAAGGTATTTGCAACACATGTCTGCACGACCACTCTCCCCATCATTGCATAAGCTCTAGGGAGTGTAGTTCTTGATCCTCGGGCCACGAATCACGCATCTCGATGCATGATGGCCGGGGAGTCGGATTGCATGACTCAATGTGAAATGAATGCACATATAAACACATAAATGCCTAAACTCCATCATGTGTTAGTCAAGAGTGTCGGCGACCGAGAATCGAGGCACGTTTCATCACTTGGAGTATGAAACGTCCCTCGTTTCCCGTGTTTGGACTAACTCCTATTCCAAACACAATGCAACAAGTAGAATGGCATGCACAATGTGACCTCAAGCATGCAATCCTAAGGCGATGCAACCAAGTCATGCAAACATGCAAAGGATGACGTGCAAACATGCAAACTAGCATACGCAATGCTATGAACTAACAATGGCATACTCAATGCACATGATACTATATGTCATACACAATGCACATGTGAAGACTATCATACACAATGGAGTGAACAAGGCATGCACAATGCAATGATCAAATATACGACAACGCAACATACTCAATGCTATGAACTACAATGGCATACTCGATGCAAAATGGACTTAAACCAAAATGAATGGGCCTCAGCCACACCCAAATCAGTGGCCATACATGATGAAAATGAGGCAACAAAACGCATGCAAACATGCAAGTTGCAAAGGCCCAAAGCCTAGGGCACAAGATACAACTGTATGAAAGCATGGAAAGAATGAAATATGGCATACAACAACAGATGTTCCAGCTTTGAAATGACATACAAAATGGTCCCGAATCATGCAAACAACTCATGTTATGCATGTTGAATGGCTCAAATACCGAAAGTAATGAAGTGCATTACACTAGAGGTATGCAAAGCAATGCCCAAATGAACAAACCAACCCCAAGAAGTCCCTATGCAGGCCCAAAACAGTGGAAAAATGGACTAAGATGATGGCTTGAAATGCACAAAAATGAAGCTCATGCAATGGCCCATAAATGAGGTATACAAGCACAACTCTCAAACGCATTTAAAGAGTGGAAAACATGGGAACATGGCACAAGTATAGGCTCTGAAATAACATGCTCAATGATGCCAAGACATGGAAACACCTCAAGTTAAGCATGCAAGGGGCTCCAAAACTCAAGGCTAGGCAAGGATATTATACTACAAGTATGCATGGCAAGCATCATTTGACCAAGAGGTCTCAAAACAGAGCTAAGGCAGCCCAAAATATGAACAAAATCAGTTTGAAGTATGGCCAAAATATGCTAGAATCAATGGCCAAAACAACATGCAATGTAAGCTAGTAAGCATGGTTTACACTACAAGCATGTGAAGCATTCAAGAGGCCACTAAACCAGCCAAAGACAGAGCTATGATATGCCAAATAATGACCAAAAACCCACTGAAACATGACCAATACATGCAAGAATGACATGCTCCTTTGATAAGCTACGAAGAGGATTGTTCTACGCATGCAAGAAGCAAACATGAGGTGACCAAACCAGCCCTAGACAGAGTCTAGGCAGGTCCTTGTAATAACCCTCCCCACTGCTTACCGATAAACATTGATTACCGCTAAACTGAACTGATTATGACTGCTAATTGAACTGATTAAAGTACTGAACTGACTGACTGAAAACTGGAACTGAATCGACTACGTACGTATGTTAATTTGTATTCTATCTGTTTGATTGTTTATTTGATCTGTTCACGTTTTATGTTTCAACTGCTAATTGAAGGCCTTATCGGCGGCCGAACCGAGAATTGATTGATGTTTTATGATCCTCATACTTAATGTGATTTTATGGTATATTCATCTGAAAACTGATTAGGTATGATTAAATTAGATTAAATATTGATAGATTGCAAGTTGACTTAATTACCAAACTAACCCTAGTGGTCCACTATCTCACACACGTTTGAGCCTTACACTTGATCATAACATAACTCCTTCAGCCTTTCTTCTTGAGCCTTAGCCGACCAAGAGAGGGAGAGAGTGAGAGAATTGGATTCCATCTTGAGTTTTGCTTGCTAATTGAAGAAATTGAAGGTTGATCGTTAATTTGAGCTCCTAAATCTTGAATACAAGACTAAGGTAGGAAACTCATCTTCTTATTGTTGCCATTGAGCTAGTTCTTGCATGATTCATGCTTCATTGTAGAACTAAGTCATGCTTTGGTTCATTGTTGTTGAATTGAAGCTCAATCCTTGCATGCATGGTTGTATTGTAGATGTTGAGTTGTTTTCATGGCAAAATGTTACATGCATGTCCACAATTATGTTTAAGTCCATGATTTCATCATGTTTTGGAAACAATTGGCTCCTTAGAGCATCAAATTGAAGCTTTGAATTGATTTGAATTCATGCATGTTTGCATGTTCATCCCGTTCTTGAAAATGGTTTGAAATTGGGTTTGAATTAAACACCCTTGGGCTTTGATTTCTCAAATTGAGTTTTGAATCATGTTATTCCATGTGTTTACAAATGTTTTCTGGAAATTCAGCCCAAGAGGTCGAGTTTTAAGTTGTTAAAACTTGGTTTTTGGCTTGGAGGTGCAATCTGGGTTTTCCAGATTTTGCACTTCCGCTCGAGCGGGAACTAGTGACGCTCGAGCGTGGAATCCGAGCATCCAGTATTTTCTCTGCACTGTTTTACAGTCCGCTCGAGCGGAGGATTGGGCGCTCGAGCGGAGTCATGTGTCTCAAGCTCGAGCGGGCGTCGAGCGTCCGTCGAGCGGAGATTTCACCCATCTAGTACTTTTACAGTACGCTCGAGCGGGATATTTGACGCTCGAGCGTGTACCTTTGTTGCATGACCGCTCGAGCGGGGAAACCTGAGCTCGAGCGGGACTCTGTCTTTCTGAAAACTCCTGAAACTGTTTTCTGATCACATCTTTGCATCCTCATCTCATCCTAGGCATTCTTAGGCCTAGTTTAAGACATCTTATTGAGGATATAGATGTAGAACACACCGAGGCAAATTAGAGATTAAGTTATTATCTTTCCCAACTGTGTAGCTTAGTGTGTTCAATCTGTTCACTGTGTAGAGTTGGCGACTGGGGAGACACGCTCTAGCATACTGTAACCCAAACTCTGTGAGTAACGATTGTGTAAAGATATGTTCAAAAATGATTATTTTCTGAACAACTGAACTGTACTGTTTCTGAATTGAATACTATTAATTGAATGAATGTATGTCCTATATTCTGAACTGTATTGTGGCATCCTTAGCACCTACTGTTTACTGTTACTGTTACAGAGATCTCTGTCGGTTCCCTTGTTGGAACCACTACTGTTACTGACTGATGGCCATCATTTACTGTTCGGTCTTTTAAGACCTACTGTTTACTGTACTGTTATGCTAATGGATGTACCACATATGACTGTACTGACTGAACGACTGAAATACTGATTTAATGAACTATTTTCATTACTGTAAGGACATTCATTCTTAACCTCTTTACGCATTATGTTATTCACTGGGCTTTAGCTCACTGCTCATATATATATGTAGGTGTACAGGCACCAGACCGCGGCTAGGAGCGTCAGGGTCACTCCAGTTTTGTCCAGCCAACTACCGTGCCTCACTGCGAGGTTCCAAGCCTATCATGCTAATGCTTAGGGGTGTTTTAGGACTCCCCCCTTCTGTACTGTCTTGCTGTTTTGTAATAACCAAGTGGATTGTATAGACTGAATGTTTACTGTACTGTTATATAGGGATTAAGTCCCTATTCTGAATGATTGGATATATTGTGCATACTGTTCTGTACTGTTTGTGTATATACGTATGAAAAGTCTTTTTGCATACAGACTGTCACTGCTCATTGGACATTGTTTCTTTACTGTTTTGGCTTCCGCCAGGCCCTGTACTCTGTTTTACTGTACTACTGTTCTGCAGGCCTTCCGTAATCTCGGATTACTGGCCGGTTATGGTGCTAAACCCATAGGGCCGGGTTTGGGTCGTGACAGAGTGGTATCAGAGCGATACTTACCACGAGTTATACCGCACACACATGTCCAAATGAGCTATAGGGTGTCCTAGAAAAGTGATTAGGGCATCTCATGAGCATGATAAGTGTGTGGTTATGTTATGACTGAATATATGCTAACGTGTTAAATTGTTAGTTAAACTGTTAAACAAATGACTGCTTATGTTTAAAACTGTTATAACTGCTTACAGTGAAATGGATAACGCAAACACTGCAAATGAAACTGAATCCTCATCCTCTGAGGCCAGAATGGCCAGACTAGAACAAATGATGGAACTGATAACTGCAAGACTGGACCAACAACTGAACCAACAGCCCCTACCTCCTCCTCCTCCGGTAGTACCAGAACAGAATGTGAATGCTAATGATGGGGACATAATTGCACTGACCCATAAGTTCAGCAAAATGAAACCGCCGTCCTTTCAGGGAGGCCTAGAACCGTTAAAAGCTGAAGCATGGGTTCTGGAGACTGAAAAATTGTTTGAAGTTTTCCCGTGCTCTGAAGCACACAAGGTATTGTTAGCCACCTTTACATTGCAAGAAGAAGCTAGAAGGTGGTGGATGCTCATCCGTGATGAAAATACCGTTCTGACTTGGGCTCAATTCAAGGGAGTCTTCTTTGAAAAGTACTTCCCTCAGTGTGTTAGGGACAGAAAAGTAACTGAGTTTGAACAGCTGAGACAATGTCTGTGGCTGAATATGAGACGAAGTTCACCGAGCTTGCTAGATATGCACCGCATATGGTGGATACTGATTATAAGAAGGCCAGAAAATTTGAAGGCGGCCTTAATGTCACAATTCTTGACCGAATAAATGTTCTGAAACTACCAAATTATGTAAATGTTCTTAACAGAGCCTTGATGGCTGAATCAAACATTGAAGCACTGAAAACTGAAACACCAGCGTCCGAATGGCGTGGTAAAAGGCAGGGATTTAAATTTAAGAAAGGCAAGCATAACCCAGCAAATAAGAAACAGAACACGGGGTCAACAACTAGCCCCAGCCAAGAGAGTGGTTTCATACCACCCTGTTCTGAGTGTGGCAAGAAGCACAAAGGGGTCTGTTACAAAATATCTGGAGCATGTTACAGATGTGGCAAGGTGGTCCACATGGTTAAAGACTGCCCCTCTGCTCCGCAAGCCAGTAGTAAAGCTACGCCAAGCGTGGCAGCATCAACTGCTACACCAAAACCGAACCCCAAAGCTACTGGGAAAGAGCCTATGAGGCAGGGCCGAGTGTTCGCCCTAGTACCGGGAGACGTCCAGAATACCGAGGCCGTTGTGTCAGGTATTCTCTCTATTTGTACTCAGAATGCTTATGTACTGATTGATTCGGGGTCTACGCATTCTTATGTGTCGCATGCTTTTTTGCGTAAATTGAATAGACCCTTAGAACCTATGAATTATCTGTTAGTTGTATCATCACCCGTTGGGGGATCTATGACCTGTGCATACATGTACCCTGCTTGTGAAATCATTGTTGGAGATGCACATCTGTTTATTGATTTACTGCCATTGAACATTGATCATTTTGATGTAATATTGGGGATGGACTGGTTAACGAATATCATGCCACCATAGACTGTTTAACGAAACAAGTAGTTTTTCGTCCACCTGGTTTGCCTGAATTTGTGTTTAATGGGGTTGGAGTAGTACCTCCCCCATATCTGATTTCATCTGTGAAAGCTGTTAAATTGATTAGGAAGAGATGTAAAGGGTATCTGTGTTCTGTACTGACTGTATCTACTGATGATAATGCTAATGTGAACTGTATTCCTATAGTCAGAGAATTCCCAGATGTTTTTCCAGATAATTTGCCAAGGGATTTGATTGACAGGGAGATTGAATTTACCGTTGATGTGATTCCCGGAACACAGCCAGTTTCTAAAGCTCCTTACCGAATGGCTCCAACTGAACTGAAAGAACTGAAAGTGCAACTGCAAGAACTGTTAGACAAAAAGTTCATCAGACCCAGTACCTCACCGTGGGGCACACCTATTTTGTTTGTAAAGAAGAAAGACGGCTCACTGAGACTGTGTATTGACTATCGTGAACTGAATAAGGTAACTGTAAAGAATAAATACCCGTTACCGCGTATTGATGACCTGTTTGATCAGTTACAGGGTGCTAAAGTATTTTCGAAGATTGATCTCAGATCCGGATACCATCAGTTGAAAGTTAAATCAGACGACATTGATAAAACTGCTTTTAGAACGAGGTATGGACATTACGAATTTTTAGTTATGCCTTTCGGAGTCACGAGCGCACCAGCTACATTTATGGACCTTATCAATAGAATTTTTAAACCATACCTTGACAATTTTATTGTTGTATTTATTGATGACATATTGATTTACTCCAAGAGAATAGAAGAACATGAACATCATCTGAGACTTGCCCTACAAACCTTAAGAGAACAGAAACTGTATGCTAAACTGTCTAAATGTGAATTTTGGCTTGACCATGTTATGTTTTTGGGGCATGTTGTTAGCAAAGACGGAATTTCTGTTGATCCACAGAAAATTGAAGCTGTAGTGAACTGGCCTAGACCAACAAATGTGACAGAAGTCCGAAGCTTTTTTGGACTAGCTAGGTATTATAGAAGATTTGTCAAAGATTTCTCCAAAATTGCCTTACCATTAACTCAACTGACATAGAATGGGATATCATTTGACTGGACGGATCAAAGGGAATCAGCTTTCCAAGAATTGAAGACTCGACTTGTGACTGCACCGGTTCTTACCTTACCTTCAGGTACGGATGGTTTTACCATATTTAGTGATGCTTCTCATAAGGGTTTGGGGTGTGTTTTAATGCAGAATGGGAGAGTAATTGCCTATGCTTCCCGACAACTGAGACCACATGAAAAGAACTACCCAACCCACGATCTGGAACTTGCTGCAGTAGTATTTGCACTGAAAATCTGGCGTCACTATCTGTATGGGGCAACGTGTGAAGTATAAACCGACCACAAGAGCCTAAAATATTTCTTCACACAGAAAGAACTGAACATGAGATAGCGGAGATGGCTAGAACTGATTAAAGATTATGACCTACAGATATTGTACCATCCGGGAAAAGCCAACACCGTTGCCGATGCATTGAGTCAGAAATCAATCGAAAATTTAGCCTGTTTGCTTACCGGGCAGAAAGAGTTGCTTTGTGACCTTGAAAAATCTGAAATAGAAATTGTTTTGCGAGAACGAGGTGGAACCCTAGCCACTATTTCTGCTCAACCGGCACTGATTGAAGAAATTAAAGAGAAACAGCAACTGGATGACTTCTTGAAGAAGATCATCGAAGAAAGAGAATCTGAACCGAGACCGGGATTCAAATTTGAGAATAATGTACTAAAATTTCAAGAAAGACTGTGTGTACCGAACGATACTGAACTGAAAAGAAGAGTTCTGCAAGAGGGCCACAACTCAAAATTTTCTATCCATCCAGGGAATACGAAAATGTATCAAGATCTGAAACTGAATTTTTGGTGGCCGGGAATGAAGAAAGAAATTGCCAATTTTGTATCCAAATGTCTTCATTGCCAACAAGTTAAAGCCGAACATCAACGACCCGCAGGCTTATTGCAGCCCTTACCAATACCGGAATGGAAGTGGGAGCATATCACCATGGATTTTATTTTGGGATTGCCTCGCTCCAATAAAGGTATGGACTCGATTTGGGTTATTGTTGATAGACTGACTAAATCTGCTCACTTCTTACCTGTTAAGACAATTTATAATGCAGACAAATTGGTTATACTCTATATTGATGAAATTGTGAGACTGCATGGAGTACCTGTGTCCATTGTTTCTGACAGGGATTCGAAGTTTACATCGAGATTCTGGCAAAGCCTACAGACTGCATTGGGTACCGAACTGAGACTGAGTAGTGCTTATCATCCTCAGACAGATGGCCAGTCAGAAAGGACCATCCAGACTCTGGAGGATTTACTGAGAATGTGTGTCCTTGATTTTCAGGAAAACTGGGAAAGCCATTTTCCATTAGCTGAATTCGCCTACAACAACAGCTACCATTCGAGTATTGGTATGGCGCCTTTCGAGGCATTGTATGGCAGAAAATGTAGATCTCCGATTTGCTGGGCAGAAGTTGGAGATGGGCCTTTGCTTGGGCCCGAAATTGTTTATGAAACAACTGAGAAAGTGAAACTGATACAACAGAGATTGAAAACTGCATAGAGCAGACAGAAGAGTTATGCTGATGTCAGAAGACGAGACAGAGAGTATGAAGTGGGTGATCATGTATTTGTGAAAGTGACACCGATGAAAGGCCAGACTCGTTTTGGAGTCAAAGGAAAATTAGCACTGAGATACGTCGGGCCATATGAGATTATCGAGAAAATCAATCCGGTGGCATATCAAGTTGCGCTTCCTCCTGAAATGGAGCATATGCATAACGTCTTCCACATTTCCATGTTGAGAGACTACCTCCGGGATCCTTTTCATATGATAGAGCCTACTCGTGTAGTGCTGAGTGATGACTACACTTACGAGGAACGGCCTATACAGATTGCAAACAGACGGATCAAGAAACTAAGAAACAAAGAAATCCCGCTGGTAAAAGTTGACTGGCAAAACCATGGTGGCATGTATGCCACTTGGGAAAGGGAAGATGACATGGCTAAAAGATATCCTGAACTATTTCCACTGAATCCTGTTTTCTTCCAGATCGAAGGTAACTCGAGTTTAGAGGACTAAACTCTTTATAAGGAGGGGAGACTGTAATAACCCTCCCCACTACTTACCGATAAACATTGATTACCGCTAAACTGAACTGATTATGACTGCTAATTGAACTGATTAAAGTACTGAACTGACTGACTAAAAACTGGAACTGAATCGACTGCGTATGTATGTTAACTTGTATTCTATCTGTTTGATTGTTTATTTGATCTGTTCACGTTTTATGTTTCAACTGCTAATTGAAGGCCTTATCGGCGGCCGAACCGAGAATTGATTGATGTTTTATGATCCTCATACTTAATGTGATTTTATGGTATATTCATCTGAAAACTGATTAGGTATGATTAAATTAGATTAAATATTGATAGATTGCAAGTTGACTTAATTACCAAACTAACCCTAGTAGTCCACTATCTCACACACGTTTGAGCCTTACACTTGATCATAACATAACTCCTTCAGCCTTTCTTCTTGAGCCTTAGCCGACCAAGAGAGGGAGAGAGTGAGAGAATTGGATTCCATCTTGAGTTTTGCTTGCTAATTGAAGAAATTGAAGGTTGATCGTTAATTTAAGCTCCTAAATCTTGAATACAAGACTAAGGTAGGAAACTCATCTTCTTATTATTGCCATTGAGCTAGTTCTTGCATGATTCATGCTTCATTGTAGAACTAAGTCATGCTTTGGTTCATTATTGTTGAATTGAAGCTCAATCCTTGCATGCATGGTTGTATTGTAGATGTTGAGTTGTTTTCATGGCAAAATGTTACATGTATGTCCACAATTATGTTTAAGTCCATGATTTCATCATGTTTTGGAAACAATTGGCTCCTTAGAGCATCAAATTGAAGCTTTGAATTGATTTGAATTCATGCATGTTTGCATGTTCATCCCGTTCTTGAAAATGGTTTGAAATTGGGTTTGAATTAAACACCCTTGGGCTTTGATTTCTCAAATTGAGTTTTGAATCATGTTATTCCATGTGTTTACAAATGTTTTCTGGAAATTCAGCCCAAGAGGTCGAGTTTTAAGTTGTTAAAACTTGGTTTTTGGCTTAGAGGTGCAATCTGGGTTTTCCAGATTTTGCACTTCCGCTCGAGCGGAGACTAGTGACGCTCGAGCGTGGAATCCGAGCATCCAGTATTTTCTCTGCACTGTTTTACAGTCTGCTCGAGCGGAGGATTGGGCGCTCGAGCGGAGTCATGTGTCTCAAGCTCGAGCGGGCGTCGAGCGTCCGTCGAGCGGAGATTTCACCCATCCAGTACTTTTACAGTACGCTCGAGTGGGATATTTGACGCTCGAGCGTGTACCTTTGTTGCATGACCGCTCGAGCGGGGAAACCTGAGCTCGAGCAGGACTCTGTCTTTCTGAAAACTCCTGAAACTGTTTTCTGATCACATCTTTGCATCCTCATCTCATCCTAGGCATTCTTAGGCCTAGTTTAAGACATCTTATTGAGGATATAGATCTAGAACACACCGAGGCAACTTAGGGATTAAGTTATTATCTTTCCCAGCTGTGTAGCTTAGTGTGTTCAATCTGTTAACTGTGTAGGGTTGGCGACTGGGGAGACACGCTCTAGCATACTGTAACCCAAACTCTGTGAGTAACGATTGTGTAAAGATATGTTCAAAAATGATTATTTTCTGAACAACTGAACTGTACTGTTTCTGAATTGAATACTGTTAATTGAATGAATGTATGTCCTATATTCTGAACTGTATTGTGGCATCCTTAGCACCTACTGTTTACTGTTTACTGTTACTGTTACAGAGATCTCTGTCGGTTCCCTTGTTGGAACCACTACTGTTACTGACTGATGGCCATCATTTACTGCTCGGTCTTTTAAGACCTACTGTTTACTGTACTGTTATGCTAATGGATGTACCACATATGACTGTACTGACTGAATGACTGAAATACTGATTTAATGAACTGTTTTCATTACTGTAAGGACATTCATTCTTAACCTCTTTACGCATTATGTTATTCACTGGGCTTTAGCTCACTGCTCATATATATATGTAGGTGTACAGGCACCAGACCGCGGCTAGGAGCGTCAGGGTCACTCCAGTTTTGTCCAGCCAACTACCGTGCCTCACTGCGAGGTTCCAAGCCTATCATGCTAAGGCTTAGGGGTGTTTTAGGACTCCCCCCTTCTGTACTGTCTTGCTATTTTGTAATAACCGAGTGGATTGTATAGACTGAATGTTTACTGTACTGTTATATAGGGATTAAGTCCCTATTCTGAATGATTGTATATATTGTGCATACTGTTCTGTACTGTTTGTGTATATACGTATGAAAAGTCTTTTTGCATACAGGCTGTCACAACTCATTGGACATTGTTTCTTTACTGTTTTGGCTTCTGCCAGGCCCTGTACTCTGTTTTACTGTGCTACTGTTCTGCAGGCCTTCGGTAATCTCGAATTACTGGCCGGTTACGGTGCTAAACCCATAGGGCCGGGTTTGGGTCGTGACAGTCCTAAAAGTCACTAAAAATGGCCTGAACCAAGGCTAGGAAGTATGAAAATATAGGCTCCTTGGAAAGGCCAAATATGCAAACAAATAAGGCCAAAAGAGAGTGGGTCACCCCTCTCTGATTTTGGCCCTCAAAATAGCATGCCAACCACTGAAAATCCACTAGATTTCAGTGGCTAAAAGGCCAAGCAAAGGTTAACACAAAGGCCTTAAGGCATGGCTCAAAACAAGACTAAATGAAGCATGCAAGAAGGTAGATGACCTCCAATAGGAAAATGGCCTTAAACAAACATGAATAATGCTTAAAAATAAAGCTTTTTTGAGTTGACAACAAACCTCAAATAGCATGCAAATGAAGCTAAGAGAATGATCAAAATAATGCTTAAAAAGTG
This sequence comes from Camellia sinensis, assembly GCF_055761805.1. Classification (NCBI taxonomy): domain Eukaryota; kingdom Viridiplantae; phylum Streptophyta; class Magnoliopsida; order Ericales; family Theaceae; genus Camellia; species Camellia sinensis. The sequence continues at coordinate 127,434,229 of NC_138974.1, forward strand.
AGAAAATGAGTTACCCTTGAAGCTCAACAAAGACAGTAACTTCTAGACCAAAAACCCAGCTCCTTAACCTCTGAAAATGACCTCCAAGAACCTTAGGTTGATGGTGGAAGTGTTAGGCTATGAGGTGTGGTGCAAAAGGGTCATGAACAATACACTTCCTAAGCCTAAATATAGAGACAAAGAGAGAGATATGTGTATGTGCCTTAACCAAAATCTGAACCCTCACAAAGGAGGGGGAGGCCTTCCTTTATAGACAAAGGAGGCTAAAGCTTCTCAAAGAAGCTAAAAACCAAGGGCAAAGATCCTCCATACACGGGCTTCAAACCAATCTCGTGTTGTCCTCGACCAACCTGGGTCTGAATTTTCACAGTCCCCATCACCTCTCTGCTTGTGTTATCATATGCCCTTTCACCTGGGCTGTCGGCACAAAGTCCGCGGGTTTCAAACCGATTGCATATGTTGTCCTTGACGGGCACACGTTAATAGCGGATCCTGTATCGACAAGAACCACCGGTATCCATTTGCTTCTGCATTCCACAGAGATGTAAAGCGGTTTGTTATGATTCGCACCCTCAGGCGGCATTTCTTTGTCGAAAAAGGTCAACATCGGGGAAGTCGCTCTTGGAAAAACCAATCCCACTAGCTGTTCAGGCATGGTGTCTATTGAGAGTTTGGCCTTGTCTATTGCCGATAAGACAGCCTGTCGATGAACACATGAAGTCATAAGCAGTCCCCAGATAGAGATGTCTACTTGTATCTTTTTCAATTGTTTCAGCACAGCCTCATCCTCAAGTAGCTTCTCTTTCTGCTTCTCTGACTCCTTGTCCTTTCCGGACGCCTCTGGTTGATCTAGGTACGGGGGCTTGAAATACCGCCCACTCCTAGTCATATGGTCAACTTCGCCAATGTACCAGGTATCGTCCGGCTGGTTACTCCCCCAATCCTCATCTATGTGGGCAAGACATAGGTCATCGTCTTCCCACCACATGCCATCGGCAGCCGAAAAACACCTGTCCGGCTCCGTTACAATGGTCCTTGTTCCCACAACACCTTGTGTTCTTGTACTCGCAGCACGTTCTATTCTTGTGCCCACAGCACCTTCAATCCCTACAGGAGCTTTGGCCTACCTGGCTCTTTCAGAATCTTCGATCCCTTCCTGTTCTAACTGCGTCAATGCAGCTTGCTGTTCAATATTTCCTGCATTCAAAATGCCCAAGTCCCGAGCAAAATTCTTGGCACCGGCGCTCTCCGGCAATGCATTCTGATCTCTGGCCCTTCCGGCCACAATTGATGTCCTTGTCCCTGACGGGCCCTTTCCCAGCTGAGATTCTTAAACAACATCTGGTTGGTCATCAAGCCACCCTATGACCCCTGCTGACCCATCAAAATCAAACCAGTTGACTGTCATGTCTGCTGGATCTTGTTCGTTGGAAAACCGAAGGTTAGCAAAGTCCTCTTCCAAATCCCCTAAGTCATCTAGCCTCTGATCAAGTCCATCTTCCCATACTACGCAAATCTCTGCCCCCGTTGGCAATTCCACATTTGGCCTAGCCTGGCCTGCTGACGCAATGTAGCCACTCGGATCATATACCTCCTCAGCACAGCTCCCAATTTCCTCAGATCTTGCATCATCAGCCCCACTTTCTCCCGAAATCATCCCTGTTCCATCTTCGACGATCCCCACCATTGGTTCAGGTTGGGCTCGGGAGATGTCTAACATGCACAAGTCAGTGCTGCCAGGAATAAGCACTTCCGGCTTAGGTAGGTGAGACCGGGTGATATATATGCTAGGGTCATATGACACGACCCCAGTTTGGATTGAGTTGGCCTCATGGTTGGTACTTAGTTGTCTGTGAGTTACTACCGGACGCACCGGTGAATGGTGTAGCTGCAAGGGCTCTTGGGAAGGGAGTGGTGGTGACCATGCTTACTTCTGGCAGTCGCAGTACTGCTCGTGCCTGTATTTGCGTTGCGGTTAAAGGTCCTCCTAGGCTATTCTCTGTCATTGTCGATCAGACCCTGCTTCAAAGCGTCCTCGATCTGCACCCCAATCTCGTGCAGATTTACAAAAGTGGGGTGAGGGAGAACGATCATCCTTTGTATGAGCATGGGTTGGAGGTTGCGCACAACCATCCATATTTGATCTTTGTCAGTTGGCCTAACAGTCATCATTGAGGCCTTGGCCCTCCAGCGGGTTACGAAATCAGAAAAGCTCTCCTTCGGCTCCTGTCCAGTCGTCTCAAGATCACGAGTTATGATCTCAATCTGCGTGTTATAGGAGTATTGAGCTACGAAGGCCTCCGCCATCTCCTCCTAATTCCTCTTGACGGAATCTTCCAGTTTTGCGTACTAGATAACCGCTACACCCGACAAGGTTCGGCCGAATAAAGAAAGCTTCTGTAATCTGGTGAGGCCCATCGGCCTTAGTATGTCGGAAAACAGCCACAAGTGCACCATGGGATCCCCAGATCCGTCAAAACGGTCAATGTGTGGCATCTTAAACCTGTCCAGCAGCGTTACGGCTGCGTCGATGTACCCATCTTTGATATCTGGAATGGACTTGACACCTTGAGATTTCTTGAACAACTTCTCAAGCTTGCTCACTTTTAATGCCGTTGGGTCCACCTCGAACTCAGAGGGGGAATCCGGTAGATTGATAGGCGTGGGTGCCTTGGATAGTTGAGGTAGAATCGGGGGCGGAGGTGGCCCCGTTGGGATGTCTATATCCTCCTGGACATTCTGGACATTCGCCGTCTCTCCGGGTATTTTGACTCTTGGTGGGGGAGGAGCTTGGTGTGAAGCAGATGCTACGGTTTGCTGTTGTAGCCTGGCAGTTATCTCTACCTATTGAGCCATGACCTCTGCCTGTTGTTTGGAAAATTCTGCTTGACGAACAACGTCCTGCTGCATAGTTTTCATACTTTCTTGGAGTTGACGCATCATTTCCTCCATTCCTGTTATACTGCCCTGTTCTGACTGAACTGCCAGTATATCTGCCTCTGTAGTAGACTCAGAAATCTCAACCTGATTGCTCAAGGACCACTGATCAGGGAACCGTGGTACCGAGACACTATGCCTCACTGACCTCCGTCTAGCAACCGGGGGTAAAGAATAGAACACTGGTTGTCCGTCTATCAGATCCTCAGATCGATGGAGTCTACGACCTCTAGTCCAGAGTGCTTAGGGAATATGTGCTTGGTCGGAAGCAATTGTGCTAAACTGCCTAGCAAAAAGATAAATAAAGCATAATAAGGAAATAAACAACCAGGAAAACAGACAACATAACAGCACAACACACAGTCGGTCATTGACAACACACAGTTGGCATTTATAAGCTGAATATACTGTTCTCAAACACTAATCGTTGTTTCCGAGTTACTGCCCCAAATCTGAATCTGATACCCACAGGTAAAACTAATTCCCAAATACTGATACTGATGCCCGCAGGCCTGATACCCAGACTTGCAAATTGATACATGCATTCCTGTAGAGACACACTCTAACAGCACATAGCAAGCAAGTGAGAACCAAAAACACCCCTATGTTGGGGTAGGGTTTCCCTGTCCTATTTTGTCAGGAGCTAGGGTTTCACTACGCACACAGCGGTTTCAAACAACCTATAATTGGGTAAGCAACCTGTCCTAGTTTGGGATGGTCACTATGGATTTCGAATATGCACTAGGTCGAATGGTCAAAAAGGGTGCCCCAGTAAAAACCGGGGTTTGTGTTCCCATTGTGGCAGAGCCTGTAACCGGTCAGCCTTATGGCACGTTTCTCAAAGCGAGCCTCCGGCAAACCGTTCAAGAATAGCAGATGGCAAACACGGTGTCCTAGGCGCACCAATGCAAAAGCAATGCAAAGAAACACATAAGTGTAATCAAAACAAGATATCATGAGTCCGAGTCAAGTTCTCTAATTCCCCAGCAGAGTCACCAGAAACTGTAGACGTCCCCGAACGTCCCGGAAAAATCCTGTTTTGTCCATTGGGCTCACTATAGTTCGGACTCAATCTCACAGTTCTGAATCTAATCTCGCAAAGTGCAATGCAAGATCGATAAATCACCAAAGAGTCCAAATCTAGCAAATCGTTTTGAAAAACTGATTTTTAGAAAGAAGTGCCAAACATGGACTGCTTTGCCAAATACAGAGTCGCCACCTAAATATTTTATTTTGGGAGAATTTAGGAAACCCTGACTCGTGCCGAAGGCCACGTGTCCGTCATCACCAAAGTTGCCTCAGCTCGCGAACTTGGGTACGATTGGGGAAGGTCATTTCATGAGCACCCCCGCACCCCCGATCAAAGATCGGCCACTACTAAGCATGATATCTTGTTTTTGAAAACACATGTGCTCTTATTCTGGTTATTTAACCTAGAATTACTATGTGATGCGCACAGCATACACGTATAGACTAGATAGCCTAAGATGGAACAAAGCATCGCATAGCCGTTTATTTTGAAAATGGATTGAAGTTTGCTACTCGCAAGTAGGCTAAATCACAGGTTTCGACGAATTATTCCAATTCAAACAACCCAACCTTCACTCACAGGCATTCAGGCAGTTATATCACATAAACACATAGCCTCATGGTAAGCATGCTATCATTGCAGCCACTCACACGCATGCAAGGATGCTAAAGCATAAACACTTGCTGAGTACTCCGAGTCAAAGAAATAAGCTAATTAGAAAACATGCATGAATCCTAACTACGCTGAGATGCCTAATGCAACACATGCAAGAATGCAACTAAGATAGGCTCGGCTATTCTAAGATGGCATATGAGATGCTACAGGTAACATGTATTCAACTTGGAATTGAAATACGATGCAGTTAGTATGATGCGTCGAGCCCGATACATGCAAAACAGATGAATGGATACAAACATACGAGCATAAGGATGCTAATTAAAACGTGCCCTAAAACTAACCATCATAAGCTGGTAAATAAAAAGGAGAAAGACGTGGGGCTGAAAGACATACATCACACACACGCACACTTATTACAACATTGCCCTCTCTCGGAGGGTCCGAATAAATAATACAGAATCGAATTAACTAATTATTACACAACACTAGCTAATTAACAAATTAACTAAACTAGCATGCAAACTATGTAAAATGGGCTGCCTCAGCTCTGCTTTGAATGAAAAAGGATGCATGCATACTCGAGTTGCCTTGTCGGGAAATCTATCGCGATGTCCCGGCTCGCCTTTGTTTGCAATTGATTTCAGAAACTTGCACAAAGCTCCAAGGAGATGAAACTCTACCCTGGGAATCTAGAGAGAGGCTGCCGACCAGCTATAGGCATTGGAGGCCACCTACCGATCACCCTTGGTGGTGAAAACCAGAAAAAGTGGTCGGCCTACCAGAAAACCTGGTCGGCCGACCAGTTTCTTCTCCTGGTTTCTGCATTTTCTGCAACAAAGGCAAGAGAGAGAGAGAAAGCAAGGTATTTGCAACACATGTCTGCACGACCACTCTCCCCATCATTGCATAAGCTCTAGGGAGTGTAGTCCTTGATCCTCAGGCCACGAATCATGCATCTCGGTACATAATGGCCAGGGAGTCAGATTGCACGACTAAATGTGAAATGAATGCACATATAAACACATAAATGCCTAAACTCCATCATGTGTTAGCCAAGAGTGTTGGCGACCGAGAATCGAGGCACGTTTCATCACTTGGAGTATGAAACGTCCCTCGTTTCCCGTGTTTGGACTAACTCCTATTCCAAACACAATGCAACAAGTAGAATGGCATGCACAATGCGACCTCAAGCATGCAATCCTAAGGCAATGCAACCAAGTCATGCAAACATGCAAAGGATGACGTGCAAACATGCAAACTAGCATACGCAATGCTACGAACTAACAATGGCATACTCAATGCACATAATACTATATGTCATACACAATGCACATGTGAAGACTATCATACACAATGGAGTGAACAAGACATGCACAATGCAATGATCAAACATGCGACAACGCGGCATACTCAATGCTATGAACTACAATGGCATACTCGATGCAAAATGGACTTAAACCAAAATGAATGGGCCTCAGCCACACCCAAATCAGTGGCCATACATGATGAAAATGAGGCAACAAAACACATGCAAACATGCAAGATGCAAAGGCCCAAAGCCTAGGGCACAAGATACAACTGTATGAAAGCATGGAAAGGATGAAATATGGCATACAACAACAGATGTTCCTGCTTTGAAATGACATACAAAATGGTCCCGAATCATGCAAACAACTCATGTTATGCATGTTGAATGGCTCAAATACCGAAAGTAATGAAGTGCATTACACTAGAGGTATGCAAAGCAATGCCCAAATGAACAAACCAACCCCAAGCAGTCCCTATGCAGGCCCAAACAGTGGCAAAATGGACTAAGATGATGGCTTGAAATGCACAAAAATGAAGCTCATGCAATGGCCCATAAATGAGATATACAAGCACAACTCTCAAACGCATTTAAAGAGTGGAAAACATGGGAACATGGCACAAGTATAGGCTCTGAAATAACATGCTCAATGATGCCAAGACATGGAAACACCTCAAGTTAAGCATGCAAGGGGCTCCAAAACTCAAGGCTAGGCAAGGATATTACACTACAAGTATGCATTGCAAGCATCATTCGACCAAGAGGCCTCAAAACAGAGCTAAGGCAGCCCAAAATATGAACAAAATCAGTTTGAAGTATGGCCAAAATATGCTAGAATCAATGGCCAAAACAACATGCAATGTAAGCTAGTGAGCATGGTTTACACTACAAGCATGTGAAGCATTCAAGAGGCCACTAAACCAGCTAAAGACAGAGCTATGATATGCCAAATAATGACTAAAAACCCACTGAAACATGACCAATACATGCAAGAACGACATGCTCCTTTGATAAGCTATGAAGAGGATTGTTCTACGCATGCAAGAAGCAAACATGAGGTGACCAAACCAGCCCTAGAAAGAATCTAGGCAGGTCCTAAAAGTCACTAAAAATGGCCTGAACCAAGGCTAGGAAGTATGAAAATACAGGCTCCTTGGAAAGGCCAAATATGCAAACAAATAAGGCCAAAAGAGAGAGGGTCACCCCTCTCTGATTTTGGCCCGCAAAACAGCATGCCAACCACTGAAAATCCACTGGATTTCAGTGGCTAAAAGGCCAAGCAAAGGTCAACACAAAGGCCTTAAGGCATGTCTCAAAACAAGAATAAATGAAGCATGCAAGAGGGTAGATAACCTCCAACAGGAAAATGGCCTTAAACAAACATGAATAATGCTTAAAAATAAATCTTTTTTTAGTTGACAACAAACCTCAAATAAGCATGCAAATGAGGCTAAGAGAAGGATCAAAATAATGCTTAAAAATGGAGAAAATGAGTTACCCTTGAAGCTCAACAAAGATAGCAACTTCTAGACCAAAAACCCAGCTCCTTAACCTGTGAAAATGACCTCCAAGAACCTAAGGTTGATGGTGGAAGCGTTAGGCTATGAGATGTGGTGCAAAAGGGTCAAGAACAATACACTTCCTAAGCCTAAATATAGAGACAAAGAGAGAGATATGTGTATGTGCCTTAACCAAAATCTGAACCCTCACAAAGGAGGAGGAGGCCTTCCTTTATAGACAAAGAAGGCCAAAGCTTCTCAAAGAAGCTAAAAACCAAGGCCAAAGATCCTCCATACATGTGTATGGAGGATGCAGTCTGTGCCTTCCAGCTGGCACAGCTGGTAACAACTCACAGAGACAAAATTGGAGGGAGCAGGCCGACCAGTTAAGGTGGTCGGCCGACCACTTCCCTTGGTCGGCCAACCAGGGTGAGTGGTCTCCCTCAAGGATAAGTGGTTGGCGAGCCCATTTGACGGTCTCCCAACTGAATGCAAGCTAGTGGTATGGTGGGAGACCAGCAAATGTGGCTCAAAAATCAAGGAGATCAGTTTCCCGACAAGAAAATCAACTGGAGAAGAGAGAAGTGGTCTTCAAGAGAAAAGGTGGTCTCCCACCCTTGTACCACCTTCCAAACAATGAAAATAAGGTTCATGCCAAAATAAACCAACACCGATGCAAAACGAGGGTTCATGGGGGCAAAGCGCGCAGCCGGGTGCCTTGAAAACAGGCTGTTAAGCACCAAAAGTGGCGTGCGACCACAAAGGTGGTCTTCTGGGCTGCAGTGTCCCTCTAGACAAAGGAAACAAGGTGTGTGCCAAAAATCGTGCCAAACGGAGAATGTTAAGCGGTCACAAATCGAGGCGCCCGGCCGATGGCTCCGAAAATCAGAAATTGGTCTCCAAACGGGAACAGTGGCCTGCAACCACGAAAAGTAGCCTACGGCCACTGAGAGATGGTCAACAAGACCTCGCCCTCCGGGAAGAGAAAGCAAGACCTGGTCCACAAACCGAGGCAAAGCATAAAAGGGTCCCAAGGTCCGGGGGTAAGGACCTCAGCCGAAACTCCGAAACCTCAAAATGAGCACAACATGCGCAATCACCGAGCACTCAATCGATGACGTCTGAGTCTTAAGGTCAGTCAAAAAGGGGTGTCTACACATTTTTTATCGGCGTTCCTAGCACTTCTCAACCATTGGCTACTAATGTTGTACCGGTAATGACATAATCTATTTTAATTTTTTTTTTTTTTTTACTCCTCTTTAATTTGTTTTGACAGTTGCCAAATGATGACTTTGATTTGGCGTTTGGCAATGAGGATATGAGACTTCTTGATGAGTTCTAAGATAATGAAGCATCAGTTCATGGGCCATCAGCCTTTGATTTAGTGATTGGTCGTAAGAGTTGTCTCTCAATGGACCCAACTCCAATTGTCCAAACTTCTTCCTTACCTGCTGCTCCTACGTTGAGTCAAGTTACACCTTCTGTGGCTTCTACTATTGATACAATAAGCATGATCCTTAATGCTCGCCGCTCAGCAGCTTCAATACTTGATAACCATATTAAAGGTTTATTAAGCAAAACTCTTATTCAGAAAGTTCCAGCATTGGGCCCAAAGCTCTAAGAGCTTTATGATGAGCTCTCAAAGCTTTAGGTAGACTATTCTCCATTGCAAAGCTAGATCGAGAAGGACGTACAAAATGCTACTACGTACATCTCTATGAAATCAGCGTTTGCTCAAGGGATGACTTCAGAACTACAGGATCAGCGTTTGGCGAAGGTCATTCAACGTGTTAATCATGCTCTAGCTCTTGAGAATGAAGGAGTTGAGCAGGTTCACTTGCTGAAGTCTGATTTGGGTAGCCTTACAACAAAGAAGGCAGAATTGTTAAAGGAGTTGGAATATTTAGATAAACAATCACAACAACTAGAGACTACACTTAGTGTTGCTGAAGTTGAAGTAGTTCAAAGGCGAGCCATTGTTTCTTCTTTAAGGGATGAACAAGCTATAATAGAAGTAACTGAGGTGATAAGAAGCGAGGATATTGAAGTCACCAACAAGTTGGAGCAGCTTTTGAAGGTTGAACAAGGCAAGATCTAGCGTTTATCATGGTTGCCATGATTTATTTATTTATTATTATTTTATTTCATTTATATATATATATTATTTTCATGAAATGTAGCTCGAAACCAAATACTTCATTATAAAATAATTTCTTTAGCAAACAATTTATTTATGAAATAAATATTATAGTTCGAAGCAAAAATACTCTTATTGTAAAACACATTTGGTTTATTGATTTATTTAACCATTCACAGTTTATACTCATGTAGGCCAGGAGTAGTACAATATTTTTTATTTTTTTTTAACAACTTTAATTTCATATGGGCCAAAAACATTATGCAGTTTATGCTCATGCAATTAGGAGCGTTACATTCTCATGGATAGTAGCGCTTTAAGAACTTGTCGTTGATTGGGCCAACTCTTATACTTTCTTCATCAACAATCTTGTATGCCCCATTAGTGTAGACTTCAGTCACCACATATGGACCATCCCACTTGGAGAAGAACTTGTTACCGGTTCGGTGGGTAGTGATGATAGGTCTTCGAACTGCCAACACCAATTCTCCAACTTGAAAAGACCGGGGTCTGACCTTCTGATTGAAAGCTCTAGATAGTCGAGCTTGGTAACACTCAAGTTTTTGTTGTGCTTCCAATCTCTTCTCATCCAATGCTTCTAACTCAGCAAGGCGTAATTTTGCTTTCTCATCATCAATGAGACCTTCCTGTGTAGCTATCCTTAATGAAGGAATCTGTTGTTCCAAAGGAAGAACCGCTTCAACACCATACACAAGGGAGTATGGGGTGGCTTGTGTTGGTGTACGATGTGTCGTACGGTATGCCCAGAGTGCTTCTCCAATTCTCCACATATCCTGGAATGGACTTCTTCCATGGCTTTTTGAGCTTCTTCATCCCCTAGGCAACAAAGAAAAATTCCTTCAAATGATCGTCGGAATAAAGTTTCCTTGTAGTAGACGAATCAAGGAGCTCGACGTCTTATTTCAGTTCTATGGCGAGAATCATTTGGGAGCTTCCTGTGTTCAAGGTAGTCTATAATTGGCATTCTCCAATCGTCGACTTCGATGGCTAGTACTGAAATTGCGTTTGTTTCTACAAGGCGACATTCCAACAATTGTGGTAATACCTATCGTTGACATACAAGGACACTAACTTGTTCACCTTCTAACAATGCCAGTGTAGTTACTAGATTGGCAAGTGCATCAGCCATGTGATTTTCTTTCCTTGGAACATGTTCGAGTACCACCCCCTCAAATTTTTCAATGAGATGAGTTGCATACTGGAAATATGGGACTAGTTGTCTTTCTTGACTTCATAATCCCCCGGAGCTGATTAATTATTAGCTTAGAATCCCCATAGACATCTAGGTCAACAATTTTTAGCTCTGTTTCCATTTGTATACTAATGATCAAGGCCTGATACTCAGCAACATTGTTTGAGCAATTTTCGCCTAGAATAAATGAGTAAGGCAAAATGTGCTTCTGTGGTGAAACAAAAATGACATCTGCTCATGCCCCTTTCTTCTTAGTAGCCCCATCAAAGAACATCATCCAAGGCTGTAAAACTTCTATGAACAAAAAATCTTTGTCAGCGAATTCCTCAGAAATTTCCCTATCAACAGGGATGGGATGGTCGGCCAAGAAGTCTGCAAAGGCCTGCCCTTTCACCACTTTTCTTAGCACGTAAATTATCTCAAATTCATTAAAGATGAGAGACCATCTTGCTAAGCGTCCTGAGAGGATGGGCTTAGACATAACATACTTTATTGGGTTGGCTCTTGCAATGAGATGCACTATATGGGCTTGGAAATAATGTCTCAATTTTTGAGAGGCAAAAACAAGCGCCAAACACATTTTCTCAATAGGTGAGTACTTAAGTTCATTTTTAGTTAATCTGCGACTCAAGTAACAGAGTGCTCGCTTTTTATTTTCTTTGTTATTTTGGGCCAGCATCGCTCCAAGAGACTCTTCTTGAGCCGCAATGTAAAGTAACAATGGTTTCCCCTACATAGGAGCTCCTAATACTGGTGGATGAAGCAAGTATCTCTTAATACTATCGAAAGCATTTTGACATGCCTGATCCCAAACAAATGGAGCCTCATTTTTCATTAGTCGACTGAAAAGTTGACAACGACCTACCAAGTTTGCAATGAATTTGCGGATATATGCCAAGTGACCTTGGAGGCTTCTAAGTTCCTTCAGGTTTTTTGGTGGTGGCATCTTTTGTATAGCTTCGATTTTGGGCTGATCAATATCAATGCCTTTATGCCGAGCAATAAAGCCGAGGAATTTTCCAGACGTGACTCCAAATGCGCATTTGAGTGGATTCATCTTCAAGTCATACCTTCTCAATCGGTTGAAGACTGCATGAAGGTCCTCTAGGTGATTTTCCCTTTTCTTAGCTTCGACCACCAAATCATCAACATAGCACTCAACAAATTTATGGAGCATGTCATCGAAGATCTTTTGCATGGCACGTTGATAGGTGGCACTGGTATTCTTGAGTCTGAAAGGCATCACTTTATAACAATAGATGCCTTTTGTGGTACGAAATGCAGTTAACTCTTCATTCTCAGGTGTCATCCGTATTTGGTTGTATCCTGAACACCCATCCAAGAAAGGCAATACCTCGTGTCTGGTTGTGGCATTTATCATTAATTCCATAATAGGAAGCGGAAAGTCATCCTTAGGACATGCTTCGTTCAAATTTCGAAAGTTGACACATATTCTAATCTGTCCATTCTTCTTGATTACCGGGACCATACTTGACATCCATGCCGGATATTTTACTTCACGTATAAACCTAGCTTCAATCAACTTGTTGACTTCTTCTTCCACTTTAAGGATGCGCTCAAGACTGATGTATCGATAAGCCTGCTTTACTGGTCGCATACCATGTTTGATCCCAAGGTGATGGACAACAACCTTTGGACTTAAACCTGGTATCTTCTAATACGTCCATGCAAAAACATCTTTATATTCGAGGAGCAGTTCAAAAAATGTCCTTTCTTCCTCAGGCATTAAGAGTGTTCCCAAAAAGATTGGTCGAGGGTCATCTTCAAGTTCCTAAGTTGAGTTCTTTCAAATTGTCAATAGTTGATTGACCCCCATCTTCAAGTTCTGGAGGAGCTTCTTGGAGATCATCATCCTCCGAATTTGAGCTAGAATCTTCTTCAACTGTTTCATGGTGAGAAGCAACACATTCAATTTCTTCTTCTCTTTTACTTTCCGTTTGAGTCTTAACTTCTCTAGTTAGTATGATAGTCTGCCTTTTGACCTTAAGCGGACCTTCAACACTAACTTCAAGTGATGTCATGTGTTTCATGCGAGAAGGAATCAAACTTCGAGTCTCATCGTCCTCCTTTGTAGAATTCAACTCAATTGTTGCTTTGCTTCTCTTGTTCTTGCCTTTTCTAGGTGATGTATTCATATCACCAAGTCGAGCAAAAATGGACTTTCATGACCAAGAAGTTTGTTTTTCATCTCCTTCCTTAGTAGTGCCTAATCTGTTAAAAATTGAAGGTTGAGAAGTTGTACCTTCATCTGTCTTATCAATAGTGCTCATTCTATTAAAAACCGAGGTTTGAGGTGTAGGATCTTCAATGCGGTCAAACACTGAGACTCGAGGAGTTGTGCTTGAACTTTTGTCTTCCTTCACTTCTTCCACGATGATATATTGTACGTCTTCCTTCTTCCATTTTCTCTTGGCAGAGATACGAATGGGCTCAATTAGCATGAATCCGACTCCAGTCTTTGAAGAGCTCACCATGTACCCTTGTTGCCTTAACTTTCTCTGAGTTTCATTGAGACCATGAACTTTCTCACTTGTAAGTTCAGGACTTAACTCTCCCAGTGATGAAGGATCAGCAAAGTCATAACTTGACTTGGCTAGAAGCTTGTAAGCTTGTAGATCAAACCCTTCTATTCGTCTTTCAAGTAAAGAGCCGTGTTCGATAGAATTTTGTGCAGGCCTAACAAATCCCTTTAGTGGAGGTTTGATTAGGCTTGACAATCCCACTTGTGGAATTGGTATTGCTGCATCTGCTCGTAGTATCTGTAGATCTTCTTTTATAGCAAGGTGAGCAAAGTCTCCTTTAACTTTTGCAGACGTCGTGACTTCTTCAAACGGCGACTGCCCTTCTTTCCATTAAGACTTCGGCACATACCTGAAGACCTGTGTCATTGCATAGCCTTTTGAGGATGAAGGTTGTTTTTGTGGTGGCATGACCTCAGGTGCTTTTTTACCGCTTGAGAAGTCTAACACAACTTGCTTTTCTTCATTATTTTCTCTTTTCTTGCAGAAGAGATTTTAGCTGGAATAGCTTCAGGTATCCCATTGGAATCCAAATAAAATTTTGCATTAGCGAAGTGAGACTCAGTTTCTATAAATGGTTTGTCATCTGGTAACACCATCTTTATTCCACCTTGGTCAAATTTAAAACATTGATGGAGAGTTAACGCAACTACACCATTTCCATGGAACCAAGGTCACCCAAGCAACAAATTATAGGATGTTCTTGCATCGATGACGTGAAACAAAGTTCTGGCTATGAATTCTCCAATTGTGAGGTTCAAACGAATCATACCAATCGCGCGTTGCCCCCTTTGGTTGAAACCTTGAATAACCAAACGGCTTCGAGCTAACTCGTCAATTGGGATTTTGAGTTTCTTCATGGTGAACTTTTGCATGATGTTTACTGCTGAGCCTCCATCAACAAGGATACGGTTAACTTTTTGTTCACTATTAAAGCCAGAGGCAAACAATTGGCGATTGTGTGGCTTTGAACCTAGTTGAAGGTCTTCATCAATGAAGGTGATTATTGTGCAACAAGGAACATAAATGATAGAGTTCACCTTGGGATAGTCTAGCTCATTAACAACAAACTCATATTTTCCAAGATCTTCTAACACTCAAACAAGTGCAAGTTGTACAGACCGAGGTAGTTGAAATGCTTCACGCAAACTGAAGCGTGGGGGTAGTTCTTTTAAGGTTGTCAAGACATCAATTTCCTCATTATCTAGCGTCGCCTTAATGGTGTGAACATGTTCCTTGTCTGCTTCAATGGTTGAAACCATATAGACCGCCTCGACCAAGTCATCTCCAAAATACCCAATGGGGAAAAAGTCTCGCAGGATGATTGGGGTATGCGAGTTTTCTTCAGGAAGTTTGTCTTCGTGTTGCATCTTCTTTTCATTCTTTCTTTTGTCCATTACCTCTTTCTTGGAATGTCAATGGGAGTTCTTATTTTCTTCTACTTTCTTGAGTGAAAAATGTTGAGTCTTGGACTTACTTCTTCGTGCCTTCCTTCGTGTCACGAGAGTCCAACTTTTATCTTCTCCAATAGTTAAGACTTCTTTAAAACAATCATGGACATGCATGTCTTGATTTGGAACTTGAATAATGATAGGTTCAAATGAACCAAACTGGATGACCTTGGGAATTGCCCTCACTGTTGGGATTATAGATTGTGACATTTCTGTCTTGGATTTTGAGGACGGAGAATTTGAAGGTCCTACAATAACCGTCGCATAGTTGGACTCTGCCGATTCATCAAGGTCTAAGAGGATTTTGATCTTCCTGGCCAAGTCCACGAACAATTCCTTTAACACGAAGCATTTTTCAGTAGGATGACTAACTATCCAATGATAGTGCCAGTACTTTGGATCCTTCACACGACCTATTTCTTCAGGATGTTTGCACTCAACGAATTGAATGATTTTCTTTTCAAGTAAATCTTCTAACATCCCTAGTACATCAAAGTCAGGAAAGGGATACTTCTTTTCTTGTAGTTCCTTCAGAGATGGGCGTGTTTCCTTCCTTTCTTCTTTCTTCTTGTCTTTCATTGAAATCTTGATTGGAGCTGTGGTTACCACCATTGCTTCTTTGGTGGTACCTTTGAAAGGCTTGCCTCCTTTTTTTTCACTTCTTTGTTATCTTTCCTTTGTTCAAGAATGGGAAGGTCTTTCCCGCCATGGTTGGCTATGCTAATTTCCATGTCATGTGAACACGTAGCTAACTCTTCAAATGTTCATGGTTTAATCCCTTGAAGGATATAAAGGAGTCCCCAGTACATGCCTCGCATGCACATCTCCATAGCTGAGATCTCAGATAGTCTGTCTTTGTAATCTAGACTTAGAGCACGCCAACGGTTGATGTAATCTACCACAGGCTCGTCCTTCCATTGCTTGGTGCTGGTTAATTCCATCATGCTTACCATACGACGGGTGCTATAGAAATGATTAAGGAATTCACGTTCTATTTGTTCCCAACTGTCGATTGATTCAATCTCCAAATCAATATACCAATCAAAGGCATTTCCTTTGAGTGACTAAACAAATTGTTTGACAAGTAGATCTTCATCTGTCCGGACATTGTTGCAAATTTTAACAAAATGAGCAACATGTTGTTTAGGATTACCTTTTTCGTCAAACTACTGGAACTTGGGAGGTTGGTATCCACTAGGCATTCTGAGAATGTCTATCCTCTTTGTGTAAGGCTTGGAGTACATGAAAGCGTTTTGCAAGGGCCCACCATATTGTGCTCGGATGGTATTTGCAATCATGTCTTGGAGTTGTTGAACAAATAAAGAAGGAATGGATGCTGGTTGACTACTTGCACTAATCGTCTGCCTCGCAACAGATGTATGGCAAGTTTCCTCACCCACAACTTGCTTGGACTTCTACGCAGGATTCACCTTTTCAACAAACGTGCCTTGTGGTGTAAAGCCAGGTGGATGAGAATTGTCTTAACTCGCCTCGTCAACATTTTGTGCTTCTAACTTGTTCATCATGGTGGCAATTTGAAGATCTTTCTCTTCCACAGTTTTGGTGAGCTTGTCAATGTCACGAGCCATGGTCGCCAATTATTTTTTCACTAAAGTAGTACCAATGGTCATGACTTGCATAGCCACCGAGCGAGACAAATCTGAGTGATTCGATAAAATTGAACGTTGAGGACTACTAGGAAACGATCTTGAGTGTGAGCCTGTACTTGAGTTTGCTTCAGAAGCTACGAGTGTTGGGTGTGGAGAGAAACCTTCCAGTAGAGAATCCTTTGAGACAGAAGTGGATTTCTTCCATTTCCTCACTTCCTTTTGCTTAGCCCCAGATGTGGATATCGTGATAGATTTGTGAGACTTGTCTCGCACTTGCTTTGTTGCATTGGCAGTCGGTATGAGCTCGGGAGTGGCGAGAGCAATGGTTGCCTTGGTCTTGCTACGGTTGATCGGACCCGTAGAAGTGCTATTGTTGTTGGTCGTGACAGCGGCATTCTTGCTGGCATTCTTATTGATCGGAGCAATTTGAACGTTCTTTGAAGCCATTATGCTTGATCAAACAAGACTCCGGGAAGATGCTTTAAAAGAAAGAGATGAGAGGCAGAGAGATCCCACTGGGCGTGCCAAAATTTGTAAACACAAATTTCATAGCTGCAATTAAGACACGAAATAAATGCACACATAATTAATTTTATTTGATTATAATAAATGGGTACAATCCTTTGTGGTTTTCTCTATTACAAAAGAACAAATCCTCTTATTCGATCTCTGAAATAGGTCGCAATCCAACAGCTGTAGAAGCTTGTTGTTGAACTAGACAAGTTGATGAATTTCTTCAAGTCTTTGAATAGAGAAACTCGGAGAAGAAAGGCTTGATCGAGGGCTTGAACGGCTTGATCTCGAACGAGTCTTGAATGATCTCCTTGAAAAGAGAGACCAAATGTGTATTTGTAACTTGAAAGGATTGGCACAAATTTGGAGTGCTTGATAATCCTTTCTTTTGAGTTTGAGGAATTTTAGAGAGAATTATTGCTTAGGAGCTTGCAAGACTATTAGCCAAAAAATATGTGTTTTTTTCCCTAATGAGAGCATTTATTTATAGGCTTAGGAGGGGAGGGTTAATTTTGGAAACTCCAAAATTGACTCTAAGTTTCGAGAAACAAACAATTTACCTATCATAGAAATTATTTGTATTGAAATTTTGAATTTAAATTTGAATTTTTCCACCAAATTCTAACAAAATATTTTTATGGCCCCACACTTTTGGGTTGACCCAATTGTCAAAATAGGTTCAGTTTTCTTTTGGTGTGACCCATAATTTAAAATGGGTCAAGATCCATAATTTTAGTAGGACCTACATCCATTTAAAAATTTTGACCAATTAATCAAGAAAATTTATTTGTCTTGATTAATCAGACGGTAATCAAGACATGTAAAAATTTAAGTGTCTACAGTCACATTTGAGATAAATACACTGAAAAATCTAAAAAAATCCCTTAGCTATTGATTTGTGATTATGTATCAATTTTAAGCAGTAAATAATAATCCCAATCAAACAATCAAGACAAATCGACACAACGATTTTAACGTGGAAAAATCACAATTGGAGCGCCTCCAATTGTGATAAAAAAACCACGGGCCAAAGTCACAAAATAATCCACTAAGAAGACAAAAAAAATTACACAAGTGTACTCTCAATTACCTAGAAAATTCACGCCCAAATTGAACCGACCCATGTATGCCTCTTCCACAACAATCTTCACCTTGAAATTATCTTGCCTAACATTGAATCCACAACGTTGATGTCGAATCCACGATGATGAGCCACTCCAGAATCCACCAAAGCTTCAAGCCCAAATTCTATGGAATCCGTTGAAGAACAACTTTCTCTTTTTTTAATAAACCAAACTAAACAAACCCTTTGATATAATTCACTCAATTCATGATTAAACTCTCACAGATATCAAAGGAAACAAGCAAAGAAGCTCCAGATGAAAACCCTAATACCCAAGAAGAAGATCTGGAAGCCGTACCCTAAAATCTGATAGAAACACATATGTATAGAAAATAAATCCGCGATCTTCGCTCTAGCGCAAGAATGGCTGCTCGAGCGGATCTATTCTCAAGCGCATGAATGGCCGCTCCAGCAAAAAAAACAACTCATAATACTTTTGCAGGCGAGTGAAACTTTTGAAAGGTCGCGATCTCTGCTCGAGTACGGGAATGTTCGCTCAAGCGAACAAACAGCTTGATCCCCGACATAGTCAGCGAAGTGGCAAACATGAAAGCATTAACATCACAAACTTCTCTGCAATGGTACAATTCAGGTTGGATTCGCATCTAAAACTCATAGTCTTATTGAAATTAAAGAACGAATAAAATTACAACTAAAATGAGTTGTGTCAAACGGGATTGCCAATAACAAAAACCTAACATACAGTAAAGAGTTTTTAATTTTTTGCAGTGTCATATCATACCCTCAACGTTAAAGTGTCACATGTTACATTTGGGAAAAGTACACTAATGATTTTTTTTTTTTTTTTTAGTGTCATATCATACCCGTGACGTTGTCATATTTGAAAAAAGTACACTAATAAGTTTTTGGTTTTCTTAAAGTGTCACATCATACCCGTCACGTTGTCACATTTAAACCACGTTGTCACATCTAAAAAAAACACTAATAAGTTTTTAATTTTTTTGGAGTATCACATCATACCTGCCACGCTGTCATATTTGAAAAAAGTATATTAAAAAGTTTTTAGTTTTCCTAGAGTGTTACATCATACCTGACATGCTGTCAAATTTAGAAAAAGTACACTAAAAAGTTTTTAGTTTTTTCTTTGAATAAAAGATTTAGAGTGTCACATCATACCCACCACGTTGTCACATTTGAAAAATGTACATTAATGAATTTTTAATTTTTCTTGGAATGTCACATAATACCCGCCACATTGGAGTGTCACGTTAATACATGCCATATTGGAGTATTACATCATACATGCCATATTGATAAAAGAGTATATTCATCCACCAAAATATTACCAAAATCGAAAATAAGACCACACGGAAAGAAACTCTCCTAGAGACTTAACCAATCAATAAAAACAATTTGAAACTAATTAAAATACATGTTTATGAGATGAGATAGGGATAGAGAACAAAATTTCTGATAAAACAATTCAACACTTTATTTAGAAATAATCATTAAAATAGTAAAAATTTAATATCTTGCCTCGGATAATATAAAATGATTAAAAATTTAATACATGGCACTTTTAAAAAAAATAAATTAAAAATAAATTTCTTGAAATTTATTTAAAATATGGATTATCTCATGTGATTTTAAAAATTATATGGAACTTTTTGAAATTTTTAATTTTATAACAAATAACCTTTTTTATTAATAAATCATCAAGTCTATTAACAGTATTTAATGATGTCAGAAATATATTTTAATTAATAATTTAAGTAATTTTATTACTTTGTAAGAGAGTGGTTCGAAATTTTATTCTTTTAGTTAATTATGTTAGATAAAAACTTCTAATAAGAAAGTATTTGTAATTTTTTAAATCACAAAAAATAATTCATATTTTATGTAAATTTTAAAATATGTATTTATAATTTATCCTTTAAAAAAATATATATATAATACACGTCAAAGAAAAAGTTTTTGTCGGGGGATAACATTTAGATCCCACCCAAGGTCGGCCCTGAGAATTGTGAGGTTTAGGGCGAACTATGGACATGGGGCCCCTCTTACATATATTTTTTTAATAAAAAAAATTTATGCATAAATTAATAAGTTTTAGCGAGTTTTTTATTTAAATTTACTTGCACATATAATCATTAAAATAAAATAAAAAATATAATTACTATAATCACAATCCTAGAAAACATTACTATAATTGCAATTCAATTCATAAATCACAATCCACTAATTATCTCATATCTAATAGTAAATAAATTATAAAAAATAATTTAATGAAACAAAATTAGGGCAAAAAAATTAGAGAAAAATTATTCAACTAAAACTGACAAAGACCTAGGTAAAAAAATTATGACAAAATTATTTATTCTACTAAAATTTAATAAATAAAGAAGGTAAAAAAAATAGAATAAATTTATTATTTCACTAAAATCTGATAAAGAAATAAGGTAGAAAAAATTATGATAAATATATTTATGTCATTAATATCTGATAGTAAGAAAGAGAGAGAGAGAGAGATGACATACTGTGAAAGAGTGTGAGAGGGTAAGTGAGTCACCGCCGATGCCGAGTCACGTTAATTTCTAGCCACTGCTCTGTGCAAGTGCTCTGCTTAATTAATGCTTCCTTCCTGTTCGTCACTTCATGGGAGAGAGAGAGAGCTTAGCTTTGCTCAGGGCACAACTTGGTGCTTAGTGCTTTCAATATTTTAATTTCATTAAAATGAATTTAATTGGGTCAAATCGCATCCATACTCATAAATAAATATTAAAATAAATTTAATTGGGTCAAATTGCATCCATACTCATAAATAAATATGGGTCAACAGAATACTTTGGACACTTTAAATTGGTCCTAAAATAAAAAAAATAATCTAGGCTTATTTAAATTTGTAATATACTATAACACTTTTTAAATTTAAAAACTCTATCTTAGACCAATTTTTTGGGCCTAAAACACAAGTCTCAATGGTCTTAGCCAGAGTCGGTACTGATCCCACCAAGACACATCTTTTAAAATCAAATTTGATACAGTGGAGATTTCACTCATGTTTTTCAATTCATTATTTGAAAATCATGTAAAGACTTATTATTATTATTATTATTATTATTATTATTATTATTATGTGAAATTATTAATGAAATTTTTTTATTAATGAAAAATACAACATAATAAATTATTTTTTATCTCTTAATTTCTTAACAAAAATGAATCAATATATCTCTCATAAATTTTTTTATTACCTTACTAATTTAAATTATATTACATAAATAATGATATATGTTGGACCATTTTAATATCTTTTATTTATTTATTTATATTTGTGAATTTTTTTGGTCATGTTCATAAATCTTATTTTGTCTTGTTCATGAATCTTATTTTGTTTGGTGAATGGAGATTCATTTGTTTTTGGTAACCTTTTGTCTTGTTCATGAATGAAGATTAATTAGAAATTCATGGACTTGGTGGTGAGTTAATATTTGGAGACTCTCCCTTTTCTCTAGTTTGATGGTCATTATTTTTTGGTGTAATTTATAAGGTCTTAGTGGCCTATAAATAATTCCTCTCATTTACTGTTTTCTACACTACTATTTTTTACACTTGAGAGATTACTAGCCAAAAAATGGTGTTTTTTCTTGGTGGGACTTGGGTTCACTATCTTGTGCAGAGTTGGTCTGAACCATACGACAAGTGGTCAGACTGTTGTATCTTGGAGGGGACAAGTCATAGTTTAGTGACTGCTACATCGGTATTTGTGTTCTTCTTACCGCAGTGGGCTTGATCTCCTTAAAGAAAACGAGATATTTGTGCCTTAACCTGATCTATATGTATCTCATTTTCTTAGCATTATTTATCAATAAAATATATTTTTTCTGGTATTTTCACCAACAATTTTAAGGAGATCAACCGTGGAACAAGTACCAGAAAAAATCAATGATGGAATTAGAGATCTCAACAAGGCTTTCAAGTTCGAGGGAGTTCATTTTAAGAGGTAGAAAAGAAAAGTTCTTTTTTACCTCAGTCTTTTGAAAGTTGCTTATGTTCTTACTGAGAAGAACCCAAACAAAGTCCCAACCGAGAAAATGAATGATGAAGACTACGAGACACGTGAAGTAAAAGTGGCTTCATACAATACAAATGAGTATAAATGTTATTTTTATCTCTTAAATTGACTTGCTAATCAATTTTATGATTACTATGACACCACTTACACTTCTGCCAAGAAAATTTGGAAAGCTTTACAAACTCAGTATGATACTGAAGAGGCAGGAGTAAAAAAGCATACAGCTAGCCGATTTTTTCACTTCCAAATGGTGGATGGAAAATTTGTTCTCGAGCAAGCACAAGATTTCCAAAAGATAGTTGCAAAAGTAAGATCTGAAAGCATCAAAATTGGTGACAACTTGGTAGTTGCAGGACTTATGGACAAGTTACCACCATCTTGGTGAGAATTCCAAAAGAGCATGCGACACAAACAAAAGGAGATTTCCTTAGAGGCATTGATCACTCGCATCCAAGTCGAAAAAGAGGCTAGAGGCCAAGATGCTTTACTAATATAAGAGGGTAATGACAATTCTACTACAAAGGTAAACTTTGTTTCATTTATATGTTGTCTTCTATTAATTTTTGGCATGCTCACTTGTGTCATATTAACAGTAAATATGTGGGAATCATGGGTAGTTTAGGATTAATTAATGAAGTGACAAAAAAATTTAAGAAATGTGAAGTTTGCAATAACGCAAAAATTACCAAGAGGCCTCATAAAAGTGTTGAAAAAATACTGAATTGCTAGAATTATTTCATACTAATTCATGTGAGTTTGAAGGAATTTTAACTCGCGGTGGTAACCAATATTTTATCACTTTTATTGATGATTTTTCAAAATACACAAACATATATTTATTAAAAAATAAAAGTGATACTTTTGAAAAATTTAAAGAATTCCTTCTTAAAGTAGAAAATCAATTCGGTAAAAAGATTAAGAGAATCAAACGTGATGGAGGTCGGGAGTATGAATCTCTTGGATTCGATTATTTTGTTCAGTCATTGGGAATTATTCATGAGACTACTCCACCGTATTCAGCTTCATCTAATGGCGTAGCTAAAAGAAAAAATAGAACGTTAATTGACTTAACGAATGCTATACTTATTGATTCAGGTGCTCCCTCAAATCTTTAGACCGAGGCTATTTTGATAGCTTGTCATGTGATAAATAGAGTGCCACACAAAAAAACTAAAATTGTACCTTATGAGTTGTGGCGGGGGCATAAACCAAATCTAGGTTATTTGAGGGTTTGAGATTGTTTAGCTTTTGTGAGGCTTGCAAATCCTAAACGACTTAAATTGGGTGAACAAGCTACCACCTATACTTTTCTTGGGTATGCGTTGCATAGTATAGCTTATAGATTTTTTGATATGGAAAATAATATTATTTTTGAATCAGGTGATGCTATTTTTTTTGAAAATAAATTTCTTTTCAAATCTAGAAATAGTAAGAGTCAAATAATTTCTGAAAATATTTTATCCATGCCTAGCTCTTCTACTCCATCTCAAGTTTTTCAAGAACAAAAAGATTTTCAAATCCAACCAAGAAGGAGTAAACGAGCTAGAGTTGAAAAAGATTTTGGCCTTGACTATTATTTTTATAATGTGTCCTCTTACGGTGCAAGAAGCTTTATTATCACCTGATACAATTTTCTGGAGAGAGGTTATAAATAACAAGATAGATTCACTACTTTTAAATAAAACATGGAAGCTAGTAGATTTACCTCCAAGTTGTAAAACTATTGGGTGTAAATGGATTCTTCGTAAAAAACTTAAACCGAATGGAACTATAGATAAATATAAAGCGAGACTCATCGCTTAAGGTTTTGAGCAATAAGTTGATCTTGATTTCTTTTATACTTTTTCTCTGGTTACTAGAGTTACATCCATTAGACTGTTGATAGCAGTGGCTGCAGTTCATGATTTAAAAATTCATCAAATGGATGTTAAAATAACATTTTTAAATGGAGATCTAGATTAGGAGATTTAAATGGACCAACTCGAGGGCTTTGTGCAGCCTGGCCAAGAAAGCAAGGTGTGTAAACTAATTAAATCCCTTTATGGTTTAAAATAAGCTCCTAAACAGTGGCATGAGAAATTTGATTCCTGCATACTTGAGAATGGCTATAAGACTAAAGAATGTGATAAGTGCATGTATTATAAAACTTGTGAGAATGCACATGTGATTATTAGCCTATATGTGGATGGTCTACTTATCTTTGGCTCTAATTTGCATGTTATAAATAAGACTAAAAATATGCTTAATAGTTACTTTGATATGAAAGATCTTGGTGAAGCCAATTTTATTTTGGGAATTAAAATTACCAAGACTAATGATGGTATTTTTCTTAATGAATTGCATTATGTTGAGAAAATTTTAAAGAAATATAATTTTCTAGACTATAAACATGTTGCTACTCCTTTTGATGCAAGCATACATTTATCTGTTGTGACAAATGAAAAAGAAGTGATTAATCAAAAGGAATATACTAGCATGATTCGTAGCTTGAGATATGCTACTGACTATACTAGACCTGACATTGCATATATTGTTGAAGTACTTAACAAATTTTCTAGCTAGCCAAGTCGAAATCATTGGCTAGCCATGATAAGAATTATGAGATATTTATTTGGTACCAAAAATTATGGCTTGTTTTATAACAAGTATCCTACGGTACTTGAGGGATATAGTGATGCCAATTGAAACACTTTGTCAGGTGATTCTCTCTCTACCTCAAGTTTTATTTTTATCTTGGATGGTGGCGCTATATGTTGGAAGTCTAAAAAACAGACTATAATTGCTAATTATACTATGGAAGCTGAGTTTATAGCATTTGCTTCAGCATGTGAGCAAGCGAATTGGTTAAGAGATTAATTACATGAAATTCCTTTTTGGGAAAAACCAATTCCTCACGTGTTAATTCGTTGTGATAGCACTGCTGCTATTGGTAGAGTGAACAACTATTTTTATCATGGTAAATCCAGACCTATTCGAAGGAAACACGGTAATGTGAGATCCTGTTTGAGTAATGGTATCATAACTGTGAATTATGAAAAATCTTGTGATAATCTTGCGGATGCGTTAACCAAGGCCTTGGTGAGAGATAGGGTCTGAAATACATTGAGGGGAATGGGTTTGAAGCCTATAAAATCATAAACCATGTATGAGGACACCCAACCTGGGGACCAGCGATCTTGTAACTAGGTTCAATGGAAAGAATGAATCATATGGTGGTTGTAAAAAATGCACTCCTTAATATTTTGTTTCCCATCCCTATGATGTAAGTGCATTTGTCCTGTAATGTTGGAGAGTCGAGTTGCTATACTCTTAATGAAATTCTGTAGCTCTTGTTGAGTGGGGTGTGTAAATTACAAGAACATCCTTGACAGATTTCACCTATGTGAGCATGACAGTGGGGCCGCTTTCTATGAGAACAAAACTTATTCTCAAATATGCTCATGAAAACTGGGATTAGCACAAAGTCGTAATGTGTTGTCTATTAAAAGCTCATGTCAACACCTAGATTATTATGTGTAAGCAGTAATACTTTATTTCCCCTAAGTAGTCATAGTTCAATTCTAAGACCACTACTGACTCTAGAGTAGAGGTTGTTGTTTCACTAATGAAGGTTCAATGCAAAGCACACCTTCATGATACATGCTAGTCTATCTTTGTTTGATAATCTCTCTTGTCCTTGTTGATATTAAAACAAGTGGGGGATTGTTGGACCATTTTAATATCTTTTATTTATTTATTTATTTATTTTTGTGACTTTTTTGGTCTTGTTCATGAATCTCATTTTGTTTGATGAATGGAGATTCATTTGTTTTTTGTGACCTTTTGTCTTGTTCATGAATGGAGATTAATTAGAAGTTTATGGACTTTGTGGTGAGTTAATATTTGGAGACTCTCCATTTTCTCTAATTTAATGGTCATTAATTTTTGGTATAATTTGTAAGGTCCTAGTGGTCTATAAATAGTTCCTTTTCAGCTACTCTTTTCTACACTAATTATTTTTTACACGTGAGATTTTAGTAGCCAAAGAAGGGTGTTATTTTCTTGATGGAAATTTGAGTTTACCATCTTGTGCAAAGTTGGCCTAAATCATACGACAAGTAGTCGGGTTGTTGTATTCTGGAGGGGACAAGACATAGTTTAGTAACTGCTATATCGGTATTTGGATTCTTCTTACTGCAGTGGACTTGATCTCTTTAAAGAAAACGACATATCCGTACCTCAATATGATCTATTTATATCTCATTTTTTTTATATTATTTATTAATAAAATATAATTTTTCTAATATTTTCACCATCCATAGATGATACTCTAGAATGAGTGCGTAATTACACTTACAACTTTATATCCAAGTTCGTGGGACCAGTGTGACGTTCTTTAAATCCCATGACGTCCAAGTTGACCCCATAAAAAAAAAGTCCCCCTTTATGCTACGTAGCATTTTAGATTGCATGAAATATTTTGATATTGAACTATCTTGCTATGCAATTATTTTGTCTCTTAATTTGAAATTAATTTTAATCAATGAGGTCAATTCAAAGCCAATGAGACTACTTCGATTGGTTAGAACTTCTGCGTCTCACAAAGAGATTAATGGTTTGAATTTCTCTACTTGCATGTCGGTCTTATTCTCTATTATATGAATCAAACAAAAAAATTTAATTCAATTTTTAAAATGGGCATTATTATCTTAATTCATATAATTAGAATATTAATGATCAAATTAATACAAGTAAATTACATGAATATAATTGTGAATAGCAAAAGAAAGTAAATATTTTATAAATAATAAAAAAGCAGCTATGCAGTCATTTTCGTAAAGAATCCTCAAGATGTTTTGCATTCACACCTGCCCTTTCCTTGCCGGTGTAAAGGTGAACTTGTATTTAAAGGCAAAACTTGAGTGGGAAAAAATAAATAAACAAAAGAAAAGAAAAGAAAAGAAAAAAAAAATAGTGAATTAAAATGAGATGAGGAAATAAATAAAATCTTATATATGAATCGATTTCATATAATAAAAAAATTATTTATATATGACATTGAGAAATAATTGTGTTGAACACATAAGGACCATAAATTAAATTTTGATGTTGGTTTGGAACAATTTTTAGATGAGTTTCTCTGCAATTTATTGCGTGAAATACTAGTGCAGTTGGCCTAATAAGAGTTCATTTTGGATCCACCTCGGTGATTTGAGCATTTTCATAGTGGGGGAATGATTGTTAATTTTTTCTAACTTCACAAAAATAATAAAACCATCTTTATATAATGAAATTTTTATTTAATTTTATATATTTACTCTCAATTAACGAATATTGCTACACTAATGTACAAATAAATACAATTTATCTTAATAATTGCATCACTTAATCCCAGCATGCACATAATTCTATCAAACCTAATTAAGTAATTAAACATAGCTTAAACTTATATAGGGTAGGAGAATATAGTTAGATATGCATTAGGCCCAAAAAGCTTTGTCCAATCCAATGGATAACCAACATAGCTTAACCTACTACTATTATGCTTAGTAAGTGGTAGACAATTTGTATTACAATGGCATTCCAACAAAGAATGAAATAAAGTCAAGAATAAGTAAATAGTTTTATGGGAAGAAAATAAGGAAATTTGGTTAAAATTATCTCGTAATAAAATTTTAATACATTAAAAATAAGTAGAAAAATTTTTTTTAAAAAAATCCAACTCAATACTATTACCAAAATATAAACTTTAAAATAATATCATTTTTAATTTAAATGTCGCTTTTTAATAAAATTAATATTTTTAAAATCCTCTCATCAAGATCTATCAAATAAGATACATATTGATTATGAAATTATTTAAAATATATATATTACTGTCAAAATTGATATAAACAGTAACATGTTACTCTGTCTCATAATAATGTTACTCTAGCATTATTGTCCAAGAAAAAAAAATGATATTTTACTTTATCCTTACTCAATTTTGCGCCATCTTAGAGAGTTTATGAAGCAAAATACATTAGGTCATCATTTTCACCAAACAAGGGTCCAATAAAGGGGTTTTGGCTTAATTTCCCAAGAAAATAACAATTTGGAAAGGTTAGTTGTAACGCCCCGAAATTTAATTCGACATGAATTACCCACAAGCAATCACACATTCACCCAACAATAACAATAATCTGCCCGTCTTTTCATAATTAATAATGAGTCTTTACAAAGGTTTTACATGCGGGTATACATTCATCGATACAAAACATATGAATCTATAGCATGTAAAGCATCCATTCTCAAAACAATACGATGCCCTTAAGGGCTTACATCCTCCAAGGCATAAGCCTGGTTACACAAAAGATGGTTTCTGCAACCCATACACATTAGCCCTTGGCTCAAAAGAATTACACAACAAGGAGAGTCATCTACTCTTCACAAAAGATGTCCACACCTTTAGTTCGGCGGGATCACCACATCTTTACCTGCATCAAACCCATAGGGGTGAGCACAAGGCCCAGTAGAGAAATTCTCACAAAGTATATACAATTATGCTTTATCCTCAACACAAAAGTAATTGGTGTGCAATGCTATACCAAGGTTAAACAATGAGGAAAACATTCATTTCAATGCATTGTTTCCAAATTGCCATATTCTCAATATCACCATGTGATCTCATCAATTTCGAACTTCCATTATTAATTCAATAGGGGTAGTAAACACGACACTAGTAATCCCTAGGCCGATGTTTGCAAGTAGACTCTACGAGTACTACCAAACTGTCATTTTTACCGGTATTAACCGAAAAGCTCGACACCTATTCGCGCGACTTTCGGGTCTGTCACCCTGGACACTCAGGCCAACTTATCAAATTTATCTACACCTCCTATCCGGACTTACCAATGTATTTACCCCTTATACATTTTCATAATTTCCATCATAATATAATCTTTCGCAAAATAATGATTTTTCCATCACATGCCAAGATGCACAAAAGATGATAATGACTCAATTGAAACATGATGCAATAATTACTACGTCATAACATTTGTCTATTCTCAAGATATCTCTACAATAATGTCAATCAATTCCATTTCTCAAAAATAACCACTCTCACCATGTGCAAACCACAAGAAGTTAGCCTCTCAAGGCAATATAATGTTTTCAACAACATTCCAAGATTTCAAGGTTTTCCATGTTCATAGTACATAATCATTCATCAATTTCCAATAACACATGTCCAAATATTTTTAATAATTTTGTTATATTAACCTTCCACTCATCTTCATGACACCAAAATAATAAGGATTTCACAAGAAAATCCATTTTTTCCAAAATCCCCAAATTCTAGGGTTTTTCCTCAAGACAAAACCCTTTTCATTTCTTGGTGGAAAATCTCCTCACAACATATTTCTTAGGTCAACAAGATGGAAACCCCAAAGATTGACCAAAAATTTGAAAGTTAAAGAAAAACCCTCTTTTGAAGAAAATCTCTCCACATTTTGAAATCACAAGATTTATATCATGACAAACTAGAAAGAACTCTTAAATCATCATAAAAAGGATAAAACTAATATATATAACTCAAGAATATCCCTACCTCAAAGTAGAAGTCCAAGGAGAAGGATTAGACAAATGTGAAGCTTCCAAAAACGGCAAAATCCACTTCTTCTTGGATGGAAATGAAGATCTTGAAGAGCTCAATCTTTTTGTCTAAGGGAGGGAGGTGAGAAGATCACTAGATCTAGGTCAAATATAGAGAGAGAGGGTATTTCTAGAGAGAGAGACTCTCAACTTAGGATTTGGATGAAAAAGAGATGAAAAAGTTATGTAAAAAGTCACTTTTACGATCTGATATACGCGAAGTCCGCTCGAGCGGATAATCTCACGCTCGAGCGCAAAGATCACTGCTGGAGCGTGGATTTCACCCTACCAGTAAAACACAAATTGCAGACAGCCGCTCGAGCGCCAGAAGGACCGCTCCAGCTCAAACACGCTCGAGCGTAAGAAACGTCGCTCGAGCGTGAAAAACGCTCTTGTAGCACTTTTGCAGAGACACTCGTTACTGAAAGGTTGCAAACTCTGCTCGAGCGCAAAAAGGCCCACTCGAGCGGAAGACCGAAATTCTGGACAACAAGATTCTAGACCGAAAGGCAACCAACTTGTTCTAAACACGCTCAAGTCATTCCAAAACTCAAATTCAAGAGATGCAAGGAAGGAAGACATAACTGGCAACATCAAACAACAAGATTCGGATCCAGAATACCATGACAGTCAGGTAGAAACCCGGGGCCGCTATATTAGTTGTGTAATACTATGAATGACTGCAATCATATCTACGTCACTCTTAACAACACTACAACAAATTACACTTTTGGTGACTAAATTTTTAGTAACCAAAAGTCATATTTTAGTCGCCCAAACATTTTTCACATTTTTTAGTCACCAAAAGGTTTCAATTAAATTTAACATCACATTTTCAACGACTAAAATTTTTGTCGCCTAAAGCTTAAATTATTTAGGGTGACCAAACTTTTAGTCGCTAATTTTCTGTTTTTGTTCATCTTATTTTTTCAGCTACTAAATGGTTTAGTCACCTAAAGTCTAATTTTTTGTTTAGCTACTAAAGTTTTAGTAGCCTATCATATAAATTTTTTGTTTTGACTACTAAATATTTAGTCACTAAAAGTGTTTTTTCTTTCTTTTACTTTTTTTGGCTACTAAATCATTAGTCGCCTAAAGTCTTTTTTTTTTTTTTTATGACTACTAAATATTTAGTTGCCCAAAGATTTGTTTCCATTTAATTCTTTTTTTTAGCTACTAACTATATAGTGGCTAAAAATATTTACTCCATTTTTGGCTACCAACATTGTTTAGTCGCCAAAAACATCATTTTTTGTTGTTTTTTTCTATAATTAATTTATCCACAACCTGTATGTATCTCATGCGACCTGTAACAAATATACAAACAAAACAATACATATATATTATCACCCATTCCACAATCCGTATCCATTTCACTTACAACCATACAAACAAGAATAACTTTTAATGTCAAATTTTATACATACCAAGTATATTTCAACTTAAAATAATAATTTCATACAAAACAAACATTGATACGAAAACCATGTCATCCGTACACAAACCAAGTGAATTGAGTCATATATATATACACGTGCACACTCGAATTTAAAATATACTCATGAGAAAGATTCTCTATCCCTACGTCGAGTTTCCTAGTGTTCAAAGTAGTGCTGCTTGAGGCGGCATTGTTTCAGCCCACATTTGAGGTAAGGGAAAGTATGAATTATAAGCACTAGTAGTTAAGTTCAAATAACTAACAAATACCCGATCCTCATCATATTGTAAATACGAAACATGCAATAACAAGTGATGAATTAATTAATTAATGTAATATGCTGTTGACTCTTGCCACTTAATTCAGAAGAATAAGTTGAACACCAAAGTAGTATTAGTTGCAATTGATTTTTAGACAGTCCAATACTACAAAACTAAAATGTAAAAATTTGTATATTAAATAAGCATTAAAATTGCTAGGGCTTCACATGTTGATCACGAACTAACATATTTCAAGGAAATCCAAGCTTTAAAGCAAATATCTAATCATTTCTCATACAAAAAGCTAAGAAACCAAAAACAGAGGAAAATTCAATCTATCAATTCCTCTTCACTATATGCATCAATTCACAGCTTGATACACAAATAATTTATAGGAATATATATCTACAACAGTTATTTGTTGAGAAACAATTTCATCAATTCAAGCTCTAAAATAGTTAAATACCTGCTCATCAAAACGTCCATCGAACATTTTGGTGTTGCTATCTACTTGGTCGTCATCATCATCAGACATTGTTGCCCCCGTGCCTTCTTCAGGAGAAACACCTATTTATGTAGCATGTTAAAGCAAAATTTGCTTTAGTATTTTATGATTTGGCCAATGCATAGAGTTTAACATGGTAAACCCAGTTCTGTAGTTGTGAAATGAAGGAATGAAGACAGTAGTAGCACAGCAAGCTCCAAATATGTATGTCCAACTCCTCTTGTCCAGATTATCATTTATGTAATATATGTTGCTGCATATATATATATATATATAAATGGTCAATGAGTCAGTGGTTGCTTTGCTTCTTTAATTCTTTTGTTTATTAATTATTTGGAATAGAGTCATTAAAAATGAGAGTGAAAATAGAGAAAGAGCCAAAGAAATTTGGTAAGTTATAGGTATTACCTTGCACAAGCTATAAGTTGAATCATAGATCCAAACGGAAGAAAAGTGCAGTTGAATGCCAAACCCACGATCCTCCAGTGTTTTCCAAGTAGACCATCAAGAACTTAAAACCACTTTATTCATAAAATAATGCAAAAAACCAAAAGCAACTCACATGAGTATTGGATTCATTATATGTTCTTGCATGTTAAGTCATTGGATTCTCTAGTTTAGATCTTTATGTTCTTCTGTTTGAAATTTTGAATACACTTTTAGTCATATCGTTGGTATTTCACATCAAACGCCTTTTGGATTGGAGCCTACAGAAAAAAGCCCGTGAGGTAGGCTATTGGACTAGGTCATAATATACAATACTTTCATGTGGGGGTGGACTTCACATCTAACATGGTACTAGTGTTAGGGTTGTGCCTAGACTACGGTGGTATATTGGCATTTTCATATTGATTGGGGACGTTCAAGATAGACTTATAAGATGGCGCAAGACACATCTATTGTAGAGACACTTTTTGGATTAGTGCCCCAAAGGATTAACCCATGAGGTCAGCTATTGCGTTGGGTCATAACAGACAATATACTCATCTGGGAGTTGAACTACGTGTCTAACACATCCAGGCATATGACTATGTTTTGAGATTCTAACCATATTATGTTCCAAACATATATTGGAATAAAGAAATTTGAAAATAGAGAATCCGTATTTTTTTAAAACAAATAAAAAATTTGGGAGTGTGATAAGGGGTTGTGAAGATTAAAGATATCTGAACGACATGGGTCCTGAAATCAACTCTCTCTCTTTCTTTTCTGGTTCTATTCTCAACATAGAGAATGCTAATGAGGTAGTCTGTCCAACTACCCAACAAGCCATAGAAGAGCAGAAAAAGTATCCCAGAAAGCGTCCCACACTGAGAAAATGAGTATGGCAATGTCAGCAGAACTTGAGCCACCTGAAACATTCAATCAAACACCCACAAAACAAACCTTAAACCAATTGAAATGGTTGCTTTGCTAAAAACAGAGCAAGAACTACACATTATGAGAGAGAGAGAGAGAGAGAGAGAGAGAGAGAGACCTGATATGAAGCACAACTAAACCAAGCATCATAGGCTGAGCCACCATGCCAGAAGAGGATGGATATACTGGTTTTGACATCCTTAGGATTAATCCAAACTGATAGAGATTGAAGCAAACTGATAGAGATGGAAGCAGCCAAACATCAATATTCAAAACCACATTTTCCATTTTTTCCCTCCAATTTCTGAGCAAGCAAACAAATTAATAGAGAGATTGAAGCAACTAGATATCAAAAACGAGCCAACACATCCCCTGAGTTTTCCAGAAATTAATCCAGCATATCATCACAAACTTCCACTCAATCGCATATAATATGTACCAAATCACTCCAAAAGCTATACACATAGGTATTTGAAATACAGATAAATAAGAGAATAATTGAATTAAATCAAAGCGATTCAATCAAATAGCAAGAGTTCAAACACATTCAAATTGAATATTGCAAGGGTCATCTGTCGATCCAAACCCTAGGAGCAGATTCAAATCACAAAATAAGAAGAAATGAAGGAAGATAGAAATAGAGAGAACTTCCAAGAGAGTACCTTGAACTCAATCGAAACCCAGGTGTAGATTGAAACCCGAAAACAAGAAGAAACAGAGAAAGAAACTTGAGAGGGAGAGAGCGTACCTTCAAGGAAAAAGACAACGAGATTGAGAGATTCATACTAGTGCGACCGAGAGAGAGAGAGAGAGAGAGAGACAGACAGACAGACAGAGTGAGAACGCACGCGAGAGAGACAGCCATCAGTGTATGTGAAGGGCTAGGGAAAATATAAGGAAAAGGGGAAAATAAATAAAAGAAAATAACGAATAAATTGGGTATTTGTGACTGATAATCAAGTGGTCGCAAGTTATATGGTATCATCATTTTTCTAGTAGCGCCATTTGGCGACTAAATTGATTTTTTGTCAGAAAATGTTAATTTATACTGACTAAATTATTTAGTAGCCAAAACCTTAACTAACAGCGACTAAATATTTTTTCAATTGCCAAAAGTAGTAATTTGGCAACTAATTTTTTGGTAGCCAAAGAATACCAGTAAAATTATGACTATTATTTGGTGACTAAATATTTTTAGTCAGCAAAAATTAGTATATCACAACTAAACAAATTGATGTCAACTAATATTCTTTTTAGGCGCCTATTGTCTCTGTGGATTGATACCTGGAATTAAACAATTAACTTAGTTTAATTTCCCGTAATTTTAATTGTTAAATTCATAAATTAATTTTGATGAAAGAGATAGTTGTTCATACCTAATGATAATTAAATAAAACAAAGTGAATAAACTAACAATTATAAATAAAGATGAAATTACTGATTTTGGGAAAAACTTAGAGTAATGAATTCATCACTAGTTACATAAATAAGGTTTCAATTTGAAAATCAATTATGTGATAGTTCGAAGTAAAAAATACTTCGCAACTACAAGTTCAAAGTATTGATCACGAAAATTAACACATTCAATGTATAGGCACAAGCCATCTCAAGTAGTACGAGTCGTTTGCTCTAAACTAGGATAGCAACACGACTCGTCCCTCCTAATATGGCTCGTCTCATACCTTGAACATAAAATCACAAAACCATTACATAGAAAAGCATTCAACAATCACAGAAAGAAGAATATTTGAACAAATAATAGAAAATTATATTTGAAAACTTCTTGAGAACCATACAACCGTTCAAACCATTACATAAACGAAAACCAAAAAGAAAACCTATTTACTTGGCTAGGGTTTCATCAAAACCCTAGAAAGAAAAGCCTAGCCACACATGGAGGTGTGGGAAGAAGTAGAAGAAGAAGAAGAAGAAGAAGCCTCCATGAAAATGGCCCTTGAAGCTTGAGAAGTGTCTTTCCAAACCCTAGCCCCTCATTTTCTCTGAAATATTTTTGAACCCTAAGAGCAGCCTCTTTTCTTCCTTTCAGACTGAAACTTCCGCGCACACAACCCTAGGTGGGCCGCTCGAGCGGCCCTAATTTCTGTTCAAGCGGTGGTGGGCCGCATGTGTGGTGGAGCCTGGCCGCACATGCGGTGAGGTGGCAGGCAAGGAATTGTCACTACTCGCACGGAAAATCTGTTTTTGAGTCACTTTTTGCTTGAATTTGCTTGTTGCCTACCAAATCTGTACAAGTGCACAAAACACATCATCTCCACCAAATAAACAAAATTCAAAGACTATAAATGTAACTTAAGCAGCCTCAATGTGGTACCTTTCGGCCTACATCAGATATTGCCGATCAAAGTCTTTCCATGCCTCACCATCAGCTATGTGCCTCAATATTCCATCATCCACACATTTCTCCTTGTGCCATCTCATATCTATAGTGGTTTTTTTGGACATATACAATCTTTTCAATCTTGATGTCAACGGAAAATACCTCAATTTCTTATGAGGGATCTTCTTACTCTTCTCGTCATCCAACTTGTCTCTAGGGTCTTTACACTTAGGGCAATTATCAAGATTTGCATTCTCCTTCCAAAAAGTGCAGTCATACCTATACGCATGAATGGGAACATAGCCAAAACTCAAGGCACGTAAGAATTTTTTGGCAGCATATATGGTCGATGGGACAGTCTCATCACACTCGAGTAAAGTGGCCTTAAAAATATTCATAACCATACAAACGAGTTGTTGCTCCACTTGTTGTAAACCTTAATATGAAACATCTTAATAACAAATAACAACACAGTGAACCTTTGCACAGTTCGAGTATAGTTTACATTGAGCATCTTGTAATAACTTATCAAAGTTTTGCCCATCCACACTCTCAAAAGTAGCAGGTAATTCGTCCCCTTCATCATCCATTGCAAAACCCTACAAATCTCTTCCAACATAGTAGGCAAATCATCCTCATCATCCTGATCTTCCCAAACAATTTCACTATATATGTCACAGTGACCTTCATTCGGTATGAGAAGTTGAGCCACGAGAACAAGTTCCCCATGGTGCACCAAGTTTTGTAAGAAAGAGATATCCCTCTTCGAATCAAATGAATCCTAACAACGTGTATCGTATCTATTTTGTCATTCAAGCAATCGATACATGGACACCGAATCTTATCCTCCAAGCCTACATTTCTCATCGCAAATTCAATAAATGAATTCACCGCTTCATGATACCCCTTACTACTTAATCTATTTTTTATTATCATCCAACCCTTGTCTATTTGGGTCATCTGAAAGGTCAACGACAACCATAACATTAATTAATCTACAAAATATTAGAGCAGTGCAAGAAAAGGGTTTCATTTTTAGGTGAAAAATACATGGGCTGTTTTGGTGGTTTTATAGCATGGTTTTATAGCCCTAGAAAAAGGTCAAGAAAAGGGTTTCATTTGCAATTTGCTTTCACTTTACAAACTCACAACATAAAGAATGAAGAATCCTAGTAAGAAATGATCAAACGATAATTATATGCAGATTATTTTAAAAAGGATAAAACTATGTTAATAGTATATACTATGCAGAGCTACAGTAGTTTGCAAGATGCACATCTGTTTGCCAAAATTATAAATAAAAATAATTATGAAAAAAAAAGTTATTTTCATGACCTTGAGAAAGAAGTTTGTGTTTGTTGACTATAATGGGTTGGGGTGATTACGATTTTATTTGTTACTGTTTTGTCATGGAATTGCCGAAAGGGGAGATTGTTAAGTTTTTGTTATTGGCAATCCCGTTTAACAAAATTCCTTTCGGTTGTACTTTTATTTGATCTTTTATTTCAATGAGGCTATGAGTTTTTAAATGCAAATCCAACCTGAATTGTGCCTTGCAGAGGAGTTTGCCATCTTAATTGTTTTATATTTGCCACTTCGCTGACTATGTCGGGAATCGAGTTGAAAGCAAAAGCAAAAAGCAAAATGCAAAAATGCAGTCGAAATTGTTTGACCGCTCAACGGTCATTTGTGCACTCAAGCAAAGAAACAAATCATCCAATATTTTGCAGAGCGCCTAAAGTTCTGGGAAGAAAGTTTTACTACTCAAGCGGTCAACCTATATGTTTCGCACCACTTTTAGTCACACCGCTCGAGCGGTGAAATGTGCGCTCGAGTCTGCGTGATCTTGCTTTCTATAAAGTGCGTTGTTCACTGTTTTTGGGGTTTGAGCCATCCAAATTTTCAAAGAGGAAGAATAAACAAAGTATTTTATATTGGAGGGTGCTTTCTGAGTGTTTCCTTGATGATTTAAGAGTGATCAATGGATTCGTGAACTTCATATCAACATCATCAAAGGTTTGTTTGTTTTCGTTTATTCACAAAAGAGAGTTGTTCTTCGGTGGATTCCAAGGAACTTGAGCCTGAAGCTTTAGTGGATTCCGGAGTGGTTCATCGTCATGGATTCGACATCAGCGTTGTGGATTCAACGTTTGACAAGACAATTCTGAGGTGAAGACGGTGTTGGAAGAGGCACATTGGGGTCGGGTTAATTCGGGTGTGGATTCGCTAGGTAATTGAGTACACTTGTGTAATTCTTTTTTGTCTTCTTAGTAGATTATTTTGTGGCTTTAGCCCGTGATTTTTTTTTATCACAATTAGAGGCGCTCCAATTGTGGTTTTTCCACATTAAATCATTATGTCAATTTGTATTTGATTGTTTGATTGGGATTGTTATTTATTGTTTAAAATTGATACATAATCACAAATCAATATCTCAAGAATTTTTAGATTTTTCAATTGGGTATCAAAGCAGGTCGCTCTATTTTTTTTTCAAAACTATTAGAGCGAGATCTTGTTTGATTTGTGATAATGGACAATTCATGAAGGGAATTCTATGGTTTGACCACCCCTACTTGACGGATCTAATTATTCTTTTTGAAAAGCTCAGATGAGAGCGTTTTTAAAATCTATTAATGAAAAAATTTGGCAATCTGTCATGTGTGGATGGACCGAACCGACAATTACCATGGATGAAGTAACTTTTCCCAAATCAATTGATAAGTGGGACGCTACTAATTACCAAAATAGTAGTTGGAATAGTAAAACTATCAATTCTCTCTTTTGTGCCGTCACACCAAAAGAGTTTAGTCGTATTTGCAATTGTTAAGTCGCAAAAAAGGCTTGGGATATCATACAAACTATTCATAAGGGCACTCCTTTGGTTAAATGCTTAAAACTTCAAAGGCTCACGTCTAGTATCGAAAACCTTTCAATGAAAACTAATAAGACCTTTGATGAATTTTATGCGAAATTGAGTGACATTGTAAATTCTAGCTTCAATTTAGGTGAAAAAATATCGGAATCCAAGATTGTGGAAAAATTTTGAGGTCTTTGCCCGATCTGTTCCAACCAAAAGTTACGGCTATTGAGGAAGCTCAAGATGTTGACAACCTCAAGCTGGATCATTTGGTTGGAAATCTCCAAACCTATACGGCACATGTGAATTTCAAAAAGAAACAAAAAGATG
The DNA here is from genome assembly GCF_055761805.1 of Camellia sinensis. Lineage (NCBI taxonomy): Eukaryota > Viridiplantae > Streptophyta > Magnoliopsida > Ericales > Theaceae > Camellia > Camellia sinensis. The sequence continues at coordinate 127,472,943 of NC_138974.1, forward strand.
ATATTGCTTTTAGTAGTGCTTATAGAATTAGAAAGGATTCTGATGAGGATTGTGAGATTGATTCTAAGATTACAGATGCTTTTGTAAAACAATTTAAAAAATCATTTCTGAAAAAGAAGCTTGATCTTTTCGAATCAACTCATAAATCTAAAGGTAAAGATAAACTCAAAATTGATTCTAAAACCACGAAGAAGAAAGGAAAAACACAAGGGAACTCTCAAAGAGTATAATGCTATGAATGCCAAGGATTTGGCCACTTTTCTCAAGAATGCCCTAGTCGACTGAGGAAAAAGAAAGCTTTCACTAACACTTGGGATGATGAATCAAAGTTTGATAATGATAAAAGTGACAACAAGACTCAAGGCGAAGAGGGGCGTGAACAATTTCTTGCTTTCATGGCAGCTTCCGAAATTGAAGGACGAATGGAGTATCCAAAGAGGCCATTTGAGAATATCACTGATGATGAATCCTTGGGGAGTGATGATGAAGAGCTTCAGCAAGCTTATGAAAAGTTGTATAAGGAATCTCTTAACTTATCTAAATTGAATGACAAACTCACTATCAAACTCAAGGCGATTGAAAGTGAGAATGTCAAACTAAAGGAAGAGATTTCTGAGGTTAGGAATGATGCCATCAAGATCTCTAATAATCGATAAGCTCTTTGTGCAAAACTCTGGACTTGTGAGATAGACAGGAATGAACTATAACAAATCTATGCAATATATAAAGAAAATATTGAAACTCTTGAGATGTCTCGAGTTGCCTTGGAAGAGCTAGTCGTCAAGAAAAAGGAAGAGCTCAAGTGGGCTATGGCTACCATTGGTCTTTGGAACAAAGGATCAAAGACTTTGGACAATATCATTGCATCTCAACAAATGTGTTATGACAAGAGTGGCATTGGCTTTGGTGGTGACAAAAAGCAAAAATGGAGTGTATCTACATCTCATGATACCAGAACTCAAGGAAAGGAAGAGCAAACGATTCAACATGAGGATGGACTTCTCATTCTTCGTAGAGTTGGTAAGTCCAAAGAAAAGAAGGTGCACCCTATTTTTATTTGTTATCACTGTGGTATGTATTGTAATGACCCCAAAATGCGCATAGAAAGTCATCCTTATTTAATTAGGGGTTAATGTGTTTTAATTCAACTATATCTATCGGAATTAAAAACTTATCTACTAAGTTATGGCGACCTTTATTGTATCGGCTTGGAATTTTTTTACCCTCCGCTCGAGCATGGGCTCATTTTTGACATTCTTAATAGTGTATTTAGAATGTTCTTACCTTATTTTGGGGTATTGTTTGAGGTGGTGGTATGATGGTAAAGTAAGATTGGACCAACGAATTTAATTCGAATAATTAACCTACGATCAGCCGTCATTCAGTTGTCCTTTTCTTTTTCCACACTTTGAATTTGAATGTGAGGTTAGAACCATTGGAAAGCTTATTTCCGGGGCTCCGATTTGGACACAAGAACGACCTAGAACGGAGTCCCGATGAGAGAGTTGTACCCGTTTGAAGTTTTCACATCTGTGCTGGAAGCAGAGCCGCACGTGCGGGGAAAAGCGCCGCACGTGCGGGGCCATTCCTTGCAATTTCTTTTCCTCTCTTCTTCTCCCCTCTTCCATGTCCGAAACCCTAGCTTCCAAAACCTTGATTTCCTCCACTTTTATCAACAAATCCTCCATGGATCTTGTATCAAGGATGGAGAACAAGAAAGGGTCAACATTTCCAACCGATTGAATTTCGAAATTGAGGTGGAATCTCATCCAAGCTTGCTCCTTTGTTTGTTCTTCGAGGTAGGGGTTCTAGATCTCCTCAATACTTACATCTATGGATAGATTTATGGTGACTTCAGTATATTAATGTAAAAATCTTCATTTTTATCATCTAGGGCATATTATGAGATTTGGGGATTTAGAGTTTGAGATGTTGGAAGTTAAATTGGTGGGTTAAAATGATGAATTGTGAATCCTAGAAGTAGAATCATTGGGAAAATTGGAATTAAAAGTGGTGATTTAAGAAGTGTGAATTTTTGTTAAAAATCCTCATTTTTCTTGAAACCCTAGGTTGATTAATGATGATACCCAATGTTTTGGCCCAAATTGAAAGTAGAATAATGAAATTGGAGTATTGAATTATATGTCTTCAAGTTTAATTAGAATTTGAAAATGTTTGGAAATTATGTTTAAAATTTGCGAATGAACTTTGTTATAAATATTGGAATTCATGCTATCATGTGAAGGGAAAATTAGGGAAATAATCTATTAATGGTATGAATGATATGAACTTGGTTTTGGAATGTTGAAATGGGATTCAAGGATTTATTTTGAATTATGTTAAATTACAAATGGTGTTGATGAACTAAGTGATATTGACTTTGTTGGATTATGTTGTGTTGACTCATAGTGAACTGATTGGTGTTGTACTATGATGAATTATGTTTGAATTATGTGAATTGTGTAGGGTCAGCTACAGGGACGGATCAAGCACCTGAACGCTGTGAGTAGTAGTACTTTGATGTACCTTTAACCGTTTATCGTTATTGATGTTAAATCTTCGTCGTAAGAATTATGTTGACATAAATGTTATGTATGCTATGTGAGAAACACTATGACATTATGGAAACTTCAAAAGAGTTTGTGAAGTTATGTATGTTATGTGAGAAACATCATGAAATTATGAAAACATCAAAAGAACTCGTGAAGATCAAACCTATGTGGCCAAGGGCCGACTTGTGACTTATGAAGCTATGAGGCCAAGGGCCAAACTTGTGAACTTGTGAATCCAAAGGGCCGAAGGGCGATGTGATAAGTTGTAAATCTATGAAACCCAAAAGCTATTGTGAATGTGTGAACCCCTCAGGCCAAGGGCCGAGCTGTGAAATTGTGAAACCAATAAAGTCATCTATAATCTAATGAAAATGTACTTACTTTTCGTTACTAATTATCAGGAATGTCCTGTTAACTTTACGTTAATTATGTCTGTAAAAAATATATGTATTATTGATTGATATCTGATTGATGTATTACAAGATTGATTAATTCCAATTCCTATACAATCTATATATAGAAGAAAATGTGGTAGTAGGTGTAGTGGAGGTGATAGTGGGTTAGGTGAAGTGGAGTGTGTGGTGAAGTGGAGGTAGGTGAAGTGGAGTGTGTAGTGGAGTAGGTGAAGGTAAAGATGGGAAATTCTAACAGCCCCCCGCAAACTCAAGGAGGAGAGAAACTAACCAACTTGAGTTTGGAGAGAGTAACAAAACAAGAAAATACATAACAATAAAAAAGGATAGGAGACACTGTATGGTCGTGTCAGACCGTTGGTGAAGACACTGTATGGGGTGTCATAACGTTGTAGAGGACACTGTATGGTGGTGTCAGACCGATGTAGAAGACAGTTTATGGGGTCATGTCGGACCGTTGTAGAAGACAGTTTATGGGGTCATGTCGGACCGTTGTAGAAGACAGTTTATGGGGTCATGTCGGACCGTTGTAGAAGACAATGTTGTGACAGTTTACGGAGTCTTGCTGGACCCTTGTAGAAACTAACCGGAATCAATGTCGGGACAGTTTACAGAGTCTTGTCGGACCCATGAAGGAGCTAACCGGAATCAATGTCGGGACAGTTTACAGAGTCTTGTCGGACCCTTGTAGAAACTAACCGGAATCTATGTCGGGACAGTTTACAGAGTCTTGTCGGACCCTTAAAGGAGCTAACCGGAATCAATGTCGGGACAGTTTACAGAGTCTTGTCGGACCCATAAAGGAGCTAACCGGAATCAATGTCGGGACAGTTTACAGAGTCTTGTCGGACCCTTAAAGGAGCTAACCGGAATCAATGTCGGGACAGTTTATAGAGTCTTGTCGGACCCATAAAGGAGCTAACCGGAATCAATGTCGGGACAGTTTACAGAGTCTTGTCGGACCCATAAAAAATCGCATCCTCAAAAGGTGCGCTCAATTTTTCAAAAGGCGTGCCATCAAAAGGCGTGCCCAATCCATAAAAAGGCGTGCCATCAAAAGGCGTGCCCAATTCATCAAAAGGTGTGCCGGACATGATGGCGAGGCACGTGGGCGCCTTGGCTTGCGTGCCCGTTTGTCGGCTGGTGGCAAGAGGCGCGCGATGCGCGTGGCTGCCTCGGCTATAAGACAGAGGCTGAGGCTGAGGCAGAGAAAAGCTGCGAAAAACCTCTGAAAAAACAAAAACTCTTCTTCGTTTTGCTGAGAGAGATAGTCCGTAACACTCTGTTGTCTGAGAGAGATTTCTGAGAGAGATACTCTGTAATACTCTGTGGCCCAGAAAATGGCTTCATCTTCCCGGAGTCTGCTCACTCTCTTTCCCGACCTTAATGAGTCAACAAGAGAGATAACGGGTGCGGGGGCCAGTGAACCTCAACCAAGCGCCCCAGGGTTTGCTCCGTTGAACTTTCCTATGCGGTCGGTGGAGCAAAAAATGGCAGTGCAAACTGACATTGAAGCCAATCAGTATACTTTGAAGTCCTGTGTGGAGACGATGACGGCAGTCACAAACTTGTCGCACCGGCTGCAGAGTAGGACAAATGAGGTGCAGCATTTAAACTCCCAGCTGGCTCTGCTCCAACGCATGTATAAGGATGCGCGAGCAGAGATAAGTGTTCTAAAGGCGGAAAACAAGGAACTGAAGCGGAAGGCCACCGTGATGTTCCGTTTTGGAGGGCCGCCATATGCGGCAGTGGAGGAGCAGGCAGGAGGCAACTTGCTTGGTGGCCTAGGAAGCACGGAGGCAACACCGTCAAGGCCCGCTCAGGACGGAGGCAAAAAGAAGAGACCTGCAGTAGAGTAGAGAAGAAAAATCCCACTGTTTCGATTTGTGTTGTTGGTTTTTTTTTTTTTTTTTTGGTGTAAAATGGTGATCGGGATTGATCCCCGGCATGAAAAAATGACAAGTGTGTGGAATGTTTGTGGTGTTATTTGGTGTTGTTGTTTTGTTTAAGAATAAAAACAAAATAAAATAAAACAACGGATAAAGAAAATAGATAAAAATATTTGGGGATGCTCACTGACGAGTTGTAGAATAAGGAAATATTGATGGAAAGAAAAAAAAAAAGAAAATAAAATAAAATAAACAGAGAGATAGGAAAAATATATTATAATAAAAAAATATAAATATATATATATATTAAAATAAAAGAAAAGTGAGAAATAACGTGGTTTTTTTTTTTTTTTTTTTTTTTTTTTTTAATAAAAAAGAGAAGATAAAATAAATAAAGAAAGATAATGTTGGGGGCGGTGGTGTAGTTGTTTACGTGTGGCTTTGTGTACTCATGACTTGACCAAATAAAATAAAGCAAAAAAGGGGACAATAAAATAAAGCAAAAGAGGGGACAAAACCATGTGCTCTGCTTCACCATCTCCAAACAAGAGAGAGAAAGGGAAATACTGGCTTTCAAGAACAAGCCGCTTTCATTTTCGTAAGAACGACTGTTAAGAATGCAACTCTCTAGGCCATTATATGTCATTATTCTCTCTTGTTCATCAAAGTCAAGGCTAATCTCTCTGTCCCGAGAACAGCAAGCCAGTCTCCTTCTCATGATCATCATCTTTTCTTGTACCCTAGTTGATCTTCACAGCAAATTTCAGCGGAACCCAGATAACTGGTCTAGTATATTCCAAAAGCTATGGCTATGCACCAACCCCTTAGATGAAGAAATCGAAGAACAACAATCTGTAGAGAAGTCTGGAGTCGGGACTTGTTTCAGAGCTGCATCTGTAGAGAAGGTATGTATAGAAAATTTTAGTAGACTAGGTTGAGGTCCGGCGGGCGGCTAAGGTGAGGTTGCCGCCCGCCGGGGAAGCGAAAATATTAGGTTCTAAACCTGCTCTGATACCATGTAAAAAATATATGTATTATTGATTGATATCTGATTGATGTATTACAAGATTGATTAATTCCAATTCCTATACAATCTATATATAGAAGAAAATGTGGTAGTAGGTGTAGTGGAGGTGATAGTGGGTTAGGTGAAGTGGAGTGTGTGGTGAAGTGGAGGTAGGTGAAGTGGAGTGTGTAGTGGAGTAGGTGAAGGTAAAGATGGGAAATTCTAACAATGTCAACTCATGGGAATGATGTAACGGTTACCATTAGGACTTTGTTAATTACAAGGCAAGGCAACTATGTTAACATAAAAGAATGATTAAACAAAGGTGTATGCTATTGATTAATAGAGCACGTAAAGTAAGTCATTTAACCAAAAGAATTTATATTCATTCTTGAAGAATGGATTCTGAGTAAATATAAGAGTAGCTATGTGTATCCAGATGAATTGAAGTTATTTTGCTATGTTGGTTATGAATTGGAAGTTATCCAGAATCTACGGTATAAGTGCAAGGTTTAGCATCATTGTGTGACCCTCATGAGAATGTGAATTAGTCTCTCATTGTTAAGCATATGATAATGACATGATACAACAAGAAATGCTCTAGTTATGATATGTTCCGTTTGAATTAATGAATCAAGCATGTTTCAGGCATATTTCCAGTATGTTACAAGTTCAAGTATGTTCAGGTATGTTTCAAGTATATGTTACAAGTTTAAGTCTGTTACAAGCTTATGTATGTTACAAGTTTATGTATGTTACAAGTTCAAGGATGTTACAAGTTCTTTGTATCAAAGGCTTCATGCCAACTTTTCAAGGGCTTTCATGCCATATGTTTCAAGGGCCTTAGTGCCATACGTTACAAGGGCTTTATGCCATATGTTTCAAGAGCCTTAGTGCCATATGTTACAAGGGCTTTATGCCACATGTTTCAAGGGCCTTAGTGCCATATGTTACAAGGGCTTTATGCCACAAGTTTCAAGGGCCTCGTGCCACCATGTTTCAAGGGCTTATAGCCACCATGTTTCAAGGGCCTCGTGCCACCATGTTTCAAGGGCTTATAGCCACCATGTTTATGTTGCAAGATTGAACCTAAGGCCGTTATGTACTCAGCACAGAATCAGACTAACTATGTGAACTCTACATCTTTATATGCATTGCTATGTGTTATGTTTCAAGTTAAGCATCGTTTTATTTATGTATTACTATTCACTGAGCTTGGCTCACTCTGTTAATGTCTGTTTCTGTAGGTAACCAACCAGGTGGTCAGTCCTAGTCATGACACCCGTTTTCTTTTGTCAACCTTCGTGAGTTCAGGCACTGCACGAAGCCATTTATTTTTGTAAAGTCTATTGAAATGTTAGCTTAATTTTGATTACCCATTTAAGGTTGAAGACGTAGAACTTCAATGATTTTTGTATAAACCCAATGATGGGGCTGGGTCTATACGTATGTTTGTTTATCACCGATGCTACAAAATATGGTTTGGAACTTTATCTATTTTCCATGATGAATGTGATGTATAAGAGGTCCTGGCATGTAGATGTAGCTCAATGGAATTTATATGTATAGTTATTTTCTTACTTTATGCTTCCGATGAGGCCCCGTATGTTATTTACAACAGGTTAAGTGTTCGTTTTCGAACGGGTCATGCCCAAACTTTTAGGGGCGGGTTTGGGGTGTGACATGTATGGTCATATTCGCCCTTATTGTTATGAGTTGCATGGGAGAGTGTCTCATAAAGATAGAAGAAATTCCAATATCTCGTGGGGTAGGAGACACTTCATTGGTCGTAATGAGATTAAGGGCCATACAAGACCTAGCTGTTTTGATTTGCTTGAGACCAAACATGAAGAGAGGTTGTGTTTGTCTAGACCTAGAAATAGGAAACCAAGTCGACACGGGCTCCCACTGAAAGGGAAGAGAACCACAACGTTAAGACGCCATGGAAGAACCGCAATTCCCACAACATTGTTAATACTACAGCGGTTTGGGTGAGAAAGCTTGACTTGATTTGACATGTTTATTTAGTTTTTTGTTTTTCTCTCTATTTTTCGGTTTCTGTTTGTTTTTCTTTTGGGGCCATTTTGTGTGTGCTTGTTCGTTTTCTGTCTTGCTTTGTTTATAATATTAAAAAAAAAAAAAAAAATTCCAAAAAGATTTTCTTAGTATGGTTGTGCAAGCTTGACATTTTTGAGAAGTTCTTGGTGCATATTGGAATTGATAAGAATATCCATTACATGTTAATATGTGTGTACTTTCTGTTGTCATTACTCATTTCGAAGCATGTGTACTTAGATTAGTATGTCTCATTTTGTACACACTCTTGGATTATAAAATATCGGACTCTTCTGCATAAGTGATCAGATTTCTCTATGGACTTATATCATTGTGTGTTTTGCATTTCTAGAGGAATTGACCTATACCAACACATTATGGGTGATGTTGAGTCTCTTAACCACCTTTCATCTTTTTGCATCTTCACAGCTTTCCCCTCAGTTCTTTGTTGTCAAGGCATGCGGAAAAGGCTACCTTAGATTCACCAACTAGGCTATCCTTATTTTATCCATGTTTCTCTGGTTCGGTTTCCATACTCTTGAGCATGAAAGCCACCAATGAGTGCGCAAAAGAAAGAAAATTAAAAATTAAAAAAAAAAGAAATAAATAAATAAATATTTAAAAAAAAATCGGATTCATTGATTGAAGGGGGGCCTCCTCATTAACTCAACAAATACCCCTTGATTCCTAGTGGTTTGACTTTTCTAAGTTGTGGTTAGATTCTCTTGCCGGAGGTCCAGCTATCAGATCACTACTAGGATTTGAATCTAGTGTTTGTTGAACTCCAAGAGTCACATACACTTTTATCATGGGATCTATGTTTTTCACATGTTGCATCACATTCTTTCATGACGAATCTTCTAGAGGCCATGCATATTGTGTGTTCAAGTAATTGAGTTTCTTGGATAATCTTATGTATTTTAAGGTAAAAATTTGAAATTCCTTACTTGCTCCACCATATTTTTTTTTTATTTATTTCTTGTTCATTGTTTTCAGTGCTTATGGTTGCTTTTAGTGAGGGGGAGTTTGATTAATCAGAACAAGGGTTTTTTAGCATAAACATACATTGATTGGATTGGTAAGGGAGATTGGCGTTAGTTGGTTTGCATGTTGCTATGCACTACTTATTTATTACTTACTTCTCACATGCTATTAATTTTTACATTATCATGTTCTTGCTTGTGGTTGACGCTCGTGTTTTAGTTGATTGAGCTTCCTTTGAAAATTCATGACAAAAAATGGAAGAATTTTGAGGGGAAAATTTTGAGTGTTTTTGCATATTTCTTAAGATTTTCATCTATTCATGCTGCATGTTCTTAAAATCTCCAATTTTCATCTATTTATATTTCCATCTTATGCTTCAAGATAATCTTGTCATATGTCTATTGCTTTTTCATATACTCTTGTGGCACTAATAGCTGTTTTGCAAATCATGACCTTGAGAAAAAAGTTTGTGTTTGCTGGCTGTAACGGGTTGAAGTGATTAGGATTTTATTTGTTAGGTGTGTTTTGTCACGGAATTGCCAAAGGGGGAGATTGTTAAGGTTTTGTTATTGACAATCCCATTTAACAAAACTCTTTTCAGTCGTAATTTTATTCGATCTTTTACTTCAGTGATACTATGAGTTTTTAGATGCGAATCCAACCTGGATTTTGCCTTGCAGAGGAGTTTGTAATCTTAATTCTTTCATGTTTGCCACTTCGCTGACTATGTCGGGAATCAAGCTGAAAGCAATAGGCAAAAAATACAGTCGAAATTGTTTGACCGCTTGAGCGGCCATTTGTGTGCTCAGGCGAAGAAACAAATCATCCGGTATTTTTGCAGAGCACCTAAACTTTTAGGAAGAAAGTTTTATCACTCGAGCGATGAAAGTTGCGCTCGACCGGTTAACCTATATGTTTCGCACTGCTTTTAGTCACATCGTTCGAGCGATGAAATATGCACTCAAGCAGTCTGCACGATCCTACTTTCTATAAAGTGCATTGTTCGCTGTTTTTAGGGCTTGAGCCGTCCAGATTTTCAGAGAGGAAGAATAAACAATGTGTTTTATATTGGAGGGTGCTTTCTGAGTATTTTCTTGATGATTTAAGAGTGATCAATGGATCCGTGAACTTCATATCAACATCATGAAGGGTTTGTTTGTTTTCGTTTATTCACAAAAGAAAGAGTTGTTCTTCAATGCCTTCCGGAGAACTTGAGCCTGAAGCTTTGGTGGATTCTGGAGTGGTTCATCGTCGTGGATTCGACATCAACGTTGTGGATTCAACGTTGGACAAGACAATTCTGAAGTGAAGACGGTATTGGAATAGGCACATTGGGTCGGGTCAATTCGAGTACAGATTCGCTAGGTAATTGAGAATACACTTGTGTAATTTTTTTTTGTCTTCTTAATTGATTGTTTTGTGATTTTGGCCTGTGATTTTTTTTATCACAATTGGAGGCGCTCCAATTTTGGTTTTTTCATGTTAAATCATTGTGTCAATTTGTCTTTGATTGTTTGATTGAGATTGTTATTTATTGTTTAAAATTAATACATTATCACAAATCAATATCTCGGGAATTTTTAAATTTTTCAGGCTTTAACCATATCAAACCTTTGCTTGCTATTAATTTGGTAAATTCAAGTAGAAGAAAAGGCAACTGAATGAAGAAAAGTTTCAAAAATAAAAAAAATAAAAACACTATAGTAATGAAAGAAAAATAATCATTTTTAAGTCCCAAAAATGAAAATGATATAACAAAGAAGTATGGCATAATAATTACTTCACACAGGAACACAAACACATAGGTATATTATATATATATATATATGTTGTTTTTGGATAGATAATAGATTTATGTTTTTATTTGCAAATGCTTGGGAGAGTTAGTTATTAATTAGAGTTGAATTGATAATTGTTTTGGCTTTTTGAAGAAGGCTTGGAGTTGAGATATTTTGATAACATGCATTTATAGAATCCTCATTATTAAGGATTTAAAATAATTATTAATTATTTTAACTTTATCATTTGAAATCCACATATAATAAAGCACTCAAAGTCAAAGAGAAGAAGAACAAGAACAAGAACAAGAAGAAGAAGAAACACTCAATCACAAATCCTGGTATCTATTTGTTGATATCTAAAAAGTTGGCTATTTAATACAAATTGAGCATATGTTCCTTTACTAATCAAGTCAAAATTCACTCATTGGGAATTCATTAATACAATAGCAATCCTACAATTTGTGAATTTGGCACTTTAAAAGATAGAAGAAACTTGTGTAGTCAATGAAATAAATTGCACCAAAGGTAGTCTTGTTTCAATCCCCTAATGCTAAAGTTGGAAACATCTAGAAAAAGTTGGAAAGGTAAACTAAAAAGCATTGAAGAAAAGAAATTATTACTTCTTTTAACAACTTTTTTTGTATGCATCCTCTCTAACTGTGAGCCCAAGATAAAGCATTTACTTTTGATGATGCTTCTCTCGCCACTTATCATGTTTCACTTTTGATTACGTCTCTCTCACTACTTATCACTTCTTATATTGAATTCTTAATCTCTTTTTTATTTTTTTTAACAATAGAAAATAATATATGTATTATTTTAATCTCATTTTTCTAGCAACATTTTATATATGCCCTTCTTTACACTGTGAGACGTGAGATGGCATTTCACTTTTGACGATGACTCTTTCATCACTTATAACTTCCTTCCTCTCTCAAAATCAAAGGCAAGGGTATATGTATTAAGCAATTTTCACACCAATCCTCACTTCTTTTAACAATCTTCTCTTACGAGAGAACTCTCATATTGTAGACATTCTTTTTTTTTTTTTATGCCCTCTCATACTTTAAGACATTAAGCATGCAGATGCACTCTCTCACATAGTATAACCCATTCCTTTTTTATGCCATCTTTCAAAATTGTGAGACATCACATGGCGATAGCTTTCTCACCATTGATCACTTCTCTCAAATCTGTACATTTATGAATTGGAGTACCTTCTACTCCTCATCTAAAAAAATTCATATTTTCACTATTTAAGAATATAGCAGTCACATCCATGTAACTTCATTTGTGTACCCTATTGGAGACCTACCAAGAATATTGAAATCACAATAGTCATCACATTATGTGACAATCACATGAAATAATTTCTTGTACACACGTGCATTTAGAAAAATTAATTTTCTCTCTCGTGATGTGGTTCCATGTTATTATGTTAGAATGAAATGAGGAATACGTGAATAACATTGTCTTACCGTTATTATAACTATAATAATTCTTATGAATCTAATTTTTTTTTTATTTTAATTAGTGATTCTTAAGGCAAGTCTTTTCTAAAAAAATGGGTAAGGTATTCCTTTGGTGCAGCTTCTAGGAAAGCTAAAGCCAATAATCTAAAATAAAAGAAAAAACTAAAGCATTTCCTCTTTAGCTTTTTTACAATCAAATTTTTCTTTACCTTAGTTTAGTCATTTTAGACTTACAAACAACAAGTAGAAGATAAACACTTTGTGGCATAGACTTTTACAACAAATAAAAAATGCATATTATGGATCTCCTTTCAAAGTTCAACAGATCCCAATGAATTTAATTAGTTTCAAAAAGCTCAATTTAGTTAATACCATAATTGGCTCGTGATCAAACCGAAAGAATGACTTGCATTACAGAGTTTTGATGTGTTCCATAAAAAAAATAATCTAACGTTGACATTTCTAAATTTGAACCATGCAAGATAACCCTTTAATTTTAAAATGAGTCTAATATATGCAGCAAGTTGGAACAAAATTTTATCATATCATATTTTTGGTTTGTGCTATCTAAAATTAAATTAATAAACATACAAACAAACAAACAAACAAAAAAGGAAGAAGAAAAGTCCAACACATGAAATTGAATTGTTGTGAGATGTCTTGTATTCACTATACCCCCAACCAAGGGGGGCAGGGCCCCGCGACACACCGAAGGTGCGTTGCAATCCAGACGGGTCAGGATTGCGCCAAAATTGATATTTATGGATCTATAATGTTAGTTTCTGCCCATTAGTTTTTTACCCTATAAATTGTATCAGTTTATACGTTTTAGGGATGAAAATGGTGAGACGCTTGCCTTTAGAAAATGAGGTCCCAATCAAGAGGGACCTTGATCAATTGATTCATTCAACAGGGGCCAACTAAGCTTCACTATGAAATGTGATCAAAACATAGAGCCTTTTGATCAATTGACTCAGTAAGATTTGAGGCCAATAAATAATATTTGAGTATCTATTCTAAGTGGCAATAAATATATGCAAAAAAAAAATCCATATTTAAACATAAAAATATATTGAGTAAGTTAATTTTAAGCAACTAACAAAATCTGGAGAGTAAGATTTGAGGCTATCCCTTCAAACACTCATTAGGGTTTTGAAAATTAGGGAAAACAAAGAAATTGGTTTTGAAAATTAGGGAAAACAAAGGAAAATAAAGAAATTGAGCGACAGAGAGAGAGGACCCATACTTGAAATTGGTTTTTGAAGATAGGCGAACTGCTAGTGCCCGAAAAATGGTGATGGCGGTGCTGAGCAAAAATAGAGAGAGCAACCATGTGAGAAAGAAGAGTAATGGAAAACAAATACAAAGATTCAGAGAGAGAGAGAGAGAGAGAGAAACAGAAAGAAACACAGAGAGAACTACATACGTAAAAATGGAGGTCGTTCGACTTCTCGAAGCGCCGTTGATGCTTGCTCGGAGAAGCAATGTCGGCAACTGCGATGACGGAGAAGAAGCGACTTTCGTGACTGCAATCGAGCAGGAGAAACGATGGTGAGGCGCATATGAGGAATGGTGCGCGGGAGAAAGGAGATACGTATATGGAAGGTTTCAAAAATTCCTGCTGACATGAAAATATTTTCCCCTACAAAACTCTATGGTCAGCAAATATTAGTTAAATAACAATCAAAATCACTTAGTTTTATTATCTGCAACCAAATTATTTCAGTCGCTAAAAACTTTTTTATTCCTGCTTTCTTTTTTTCCTTTTTTTTTTTTTTAAGCCTTCCCTCTTCAACTTTTGCCAACCAAATTTTGATTTTAGGCATAGAAAATTATATTTTGGAAAATAAAAAAATTAATCGGCAAAACTCCAAACCTTTGCCCACCAAATTTTTTTTTAGTCACCAAATGCAAACCTTTTGTAACTAAATAAAAGTTAGTCAGCAAAATCGGTCAAGGAAAATGTAATTTCCTGTAGTGCGTTCTAACCTTAACTTAAAACATCTAACTCAAGGGGAAATTAAATGGAGTGGTATTGGGTTTTCGATCACTTGAATAATGATGAGATGATAATGTGTTAACTTTAAGTATGGTTTGATTAGACCTGTTCCCCAATTGAAGGTTAATTCTTGTGCAAGTGGCTGTCTCGGAACCCTTAAATGGACTAGTTGTATTCAGACTCTAGGTGCTTATGATGGATAAAATTAGAGGAGATTATGGGCTAGGCCCTTATTTTACTGTCTCTTTTGAGGTCCTTGGTTGGCGCTACATGGTATGTAACTGTTGTAGACATCCGGGGTAAGGTCTGTAAAACAACAAAAGAGAGGACATAGAGATTAATCTAAGTCCAATTCTTGCAGTTGGGAGGATGAGATCTCTTTGAGGGATTTCTAGATTGCTAACATCTAACTTCATAACCATTTGCTTGTTTATTTGTATGTCATGCTTTATTGTATGTTATGATTGTAGTTGTGTATTGGATTAGGAAAAAGGAATGGGGTATGTATGCATTTACTGGGCATTCTAAACTTATGGCATTTCATGCCAAGTGTTGACAAAATTTACAGGGATGATGGTAAAGCAAAAATATTTGAAGACGTATGGATATCCTAGAAGAATTAAGAATTAGTAATCATGTTTTGGGATTGAAAGTTTTAAAACTTTTATCGTAATTAAAATATGATCTTATAACTATTACTTTACCTATATATCTATATATATCTTTTATAGCCTATACTAATATTCCGTCAACTCATGTAGACCTTATGTTAATACCTTATCAAGATTGGACTTAAAAGGTAGACTATTTTGACTTCTCCAATCTTTCTTGGGATCTTACTTGGTTGTTGACAAGGACTTATTAGTGACATTTCCTACACTTGTAGCCTTAGAAAAACCCTTTATTTACTTGGTAATATATTCCTTGATGTTTCTAATTTTTTGGGCGTCATACAACACCCGGACCTGTTTTAAACATACTTTGTAACACCACTGCTCCAAGGTGTCAACACCCCTCTCTTTGGTGTCAACACTTGATAGTAATTTAAGATATTCTTTTTTGCGTTTTGAGCCCTACTTTTTGGTATTTTTAACTTATTCTTTTAGTTGATTTTTGGGCTAATATTCTATTATTACCCTAGCACTATAAATAGGCCCTCAAACACTTTCTTTCCTCACTTTTTCTTTCTCTTTCTCTATCTTTTTTCCTTCTAAATAGTGACCACCATTCTCTCTCTCCAAACTCAATTTTTTTTACTTAGATATTCAGATCTACTCACTTCAGGTCATCTCCTCGCCTTGGCTCTTTGAAATAGATTGTAGATCTCGTCAACGGCTTCTTTTTGATCCAAGAAGCTTGTGGTTTCGTCGTCATTGAGTTTTTCGAGTTCTCTTCTTTGTTTCAATAGGTAGGGATTTCATTGCTTCTCTTCAATATCTTGCTATAGATAGACTTGTGGTATTTTTATATTGCATAAAATCATGGTTTGAAAGGAGATTTGTGACAGGCATATAGATGTGAGTTAGGGATTTGAATCCAAAGAGTAAATCTTATGTTTTAAAGTTGATTTTGAGAACTTGATATAAATGAAACTTGATTTTGATGGTTTAAATAAAAATCCCTAAATTTTGGTTGACTTAATAATTTAAAAAACAAGATTGTGGTTAATTCTTGATTTATTGAACCAAATTAATTATTGTGGATAGAAAATACATCTAAGAAAAGGAAAGAAAGAAATGAATTAATGAAATGGGTTCATGTTATAAAGATTAATGACATAAAGCTTGTGAATAACTAATGAGTCATGTCCATGATGATTAAATCAAAGTTCTATTTTTAAATATTTGATGATGTTTCTAAGAATATATGAACTATTCAAATGATTATAAAGCTATATATGGATTAGAGGAGATGGAAGGAAATGAAAGTTAAGGTGGACTTGAGTTATGTTGGGAATTGAAACGTTAGGAAGGTTATGATGATATATATATATTGAAAATCTTATTGTTTATCTTTGATGGTTTGTGTTATCTACTATGTTGAGATTAGTTTTTGGCGATCGGTGAAGGATGGTGTTGATTGTTATTGAATTGGCCATGAGTATTATGTGTTGTTCATTATTCTTGTAATTTAGAATGTTGTGGTGCTGCTTGAGCAATGTGAAGGGTCTATTTCCTTCTGGCTTGTGACCGGTAAAGTGTGGCACATCGACATAGGTTCTTCATTTCTTCCGATTTGCACTCGATAAAGTTTGGTCAGAGGTTCTTCATTTCTCTAGATAACGATCGGTAAAGCATGTCGCATTGAGATAGGGTTTGCTTACCTTTCGGCTTGAGCCTGATAAAGCATGTGAATTGTTTGGGCTATATGGAGGTTCTGCTTTCCTTCTACCTAGCCACCAGTAAAGCGTGGCGTATTAAGATAGGTTTCAATACATTCCGGTTAGCACCCGGTAAATCGTGTTATGGATTTGGTGACTTGTTATAGTCAGTTTTGTTGTATTGGATTGCAAGGTGCCCAATTGCCCTTCCGTGCCGAAGCCGGTAAATGTAGGAGAATATGAGGATGTTTTATAGTTGAATGACATATGGGAGGTTAATAGTTTTGTGATGAGTAATCGATGGATGTAATTCATACGTTTTGGGTTGTTAATGAAGTAATGTTCTGTTATATGATTTAAAAGAATGATTTATTGGTGATAATAAAAAGTATGTTATTAATGACTTACTATTTAAAGCCTTCTATTATTTGTAAGATGTGGAGTTTGTTCATGTGTGAAAACACATTTGTATGTGATGCACCCTCTCTCTCATTTGTGCAACAATACATTTGTATGCGATGTACCCCCTCCTTTATTTGTGCAACAACACATTTGTATGTGATGCACCCCCTCCTTCATTTGTGCAAAAACACATTTGTATGCGATACACCTACCTTTTTCATTTGTGTGAAAACACATTTATATGTGATGCGGCCTTCCTCTTTCTTTTGTTTGACAACACATTTATATGAGATGCACCACTCTCTTTCATTTGTGCGACAATAGATTTGTATGCGAAAACATGTTTATATGCAATGCACCCCTTATATCATTTGTGTGAAAACACATCTGTATGTGATGCACCATCCCTCTTTCATTTGTGCGATGACATATTTGTATGTGATGCACCCCCTCTTTCATTTGTGCAAAAACACATCTATATGCAATGCAGCCCCCTCCTTCATTTGTGCGACAATACATTTGTATGCGATACATCCTCCCTTTTTCATTGGTGCGAAAACACATTTGTATACGATGCATCCTTTCTTTCATTTGTGGCAAGCACATTTGTGTGTGATGCCACCTCCCTTTTTTTCATTTGTGCAAAAGCACATTTATGTGGGATGCACTTTCTTTATCACTTCATTCACCTCCTTGCTATGCGAAAAACACCAGAAGGTTGCATTCATCACTTCTGCATATTTTGTTATGCTACATATCATTTGCATCCTGTCCCTGAAGTACGCTAATTTGATTCCTTGCAAAGGATACGTAGGCAACCCTCGGGTTTAGCCAACTGTATCTGCATTTTGTTTATTTTCCCAAGTCTTATGACTTCATCAAAAGAGTCGTCTTCGGGTTTTGACATTCACTCACGTCATGGAATAATGCCTCGAGCTTTGTCAAAGAGGGGCAACTGTGAACATCCTATTTTGACCAATCTTAATACTTGGGCGCTCCATTCCAAACACCCGATGATGAAAGTCGCAATGTGCAGTCTTTTGAATTCCTTGGTAGGAAAACTAAGATTTAAGCTTTAATCCTAACTATCTCATCCTATACCTGTTTTGGTCAAAACCATTTTTGGCATTCTTAAAACCATTTTTCAAAGTGTTTTCGTTGCTTAGTTCCAAATATTTCCACAATGTTTTGAGGCTTGCGTTTTCGAACTCCATACGCTGTCTTTTTTAGTAGACTGAGCAAAGGACAGAGTGGAAATAAATGGAAGAGTGGAATTCTCTAGAAATACTTGTTTTTCCTTTCAAATTATGCTAGCTTTACATTATTGATCTAACGGTACATTTTTCTCACTTGTCGTATAACTACTTGTGGCCAGATGAAAAATGTGGTTAATCGGATGAATAATGGTACAGCCAGCAAAATTGTCCGTATGCAGAGCATTTTCAGAAAATTCAGCGTTCTTGTGTGAATTTTACAACAATATCTTAGATAATTTCATCCCAAAAGTCTATAAATACACACCTCTGGTTCATTTTCTTAGGGTTACAAATTTTCCAAAAGGCCAAGAGACTTGTTAATGGGCCCAGCACTTCTACACCCTTAGTCATCTTCAACCTCCATTTATCTTGCTTCCGTCCACTAAACACCATCCAAACTTGGATTGGAGCTCCTTGCTAAGTATTCTAAGCCATGCTAAAGGATATTGAGGGCGCTAGAAAGGAGTTTGACAACTAAGAAGCTCACCCTCTCTTCAAGAGGTGAAGTTTTGACCCCTTTTTTTTTATCAACTTCTCCCTCTCTTTTTTCTTTTTAAGCTTTGTACTTCATTGTTAATGTGTTGTAATCACATGATAGGTCCTCATGGATATGGGGGGAACTAGGACGTAGCCACCCATCCATTGAGTTGATTGAATTATTCATTTACTTCACTCTTGCATGGTCTTTCTTACTTTTTAGTACTATAATTCATTGTCGGTATATATAAATGTGTGCAATGGAACCTTGTGGATGTAGAGGGAGTTATAAAGTAGCCATTGATCCACAAATTTGATTATGCAGTGCAATTTCTTTCATTTTCATACATTTTCTCATCACGTTTCATCCAAGCATGTTGGTTCATGTGTTTCAATCCATACTCAACCCTAATGAGTAGTTGTGGTTGTTGCATGGAGCTAGTTAGGTGATTCTTGAGGTTTGGTGTTGAGAAAATTGTTGGCCTTCATTGTTGTTCATGTTTTCTTGGAAGTAAAGTTGGAGTTTTTAGATCAAATATGTTGAAACTCTCTTCTCAATCCAAGTTGAGCACGGAAATGGATGTCACATCCTTATTTCATGAATAGGAAAAAGAGTCTTCAATCACCTTTAATGAATCTATTACTTTCAAAGTAAAGCTTTTACTAAGAAATGGTGGCAATCTACTCTCTACAATGATAGCATGGATTTGGGTATTCATTTATCTTTATCCACAAAGATATGAATGTAGGTTTTCACTTATTTCTTGGGCTTGACTTCTTCGAACCTTAATCTCTATTTCATTTGATAAATTGTTGTAAATACCTTATTGCACATAGCTTTTTGTGTTATTCATTGAGTTTTGAGGCCTATCTACCTCCTCCTTGAGTGTAGAAAGGATGAACAGCCTTTAGAAGGTGTGTTGTTGTTTTGTTTGGATTCTGCTACACAAAAACAATTTCCTTCGGATCTCTTGTCCATCCAGCCAATCTTTCATCCGACCAGCTTACTTTCTCCAGGCAGAACAAAGCCAAACAGAGTAGCTTCTAGAGGGTGAACTTTTGGGTTCTTGAGGCTGCTTTTTGTAGTTTGTTAGATTCAGCTTAATTTGATTGAATAAATTTATTGTTGCAATAACTTCTAACCCCACGTCTTCAATTCATTCATTGTTGTAATAACTTCCAACCCCACGTCTTCAATTCATTCATTTGTGTAATAACTTCCAACCTCGCATCTTCTATCCCTTTTATTTTTATTCTTTTCATGCATGTTGTTAAACATCATGTTTTATTTATCATATCCACACATTGCACCCATTTTCATGCATCCGATTCGGTTCATATGCATTTGTGAGATTTCTCAGTTAAAACATGATTTTATGCGCTACTTCATGCCTTGAGATGATTCACGTGTCATGTATTAGTAGCCGATTCCTTAGTTATATTTTGTATATATATTATATTAGCTATTTGCATATAGGATCATGCATATGTCTATAGCATATTATTTTTGGTTTTCCATGGATGGATACTAGGTAAGCATTTCTAATTTTAGTATCCCAGTTGTGTATGTCATTACTACTATAGCATCTTACCATGCGGCTACGTGCTTAAGTGATGTATCTTATTGCATGGGTTGGAATGATGTTGATTGCTATGCATATGGGCTCAGTTTCTTTGAGTTGTACATTTATTCAAAAAGTCTTTCAAAATGCATGAAATTGAAGCATAGCCAAAATGAGTGACACAATCTATACTTGCTTGCTTCACATAATAATTTTAGTATTATTAAAATAATCAGAACATGAGCATATAGTGGCTATAAAACTCATATCATGACTTAGGCCTCGTTTGGGAACATGCTATTTTAGTAACTTTTTGATTTTTTTGGCTAAAATATGTGGTAAAAAAAAATAGTATGTTTAGAATAACTTTTTTATTTTTTATGAAAAGATGTGCAAAAAGTAAAGAGAAAATGGAATCGAGACACTCCTTCATACCCAACAAAAACAAAGAAAGATAAAAATATAAAAGAATCATCCAAGAGGCACTCCTCGGCAAACAACACAAAACTTGGGTAATCTTCCACACAATCACTAGGGTTGGATATCCTGTTGCTTACACACACACACACACACACACACACACACATATATATATAAGAGTAAGTTAAAGCCTAGTGAATAATATCAAAGTAAAAGGTTTCATAAATGAGTACCAATACTTAAACATAATCATTCTTATAGCAAATTCATTACATAACAGAACGACCTCTGGTCCAATACATGGCAAAATGACCTCTAGTCTAACTTATAATAGATATGACAAATGTACAAAACAGAACAGAATATAGCATATCAGAACGACTTGGGGTCCAATTGATTATAGCTACATCAGATCAATATAATGACCATTTGCTCAAACACATTATCAAATATGCAGAACAACCTTGGGTCCACCTTATAAAAAATACAGAACGACCTTAGATCCATTATACACATTTATTCTTTCAGATAGTATATCATTTAAACAGACGGAAAGCCCATTCATGTTCACAAAATCATAAGTTCAGAAAAGCTTACCACAATGGAACATTTAGAAAATAGATTATACGAAAATATCTTTACTAAGATATTACTCACAATGATTAGATTGTTGTCACGTCTCCGTGGATCAACATACACAATACATAAACATATACACACATTGGAACACATAGCTTAATCGAATCATTTCTTTCTTAACCAATTCCTTTAAGTCCAATTCTAATTTATTAAGTCATTCATGAGGCTTAATTCATGCCTGAGAATGCTCGGAAAGTAATGAGAATGCAAATATGGACAGAATACAACTTTTCATCATAAACTGAAACAGGGCAGTCCGCTCGAGCACACAATTGGTCGCTCAAGCAGACTACATGGTTTGCAAAAGTAATAGGTGGCCGAAATGTATGCTCGATGGTCGCTCAAGCCAAGTGTAATGAAAACTAAGGTCGCTTGAGCGATCTGTACAACTTTGCAAAACTACTAGATGTTCACAATGTGCGCTCGAGCAGTAACGTCATCGCTCGAGCAATGAGGTCGAATTCTGAGTTTTCAAAACATAAAGAAAAATGCTCTAAACTTAATTTCAAAGTAAACACTCTTGCATGACATGCTTTAGACCATGAAAACACTTTCATAACATATATGTATGACCAATTTCAAACACTTAGCTCAAAATTTCATAAATTCATCAAAACTGAAACTCAATTCTTCATGCATGTATAAATTGTTTACAAACTCTTTTTCACAACTCTGAAAACATGAAATTGAACTTCAAAACATTATAATTCATGGATACATGTATGATTCAACTCCCATATTCAACATAGATGACAAAAATCATGTCCAAAATGATGAAACTTTACATATTGATGCATGCATGTATGTCTAGCTTCAAATTCAACCTCTTAAAGCTATTTTCTTGTAATTAATCTCAAATTCTTCATGAATTTATTAGCTAGATGACTCAATTACATGAATTAAGGATGAATTCCATACCTAAAGCCTTGAATTAAGTTTAACCTTGCACAATCTTGATCTTCTCTTCAAATTCTCCAATTCACTAGCAAATCTCCAAGCTCTCAAGTTCTCTCTCTCTAAAATGAATTCACTCTCTCTATAATTCTTCTCCAATAGATTTTGTGATGTAAATGTGATTAACTCCCCTCTCATATCATATATATAGGCTATATTAGCTTAGGATGCTAATTAAAGGTTAAGCTAATTAATTAAAACTTAAACTTAATTAAACAAAACTTAATTTTACTAAACTGAATCAATTTTTTATCAAACTTTCCAAAAGGCTCTAAAAATCATGACAACCTAATTAAACTCATCAATTTCGATTTCTGAAGTCATTAAGGCTTTCAATTTCAATTTCAAAACAGAATTTCTAACAGATAATTCTCCAAATGAGCAGATATATACAAATTACACACCAAACACATAATTAACATTCAAATCTCATACAAATTAAATAAATGTAATTATATTACATGGTAGGGTTATCACAGTACTTGTGAGACTAAATCGAAGATCGGGAGTTTAAACTGTTGAGCGTACTTCGGTATCCCCCCAAAAACATCTTACAGGAAGAAGAGAATACCTGCTGGTTTGCTTAAACCGACGAATACAAAAAGAATACCTGCTGGTTTGTAATATCAATCACACAATTTTGGATATTATGTTACGTCTATTTGTGGCGAGATTAAGCATTTTGTAATTGACATTACAAAATTTTATAATAAAGTTATATGGTATGCACCACTAAAAGGGTGCACACTATAGGATTTCCCTTTTCCAACGTCTCATCTCATTTGGTGCAGCTTATCAAGTTGATTATAATTTTTTTATTTTTTTATTTTAAGAGTCTCTATTAGATTATTTGGTATAATTTTTAGTTATGACTTATTAAATAGAAATGATTTAAATGAACAGAAAAAAAATAATTTTAAAAAATTAGATGAGATGTACTTTTGATTTCTACTTTTAAATTATCAAATGGTTGGTTTGGGAATAGGTTATTTTAGTAACTTTTTTACTAAGATACGAGATGAAAAAAGTTAATATGTTTTGGATAATTTTTTGACTTTTTACAAAAAAAAAATGTACCAAAAAGAGAAAAGAGAATATTTAATTTTTTCGTATATATGTTCAAAACATCCTACAGTTTCTGGTGACTCTGCTGGGAAACTAAGAGACCTTGACTTGAACTCCATGATATGAGATTTATTTACATATATATGTTTATTGCATTGCGTGCTTGGTGCGCTTAAGTCACTGTGTTTGCCATCTAATATTCTTGATGGCTTACTAGACATGGGCTTTGTAATGGTGGGAATACAAGCATCGGATCTGAATCACTAACGTACCGCTTGATCCTCCCTTCACTTATAGGTGTTGGGTAGGGTTAGGAATGGCAACAGGCCGGGCCGGGGCCGAGGATCGCCCTCCCCGTCCCCGATCCCCGAAGATCAAAATATCCACGCCCCCGCCCCCGATCCCCGGCGGGGAACCCATCGCCCCCCCCCCACCCCCGTCCCCAACAGGGATCGGGTTTCCCCGACTTCGCAAAATCCCCGACAATCATCAACCACAACTCTGACAAATCCCCCAAAAAGCTCAATCATCAACAATTTAACAAAAAAAAAATTAGATAACTCAAAATCATCAACAACCCAACAGTTTAGTATGTTCATTACACACAATTAGATCCCCAAAAAAAAAAAAAAATTAGAATGTTCATTACACACACAGAGATCTGAGAAAACCCAAAAAAAATAAAAAAATAAAAAAAATTAGAATGTTCATTACACACACAGATCTAAGAAAACCCAAAAAAAAAATTAAAAAAATTAAAACACACATACATCTTGCCTTTGATTGCTCACACACAAATCTCTTTCTCTCTCACTCACTCTCTTGCCTTTGATTGCACACACACACAGATCTCAGTCTCAGATTTGCGAAGACGGTGTCGGTGACGGTGGAAGACACCGGAGACGATATTTAGATCTAGATCTAAAGACAAAGTCGTTGAAGCCATCACGAGGCAGCGGAGACGAGGCAGTAGAGACGAGGCAGGAGACGGTTGAAGGACGAGAGAGTAAGAGAGAGAGTGTGAGTTTCACAGAGTAGATGGAAGGGAGAAGAACGAACAAGAAAAAGAGAGAGAGAGAGAGTGTGTTGAGAATCTGAACTGCTCTAAACTAAACACACATATATAATATATTGTATTATATATATATATATATATTATAATACGGGGTAATGGCACGGGGATAATTCGGGGAAAATCGGGGCGGGGCCAGGGCTGGGGGACCAATCACCGTCCCCGGCCCGAAAATTATCGGGGATGTGTTTTTCAATACCGGCCCCGGCCCTACAGGGAATAATCTTTGGGGAAAATCCTATTTATCGGGACGGGACGGTCCGGGTCCCCGTCGGGCCGGGTTTAAATTTCCATCCCTAGGTAGGGTAGGTATATTGGTATCTTGCTAGGGTACACTTTTTAACCAACCCTACCTAGTGCATATATTAAGCTGTAGTGACTTTCCAACTTAGGACAAGAAGCTCTCCCATTTCTAAGATGTGATGATACTACTTGTTTGAATAGTAAAGCCCTAGATCTATTCAAAGCTAGGACAGGGAAACCCTAATCTCTAGGGATGTTTGGAATGATTATTTATGTGCGAATGTAAAATGCTTACTTATGTGCAAATGTGAAATCTTAAGAAAAAGGGCACCCAATTCTTGGAGAATCTTAACTTTAAAGGGATTTCTTTCAAAATTTAGGGTCATATCAGAATCAAAATTTTGGTCAGAATCTAAGAGGTTGTGTTTGATAGAGTATCAGAATTTGGGAATTATATTTGAATGGGTGAATTTATAGCAAAATCAGAACCAAGAAATCAAAAAATTGTGTCTTGCTTTATTTTGACCGACATGTCTAGTACCATGATTTGATGGGGTTTTTTTTTTTTATTTAATGATTCACCAAGGTCAAAAGAGCTTAATTATGTATACTTTGGTGGGTCACTCGGGAAAAATCATACCCAATTCAGAAACAGCCCAACTAACCCAATCTAGGAAAAATTTATCCAATCCAACTTAGAAAAAGTTTAATCTATCCCACTCCATATAATATGATCGATCCGAGTCAAAAACATTCTAGTCCATCCAAACCCGAAAAAGCTATCTCCAACAAGGTCACATCCACCTAGTTCCCCAATTACTAATCCACTAAATTTCACAATGGCTCAAAATCCGGTAGACCTAGTGGACATGTTTACGTCCCTTCAGCGGACTGTAGATGCTCTCAGTCACACAGTTGTTGCCTAAGCTAAGACTATTGCTAGATTGCAGCACCCATCTGGGGTATCCACTACTCATCTACTTCTAGTCAATTATCCAGTCCCAAATCCACCTCCGCCAGTTGAAGACTTCCAGAATCCTATCTACAAGAAGAACCAGGCTAGACCCATACTGCCAAAGCTCCAGCACAACTCATTAAAGGATTTCCCCCCCTCGATCTTAGTGAGTTTGACCCAGCTATGTTGAAAATAGCTAAACTTGAAAAGTTGTTTAAAGGGTCATAGGGAATTAACTCCATTCTGGACATTGAGGATGGGTATATAGAGGTTATTATGAGATTGCCAAAACGGTTCAAGATGCCACACATAAACAGGTTCGATGGAGCCAGAGACCCTATGGTTCACATCTGCCTTCTTAATCATCATGAAACCCTTGGGTTTGACTCGAGCCCAAAAGCTTTCCTCGTTCGGGAGAACCATGTCTGGAGTGACTATTACTTGGTATGCCAAATTAGATGATTCTATCAAATAGAACCAGGAAGAGTTAGTTGAAGCATTCATTGCACAGTACTCCTATAACACACATCGAGGTAACCACCTGAGAGCTGGAGGCAACTCACCAAGAGCCCAATGAAAGCTTCATGGCATTCATCACCAGATAGAGGGCAAAAGCAACCATGATGACAAATAGGCCCTTGATAAAAGATCAAGTTCGTACTGTTGTGAAAAATCTACATAGAAAACTACTGCATGAGATAATAGTTCTCTTTCTCTTCAATTTCAAAGACCTATGTGAGATTGGGGTTCAAATTGAAGATGCCATTAAGTAATGAATCATTGTAAAGGAAAATGAGCTCATAAAGAAGTCATTCACCCGCAGTTCCAATGCTACCACTAGTAGCAGCACAACTGCCAATGCCAAGCCCTAAAAAATCAATACAGTTACCACCATTGCCAAAATGGCCAGTCCTTTCACCAATGCCTGCTCACACACAACCAACTCAACCTGAGCCCAAAAAAGAACTTACCATCCTCTCCATATGTCCCCAACCCGAGCCATGAAAGTCTTGGTAGAAAAGAGGTACCTCAAACCCCTTGACATTTAACTTCTCTCTAATATTCTCCTAACCAAACATGACCCTACCAAATACTACATCTTTCACCAACAACACGGTCATGCCACCAATCGTTGTTTTCATCTTTGTCATGAGATTCAAGCTCTCATTGACATTAAAACCATAGCTCCACCTTAACCACAAAAGCGCAATGTCACTACCAACCCATTGCCTCCCCATGATAGAATACCATCCCCTCTCAATCTCAGCCTCAGCCTCATCTATACACTATCATTTACCTAAAACCCCATTATATATATCATCCACCCCATCTACCCAAGCCTGAGGTGTTCATTTCAGAGGGCATAGACTTGTGCATGATGAACACACCTAAACCCTAATCCTCTCAAATCCCAAAAAGAGAACTCTTAAAAGGTCCAATTCATTCTATCCCAAAAAACCCATTCAGAAAAGCCCAGTTCAGCTCAGTTCAATTCAAGTCCAATCACTCAAAAAAGCCCAGCTCAGTCAAACCAATCCAGTTCAGATACACCAAGTGCACCAATGACTGAACCTACTCCTTCTGAGATGTTAGGAATAATTAAAGACCTTCAAAGAACTGTGGCAGATTTAACCTTTGGGGTTTTGGCCCCGCCATCGATCATATCTCTTGCTAGGAATTTTGCATCAAAGAGCTCTCCAACCTTGACGTAAACTAAAAATGAAATGGACTAACCCAAAGTTGAATTGTGATGAAGGCTGATGGTGATAGTAGAAAGGTAGCCCTATTGGACACATTATTCAAAGATATCTCAAGTCTGGGTGATACCATGTCAACAGCCAATAGGCCTTACCCAGATATAGCCATCCAATTCCTTGACAAGGCTAAAGTAAGTAGCAAGAATGAGTTTGAGGCAAGTATTGATCCTTGTGCATATCTTCGATAGGTTATTGAGACCCTGAAGATCAAAAGCCTAAACAAACAGCAAATCTTTATAGTTGTTGAGGAGATTATGGATGAAACTTTTGCCACTCAATACCCCAATGCCAAGGTAAAGGTTACCACAAGTGAATTTAATGTGAGAAGCCAAGATGAGGGCACTTTAAATTAGGGGCTAACAAACAAAGGAAGATCAAGCCATAGAAAGAGATGCTTTATCAGAAATATTCATCCTAACTTCAATCCCAAACCTGTAGGCATCCTTTCCATGAGTACCCAGTCAACGCCCGCCAACCCCTTTGCCAATGCTTCTAGGCCTGGTACTCGCAGCTCCCAAAATTGCACCTTCGATACTCTCTACATGACCTTGTCCAAAGCTTTCAAATCCTCACAGAGGAAGGCCATCTCAAACCTCTCGAACCAAAGCCGCTCACGTATCCACTCCCAACTAGACATAACCCCACCCAGTATTGTGCTTTCCATCAGCAACATGGCCATGATACTGACCATTGTTTTCGCCTCTTCCATGAAATTCAAGACTTAATTGATAACAAGGTCATTACCCCACTTAAAAATCCCAAAGTTGCCAACAAACCTTTCCCCGACCGCAACAAATCACCATCCTACGACATAAATTCCATCCAGGTTTGGCCAACAATCAACTTTGACCCTAGCCAATACACCATACGTGCCACCAAGCCCAAACCATGGTGTTCATTCCAAAATCTTCAGATCTCTACCTCATCAAAAGTTTTGAGAAAGAATAGTTGAATGAACAAATCTTTCAAGAGGTGGAAGGCTTGCTCAATCTTGATAAGCTCAACCTTAATGGTGTTAAAGTGAAATGGAAGGCTCCCTTAACTAGTACCAGCAATGATGTTTGAAATGATGAGTCTCGAGATTAACTAAGGGCAATTGTTGAAAGTGCTTAGAAAGGACCTTCTGAACTAAGGGCATGGTAAGAGAAATTTGAAAGGAAAGTTGTTTTGGTCAAAGAGAAGTTTGGAGGCTACCAACTAGGTTTTGGATAGTGATGCTGAAATAAAGACGAGTTGGGACCCACCAATGGGTTACTTGAAGTCTATCATGAATTTTGCTGATGGACTTGGAAAATGGAAAACTTTTCTGTGTTTGGGATGCTAATAATGTGATTTTCTTTGTCTTTTTTTGTGTCGTTGTGTCAGTTGAGTTTTTGTTTTGAGTTGCTCTCATGTACTTTGGGTCTTCGTCCTTTAATTAGAGAAACAAAGTCGAGTTTTTAATCGATCAATTGTGCCTACAGTAATCCATGTGTGACCTAATGAAAAAAAGAAAAGCTTTGAAAATTTCAATAAACAAAGGAAATGTGTAAATTGCCCAATGTACTAATGAGAATGAGCTTGCACTAATTAGCTCGAGTATTGAGGAAAATCCTCCAAATGGTACAAATAAATTCTAAATTGTCATCGCAATACTCTTCATGATCATTCTAAAGTTTCAAGCAATTGTTTTTACAAAACTTGTGAGGATGGATTCAGAATTGTGTGTGGTGCTCGACATTGTTTCAGGAATTCTCTTCACTCTAGCAATCATTTTGGCGAACACAAGATGGCTCTCAGACCTCATAGTCATAGAATTTTTCCTCGTGCCATTTTTCATCAACCAAACAAAGGAAAAAAATAAGAAAATTGAAAAAAAAAAATGAAAGAAAAAAAAAAGAAAAAGAAAAGGAAAAACCAAACATCAAGCTAGGGCATCCATAGAATGAAATCCAATCAACTGTGGTGAAAGGAAGTTTTGTATGAATTCAAAGAAGCTAAATGCAAGAAGGTACCACATTGTGAGGAGAATTAACCTTGAAAGTGAAGTGAAAGCAAAGAAGATGACGTGCATAAGTCAAGAGAGAACCAAGCTCAAATCGACGTGAAGCGAATTTCATTGTTAGGGTAAGGATGATTATTGATCTAATTCACTGCAAATATTGTAACACTACCCTTGAGAGGCTCGCTGGGTCGAAAATCTGAAAGGGTGACTTAAGCAAAAGTTAGAGCATGAAAAAGTGAAAAATGAAAAAAAAATAAGACCTCGCAAGGTTGAAAACCCAAAAGGGATGCTTTGGCAAAAGTTAAAGCACAAAAGGAGAGTACCAATATTCGAGTGAACCTTAGTCGTAAACTATGTGGGGTCAGATTCTCATTTTTGAGACACATAGGTAACCTTTTCCTGAGGTTCAACCCAATATCCTTACCCAACTCACATCTTCAGCTTTGCATCCATCCATGAGCTACGAGGACTACTACATACAACATATCTGCATTAGGTGAGGAAGAACTAGTTCGAATCAATAGGTGGAGAAATTTTCAATACTTGAATTCATCAATGAAATCTTCAACTTGAGCCCAAAGGAAATTAAAACATGACTTTTTACAAAATCTATTTCTAAAAGCAATTCTTAAATAAATGAGTGAGCATAAGGAATACTAGGGGCACAATGAATGATCATCCATCTTGAGTTTTTCTCTTCTTCTTTGGCTTTTGGGGTCAGTTGCGAGTCTTGTTGTTTTCATGTCAAGCATGTGTCTCAGTCTACGCTTGTCGAGTCTTTCTCGTGTCTGTTAGTGTGTGCATGGCTTAAAGTTCAATTGAGTGGCGTGTTCAAAATTTCATACACAAATCTTCGCTCCGAATTCAAAACGAGTCCATGTGTGGAAGTCATAAACAAGCTGAGAATGCCCACGCAAGTGGTATCAAGTCCATGATCATTGTAAAGTATATGCGACAAATCCATCACTACTTCAAGGACTGGAATAAGTTCTTAACACTCTGCAGCATGGGAGAAGCATAAGTCGTGTTGGTTAGCAACTGCTCAAGGATCCAATGATCCCTATCACAGGTGCCTGCATAATGTTGAAAATGAAAACAATGACTGGACACTAGGAGCAGAAGTACATCTGACTGGGCTATCAACTAAACAAAGGGCACGAACCATACTTTTCTCCTAGTCTACTCAAGCTATTTGTCATCCATTTTTCCCTAGGTTAGGGTGAGCTCACCCTCATGATGATTCTGATATGATTTAACCTTTGACAGTTATCCTTAACCAATTCAAGACTTTATTTGGTTACCCTCTTCTCTTTGATTGATGTACGGGGAACAAATGTTCTGGCATGCCCGTACTCCTTTCTACCAAGCTCCTTGTCTGTCCGATCGACCTGCGAACACAACGACGATGAGCTACCCGGCGGTGTGTGGCCGGAAAACCCCTCCGACGGTCAAGTTAGCACACACTCAGGGATCGAGAGAGAGAGGAGAGAGTTGAGTGTTCAAGTGTTTCTTACCAAAAATGATCCCTCTCCAGCATGGGGGGGCACAGTCAAGCTTATATACTTTCTGCACTCCAAATCTGCTCCCATTAGTCTCTTGACACGTGGTGCTGCTTCCTCATTCGTCAGCATAAATTCAGCAATCACCACCTAACCAAGTTGTCAGGCTATATTAGCAGAGCTTGGCAGACCGGCGGAACCACCTCGGCCTTTCACGACCGCGTTGCACAGCGTACCCGAGTGCTCCACTCGCCAAGCTCCAGAACGACCGAGCTCAGTTGCATTCCGGCAAAGTCGAGTTCAAGATAGGTCGAGCCAGCAAACCGAAGGCCTTCCTGCCGCGCTAAACGCGTGAACCGTGGAATCCAGAATGGCAGGCAATCATCTCGGCCGAGCAACTCAAGTAGCTCGATTTTCTACATAGAAAGCCCAAGTAACTCGGTCCCAACATGGTCCTGGGCCTCAACCGAGCAAAACCTTATCTGGACGAGCCCAAGCTATCACGACCCAAACATGTTCGGCCCCTCATTTTGCCCGGCCTTTACCATGGCCCATTCCAGCTCATAAATCTCCCTCTCAGATATATATGCTTTGGCTCACGTATGCGTATTCACACATTCTAGTTGATTCAAACTACATGATTGATTTCTTTAGCTCTTGACTTTGTTCTATACTTGTAAATATCAATAGCTAAGTTGCGTTAAGTTGCCTCGATTGGTGTTTAGCTTTAACCCATGGAGTTGGTTTTACTTTAATATGTTACACAAGTTATGATGTTTCGTTGCATAAATGTGATATGACATGCACACTGCCTTGCATTCATTTAATCAGATGTGTGATGCAAACTCTCCATCATGCTCATCTCATAAAATGCATCGTGTATCGCTCCATATACTACGTATATCTCACATCATTCATCATGAACTGCTTTTCATGACATCCATGCCTTGAGAAATACATCATGCACCTTTTTACTTATAAGATTTTTGAATAAGGTGTGCCTCATCGTACCACCGATAACACCCCCCTTTCATTTATGCGAAAACATATTTGTATATGATGTACCCCCTTCTTCATTTGTACGACAATAGATTTGTATGTGATACACCCCCTATTTCATTTGTGTGAAACACATTTGTATGTGATGCACCCCTCTCCTTTATTTGTGCGATAACACATTTATATGCGATGCATCCCCCTCTTTCATTTGTGCGAAAATACATTTGTATTCAATGCACCGCCCTCTTTTATTTATGTGAAAGCACATTTATATGCGATGTACACCCCTTATTTCATTTGTGCGACAACACATTTGTATGCGATACACCCCCTCCATCATTTGTGCAACAACATATTTGTATTCCCTCTTTCATTTGTGCGATAACACATTTGTATGTGATGTACTCCCTCCTTCATTTGTGCGACAACACATTTGTATGTGATGCACGCTCTTCTTCATTCGTGCGAAAACACATTTGTAGGTGATGCACTCCCCCTTTCATATTGGTGAAAGCACATTTATGTGTGATGCAGCTCCCTCTTCTTTCTTTTTTTTATGCGAAAGCACGTTTATGCGGGATGCACTTTTTTTATCACTCTGTTTACCTGCTTGATATGTGAAAAACACCGAAAGGTTGCATTCTTCACCACTGCATCTTTTATTATGTTGCATATCATTTTCATCTTGCCCTTAAACTACGTTGATTTGATTCCTTGCAAAAAGATACATAGGCAACCCTCGGGTTCAACAAACTATATTTGCATTTTGTTTATTTGTCCAAGTTTTACGGCCTCGTCAAAAAGGTCGTCTTCGGGATTTGACACTCACTCACATCGTGGAATGACACCTCGAGCTTTGTCAAATAGGGGCAACTATAAACACCCCATTTTGACTGACCTTAAGACTTGGGCACTCTATTCCAAACACCTGATGATGAAAGTCACAATGTGAAGTCTTTTGAATTCCTCAGCAAGAAAACTAAGATTCAAGCTTTAATCCCAACTATCCTAGCCTATACCTTTTTTGGCCAAAACCATTGTTGATCTTCTTAAAACCATTTTTCAAAGTGCTTGGGTTGTATAGTTCCAAATATTTCCACAATATTTTCAGGCTCGCATTTTTTAACTCCACACGTTGTATTGTTTAGTAGACCAAGCAAAAAGTAGGAATGAATGGAATAGTGGAATTCTTTAGAAATACCTGTTTTTCCTTTCAAATTATGCTAGCTTTATATTATTGATCTAACAGTACATTTTTCTCACTTGCCGTATAACTACTTGTGGCTGGATGAAAAATGCAGTTGGCCAATTGAATAATGGTACAACTGGCTTAATTGCCCGGGTACAGAGCATTTTCAGAAAATTCAGCTTTTTCTGCAAGTTTTAGACAAATATCTTAGATAATTTCATCCCAAAAGTCTATAAATACACACCTCTAGTTCATTTTCTTAGGGTTACAAAATTTTCAAAAGGCCAAGAGACTTGTTAAAGAGCCCAACACTCTCACTCCCTTTACTCATCTTCAACCTCCATCTATCTTGCTTCCATCACCTAAACACCATCCAAACTTGGATTGGAGTTCCTTGTTGAGTATTCTAAGCCATACTAAAGGATATTGAGGGTGCTAGAAAGGAGTTTGACAACTAATAAGCTCACTCTCTCTTCAAGAGGTGAAGTTTTGACCCTTTTTTTATCAACTTCTCTCTGTCTTTCTTCCTTTTAAGCTTTGTACTTCATTGTTAGTGTGTTATAATCACATGATGGCTCCTCATGGATGTGGGGGGAACTAGGATGTTGCCAACCATCTATTGAGTTGATTGAATTATTCATTTACTTACACTCTTGCATGCTCTTTCTTACTTTTTAGTGTTATAATTCATTGTTGGTGTATATAGATGTGTGAAATGGAACCTTGTGGATGTGAAGGGAGTTAGAAAGTAGCCACCCATCCACAAGTTTGATTGTGTAGTGTAATTTCTTTCATTTTCATACATTTTCTCATCACCTTTCTTATCATCTAAGCATATTGTTTCATTTGTTTCAATCCATACTCAACCCTAATGAGTAGTTGTGGTTGTTGCATGGAGCTAGTTAGGTGATTCTTGAGGTTTGGTGTGGAGAAAGTTGTTAGCATTCATTGTTTTTCAATGTTTTCTTGGAAGTAAAGTAAGAGTCTTTAGATCAAAAGTGTAGAAAACACTCTTCTCAATCCAAGTTGAGCATGGAAAGGGATGTCACATCCCTATTCCATGAATAGAAAGAGGAGTCTTCAATCACCTTTAATGAATCTCTTACTTTTAAAGAAAAGATTTAACTAAGAAATGGTGGCGATCTACTCTCTCCAGTGATAACATGGACTTGGATATTCATTTACACTTTTCCACAAAGAGATGAATGTAGGTTTGACTTATTTCTTGGGTTTGATTTCTTCCAACCTTAATTACTATTTCATTTGATAAACTATTGTAAATATCCTATTGTACATAGCTTTTTGAGTTATTCATTGAGTTTTGAGGCCTATCAACCTCCTTCTTAAGTGTCTCTGTGAGAGGGAGAGGTAGAGAGGATGAACACCCTTTAGAAGGTGTGTTATTGTTTTGTTTGGGTTCTGCTGCACAAAAAGAGTTTCCTTCGGATCTCTTATCTAGCTGGCCAAGAAAACCATCCAGCCAGCCAATCTTTCATCCAACCAGCTTACTTTCTCACTACAACAAAAGTAACCTATGGTGACGAAAAGTAGTGAAGAAAATAAATTTTGTCACTGAATAAGAATAATCCGTGACGAATTATAAAATTTTATCACGTATAATAAAAAAATAAAAATAATAGGTGACGAAATTTATTTTTGTCAACAAATACTTCTTTTTAGGTAAGGAAAAATTAAGTTTCGTCACCGAAGGTTTTCCCGCTAATATTTTTTCAGTGGCGCCAAAAATTTAGACTTTTGGTGAGAAAAAAAATTATCACCAATTATAAAATCATTAGTCAGTAATACATTTTCGTCACCAATGATTTTGTATAAATATTTTTTGGGAAACTTGATTTTAAATGTTTTAATACCATTTGGTGAGAAATATATTTTTATCACTAATAATTTTTAATATTTTGAGACATTTTAGTGAGGAAATTATTTTGTCACCAATTTTAGAGGAAAAATTTTAACATATTGGACGGTAATGGAAAAAATAGACTACTAACTTTTTTTCCCCTTTTATTTTTAATTATCACTTTTTCTCTCCCCTCTCTCTCTCTCTCAAAACAAAAATACAAGTTAATTAACTCTCTAAACCTATGGTGACGAAAAGTAGTGAAAAAAATATTTCGTCACTAAATAAGAATAATCCGTGACGAATTATAAAATTTTGTCACATATAATAAAAAGTAAAAATAATAGGTGATGAAATTTATTTTCGTCAATGAATACTTATTTTTAGGTGAAGAAAAATTAAATTTCGTCACCAAAGATTTTTCCTCTAATTTTTTTTTGGGTAACGCCAAAATTTTGAGATTGTTAGTAAGAAAAAAAGTTGTCACCAATTATAAAATTATCAGTGAAGAATATATTTTCGTTACAAATAATTTTAAATATTTTTTAAAAGAAATTAATTTTAAATATTTTAAAATTATTTAATGAGAAATATATTTTTATTGTCAATAATTTTAATATTTTAAAATTTTTAATGATAAAATTATTTTATCACCAACCAATCTTGAAGGCGGAACTTTGAGATTTGGCGGTAATGAAAAAAAGTAACCCTATTGATTCTCCCCCATCCCTTTTGTTTTTTTGGGGTGCTCTAGTTTTCGTCTCATCCCTCTCTTGCAAAACACACAAAGGTATGGCCTCTCTCTCTCTCTCTCTGTAACGCCCTCAAAATAATAACATTAAACTAACCACATTCCTTTATTTCATTGAGTTTCATTACATAAGTATTACATGTTAACATCAAAACAAAATGCCCTACGGGCTTACAGCTTTCCAAGTTAACACTTGGTTTCAACAAAAGAGTACTAACTCGTTTACACATTAAGCCCTTGGCTTGAAATTACATGTAATACATCAAAAGTTAAACAACTACACTATGTCCGCCTCTAGCCTCCCAAGCTATGTTCTTGGAGGTGGCATGCTTCCTGTACCTGAAAATGATATTCCCATATAGGGTGAGCCACAGCCCAGTAGAAATACACTAAACCAACTATGGACAATGACTAAAACATTAGCAATTGATAGTTGGTCAATACTGATACAATCACATAAATTACATATTTATGTCAACGACTTACAAGTCCCAATTACTTTTCATTTTCCCTTTTTCAACAGATAAGCATGCTAGCTCTATCATTATTTCCACAGATATGTATAAAAACTATATCTCACATTCAGATAAGCATAAAAGCTATATCCACAATCTCAACAGATATGTATATCAACAATATCCACAGATAAGCATACAAGCTGTATCCACATTCTACAACAGATATGTATATCAACAATATCCACAGATAAGCATACAAGCTGTATCCACACTCTACAACAGATATGTATATCAACAATATCCACAGATAAGCATACAAGCTGTATCCACACTCTACAACAGATATGTATATCAACAATATCCACAGATAAGCATACAAGCTGTATCCACACTTCACCAAGATAAGCATATGAGCTCTATCTTCACTTCTCTAGACAAGCATATGAGCTCTGTCTACGGAGTTCATCCCCTATCTCCTCCCAATACCTATCCGGTTTAGAGGTACATCCCCTATCTTCCCCTAAACCGCGGAGTACATCCCCTATCTCCTCCTCTACACATAACGTATATAAACACATTGGTTCTATATACAATCACACAATACACACATTTAATGTATTCTATCAACCGTCAAGTTCCATGACACATTCCATTGATTAGTTTCCGTTTACCTAATCATCATGCATTGTCTACAACAATCTCGACTATCCTCCACCGATAGCCCAAAGCAATTATTTCTAAAACAGAAAATAAATGCACAAATGGATATTCAATCAACATTTCATTTTCTCATTTCTCACCAATTAATTATCCCAATTAATTAAACAATGTAATTAGGCCATTTTCCATAATTACCATTTCAACCCTTAGGTCCCATTTTCATCAATGATTCAACAATCATTCTATTTTTCTATGCCAAACATGCATCTAGGTTTATTATGAATAAAACCCCAACTTTTGTAAAATTACACAAAAGCCCCAAACTCTCACAAATTTACCAAACCAAGCCCAACATCTCAAAATACCAAAATTTAAAGACAAAACCCATAGAGAGGAGTAGGTTATCCCTACCTCAAATTCGGAGTCCCAAAGGAGAAGACGACAAAACCCAACGTGCTCCAAAACTCGAGATTTTCAGATTAAAATGAAGCCCTCGACGATCAACAACTTTTTTTGTAAAGGCCAAAGGTGAGTAAATCACTCCTACTAGATCAAAACCTAGAGAGAAGGTAGAGTCTAGAGTGAGAGGCTCAACAATGGTGATTTTGGAAAAGTAAGAGAGAGAAGAGAAAGCGAAAAAGTGATTTAAAGAGTCACAAATTCGGGACTTTAACCCAGGTCTCCGCTCGAGCGTAAAACACCCCGCTCGAGCGGCCACTCACAGACTTCCGCTCGAGCGGCCAACCGCCCGCTCGAGCTCAGAATGCACTCGCCCAGCACTTTTGCAGAACCAGGCCTCCGCTCGAGCTCCCAACCCTACGCTCGAGCGTACAACGCTGCACAGGAAAATACTGAAAGGGTGTAATCTACGCTCGAGCGCCAACACCTCCGCTCGAGCGTACAGGCCAAAAATCTGGGCAACTAGTTTTGGTTTCTAAACTCAACCAACCTGTAACAAACCCGCTCAACACATCCTATAACTCAAATACAACGTAAGAAAGGATGTAAACAAGATAATAAACAACTACCAACATCCACGGACACATGTCCGGATCACTATACAACAAGGGTAAACCTGGGATCGCTATACTCTCTCTCTCT
The DNA here is from genome assembly GCF_055761805.1 of Camellia sinensis. Classification (NCBI taxonomy): domain Eukaryota; kingdom Viridiplantae; phylum Streptophyta; class Magnoliopsida; order Ericales; family Theaceae; genus Camellia; species Camellia sinensis. The sequence goes on from NC_138974.1 coordinate 127,510,715, forward strand.
CTCTCTCTCTCTCTCTGTTTCTTTCTCTCGTAGTTGTTTAATCGTGGGATAAGGGTTTTCGGTAACGTGGTGGCGCTGTGGTGGGGATGGAAAGCTGTAACGGAGGTGCGGTGTGAGAGGAGGAGGGCTAGCGGTGCTTGAGTAGGGAGGGAAAAGGCAGGCATTTTAGATTTGTGGTGGAGAAAAAAAGTAGTTTTGTGGTTGTGGATAATAGGGAAGGAGGCAATGGATCTATGGTAGTAGAGGGTTGGAGGGGCTGTTTCAAGAGGCAGAAGGGGAAGTGTAACCAGCTGGGATAGGGGTTCCTAAGGGGAATGAAGAAGTTGGGGAGCCAAAAGAGGGTTGGGAGAGGGAGACGGTGTAGAAGCCCTTGTGTTTGATAAAATACCTGTGTGAAACATTGCCATATTGTTAGGTATTTTAGAGTTGAATGGTCATTTTAGTTCACCAGGTATGAGTTGTTATGTTTGAAAAAATTTCCATCACAAATCCAAGACTTGCATTTTAATTCTCCTTCATTGCATTGTAAAATTGATTCATTGTGTACACAATTTGTAAAGGATTACATAACTTCTCAGAATATATTATCACGCATCTGTTGTTAAACTATGATGGTGAAACTGTACACAACCTATATGTGCAAAACTTTGGTGAATTTCAGATTTGTATTGGACTCGTTTATTGAATTAGAACAACAGCAAGACAAATAAGTTATAGTCCTCGTCTGGGGTTTGGAATTTTTAGCAACATTTGTTTTATGAAATTTAAGTGAATTCTCAAAATTAGTAAACGGGTGACTTAATTGAAAAAAATGTTTATGAGCAAAATCCTGTAAATTCTTAGGTTCCTCTGTGAATCTTCTCCTTTTCCCCTACACTAAATGCCCAAAATACTGTTAACTTTTTCTTAATTGTTTTGAGCAGATATTGCAATGGAAAAATATTGGTGTGGCCAATCTTGCAGGAGTCATCAGTCTTGCTGCTGGTCTATTCATGTGGGTGACATCACTTAAGCCAGTGAGGAGGACATACTTTGAATTGTTCTTCTACGCCCATCAACTATACATAGTCTTCGTCGTCTTCTTGGCCTTGCATGTTGGTGATTTCATTTTCACTATTGCTGCCGGAGGAATATTTCTCTTTGTTCTCGATCAGTTTTTGAGATTCTGTCAATCACGAAAGACTGTCAATGTAATATTAGCTAGTTGCCTTCCATGTGGAACCGTTGAATTGGTCATTTCAAAACCTGGAAGTAATAACATAACATCTCTTCAAAGCTTGATTATTCATTTCTATACATTTTTTCACCACAATTCTCACTGTTTCCTTTTTGACAATGTAGATCTGCAATACAATGCCCTAAGTTTTATTTTTCTTCAAATTCGGGAATTATCCTGGCTACAACGGCATCCTTTCAGTGTCTCATCAAGTCCTCTAGATGGTAAATATCACATTACGGTTCTCATTATGGTTCTTGGGAAATGGACGGAAAAGCTAAGAGGAAGTATCTTAAATGGTCCTAAACCACAAGAAGAGCAACCATTGCAGCCTCATTCAAACCTAACTGTTTCTGTAGAGGGGCCTTATGGGCATTCATACATGAGAATCTCAGATGCAAATTATGATGAATCAGTCTTATTTTCTAGGTCTGGCTGTATGTATGTCTATGGAGATGTATATGTATGTACATTCAATACTGATAAAAGACAATTTTGATACTGCATGTAGTTTGGCTCTGTGCTAATTAGGTAAAGTGATAATATAATGGTTGATCCAAAGGTGGACTCATATATAAATATTTTTTTACACCAACATTATATTTCATTGGAGTGTTGTGTTAAAAAAAAAAAAAAAAAAAAAAAAAAAAAAAAAAAAAAAGAGCAAGCAGTACACTAGGCTCTCTCTAAAGTACGATCTAGGGAGGGCAAGATGTACACAACTTTACGCCTACTGGAAAGGCTATAACTGTTGGAGTGTCATGTAAAGTTTGCAATTGTACCATAGCTAGCATTGGCAAAGTGTTACAGCTACCATGAAAGGAAAATGAGCAGAGTGATAGAAAATTTATCTTCTTTCAAGTTTTAATACATTTTAATGCACTAACACTTTTTGTTTTTCAGATATAAAAACCTTATTTTAGTTGCTGGAGGAATTGGAATATCCCCATTCCTGGCTATCCTGAGCGATATTCTCCACCGTATTAAGGATAACAAACCGTGTATGCCAAGGAATATCTTAATAGTTTGGGCCGTGAAAAAATCAGATGAGCTTCGTCTTCTTTACAGCCTTGACATGGAATCAATCTGTCCATTTTTTTCCGACATACTGAATCTTGAGGTTCAAACTTATGTCACTGGAGAATCAGAACCTCAACTGGTAGGTCCACTTGTACTTTCCTCAATTATCATTCCAATTTCTAACCTCACATCAATTTATTTATTTTCTAGTATGTGACTGTTATGATCAACTACAGGAGGATGGTCAAGTTAGCAAGTCTGTGAACTTTTTTGGATACCCTATCCGCAACAAATGTGGCATTTCTGTATTGGTTGGAACAGGGAACATCATTTGGTCTGGAGTTTATGTCATGGTGTCCACAATTGGATTGGTTCTCTCTGTGCGCTTGTTACAAATCTTTTATATAAACCCTTTTGACATAACTTACTGGTGGTACAAAGGGCTTTTATTTGTTATTTGCATGGTTGCAAGTCCTATTGTATTTGGGGGTGTTGTGATTGGTCTATGGCATCTTTGGGAAAGAAAAACTCTAGCAAGGGAGGCTCATGATGAAGATGATGGCCCAAAGATTGACACCCTGGAGGGTAATGAGGCAAGGGCACATAAGGAGTCAAGTCAGGATTATGTTGCTAGTTCAAATTTTATTCAGTATGAGCGCAGACCGAACTTCAAAGGTATTTCCTCAAAATATTTTGGAAGAATATTAGATAAATGGAAAAAGGAAAAAATAATTGCAAATCAATGGAGCGCAAGTGGATATGAGAACTGTCATTTTTATGCCATTTTTACTTGCACTGGGTACATATCTTACTTTTAATCCATTTGATTTGCAATTATTTTTTTATGTTTTCCATTTGTCTGAATTTTTGACTTGTTGAGTATAACAAAAAAGTTAATGTGCTTGGGAATGACTTTTTTTAGTTGTATTAAAAAACTTGAATGCCTAGTGTGTTTGATTTGATTTTTTTAGTAATTTTGACTTTTTGGTCTTTTTAGTAGCCTTTTGCCTTTATTAGTCAAAAAACCAAGGTGCCAAATGGGGCCATAATTTGAATGTCAAGTGTTTGGTGGACTGTATAGAGATAATTGTGTAGACCTACATTGAGGAGGATGAGATCCTGGTCCACAAGATTAAGCATGGTATGCTCTTTTGTATTCATGGCTTCCAATGAAGGGTTTTGTTTCAACTACTTGCATTACAGGCTAAATATGTGACCTTCAAGGCAGTCTCTTTTGTATGCCCATGCCTATTTGGATTGCACCTCTTCTGGTGCTATTTAGTGATAGCTTTATTTGTTACTAAGAAAATAAATAATAGTTTTTGTTTGAATGAGAATTTGTAGAGTCTGGTAGGATTTGACAAAATTTACTGAAATAATTAAAAACATTTAAAAAATTTAGTCTGTCGAGATTTAACCTAATATAAGGCAATTCAAGACTTGTTTAAATTTAGGTTGGTCCTTGGCATCAACTGTAAATTCATTACTTTGGAACCATCTTTTTGAGTGACTCCTTTTCTAGTATGATCCTTCTATTTTCATTCTGTCAGTGATGGGCCCATAGTTTTTCTTTTCTTCTACAGGAAAACAATTGTACTTGCTACTGGTGTCGTGGTTCCTGGTGGGACAGCTGCATACTTGCGATCAAGATATTGTGGCAAAAGGCCTGATCGTTTTGGTCACTACAATGGGGTCAGTGATAATAAAGAACAATCAGAGAAGGTGGTTGGGAATGAAAATATTGTAAAGAAAAGTAGGCAAAAAAAGAAAGGTGGATTGAAGTAACTTCAGGTTTTAGCTTCGATTCTTCTATCTCGTATGGGGCGAATTGGGGCAAGGGATCTTCTCTCTTTATTGGGCATAGTGGTAAGCCTCTTTTGACCATGCCTGCATTTTGTGGTTTAGATATGCTATGTTTTGTTTACTCATATTGCTTTTTTAGTGGATTTATGTGTCTCATGTGTCTGAAACTAGTGTCTCCTCAAAATACTATATCTGGTGACTTTGATATGCTGCTCTGTTTCCTTCACTACTTTCTGGTGATTTCTGCTTTATTCCCTTTATGAATGCTGTTGAAAGGGCTGTTAATATTTGTTTCATTAGATATTCATTTGAATACTTACTTTGCAAGAATTATAATTGAATAAACAGAAACATTTCAAGATGCTTGGAAATTTGCAAGATGATCAAAAACGTTAAACAGGATTGGTGAGTGCAATGCATTTACCTATAGAACTAGTATATTAATATGTATTATTATTATTATAAGGAAACAATTATTAAGTGCCAACAGTAGGGTGCAACCATGCAACCTTTTATAGACCGAGAATGAATCAATTTATTTTTTCTAGGCAGTGTTGGAGTTACTCTAAGCTAGTGATGTGATTAATAGGACCTTGCCATGTAGAAAGGACCTTCTGGCTGTTGAGCTAGATTCATTGTGTACACAATTTGTGTTTACATGGATAGAGTTATTATTTACTAGCTATTGATGTCTCTGTAATCCAGCTTTTGATGTCTGTGTGGATAATTTTCACTTAAGAACCTTTATGGAGATATGCAAGCCCCTTTGCCATTTCCAATATGATGTCGAACTACTACTTCTAGCTTAGAATTTGAGTCTTGTTCTTATCTGCATGGAATAAAAGAGTGTCGCCACTTAAAGATACAATTGAAAGAAGGTGCAAGGATATCTCAAATTTTTCTTTATATGCTTTTGTCAATTATAGTATAGCCACACAAAAAAAAAAGTTACATGTTTCAGGTCATAGTAATGTGAAACTCCATCAGGGAGTAGGATAAATCTCATATAGGCAAGTTGATGGTAAAAGCAGTGTTATTTAAGAGTATTTTGGAAACTCTTAAAACATATAAGTATGTTTGTGTAGTTTTTTAGAAAGCATGTTTGCATGATTTGTTATGTGATATGATTACATGAATACATCTGTAATTGCAATTTTGAGTGAATTCAGTGATTCTTTAATTTGTGTAGTAATGCAAGTTACACAATTAACTTCAATTACACAAATCTAATGATACATGGGTTCTTCTAAATATATGAAGAAATGTAAAAATGTGTGTTGCTCCCATTTTATTGCAAAAAGATGAAAATAAGCAAAAAATTTAAACAATTCAGTATTTTATCTTTAGCCAAAAGCAGACAAAATTAAAAACCAAAGTAAGAGCCAAAAAAATCATGAATATGTTTATAAATAAAAAATAAAAAATCACAATGATTCCTAATCAAAGAGGATTTGATCAAGGTTTTGTTGGGTACAAATTCATAAACAAGGCGGTCTAGACCTTCAATGGTACAATCCAAAAGTCTTATAAGGTTCTTGTGTTGAATTCCACTGATCAAATTTACTTATTGAAGAAGTCATCAACCCATTGTCATGAATCAAATGTATCTCAATGCTACATTATATTTTCAAGCTATTAAATATATTCTGGCATTAATGATAGTGATATATGGTATTCTTGCAATTTTTTGGCATCTTCTGTTATCCGTGTTGCTATATCATCAAGGATCACCTCAACTCTTTGAAGTTTTGGATTGTTATATGCATTTCTACTAAATTGGTTTATAAAATAAAATTATTTATATATGAGTTTAGATGTAATTCATAATATATTAATGTTTTCCTTGTTTAATTTCTTTGCAGATTGGTTTTTGATGACATTTATTAGAAGCATACTTGCAAATCAAGATCAAGTGTTGAATTTTTTTTCCTGAACTGATACTTAGTTCTAGTTTTAAACCTAGTTGAGTGTTATTTATTTTTATTTTTTTGTGGACTCCACGTTAGTTCATTTTGGAATTTGTTATGATGGTTTTTTTTATTATACTTAATGGATTATTATTAAATTTGTTTGATGGATATATTTTCATTTATGATATAAATTGTTTAGTGAATTATTTTGTGGAGTGGTGTATAATAGCTAGTGGATTTCTTAGTACATTTAAAAGGCTATTGGGATATGAGTAGGGATATTTGTAAAATAATAATTTAAATTGAAATATAAAATATGGAACAAGTTCAGTGACGAATTTTTTTCGTCATTTGTACTTGTTATTATGACAAAGTGATTATTCGTCACTAATAAACATTTTTTGTGACAAAATTTGTTGTAGTTTATATAGAAATATTTTATTGATTTTGTTATTTGATGACTAAAAATTTCGTCACGTATATATATATTTATGACGAAATATATTTTATCACCCATGTATGACTTTTGAAGACGAAAAATTTTGTCATCTTTACATCTTACTGTGACGAAATTATTTTCTCATCAATAATCAACATGTGACAAATTTATTCATCAACTAAAGTTAAAAATATGGTACTGAATAACTATTTGGTGACGAAAATGAGAATTTTTGGCGACAAAATATTGTTTTATTGGTGACAAAAAATTTCGTCACTGAAGTAATTTCATTGGTGACGAAATTATTTTTCGTCACAGTGGTTTTTAGTGACAAACATTCAATGACGAAACCGGTGATGAAAATATTTCCTCACAAATATCTATAGTGACGAAATTAGCTCTTTGGAGACAAAAAAATTTCGTCATTTAAGACCCAACATGTTGTAGTGTCTCCAGGCAAAACAAAGCTGAACAGTGCAGCTTCTAGAGGGTGATCACCTGGGGTCTTAAGGCTACTGTTTGTAGTTTGTTTGCTTTTATCTTATGATTTATTAATTTAGCTTAATTTGACTAAATCAATTTATTATTGCAATAACTTCCAACCCCATGTCTTCAATTCATTCATTGTTGTAATAACTTCCAACCCCACGTCTTCAATTCATTTATTGATGTAATAACTTCCAACATCACATTTTTCTATCCCTTTTGTTCCTATGCTTTCCATACATGTTAAATATCATGTTTTATTTATCATATCCATACCTTGTATCCATTTTTCATGCATCCAAATTCGGTTCATCTGCATTTGTGGGATCTATCAGTTAAAATTTGGTTTTGTGTGCTACCTCTTGCCTTGAGATGATTCACATGTCACATATTAGTAGCTGATTCCTTAGTTACGTTTTGTGTATGTATTGCATTAGCTATTTGCATATAGGATCATGCATATGTCTATAACATATTAATTTTGGTTTGCCATGGATGGATACTAGGTGCGCATTTCTAGTTTTACCATCACAATTGTGTATGTCATTACTACTATAGCATCTTACCTTGCAGCTACGTCCTTAAGTGATATATTTCATTGCATGCCAGTGGATGAAGGTTGTATTGCTTGGGTTGGAATGATGTTGATTGCTATCCATGTGAGCTTAGTTTTTTTTTTTTTTGAGTTGTACAGTTATTCAAAAAGTTTTTCAAAATGCATGAAATCAAAGCATAGCTAAAATGAGTGACACAATTTATACTTGTTTGCTTCACATAGTAATGTTAGTATTATTAAAATAACTGGAACATGAGCATATAGTGGTTATAAAACTCAAATCATGACTTAGTAGAGGCCGATCTTTTGATCAGGTAAGCAAGGGTGCTCAATTCATTATCTTCCTCCTTTACACATAAGTTTCCAAACCGAAATACTTTGGTTATGACGGACAGTGGCCTTTGGCACGAGTCGCGGGTTTCCTAGTTTTCCCAAAAGATTAGGTGGCGATTTAGAGATCTGGTGATCTAGTATATTTTTTGGCAGGTTTTGCAATAAAATAAATTTTCTACAAAAGTTGTCGGATATGAACTCTCATTTACATTTCACATTGCACTTGTGAAACTAGATCGAAGATCTGGAGTCCGAATTGTCAGGCGCGTTGGTTTACTTAAATTGACAAATACAAAAAGAATACCTGCTGGTTTGTAATATTAACAACAAAATTTTGGATGTTTTGTTATATGAATTTGTGGCGATATTATGCATTTTGTAATTGACGTTATAAAATTTTCTAATGAAGTTATACATTTTTTTGGAGTATGCACCACTAAAAGGGTTGCACACTATAGGATGACCTTTTTCCAACGTGTCGTCTCATTTGGTGTAGCTTATCAAGCTGATTATAATTTTTTTTTTTTAAGAGTCACTCTTAGATTATTTGGTACAATTTTTATAACTTATTAATAGAAATAGTTTAAATGAATTGAAAAAAAAAATTAAAAAATTGAGTGAGATGTAATTTTGACTTCTATTTTTAGATAATCAAAGGGTTGGTTTGGAAATAGATTATTTTAGTAACTTTTTTACTAAAATATAAGATGGAAAAAGTTAATATATTTTCGATGATTATTTGGCTTTCTAAAAAAAAAGAAATTGTACAAAAAGTTAAGAAAAAAAAAATATTTGATTTTTTTGTATAATTCTTTAATTTTTTAATTTTTTTTAATAATTTTTAAGCTATCATTGTAAGTTCCTAAAAGGGATTTTTATTGATAAATCCCATTTAGAAGTGTCTTAACCCAAGAAGTTCATGAAATTTTTTTTTAACCCACTTAGTTCCATGTATTTATAATTTTATTCCATAAAGTTCTTTTTCTTGATTTACATTATTTTCTTAGACTCTTATGCCCTTATATTTAATGTTGATATTTAATGTGGAGAGCGAAGAGAAAGGATCAAGGCATATGAAATTTCATACACAAATTAAATAATATTGATATTATTATATAATGTGAATATATTTTTAATTGACGACACATTAAAAATAATGTAAACAGTCTCTCTCATCTAATGTGAATATATTTTAATTGGCAACATATTAAAAGTAATGTGAACATTCTCTCTATCTAATGTGAACGTTCACAACACCTTTTCAAAAAATTCTCTCTCATCTAATGTAGTGATGTGAACGTTCACAACATGTGAACCTTCTTATTTTTGATTAACAACACATTAAAAATAATGTGAACATTCTCTCATCTGATGTGAATGTTGACAACACCTTTCCGAAAAATTCTCTCTCATCTAATATAGTGATGTGAATGTTCACAGCATGTTATATTTTTAATTGACAACACATCCTTATTTACAATATGTAGTGATGTGAACGTTCACATTCGTATGTTTTAGTATGAATATCCACATCATGTAATTGACAACACAATGAGAAAAATTCATTTCAAATTAATGTGAATATAATGATGTGAATATTCATTTCAATTACATGATGTGAATATTCACATCATATAATTGACAACACAATGACAAAAATTCATTTCAAATTAATATGAATATAATGACAGTCAATATCCTGATGTTTGGGAACTACCAACACATAATAACAATCAACATTAATAAGGGGCATGAGAGATTGGCGGTATTTTGGTATTTTTACCTCAAATAGAATTTAATGGAATAGTCAAAAAGAATATGGATTTGATAAAATAAAACTCTTAGAAAAAGAACTTATCAAAAAAACTCTCTTACTAAAACAACTATTAATTTACAACAAGTTGTACCGAACAAGACCAATCTCTCTTCTAGTCTCCTCCGTTACTTACATCTCAATAACGTTGTTTAACCCTTTTAATTAATGCACTCCTGATGGTTAACTTTTACCTCTCGATGAGTACATTATAATTAATTTATTAATTAAGCTGATTTATTTAATGAAATGTGTAGATTAAGACAACAACAAAAAAATGAAAAATAATAATCAAAAACAAATTTAATTGAATTTAGGATTTGTACTCTATTGAATTTTAAAAGATTTAATGACTTTCTGGGAAATTTCAACCCATGTGCAAACAACATTTAAGAAACAGCTAATAATTATTAACTTCCTTTTCGAATTTTTAAAGACACTACTCAACTACATATACGATAATTTTGCTAACCAAGGTTAATAATTTCCAATTTAAAATTTTTAAAATAAGATTAAGAGGCAATTTGGGAAATTAGTTAAAAGCTAGCTTTTAACTTTTAACCCATTTTAGGTCACATTACCTCTTACATTTTTTACACACAAACGGACAAAAAAATCAAAAAGTCAACTTTTAACGAACTTCTCAAATCATCCCTCAAGTTGATTCGGCTTTTGTACATATAATTGTTATTTGTCAAGTTGACTTGCTTCAAATCAAACAACTGGATCCTAAATCACCAATCTTTTGTAGCCTCCAAGCGTAGGGATTCAAACAGATGAGAGACATAAGAATTGCCTTTTACTACCCAACAAGTTGTAATAACTTTCTTCGGAGCTTTTGGGAGGTTAGAGTTTTTAACCCCATAATATTCCAGCTGCAAATTTTTGTGCAACTATGATTTTCGATGGTCCAGCTATACCAAGAATAGGGAATCCTTAGAAAACCTAAACTCCCCAATTCGATATGTAAATGTGAGTTGCGTGATAGTTTTGATTCTCCACAAATAAAAAGTCTCCCAGTTTGACCCCTCTCACACATGGGCCACTAGTACATGTGCACATATATGCACACATATACATATATTAGTGGTTGTCACACGTGATGTGTGTACAACTCAAATAAGTAAAAATAAAATAAAATATTCATTATATATTGTATGTTAGTTAAGTGATAAAAGGTATGAGCACTACAGGAAATGTGTGGTATAGTGGCGTATTTTTAACGGCATTTTTTTAAACGCCACATTTTTTAATATTTAACGGCGTTTTATAAACGTCGCAATTTAATTTAATGAAACGGTACCGTTTAACCTGTTTAAAAACGCCTTTGTATGTATCTCACATTTTAATTTAATGAAACGGTACCGTTTAACCCGTTTGGAAACGCCTTCGAATGTATCCCACTCCCACGCGCTCTCTCTCCCTCTTCAAACCCTCATTCCAACCTGAGAAACCCTTCTTGTCACTTTCACTCACTCAAATCTGAGAAACACCAGTGTATGAATCTCGCTTGCCCGCTCTCTCTAAACCCTTAAAGTGATTTCGATATCGAAGTTCGGTGATCCAATCTCAGAGTGATTTCGATTTCGTAGAGCAGAATCGATTTCAATATCGATTTGGAAGATACGATTCAACCTTCTTCAGCTCGGTGATTTCGATTTCGAAGTTCTTTCTCTCTCTCTCTCTCCTCTCTCTCTCTCTCTCTCTCTCTCTCTCTCTCTCGATTTTGAAGCTCCACCACCACCACCACCACCACCACCACCATCTGCATCGTCTACTAAGGTGAGCACTACTGTCTACAATCTCGATTTCGATGTCAAAGTTTTCTCTCTTTCTCTCAAAATCTTCATTCCGCTGATTCTTCTCCTAGGGTTTACAGTCTTGAATCTCCTCCTAGGGTTGGATGTGAGGTCAGATTGTGTGTCATATCATCGTTTCTATTCGCAACTTTACTTTTTGTTGTGCTTAAATATCTCAATTGTTTAAATGTTGTTTTGATTACATTTCAGTCCCTTTGTTTGCGATTTGATATGTTAGCAGTGGCTTAATGCATTTCAGAGGCGCAAGTTAATAAAGTTTAAGGCTGATTTGCATCTGTTATTTGTCGAACAAATGGAACCTCCTCTTATCTGGAGATATGGAATTTTCAAACTTTGCATAATTAAATGATAATGAGGTCTTAACAAGGAAGGTGGAATTTGGGTAGAAGTATCTATTCAATTCAAAGTAAAATTGGTAAATACCACCAAATGTGAAATGGCTACTTGATAATCAAACCTACCTTTTTTTTTCAAGCAGCTTCCATGGAATAAAACCACCACTGGCCTATCTGTCAATCAAACCAACCTTGTTTTTGTTTTTGTTTTTGTTTTTGTTTATCAAATTCCTAAATAGGGACCCAATGCAAAGCAGAGCTACTAATTTTATTATACCTTTGGATAATAGATATATAGGTTCTCTTCTCTTGTTCTAGTTTCAAAATTTTTGTATGTTCTTCAAAACAAGCCACCATAGACTCGTAGTTTCCAAAAATAGAACACATTTGGGAGTGTTTTTGAAATGGGTTTGATGGGTGAGAGCCTAACACAGATTGTGATACCTGTGGCTGCTTTAGTGGGGTTGTATTTGCTTTGTTTTAGTGGTTTTTGGTGTCAAAGGTGAGGGTAATTGGGTCTGGTTTGGATGGATATAAGGACAGGTTGATCGAAGAAGATGAACCAGAGGAGGGTATTGACTCTGAGGAGGCTGTTGCCAAGTGTGCTGAGATTCAAAATGCCATTTCTGTTGGTCAGCTCTCCTCTCTCCATAAGTTCTTGTGCCTTGTTGCATTGTGATTAATGGAATTCGGCATGATTGATTTTTGGAATTCGGCATGATTGCATTGCCTTGATTTTTGGTCCAAGTGTGCTGAGATTCAAAATGCCATTTCTGTTGGTCTGGTTTGCATTGCGATTTATAGAAAGGGATTGAGATCAAACAAAGTGGTTCGGAATTGTGGATTAGTCAGTGGTGAACAGGCTTTAGATTATGAATTGGTTCCTTCTACTGTAGAGGAAATATTAGATTCCACCACACACAGACTCATTAATGGCTCAACTGAGGGATTCATGTAAGACTCATGATTCTTCCACCATCAATTCCCTGTTGTTTTAAATCATTTTTGCATATTTTTATCACCCAATTCACATAATTGAAATATTCTTTCATGGTCTTTCAGATACTTCTCTTTGCATTTTGTGAATTGTGATTCTTGCAGTTAGTTTCTTTTTTGTACTTTGTATGGTTGTTGAAAGTTCTGAATTGTTTCTTAGCGCGCATACGGGGACCTCAGCGAGTCAATCACGGTCTCCAAGTGTCCAGACTGAGCTTATAATGTTTTCTATACCAGCAATTGCTGGGCAAGCCATTGAGCCCTTGGCACTACTCATGGAGACAGCTTATATTGGCAGAATGGGTAAGTTTTCCCCTCTTCTCTATTTTATTCTTTGCATCTGTATTCTTTCCCACTTTATGGGGACCAGGAGAGTCTTTTTCTTTGCTTTAACTGCTAATAATCTTGTTTGTAGATTTATAAGAGGACTTGTGCTTGAGACAAATTCGATAAGGTGCATATCAATCTGCCCTGACTATAATACTATTAGGAGGCGTTGGTATTCTATAGTGGTTTCTCCATCTGGAAATTTACTTTCTTAATTTGGTTGGTTTGTGTAAGAATATTGTTGTTTCAATTTGTCTATGTTACCATTAATGAAAAAGTTGGGTTACATAATTGAGGAAGTTCTGCTTTTTATTGTTTCTTAGGCTATGTTTGGATCGTGGATTTGGATAAAGATTTGGAAAGGGAAAAAGAAAAGATAGGTGAAATGTGAATAAAATATATAGTTACATTTCACCTACCTTTTTGCTTCTCCTTTTCCAAATTCCAATTCAAATCCATGATCCAAACACAACATTAGTGTCCCATGCATATATATAAATTGGAAAATCTATGATTAATCCTAGTATTCATGTTAGAATTATGGTCTTCACCTTCATCAGCATATAAAATTTTGGCATGTTCTGTGGCCGTTTAAGTACCTCAGTTCACAGAAGGCACATCCAATGTGAGAAAGCATTTTATACACTTCAGTGACTACTGCATAGAATCTACTTGACTTGTCCAGGTCTACCGAGGGTTATGGTTATTTTGTGTGATTCTTCTAGCGAGAGACATCAAATTTGACACACTTTTGGTGACTTTGCCAAAATAGATTTATCTTATTTGACCTTGATAAAAGGAAAACTCTCTCTCTCTGATGCATTTCTTTCCTGGAAACAATTTTTTTTTTTTTAAATTTTCTATTTTTCTGTTTTTTGTTTTAGGGTGGTGGCCATGATTCTTCTATTTGTACGATACCATAAGTTAGTTTTTTTTTCTTCATTTATCTTATAATTTAACTGATCTCATATAATTATAAGATGATACTCTCAATGAGGAAAGAATCAATCATTTATGTAAAGACCTAGTTTTAGATTCTTCTAGGTGAGTTTATGGATTGATTCCTTTGTGAAAGATCTAATTGTTTGTTTGGGATTTTAATAGTCAGTTTGTCTTGTGATATTTTTTTGATGGTCTGGTTTGTCAAAACTTCACCCTTGACCAATGTATATTTCTGTTTATTTTCCATTATCGTCTGCCGCTTCACTGCTTGATGAGCTCTTAAATGCACTTGTATTGGAAAGGTCCCTTGGAGTTGGCATCAGCAGGTGTTTCAACATCAATTTTTAACATCATATCAAAGGTATTCAACATCCCTCTCCTTAGTGTTGCGACTTCGTTTGTAGCTGAAGATATCTCCAAAAATATAAGCAAGGGATCAACTTCAGGTAAAATTAGAATAGGTGACTTCAATCTCTTGAGCATGAAATACATTACACAAAAATACGAATTTTTTTTTCTTCCATTTGTTCATTTTGAGAATTTGATGTAAAATGACGATTGTGACAGAAATTAACAACAGTAAACTCCTTGATGAAACAGATGAAAGAACGGCACTACCCTCAGTCCCTACTGCCTTACTTTTAGCGCTTGGAATTGGTTTATGTGAAGCTTTAGCTATGTATTTGGGATCTGGACTATTTCTCAACATGATGGGCATATCAACAGTGAGTAGAACATGTTAGTTTATATGAGTAATGAGCATATATCCATAACTAACTCTTTATGTTAACTGATCACATTTTAGACTCAAACTTTGATATTATTACTGCACTCCTGGGAGAGCTCTGTTTTTCCCATTATGCTTGTTTCAGAAATCTCACCATTCAAATTTTCATATGCATCATTTTCTAGCTACAGGGAACCAAAATTTCCTAAAGTTGATTTTCTTAACAGGCTTCACCCATGCACATTCCAGCACAACAATTTCTTAAACTTAGAGCTATTGGTGCTCCTGCAGTTGTTCTTTCACTGGCCATTCAAGGCATCTTCCGTGGGTTTAAGGACACAAAGACCCCCGTCTTATGTCTAGGTAAGTATTTGGTATATTGTCTGAATCTGTGATGGAGAAAAGAAATAAAGATCATATAATTATGTATCATGTTTAAATAATCTAGACAAATATCTCTGAATGTTACCCTCGTCCAAGATTTATAAAGATACCCCTATCATTTCAGTATTTTTGCTCCTTAGTTCTGTCATTATTTCAAATCACCATCAAGATCTGTTGGAAGTACATGTAGGATTGATAAAAGACAAAAACTGGTGAAGTTCTCATTGTATTGTCACCATCCAGGATAGTTAACAAGATTATAGTTCAACACTGTAGGAAATTTCCTTACAGAACTCAATTGTTTTGAGTTTTCTCAGTAAGGGTAAATGCATTTGATCTATGCCCAGAGCTTATCTAAAACAAGTTTGCTTTTCTAGCTAAAAACAAGGGTATCTATTTCTGATTAATTACCCTGTAAGTACTGGGGATTACATTTTCCCCATCTACAGTTATTCCTTCAATGACAGTTCAAGCTGCTGAACACTGTAGGATCTGATGTTGTCCCATACTCCATGCGGCAGAACAATCCTTTTGCATTTGTTTTAGTAAATGAAAAATTGGAGTGTTTACAATTTTTATTCTTGATAAGGTCATACACTTATAATCTAATGTTTCAGAGTTTATTATTCAATGTACTCTGAAACTCAGCTACAATTTCATTTACTAATAGCTTAAATGCCTTGATCTATGGCAATCAGGATAACCTGTTTTATTCTCCTCTTCCTGAAGCTCATGTTGTCATCTTTACTTCTCTTAAAATTTTCTACTGCATCATTTATTATTTTCCTTCATGTTAAATACAATTGCATCAGCAATGATATGTGCATAAAAGTTTACGCACACAGTATCCACCAATGTCTCACAAAATGTACAAATCGCTGCATTTTGTGCACACAAACTTTCTGTGCGTGTAATGTTTTGCATTTTTATACATGTCAAATGATGAAGTTTCATTTTGTCATGAGAACAATGGTGTTGGTGTTCTTGTTGCAACGATAGATATTCACAAGGCTAATTCTATTCTCTCAGGTTGGAGGACATGAAAACTATGGAATCAGAGACGAATTCCATTGACAGGGCTGTTGCTAACCTCATGTTCAGTAAGGTGCATTCGGGTGGAATAGATCTCCTCGCTGCAGTGTCATCCAAAGAGGAAGCTAAGGGAACAACCAAGCAGTGCAACTACAGCTTGAATCAGCCACAACAACCTCATTGGCATCACCACACAAGAAGTTCAACCGGTGATGCGGAAGTTCCAATCTTCGGTTAAATGAAGCCACACTTGCTGCTGCAGCAAATAGATCCATGCAAATTTCTCAAGCACTGTATTGTAAGTGCTATGTAGTCGGTACATGCTGTCTCAACTCAACAGAGATGCACATTCAGATTTCATGGAGTACGTGGACCTCTTTAAATGTGTATGTATATATATATATATATATATCAAAGTGGTTTGTATTTGTTAACAGGATGTGAATTCTTGATGCATCCACTCAATTTTGGTTAGCACCTAAATGAGTTATATGTTTCTGTTAAATTGATTTTTTTTTTTACTTGTTTGTCTTGTTTGGTTGGTTTTTGGACTTAAATATGTATATATATGAAGTTGGTTTGTACTGATATTAGTATATGAAATTTAATCTAATGTTTTCCATTCTAATCTAATGTGTCAATCTATTGTACTGATATTAACCTTTCTAATTTGGTCCTGGCTGTGACTTTTTGTAGGAGGACAAATTGGCAAAGTTTGCCTCGTTCAGAAAGAAAATTTTGTTTATGAACTGGGCCAAGCTTTTGCTACTATCGGTATTGTGTCATTAGGAGTATGGATGTCTTCTTCGCTTTCTGCTTGAGTTTTCAAGCCTGACTTTGTAAATAAATCCTCACGAATTTCTAATATATTTTGTCTAGATATATTATGTAATTGTACATGTATCACATCTTATTGCATTGTTTTTTTGTTTTTAATTTTGTTTTCAAACTTAGTTTATTTATTATTTTAGTAAACATCAATTATTAGTTCTTAATAATTATTTATGACAGGTATTTTTTTCAACCATATAAAATTAGTACAACTTCAAAAATAAAAAAAAATAAAAATAAAAATAAAGGCTATGGCGGCGTTTTTTGAATGTCACTATATCCCTATTCCAACGGTTAGATTTTTAAAATGTATAAATGTCTTTGACGGCGTTTTCAACACGTCGCTAAATGTCATAGTGACATCACAACACAGTTAGGGTAGGATATTTGGCGGCGTTTTTAAAAACGCCGCCTATGCTAATATAGCGATGTTTTCTAAACGTCATAAAGGTATAGCGACGGCCGCGTCTTCGGCGTTTGGTACTAAACGTCACAAAAAGAATTAACGATGTTTTCAGTACCTTTAGCGGCGTTTTTAAAACGCCGCTAAAAGTCAATTTTCCAGCAGTGGAGGTTTGATTCTTTCCCCCTCTCATTTATATAGTTTTTTTTTTAATATTTATTTTAAATAAAGAAATCGATACTTGGCATAAGGAATTCTTTTATTTTTGTTGGTAAAAATTCAGGTCAAGTCAAATCGACAGACAAAACTAAATTCTCACAAAACAACAGCAGATCAAGCATTGTGTTATTTAAGGACTTCTTTGAAGGTTATTGTGAGATCATGAAATATCCTCTCACATGAATTGTAGTGATCCAACGAAGAGATGATATTTGTCCTTGTGTATCTACAAAGATGAGCATGATCTGCGTCACCCAACCGGGGTTGCCGGCCGGAGACACTCCAACTGTAAAGTTAGTCCTTTGATTGAAAGAATGAATATATAGAAATGAAAAGTGTTTGTGTGCTGTGTGGGGCAGAGAGATTACCTCCCCCTTCTCTAGGATGCCCCCCCTCTTTATATAGATAGGGGGGTCTGATATTTGTTTGGGTTAGACCCATGGTAGGCCTTGTTTGGGTTAGTCCCAATAAGTTGATAAATATTTTTTTCTAACTCCCACAATTGCCCCAAAACTTTCATTGTCTGCGGTAGAAGGAATGAGAGTTTTTCTTACCGAGTTACCCTGTTCAAATAAATGTTAGGTCTTTTGATAAATGAATGGATGACTGTATGAATGCATGTATGTTTGAATGCATGTACAAATATATATATATATATATAAGGAAGAGAGGTTAAACAAATGATAGTGATCATAGTACAAAATTATATCACATGAGTTCCAAACAAATCATAACGATAGGCCACGATATTGTTACCCCCAAGCAAGGGTCGTAGGCCGCGATATTATGACCCTCGGGCGAGGGTGTAGTATATTGTCGAGTGCGAAGAGCGCTTCAAAATATGGACTTTCGTGCCGAGCTAGAGATATTTCTATGTACCGAGCACGAAAATGATTGCCTAAACCAAATAATATAGATTAAATAAGGTAGATATATTAGCCAAAAAATGAACCACGATATTATTACCCCCGGGCGAGGGTGTAGACTTGCGGTATTATAACCCCCAGTAGAGGGTGTAGGCCGCAGTATTCTAACCTCCAGGCTTAGGTGTAGAGCTGCGGTATTAAAACCCCCGGGTGAGGGTGTAGACCAGCTGTATTATAACCCCCGGGTAAGGGTGTAGGCCTGCAGTATTATAACCTCTAGCATGAGTGTAGGCCTTTGCTGATGGCGTTCCGTGTCGAGTGCAAAGATTACGCTGTACTCGGAGACTTTTGCTGATTTTAAGTGGTGATCAAGTGCCAATATTGCAAGGATTTTGAATAATGCATCCTGTGTCAGTGATGGCCAAGTAGATATTTGGCCAACTATTTAATTGCCGAGTTAATTTTGGGCCAATTAGCATTGCTCGGTTTGCGTTTAGTCTAATGTAGATTTGCCTCATTGCTTTCGAATGACAGGTGTTAGTCGGAAGGAATGCAAATTGGACTTGCTCCATTGCCCTATGTTGTGGCGAGCAAGAATATGTGAACTGCCGACTGCCAAGTGTATAATGTATTGCCTCAGAACTGGCGCTTGCTTGGAGCGGTGTGAAAAGGAGCGGGAGTTTGTAACTCAAGTAAATTTCGTTATAATGTTTGTACCAAGCTAGCCGAGTATGCATGCATATCAAAGGTGCCGAGATGATGATCGACTGATGTACCCCAATTGGAAAGCAAAAAATTGACGAAGATGTCCCAGTGGGCAATAAATGGCCAAGGTAACGAAATGAATGATCGGGGAAGACAGAGGATTATTTCATAGCCCCAATATCCTGTTGCTGAAAGTGCATGCCGATTGGATATGATTTGATCGTTGATTTTTCATGTAATGTTCCCGATTGGCCGATGTATTAAGCTCAATATGCGACTCAGAATTTGCAGAATTGGACCGTATGTAGCAAGCCGAGATGCTAGTTCTATGCCGAGATATTAGTGCCAAATAATGTGCCGAATAATACTGAGTTGCCAAATAATGTGCTGAATAATACTGGGTATTAGTGTCGAATAATGTGCCGAATAATACTGAGTTGCCAAATAATGTGCCAAATAATATTGGGTTGCCGATTTGTTGAAGTTTAGTTTCTTGTCCAGTGTCGAATAATGTGCCGAATAATACTGAGTTGCCAAATAATGTGCCAAATAATATTGGGTTGCCGATTTGTTGAAGTTTAGTTTCTTGTCCAGTGTCGAATAATGTGCCGAATAATATTGAGTTGCCAAACAGTGTGCCGACTAATACTGGGTTGCCGATTTATTGAAGTTGAGTTTCTTGTCCAATGTATATTCGCCCCATTGCTTTTGAATAAAATTTGTTATTCGAAAGGAATAAAATTAACTTGGGCCAAAATTGCCAAGTAGGCTGATAACAATTTGAAATGGATTTCGTGCCCCTGTTCGGTGCCGTGGCGATATCGAAATGAAGCCGAGACAAAGTAGGATGCATGGTGATATGCAAAGAGAGAGCCATTGCACTAAATTCTTTGAATAAAATCTGCATTTTTTTTTTTTAGTTGAATTTGCAAATTCTGACCATACGGATGGGCCTGGAATGTGTCAAATAGCTGGAAAGAACTATTGGATCATTGTGATTGGAGTCTAGATGCCTTTTCTCATTTGCTTGCTGGTTCTTCTTCTTTAACAAAACAGTGGATTTTTCGGGGCAAATTTGGACGGGTCCGTATGGCTTCGTTTTAACACTAATTTTGACACAGTTTTTTGCGTTGGATTCATCTCGGAGCACTTCACATTGGTGTACTCGAAATGGCATTTCGATAATTTCCAAAATTTTAGTTTCTGGAGATTTAATCTATTTCGCAATTATCGGTGAACGTCGGTTAGTTCTCAACTCTTCGGGTTGGTAAGATCAGACCCAACATCAACAAGAACCCTTTGGTTGGCTGAGAAATTTGTGTTGTATTGCCGAAAAGTTGCTCTCATGATGAACATAAACCAAATTCTAGAGAGAGAAAACAAGCACTTAAACTTGGTCGGCCACTTGGTTGTGTTGGCCAAGACACATTAATTGGTTGGCAACTTAGCTCCTTGGTTTGGCAAAACACATTGGTTGGCAAGTCGACAAGTTCAGTAGCTCGCCAAAGGTTTCTAATGTTGCTGGAGTACCCTCGCAATCTTCGTTGTTGTACCACTTCGGCATCAGTTACACAACTTGGGAGTGTTAATGTTCATTGGGTCGGCTTCATTATTGAGAGGCACGTTTGAAGAGAGCCGATGTAGTGCTGTTGAGCTGTGTGGTAACAATGCCGGGCAACTTTCTTCAAGCGCCGCCACTGGGCTAGTTGCAAATACGCCAAGTAACGTTGTTAGCTGTGCTGAGTTGGGCTAGTACCTCTGTGATGTGAACCATCCGATTGTCGAACATATTTTTAACAACAATGCTACAGACCACTAAATTTCTACCACTAACACCACCACTAATGATGTCACAAGTAAAAAAAAAACTAAAACTAAAACACAAAACACATATGGCAGTGGGTGGGACCCACTGCCACATCCCTAGTGCAACCACTAATTAGTGGTCTGCATCATTTTCTTATTTTTAAAGACCTATTCAAGGGCGATTCTAGGCTGTACAGATTTTCTACTCCTGGTCGGTTGCAGCACAAATTTTCAGGGCATTTCCCTAAATAAGCCAAAATACTAAATCAATTCCCAAACTAAGCCTAGTTTTGAAAGAATTCCCAAAATAGGCTAAATCGTGGTTCACAACCACGATTTCAACATATATGCGCCTGTCTCACGTGGAATTTGGGAAGTCTTAAAATCGTGGTTACAAAACGCGCTTTTGATTAAGAAATCGCGGTTACAAAAGGCGCTTTTAATTAATTTTTTTTGGTTCTGAACTCGCTGTTCTAAACCACGCTTTTATCCAAAAAAAAATTTCTTTTAAACTCACTGTTCTAAACAACGCTTTTATGAAAAAAAAAGTTTCTTTTGAACTCGCTGTTTCGAACCATGCTTTTTGGCCAAAAATTTTTCTTCTGAACTCGTGGTTGTGAACCACGTTTTTAGCCTAAATTTTTTTTCTTCTCAAAGCACGGTTCTGAACCACACTTTTTGGCCAAAATTTTTTCTTCTGAACTCATGGTTGTGAACCATGCTTTTATCCTAAATTTTTTTTCTTCTAAAAGCGCGGTTCTGAACCACGCTTTTTGGCAAAAAAAATTTTTAGTTTCAATTTAACTGAACTTTGAAGAAGAAATTTTTTTTTTTTGGCTTTTTTTTTTTTTGTTTCTGTTGTCATTGTTTTGGTGATAATGTATTTCAGAATAATTTTTTGGGTTAAAATTGTTTTACTAAAACCGCTCTCATGTTAATTTTTTTTTCTTTTCTTTTGTCTTTATTTTGGGTTAAAATGTGTAATTCAGCATTTTTTTTGGCTTGACTAAAGTAAATTTATTTTGCTTTTTCTTGTGTTTGTTTTGGGTTAGAAGGTAATAATGTAATTCATAAATTTTTTGAGCTTTAGTAAAGCCGTTTTGATGTAAATTTTTTTTTTTTTTTTTTTTTTCTTTGTTTTGGGTTAGAAGGTGTTATTCAATAATTTGTTTGGGCTTTAATAAAACCGTTTTCATTTAAATATATATATTTTTTCTTTGTCTTTGTTTTGGGTTAGAAGGTGATAATGTAATTCATAAATTTCTTTTCGCTTTACTAAAGTCGTTTACATGTAAAGTTTTTTATTTTTTATTTTTTTCTCTTGTCTTTATTTTGGGATAGAATGTGTTATTCAGAAATTTGTTTTGGCTTTACTAAAGCCGTTTTCATGTAAATAATTTTTTTTTTCTGTTGTCTTTGTTTTGGGTTAGAAGGTGATAATGTAATTCATAAATTTATTTTCGCTTTACTAAAGCCGTTTTCATGTGAAGTTTTTTATTTTTTATTTTTTTCTCTTGTCTTTGTTTTGGGTTAGAATGTGTTATTCAGAAATTTGTTTTGGCTTTACTAAAGCCGTTTTCATTTAAATAATTTTGTTTTTTTATGTTGTCTTTGTTTTGGGTTAGAATGTGATAATGTAATTCATAAAACCTTGAGGAAAAAACACATAAGTCTCCCACAAAAATACATAGGTAGTACAGACATAAGTCTCAGACAACAATACATTGTGGACACCATGAACTGAACACATAATACATAGATAAACATAACAGTTAGACAGACAAATATTAGCCAGACAATCTGACAAACTCATTACGAAAACACTTACTCTAACACAGACATTACATGTTAATGCATGACCTAATATTGCCGAAGTGTAGACATTAACACCTAATTCGCGTTTAAATCGGTAGGTGGCTCAGAGTCTGAATAATCCAAAAGCTCAGCGTCAGAGACAAGCTCAAGATCCTCCATGATACCCTTAATAGCCGCATCATTTGATTCTGTTTTGTTTTTCTAGGCATCCTTCTTAACTATGTATAGCTGCATATCGCGAGCTAACTTACGGCGCATTTGAGAAATCTCACGTTGTAATCTTTCACATAGTCGATCAACATTATCGTGATCTTCCTTTTGGATCTCAACAAAACGTGCTTTTGGCACCTTCAATCGATTTTCCCGACATAATCTTTCCATTTGGACTCGCTCTATAAATAGTGCGGGCCACTTCAAAAGTCTAGCGTTTGCTAAACCATATCCTGTTTGATTATCTGATGGTTCCTCCACCAAACCACATGGATCTCGATAGTACTTGGGCATGACAAAATGTCGCTTCCCAAACCTATCATGATAAGCACAAGAGGCATCTAACAAAGTAAATGGTGTTTCATCTTCAGCATCGCCACTTCCCCTTCTCCCTCCTCGTCGTGAACTGTCACCCCTTTGTAAGTTCTTATCACCTCTGCGATTCCCACTTCCTCCCATGAACCATGTAGCCATGCTAATTTTTTAAAACAAATGAATGATAATCTCGTAGGGCGAAATGAGCTGTAAGGTTGTGCCTTCACCTTTAGTCGTTTATATAATTGGTTATAAACAGCTTTAGAAAGATGGCCCTGCATGACAATCCCACATATACGAACAAGGTATGAGTTGTCACTAGAATGAAAAAACAGAGAAAAGGAAATATTGTGTACCAAGTCACGTGACTTGACAATCCATCTGCATATACCGACAAAGTAAGGGCATGCTCACTGAAAGGTAAATCAGTGAATTCACTGTTGCCATGTGACTTTCTGAATTGAGAATCCCACATATATTAATAATAAATGAGTTGTCACTGTAATAAAAAAATCGAGCAAAAAATCGAGAAAACCAAAGCCTATGCCCCAAGTCACATGACTTGACAATCCATCTGTATATACCGACAAAATAAGGGCATGCTCACTGTAAGGTAAATCAGTGAATTCACTGTTGCCATGTGACTTTCTAAATTGAGAATCCGACATATATCAAATTGGTGTTGAGGTAAATCTATTTGTGTATAATTAATTGTAAATAGTGATTTTGACAAGCAAATCAAGTAAAACCAATTGGGTTTTAAATTTAGTTCCCCAACTGGACCAACCACTTGGCTTTGAGTTTGTTTGTTCAGCCCCCAAGTTTAGTTATCTGTCAACCCCCCATTCCTTACCAGAGTCATCATTTTGACTGGACTTCCAGGAATTAGAAGGCGACTCTTTCTTCTTTCCCGATGGAGATTGAAATTATTTACGTACAGGATCCCTATTTCACGAGCCCCAGTTAAGGGAAGCTTTTCACCGACCTACCTGTTCTGTTTTATGTGTTGTTCAAGGCGGTTGGTCATTTGTATGAACTTTATTTAGTTCCCCAACTGGACCAACCACTTGGCTTTGAGCTTGTTTGTCTAGCCCCCCAAGTTTAGTTATCTGTCAACCCTCCATTCCTTACCAGAGTCATCATTTTGACTGGACTTCCAGAAATTGGAAGGCGACTCTTTCTTCATTCCCGATGGAGATTGAAATTCTTTACGTACAGGATCCCTATTTCACAAGCCCCAGTTAAGGGAAGCTTTTCACCGAGCTACCTGTTCTGTTTTATGTGTTGTTCAAGGCGGTTGGTCATTTGTATGAACTTTATTTAGTTCCCCAACTGGACCAACCACTTGGCTTTGAGCTTGTTTGTCCAGCCCCCCAAGTTTAGTTATTTGTCAACCCCCCATTCGTTACCAAAGTCATCATTTTGACTGGACTTCCAGGAATTGGAAGGCGACTCTTTCTTCTTTCCCGATGGAGATTGAAATTATTTACGTACAGGATCTCTATTTCACGAGCCCCAGTTAAGGAAAGCTTTTCACCGAGCTACCTGTTCTGTTTTATGTGTTTTTCAAGGCGGTTGTTCGTTTGTATGAACTTTATTTAGTTCCCCAACTGGACCAACCACTTGGCTTTGAGCTTCTTTGTCCAGCCCCCCAAGTTTAGTTATCTATCAACCCCCCATTCCTTACCAGAGTCATCATTTTGACTGGACTTCCAGAAATTGGAAGGCGACTCTTTCTTCGTTCTCGATGGTGATTGAAATTCTTTACGTACAAGATCCCTATTTCACGAGCCCCAGTTAAGGGAAGCTTTTCACCGAGCTACCTATTCTGTTTTATGTGTTGTTCAAGGCGGTTGGTCATTTGTATGAACTTTATTTAGTTCCCCAACTGGACCAACCACTTGGCTTTGAGCTTGTTTGTCCAGTCCCCCAAGTTTAGTTATTTGTCAACCCCCCATTCGTTACCAGAGTCATCATTTTGACTGGACTTTCAGGAATTGGAAGGCGACTCTTTCTTCTTTCCCGATGGAGATTGAAATTATTTACGTACAGGATCCCTATTTCACGAGCCCCAGTTAAGGAAAGCTTTTCACCGAGCTACCTGTTCTGTTTTATGTGTTGTTCAAGGCGGTTGTTCGTTTGTATGAACTTTATTTAGTTCCCCAACTGGACCAACCACTTGGCTTTGAGCTTCTTTGTCCAGCCCCCCAAGTTTAGTTATTTGTCAACCCCCCATTCCTTACCAGAGTCATCATTTTGACTGGACTTCCAGAAATTGGAAGGTGACTCTTTCTTCGTTCCCGATGGAGATTGAAATTCTTTACATACAGGATCCCTATTTCACGAGCCCCAGTTAAGGGAAGCTTTTCACCGAGCTACCTGTTCTGTTTTATGTGTTGTTCAAGGCGGTTGGTCGTTTGTATGAACTTTATTTAGTTCCCCAACTGGACCAACCACTTGGCTTTGAGCTTGTTTGTCTAGCCCCCCAAGTTTAGTTATCTATCAACCCCCCATTCGTTACCAGAGTCGTCATTTTGACTGGACTTCCAGGAATTGGAAGGCGACTCTTTCTTCTTTCCCGATGGAGATTGAAATTCTTTATGTACAAGATCCCTATTTCACGAGCCCCAGTTAAGGGAAGCTTTTCACCGAGCTACCTGTTCTGTTTTATGTGTTTTAAGTATTCACATAATTCAACATACATTAATCGATTCATTAATCCGGAACATTCATTAACTCATTACAATTCAATAAAGAAAGTCATGAACTAATAAATGTGCAGTTATAAATGTAGTTATTTCATAAACTTCAAGTTCATAAAACAAATACTTGAAATACATCCGTACGTTAGATGAACAACAACATTGTCTTACACTCCAGTAACGAAGATATGAGACAACATACAAACATATATGAAAGATAAAGGTGTTTGATTTCTCATTCCTCATCTGACATGTAGTAGTCAGAGAGATATTTTTCATTGTTTAAGACATTATTTCCCTCAATCACTGTCAAATCTCTGTTGCTTGCTTTTGCCATTTCGGTGGCTAGCTGAAGCATGAAATGTCGACATCTCTGCATCAACATTCTATTGTTCTCCTTCTTAATTCTACTAACTGATTTTTCATAGTCACTCATATTTCGTCTAGCCATGGTCAATGAACAACGATAAGGTACCGGTGCCCCAAAGTTACGTAGATCATTAAACAATCTTTCTTGCTCCGTTACCCTGAACGCCCATTCTGCTCGGATACCAGCATAATAATCCTTCGGACTCGAGTACTTTTCGCTCTTGTAGTCATAAGTAAATGGAGGTAGCAGCCACACTTTCGGATTTCTTTGCTGGAGTGAACTTCCTGCACCTCTTGAAGACATTGTTCATAAAATAAACAAACAAATAATAATAGTAATTGTAGATATATTACTATTGTTATGACTTGAACAAACATCATACTGGGGGTGTCGCTATTTATAGACATCATACTGAGGGTTAACTAGAGATGATCTAGTGACGATAATGCATGCTGGGGCACTATGGAAAAAGTGATACCCGTGATATTATTTTTTAGCTTTTCATTTCATGCAATCCTGAGTACCCGTGACTTTGTGTACCTATGATGTAGTCACGGACATGGTTGTCAGATAAAATCATAATTGTAGGCTAGAGGATGACAATGCAATCCCTTCACATTGGAGCAGTGAGTTGTCAAATAAAACAACATGCAGTGAGTTGTCACATCGCCACATGAAACTATTTTTTTATGCTTACTTTTTTAATACAGTAAGTAGTCACTTGGAATTGACGATTTCAGTACAAATTGGTGTTTTCAACAAATTATAATTGAAATTAAATGCTTAAATTTTCTTTGTTTTAAAGTAATATTATTCATAAACAACCTATATTTTATCTTATTTTCACTTAATGAACTTCACAGTCATCCCATTTTCCCATCTTTACATTTTTGCTTCTTTTTATATTCAGTAAATTACACTTTACTCCTTCAATCCATCACATAATTGTTTATCAACACTATTGCCATGTGGTCGTATTGATGTGCCATGTGGTCGCAAAGTCAGAAAGTCACATGCATTACTGCATCACTGCATCACTGCATCACTGCATAAAGTGAAATGCATCACTGCACGAAGTCACATGCATCACTACATCGCTACACAAAGTCAGATGCATCACCTCATCGCTGCACAAAGTCACATAGCATCTGAGGAAAAAACAAAGCATCCAAATTATTACATCTGTTCAAGTCATTGGCGAGCATCACTGACAAATGTTGGACGTATCACTGCGCTGAGCTACAATTTATTATCGTACCATACCTACTGTGCCCTTGTGAATTATTCAATCCATTAAAATTTTGAGGGGGTGTCATAACAAAATAACAATAAATAATAAATATGTCAATACACCTAAAAAGTAAAACAAATTTGTGAATAAATATTTCCAAAAATTTAAAAATATTTTAAAGATTTTTAAATTGTAATTTCACATTTATTTTTTTTAAAAAAATTCAGGCAGAGAAATTTAACTAATTCAGACGTTTAGTCGGTTGATCAGCTTGGTTTTTATTTTTTTATTTTTTATTTTTTTTTACTTTTTGTTTTGGAATAACAATAAATTATGTAATTCATAAAAGTCGAAGTGACAACTCCTATCAAGTTGATGCATAGTTGTTCAGGTCATAAAAGTTGACGTGACAACTTTGATGCATAGTTGTTTACAATAATTTCATACATACAGCTACTATGTGTATATATGGTATAAATATCACATCATACCACAACAAAAGTTTTACAGCTATTTCGAGCGATATCATCATGAGATATACGATGGTTGATCTATATTCAGCAATGGGTCACTATTGGGTTACAGATGGAGATGAATTTGAATACCCAATAAATCCAAATTTGCGTTACTCACGTGCCACCGTCAATACCATGAGAGCTGAGTGGGAATTTCGCAAAACTCGAGCAAACGTTCTCGTTGAGCTATGTCGTGAAGTTAATCTTAAATTTCCTCATCGGTTAGCCATGCGTATGCCAACTGACACTCCACAGTTGTTGCAAAGGGCATTGCATCGTATCCGCGTTGCAAAGGTCCGGACTAATGAAGACCGCAAATGAGCGTGCCGAAGATGGGTTAATGGATGATGCACACCAGTACTACGCCTGGAGCATGGATGTTATGTATGAATCTGATATTGAGATGTCAGATGATGATGATAATGAATGAAATTGTTTGGATGAACGCCCAAACCATTTCTGTAATGCATGCAATTTTTAATGCTTATCCACGACTTATCAATGAATGGAGATATTTCAATTGTTTTCGAATATTTCTTGTAATGCCACCTTTACTTTCTCTCCGTTATTGTTATTTTGAAAAACACTACTTGAACTAGACTTTCATGATTTCATGCATTATTGATGTGGAATATAATAATGATACTTAATGAAGTACATGTTCATATAACAAATAGTTGAAATACACGTTTAAGCTAGATGAACAACAAATATATATGTCTACATTTTGTTTGGTTATCATTGGTTTGTACATGAAAAGAAGACAGTGAATGCAATCATTCAGAAAAGTGAAAGAAAAGGGAAAACAAAATTATGTGTTTGTTTAGATATTTATTTTATTTCCTTTTTATTCATATTTCTCCCCACAACTATCCATTATGCAATGTTTACATTTTTTTTCCAGATTTTTTTTGTATAAAATTTTTACTAACCTATAGCAACACAAGTGGTCCTCCAATCTCCCTCAATAATAAAATCCTATCAATTCTTATCCTTTTTTTCCTGTTTTCCTTTTCATTTTTATGGAAATCATCAAAACAAGAATAAAAAATTGTAAAATTATATTTTTCGAATAAATAAGTATGACACATTTACATCATCTGTACAAGTTTAATTTACAAAAACTATAAATAAAATAAACTATACACTCCACATCACACCCGCTAATGCCCTAACCTGCCCCGAGTCCCAAAACCCCGACCGTGGACCTCCCTCCTCGGTCTCCTGTGGTAGACTCTCTGAATATTTGGCTCCCCCAATCGTAAATGCGTATCCTGTGGAGCCTGTGAGTGTGACCCCCCCTCTACTGCATGTGCTGCTCCTGATCCTGTCTGTGGCGAAAGATCGGATACTGCTGTGAGCTGTGAAACTCCATCATCTGGGGCAACAATATCACGATCTGTAGCTGGAGCTCGACCTCTGCCTTTGCCTGCACCCCGACCTCGGCCGCGACGTCCGCCACGACCAAAACCTCGGCCTCTCCCGCGCACTCTGGGGGGGGCTCAATATGGGCCTCAACGTCAACGTGGGAGATGTTAATGAGAACTGCATCATGTGTACTCATGGTCGCGGTCGAACTGTCTGGTGGTAGTAACTGGGTGGGTGGGGTAACAACGTCATGCATGTATCGGGGCGGTGTCCAATCAGGGTCAAGCACATAAGGTATGCCAGTATGCTGCGTAGGAAGTACGTCGAGGGAATCTGCAGATATGTATGGGGTAGTATGTGGTGGGGTGACTGATGTCGAAGGAGCTGATGTGGCAGGCGCTGAAGTGGAAGGCGCTGACGTGGACGGCGCTAATGTGTCTGGAGCAGCTGCTGAAGTGTGTACACCGTAGTGGCCGTAATGCAAACGATCTCCCCGATGGGCAAGCTGGAATGCCTGGTAATGCAAATGATTTAATCGTATGAATGTAAATGGTAACAATTTTAAAAACACTTATTTTGAGGATATTATTTCCCAATCTTGATCTATTCAGACATTAGTATTTCGATAAACTAGACAGATATATCAATAATTTTGAATATGAAGACATTATGAAGATTCTTCTTTTATTTTTTTGTTCATATAATTTTATAGTATAATTTGTATCAAGTATTGTATTTATTCAGTGCGATTGGACAAAAGTAGACAAGTCATACAAAAATCTTAAATCATAGTGTAACTTTTTCTATGAAATTATTATTTTTTTCATTGGGTTGAAATAACTCCACTGATTTTGTATGATTTGTTCTTAATTTTTATTTCAAACATTGTTCACGTAATTTTTTAAAACTGGTGGTTCAATTAGTGAGATTTTTGGACAATTAAAGAGAAGTTATTTTTATTTGCTCAAGCTTCTGCCAATAGGGACCTTAATGACAAAGTTATTTGGTAGGTTATTTCCTATGAGATTATTCCCTAACTTAGGGAAATAACCTCATACGAAATAACGTAAGAAATAACTTAGGGAAATAACGTAAGAAATAACATAAATAAAAAATAAGTCAATTGGATAAAAATAAGTTATTTACGACTTTGTTTGAATTTAATTCAATTTATTACAATTATTAAAAACTTATGAAAAATGCATATATGAGCAATATGTGTCCCTCTTTAAGAGCAAATTTATAAACTTTACAAATTTATTGAGTTAAAATCAACTAACTTAGTAATTATTTTTCGTTAAAAATCCTAATGTCTTTATTTATTAGACCAAATTACATGTAGAGATGCCACCATGTTAAGGGTCAAAATTGAATTAATTAAAAGTATAAGAATAAAAATGACATAAGAAGCAAAATTTACAGACTACTAATATAATTTATCCTAAATTTAAAATTAACAAAAAATGTTAAAAAATCAGCACTAAACAGTGGGTTGTGCCAACTTTTGTACTTATTTTTTTTTAACTTATCAAACTTATTCAAGTTTTTTTAACAAATATGAATTTCATTTTTTTTTTCCACCTAAACCCATTTGCTACAATTGAATTGCACAGGATGGGTTGTTTCAAACTTGCTTTTCTTTCATTTTTAATAAGTTTTTCCTTTGGCCGCAAAATATGGTTGGTGGTTACTATTCAAAGGGGGAAAAAAATTGCAGGTTTCAATTAAAAAAAAGTCGTAAAAAGTTAAAACTTAATTGAATAAACATAATGCAAGCGCATAGAGAATAAGTCAATTGGATAATTCAAGTGGGTAAAAATTATCGAGAATGAGTCATTTTATAAATCAAATATTTTAATTTTTTCAAACATAATTCTTAAACAAATAATTTTTTTTTATATCAAATGTTTTGATAATAGCATTTTCCATGACGACTTGAAAGACCTCTTTTGGCAAAGAGGTAAAAAGTAATTTTTTTACTTCTAATTTTTTGTGGATCAAATTTTTTTACCTCTAATGTTTTGGTAATTTTTTGTGGATCACTTCTAAAAATTCATTTATTTATATCAAATTTTTTGACTTCTAATGTTTTGGTAATTTTTTGGGAAAGAGGTAAAAAGGCATTTTGGGTTTCACTTAGACTATTCGCGGCGAAGGACACGGCCACCCTCTCACAACTGAAAATTTTCTGCCCCTTTCCCCTTAATTTTCTCCTCATTTTCTTTTGACTGAACTTGCTTTTCTTTTATGCCAAACATCCCCTTATACTTTCCATAATAGAGAAATAAAAAATGATATAATGATCAGTTGGATCTATGAGCTCGGGATAATTAGTTCCAGACTAACCATGACAACTTTAAACATAGTTCCTTGTAATTCAATTTTGTATGACACTGATATATATTATATGATTCTATTTTTATTTATTTTTAATATATCGTAAATATTGTTAAGCTGTGCTTAATTTATTGGAATGAAAATAAAAGGAAATGGCATGATTATTCCTTAAATATGTTTTGATTAAAAAGAAAATTTTGTGGAAAGTGAAAGTGAAAGTGAAAGAAAAAAATAATAATAATTTGGAAATTTTGAAAGAAAGGGATAGAAAATTTTGAAATTTTAATTATAGATAATTTTTATATAGACAAAATTAGATTTTCTTGTGTTTTGCCATGTTTTTTTCCAAGAAATTATAAAGTTAATTACGATAATAATATACAAGAAAATTATTATTATTATTATAGATAATTATTTATTCATTATGTAAAAATTATTTGTTCCTAAAAAAAATCATATAACATTATTAAAAAAATTTAACTTATCATAAATTTCTTAAACCCTAATTTCTTAAACCATAACCCTCATTTCTGATTTCACAATTTAAAACCCTAACCCTAATTGAAACATGATTTCACATTCATCAATTCAAAACCCTAACCGTAATTGAAAAACGATTTTACATTCATCAGTTCAAAACCCTAATTCAAAACCAAAACCCTCATTTCTGATTTCACATTCAATAGAAAACCATAACCCTCATTTTCTCATTTCAAACATAATATCTAAATTTTTCTAAACAGATTCAACATTCAACAGATTTCACATTCAACAGATGTCACATTGAACAGAAATCTGATTTCACATTCAATAGAAATCTGATTTCACATTCAACAGATTTCACAATTATAAACATATTTAAGATAAATATAAACCATTCAACATTCACATTCAACAGATTTCTAAACAGATTTCACAAATATAAACCCTAACCCTTATTTAAGATTTAAGATTTCACATTCAACAGATTTCTAAACAGATTTCACAAATATAAACCCTAACCCTAATTTATTATTTCTGCTTTGACAATATTTTCACATTCATGAACCCTATTCTACCAACATTACACAAAATACCAAAATAATGAATCTAACACAAAACACCAAAGTTGGCCAAAAGTGCCCGAAATTGTAAAATTATTGGGTGTGGCATGGTATGGTTTTTTGTTTAAAATGTCCAATTGCCGAAAATTGTAAAATGTCCAAATGCCCAAAATTGGCTTTCATTTTTTAAGTTTAATTGGGCATGGTTTAAAAAAAATTGTAATCAAATTAAATTATTAAAATTATTCAACCAATTTGACCCAAATCATTTAGGATTTTATTTTCTCTACGTTTTTACATAATTTGTTCCTAAAAAAAATCATATAACATTATCAAAAAAATTTAACTTATTATAAATTTCTTAAACCCTAATTTTTGAAACCATAACCCTCATTTTTTATTTCACAATTTAAAACCCTAACCCTAATTGAAAAATGATTTCACATTTATCAATTCAAAACCCTAATTCAAAACCAAAACCCTCATTTCTCATTTCACATTCAATTGAAAACCATAACCCTCATTTTCTCATTTGAAACATAATATTTAAATTTTTCTAAACTTCAGGTTCATTCAACAGATGCCATAAATGTAATCCTAATTTCTCAAATTTCACATATATATTAACCAGATTAAGAGAGTATTTTTAAATCAAATTAGGGTTTTAACCATAGAACGATTATGGCATTTTCACAATTCATTGAGGATGAATTTAGAGTATTTTTATGGCATATGTAACAAAAATCTTATTCAATTCGAAATTAATGTTAAATGTTAGATTTAACCATAGAACGGTTTAGAACCACATTCATGAACCCTATTCTACCAACATTATACCCACTTTCACAAACACAAAAAACACAACAAAGTAGATCAAGAGAGAGAGACAGAAAGCATACCAACGAGAGAGAGGACAGAGAGCAGAAAGGGAGCTCGTGCACAGCGAGAGAGAGAAAGCAGTAAGAGCGAGAGAGAGAGACAGAGCAGTAAGACCGAGAGAGACGGGGCTGAGCAAGAGAGAGAGCAGGAGCGAACTGTGTTGTCTAAGAAGCGTGATTGCAAAAGACGGGGCTGGGGAGGGTTTATATCAGTTCTAAAAGCGTGGTTACAAACCATGAGTTCACTTAAAAAAATTGTATAAAAAGCGTGGTTCACAACCACGAGTTCAGAAGAAAAAATTTTGGCCAAAAAGCGTGGTTCGAAACAGTGAGTTCAAAATAAATTTTTTTTTTTCATAAAAGCGTGGTTTAGAACAGCGAGTTCAAAAGAAAAAAAAATTTGGATAAAAGCGTGGTTTAAAACAGAGAGTTCAGAAGAAAAAAAATTAATTAAAAGCCCATTTTCTAATCGCGATTTATTAATCAAAAGCACATTTTGTAACTACGATTTTAAGACTTCCCAAATTTCACGCGAGACAGGCGCATATATGTTGAAATCGTGGTTGTGAACCACGATTTAGCCTATTTTGAGAATTCTTTCAAAACTAGGCTTAGTTTGGGAATTGATTTAGTATTTTGGCTTATTTAGGGAAATAACCCCAAATTTTCGTTGCTCCACATGTCGGTTTGCCAAACAATGTTTGTTGCAAAATCTTGTTCAATGCAAAGTTGAGGAACTTGAGTTGTTGTGTCGAAGAATGTTATTGAGTTGGATGTGTGTGCCGAGCATAATTGTGTTCAGTTCTTGTCCTTGGCTTAAGTGTGGTTGGCAGAGGAGTGTGCTTGGTGAAGGAATGTGCTCGGCAAAGGATCTTGATGAGGCTCATGATGGGTTATTGAATTTGTACTCAGCAGCGGATAATCAAGCCGGTTTACTTCTTGGCGTGAAAATTGGTCGGTGAGGTGGCTATGCATGACTAACGTGTTTCGGCTTTTCGATGT
This sequence comes from Camellia sinensis, assembly GCF_055761805.1. Classification (NCBI taxonomy): domain Eukaryota; kingdom Viridiplantae; phylum Streptophyta; class Magnoliopsida; order Ericales; family Theaceae; genus Camellia; species Camellia sinensis. The sequence goes on from NC_138974.1 coordinate 127,545,470, forward strand.
TGCCAAGTTGGTGAACTTGATCTTGGGTCTAATCTAGTGGCTTCGCAATGTTAGTAACTTGGAAAGCTCGTTGTAGTGTTGCAGTCGTCGGTATGGCTTGTGGTCTACTAGGTGATTCAAGGCGTTGGATTCAGACCATTTGAAACAGTTTTCCAAATGAGATACTTCAGCTGTGTAGAAAGCTAGCGTTCCATTCTACTCGGCGTGGTTTAGCACTGGTGAACTTTAGCTTTCCTCGCTGAGCTTGGTCAAGGTGGCCAATGCCTTTGCTAGAAAACGGGTCTTCTTGCGAGATGACGGCATCACCGAGTGACATAGGCGATCTTGCCAAAGAACCTTGGTGTTGGTCAGGGAGAATGATCTTCGATTTTACGTGCTCGGCGAGGCTTATTCTTAGCCTTTCATCGACGTCAAACGACTTTCACCTTTTGCCAAGAGATTGTTTCACGAGTCCGCTTAGTGAGTTCGGAAAATGGGCAATGGTCCGAAGCAATGAGCGAGCTACTTGGTATGTCATTGAGCACACTTGGTTGCCGAATTAGTTGCATTGTGTGGCTCCAACTTTGGTCGGTAGCTTTTCTTATTCTTTGGCTTTTCAAGAGCACGTATAGAGAGAGAAAGTGAAGACCCAGTTGGAGATCTACAAACTTTTTTTCTTGTTTTTCAACTGTCTTAAACAAAATTGATATTCATTTGACAAAATCTGTGAGCATAAAAATACGTAGACATATATATATATATATATATATATATCAAAGTTGAATTTAAATCAGAAACATAGTAAAAAAAGGGAGAAGACAAAGACCAAATCCTGAGTCTACTTTTTCTAGAGAGAGATTGGTTAATCTTGGTGCTCACTGGTTCGGGCACCTTGAGTGTGGTATTTATTCATCTCTTCATTGAATTTCTCAGATTTTTCCCACGGACGGGGCTAGTTGTGAGACCATGAAATATCCTCTCACATGGATTGTAGAGATCCAACGAAGAGATGATATTTGCCCTTATGTATCTACAGCATGATCAGCACCAATCAACCGGGGTTGTCGCCCGGAGACACTTTGATGGTAAAGTTAGTCCTTTGATTGAAAGAATGAATGTATAGAAATGAAGAGTGTTTGTGTGCTGTGTGCGGTAGAGAGATTACCTCCCCCTTCTCTGGGATGCCCCTCCTCTTTATATAGATGGGGTCTAATATTTGTTTGGGTTAAACCCATTGTAGGCCCTGTTTAGGTTAGTCCCAATAAGCTGATACATATTTTTTTCTAGCTCCCACAGTTATAAATAAGAAGAAACAAATTAAAACTGAACTGATCTCCATTATCTGGTTTCTATGGTTCTGTACATGGTCAATACCTACTTGTGCTTACTGTTCCCCCCTCCATAAAACTCTTGTTGGGGAGGATGAGGTCCAGGCCCTCTCGGCCTCAGATCAACAAGATAAGGCTCCTAATATGGCTGTTGATTGCGTGGTTCATGAAAGTTTTGAGGCCTTATTCTTTGGTTTCCAAATTAGGTTGTCTAAACCTTTGGTCTGTTGGATCACAATTTCCAACTCTAGGTCTGTCGAATACAGGTTGTTCATCTATCAGAGGCCTATGTTGTCCCCCATGTCCAGATCCTGGTCTCCATTCACTTTGATGAAAGTGAGAAACTGGATTTGCAGTGTATTCTTTCATCCCATTAGACTCAAAAGTTGGGTTCATGTTAAATCTTTTCTCAAACTTCTCTTGAAAAGTAGGAGGTCTGTAAAAGGAAGTTGATTCAGTCATGGGTAAGGCCTTTGTAGGCCCAAGTGTACACTTGTATCTTGTTTATCTGAACCTCCTCTCTAACTTGCCTTGTTTGGCTTGGTCCAACATTGAGGTCCTCAAATATGGCTCTCATGTTTGCCATCAGCATTTGGCTGTCTTTGTGCAGACATGCCATCAACCACTTGCTTCATTTGAGCAAAATTGTTTCCAATATCCAAATTTGAGCAACTTGATTGGCCCAAGGTACTTGCATCTTGGCCATTTTTTTGGCCTTCTTCTTGCCAAGCCACTAAATGGCTATATTCTGCATTATCTCTAACTTCCTCATATTGTTTATTTGGTTCACCCCATCAACAGGCCTTTTCCCAAGATCTCCGTATGTATTAGTCTGTTTTTTTTTCGCTATCAGGTCTTACTCGGTGTGCCAAATTATGTTGGTAAAAATTCAGTTTAGGTTGAATTGACAAAAACAAATCAATAGACAAAACTAAATTCTTACAAAACAAAAACAGATCAAGCAATGTGATTGTGTAATTTGCCCTAACAAATTTAAGGACTTCTTTGCAGATTTGTAAAAGAGAAGAAACAAATTAAAACCGAACTGAAATTGAACTTGCCACTTCATTACATGAATCAAATAACAAGGACAAAGGGTTACAAGATCAAAGTCACAAAGATTACAAGTTAACTGCTACTCCTAGTTACAAGATCTACTCCTAGATAACTGCTACTCCTAAAATAAGTTACTGCTACTTCTAAATGTCAGAAGTGTTGTGAATAGGTTGAAGAATATCCTTTCCTCTTTGAATCTCCAGCCTTTATCCTCCTTGCACTGGCCACGATCTACACAGCCACATATCTAGGAGTGTAAAAATAGTCTGTGGCTTGTGGGCGGCCCGAAGCCCGCCCTCGGCCTGGGGTGGATCTGTCCTGTTTAGGCCTATTTGGGCCTGAGCCTGAGTCTAGCTCGAGACCCTAGGCCTAGGCCTAGGCCATCATTTAGAAGCCTGGCTTGGCCCATCGGCTCGTTTAAGGCTCACTCAAGGCTCGGCCCGTGGCCCGGCCTGCCTGATGCCCTGTGCCTTTTTTAATGGAAAATAATAAAATATTGGTTGAAAAAATAAAAAATAAAAACAAAAAAGATTGTTCAAGCCCAAGCCCACTGGCTCAGCCAAGGCCCAAATACGCTTGGGTCAGGGCCTAAATTTTAGCTGGAGCTCACGAGACTTGACATGGGCCAAACTAGACTGGGCCAAATTTACACCCCTACACATATCCTTCTTTAAAAGATGCAAGTGGACTCCAGCCATCATTTGGAAAACTGTCCACTTTCTATAACTGCTTCTAACTGCCTTTTTTTTTTTCTTCTTACTGCTGACTTTGTTTCATGTTCTAACATGAAGACACCTGTCCACTTTACAAATCTTCAATTTGGACCACGATCAAAGAACTTGCACCACATTAACACTCTTGTCGAGATTCAAAACTTCATGCTGTGATTCCAACACTTGCTCTAGACATATACCTATTTCACAAGTTATCATCCTGGACCACAACCGTCTAAGTTAAGCCACGTTAGCATCTTTGTCGACAGATCAAGTTCAAGATTTTGAGGTAATTTTATTTCCACACACCAAAATATCTCACTCCACGTCCTCTCTCAATATACACATCAACTAATTTTGAATTTTGTAATTTTACTCAATGCATAATCTTTTTTGTCAAAAATATCCCTCTCTTAATATTGAAACCCTAAACCAACACCTATTCTCTAGTTAGTGAAGTGTAGTTCTTCAAGCATTCCAACAATGGCCCGGTGAAATTGTTGTCGTTCACTGTCAATTCCTCGAGAGCAAGACCATTGCACAATGCTGCTGGTAGTTCTCCAGAGAAGCCGTTGTCAAAAAATTTCGACAACAAGAGACGGTTCTTCCCAAAGTCTCTAGGGATGCTGCTGGAGAAATTATTGGTGTAGAGAGAGAGAGTGTTTGTAGATTAATAGGGCTAGATAGTGTATGATCGATATAAACCTTAATTGGGCTACAAGAGGAGGATTCAAATTCTCAGATATTTGGTTAATGGCAAATTCTGCTGAACCATCTTCATCAATAAACTTCACTTCATCTTCCCTTGTATCGAATGGATCCCTTAGCTACAATATACGACCAGCCTCTGGTTCCTAGGGAGGGTCTAGTGTCGAAATCATCAGTTTAAGGAAGCTTAGCTATAATTTAGAACAACTTCTAGTTGACTCCAGCTGTGATTATAGTGGCACAGAGCTTGCTGTTGAGAACATCCCAATAGGTGTTCACAGATGTATATTGGCTGCTCGGAGTAAATTTTTCCATGAGCTCAGGTTTCCAAAACTATAATAGTGGCGGCAATAGCGGTGGGTGGTAGCTAGGGTTAGGGTTAAGAAATTAGAGTTTTTTGTGGAGAAGATAAGGACATTTTAGTAATTTTATTTTAAGATGAAATTGTAATAAAAGAATAAATCATTAAAGGTGTGCATAGAAGTAAGTAAGTGTGTGGAAATAAAGATTTTGGTGTCAACAATTTTGAGTAGGGAAATAGACACTTGACAAAAGAAAAGAGAAAGTTTCAAGACACCACTAAATATATTCACTTTATATAATAATATAAATAAATGCCAATCTAGTCCCCAACTCAAAAAATGATCTATGATTAATGTGCGTCTTGCCCTATCAATCCGTCCAATTAAATTTTTTTCTTTCATAAACAAAACTAACAATAAATTCACAAATACCCAATTTTTTTTGCATCATTTTTATTTTTGTGAAAAATAATTCTTAAAATTTGAAAATCAACTTTTTGGTGTTTCCTAAGGGAGTTATTTTCAACAAAATAATAATAATAATAATAATAATAATAATAATAATAAATTCAAAAAGTTTGCAAACATTTTTTTTTAATTAAAACAAAATGGAAGCACAACCAAACAGGGTATTTGTTTCTCCGGAAATTGGCCCAGTGACAAGTACTTCGTTTCATTTTTTTGCTGCACAAATAGAGGCTGGAAAAGTGCTTCATATTGCAGAAGAGATTACAGTTGCAAGTTGAAATTTCATTACATTTGCACAGTAGAAAATGGGACTTGAGAGAGAGAGGTAGAAGAACATATAATATAAAGGATATAATTCTCTTCTATCTACTTCTGGTAGTAATATCTGTTATCCTATGATTAAATATTAATACAATTCGCATAAGATAAGAAATACTCTGTTTCACTTTTAAGTACTTAAAAAAACATTAAAAAAAGAAGACGCTATCTCCTCCCTAAAATAACAGTGGGATGAAGCTATGAACATTCTTACTAACAGATACACTGTCCCAACAGAACATAGCTTCTTTCAGCCGAAGAACGGATAAAAAAAATAGAAAAAATAAAATTAAAAAACAAAAGAAAAGAAAACAGTTATATGTCCCGAGGGCCATCAAAAGATTGAGTCTTCCTCAAATTCCAGTGGAGACCCTCATGTATGCTGCGCAAGAAATCACTGGTGGAGTCACCTTGACAAGCAGTTGCCACGGGCCAAGGTGCCATGCTGCACACAAGTGCATCCCCAGGTGCCAACATTTTTCTGTCTTTTCCATCAAAAGATGCCCAAGCATGGCTTCTGCTATTGAAAGGTACTTGAACTCTCAGTGTTATGTGCTCTGGTAATATCAGAGGGCGGAAGGACAAGGAATGTGGGCAAATTGGTGTAAACAGGATGCCAGGAACCTGCAGTTCAATAAATAAATAAATAAAATTATCTTAAACGAGTAAAAATGTATCAAGATAACATTAAGTTGATCTTATTATGAACCTGCAAGCAATATGAATCCACAACATGGAAGAAAATAAGTATATATGATGGGAAGGAACTCCAAAATGTGACTTCCAAACTAACTAGGGTACTACCCCCCCCCCCCCCCCCAAAAAAAAAAAAAAAAAAAATGAGTAAGAAAAAGTCCATGAAAATAAAAATTTAAAAACCAAAGAAACAGTTAGTTTGATATACATTTGTGTTTTTTTGGATAATTAGTCATCTCACATGATATCACCTAATCCATACACAGCGTATCCGTGTCTGTTTAATTTAAATCATATTACGCCGTAGTTCATATTGTTTTTTGACCACATGATTTAAACAAATCAGTGAAAGATCTCCCAATGTCCTTTATTATTGCGAACTCAACTGCAAGGGACCTGTTAGCAACGGAATGACTGCATCACTTGCCAAAGAATATCTTTCATGTGGTGAACTCAATCTCACTAAACCAACTAGAACATCCTACCAACCCAAAGCCCCAAAATTAGAGACTCCGAAGATTTTGATCTTTAGAAATAGCCAACCTAACTAAAATTAATCTACCATCCTCTAAATGTGTCCCTCTTTTATTTTAACTTCATTTGTCCTAGCACCCATGTTGCAGAGTGTAAAAAGCTCAAGGAAGGCTAAATTCAAAGAAGAAATGATATTTGGACATTGGCATGATTTCAAAGAGAAATTAATAGGAATCTTATAACTATGTTTATCATTAGAATCTTATTTTATGATTATTTTTATGTTTTCTAGAATTTTTAGGTTAAGGCTTTTTTAGTAATTTTTTTTGCAAATGATATCGTGTTAGTAAATGAGAATAGAGAAGAAATTAACACTAAGTTGGAGACTTGGAGAGCAGCACTTGAATCTAAAGGATTTAGGATAAGTAGAACTAAGACAAAGTACATAGAATTTAATTTTAGTAATAGTAACAATTGAAATAGAGAAGTGAAGATTGAGAAACAAGAACTACCTAAGAGTGAAAAATTTTGTTATTTAGCATCGATTATCACAACAGCTAGAAGGATTGGAGCAGATGTGATCCATAGAATTTAGGCGGGATAGCTTAAGTGGAGGAGGGCGTCTGGAGTACTGTGTGATAAACGAGTACCCACTAGATTAAAAAGAAAGTTTTATAGAACGGCTATTAAACCAGTGATGTTGCATGGGATTGTTGGGCAACTAAGAAACAACATATAGATAAGATGAACGTTGCTGAGATGAGGATGTGAAGGTGGATGTGCAGCAAGACTAGAAAAGACAGAGTTAGGAATGAGTATATTCGTGAATTGGTAGGAGTAGCACCAATAGAGAATAAGCTAAGAGAGAATAAATTGAGATGGTTTAGTCATATACAACAGAGACCAATAGAGGTAGTAGAGAAAAGATATGTGTTAAAATCCACCTACTCTCCACCTACTTCACCCACTTAAACCTACTCCACTAAACCTAACCCACTACACCACTACCACCTCACCTACTCCACTAAACCTAACCCACTACACCACTACCACCTCCACTTCACCTACTCCTTACCTACTACACACTCACCCTCTTCTATATATAGGAATCATGAATCATTGTAATAGATATCAACAAGATATCAATCAATCAATAACAATCTTATAACACATCTAGATATCAATCAATAATACATTTTTTTTAACATGGTATCAGAGCAAGGTTGAGAAGCTAGAAATTCTGCTTCACCGGCGGGCGGCAGCCTCGCCTTGGCCGCCCGCCGGACCTCTACACATACCTACACTCCGCTGCCAGAAAGTCATAGCTGAACTCTTCTCTGCCTCACACATATTTGTTCATCAATGGCGACATCGAGCCACCATCGGCTCAATCACCAGCTCTCTCCCATCGGTAGGCCTTTCAATAGGGCTGCTTTTTTTCTGTAAAGAGGCTCTGCAATTCATTCTCCATACAAGCAATATGAACCCGATGCCGCCCAATTCACCTTTCATTCAATTTGCCCATTTTACTTGTAACCAAGCACTCCTTGAAGTTTTAGAAGGGTTTGATCGACTTCATGTTATAGATTTCGACATTGGTTATGGTGGGCAGTGGGCTTCTTTGATGCAGGAGCTTGCTCTGAGAAGTAATGGGGCTCCATCACTGAAAGTCACTGCGTTCGCGTCTCCCTCAACCCATGATCAGCTTGACTTCGGACTCCTTCAAGGGCTCGCACTTCTTCAGCTGCTCTATTTGCCTGTCTCGGTCTGACATCGATCTCTCTCTCTCGGTTTGGGGGGGAGAGAGGTTAGGGAGAGAAAGTTTTTTTTTTTTTTTTAACAATAAAGGCATCTCGGTTTGGGGGGCACACTGATACATCCACTTTCTTTTCTTTTCTTTGTTTTATATCACTCACACTGATACACGTAGAAGACAGCACATGCGGCACCCACTTTCTTTTCTTTTCTTTTTTATATCACTCACACTGATACACGTAGAAGACAGCACATGGGCTTCCACTTTCTTTTCTTTTCTTTTTTTTTATATCACCCACTCCATACCTATTTTTATTATTATCATTATTATTATTATTATTATTCTTCTTATTAAAATAAAAAAAAATAAAAAAAATAAAAAATAAAAAAAAAAATAAAAAAAAAATACCAAACACCATTGCAAACAATTTACAAATTTGCACCACCAATCATCTTTTATTCATCTCAGGGCACACCCCCGATCACACTTTTACACAAAAAAACAAAAAAAAAAAAAAACAAACCAACCACATCCACCGGCGGGATTTTTTCTTCTCTACTCTGCCGCAGGTCTCTTCTTCTTGCCTCCGTCCTGGGCGGCCCTTGACGGTGCTGCCTCCGTGTTGCTTCCTAGACCACCAAGCAAGTTGCCTCCTCCCTGCTCCTCCACCGCAGCGTACGGCGGCCCTCCAAATCGGAACATCACGGTGGCCTTCCGCTTCAGCTCCTTGTTTTCAGCCCTTAGCACGCTTATCTCTGCTCGCGCATCCTTATACATGCGTTGGAGCAGAGCCAGCTGGGAGTTTAACTGTTGCACCTCATTTGTCCTGCTCTGCAGCCGGTTCGACAAATTTGTGACCGCCGTCATGGTTTCCACACATGACTTCAGAGTATACTGATTGGCCTCCACATCCGACTGCACTGCCATTCTTTGCTCCACCGACCGCATCGGAAAGTTCAACGGAGCAAACACAGAGGTGTTTGGTTGAAGTTCACTGGCTACCGCACCAGTTATTTCTCTTGTGGACTCGTTCAGTTCTGGAAAGAGCGTAAGCAGCCCACGGGAAGAGGAGGCCATGTTCTGGTTAGCTGGACGGGAAGAAGAGGCCATGTTATGGGTTGCTGAGTGTTTCAGAGAAGGGTTGGTTACAGAATGGCAACAGAGTGTTCCAGAATCTCTTTCTCAGAAACGGAAGAGTTTTTTTCAAAGGATTTTCAGAGGCTTCAGACTGGTTTGATTTCCACTTGTTCTCTCAGCCTCCGCATTGATTTATATAGAACATGACGAAGAGGCCGACACGCGCACTGTCGATCACGTACATCGCCGCGTGTCTGGCGCGCCTTTTGATGGCTCGTCTTTTGATGAATTGGGCACGCCTTTTGATGGCACGCCTTTTGATGGATTGGGCACGCCTTTTGATGGCACGCCTTTTAACAGATTGGGCACACCTTTTGAGGGTGCGACTTTTTAGGGGTCCGACAAGAAACTGTAAACTGTCCCGACATAGATTCCGGTTAGTTTCTAAGGGTCCGACAAGACTCTGTAAACTGTCCCGACATTGATTCCGGTTAGTTTCTACAAGGGTCCGACAAGACTCTGTAAACTGTCCCGACATTGATTCCGGTTAGCTCCTTTATGGGTCCGACAAGACTCTGTAAACTGTCCCGACATAGATTCCGGTTAGTTTCTACAAGGGTCCGACAAGACTTTGTAAACTGTCCCGACATTGATTCCGGTTAGTTTCTACAAGGGTCCAGCAAGACTCCGTAAACTGTCACAACAACTGTCACAACATTGTCTGCTACAACGGTCCGACATGACCCCATAAACTGTCTTCTACAACGGTCCGACATGACCCCATAAACTGTCTTCTACATCGGTCTGACACCGCCATCCAGTGTCCTCTACACCGTTATGACACCCCCATACAGTGTCCTCTACAACGTTATGACACCACCATACAGTGTCCTCTACAACGTTATGACACCACCATCCAGTGTCTTCACCAATGGTCTGACACGACCATACAGTGTCTCCTATCCTTTTTTATTTTTATGTATTTTCTTGTTTTGTTACTCTCTCCAAACTCAAGTTGGTTAGTTCCTATCCCCCTTGAGTTTGCGGGGGGCTGTTAAAATCCACCTACTCTCCACCTACTTCACCCACTTAAACCTACTCCACTAAACCTAACCCACTACACCACTACCACCTCACCTACTCCACTAAACCTAACCCACTACACCACTACCACCTCCACTTCACCTACTCCTTACCTACTACACACTCACCCTCTTCTATATATAGGAATCATGAATCATTGTAATAGATATCAACAAGATATCAATCAATCAATAACAATCTTGTAACACATCTAGATATCAATCAATAATACATTTTTTTTAACAATATGAGACAGTGACGGTAGAGGAAAGTGTTAAGGGAAGCGGCAGACCTAGATTGACGTGGGCTAATGTAGTAAATGGAGATATAAATCTCCTTAATTTGACAAACCAAATGGCCTTGGATAGAGTCGAGTGGAGAAGAAAGATTCATGTAAACCCATTTGATGGGACTTAAGGCTTGGTTTGGTTGGTTGATTGGTTGGCTTTTTTGATAATTTATAGAATTTTCGAATATGAGTTGTGGGTCAAGTAATTTAATTAGTCTTTGTTTTGTTTCTTATTTAATCTTAGATTAATTTTGGAAGTCAAAAATATTATAATAGCTGGTTTAGGAAATCTCCTAGTTCTATATAAAGTCCTGTAATGATTATAATTTAATAGGATTGATATTTTTGAGAATTTGAAAAGCTTTGAAGCTATCTTATGGATTATGTGATGCAACCCTGACCCTAGGTGTGATGCCTAGGGATTCTAAGAGTGATTCCTAGACCTATCTTCTTCTCCTCTTTTCCCACTTCTATTTCAGCAGTTTCATAGCCCAAATACTGCTTATGAATCACTGTTCACAGCCTAAAACAATGCCAAAATCTCACCTTTTCATACTCAAACTGTTACTCCTTTATTACCCTAAACAAACCCTTTAAACCCCTATACGATTATTGCAATTTCAGCCATAAACCCAATTAAAATCAGCCCCAAAAGCACACTGTTGCTGCTGTCCATAATCGTCCTACATCAACTCATCCGACAGACATTTTTCCTTGTTTTGCAAGCGTTCATCAATAGCCTTACAGCAGTCTGATAAAATTTAAAGGAACTTCCCCACTTGCCTCACTCCACTGTAGTTTACAGATGTTATTTATGATATTCCCTTCCTAGCAGATGAACCAAAGTAACAAAAATGGAATCTCTTGTGCATCTCCTGGACACCAATGTGTACTTTTTACTCTTTTCAAAGCTAGTCTACTACATACTTCACATACAATTTATCTTAACTGCACTAATCCTGAAACTCATAAATCAACAACATTTCCATCATTTTAACCTTTATCCCCATTCTTAGACCGTTAACCAATGGTAGAAATTTTAAGCCTAAGCTGTCGTCAATACATTTTTATGGTGTCAAGTTTGGTTGCATTTCCATTTTGGTAAACTATGTTCAGTTTCCACTTCCTGCTCAATCAATTAATCGAGGGAGGCCACAAGCCAATATAGCAATACTTAGACATATAAGTACTAAATCATTTATCAACCCAAAAAACCCACCAATATATATATATATATATTAAGGCCTACAACACTTCATGCATGCTTCGGTCCAAACATTAAGGATCTATTTGGCTTTGTTTTCACTATTTGGAAAACACAAAAAACTTGATTGGCAAATTATTTCTGAAAACTATTTTCGAGAAATTTTTTAGAAATATCCACGTTCTAAGAAACACCAAAAAGTGATTTTCGATTTTCAAAAATTATTTTCACATAACGATGAAAACCATATGAAAATGATGGGTGTTTTCAAATTTTGATTGCCTTTGTTTCTAAAAGAAAAAACAAAACCACAACTTACCAAAGGCCTTACCTTTTTGTCACCCACAGGAGTCGAGCATCTATGTCTTGTGGGAGTAAAGAGTCTACGTTACCTCATGACTTCATTCCGCAGAAGTTACAGTGTGTGCATCCTCAACCTAGGCCAAGATGCCAAACCTCTAGGCACACACTGTGTGACTCTAGGGACTTGTAGTGAGGCTAGAAATGGAGGAAATTCGCTACAGTGCTCCACCCTACATGATCAAGTTGTCATAGGCCAGACTGAAAGAGAGAAACCTCACCACTAAGCTATACTCTGCAAACTTGCAGAAGTTCTTGTTTCCAACCAAGAGACATTTCTAAGTTCTAATGGCTTAATTATATGTTAACAAGCCCAACGAATGCCCTTAGATGTTGTCAGCATTCTCAAACATTCAGTTATAGAGGCTCACGTCTCTTACGTCAAACATAACAGTTTCTCACTAGAGATGTAAGCTGCACGGGCACGGACATGGACACAGACACGAATGCAGACACGGACATGGGAATTTCAGGGGAAAAAAAAAAATAGGAACATGAACATGGCGAGGTTACGGCAATAAAAAAAACTATATATTTTTATGTTCTATATAGATTAATATTACATCCATAAATAATCAAAATTAACAAAAACTAACACTAATTCAATATAAAAACAAAAAATAAATAAAAAAACAAAACCTTACTATTAAGTTAAGTCTTATCGTTTATGTTTTTTTTTTTTTTTTTTTATTTATTTATTTATTTTTTTTTTTTTTTTTTTATGGATGATCTATTAATTGTTTAAATAGAAGCATAAAGTAATAAACATTCAACATGAAACATACATCAAAAGAACTAAAGAAGAGGGGAAAAAGAATCTAGGTGGCATGTCCTCTAAAAAAAAATTAGTTAAATAGAAGGACACGCCACTTGTGTGTCCCATGTGTGTCCCCACAATGTCCCTGCTGTGTCCTTGTGTAAAACACCACTTGAGATTGAGGCTTCCATTTTGAACACTAAGCTTTGTACTTTCGTAGAGTTTAAGTTCTATTTCTCCACTACCTCTCTCTCCTCTATTCAGCTGGTTTCCTTCATCTCTTTCTAGACACCCTTTGAGTCTCCGGTACCTACCTATGATGTGTTTTGCCACTCTATAACAAATTTTTGACACTAAGTACTTCTTTCTTTCTAAACTAGATTGTTGAATAACTTGATATACATTGTTGGGCCCATTTCCTAAGCTTTTGGGACAATTGGTGACTTAACATTATATCAGAGCTCTAGTTGAGAGAGGTCTTGGCTTCAAGTCTCTCTGTTGGCATTTGGTATTTGGTTTATGTTTGGTTTCTTTTTCTTTGTTTGGTTGTATGATGCTTTTTGTTTGGTTTTGTGTTTGCATCTTCACTTGCAAGATGGGGTTGCACGTGAGGGAGGGTGTTCAATAGTTTGATATACATTGTTAGGCCCATTCTCTAATAGCTTAAGCTTTTGGGAAAATTGGCGAGTTAACATAGATATCTAGCGTCCTATCAGGATGTTAAGGAAGAGTTGATTGGGAGAACCTGTATCTTTGAGATGGTGCAATTGGAAGGAGAGGAACCAACAAAACTTTTTGACAATGGAGTGGTAGCAATTCCTCACCTTAAGATGTCTTTGCTTCGTTCTACACATTTTTAGCTTATACGAAACTTTTGTAGTAATTCTTTAGTTTTGGTCAATTTCATAGGGTTGAATTTTGTTGGAGATCTGTAGGTTTTTGAGTTTCGTAGTTTTTCGAGTTGTAATACATTCAGTGTATGCTTTGCCCCTTTTGCTACTTTTATTGAACATACTTCTCGCCAGAAAAATGATGCCATCAACTTTTCAGTATATAGTTTCAGACCTAAGTCAACCCTCCAACTAGCAATTAACAGATTTACAATCTACAATAATAATAAAAGAATTTGAAAATTTAAATTGTTTTGCGACAGTTACTTAATGATATACAATTTTACCTTATAATATATAGATTTTTTATTTCGAGGAACAATTAACGTTATATTATCAATGTTAAAATATATAATAACAATGTTCATGTACATCTATGATTATTTTATCAAATATATACATATGTATACATACATAAACACATGAATTCCTATATATATAAAGCAAAATCTATTGTGACAGAAGCATAAAATAATCTCCTTTTCATTTATTTATTTATTTATTTTTGCTTTTGATTTTACACAAGATAGGTTTTAAAACCACGTCCACACACATCACAACTTACAACCAGGCCAAGACAGTTGTGATGCCAAAAAGCAACCATCTAGTGATGACGTGTCTCAGAATGAAATTTTCAAAACCAAGGAATCACTAAAAGGCAGAAGCCCTTCTTATAGCCATTAACAAGTGTTCTTGAAAGGTGTACAGAAGCTACATTAAGTGGAATATTTATGAATATAAATCAGAGAAGATTTAAAATCTCCCACAATATCAGAGGTTCGACTATGATTTGGTTTATATCAGAATTCAAAGCTGCAAGATAGAATTATCATGATTCATGATAAATGCATGCATCATGCTTGTTCCTCTGCTGGTTCATTCATGTAAGCATGTAATCTTTTATTGAGCAAAAAAGAATGTAGAGCATATATGAACATTAAAATCAGCTCCAAAAACTCCACTCAACGACACCCCACTCAGCTTTCAGAATATTAAAGTGAGGACAGGATACACAGATGCAGTTGTTTCCAACTCATTCTAACTTACATATAGATTCCAAAGCCTCTCTATTATTGACAAATGGAAGCACTTTACAAAAGTCAGACTAAAACTGTCCCCCAACAAAATTGTTTCTCAGACAAGGTTGGTATATTGGCTTTATGTACTACAATGGATTAGCCGTTATTTATAATCTGTGGGTATTATAAATTCAAAAAAATACAGATACTATGGTTCAATCCATTGTCAAGATAAACCAACTTCCACTGAATAAGCATGCATACCTAGATATTATCAGTGTATGGACATACCTGTGGATGGACCATTGATCCACCAGCTGCCAAGGAATATGCAGTGCTTCCAGATGTTGTTGACAAGATCAAACCATCCCCTTGAACACAGGTGACAAATGAGTTGTCGCAATAGCATTCCAAATTTGTAAGGAATGATGAAATTCCACGGTCAATCGTCACTTCATTTAAAACTAGTATAGGTTCTTCGGTCTCATATTCATTTTTAGCTGCTTCACGAATAACATGGCACTGCAACCGATGTCTTAATGTGATACTAACGGGACCCCGAAGGATTGAATCAAGAGTTTCTTTGTAATGTTCACTATCTGAATAATGTTAAGGATCACTTTTGGATCAGAGAAAGTAACCTGCAGAAACAAAAGCTAGTATTTCCAGGGTTTAGTTCAAAGTATAATTTGGCTAAATAAATTTATCCCTTTTGGGCAAAGCTTTGCAGCACACAAATAACTGCAACCAGGCAGCAGGCCCAAGGTTCAATTTTTACCGAATTTAAATCAGACTATGCAGGAAAGAACACCCTTTTAACAAAAATGGAGGATACAAAATGGGGTCATAAAGCCCAAAGAACCTAAAGAAAACGGGACAAGGGGAGGAACTGGCCCTTTGAACATTGATGCTGCCTGCATACAGAAAGGCACATTGTAATTGCTAATGAAGGTTTATGCCAAAAGGAAAAGAAAAAAAACAAGATAATATCACAAAGGGAAGAAAAATAAAAAGAGGCTATCAAATTTGACTAAACAACCAAGAAAATATTCAACTTGAAGGATTAATTTTGCACTTCCATGGTGACTGGTATTTAAGTAGAATAGTACTTTATACGCCCATACTTGACTCTGGGATACAATTTTTGAGTGAATAATGGTTCAGGTCAAATCCAAGGGTTTAGTGTAATACCTCATTAACCAAATGGTAGTAGTAGTCGGGTAATGAAAAGTAGTGTTTAGTCGCATACTGAAAGCAATTTCTTACTGTTTATATGTTTTCCTAAAAATAAATTTTCCATGAAGGAGAAAGAGAAATTACAGCGGTTTGCCCCTTTCTTTCTTTTTTTCTTATTTCTCTCTAGCTTTGTCATTGGGTAGAAAGTTTTAATAGTATCACATTAAATTGAGCAACACTGCCATGTATATTAACACAACCAAACTAAGCCTTGTGTCCCACTTAAGTGGGGTAAGCTACATGAATCCTTTTTTGCCATTTTGCTCTATGAATGGGTATATGCTCAGTTAAATTAAATAGTTTCATATCTATTTTTACAACTACACCCTATGTCAGTTTATGTCCTCCCGCCGCATAACATTTCCATTTATGATGATCAAATCACTCTTCCTAACCATTGCATTTATAGGTCTTCATTGTACATGACCAAAACATCTTAATTCTAAAACATCTCAAAAACCTACTTTTTCCTTATTGTTAGTAACTGGTGTCCTACCACAACTTAGAATCCTTTTCTAATCAAAGTCATATCAGATGAGGGCAAAATTACTTTGTGTGCATTTAAGAGTCAATACATGCTAATATGGTTTAATTGTTAAATTATTTTGCTGAACTTAACAGACAACACTCTACATCATGCATAATACTAAACTGCAAGGAATGAAGGGTTGAATTGAATGTAATATGTATAATATATAATGTCAATTACCAATTACCTTATCAATGGATAACTACAAAACTATAAGAACATAAAAGAAACAATATTGCACTATAGTTCCTATTTATCAATTTTAATCACTTTTGTAGGCATAACTCATAAGAGTAGTACCAATAACTGACAGTGTTTCCTACATTGTCTTAAAAGGTACATTTTCACAACCATCAATAAATGCATCTTCAGATGGGAGCCTTCAGCCAATGAAAACTGAAACCCAACATGCACAGCAATATGTTTCTAGAGATTGTTAGTCCCACTAAGAGAATTGACAAATTTTAGTTCCCAATATAGATTAGACTTTATGTTTCTCTTGATACCATGAGTAGCACCAAACCATGGCATACACCAGAGGAAAAGTGTGCCCCCTGCTGTGATGAGATACAGAGAGCAATTATTTGAACCCAGGTCTCTTCAAAACAATTAAGCATAATTAAACCAACAGGAAATAAATAAATAAATAAATAAAAGGTTTAGTTTATAGCAGGAAAGAGTTTAGAGGTTGTTTTGCATAATTCATTGCCATTGCCTGGTGCTTTTATGATTAATTTGCTATACGTGTTCTCTTTAATAAGCGCAAATTATTTGCATGGTTCAAGGCTAGTCCAACAATTATGCTTAATTTATTCATTAAAAATCAATAATAAATCACAATGAATTATTAATACAAAGGGTCTAGTACAGCTTAGGTGGAGGGCAAAGAAGGCCACCTTCCACAAGGGGGCTGAGCAGAAAAGAAAGTACTATTTACACCAACAATAACAATGACGAAATAAATAAATAAACAAACAACTAAATAAAACCCATGAACCTTTCATACATGTCTGAACCACTTTCACATGAACCTCAAGCTGCATTGTAACAAACCAATAAAACTATGATATACACTCCTATAAGGCTTGATTTTCAGTTCAAATTGGCGTAACAATGTCTGTATCAAGAAATGAACCAACTGAACAGGTTCTGATATGACCATACCCTAAGCTTGCACCAGAGCAAGTGCCTTGAACTAAACCAAACTAAACTAATCCTACCAACTAAAGCCTAGAAAGCATGGATACAGATACGAGATACGGATACAACACGATACGGATACGGCAATACAGCAAAACCTAAAAAAGTAGGATACGGGTACGGCTAGGATACGTTTGTAAAAAATAAAAAATAAATAAATTATTAGCAATGAGTTACACATAAGCTCAAGAATGTTGAGAAATCACAGTAACTTTATAATGCAAAATATTAATCTTTAAAAATTAGGTATTAATTTAAGCTAATAGCTAGTTTAGTTTTTAAATTTTCAATAGGTCTTGCAAATATTTCATTTCAATAACAAGTCTAATATGTTGATATTATAATATCAAAACAATCCATAACTTGACCCTATGTTTTTTCCTTTTGCACTAGTCAAAAATATTCTATGCAAGTTTATTTTCTTATTTATTTATTGATATTTAATTTTACTATTGTTATATTATCTTATTAATCCTTACTTCTATGTGGTTATAGGGGACACGCATGATATAATGAAGATATGCCAATTTGATGAATTCTATTATTTGAGCTTACTATGTTATTTTTATTAAAAAAAAACTAAGCAAAGTATTGTAAAAATATTCTATTTATTCTCGCAATTATATTATATCATGATGTTATGCAAGAAATAATACAATTCTAATTTCGTAAAAGGAGTAAAATGTGACTTGGAGGATTTGATACTTCAAAATTAATTAAGAAGTATCCGATAATATGTGAGTCGGAGTATCCGATACTTCAAAACTAAGTATCCGATACTTCAAAATTAATGAAAAATTAATTGAAAAGTATCCGATACTTTTAAGAAGTATCTGATACGTATCCGTAAGTATCCGAGGAGTATCGGTATCCGATACGGATACGATACGGATATGTCTTCCTATTTGAAGTATCCGTGCTTCATAGACTAAAGCCTTTATAAGTCTCAGATTGCGACAGACGAAATTGAATCCCTGGACGGCAAATTTGATCTCAGAGGATTCTAATGAACCCCAGTAGTCACAATACTCCTACTCAATCCAACTCAACTTGAAACACCATTTAGATATTTTATTTTTTACATTAGTTCTAGCCTGTGGATAGTTTGTCTTATAGCACAATCAAAAGTGAATATAAGAGAAAAAAGGATTGACAATGCTTTTGTGCTCGCATTGACTGATTTTTGACATTGGTTTTCTTTGAGGGTTTCCCTCTCTTGACACAGAAATCAGTCAACTATAAATTGATTTTTAACCAAGAGAAACACTTGACTGACTAAAGATCTGGAAGTTATCTTCAACCTTTGTTAGATTATCTTGTTGCCTTTCTTCTGTTGTTTCTCATGGCAGGAGAGGATATCCTCCTGCCTTCTCCTTATCATTACACCAATAAATTCAATCTCAAATCAAACATCAACAAATAAATAAATAAAACTATTAAAAAGTATAAACTAAATTTCCTTAAGTATCTTATAAACAAATAGCACAAATATACCTGATTCCAAACCTGTGTGATTCTACCGCTAACAAAATTACATGTGACAGTAATAAAATTAGATTGTATTCATCCAAATGAATTAATAATGCTGCAATGTTCTAAAATATACTCAAATCATTTTGAATCAAGATATAATGATCCAACACACATACCCAAAGAACAGTTCCATCCCCACCAAGAGTTACAACAAGGTCAACTTTCTCGTGCAGAAGCAGAACTTCCTTGTCTGTTCATAATGAAAACAGAGATTTTCACGTGGTTACTAGTCAAATTTTATTCAATATAATAGAAAATAAACACAAAAGATTCTCATCTAATCACATGATCAATTTCATCATCCACGCCAGTAAAGGTGTAGTAACTTTAGACCTTCAATCAAAAGAAGGGAAGGCATGGAATGGACATGTTGATTTGCTGACCAAACCATCAAACAAGTTATGAGTCAATAATAAAGCTGCTGAAAACTACTGGACAAAATAACATTATCCTTATTACCCCTATTCATAGATCAATAATACTGGTTATGGTTTTTTTGTATATATCAATTTATCATTTCGACAGCTAGGTTTTATAGCAATACTGAGAAACAACAACTACATCTACATTTTCAAACAGCAAGTTGTTATTAGTTGTCCATGTTAAGGATTGCTTCCACCTCTAAGAAGCTAATAGACAGACCACATGATTTTCTCTCAACTATATAGTAGAGTGAATGTATGTTTTTAGCTGCTATTATAAAATAAAATCTGACTATGGCATGAATAAGTTTCAATAACCATGAGAAGAAATTGAACTCCAATGAGAGTGGTTACAAGTCTCGGTGTAAAAAGATACTTCATATGCAATGCCAAAGAAGTAAACTTATTTAAGTTCAAAACATATGACACAAAAGAGGAGTTTAGGAGTTTAAATTAGCATTAAAAAGCATGAAAACATGATCATAAGTGGTACATGAAATAGTATCTTGTTCAAATTTCAATATTCAGAATGTAAAAAATGTACCAAAGCTCACCATCTTTCCAGGTTTGTACAAAGTTGTAGTACATTGAATCTGTTAGAAGCTCTACCCTCACTCGTGGTTCCACAACAATGTTCAGCTCTTTATGATCTTTCAACCATCTGGGAATGAAACAAGAGAATGAGCATCTCATAATATTTGACCCAAGGTTCATCTGATCCAGCCACAAAGGTAAGAAAACCATAAAGAAATCAAAATAATATTGCACTGTAAGCTCCAAACAAATTGTAAGCAGAAGCAAAGGATGACATCTTCCATTCAGGTTGTGTCTAGATTCTAAAAATTGTTAAGGGAAATGAAATTACTTCCCTAGTTTCATAGTGATGGAAAGTGGAGGGTAAAGATCCTCATTTCCCTTATAGGGCACAATCATGCTCGTCACAGACCAGAGAGCCTCGATGGCTTCTCGCAGAGAAGGGGAAAAAAAGAAAAGGAATAGCATGGAAGAGCTATGAACGATGGCTCCCAAGCTTCCTAAATGAGAAGAGCGGATAAAAAGGCATAAAACTCCTCCGCCTCCAGCATTGCTTTCACTGCCTCTGCAGCCTCAGCCGTTTATTCAATATACACCTACCTTTAGCAGCCCACTGATAGAAAAGACAACTGAAAACCAGTGCCACATAGATACACCAGTCTGGTATGTCGACTTTAATGGTAGATTTTCCTTTTATTGGTTCTTCACCATTAGAGGAGCGATATGAGCTCAAGCACATACTGCAATAACAGCAGAGACACCGAGACAGAGACTCCTTACTTTTTTAAGATCTGACTATATCGGTTGAGTTTCATGTGTCCAAGAAGAGAGAATGAATGAGTTATTGAGCCACAATTAGCAATGAAAACATGGAGAATTATTTTTCCCATAGTTATGTGATTATTAGATCATTGATTCAAAACAAAATAGTGAATAGAGAGGAAATCTCGATGCTAAAGCCAATCATGTGAAAGCTTCTCTTCTACTTTGCCAACCTAGTCAAAGAATGAAACTTACAAAAATTTCTGGGTTATGGACAGACCCACCAACAATGAGAAATCCAATTGAAAAGGCCCACATTACGAATTAAAGAGGGCGGAGAAAGCAACTCAGCAGATTTTTTGGCAATTGGGTCCTTGTGCTATGATAGCAAAATCAGATGAGATCAACTCATCAAGAAAGAAAGAAAAGAGGAAAACCATTTCTTGAGAATTGTTCATTTCCTTCTCATTTTCCAACCCTACCAAACAAGAGCATGGAATTTGGATCATCTTATTTCCTTCTCCTTTTTCCTGTATTTTCCCTTTCCTTTTACTTTTCCTCAACAAATCCAAGATTCAAATATAGCCTTGGTGTATTGGTTGAACAGGAAGGAAAAAGATTAGAAGAAAGATCATCTCCTGCTTGTTTTTATTTTACCCTTGTATATTAACACAATCTAAAGGAGGAAATAAGGTTCCTTTCCCTCCTTCCTGATTGCTGCCCATCATTTGATAAATTTTCTAGTGGGCCTGCAAGGATTTATCCCCCAACCAGCTTTTCCTATTACATTTACAAAGAGTATCTCCATCCCAACTCTTGAAATACTAGGTTAGTTCAAATGCAAATGAATAGCTTGAGAAAGAATCAGATCTCACATAAGCCAATTCCTCCCACTTCTACCTCCTACCAAACAAGTTGGAAATTATTACATGGTAAAAAGGTTCTATATAGTTGACATGGATATAAATGGTTTTAATCCTAGGACCATTCTACCAAGGCTCAAGTAATGAAAGGTATGATATCAACTGAACAGACATATGACATTACACATAATTTAAGACAATAAAACACAACAAAGATGCAATTTGAACTTGGAAATGGGCCTGAAATTTGAAGGCCAGAATTCAAACTGGGCTGGTTAATTGCATTTCCAGCATTTGGATGGTTTCAAAGATTTAGAGTATCAATTGGCATGATAATCCGCAGCATCACAATATCCTTTAACATGCAAGTTCAAAATCTTGTGGATCAGGTCAAAAAATACAAAATCCTGTGGTGAAATAACCATTATTTCCTGAACCATTTTGGACCTTACCAGGATAGTTCTCAAACTACAGATATATGAAAACCTAGGGTATCTGGTTATGGGGCAATGGACATAGAATAAAAATTATGTCAGATTAATTGTCCTCTAAAAATTTGTAAAAAGAAAAATGCAGTGCTTTTACATAATGCCAAATCAGATTTGAAGTGAAGGTCTCTGCCAAAATTAATTACAAGTTATTTTAATAACCGAAATGGGGAGATGAGAAGAAAAAAGAGGGAATGGAGTGTCTCTTTTTTTACTTTCCCTACTGGAAATCTTTCAAACCTTCACCGGAATCTGAGCTACTAACTCAATATCCATATAAATTCTTCTTTTGTAATTATATCATACTACAGAGAAAGCATTCTAGATAACTAATATCCCCAAAGCTCAACCAGCAAGGATATGGACCAAATGGTGGTATATCAAATTCTCAAAAGGAGTACACTCATAAGACCAAACTAGATAAGGCTGCAAACGAACCGAGCTGTTCGCGAGCTTGGCTCAGCTTGGCTCGTTAAGGGCTTTGTTTGGCTTGGTTTGTTAAGTAAATAAATGAGATTGAGCTCAAATAAGCTCGGTTCTTTTATCTTTAATTAAATTATAGAATAAATAACTATGTGAACAATAGTAAAACAATTTTATTATCGAGCTTCGAGCCGAACTCAAGCTTGACTAATATTAACAAGCTTGAGCTCGATTAGTTATCGAGCCAAGCTCAAGCTGGATAATCAAGCTGAGCTTGAGCCCTACAAAGCTCGGCTCGGTTTGTTTGCAACCCTTATACTAGGCTCGGCAAACATATAGCCAACCCATCCCAACTCAAGCTTAAATGAATGGTTTTGATGCAATGAGCGGGCGGATGCAGGTCTAGCAATTCCCAAAAAAGTCGGGTTTTGGTTGGGTGGCGGATATACATAATTCCATCTGCAAAACCCAACCCAACCCTACCGCATGAAATTAGGCTTTCACTTAAAATACTAATATATCTACTACATATTATTAATATATGTTAGAATTTACCTTCACCTACACCACTACCACATCACCTACTCCACTAAACCTAACCCACTACACCACTACCACCTCCACTTCACCTACACCACTACCACCTCCACTTCACCTACTACACCTATATCTCCTATATAAGGAGCCTCTCACATTTGTACTAAACACAACAATCAATCAATCAATAATACATAAATTACATAAATTCTTACATGGTATCAGAGCAGGGTGAGCAAGGTTAAGAACTTAGTGATTCCGCTTCACCGGCGGGCGGCAGCCTCGCCTTGGCCGTCCGCCGGACAAACCCAAATTTTCTGATTCTCTCTCTCTCTAAAGTTCCGATCTTTATCTCTCTACAAATACAAATCCCTATTCTTTGAAACCATCATCATCAATGGCCGGCCGAGGCAAAACCCTAGGATCTGGAGCTGCCAAGAAGGCCACATCGAGGAGCAGCAAGGCCGGTCTGCAATTCCCGGTCGGTCGTATCGCCAGGTTCTTGAAAGCCGTTAAGTACGCCGAGCGAGTCGGCGCCGGAGCTCCGGTATACCTCGCCGCCGTCCTCGAGTATCTCGCCGCTGAGGTGCTTGAATTGGCTGGAAATGCTGCGAGGGACAACAAGAAGACTCGGATTGTGCCTCGGCACATCCAGCTTGCTGTGAGGAATGACGAAGAACTCAGTAAGCTTCTTGGAGATGTGACCATTGCGAATGGTGGTGTTATGCCAAACATTCACACCCTTTTGCTTCCGAAGAAGACTGGTGGGTCGTCGAAGCCCTCTGCTACTTTGTGCGGCAGCCTCTCCTCCTTGGCTCCCCTTATTTACAGGACCAAAATTCCTCATGGAAGCCCTATTACAACCATATTCAAGGTTTTGGCTGCAGCAATTTACAACAGTTGCACGTCTAGGAATTGCAGCAACACTGTTGAGAGCATGAGCACATTTGTAAAGATGCTTATCACGAGGCATTAAAGAAAGTATACCATGAGCAGAACCTACAGAAGATAGCTGTCACCAAACACTTTACAGCTTTTCTCTCTCTCTTTACTTTTTCTCTCACCCACGTTGCCCCCATTTCTTTATTTTATTTTATTTTATTTATTTATTTATTAAAAAAAAAAAAAAAAAAAAAAAAACCAACACCATTGCTGTTTTTCACCACTCCGTGTGATACAGATTTGCACACCAAACCTTCCCTTCTTTTATTCATTTGAGGGATCAACCCCAATCACACTTACAAAAAAAAAAAAAAAAAAAAAAAAAAAAAAAAAAAAAAAAACAACCACACCCACAGTGAGATTTTTTCTTTTCCCTTCTCTACTCTACTGCAGGTCTCTTCTTCTTGCCTCCGTCCTGGGCGGTCCTTGACGGTGCTACCTCTGTGCTTCCCACTCCACTGGGCACGATCACTCCCCCATACTCCTCCACTGCCGCATATGGCGGACCTCCAAATCGGAACATCACGGTGGCCTTCCGCTTCAGCTCCTTATTTTCCGCTTTTAGCACACTTATCTCTGCTCGCGCATCCTTATACATGCGTTGGAGCAGAGCCAGCTGGGAGTTTAAATGCTGCACCTCATTTGTCCTACTCTGCAGCCGGTTCGACAGGTTTGTGACCGCCGTCATGCTTTCCACACATGCCTTCAGAGTATACTGATTGGCCTCCACATCCGACTGCACTACCATTCTTTGCTCCACAGACCGCATCGGAAAGTTCAGCGGAGTAAACTCCGGGGCACTCGGTTGAGGTTCCAGTGCCACCGCTCCAGTTCTCTCTCTTGTTGACTCGTTGAGGTCGGGAAAGAGGGTGAGCAGACTCCGGGAAGACGAGGCCATTTTCTGGGCAACAGAGTGTTACAGAATATCTCTCGTTACAGAGTATTACAGACTATCTCTCTCCGCACAAGGAACTCTCTTTCTCAGCAACACGAAGGATTTTTCAGAGGTTTCTCTCAGTTTTTCTCTGCCTCAGCCTCTGCCTTCGTCTTGGTTATATAGCCAAGGCAACCACGCGTATCGCGCGCCACTTGCCACAAGACGACAAACAGGCACGCCAACCAAGGCACTCACGTGCCTCACCATCATGTCCGGCACACCTTTTGATGAATTGGGCACGCCTTTTGATGGCACGCCTTTTGACAAAATTGGGCACACCTTTTGAGGGTGCGACTTTTTAAGGGGTCCGACAAGACTCTGTAAACTGTCCCGACATAGATTCCGGTTAGTTTCTACAAGGGTCCGACAAGACTCTGTAAACTGTCCCGACATAGATTCCGGTTAGTTTCTACAAGGGTCCGACAAGACTCTGTAAACTGTCCCGACATTGATTTCGGTTAGTTTCTACAAGGGTCCAGCAAGACCCCGTAAACTGTCTGCTACAACGGTCCGACACGACCCCATAAACTGTCTTCTACATCGGTCTGACACGACCACACAGTGTCCTGCTACATCGGTCCGACATGACCCCATAAACTGTCTGCTACAACGGTCCGACATGACCCCATAAACTGTCTTCTACATCGGTCTGACACCGCCATCCAGTGTCCTCTACAACGTTATGACACCACCATACAGTGTCCTCTACAACGTTATGACACCCCCATACAGTGTCTCCTATCTTTTTTATTTTTATGTATTTTCTTGTTTTGTTCCTCTCTCCAAACTCAAGTTGGTTAGTTTCTATCCTCCTTGAGTTTGCGGGGGGCTGTTAGAATTTACCTTCACCTACACCACTACCACATCACCTACTCCACTAAACCTAACCCACTACACCACTACCACCTCCACTTCACCTACACCACTACCACCTCCACTTCACCTACTACACCTATATCTCCTATATAAGGAGCCTCTCACATTTGTACTAAACACAACAATCAATCAATCAATAATACATAAATTACATAAATTCTTACAATATATTATATTTAATTGTTAAAGTATCCAAAATGATGCTTTTTTCCTTTCCCAAAAAATGGCAAAATAGGCCCAAACATAAGCCCTTGTTTTTTTAACAACCAAGAAAAAAAAACGGAGAAAGGCCCAAAGAAAGCCAAACCAAAAAGGGAACTAGTTGAGAAAATAAGCCCAAAACCGTAATGCCCAATCCACATCCACATGCCAATGCATCTGCTACGTCAATTTTGAAACCATGGGTGGTCGTATGCAGATGGATTTTCTCAACCTGATCCCATTCAGTCAGGTGGTAGATGACATGCAACCAGACCTGCCCCGACCCGTGAGCACCCCTAGAGACCGTACAAACTGGCTTTTCATGAGTATTAAAACCTATCAACTAGGTTTATAATGCACCAAATAAATCTCACCAAAAAAACTGAAGTACAAAAGCCCCTCCCCAATAATAATCCCTAGTTTTTACAGGTATCACGATGCAGCTTAACCGCCACCAACCCCTCAACAATCTGATACCATGTTAGACAACCAACTGACCCAAAAGCTTAAGCTGCTAGGAAATGGCCTAACTGATGTATAGCAAGCTCTAACATAGGACAAAACAATCAACCAACCACCACAGCAATAATGTCAGAGACCTTGCATGGCACAATTGCAAAAGATGTATTCAAAAGTTACTACACCATTAACAGTGTTTTGAAAATTCAGAAGACACAACTCTAGCATATTAATGAAGCAATTTGTTAAAAATTTTGATTTCAGTACTGCAGAAAGTGAAAATTAAGGAAACATTATTGTCCATACCTGACCATTTCTGCACACAGAATACGAACAGAAGGTGAATTTGGTTTAGTCAAAATAAGCACAGTCTGTGGCTGAGATTCCCACTTCAAAGATATCTGCAATTGAGAATGAGTGTTCAATTAGACACTGCATGAAATGGAGAAATTAAAACCAATAAAAGTCTGAGAATTATATTTTGTATGGAAACAAAGAATTCTAGAGTAGTGCAATATAAACAAAACAGCATACAGCATTGATATGACTCAAATAGCAGCAAAGTAAATTTTATAAAGACAGCAGCAGCTATACCTGCTTACTGCTACGCTCTGCAGCTGTTATATTTCCCTTCTCAAAAGAGACAATGTCATGTTTTCGCTGATCGTTGTTATCACCTTTGCCACACCATGATAATTTAAATGACGCCTGTATCACAAAGCAAAGTTTTAATAGCATTTCAATCTGGGTATCTAATTACCCAAAACATCCAAAAGATTTTGGTTTTACCAAAAATGGTAAAAAGATGCACAACAAAAGTTCCTTGCAACCCTTTTTTGAGATTCTCTAAGCATACAGTCATGAAAAGGCAAGCAATAGAAACTATATCATGTCAACAACCATAACAAGCTAACCAGAAACTCAATAAGACCAGAGACTTTCCATAAAGTCCATAGCTTGATTAAAAGCAATGTGGTTCAAGGAATATCAAGTAACAGTATTAAAATATACCAATGAAATGAGTAATGGTTTAAAATACAGATAATGGTAAGTGAATGAAATTTCAAAAAGCGCTGCACTATTGTGAGCCTGCTCTGTTATTCAGCAGATGCAAAGGAATGTACCTTTCTCATAAATCTATTCTGAACCACATCCAAACCAGAATCAGGGTCCCCATCCCGTAGAACCTCATGGGAGCAAATTCCGTTCTCCCCACAACACACCTCAGATTGCTCACAGGTTTGATTCAGCAGCACAGGTTGGTCTGCTGAGTTGTCTGCCCTCTCATTGTAAAAATCACCTTTACTCACTCCAGATGGCAGCACTGTTAGATAAATCAGAAAATCTCAGGGTATGAAGATAGTTGTTGAAATTTTTAAATAAATAAGAAAAAATTAATTAAATACAAATCGATGCCAAAGTTCCAGGGTAGACCAAAGTTGAATGAAAGAACATAACCGTATGTGTCACTCTGTGCTACACTGAAACCTAATTGTGAACGAATTACATCACATAATCATAAAGTTTCAGCTTTGTGGTATATCATATCCATAATTAAGCCAAACAAGGGAAGGGGACAAAGATTAAGAAAGAAAGAATAGTGTTTCATCTGTGATGAATCAAGATGTTTATGTTGTTACATAGATTCCTCCTCTATAGGCAATGATAAGATGCAAATTGAAAGTATGAAGGGAAAGAAACTGGTGGTATAGGAGAGCAGGACAGCACCTGCAAAATCCAAACAAAAACCACAAACCAAATGAATGGACATTAACCTCTAACCATTAACTTTTTTGATAAATCTCTTTTCAATCGATTAGCATCTAACCATTAGTAACATTATCCCACTCATTGTACACATGGCAAAACCGGAAGCTGGACAACCATAAAACCTAGTCAAACAAAATACATATTTTTCTTCTCGACTCTCAAAAAAATCAATCCCAAGGAATTGTTCTGGAATTTTTCTTCCTTCAGCATAATTGTAAGGGCAAGGGAAAAAGGTCCAAATGAAAAATGGAACTTTAAGGAAGTATATTTGAAACCCAGACACTTTACAAGTGTTGAAAACAAACTCGCTTATAAACTGTTAGAGAGGATCAAATTTGAATATATAATACATTCAACATGCATGAATTGTGATTATTAAGTGGACATTGAGATTTGAACACAGGACCTTCCAGCCCTAATACCTTGTCAAAAGCCAACACTGTTAACTCATATAAAAACTTAAGTTGTTAGAGATGATGACCATTTTATATACCCAACAATATGGACAGCAGGAGGGCCCTAAGGCAAAGGCATTAATGTCTAGCAATGGAAAGTCCATTTGAATCATGCAACTAGCATCTTCCATCATCCAACCCACCCGCCTAAGATTTAAATTGAAGAGCAAATGTAGGTGATCATAATGATGAAACCTCTATTCGCTCGAGTTTCTCCCTAACTGTAAATCCGAAGAGAGTAGTCCATTGCTTTAATTCTAGTAAAAGGTCACTGTCCTCTGAATATCTTCAGCAATAGAAAAATATAAACATATCCTTAAAATTGAGCGGCTGACGAAGACACCATCAATCTGTCCAAATCATGACAATCTGACAAATCATTACTTAAAAAGTTCAAAAGGAAATAATCTCAACTGGGTCACAAGACCTGAAGGATGATAAACCATGCAAGGACACTATAACACAAAATACATCAGCTTTCCTCTTTTATGTCATGGAAACAAGATGATCCATGAAACAACTTCCAATAGACTAGGCAATAGAACAATGTTGAATACACCCCAAAGTTTTATTCACATTTATCTTATATAACATACTAAAGAAATTCTCATGTTTCAACAAAGTAACAATAACATTCCACAAAATTGAACAGATATAAGAAGTTTGTACCTCTATTTAGCTATTAAAATCATGAGAACTTGTGCCTGACCCCAACAACTTAGCTTCTACTGAAATCATTCATCAACAAATAGATTTATGTTTCACGTTCCTCTTCTCCTTGCAACGCCTTCAACTTCAACTTCGACCATTCACGTTGTGTAACTTGCACAGCCATTAATATTTTCTAGGCCAACCTACTGGTTTAGAAAGATGTAGAGAACATATATGTAGGATTGAAGATGAGAAGCATAGCCCAGTTAGGACTAAAGACTTCAGTCTTCATCAGAGAACATGAAGGGTGGTAAGCATGTGGTGGTCGTGGAGCATGGGAGAGGTCATCAGAGATCTCCCACCTTGCGGGGGCTTCATAATAGTAGTTTTATGGGAGAGTTTAAGATGGGGAAGTAGAATGATGAAGCATTTGAGCCTTCAATTTGTAGAGGTGAACTCTTGTTATTTGCAGAGGAAGGACAGGGTCCGGATTCCAGAGTTTGTGGTGAGGAGTGGTCAGAGGCAGCGATGATACTGCTGGAATTCGACCCAGGTGGTGCTCAGAGAAGGGAGTCTCAACTGAAGACCTTTCTACAGGTAGTGGTGATCCCCACTTGGATTCAGAAGTTGTTAAGAGTCAATTGCAATGAGCAGAAGAGTGATTGTGATGTAGAGGTGACCCTTCCTCCGGCGATGCTGTGATCAAGCTTCTGGGTACGTGTTCATAGGGCAATTGGGGAAGATGGATGCTCCAGAAGCGAAGGTTAAGGTGGTAAAACAGTGGATTGACTGGTTTTGGAATGTTCCAGCAGGAGTGGAAGTCTCTGATGGCCAGTGGCCCTATCAATCTGTTTCTCTTCCCTTCAAAGGAGGCCTAACACATTTTGCAGCAGGACTGGACCTTTGGGTGCAGCCATTGATCCTTGACTGGTGGTCACTTGAGGGTGGCTGTTACACGCCTGGAGCTGGTCCTAGACAATTTTGACAAATGGTGCAAGGACTTCCGACTCATTTGTGAGATGACAAGAAACATCCTTACCATTCATCCATCAGCGGCAACTCCAGCAACCTTGAGGCAGTTGTTTATCTTTCCTTACTATCCATCCATCTCAACATCCTCACTTTCACGTCATTTTCTTTTAAAGCCATGGTTTTATGACTTCCCTAACATTTCATCCCAAAAGCATGACGAAATTTTGGCCAATTTCAACTTTCCTTTTCTTTTTTTAAGTTTCCATATATATATAAAAGAGAGTAGAGAAGAAGAAACGGGCCACAGCCTTTAACACTCAAACTCTCATTAATCAAAGCTAACTATCACATTCCAAAACTAATCAAAATATAAACTCCTAATAAAAGTCAATTAACTTAGAAAACTAAATCCTAATAGAATGGAGAGCTAATATTAATAAAAAAAAAATCTAACTAAAATAAAACTCTAACTAAATTATAATTTAAAATAATAAATACAAAATCTCAATGTCTGCACATTCCACATCAAGTGCATATATTACAACTATTTTTTGCATCTGTCAAATTTAAAGCTTTTCCACCCTTCTATACCTGGTCCTAAGCCCACCAATTAAATTGTTTTGTTTAGGTAGCCACTAAAAGACAGATTTAATTTAACCAAGTTAACATGAATCAAATAAATTCATAACGCTGTGCTAGACCAGGTTTGCAGGCAACAAATGAGTGTAAGTAAACCATATATTCACAAAAGAGAGCAAGGTTTTCAAGGAAATCATGAATGTGGAAATGTATAAACCAGAAATGGAGAGAGTTGGTTGACTTATAACTAATAACTTGTCTATAACAGAAAGGAGAGACAATAATGGTTGAAATTATATTTACAAACTTCTTATGCAAAAGAGGGAAAATGATATGAATGGAACTATAGTATGCAGAAGCGAAATTGATAGAAGGTAGTCGTTGTTAGTTCAAGGGTTTTCCAAGGAAAGGAAAAAAATTATTCAGCGCCTCAAAATTAATGTCAAGAAAACATATCGAAGAAAATAAGGAATTTCAGGGCATCACAAAGTTGAAGCAATAGCTGTTCAAAGTCTCTTCAGGCTTCAGGTCTAAAATCAAAATAAGGCCTTTTAGTTTCTTCAGGCTTCAGGTTTAAAATCAAAATAAGGCCTTTTTTACAAGGCCTTTGAAAATTGGGGCCTTCAGTAATAAGAAATCTTTTAGAAATTTTTTGGGTGGGCCTTAGGCAATAGACTAGGTGGCCTAATGGTTGAGCCACCTCTACAAAAGAGTGAAATTTTAAACTTTCCATAGCATGCAATGTAACAGAAGATAAAGATTTAAATAAATTAAGCGAAGAAAAGGCATTTGATCACCTCCAGAGCCACAGCAACCAATTGCCAGATACAGAGCATTTGCTTAAAGTAAAAACAGAGACAGAAACATGCTTACCACGATAGGGTTTCGTATGTATTATAGAAAGAGAATTGGAAAATAAAAAGGTAAACAGATGGGAAACAATATTTACAATAATTAGTAAACAAAGGTCAGCTGATCAATCATATGACAACCACCAAAACAAAAACCCTTCAAGAATACAGAAAAAATGGCACATCAGAAATATATATGACCCAAAATTAATTAAAAAATAGAAAACTACTTTGTTTCTAGAAAAATATACCATAGTGTATTTTCACGAAACCCCTAATAATCCCACAAAATAATAACTACAAGACAGAGGAAGGCATAAAATCCTTACTCCTTCAAATGAGATAAATACACTCAAAAACACAGTTACAAAAAACAAAAACTGAAAAACACAGCCCATGTGGCCTAATCAAGCCAAACTGCTAGCCTTCCTGAGAATTTGTGAAATCAATTAGGAGGGAAAATTTGAGTATTATC
This sequence comes from Camellia sinensis, assembly GCF_055761805.1. Taxonomy (NCBI): domain Eukaryota; kingdom Viridiplantae; phylum Streptophyta; class Magnoliopsida; order Ericales; family Theaceae; genus Camellia; species Camellia sinensis. The sequence continues at coordinate 127,577,642 of NC_138974.1, forward strand.
ACTAGCAAAACTAAGAAAAACAATCGAAATCCAATTCACTTCTCTTTAGCATAATTCCAAAGACATTGAGAGAAGTGCAAACACTGCAGAAGCCTAAGACTTTATGCGTTGTTCACTTCAAGATACTCTCACAAACAAATTTTAAAAAAGCATGTCCAAATTCTTTTGAAGAAGAGTTTTTTTTAATCCCCATGCAACCCTTGAATAGTTCACCTATATGATCCGACCAAAGCTTCTAGAGAAACATAGATAATTGCAATTCACTACCTACTCATCCACACAGCCAATAGCATAACTAGTTCCATTGTTATTAACTTGCATGTGGTCTATTACACTTCAGAAGCTTTGGAATCCCATCAGCTTTCCACTGATTAGTTCGGAAAAAGCAAAAGAAAACTCGCTTTTTGTGAAAAAGTTAGCAAATTTCCCTAGTAGAGCATCAAGATGACCAATTATTGTTAGTTGGAGCAAGTACCTTCAGATACTCCCCCACTCTGTTCCTTCCAAATATCCCAACAAACAAGACATTGAAGAAATAATCTAATAATTCCCGTTGCATTATCTGGAGAAGCTCGAGCCCAACAATTTTGAAGCTTTGCACAAATCTTGTTTCCTGGTATTTGAATACCAACAATCTGATGATAATGAGTCCAAATATAATTAGCTAGCTCTCCAAAAGAAAATAATTGATCCAGGTTTTCACTGCTTGAGTTGGTGCAACAACTAAACAACAAGCCAACTGAAAGCTAGACAAGAAAAGATTTTCACACAGAAGGCCCAAAAAAAAAAAAGTTTTCTAAATGTAGCACAAAACTTTTATGAGAACCTCTTCATAAAAAGTTTCCCTAAGACTAGGATAACCTCTCCTTTAAAACAAAAAATCTTCAAGCCAACTTTATTAATATTTCCAAAAGGGATTTGATATTTATACCATTTAAGCCTATCACAAGCCTTCATAAAAAATAAAAAGAAAAAGAAAAAGAAAGGAGAAGTCATCTGAAAGATAGGAGACAAAAAGGGAAACTAATGACGCCTTATGCAAAGCAAACTGTTAGTTGTATGCCAACATGTACAACTTCATATATTACATGAAGAGGATGGAGCAAACCAAGAAATATAAGTTTGAATGATAAGATCAACTAAAAAGTAAAAGCATAAGTTATGTTTACTGTCTAGAAGGTGATGACAAAATACTGTAGAGAGCATGTCAAGTTAAAATCATGCAGCAAAACCAAGTTCAGGAGGATTTAGCAATTGCCAAGTGATGGAACAATTTGGTCAAAGAATGGCTAAAACAAGATGATAAAGATTAATAACATCCAAAATGAAACTGATACTTCAACTAACCAACTGCCATGGTAGTGACGTAATGAAACTCAAGGGAGAACTATTAAATGAAGACTATAGATGAAATAATAGCATCAGAAAATCATTTTGGCTTTCCTTTCATGGGGAACAACCATGGCAGATATTCTCTTTCTTAAAAATTTTACTAAAAGTTACTAAGAGAACATAATATGCATTCATAATAGCTTACACTTATCGGCAAGAGTTTTCTTGGCATGATATTAGACCTCTGGTTTGGGGATGTATTGGGTTCAAGTCCCGATGTATGTATTTTTTACATTTATCCACATGCAACCCACTCCATCTTGTTTGTGGATTTTCAGTCTGTGTGTTTCTCCACATGCCAATGATGGTTGTACTGAGGGAGGGTGTAAGATTGATCTAAATAATTGGCTCATTCCCTCACAGATCAAGCTTTTGGGACGAGATTGTCTCCCAGCTACAAAGATAAGAGTCTTGGAATGTGTCCCACATCGCCTGGAGTTGCCCTATCTGTGCTAGTTATAAGGCTTCAGTTTCCCCTTCCTTAATGCTTAGGTTTTAAGGAGAAGTATAGGCTGAGCTTTTCAATTTGGTATCAGAACTTGGTTGGACTTGTGACTGGTGTGTCGTTTGTATGGCTACTGTATATTGTGGTCCAGGAAGGTGTGTTAGAATGTGTCACACATCGCCTGGAGTTTCCATCTATGCTGGTTATAAGGCTCTAGTTTCCCTCTCCTTAACACCTGGGTTTTAAGGAGAACTGTGTGCTGGGCTTTTCAATTTGGTATCAGAGCATGGTTGGGCCTATGATTGGTGTGCCGTTTGTTCGGTTATTGTATGTTGTGGTTTGGGAGGATGTGTTGTAATGTATCCCACATCGCCTAGAGTTGCCCCATTTGTGCTGGTTATAAAGCTTCAGTTTCTCTTTTCTTAACACCTAGGTTTTAAGGAGAAGTCTGAGCTGAGCTTTTCAATTTGGTATCAGAGCTTGGTTGGACCTATGACTGGTGTGTTGGGCCTGTGACTAGTGTGTCGTTTGTCTGGCTACTGTATGCTGTGGTCTAGGAGGGTGTGTTGGAATGTGTCCCACATCACCGGGAGTTGTCCTATATGTGCTGGTTATAAAGCTCTAGTTTTCCTCTCCTTAATACCTAGGTTTTAAGAAGAAGTGTGGGCTAGGCTTTTTAATTTGATATCAGAGCTTAATTAGGCCTATGATTGGTGTGCCATTTGTTTGGCTACTATATGTTGTGGTCTAAGGGGTGTCTTAGAATGCGTCCCACATTGCCTGGAGTTACCCCACTTGTGTTGGTTATAAGGCTCCAGTTCCCCTCTTCTAAATACATGGGTCTTAAAGTAGTGTGGGCAGGGCTTTTCAATTTGATAAGAGTACTTAGAATGATCATGCCAAGAGCATAAAGTCCAGATATTGCTTGCACCCAAAAAAAAAAAAAAAAATTGGAAAAGAACGAATCATTGTACCAATGCATAGGAAAATTTTGGTTCAATTTGGAAGACGGCTGATGTCAAGAACAATAAAGTCTAACCATTACTGGACTAAACAAAAAGGTCCAACCATTATGGCAATATAGTGGAACCATTTTCTTTAAGTTGAATTTATTGCAAGTTTTTTAAAAAAAAATGAAAAAGTGGGTAGTTATGTCTGGGTTCATAGGCAAGATTATGAGCCATGTGTCTAAGGAAACAGATGCCCTGGTTCAACTCTCTGGCTTGGGGTGAGCTATATGAGAATTTCCCAAGCTTACCTGTGGCACAAATGTGGACATATGTGCATTCATCCTGGGGACTATTCTCGTCTGCAGATGAGAAAACCCTCATTGCAAAATGTTAGAATTTCCCATCTTTACCTTCACCTACTCCACTACACACTCCACTTCACCTACCTCCACTTCACCACACACTCCACTTCACCTAACCCACTATCACCTCCACTACACCTACTACCACATTTTCTTCTATATATATAGATTGTATAGGAATTGTAATTAATCAATCAACAACAAATCAATCAATAATACATGCATCAATTTTTACATGGTATCAGAGCAATAAGATTTAGGCTTATATTTTTTCTCACCGGCGGGCAGCCGGCCGGCAACCTTGCCTTCGCTGCCCGCTGGAATTTTTTACACATACCTCCTATTCCTACAGCTTCTCCTCCTACTTCAAATCAAGCACGAACAGAACCCCTTCGTGATCTCCGAATCGCTGTCGGCTCTGAATCTCATTAGCCCCTTCGAATCCATCTTCACTTCCAACCACACCTGGGTCGTACAACCCATGACCCGATCCGATTCCAATCGATCTGACCACCAGCCCCACGGCCGATACGAGGTCGGAAAACTCCTCGGACATGGAACCTTCGCGACGGTCTACCATGCCCGAAACATCCAAACAGGCGAGAGTGTGGCGATCAAAGTCATCGACAAAGAGAAAATCCTCAAAGGTGGCTTAATCGCTCACATCAAGCGCGAGATCTCGATTCTCCGTCGCGTTCGACACCCAAACGTTGTCCAACTTTTCGAAGTCATGGCCACAAAATCCAAAATCTACTTCGTCATGGAGTACGTTAGAGGCGGTGAGCTCTTCAACAAGGTCGCCAAGGGGCGCCTCAAAGAAGACCTAGCCAAAAAAAAAATACTTTCAGCAATTGATCTCAGCAGTATCGTTTTGTCACACATATTTAAAAGAAAGGCAACCCATGTGAAGAGAGAGGGAAAGACCATTCATTAGGCAGCCACTTTTCACAAATCTACCACTAGCACTCTTTCACACCATTAGCACACTTTTTCTTTTATTTATTTATTTTACTTTATCCCATACCCTCCCGTCCATGTTCCCCACTCCCACTCTCTCTTTGTTTTTAAAATCATTGTCTTTTCCTTCCCATCAACTCTCTTTTTAAAATAAATGATTCATCCTCCACCCAGCAGATTCCTACACACACATCCATTCCCGTCTCACTTTTATTTTTTTATTATACAAATTAATTGGTGCTCTCTTTTTGTAAAAAAAAAAAAAAAAAAAAAAAAAAAAAAAAAACATTCCTCATTCCACAAACTCATTTTATTCATGTCGGGGCTCACCCCGATCACCATTTTACAAACAAACAAACAAACAAAAAAAAAAAAAAAAAAAAAAAACAAACAAAAACAAAAACAAAAAACAAAAACAAAACAAAACCAACACAAATCCGAACAGTGGGATTTTTCTTCTCTACTCTGCCGCCGGTCTCTTCTTCTTGCCTCCGTCCTGGGCGGCCCTTGCCGGTGTTGCCTCCGTGTTTCCCATGCCACCGAGCACATTTACTCCCTGCTCCTCCACTGCAGCATATGGCGGCCCTCCAAATCGGAACATCACGGTGGCCTTCCGCTTCAGCTCCTTATTTTCTGCCCTTAGCACGCTTATCTCTGCTCGCGCATCCTTATACATGCGTTGGAGCAGAGCCAGCTAGGAATTTAAATGCTGCACCTCATTTGTCCTACTCTGCAGCCGGTTCGACAAATTTGTGACCGCCGTCATGGTTTCCACGCATGACTTCAGAGTATACTGATTAGCCTCAATATCAGTTTGCATCGCCATTTTTTGCTCCACCGACCGCATCGGAAAGTTCAATGGAGCAAAACCAGAGGTGTTTGGTTGCAGTTCACTGGCCACCGCACCAGTTATTTCTCTTGTGGGCTCGTTCAGTTCTGGAAAGAGCGTGAGCAGGTTCTGGGTAACTGGACGGGAAGAAGAGGCCATGTTTTTGGGTTGCTAAGTGTTTCAGCGAAATAGCAATTTCAGACTGGTAATGTTCGGAAGGGTTGGTGACAGAATGGCAACAAAGTGTTCCACAGTTTCTCTCTCCGCAGAGGCAGAGTTTTTCAGCGAAGGGTTGGTTTCAGAGGTTTCAGAATGGTATGCCTCAGCCTCAGCCTTCGTCTTGGTTAAATAGCCGCGGCAGCCACGCGTATCGCGCGCCTCTTGCCGCCCGACAAACTGGCACGCCTTTTCATGGCACATCTTTTGATAAAGTGGACACGCCTTTTGATGGCACGCCTTTTGATGGCACACCTTTTGATGAATTGGGCACGCCTTTTGACAAAATTGGGCACACCTTTTGAGGGTGCGACTTTTTAAGGGTCCGACAAGACTCTGTAAACTGTCCCGACATTTGATTCCGGTTAGCTTTTCCAAGGGTCCGACAAGACTCTGTAAACTGTCCCGACATTGATTCCGGTTAGCTCCTTTATGGGTCCGACAAGACTCTGTAAACTGTCCCGACATTGATTCCGGTTAGCTCCTTTATGGGTCCGACAAGACTCTGTAAACTGTCCCGACATAGATTCCGGTTAGTTTCTACAAGGGTCCGACAAGACTCTGTAAACTGTCCCGACATTGATTCCGGTTAGTTTCTACAAGGGTCCAGCAAGACTTCGTAAACTGTCACACCATTGTCTTCTACAACGGTCCGACATGACCCCATAAACTGTCTTCTACAACGGTCCGACATGACCCCATAAACTGTCTTCTACAACGGTCCGCCATGACCCCATAAACTGTCTTCTACAACGGTCCGACATGACCCCATAAACTGTCTTCTACACCGTTATGACACCACCATACAGTGTCCTCTACAACGTTATGACACCCCCATACAGTGTCCTCTGCAACGTTATGACACCACCATACAGTGTCTTCACCACTGGTCTGACACGACCATACAGTGTCTCCTATCCTTTTTTTATTTCTATGTATTTTCTTGTTTTGTTCCTCTCTTCAAACTCAAGTTGGTTAGTTTCTATCCTCCTTGAGTTTGCGGGGGGCTGTTAGAATCTCCCATCTTTACCTTCACCTACTCCACTACACACTCCACTTCACCTACCTCCACTTCACCACACACTCCACTTCACCTAACCCACTATCACCTCCACTACACCTACTACCACATTAGTACATGGACGATGATGATGTCACCAATCACCAACAGCTGTGTGGGAATTTCAAAAAAAAAAAACAAAGTGCTATGTTTTTGACAATCGTTCAATTTCTCACCGAATCCCAGCCTTCTTCGCCGTTATCGAATATGACTTAGATCTTAGAGAGAGATGTTGATTGGTGCAGAAATCATAGAGATCTGAGTGCTCAAGATATTTTCAGATTGCGAAATTGAATCTGATTCAGATCTCAACCATTAGGCATGGTCTCTCCATCTTCATTGCCGACGACAGATACGTGTGAATCGCTCACGATGGTCAGATCTCGACATAGGACTCTGATCTGCTTTAGATCTCCCTCTCTCTCTCTCTCTCTTTCCTAAACACCCATCACACCACCTCGGCTCATTCTCCTTCTCCTCCGCTGGTGCCTCTACGAGATCCGAGAAGATCGTATAAATAAATGGACCAGATAGACCTGAATGACAAGGGAACATTCATGTCCCAACTCTGACCAGTTGGGTTAAAGCTTAGATGAACTTGAGTTTAAGTGTGTAAATGTTTAAAACAGCATAATCAGTAAGTTCATATTCGCTATATAGACGCATGAAGGAACAATTTATTAAAACAATGTTTGATCATTAGAACCTTTCTGCTCCAACTGAAGATTTCGTGCCCTCTCCAATTCAAATTTACGTTTCCATTCAGCTGCCTCGGCTTGAGCAGAAGCTTTCCCTTCAGCAGCTCGTCTTAATGCCTTCGCAACAGCTAAAATGATTTGGGAAAATACATACATGTATATAAGCATCAAGAAGGAGACCAAATTCACAGATATAGAAAATAGTAACCATTAAAAATATGAACAGTTACATCGATTCAAAAAATAATCATACTTCTCATTGCCTCGGAGAACTCTATGAGATTATCCTCAATTCCCAGAATAAGCGGTTGCTGAATAATTTCTTGCACTGCCTTCTCAGAATTCAAGATTGATAATGAATCAACAAAACCATTCTCCTGCTGGGAAACACTTGCATTTCCCTGTTTAAAGAAAGCAGATTTTAGGCCACTCAAGCATAGTTGACAAATCAAGAATAGTCATGAATGGAAATCCTTATTTTGCAAATTGTGAATCAAATCGAGAATCATTAAGATTTAATACAAATTATAAAAACTGATGTTACACAATCATATATATGAAAAAGAATGAAATAAATGGTTGTTGACATATGTTATAAAATAGCTTTTATATAGACGTGATTACACCGTCTAATTGGGAAGACATTGCCTTCGTAGCAAGGGTGGCTCCAAATCCCACCAACAATAAAATTATTCAAAAACATAATATAATCTCTCTTGAAATTCAATAAACGGACCAAGGAACCCTATATAGAGTATAAAAATAAGAAAGAATTAAATGGAATCTTTTATTTTAAAGGGTAATACACTTTAAAAGGTGTCTATGCTTATTGGTCAACAAAAAATTTTAAGAAAAGGTTGTGGACCCATTGGGTCTAACCGACCCAACCCATGCAATATTGAAGCATATAGATTTCACTAAAATAGCATAAGATGATTCATATGTGCAAGTTACTTCAACCTTAACCATCTTTAGAAGATGTATTACAACATTATTTTGAGGAAAAATAAGGAAAAAACGTTAAGAACATGTTGAGTTTGACAGGATCTAATTGAATCTTATTTAAAATCCTCTAATCACCAAAATAATAACAAATCATGAGTATTGGTTATTTTCATACTAAACACTCTTAGAAGCTATATTATGTTATTTTCACTAAAAACAAGAGGTAAAAAAAAATGTCAAAATCTGTCAGACAATACTTTTAAGAATTGAATGAACCATGAAAAGTGAATCGATTATGAATCATACAATTCATTATAGATTCTATCCCAAAAAAGATTCACTCTTAGATTCATATCGATTTAGGATAAATCGCAAATTGAATCGTAAATTGAATCGCAAATCATAAGATTCTAATAATAGAGCTCTCAACGAATAAGAATCACAAATTGCTATATATGGATTACTTGCATGGTTGTTAGAATCTTACAATTCAATACAAGTTTCAAGAAAAACAACTCGATTAATGCAATTGAATCTCAAATTGAGGGAATCTTATGATTCAATTGCAATTCACTATGATTCATTACAATTCATTGTGATTCAAGCAATTCGGTTATGTTTGCATAATGCATAAAACAGTGTCATCTTCACAAAATTATTATTAAATTATTATGATATGTGGTTTTATATGTATGTACATATACACGATTTAGTTTACAATTCACTATTTTAACAAAATGATTCACGGTTCAGTTCATAATTTGACAATAATGGATACTTATGCAAATAAAGGATATTGGGTACAACTATACATTCTGAACAATGTGTAATAGAAACATAAATCATAGGCACATTTAATGTGATAGTAGGAGCATGTTCTTTGACTTCTTCCATGATAAGTTCATTTCACTACACATAATTTAAATGCTAGGCCATATAAAGTTAGCCATTAGCACAGTAGTAATACATACAATAGTATTTTTTAGAGCAATAAAACTACTTTAAACTTCACAGAAGAGGCCATTTGAAATAACATATTTGTAGAATTGATATGTGCGCCACACGCACCCAAAAAAATCCTTGTTTAAAGCAGCATTACAAATGTAAGCAAAACTCACATGGAGAAGATTACTGTGTTTTCAAATTTAAAAAGAATGTGACTGTCAAATAGGGAAGGGTTGCCCAAATACCATATGATTTCCATTTTTATCTTTGTTTGTTTGTTTGTATATTGGTTTAACCCTAGAATGTTTTATTTTTGGACTTCATGTAGCATAAGTAAGCAATAAATCATCTGTAAAACTAAAGATGATTCAATTTCTTTATAGCAAAAAATATCTTAAACCAATGAGAATAGATCACACAAGTATGGACATTAGTTAATAAATAACTAACATCAGCTGGCATGCCTCTGGTGCAAGAGAATTTCTAGCGCCTGCTCATCAAAAATAAAATAGCTTCACTTGAATTGGAGGACAAATTAGCCCATTTCATTAAACTGACTAAAAGAAAATTACAAGGTTTTGACTTCATTACTACCCCAGTTAACATCATTTAATAGACTCAAAACAGATATTTAATTCAATATGTTAAAACAGTGGCATTCAAAAGGAAACAGAGATGAATTGAAGGATCAATCAAAGACATACAAATGATAAGGTTTTCGTGAAGCAAACCTTCCACCGAGTCATGGGGAATTCTTAATGTATTAATCTCCTCTTTTTATATTCAGAATACTCCAAGAATTTTACTGGATTCTTCATACTCATATATTAAATCATGACGATGAATTAGATTTTCAAACCGTAGGTCATTTGAAACTGGCATATGACCATATAAAAACTGTCATTTAATGCAAATTCGATGCCTCGCTTTGTAGTAGCGGGCCTTATGAAATTTAATAATATTATGTTTAGTAAAAGTCTAAATATTTTCAATGGTACAATAATTACTCAGACATTTAAGTAAAAGTGGGAAGCGTGCAAGAGATGAAACTTGAAAATGGAAATTGTTTGCATGCAACCATGAAGTTGAAGTATGTATGTTCATATATTTCCCAGAAGTCGGCATGAGAAAAAGACTGAGTGAACAGTAAATATAACACAGCCTAACTAGATCAGACCATTGATACATAACTGAAAATTTCCATACAAGAAAGAAGATGTGCTTAACTTCGCATATATTTCTAAGAAACCAAACATCATGCAAGATTTAAGAAAAAATGGCAGAACAAATATTACATTGCCCACGAATAACTATTTGATACAACCAAAATAATGTTGCAGCCTTAAGAAGATATAAATGATGATTATATTCTTTTCACAGTTGTCTTTGGCTTTTCTACCCTCAGATTGAACTTATGTTGTGGACTTGTATTTAGTAAGCTACATAATAAATACAAGTTGCACGAGAAATCGGATTTGTCAGCTATACCCTGCCCATTTAGCCACAACAAAAGCAATGCCTATACAAAATAGCACTTCAATCCACTTCGAGAACGTGATCAAGACGTTTTTAATGGTAACTTTTAAACTGGGTATACATTCAGATGGTATTTCGTAAACATTCGTATGGTAACCTAGAACTCAAGTGTACAAACTGGAAATTTTAAAGTTAAAAATAGCAAGCTTTGATGCACAGCGTATCATGCCACGGTCATGCACTATATATAACACATCAAAATAAAACAACAGGCGGCATCAAACATCACATATGTGACTTCCCACATGGCTGATCGTATTTTTTATTTATTTATTTTCCTTTTTCATCTATTATCAAATAATAAAGTTCTCTTCATTCCACAAATAATTAACAATTTCTTGATCCCAAGTAATCACGATTACGACTGCGTAGAGTCTATTTTAGTATTTCCTTCCATATGTAAGTTATGGAGTTGAAGCAAAAGGCCACAATTCTTCTGAATTTAGCATAAACAACCAACTTGACAACACTTTGATTCTTCCATGAATGCAGCAAATGTAGTTCTCCATATTATCTACCCAAAATATGTGAATTTGATGCTATACATCAATTAAAATAAACAGAATCAGAAACAAAGCATACGAAGACTACCACTATTCAAAAACTAAAAAATGGATTTCACCACCAAGAGAGAGATCATCAATTGAGTTTGACAAGAGACAAAACGCATCTGGCAGAGAATGACAGCTTCTAGAAAGATCAATCATTATCCCAATAATTGACAACCCAAAATCAATGAACAATTTCAGGTAGATAAAGAGATTGAAATCCTAATTCACAAAAAACACATAAAGTAGAAGAACAAATCCCCTGATCTTCATGCAATTAAACTTCATAAATTAGAGAGAGAGAGAGAGAGAGTTCATACATTAGAGTCGAGCTTGCTTGGAGCCATGGCTCTGATGTAGAGAGAGAGAGATCACCGAATCCCCCTCACAACGGTGCTAGAAATTGTGCAGCTGACACAAAGACATCAGTTGGTATAGATATAGAGAGGGGGAGCAAGAAAATGGGGATGAGATTCTAGAGAGAGAGAGAGAGAGGGGGGGGGGGGGGCCACACTAACCTCATCACTAACATATGCATTACCAATATTAAAGCAATATTCCATTTTTTGATGAGTTTTATAAATTTGATTAATTTAAAATATGTCTTAAATTTATCTTAAGATTATTGAATAAATTTTGTGTATTATACCATATAGTCCTTGTAGTGTGTCCCCTTCATTTATTAGAACTAATTCACATTTTTCATATTGATCTTTTAAAGATAAATTTTTTATTGTCTAAAATAAGAACCCTACTAAAATTTAATTTACAAACATTCAATAAACTTTGGTTTGGTTTCCAAAACAAATAATATATATATATGGTTTTTTAAAATGAAAAACTAATTAATTTGGTGAAAATAAATTATAAAAAAACTATTTATCTCCTAAAAAGGGGGAAAAAAATATAACAACAATGAACATTTTTTATGTTTTCAATTTTTTATCAAATTAGTTTTTATATATATATTTTGAGTAATGTTTAGGTATCAATTTTTTTTTTTTGTTAGTTTGAATCTTTAGAGTTACGATAGAATATAATTAACATTAAATACATTATATTTTAATTTAAATAAAGAGTTTTGTTAATAAATATTTTTAAAAAGTTAGCTAATATAATTTTTTATAGTTACACAATTTCTATATAAAAAAAAAAAAAACAAATACTAGGGTAAATTACAAAGGACAATTTACAATCCAGTGGGTGTTCCACAAAATAATTACACATATATGGAAAAATTTGTAATTTTAATAATTATAAAGTTTATCATTTATCTGTAATTATTTTAAAAAAATTATACTAAATAGTAATTTCTCCAATTATAAATACACCGTTTGCTTTAAATATGAATTATCCCTATAATTTGAAAAATTACATCACATCCCTTCAAGTCTCTAATTGCATAACAAATAACTCATTTTATTGTTGAATAGTAAAATAGTTAGAAATTTCTTGTGTTTTTTTTTTTTTTGTGGTAAATTTCATTAAATAAAAAGTTACAACAATGAAGTATTTGTAATTTATAAAATTACAAGATACAATTCATATTTTAAATAAAGTTCTTAAAAAAAAAAACTAAATAAGTAACAAAATTAACTTGAAATACATATTAAAAAAAAAAAAAAAAAACACTAAAGCAGTGCTTACAACATTTTCAGCCCATATGGCATTTGGAAAGGAAAAAATATTAGTTAATCCTAAGATATTACGTGATTAGATTTTAGATAAATCATAAATTTTTTATATTTTTTAATCGCATAATATAAAATTATGATCATATTCATTCCACCAATTACAGGTCCGTTTGGAAATATGGTTTGTGGTTAAAATAGTCACAAAAAATAAAAAAAAATTTATTTTAGCCGCAACAAACAAAACATCACATTTAATTCATAATCATTACACTCTTCTCTCATAAAAAAAATCAAAAACCCAAAAAATTATTCTCAAATCAAATTTTTTAATCCAAACTAAAATAGTCTAAAAAACTAAAAAGTCAGCCCACTTTCCAAACCAACACTGTATATATGAAGTGCCAAGTGCGGCTGTACCCAAACCACCCAATAACAGCTCTTTGCAAAGTCAACTCTGCATATAATACAAATTCTTGTCTATGTTAAAAATAGGGTGCGGTGCGGACTACGGTACTTCTTTAGAAGTTATTTGGTACGCCAGGTAACTGGGCACGTCGTGTTGGGTAGTTGGGATTTGTCTTTTTATGACTTTTTAGTTGACTTTTTTTTTAATAGAAAATTTTAATTTTTTTTTAGACACTTAAGTTTTTTTTACTGGACAAACCGAAAATTTTAAATTTTTTAAAAAACTTTAAAAAATTCAAAGAATAAAAAATAAGCTATGTTTTTTGTAAATATTTTTAAAATATTCAAAAAAAAATTACTTTTAAAATTCTTGTACACAAGGCTGATCAAAAGGTAAAAAATTTTGATATAATTTATAAATATATATATATATATATATATAACTTATTTGAAAGATCTCAATTAAAAATAGCAAGGGACATGACAATTAATGATTAAGTGGAGATAGGAACGCATGGTGTCATAGAGCATTTAATAATTTTCTATAAATTATTGGTCTGTCAATGGTGTTATGATTGATAAAAGAAGTGAAATTTATAATTTTGTATTGAATAATTAAAAAATATAAAAATCATAATAGTTTGTGATTTGTGAGATATTTTCACATGTCGTAGCTTGACAAACGCTTTGTTTGGCAATTCAAATTTTAATCTTAAAATTAAAAAGTCATTAAAAAAATTTAAAAAAATTAATAATTTATACCAAAAAGGTAAAAAAAAATCTGTATTTTTTACACATATTTTTTTTAAAAAAAATTATACTAAATATATTAATTTTTTATATTATATTTTAATTAAAAAATCATTAAAATAACATAATCCAAACGAGGGTTAAATAATAATTTTTCGTTCTTGGCCTGCCTACGTCACGCGTGACCCGCGAGTCACAATCTGAAACAGAAACACGTAGTCATGGTCAGTCCCCAGAAGGATTTGGGGCAGACAGTCAAACATGGAGGCAGTACACGTGTCGGTCAATCATTGACAAAGTCGTTTAGCGTCTTCGAACACAGGACATGATCGATTGGGAAAATTATAGGTTATTTTGGTAGAATTTTTTAAATATGATTTGAGAATATAATTATATTTTAAATTTGTGAGTTTTTAAATTATGATTTGAGTGTAGAAAATTTGTTTAATAAATGATTTTTGAAAAAAAATTTAAATTGAGTAGGAATTTTTGATGTGACATATAATATTTGATACAAAAATTTACAACTCATAACCAAACACATAACTCAAAATTCTATTCGAAACTCATAAAATTTTTTTAAAAATTTAGATTTTTTAACTTAAAATATAAAAAATAACAGGTGTTATTTGTTAAAAAAAATATACTGTTCTGATCAATCAGCCGAATGTCCAGAGAATGACTAATTAGTCTAAATTTTTTCACATTGCAAAGAATTTTTAAAAATAAATATAAAATTATATTTTAAAAACTCCACTAAACATAGCCATATAGGAAGGCAAGTCCAGTTGCTCTCCAACTATTTATTGATTAAAATAATAAATCTTACCACTTTCTTATGTTTTTTGAGAAGACAACAGGAAAATATGTTAATACGTTTGATGTTGGGTATTATTTATTAAATAATTTCTTGACAATTCGTTAATTAAAAATTGTGTTATGTAATAAAAAAGATTGTACTGAATAATGTAGCAACATGGTGAGATTGTCATTTTAAGATAGCTAGCATATAATTACCCTTGCAATACACGGGTATAAATAATTAATCAAAAATTAATTTTTAAAATTAAATAATTATTTATAAAATGGGTAAATTATAAATATAATATTTGAGATTTGCTTCAAATACAAATTGTCTTTGTAGTTTAAAAAATTATAAATACCCCTTGTTAGATTTTTTTTTATGTAGCTGTTGGCTTTTTGGCTTTCGAAGGTTACTTTTGTAATTATGAGCGTGCCAGCAAGGATCAATCAGTCCTTACAGAATTGTAATTGCCAAACAATTATTCAGCCGATTGTGTTATGGTTCTTTCGGCCTCAATAAAGAGGACTTTTACTGGTGGCTTACTGGTAATTTGATTTCAGAGAATTTGAGCATAAGAACAGTTAAATAAACTGAAGCATTTCATTAGTATGAAAAACTTACAATGATCTTAGTTCTGTAGAGAATTACAGCGGCAATATACTCGAAAACTACTCCTACAAATGAAGTGCAGCACAGGAACTTAAAGTACAGAAATATAAAGGACAGGAAATAACACTGGAATATGTAAGATCTTTCTTCCCCCCTTCTCTGAAGTCCTTCCTGCTATTTATACTCTCCGAAGATAACCATCAAATTGTACTTCAAACCGTCGAACTGCTCCTCCGTAATCGCTGATCATGCTACCTTATAAGTAGTTCCACTACGCCTTCACTTGCAGTTAGGCTTCCCCCCTATATTCGAATTTGAATGTGAGCAACCGTTGAAGCCACGTCACCGTACATCTCTTTGTTGATCCGCTACTACTCAGATCTTATAACAACCAATATTAACTGCCACGTGTATGATCAGGATCGAAGACCTGCTTGGTCTCCCCATATTACCCTTACTTTGCCACGCGTCGAATTGTCACTGGCTAGCACAAAATGTGTAGCCAACATTACCCCCCGCACTAATATACCCAAGACTTGGTGATATTAGTGGATCAGGGTCCCTTTTCCCACGTCTTAGAACGTGCATGGGTTTTGCATCTTCCCAGAAATGCAACTGTCACTCACCATCTGTATTAATACTCTCGTCTTAATCCTTTAAGTACTTTCACTGTCTTGTTATTCGAACAGACTGATACATTTCATGGCCAAATTAATTCTTTCCTCCAGTGATGAAGCATACGAAGAGTCATATGTCGATGCGATTTCTCATCGAAAGCATGCATTTATTGGCCACCTTTACCCACCTTTCTATATTCAGGTCATGGACGCCTTTGCAAATTACCGACCTTTGGATTACGAACATATTGCTCTTAATCCTTCGATTCAGAAGGCTACAAACATAGACATAAGAATTTTCCCCTCTGACCTACCTTTACAGTTCGAACAATCTGCTCTCAAACCTTTGATTCGGAAAATTGCAAATATGGATTTGAGCAACTCTTCTTCGCAAATTTCTGTATGGGATAAAGTTGCAACTTCTTCCTCTTCTGGGGGTTCTGACTGGACAAGCTGGTCAGTACCTGAGACTTATGATTTGAAGGAGCGAATCAACCACCATTTTGTTGAGTTCATTGACCCTTTAGAGTTTCCTTCCTATACTCGAAGTTCAGTTGCTTATCCCTATGTGCCCATTGACCATCGGCGTAGTCTGGAGGAGAATCTTCTTGTAGCATGGTATACATCTTCCATGCCTACAAAGATAGTACACGCTGCCCCTCATCCAGAAGAAGCACAAGAGTATAACCCATCATTCTTAGCCCAGAAGGCGAAGATCTGTTCTTCTGACTGGCTTGATTATATTAATGCCTTTGTTCCTTCTGCTCCCGTATCATCCCCGAAAACAGAAGCATCCACACTTTCTTCTTCGTCTCCCGAAATTGAAGTATGCATACCTTGTCCCCCACCAATTCTTTCCTGGATAGAGAAACTGAAGATTGCCCTATCCATGGAGAATGTCTTTCCACCTTATAAACCTCTACCTCCTCCTATCCCAGTTGAGCGGAAACAGGCTCAACTTTTGCTTGCAGCCTTCTCTCACTTGCCTTTTAATGTACTCGAGGACGAAGTCCCTCTCAAGAACCTTCGATGGGCTTGTGATATTCTGACTAGGGGCCATGTCCTTAATCCCTTTGCTCAGGCAGAACTTCATATGTTTCTGGACCAACTTCCATTGCTCCTTTACTGGCATCGAAATTCTGTGGCTACTACACAATCTTTAGACCAACTTTCGTCCCTTCGAATTCATGCTCAGTACGAAGTAGAGAACTTATTGAAGAATTCAATGATTTCAAGAATAAAGATTCTGCGTATTGGGATGACTTAGACATTGATGAATTGGAACAAGGATTAAGAGAGGTGGCTTTTGAAATAAAGGCTGAAGAGCTCTACTATGAAGTGAGAGCACATCAACTTATGCAGCCAATGCTAGAAAATTTAGAAGATAGAATAAGGAAAGAACAAAAGTTCATTGATCATTGTTGGACTAAATTTCATGATCTTGTTATTTATTCCATTCCTTATTTTTATGAGCTCGAGTTCATACCGAGATAGGGTCAGCTGATGTAATTGCTCTGATCTTAATATAAACAAAATTCTTCTTCATTTGTCTTTGTTTGACCCTGTCTTCACTTGTATTTTTACTTGTGTTTTAAAAGCCAACTCAGAGCTTCGAACTTCGAACAATTTCATCCTTTGAATCTGGACTTAATTGTTTCAAATGAAACACTAAATGAGCCAATTGTAAACCTTTCCAATTTGTGGAATAAAGTTTTGGCTAATTTTCAATTGGAAACAGTGCTTCGAATCTAGCAATCTTACACTTAAAGCCTGTTTTGACCATAGTCAACATCTAGTCATTGTCATTATTGCTTTTGATGTTTCGAACACCAAATCCCATCCTTAAAGAATCTCAAGTTTTGCTTCGAAAGACATTACCTTTGTTAAAAAATCTAAAAACAGGTTTTTAAACTCTTTTAAGTGAAATAAACACTCGAGTATTTTTATATTTTGGGTATGGCAACCCACTTCGAAGCTGGCTTCTCTGTTTCGAAGCCGTTTGACTTGGCTTCGAAGCAAAATATCTTACTTCGAAGCTAGCCTTAACAACCGGGCTTTGTTTTTCCCTCCAAAAGCATCAATATTGAAGGAAGCTTTTGTATTCGTACTTTTAATACTTAACAGCTCATGTAATATATTTTCAAATACGAGGGCTTTAAAAACCCTTTTGTTTCGTGTTCTGAAATCACTTGCTCTTCTAATCACACAAACCCCTCTTATTACCGATCGTCAGCTTCTCTCTACTTCCTTTCCCGGTTTCATTGTCAAGAAAAGCATACCGTCAATGGCTTCTCCTTCACTATCAGTCGTAAAGCGTACGAGCCCATCTGTGGCCCTGAAGAGGATTATTGATGCAGAATGTGAAAAGTACAAAGCTGGGGAGAAAAGCGCTATTGATGGACGCATCTTTGTCCCTCGTCGCCATGTGCAGTCAGACTATGTGCTCGGGCCCATATTCAAAGAGGTCCTCACTGAGCTCCCAGCCCTGTATCCCCGACTGGAAAACCAATGTCTTCTCTATGAAGGTGGTCTTGACTGGAGGAACTGGAGGATAAATCGCCCCCACCGATACTGGCCCACGGTGAGACCAGAGTGGCAAGAATGGTATGATCGGGTTATTCCTGCTAGGACCCTGGACCTTCAAGAACTCTGTCTTCTCGATGCTCTCAGACTATCTAGGGTAACTATTTTAGAGGACCCTTTCCTTGTTCCTGCTGCTCTATGTTTTTGGAATCCTGTCTTTAACTTTTTCCAATTTAGATGTG
Source organism: Camellia sinensis (assembly GCF_055761805.1). Taxonomy (NCBI): domain Eukaryota; kingdom Viridiplantae; phylum Streptophyta; class Magnoliopsida; order Ericales; family Theaceae; genus Camellia; species Camellia sinensis. The sequence goes on from NC_138974.1 coordinate 127,596,110, forward strand.
GAATGATGGCCCCTACTGTTCTTGATATTTGCCATTTACTGGGACTATCTCCCATTGGCACCCCTTTTGGACCAGATTATCCTGATTTAGCAGTCCCTTTCTCTCTCCCCTCCCTTAACTCATCTTATAGTGATTTCGCTAGGGCTGAGAATAAAAGAGAGGGCCCTATGACTGATCGGGAATTCTTTTCTTTCTTATTGTTTTGGCTTTGCAAATTCCTTTTTTGCACTTCCTCTTAGAGAATTATGCCTGAATTTGCCCCTCTTGCCAAAGCCTTTGTTTTACAGAAAAAGGTGGCCTTAGCCCCACATGTTCTAGGGCACATATATAGAGTCTGCTCCCTTTTTTGTGAGAAACCCTTAGATGCTAATCAAGGGGGGCCATTCTGGATCCTTCAGTTTTGGCTTTTCGCCTATTTTACTGAATTACAATCCAAATGCCTTAAATTTTCCGAGCCAAACCCTCTTACTCATGCATGCTTCACTTTACCCTTCTACCTTTGCTTTTTACTTCTCTTTCTTTCACCAGCTTCCAGCCTCCCTTCCTACTTACCGCTTTCGTCCCTTCGAACCTTCCATTGGTCCATCTTGGTTGAGGAATTTTCTAAGTGACCAGTCCTGTACTTCTCTTATTCATAAGGATATATGGGCTTCCATTCTGATTCCCAGAGAGTTATTTATCGGGACTTTGAACCCGAAGGCCTACAAATGCATTGCTGAACTTTACTGTCCAGCTCAGTTTGCTAGATAATTTGGCCTCACACAAGGGGTCCCAATACCTCTCTGTAGCAACACAAATCTCAGATTTACCAGAAGGGATCTGAAAGTCCGGAAATCCAGGCTAGAAGAGGCAACTTTGAAATTTGTAGATGACTTAGCCAACTTTGAGTACACCCCTTTCATTCCTCAAGGTACCGTGTTGAAGAGGTACCAAAACTGGTGGGTGACTAACATGGAGATTTATTTGGCCATTTTACCTTTAAGCCTACTAACGGTGTTAGATGTGACGAAGCCCAAAGAAACTGGGGTTGTCACTTCTTCCACTGTTTCAGATATAGCACATGCTGCTCCTGCTGCTCCAATTTCTCCCAGAGTCACTTGGGCTGCCTCGAAGAAAGGTATACCCTTGTCTTTTCTCCTTTTGTCTTTCATAAAGCATTTTGCCTTATCTTTAATTCTTCTTTTGTGGAGGTGGTCAATCACAAAAGAAAAGGAGGCTCTTTGAACTCGAGAAGGGAACATCCAATATTCAAGGGGAAGAAAAGGAAGAATCAGATGAAGAGGAAGAGTTATTTTTGAAAAGAAAGAAGAAGACGATCGTCTTTTCATCCGACTCGGTTAGGGATGAAGCAACTGCCAGAGAGTCAGAAGATGAATTCATCTCTTTGGAATCCAGATCGCAGCTTGAAGAACTTGAGGGAAAAGTTGAGAAAGAAATTGAGAAAGAGCAGACCCTGCCAATACAAAGGAAAAGGAAAAGAAAGGTGACTGTCTCTCCTTCCGATATGGTCGAAGACTCTGATTCTGAGACAATCACCAAAGCCATAGAGAAGAGAAAAAAGATGTCTGCTTCCGCTCCTGTCTCAGTCGAAGATACCATCCATGAAGCAGCCGTCAAGACAATAGAGCAAGAACATCCTAAAGCCATGATTGTCTTCGAGAGAGCTGAGAAGAGACGGCAGCAACAATTTCTGAGAGATGAATCTGCCGCTGCTGACATACTACAAAGGGAAACTGTAAGAAGGCAACAGACTGCCAGAGATTACACCCTTCGTAGTTCCCCCATTATCGCCGATACTTCTGGAGCAGGTAATTTTTATGCTTCTGCGATTTTTCCTCTGTTAACCTTTGGTATCGAGGTTTAACATTGCCTTACATTTCTTCCTCTGGCAGCAGCAACTTCTGAGTTCATCTTTCCGATGAGACCTCTCTCAGTTTCACTCAAGGTATATCAGATGCAGGATGTAAGGACTACTCCGACCATACTTCCATTTTTAGGGTCTACATTTTCTACACTATTCTTGAGGCCAAGCATTCCTGCACCTCTTCCTCTTGGTTTGACTCCCTATCTTTCTTACTTGACTCTTGACTTTCCTCAATTTACTTCTTTATCGAGTCTTGCTCCTCTTTCTCCTTCCAAGGAGATTCCAACTGCTACCTTGTCTTTGATGGGTGCTGACAGCTCTCCAATTCGTGACTTACCACCTTTACCTAGCTCCAGCCCTCCTTCTCTTGATTCATTGGTGACTAGGACCATGGAGACCATTAAAGATGCACCACCCATTTCTCTTATCGCTATGCAATCTTCTGTGTCTCCTATGGCAACTCTCTCTGCGCCCCTCATGTCTACTGATGAGATTGATATTTTTGAAGCAAGATTAGCTAGTCTTTTTGACATCGCTTCTACTTCTCCGACATTCGATGAGGAGGCTGAGCCATTAGTTTTAGCTGATTCTTTGCTGGAAATCTTTGAGAGCTCTCCTTCCTCCAGCAACCAACCTTCTGTGCCTTTGATAAACTTGGACACCTGTCTGGACCTGCTAATTTCTTTTTCGAGGATTCCCTTCGAGGCTCTACAAAGGCCTATAATTAAAAACGGGTTTCTTCAATGCTGCAAACTTGCTGAGCAGTCTGGTATGGATGTCTCTAACCACTTATCTCAGACAACAGCTACCATCGATTTTTACATCAGCATCTATCATGCTGCCAAGGCCGCAGATGAGAAATTGGTTAGAGATCAAAGTTTTGTTTCTCAAGTGCATACTAAAGTATCAACGCTTAAGGAACAACACTCCTCTGCCTCTCACTTCTGAACTCAACTGCTGGAGAGGAAAGCTCAACTCGAAGAGGAGCTTTCTGCAGTGAATCAAGCCTTACTCCGAACTGACCTCAAACTGCAAATCACCAATCAAGGACTGGCTGATCAAAAGAAAGATATGGCTGCAGCTATTCAACTGTTTTCGTCGTTTACCAATAGGAAATCTGTTGTACAAAAACAGCTAAAACATTGCAATGATTTTTTGGCCAACTTGTGGCACAATGTACTTGACTCTTTATAAAACATTTCCTTGTTTACTATTTTATGTTCTTGTACTCAGTGTTTATTTTATTCCCTGTGTTTCCCAAATAGTTGGAAAATAAGGTTTTAAATATCTGCCATTAATCTTTTTGGGATGCACATAACCACTCAAATCTTTCAAATGGTATGCCCCAAAAGGCAAAACTCTATGAATTTGATATGGTCCTTCCCAGTTAGCTGACCATTTGCCAAATCTATGGCTTCTAATCCCTATTGGGAGTATTGTCTTCCACACCAAATCACCTTCATCGAAGCCAATGTGTTTGACTTTCTTGTTATAATTTTTTGCTGCTTTCTTCTTCTGAAAGAGAATGCTATTTAATGCCAAAATTCTAGCTTCATCTATATCTTCTAACTCCAAGCACATACTCTGATAGTACTGCTCAGGATCCAACTGGTCTTGGCATCTTACCCTTAAGGATTTAACATTGATCTCCACTGGTAACACTGCATCATGCCCATAAACTAAGGCATAAGGAGTGACTCCTGTGCTTGACCTTGGGGAAGTTCTATAAGCCCACAATACATCTAACAATAAGTTGTGCCAATCTCTCGGATTATCTTCCACAACCTTTTGTATTCCCTTTTTTAAGGACTTGTTAGATGACTCAGCTTGACCATTGGCTTGTGCGTAATATGGAGTGGAATTCACAAGGCTAATCCCGAACTCAGCCACAAAAGATTTTACCATTTTCCCATCAAAAACAGTCCCATTATCGACCGTTATCGTTTGTGGGATGCCAAATCTATGGATCAAATCTTTAATGAACCCAATAACCTCCGTCTGATCTACAACTTTATATGGTTTGGCTTCGACCCATTTGGTGAAATAATCAGTAGCTACCAAAATAAAACAATGATGCTTCGAAGAGGGAGGGTGTATTTTCCCCATCATATCCATGGCCCATCCTCTGAATGGTCAAGGCTTTACTACTGCATGTAGATCAATTATGGGCACATGCCTTATTGTACCTTGCTTTTGACATGCCTGGCAGCCCTTTGCATATTCTATGCAATCTTTAAGGATAGTCGGCCAATAATAGGAATGTCTTCGAAGCAGCCATCTCATTTTTACACCAGGCTGATGTGCACCACAGATACCTTCGTGAACTTCAGCCATAGCTATCAATGCTTCTTTTGGCCCTAAACATTCTAACAATAGACCATCTCCCCCTCTTTTATAGAGATCATTGTTGTATATGATGTATTGCACAGATTGCAATTTAACTCTTCTGCTGGCTTTCGAGGATGGGCCAGCCAAGAATTGTATTATTGGATGTCTCCAATCCTGTTCCTGCAGATCATTATAATTGATTTCTAGGACCATGTTCCTCTTACTTAAAGGTGGTATAGGTTTTTGGTATATCGTTTGGCTTACATCCCAATGGGTACCATCTTTACTCTTGAAATTCGAAGCTTTCTGCGCCACATCGTTAGCTCTATTATTCAAGAATCTCGGAACATAAGTTACATTTACTATTTCAAATTGAGAGAGCAAATGTAATGCGACGACATAATATAGCAGCATACTTATACTTTGACACTTGAAAATCCCTTTTACTTGGTTAACGACCAATTGGGAATCTCCAAATATGCCAACTGCATGTACTTGTAATCCAATAAGAATTTCCAATCCCACTATCAAAGCTTCATATTCAGCTTGATTATTAGAACAAGTAGTTTCATCTATTCTGAAACCATGTGTGGTTTCTATTCCTTGTGGTAACTTGATTACTATACCAATTCCAATTAGGCCATTGGCTTTCGATCCATCGAACCACATTTGCCATGGCTCGACACTAGCCATACTGAGTTCCATTATTTCTTGACTCTCTGTTTGAGATAGATGGTCTGCCAAAAAATTGGCTAAAACTTGCCCTTTCATTGCCCTTTGGGGCACATATTCTAAGTGAAATTCTGACAAGGCTAATACCCATTTGCCAATCCTTCCCCTCAACATAGGTCTAGATAACATGTATTTAACCAAATCTGTGGTTGCAATTACCAAGACAGTTGTAGGCAAAAGGTAATATCTTAATTTCATTACAGCAAAATACAGCGCAAGGCAAAGCTTTTCTACAGCTGAATATTTACATTCGCAAGAATTTAAAAACCTACTAAGGTAATAAACAGCTTGCTCCTTGCCTTCCTCATTGTCTTGGGCTAAGAAAGCTCCCAATGAATCTTCTGCTGAGGCTATGTACAACTTCAAAGGCTTAACGCCATTTGGTGGCATCAGTACTGGAGGATTGGCCAAGTAGGCTTTGATTCCATCGAAAGCACTTTGATGCTCCGTTGTCCACACAAATTCCTCTTCATCTTTCAGCCTTAATAAAGAAGAAAAAATTTTAGTTTTCCCTGCAATGTTAGAAATGAATCTTCGAAGAAAATTAACCTGACCAAGGAACTTTTATAATTCTTTCTTACTTGATGGAGGTCCGACTTCAATGATGGCTTTGGCTTTATTCTGGTCGATCTGTATTCCTTTCTTGTGTACTACATAGCCCAAGAAGTTTCCAGATGATACGCCAAAAGCACACTTAAGAGGATTAAGCTTCAATTTGAACATTCTCATTCTTTCAAAGGCTGCCTCTAGGTGAAACAAATGTTCCTCCATGGATTGGGATTTAACCACAATGTCGTCAATATAACATTCCAAATATCCACCAATAAGGTCATGAAAGATAGTGTTCATAGCCCTCTAATATGTGGCCCCGGCATTCTTTAGGCCAAACGGCATTTTAACCAATTCGAAGGTCCCAATATTCCCAGGGCATCTAAATGCTGTCTTGTGAACATCTTCCTCCGCAATGCAGATTTGGTTATAGCCTGAGTGCCCATCCATCATTGATAAAATGTGATGTCCTGCTGAGCTATCCACCAACAGATCTACTATAGGCATAGGATATTCATCTTTTGGAGTTGCCAGATTTAGGTTTCTAAAATCAATGCATACCCTCATTTTGCCATTTTTCTTAACTACAGGTACAATATTAGATAGCCACTCAACATACCTGGCTGTTCTAATAAAGCCTGCCTTGAGTAGTCTAAGAATTTCTTCCTTGACTTTCTGGATCACCTCTGAACCCATTCTTCTTGATTTTTGTTTGTATGGCTTGAAGTTAGGCTTCATGGGAAGCCTATGTTCCACTAATGACCTATCCAATCCTGGTAGTTCATTGTATGACCATGCAAAACAATCTTTATATCTTCTCAGAATAACCAATAACTGGTCCCTATCAAGAGAACTCAACTAAGCACTTATATAAATGGGTTGTTGTACAGAATCTTCCCCTAAATTTATTTCTTCTAAGGGGTCTTGTATCTGAGTACTTACTGGAAATCCTTCTTTGATCTTCTCTGACTTTGCAGAAATCTCCTTGCTGTGTTCTGCTTCCAGGCTCTTTGATTCCTCCTCTTTATTCTCCTCCTCATAGACAAAATCTGTCCACAAGGTTTCTTCTTCCTGTATTTCTTGGACTTTTGTTTCTATGTCCAATGCACAGTATTTATCAAGGGTCAAAACTCTGGCTTGTTGCTGCTCCCGCTTGCAGCCAATCGTCATGACTTCTTTCTCTTGCTCTCGAACTTTCAGGACTATTGACTTTATATCCAATATTGAAAACTTGATTAAAGCTAAAGACCTGGCTTCTGGTGCTTCATCTTGCTGCCTATAACCAGGCATCATTGTCATCTTTAACCACTAACTCTTCACCAGCACTCTCCTGAACTAAATGCTTCAGGTGTGCTACTTCCTTATCAGCCATTACTTCGGCTGAGCCATCGAATTCCATCAGTATACTGAGCGGTGCCACGCCATTAATATACAACTTGGCTTCTGCGAAATCTGCACAGGCTATGAAAGGTTGAGGATCTGCATTAATTTCCTCCGTCTCCCCATTGCCTAGAGCTATTATCATTTTCTGATGCAAAGAGGAAGGCACACATTTATTAGTGTGGATCCAATCTCTACCAAGTAAAGCATTGTACTTCGCATTGCTATCGATGATGAAAAACGCTGTCATGCAGTCCTTGGTTCCCACACTCAGGTTGATAGGTAGAATTCCCTAGGCCATCTGCTTGTCTCCAGCAAAACCAGCGATGGTTGTACTGGTTGGGATCAACCTGGGATTCCTCTTCCCTAATTTCTTCAAGGAGGATTTCGGTAATAAGTTCACCGCCGCTCCATTATCCACCAAGACTCGGTTTAACTGAACCCCATCGAAGAAGGCCTTAATGTACAAAGGCTTAACATGCTGCGTCATGGAATTCGAGGGATATTCGAATGGATACGAGAGGTTAATGCTTACTACTTCCTCTCTCTCATATTCAGCTTCCATTGGGGTAACCATTTCGAAATTATCTTGTACCATACTCGCTTGTGAATCTTCACTAGAGATCGGAATTGGATCAGCTTCCTGCCCCTCTTGATTCTCATCTCCAGCTTGGAATTCCTGTGGTAGTATGTGTACCATGTTCACTGATACCGGGGGAAACGAGCCAAATTGGATGGCTGGCTGTACCTGTTTTCCCTCTTGGTCACCTTGGTCAATTACCTCAGAAACATCCTGCATGATGCATTCTGGTATTTCATTGCTAACGGGTCCCTCCGAATGATTTTCCTCAGCTGGTTTTCCAACCAGAAATGTTTGCTCGGCCATGAAAGCTTCGAACATTTCTTCTTCCACCATTTCTTTCTTCTGGCTTACGCCAATATCTTCTTCCGTTTCGCTACCACTGTCCATCAGAGCTTTCTCCAACCCTGCTAGACTTTCCTTCTCTTTGACTTTTAGTTCAGAATGAACCTTAGCCAACTGTTCTCTGCTGCGATCCACCTCGTTTTGTGTAACTGGCTTTAAATTATGGTCTGACTTTCGATTCTTCTTTTCTCCAGTCTGGATCATCGAAGAACTCTCTCCACTTTCTTTTAGGTCTCTCTGGTATTGGGTGTACCTACGCTGAATTTTCCTCCTTTGTGATCTGGAAATAACGGGGACCATATCTGGTTCCCTCGTTCTTGGGTGTTTCAGCAATACCCAGTTGTTTGGGGGCATCAAAGGAGGCTTAACCATCCTACTTTGATTTCCAAAATTCCTTTGGGTAGGCATTTCTCTAGGTTTGTTTTGCATCACAAACCAATCTGGGACTCCAGGTACCCACAAACTTACTGACCCAGACGTTGAACTGCCTCTTTCTTCTTTCGAGGTCACCTTCGAGGTTGGCTGTGAAGACAATTGTTTGGCCTTGTCTCAAAGCTTTGAACCTGATTCAGGTTCTCGATGATGGTGATCATTTTTTGTCCTTCGTGAAGCTGGCCCAAAGGGCCAATTCCTGGCTTTGATCCCAAAACCTGAACTCTTCTCCAATCTTCTTTCAGAATGACTATTCTCCAACCTGTAATAGTTAGGTGATCTGGACTCATATAAGGGCCTCTTGCCTTTAGCATGCATTCTATCAACTGCAGGCTCAACCAGTAATGGCTGCCGCCTAACATTAGCCGGATACGACCTTTTATTATAAGCATTGGTTGGTTTGGGACGCCTCTACACATCCCTGTAATACTGTTTCCCATCGACTGGAAGGCCTTTCAACCACTTATAACTCAGTCTGCACCTGGGACACAATCGTTGCATTACGGCTGCCTCTAAGGAGTCATCATCCAGTGCTTCTTCATCAGAGTCTTCCCTCTGATGTGAGAAATCTCGTCCCATAGCTGGTGGACTTCTAAGGTCTTTTTTGGTTGCTGTCTGATTGGCCACATGCATCTGTACATTGACTTCCTCCAATTCTTTCAAAGACAGGTTCTGAAAGTCTGACATAATGACATTGGCTACCACCTCTCCAATTTCTGGAAATGGATTGCTATCGATCCCCATGGCTTTTTCAGCTTTAGCTGGGAACTTCAAACTCCCTTTCCGAATTTGTTCTTGGATTCTGTTTCGAAAAACAACACAGTTTTTAGTCAAGTGAGACCAAGAATTATGCCATTTACAATATATTTTTCCTTTAAGTTCATCAAGAGATGGAATTTTAACACCTTTTGGTAACTTAAGGAAGTTGGCCGCAAGCAAATGATCAAAAATGTCATCTGCCTTAGTTAAATCGAAAGAATATTTCCTGTGGAGATCTTTCTTTTTAAACTGCTGGTCAATTGTCGTATCTTTATGAATTAATGCTTCACAGATCATAGGCTCTTTTCTCACAATCTTTGCTGCAGCAATCTCATAATTAGGATCTTTGTAGTATGTCCTATATGATGCATTATTTCGATCCTGTTCCTCTTCTAGTAATGCTTCATATCTAGATACTTTATAAGTCAGTTCTACTAAATCTCTAAACTCTGTTGAATCAAACTTCTTTCGAAGCCTGAACTCTAGGCCATTTTGAGCCAATCTTACGAATTCCGTTTCTGGCAAGATTACTCTACATTTATTTCGAGCCCTCCTAAATTTAGAAATAAACTGAGTAGCCTTCTCTTCAGGCCTTTGACTCAATCTTGCCAAGTCTGCCATGGAAACTTCTGGCTCAGATTGGAAGAATTGGGCATGAAATGCCTTTTCCATTTGCTGCCAAGTCTGGATGGAGCTAGGTGGAAGATTAATGTACCATACAAACGCTCCCCCAGTTAAAGAATTCGAGAATAGTCTCAATTTCATATAGTCATGATTGGTAAATTCACCACATTGAGTGGCAAACCTAGCAATATGCTCTACTGTTGATTGGTTTCCGTTCCCATGAAAGAGGGCAAAATCTGGTACCCTGAAACCTCTTGGATATTCATGTACCCTATCGACCCATTCTGGGTATGGTTTTCTATACACAGGAGTTTGGACCCCCCGAGCCATTGGCCCACACAACTCCTTAACTATCTCAGTAATTTGGTCCCTAAGGACCATATTTTGTGCCTGCTGAACCACTACTGGGGGAACAAACACAGGATTTGGCGGGCAAACTTGTGCTTGTGGTCCCCTTAGTCCATAAGGTGGTACATTCGGGACTGGCTGTCCCTGTGGTACAGGCTGCTGTTGGGGGTGTAAGTAACCTCTTTGAGCCTGTCCTACGAAAGGACCCACGAAAGGTGCTGGAACAGGTATTGTATCCCTTCTACTTGTAGGGAAACCTTCCAACCCCCCGTGTATAAATTCGAATAAGGGATTATTGTACCCCCTAGTGCCAGGTAGGGCTTCGAATGTTGGATTTGGAACCATTCTTATGCCATTTTCTTGTACTGGGCCAGATCCACCAATTTGCATGGCTTCACTGTTAAATATTGAGGCATTCTGGCCTGCCGCAGGCCTCGAAATGGGTTCGTACCAAGACTGAGGCGGGAATCTTTCATGAGTCTGATTACTGGTTTGACCATTGGAATGTCCATTAGCTTGCATAGGCTGTCTAGCCAATCTTTGTTGAGGGACATTTATTTCCTCCATGTGTCTTACATTTGTTGGTTGGTGGTTATTCATTCAATCCAAAAAGGATACTGCCCACCTTTCCATTGTGTTTATTAATTGCTGTCCCATAGCATCTACTAAGCCGCCCCACGGGTTGACTGGCTAGGTAGATGGGACACTAGATGGTCCAATTCCTTGGTCTCGTCCACTATTACGAACAAATGGTATTTGCTCTGAAGTATTGGTCTGTTCGACCATGGGTTCTGATAAAATAGTAGTCTCCACAGGATGTGTTATCACATTATCCTCTGGATTGGATGTCTCCACTTCTCCTTCCACGCGTTCTTCCAATCGTTCGTTCTCTCCTTGTCTCCTACGTCTAGCCATTTTTTAAAGGGTCCCACCGGGCGTGCCAAAAATATATGTTGGCTTTTTGGCTTTCGAATGTTACTTTTGTAATTATGAGCGTGCCAGCAAGGATCAATCAGTCCTTACAGAATTGTAATTGCCAAACAATTATTCAGACGATTGTGTTATTGTTCTTTTGGCCTCAATAAAGAGGACTTTTACTAGTGGCTTACTGGTAATTTGACTTCAGAGAACTTGAGCATAAGAACAGTTAAATAAACTGAAGCATTTCATTAGTATGAAAACTTACAATGATCTTAGTTCCGTAGAGAATTACAGCGGCAATATACTCGAAAACTACTCCTACAAATGAAGTGCAGCGCAAGAACTTAAAGTACAGAAATATAAAGGACAGGAAATAACACTGGAATTTGTAAAGTAATTCTTTAGATCTTTCTTCCCCCCTTCTCTGAAGTCCTTCCTGCTATTTATACTCTCCGAAGATAACCATCGAATTGTACTTCAAACCGTCGAACTGCTCCTCCGTAATCGCTGATCATGCTACCTTATAAGTAGTTCCACTACGCCTTCACTTGCAGTTAGGCTTCCCCCCTATATTCGAATTTGAATGTGAGCAACCGTTGAAGCCATGTCACCGTACATCTCTTTGTTGATCCGCTACTACTCAGATCTTATAACAACCAATATTAACTGCCACGTGTATGATCAGGATCGAAGACCTGCCTGGTCTCCCTATATTACCCTTACTTTGTCACGCGTCGAATTGTCACTGGCTAGCACAAAATGTGTAGCCAACAGTAGCAAAATTAACTAAAAAAATAAAATTCATAATTGCTCTCCTATATAATAATAAGATTATCTAAATTATTAATTGAAACATATTTATAACATCATTAAAAACTGTTAATTAACTTGATGAATTATTAATGAAAGAGATGATTTGTTATGAAATTAGAAACCTCGGGAGATGAAATGTAATTTTCAAAACCAAAGGGGGCGATTCGTATTTTAGTTATACCTCAGGGGGTGTATTTGTAATTTACCCTTACAAAATTTATCTAGAATCTATAGCAAAAATGATTTAGAATCAATGAAATTTTATTTATTTTTGTCACAGTTACATGTATAAAATTTTTATTTTATTCTTATGTCATTAATTTTGTACTCTAAATATATGTCATAATTTAATTGGTAAAAATTAAAAAATAAATCACAAAAATTATATTTATGATAAAATATAAATTCATTTGTCTTATGAGTTTCGCATTTTTAATTTATCATATGATAGTAGTAAATTACATTTATTAATATATTAATTTTTTTCATATTTTGTAAAGTCTGAAAATTTGTCTAGTATCAAAATTATAATTTGCCTTATGTTATAAGATTTATGTAAACATGAATTAGGATTGACTTGTGATATTAAATTTGAATTTAACATTACATTTATGTCAACTTGTCCTTTTGAAAATTTATATTTTAACATTATATATTTTCTTTCAAACTTTCCTTTTAAATTGATTAAAATTTATTTTTGACTTGTCATCTACAATGAACATAAATTATTTTTTTGAACATTACGAAAAAATAAATAAATAAATTATCAATAAAAATAATAACAAAACATATTTTTATTTGAAAAATGCTTCAGAGCTCGAAATTTCTTAATCTCGAATGACCCGAATTCAAAACGACGTAATTTTGATTTTTTTTTCCTTTCTCTTTTATCTGTCAAACAGAGGAAGAAAGAAGGAGAGAGAAGAAAGGAAGAGAGAAAAGGAAGGGGGAGCCGATCTTTTCACGTCGTTGTCGTTGTCGTTGCCGTTGCCGTCCTCGCCTCCTCCTCTTCCGTCACTGCTGTGACCACTACTGTCGCCGCTATACCACCTCCGTTGCCGCCCTCTCTCTTCTCCTCTTCTCTTTTTCTATATATATATGTGTGTGTGTGTGTTACATGTTGATTTTCCATATCTATATATGTGTGTGTGTGTGTGTGTGTGTGTGTGTGTGTGTGTTTCATGGATTTGTGGGTTTGATTTGTTTCATGGATTTGGCTTTGATTTGATTTGTTTCATGGATGTGGCTTTGATTTTCATTCCAGATTTGGCTTTGATTTTCTAGATTTTTTAGATTTGGCTTCTCCTCTATCTCTTTCCTCTCCTCTCTTCTTCTTTTTTCTTCCTTCTTCTTCTACGAGTCATGGAAAGGAAGAAGAAAAGAAAAGAAAAAAAAAAAGCCAAAACAACGTCGTTTTGGAATTTCGGAGCACTCGAGCCTTCAATTTTTTGAGCTATCTAACGGGACTGTTTTATTTATATGTCTCACCACTACATTAATAATGGAACTCATTACAATAATACAACAACAATGCATGAGATGATAAGTAACATGTGATGAATACATGTGATCACAATAATTTCTTATGGTTATACAAAAGTACCCAAAATTATATATATAAAAAAAAAAACAACTTATGATCCATATTCAATTTTGTTTTGTTTTTTTTTAATAGTGAAATTCACACTTATTAATCTCAACCACATATTAGTTTTCTAAATCAATTAATCATCCAAACTATCTACTATCCTTTTAAGTAATATTCACTTTTTCAAAATCCGCCCAAACAATACTCAGGCCGAGCTCATCATCATCATTGTTATTTCTATGCGTACTACCTCCAACCCCAATCTAGCATAATTACCTGTGCGTAGCACGGGTATAAATAAATAATCAAAAATTAATTTTTTTTAGGTTTTCTTATTCCATATATGGGTGATAATTTTTTTTTTTAAATCCATAAATTATGGAACAGTGTTCATTATTTAAAATTTTATTTATTGATGGGCAAGTCAATTAAACGTTTTTAATTTTTTACAAATAAAAAAAAATTGAAATTTTTGTTTAAAAAAAAAGGCCAAACCATAAAGAACAGTGTAAGATGCCCTATTTTGTGAAAAACACATAACTGTATTATGAATTTACATATATCAAAAGAAATAGTAACAACAATATAAATAATAAAAAATAAAATAAAAGTCCTACAGACATATAAAAAAATACACAAACATCCACCAAAAAAATAAAAATAAAACAAAACTTGAAATCTACTCCCAAAACAAAGATAGATAAATAGATATATCTTTATTACAAATTTAGTTGGAAAAAAAAATACATTGAAGAAAAACAAAGACATATAGAGGGGAAAAAAAATACTCACATGAAAATAGAAATTTACAAAAAAAGAAAAAGAAAAAAACACAAACACAAACAAACAAACTTGAAATAAATTTGAACTACTGGCAAAGAAAGAGAGAAACTAACCTTTGCACCATTATATTTGGAACGGAGTTGGTCGAACTGAAAAAAAGATCAAATACTAGATATTTTAAAGAGAAAATTGTATTGAATTTTTAATTTGGTTGGGTTTTTAAAGTTATAGGTTTTATATTATTTTTGGAAAGGGTGAGAGTGGGGTGAGAGTGACTTACTGTTAGAAATTGGGCGCCTATGTGGCATGACCCTTACAACTTTTTCAATCTGAACCTTTTGAACCTTATCTATGTAAGTTTAAATTTGAATTCAAAACTTATTTGGATAACCATTCAGGATATCTATATCTATCATATCAATAGATATGGATAGATGGATAGATAGATATTGGTTATATATCAGATTATATGGTTAATCTAAATATATACGTGTATCAGATATACGTTATGTGGTTTTTACCCATAACCTTTTTTCCCAGACTCTCTCTCTGACTCTCTCCCAGAAAACAACGATCAAGCCATTTCGCACTGTGACTTGTGTGGGTGATACTCATTTTGTAGTATCACTCCACTGCTGGGTTCGTTGACTGATCGGATTTTGGAAGCACGTGATTTACCCGCGAGGTTGTGTCATTAAGGTATGATACAAATTATTTTTATCCGCTGCGTTAATTTATAATGCTTTATGATTTACATTGGTATCAAAGCCTATATGGGTTTTTTCGTGCTTATTTTTTATGCATTAAAATATGTGTATTTTTTTTATATAAATATATACACATTATATGCATGAAAATTAATGGAGAAAGAAGATGAAGTGCACGGTTTTTTGCACTTCAACTCTCATTGATTGAGAATGTGATACACTTCATTTTTATGTTCATTAAATGTTATTTTTAATGCCATAAATATTTTTATTGTGAAAAATGGAGTCCGACAGTACAAAAATCGAACCAGAAAACACCCTGGAAGGCGGAGCGTAGGCCTCACGCGCGACCTAACGCCGTGGGAGGCTTCCGCACGCCTCCACGCGCTCTCACGCACCTCTACGCGCGCGCTGTTCCGCGCTTTCCACTTACGCCACGTGCTGAGCCACGTGCTGAGCCGCGCGCGTTGAGCTGCGCCATTTTTCCTCCGCCGGCTTGGCTGTTGATGTAAGGGTCTGTTAGTTTTGTTTTTAAATTCAGAATTACGTTAAATAGTCATAATTAATTTATTATAGCTTTGTTTTAAGCGTGGTTAGTACCGTTAGACTCAGAATTATATTTTCTATCTTTTGTAAAATTTTATGAAAATAAAAAGTATTTTTCCTGTGATTATAATTCATTATTTATGCTTTAAAATGCTTTTGGTATTGCATAAATTATTTTCTGGGGTTGAATTTTTTATTGTAGACTTCTCAAATGTTTTACTATTTACTGGAATAATTTTTTCAGTTTATCAGATTTTGAAATTTTTTATTTCTAATTTAATGTGTGTTTATTAGTTATTTAGAATTCCAGAAAATTTCAGAAAAATTTCAGAAAATTTCAGAAGTGATACAGTTTCTGTTATGGCATAATTTGAATATTAAATACAGCATATTATTTTTTTTTTTGAGTTTGTAATATGTTGTGATTAGAATAGCATGATTAATTGTTTTTTATTTTAATTCCATTATTAAATGTAACATAGCATGTATTGATTGTGAATCTACATTATGATGCTATTGTATGGAATTAGAATTTTTTTTTTTATCATGCTTTTAGGGATGCCATAATCAGTGAGAGGCTATTCGGTTGAGAGAAATCTTTGTAGATTAACTCCCGAAAACCAATATTTTGCGCATAAATTAAATTAAATTTTGGATAATTGTCGCCTGTGGCACAAAAGATGATTACGAGCATAGCGGATTTTCAATCTTGCGACTTGTGTAATATTGTCACTATTTAATTTAGATTTTTGTGGCAAAATTATATTATGTTAATCAAATTAATCCCAATGCGAATTTCTCTCTAAATTGACTTATCTTATGGAAGTTAATTGGTTGACCTAGACTTAGTAAAGATGTTCAAATGTGAACAATGTAATCTCATTCTTTAGATGAGCAAAAGTCTTGGAGACTTTAGGTCAAGTCTTAATTGAGCAGAAGTAAGGAAACATGACTCAAAGTCGCCGTGGTTTTGTTGCCTTGTTTGTCATAATAAAAACTAATGTGTGCGCTATGGTTAGCGGCACGCTACGTAGTTTTGGTTGGCGAGTTTTGGAGTTATGAAATTAGTAAGCCCACAATAGATCTGTATATGATCTTGACTATTGAGCTGCGCGGATTGACTTTGTAATTTGACTTGTAAATAATGTTACATCATTAGATGAAGTAACATTCAAGAGTCACGTCATCCAAGAAATGCGAGCTTAAATAAATTAGTCATTAAGTATAAGATAAGTAGCCAGTATGAGCAGTGTTTTGCTCTCTACCCAATTATTAGGAGTGGATGGAGCAAAATTTCATGCACTGTAATAGTGTGCGTTGAATTAACACTAAGTGAAAAGATTAGCGCTTAGAAGTTGCAAAATCTATTAACATTATGTGAAAAGATTAGCACTTAGAAGCTGCAAAATTTATTAACACTAAGTGAAAAGATTAGCGCTTAGTGGCTGCAAAATCTATTAGCATTGCCAACTTGTCTAAGACTGGACACTTACTATTTCCACACTTGAGTGTGAGACATGAAGAGGGGCTTCTTTGTATGATTCCTTAGCTAGGCTAACGTTTTTGAATGACGTTTACCACTAAGCGCAAACGTTGCAGTATAATAATGAAAAGGTCAAGGCTGACAAGGTTGTTATGACTCTAAGAATTTGACGCATGGCTCGTGAGAGTATTGTGTTGAATTAGACTCTTTAGCCTAATTCGCACTTAAGTTACTTTAGGAGCTGTCATAGTTGATAGCTTATTCTCTCATTCTTGTGGATAGTAGAATTAATTGCAGGTAACTATGAAGCGAGAAATAGATATGGCAAGAAGAGTATCGTTATCTTTCAACTAGATGCAGTAAAGTGTATGGAGAATAAAATTGACTTGAATGTGCAGGGGATTAGCACTTACTAGTTAAATTTGCGACTTTGGCGTACTCGATATCTCCATGACATCTTTTTATGATCTAGTAAATATGAATTAGTCGTGAGTCATTACCTAGTTGGACCTAAACCTTTAAAACTTGTCTTTGAGAACTCGCACATTAAGATAATTGGAATTAGTTTATGACATTGGTCATGAACCAGTGGCTTATTATACTTAATCACATTAATGAGATGATGACACGATGGTTTGAGTAGGCCTTCTCGGACCCACTAGCTTATGACATCCTGCTCTCATGTGAATGTGTAACTTTGTTCGCAATGGGTGCGCACAAGTAAGTAGGAAAGCCGTAGAAGGTCATTTGTTTTAGCGCATTTAGTCCACTATGATATTTGTGACTAGATATATGTAAGGGTATGATAGCTAAGCCTCAATCTCAACACATTTATAGATTACGATACGCATCTGAGTCAAGACTATTTGATCTCCCATAAGTCAAAAGTTTTGAGATGATTTTTGACATAGCACATATGAGGTTGAGACCAATGAGATAATAGTTTTCGTGCCTTTAGTTTTGACCAATGTGGCGAGTATTTATTTGAGTTATTTTAGAAAACTCTGTGAAGAGAGATAGATGCTTAGAAAATTGATTATTCCTAGTACTCAACAACACAATGGTGTAGTAGAGATAAGGAATTAAATATTGTTAATGTTAGGTGGATAATGGCACAAAATGTTTTTCAATTGGGAATTGCACTAGTTTGTTGCCTATATCCCTAACTAAGTGCCCTCCATATCAGATTTTACACTTCATTTGAGTAATGGGTTAGTGGAGAGTCATCTATGGGTGATCTGTAACCGTTAAGCAGCTTATCTTTATTTTACTTCTCATAAGATTGTGAAGTTAAGACCTAGGGTTCTATAGCACATTATTGTATGCTGTCTTGTAAACACAAAGGGTCGTGTGGCGCATTATTGTATGTGGTCATGTAAACCCTCCGGGTCATGTGCATATAGGTAAGCAGCTTTGTGGTAGTGTAACTAAGTCATATAAAGTTTTATTAGTAAAGGTGACGTGAATAGAGTTTTTGGAACTCTATAAGCTAGAGAATTCTAAGCATAGCGCTCTATGTAGTCTAGTTGAGAATGGAAATAAATTTCCAATATCCTAGGGACAGTGGGAGCGATGTGCCTACTAATGGATTACTCCATTAGAGAAGAATACTCTACATTCTTAGTTGCGTCATAGCGAATGTGAAAAATTTTCACGTCATCACTGGGTGATTGAGAGGGAAACATTCATGATTGCTTCGCAAGATGATAAAGAGCCTAGGATAATGTCTAAGGCTCTAGTCCCCTATTTTTAGAAAGTGAATCAATGTTGCGCAGTTTAAGACAAAGTCTTTGAGGATTAACTATTTTTTATAATTTGGTTGACTTTCCATTATGACGCAAAACTGTTATAAAGTTATGCGTAATTTGGATAGTCATTGTTGAGGCATAAGGCTCGCTAGATACCGAAAAGTCACACCATTGAAGAAAGTGTAGACCATGAGAAGACTTCCTCCTGGGGAGTGAGGTTATTTTGACTTAGGCTATGATTGACATAAGTTCGGAACATTGATTTGTGGACATTGTGACCCAACTTTCTCGTTAGAGAATTGGATAAGTAGATCCGTAGGGATTTACCTTCTACTTTTATGGTGAAAAGTTAGGAGCGCAAAAAGGTTTCTAGTTCCAATAAATCTTTTACAACCTAAAACAGTTATCCAAATAGTGGTTCTTAGATTTCGTCAAGCCATGATAGGCCAACGATGATCGATGAAGACCACTGAGGCATGATCAATGGTCCAAAAGAAGTTTTTCCTTACTTAGTCATTATGAGCCAGGAATTTATACGGTTGTCGCCACCTAGGGTGGGCAGTCCTCTATTTTAGATATGATGGACATGGGTGATGTAATTTATATGCTCGGATGTACAATCCTTAGGGATTGCTTTGGGAGAATTTATGTTTTGTCTTCGATGACTTACATAAGGAATATCCTAGAACGATTCTAGATGCAAAATTGTAAACCTATTGACTTACCTATCGGTAAAAGCCAGAGCCTTAGCTATTGAGTGAATCCTCGAATTGTCTTTGGGAGAAACATATGACCTATATTCCTTGATCTTTTCTTTGTTGTGGGAGCCTAAAGCACGCTATGTGGGCGTATTCGGCATGATAAGTGTTATCTTTGGTAAATGGTCAACTGAGTTATTTAGACATTGACCGTGCTCATTAGACTGTGGATAAAATGCTTTACTAGTAGTATATTAATTTGCTCCTTGTAAGATTCAATGCGCTAGTTAGGTGCATATGCGCTAGTTGGGCGCATCAAGAATGAACGCAAATTGGTCATCAAAATATCTTTAGAGAGGTTATTGCGCAAGAGGTAATGATCTTAAATCACTTCATGTGAGGCGCACATGGTGGATTCCGTTGTATATACTTATCGCAAGAGGTGCTGATAAGGTCTATGTTTGCAATCTAGAATTGTGATCTTGAATCACTTCATGTGAGGCGCACATAGTGGATTCCGTTGTATATACTTATCGCAAGAGGTGCTGATAAGGCTTATGTTTGGAATCTAGAATTGCGCAAGCTGTGGTCAAATTTTTTTTTTAATCGATCACTTATTTTGAGATGATGGGATGTTGACACTATTATGGTTTGTGTCATAATGATTAGCAGATGATGATGTTAGTAGGCAAGATTGGCTCACTCACACGAGCAATCGCCCTTGGCGCTTGGGAGCGAGCAAGGATGAGACTAGTGGTTTATTTTTATTTGGAGCCAAAAGAGGCTTAAATAATCCACTATATATGTCGCCTTGGTTACAACCAAGATGAGGTCGTGTCAAGGATCAAACATGGATATTAGTACCCATTTTCCATGTTGTGCCTGGTATGATTAGCCAGATGCGAGATCTCATTTGGCGCCTAGAAGGCGAGCAAATAGAGAATTCGGGTTAGGCGCTAGAAAGCGACTAGATTTATATCTGTACGGTGTATCGAGGATGGCGTCACTCTTTTGGAAGAGTTACTCCACCGTAACATGTATTCATACTATATGTGCTTGGCGACTGAGTAATGAGGTGAGAGAATGGATCCCTGTTTCCTCACCGTGTGAGTCTTACGTGTCATTATTGATATGACTTTCATTTATGTACCCTTTTGTGACTTTTGACTATGTCATAAGGTAAGGGGTTGATGTTCTGCTACTTTGGTATGTTGCTTGCGGTCATGTATGATTCGGCCTTAAGGGACATCACTGGGAAAGTGGTCAATCCTAAACTAAATGGCATGAGGGCAAAGGGAAGATCATCTAGTATTACACCACTGTTGTATATTCACTGTCGGCAACTCACATCTCTCTGTATGAGAAGCAGATTGAGTGTGAATATATTGCAAGAATTGAGAGGGTCAAACATGCTCTTTTGAGGGATTAGAGACGTTTTTTAGACCGGTGTAATTAAATGGGTCTGGGGTATATGAGACACTATTTCTGTTCTTTTTGGGTTGATGTCTCTATGCTGGCTCATTTTGAGTTTCTAGTATAGAGCTCCCACGTGCAGGTGTTCTCAGCAGTCGCACGGTACAGTGGCTAGTATGAGATTGTTTATTTTTTGGGGAGATTGAGATAGAGATATGGCAGTATCATGCCAACTCATGTCCAAGTGGGAGATGTTAGAAATTGGGCGCCCATGTGGTATGACCCTTAGAACCCTTTGAACCTGAACCTTTTGAATCTTATCCATGTAAGTTTGAATTTGAATTCAAAACTTATTTGGATAACCATTTAGGATATTTATATCTATCATATCAATAGATATGGATAGATGGATAGATAGATATTGGTTATATATGAGATTATATGGTTAATCTAAATATATACGTATATCAGATATACGTTATGTGATTTTTACCCATAACCTTTTTTCCCAGACTCTCTCTCTGATTCTCTCCCAGAAAACAACGATCAAGCCATTTTGCACTGTGACTTGTGTGAGTGATACTCATTTTGTAGTATCACTCCACTGCTGGGTTCGTTGACTGATCAGATTTTGGAAGCACGTGATTTACCCATGAGGTTGTGTCATTAAGGTATGATACGAATTATTTTTATCCGCTGCGTAAATTTATAATGCTTTATGATTTACACTTACCATATTATTTTGAATTTTAAAATTCAAAATCATAGATAATTAGTGCATTTATTATTTCTTTATTTGAATTGTTTTGATCAACATTATTTTTGGAAAGACTGAGGGTGACTTATCATATTGTGTTGAATTTTAAAATTAAAAATCATAGATAATTAGAGCCTTTTTTGTTTTTTAGTTTTTTGACTTAAGGAACTAACCAATAGATTTTTTTTAAAAAAAATTCTTTAAAAATTAACAAATTAACAAAATTAGTTTGAGAGTTTAGAACTCCCACAATCAATATTCTTGAAAACTCATTTTTTACTTATATAATATATAGATAGATAGATAAAACACATCGAGTTAATTGCATAAACGTTATTGTCACATTATTATTGTTGTTAATTTTTTTTTTTTTTTTTGGCCAGTAGCAAATTTTGTAGAAAAACTCATCAAGTTAACTATTATTCTCGATGTAGTATTGTTGATTTAGTAATTCAAATTAGAAATGGTAGGCAATAAATAATAATTTACTTAATATATATTATAATTATTTATTTGTCAAAAACATCATTTAATTAAAATATTACATGATATTTTGAAAATTTTTAATAAATTTTGGAGTGAGAATATCAGTGTGAGTGCTCCCAATCAAATATCTTTACAAGTGTTATAAATTAATTTTATTTTATTAAATAGTTAAAATAAATAAATAATAATTGGGTGCTCGGTCTATAACTCCAATTTTAATTTTTTAATGTATAAAACTCCATGCGGCAAATTACTATGTTCATAAGGACATTGTTAACTCCACAAGGACAGTCTCATTTGACTCCTGCTTTCTTGTATTCACTCTGATTCCAATTTTGTTGTATCAACTTAAAATGAGATTATATTTAAAAAAATAAAAAAATAAAATATTCGATTACACCATCAAGTGGGAATTGGTTAATTTCTCATACTTAAGATCTAGGTTCCAATTCCTAGTTATCATGTTGAGTTTTTTTCATATCTATAATTCTTTTTTATTTTTTGCTTTTGCGTTTTTACCTTGCTTAACTAAAATTTAAAAATAAAAAAGAATAAATAATAAATTTAAAGTGCCCTCAAAATGGAGTGCGAGTATAATCATTAAGTACATAAATTGGATTCTCTTAATTGTTTTGATATACTTAAGAGCCTTCTTTAAGTTTAAGGATTTAATTACCCTCACTTTAATAAATAATAATAATAATAATAATAATAATAAATCGTAACCATCGGCCAATCAAGAATAAAATAAAAATTAAATCAAAAGAGGTTGTGATGCAAGAAAAATTTGGTGTATAGGTCTGCCATTCATATGTAATTTTAATTTGAATAAAATTCATTTTACCTCTTTTTAGTTTAAGGTTGGAGTACTTTACCTCCTTATGCTTCAAATGTAATCAGAAAATTCTCATTTATTTTTCGACCAAAGTGTAACCGTTAACTCCATAAACTACAAAAGCGAAATAACTGTAATACCCCCAAGCATTGTACTTTTTTTTTGTTATTTTTTTTTTCTCTCTCTCTCCCCTCTCATCTCTCGTTCACATAATTTATAATTCCTAACATTAATTCAATTAAATTACATGTAATCCCAAATCCTAAATTGTTTATTGTAATTCTTAACTTTTTAATCTGACTTTAATTTAATTATATTTTTGATGAATCCTTAGTTATATTTTATTGTAATTAACACCTTAATTTAATTTTAGGCTTGAATAAAGAGGATGTCAAATTACATTTTTATTGTGTTAATTTCACTTTATTTTTTCAAAAAATCAAGCTCACTCTTAAAAATAGTATGTGTAATACACCCTCTGTTAGTCTAAAACCACATAGGTGATTTTTGGTTATATCTAAACATAGGATAAAGTGCTCCAATCTCTGTCAGGTTTTTGTAATTGACAATTCCGTTTGACAAAACTCTTTTCAATTGTAATTTTGTTCGATCTTTTATTTCATTGAAGCTATGAGTATTTAAATCCAACCCAAATTGTGTCTATATAGAGGAGTTTGTGATATTAATCCTTTCATGTTTGCCACTTCGCTGACTAAGTACGAGAATTGAGATGCCCGGTCAGCTTGCAAGGGTCCAAGGGACAACGCCCCATGGCGAGTCCAGGGCAACGCCACAACGGGGTCAAGGGGCAGCACCCCCGAAGTAAAAAGCAAAAATACAGTCAAATTATTTTATCACTCAAGCGGTTATTTGTGCGCTCAAGCGAAGAAATAGATCATCTAGTATTTTTGCAAAGCGCCTGAACTTCTGGGAAGAAAGTTTTACTGCTCGAGTGATGAAAGTTGTGCTTGAGCGGTTAGCCTATATGTTTCGCACCGCCTTTAGTCACACCACTCGAGCGGTGAAATGTGAGCTCGAGCGGTCTGCGCAATCTTGTTTTCTATAAAGTGCGTTGTTCGCTGCTTCTAGGGTTTGGGCTGTCTAGATTTTCAGAAAGGAACAAGATACAAAGTGTTTTATATTTGAGAGTGCTTTATGAATGTTTCCTTGATGATTTAAGAGTGATCAATCGATCCATGAACTTCATATCAACATCATCAAAGGTTTGTTTGTTTTACAAAAGAGATAGTTGTTCTTTGGTAGATTCCGAGAAACTTGGACCTAAAGCTTTGGTGAATTCCGAAGTGACTCATCGTTGTGGATTCGACATCGGCATTGTGGATTCAATATTGGGCAAGACAATTTTGAGGTGAAGACGGTAGTGAAAGAGGCACATAGGGGTCGGTTCAATTCGGGCATGGATTCACTAGGTAATTGAGGGTACACTTGTGTAATTCCTTTTTGTCTTCTTAGTAGATTGTTTTGTGGCTTTGGCCCATGGTGTTTTTTTATCACAATTGGAGGCGCTCCAATTGTAGTTTTTTCACGTTAAATCATTGTGTCAATTTGTCTTTAATTGTTTGATTGAGATTGTTATTTACTGTTTAAAATTGATACATAATCACAAATCAATATCTCAAAGATTCTTAAGATTTTTCAATTAGTATCAGGGCAGGTCACTCTATTTTTATTTTTTCAAAACCATTGGAGCGAGATCTTGTTTCATTTGTAATAATAGATTCAATTTGTGAGGGAAATTATATAGTTTGACTACCCCTACTTGATAGATCTAATTATTCTTTTTAGAAAGTTCGGATAAGAGCATTTTAAAAATCTATTGATGAAAAAGTTTTGCAATCCGCCATGTGTGGGTGGACCAAATCGGCGATTACCATTGATGGAGTAAATCTCTTCAAACCAATTGATAAGTGGGACACAACTGATTACCAAAATAGTAGTTGGAATAGTAAAGCTATCAATTCTCTCTTTTGCACCGTTACGCCAGAAGAGTTTAGTCATATTTGCAATTGTGAAGTTGTAAAAAAGGCTTGGGATATCTTACAAACTATTCATAGAGGCAGACCTTCAGTTAAACGCTCAAAACTTCAAATGCTCGTGTCTAGTTTGGAAAACCTTTCAATGAAAAATAGTAAGACCTTTGATGAATTTTATGCAAAGTTAAGTGACATTGTAAATTCTCATTTCAATTTTGGTGAAAAAAATACCGGAATCCAAGATTGTGGAAAAAATTTTGAGGTCATTGCCCGATCAGTTCCAACCAAAAGTTTCGGCTATTGAGAAAGCTCAAGATGTTGACAAGCTCAAGTTGGATCATTTGGTTGGAAATCTCTAAACCTATGAGGCACATATGAATTTCAAAAAGAAACAAAAAGATGATATTACTTTTAGTAGTACTCATAGAATTGGAAAGGATTCTGATCAGGATTGTGAGATTGATTCTAAGATTACGGATGTTTTTGTAAAACAATTTAAAAAATCTTTTTTTTTTAAAAAAAAAAGCTTGATATTTTGGAATCAACTTATAAATCCAAAGGCAAAGATAAACTCAAAATTGATTCTACAACCAAGAAGAAGAAAGGAAAAATACAAGGGAACTCTGAAAGAGTCCAATGCTATGAATGCCAAGGATTTGGCCACTTTTCTTAAGAATGCCCTAATCGATTAAGGAAGAAGAAAGCTTTTGTTATCACTTGGGATGATGAATCAAAGTCTGATAAGGATGAAAGTGACAACGAGACTCAAGGCGAAGAGGGGAGTGAACAATTTCTTGCTTTCATGGCGTCTTCCGGAACTGAAAGACGAATGGAGTATCCGAAGAGGCCGGTTGAAAATGTCATTAATGATGAATCCTCGAGGAGTGATGATGAAAAGCTTCAGTAAGCTTATGAAAAGTTTTATAAGGAATCTGTTAACAAAAGGGGCTTAACCCAATATACCGAGTGCATAAAACAAGACTTAAACAAAAGAAACAAAAGTCTTAAACTTAGTTCACAAATTTCGACCACTTGAACCATTCTAAGAACTTCCTCAGGAGGCACACAGGTTGTCCGACACAACACAGATCCAGACAGCAACTTAGGCCTGATCACGCGTCTGATCACCTACATACATAAATAATATAGTGAGCTACAACCCAGTGAATAATAACAGAGTAAAGGGTTTTTGAATGATGTCTAAAACAAATTTAGAATTCAGATTTCAGATCTGAACAGATTCAGTTTCACATACGTATACAGATTTCTTAAACAGTTATATGTGGTACATCCATTAGCTCACAAATCACTTGGTTATAAAGACCCACTTTCACTTGGGATGGTCATAAAGATCCACATTCACTTGAGATGGTCATAAAGACCAACGTGCAGATTATATAAGCAATTGTGCTTAACCAGTTCCCTGAATGGAACCCACTTGAAACCCTAGTACCAGGTCACATGAACACTTGATGCTAAGGATGTCACAAATACATTTCAGAAAAACTGGACAATCATTCGTGCTTCACAAAATAGCATTTCACAAAACAGATCATATAGTATCAATTTGAAAATACTTATAATCAAACATAATTTTACAGAGTTATAGCTCCAATAGTAGAACAAATCACTTGGGTAGAACAAATTGATTAAGCGGGCGATAACACGTGACCTACACAAACACGTGACAAATACACATTGAACACACGTCCCATAGGTGCTTAACTTATCATTCTTATTTTTTAACGTGTGTTTCTAACTCTTATCCTCATTATTATAGCTTAAGCATGACCTAGAAATGCCTAGGATGCAATGATGATGCAAATACGTACTTTGAAAACACTTGCAAAATTTTAGAAAATAGGGCAGTTCGCTCGAGCAAAGCTTTGGTCGCTTGAGCTGTCTATAAAGTTTGCAAAAGTACTGAGAGCTCCCATTTTATGCTCGGGCCAACTTTTGGTCGCTCGAGCCAAGGTTCAAAACAAAGGGTGGTCGCTTAAGCAGTCTTTCGGTCGCTCGACCCAACCATCAATCTCTGCAAAAAATACTGGGAGCTCGACATTTGGCTCGAGCGACGGTTTGGTCACTCGAGCAATGCGATCAAATTCTGGAATTTCCAAATTGCTCTCCAAGCTCAAAACTTGAGTTCAAAGCATAAACACACCCTTTTGGGCCCGAAACTTGAGAAAACATGTGTAAACTCATAATACTTCATGAATTGAATACCTTTTCGAAAAATCAGAGCCCAAAAGTATGTGAATTGTTCCAAACCAAACTTGAAACTTATATATATATATATATATATATAACATGCATGTAATCTTTTGAATTCAAAACTTCAAAATCATGATCAAATGAGATGTTTAGCACAAAAGCATGTTATATTCCTAAAACAAAGCCAAGATAAAAACATGCATGTGTAAATTCTTTGAAATCAACTTCAAAACATGATGAAATGATCATGTATGCATGAATCATATTCTATCGTAGTTTCTTGCTAACACATCTAATTCTTTTGAATTCTTGCACTATGTGACTTAAATGCATAATTTAAGAGTTGGTTTTCTTACCTAATCCTTCAAATGAGCTCTAGATTACTTGTCCTTGAGCTATCAAGCCAATTTCCTCTCAATTTCCTAATAATTCTCCCTTACTCCAATCTTGAGCTTCAATCTCTCTCTTTCTCTCTCTCTCTCTCTCTCTCTCTCTCTCTCCCTTCCTCTCCCCCTCTCCTCCCTTCCTTCCCCTTCCCCTCCCCCTCCCCCCCCGATTTTTTTATCTCAAAATGAAGTCTAAAATTGTTGTTCAGTCACCATTAGCCTTATATAGGTTTGATTAGTGGGGTTTAATTAAACTTGGCTTAAGACTAATCAATTGGTGTTATTTTATTTTAATTATTTGATTCCGAATTGAATTCTAATTAAACTTACCATAAAATTATAAAAATTCTAAATAACACATAAACTTAGTCAATTTCATGATTAGTGGCCGATAAGGCCTTCAAGTCATAGATTCAAGCAGAATTACCAATAAATATTCTTACAGCAGACAAATATAAACACAAATAACACATGACACATGCAATTAACTTAGAATTTCATCTTAATCACTTGTTAAGCACTCTTAATCAAGGATTATAAGCTATTCACAGGTCGGGGTTGTTACACACTTCATTGGTCGTAATGAGGTTAAAGGTCATATTAGACCTCGCTATTTTGATTTGTTTGAGACCAAACATGAACAGAGGTTGTGTTTGCCTAGACTTAGAAATAGGAAATTGAAAACCAAGTCGAGAAGAGTTCTTATTGAAGGGGAAGGGAACCACAACGTCAAGACACTACCCAAGAACCACAATTCTCACAACCTTTTTCATACTAAAGCGGTTTGAGTGAGAAAACTTGACTTGTGTTAATTTGTTTATTCATTTTTGGTTTTATTTCTCTTTTTGTTTTTGGGTTTCTGTTTGTTTTTCTTTTTAGGTCGTTTAGTGTGTGCTTGTTCGTTTTCTGTCTTGCTTTGTTCAAAATAATAATAATAATAATAAATCCATAAAGATTTTCTTAATATGGTTTTGCAAGCTTGACATTTTTAAGAAGTTCTTGGTGCATATTGGAATTGATAAGAATATCCATTACATGTTAATAAGTGTGTGTTTTCTGTAGTCATTACTTATTTCGAAGTATGTGTACTTTGATTAGTATTTCTCATTTTGTACACACTCTTGGATTAACAAATATTAGACTCTTTTGCATAAGTGATCAGATTTCTCTATGGACTTCTAGCATTGCGTCTTTTGCATTTCTAGAGAAATTGACCTATACTAGTGTTGGGAAAAACTACTCACATTACATAATTTCACATTGCATATCGCAAAATTATGAGATGAACAAAACAAACCTTCAATCCCAGGAAAAATAAAATGTTGAATAAAATACAGATAAAATATAAAATGGTTAAAGGAAGCAAACCGAAGCCTGTCTGATACCACAGTCTCCTTAAAATAGATTCGACGCCTCACCGTTGGGTGCTGGAGGTACGCCGGCGTCTACTTCCCAAGATACGACGGTTTTTTACCAGCTACAACAGAAGCACCTTCTGTTAGCTTAGCGAATGGACAACGGCAACACTCTCTCTCAGGAAGAAAATTGTAGGAGAAGTAGACTGACAGTGTATGGATGTCCAGGAAAAATTGTATATCTCTTTTCAAGGAATAGAGCCTCCTTTTATACACCATGGGAGAGAGGGGAGGAGCCTCTAGCCATCAAGGCTGGCAACTAATGCTAGCAAAACTGCCCAATCAATTTTGTAAAACTGATGAGCCTTAAATGTGTGAGTTATATACACATTTATGAGGCAATTTCTTATTCAACCATTTTTCTCCAACAATCCCCCACATGAATAAAAATTGACCGAATACAGCAAACGCTCAACGTTTATCAACAAAGACTCGGAAAGAGAGAGAGCACATAGACTAACCCTGCATCAGAAAAGGTAGCTGTTGGCCTTGAACCTTTCGTAGTAAAAGCCTATCGGATTTACTGGCTGACCAGTGAACGTGATGTCTTGAACTGTTCTGCCGTTTATGTAAACCGAGACAATAGACCTCACACAGGAGTTAGTCCAACCATTGTTCTTGTTCTCACTGGTGTGTCCGGTATGGCCCTGGAACACTAGCCTGGTTCTGTGAGTGTTTTTAAAGAATTCGGCCTTGACAATTCTTAAAGAAGCGGCCCCACTTCGCACTCACATAGGTGACCTAGATACGGTATTTCATTATACCACATCACTAAGGTCATTAAAAGCATTAGCTTAACCTTCCACCCCCACAGGGCATCACTGTATAAAGGAATGGGCAAGAGGATTTACCTCTTCAGTGACTCACCCGTTACACGAAGTTAGGTTGTCCCTTTGAACCTAGATCTTAGGATCTCCAATCAACTAGGTTGGGTTTTCCGTTCCGGTAACCTTTACTAAAGGCCTTAACCCCATTCTTGTTGACGACTTTTCTACTAACTCTCGAGTTAACCCTTTGGTTAGCAGATCCGCAATGTTGTCCTTAGACTTGACGTAGTCTAGAGAGATAACTCCATTTGAGAGTAGTTGTCATATGGAATTATGTCTACGACGGATATGTCTAGACTTTCCATTATACATATTACTCTGTGCCCGACCAATCGCTGATTAGCTATCGCAATGAATACTGATAGATGGCACAGGTTTCGGCCAATGTGGAATATCCTCAACAAACTGGCGAAGCCATTTAGCTTCTTCAGTTGCTTTATCTAAAGCAATACACTCAGATTCCATCGTTGATCTCGAGATACACGTTTGCTTGGTAGATTTCCAAGACACGCTGCCCTCCGAGGGTAAACACATAACTACTAGTGGATTTGGAATCTTTTATATCAGATATTCAATTTGCGTCACTATACCCTTCTAGTACCGTTGGGTATCTGGTATAACGCAGCCCATAATCCAAGATGTAACGGATATACCCCAACACCCACATAATGCCCTTCCAATGAGTAGCATTAGGATTACTCATGTATTTACTCAGCCTACTAACAGCGTAGGCGATATCCGGCCTTGTACAACTCATCAGATACATCAAACTCCCAATGACCCAAGAATATTCTAGTTGAGAGACACTCTCACCATTATTCTTGGTCAAATATAGACTTAAGTCTACCGGTGTCCTAAACATACTTGTATCTGACTTTTCAAATTTCTCAAGTATCTTATTAACATAATGAGCTTGAGAAGTACAATACCACCAGATGTTCTGGTGATCTTAACACCCAGAATGACATCTGCAAGGCCCATATCCTTCATGTCAAACTTAGAGTTTAACAATCTTTTGGTAGCTTTAATCATTTCATCATTGCTACCAACAATGAGTATGTCATCAACGCATAGACACAAAATGACATAACCTTTGTCAGTGTCTTTAACATATGCGTACTTATCACACTCATTGATTCGAAACCCATTTGACAACATAGCATTGTCAAACTTCTCATGCCATTGTTTGGGAGCTTGCTTCAAACCATACAATGACTTGACAAGCTTACAGACTTTCTTACTTTTTCCTGGAGCTGAAAACCCCTCGGGTTGCTCCATGTAGATTTCTTCATCTAAATCTCCATTTAAGAAAGCTGTCTTTACATCCATCTGATGTATTTCTAAACCACGTAAAGCTGCTATTGCAATCACCATGCGAATGGATGTAATCCTTGTCACAGGTGAATACGTATCAAAGTAATCCAGGCCTTCTTGCTGTCTATATCCTTTGATAACTAGCCGAGCTTTATATTTGTTAATTGACCCATCCGCTTTCATCTTTCTTCGAAAGATCCACTTACTTCCCAAGGCCTTACTGCCTGGGGGTAGATTAACCAACTCCCAAGTATGGTTCTGTAAGATAGAGTCAATCTCACTCTTAATTGCTTCCTTCTATAAAGGACTTTCAGGTGAAGTCACAGCTTCATGGAACGTTCGAGGTTCTCCCTCTAACATATAAGTCAAGAAGTCTGGACCAAAAGACTTTGTGGTTCTAGCCTTTTTACTCCTTCTTGGCTCATCTACTTCATCAGCTTGATCATCTACTTGATCAGTTATTTGATCAGCTGTTTGATTATCCATGTGATCATCTATGTGATCGTCTTCGTGATCATCTATTTCTTTCATGGAACTCGAAACCCTATCTTGGGGACGACACGGAAATACATCTTCAAAGAAAGATGCACTTTTAGATTCCATGATAGTATTCTTGTGTATATCTGAAATATCAAACTTGTGCACAAGAAATCTATATGCACTACAATGTTGTGCATAACCAATGAAAATACAGTCCACGGTTTTCGGACCTATCCTAACCCGCTTGGATGTAGGTACCGCCACTTTTGCAAGACACCCCCACATTCGTAGGTATTTATATGAAGGCTTGTGACCTTTCCACAACTCATATAGAGTCTTGTTAACTTTCTTTCGTGGTATTCTATTAAGAATATAATTCGTGGAGAGAATTGCTTCCCCTCATAAGTTCTGTGGCAACCCAGAACTTATCAACATTGCATTCATCATCTCTTTCAGCGTCAGTTCTTCCGCTCAGCAACACCATTTGACTGAGGCAATAAGGCGCTGTGGTTTGGTGAATAATCCCAAATTGAGCACAAGTCTCGGCAAACGGGGATTCATACTCACCACCACGATCACTTCTTAATGCCTTGATTTTCCGGCTTAATTGATTCTCAACTTCATTCTTAAAAAGAATAAATTTATCAATAGCCTCGTCTTTGCTTTTAAGCAAATACACATAACAGTACTTAGTGCAATCATCAACAAAAGTGATGAAGTACTTGTTGCCACCACGTGATTATACAACTTTCAAGTCACACACATCACTATGCACTAAACCCAAAGGCTGGGTACTTCTTTCAATAGAATGAAAAGAAGACCTTGTCAATTTTGCTTCTACACAAGTTTCACACTTGTGTTGTGGATTAATCTTGAAAGATAGTATGTGATCTAACTTGATTAATCTACGTAAAGAGTCAAAATTTACATGACCCAATCTACCATACCATAAATTAGGGGACTCAAGCATATAAGCAGAAGAAGAAGCTTTCTTATTAATCTTAGGGATAAGTGTCATTACATTCAATTTAAACATACCACCTGACATATATTCCTTCCCCACATAGACCCCGCCCTTGGTCAACACAACCTTGTCTGATTCAAACACCATGCGGAAGCCATGCTTGCTTAGGAGAGACCCCGAGACAAGGTTCTTACGAATGTCTGGCACAAAAAGGACATCGTTCAAAGTCAGTTCTTTTCCTGAAGTCATCTTCAGGATCACCTTGCCTTTACCCTTAACAGTTGAGGTTGCAGAGTTTCCCATAAACAACTTCTCCCCGTTTGAAACCGGTTCGAAAGTTGTGAACATTCTCTTCTCTGTACAAATATGGCGAGTGGCCCCAGTGTCCACCCACCACTCCCTCAGGTTTGACCCCACCATGTTCACTTCTGACACGACGGCTGACAGATGCATGTCGTCCACATCGTGTGACAATTCCTCCATTTCAGCCATATGTGCCCGATTTTTGTGTTGGGGAGGATTTTTCCAGTAGGGCTTCTTCTTCAGACAATCAACTGCCCGATGCCCGTCACTTCCACAGTTGAAGCATTTGCCATCGAACCTAAAAGTAGGCTCTTTTGGCTTGTAGGCTGGCCTTTTGGAGATTCCTCCTCTAGCCCCCAACTTTGAGCTTTTGCTTGTCGGTGGTTTTTTTCTCGCCCCCGAGGACTCGCCATGCTCAACCATGTTGGCTTTGACAGTGGAGGTACTCCCTCCTTTCTTCCTGTTGTCCTCTTCAATCCGGAGCCTGACAACGAGTTCTTCGACTGTCATCTCCTTTCGTTTGTGCTTCAAGTAGTTCTTGAAGTCTTTCTAGCCATTAGGCAGCTTCTCAATCAAAGCAGCTGCCTGGAATGACTCACTTAGGACCATCCCTTCTGCATGTATCTCGTGCAGAATCACTTGGAACTCTTGGACTTGACTCAGGACAGTTTTAGAGTCCACCATCTTGAAGTCCAGGAACCGGCCGACGATAAATTTATTTACCCCAGCATCCTCGGTCTTGTACTTTTTGTCCAAGGCATCCCACAACTCCTTAACCGATTTCTTGGCATAGAACACATTGAAAAGCGGATCCGCCAATCCGTTCATAATGTAATTCCGGCATAAGAAGTCTGCTTGTTTCCAAGCATCCAGAGCCATGAGCTTTTGTTAATCTTGCTCATTCTCCTCTACGGCTGGTACATCATCACTCAGAAACCTCGCAAGGCTTAAAGTAATCAAATAAAACAGCATCTTCTGCTGCCATCTTTTAAAATTCACTCCCGTGAACTTCTCCGGGCGCTCGTGATGATTGAGCGATCCTCCCGGAACAGCCGGAGTAACAACAGGAGGATTGACCACAGAGGTCACAGCAGGGGTTGGCAAGCCAGTCGCCCCGGGGTTCGGATCCCCACCAACATTAGCAGCAGCAGTAGCAGCATCAGAGACAGTTGCCATTTCTGAAAAATTACAGCAGAATTTTCACTATTCTGTATTTCCAGAAATCAAACTTAACACTAGAAAATCCCACAATTAGAAATTTAATTCAAAACTAGTCTCACCACGCAACCTAGAATCGAACATGGTCAGGAAAGTTTTCAGGAAGACTGGAGGGGTCACACCGGTCCCACTTAAAACCCAGTTAACCTTAGACAAAACTTTCAAGAGCATGTTGACTCCTAGTTCATGGGAAACAATTTTAAGAATTAAATTTTCCAAGGGATGAACTAGGTTAAACACACCAAGTTCCAAACTGTACAAGCAATTACAACAAAATTGCTACAATAATTACAAGCAAATAAAACGTGCTTTACATATTGGTGAATAACCACAAATGAACACTCAAGCAAACAATTGCTTCAAATATTTAGTCCAAATTAATCATTTTTCCCATTTCCAAAGGTATTCCTGCAATAAAGAGTTAGCAGCAAAATACAACAAAACCTCCCTCAACTTTTCTTTGCTTTTGGCAAAGTAGTGATTGAAGGGGAGGGTACTAGCAAACAAACTAATAAATAACTGTAAGTAAAGATTAAAACCAACCCTTAAGTTGCACATCTAGAATTTAAACTAAAAAAAACTATAAAAAAATTAATTACATAATAAACATGTAATTAACTGAGGCAAGTTATAAACATTTTATAACTCATAAATACTTAAATCACATTACTAGGCAAGAATTGCAAATGACATGATTAACATGCAAATAATTCTAGAGAAATTAACATAAATTTAAATATGGGCAAATTATAAACTTTACAACTCCATACTTATATTAAAGATTAATAGGTACAAGTTACATGAAAATTTACTACCTAATAAACATGTTAGAAATGTAAATTACATTAAAAATTAAACCCGAATGAACATGTAATTTATATTGTAAACTAGAAGCATGTGAACTAGAAGCATGTAAATCTAGAAATACAAGGCATGAACCGGTACACCATAAATTAATAAATTAATTAGAAAATACAGTAAATTAACGTTGCACCAATGGAACTCTTCTTCCCTATTGATAACAGTGGCCTATTCCATGCCATGGGAAGACCAAACAGTAGCATACACAAAATGGCAAAATCAAAAGCTTAACCCTGTGTACATGCATCTAATAAACCAATTAACTCGCTAGTACTACCAGTGGCCAATTACATGCAAAATTATTACACACACCTATGAATCTATTAATCTAATTCTATGATAAATGTCGAATCTATTTTAAGCTTGTTGGGAAAAACTACTTACATTACATAATTTCACATTGCATATCGCAAAATTATGAGATGAACAAAACAAACCTTCAATCCCAAGAAAAATAAATTACTGAATAAAATACAGATAAAATATAAAATGGTTAAAGAAAGCAAACCGAAACCTGTGTGATATCACAGTCTCCTTAAAATAGATTCGCCGCCTCACCGTTGGGTGCTGGAGGTACGCCGGCGTCTATTTCCCAGGATACGACGGTTTTTTACCAGCTACAACAGAAGCACCTTCTGATTAGCTTAGCGAACGGGCAACGACAACACTCTCTCTCAGGAAGAAAATTATAGGAGAAGTAGACTGATAGTGTATGGATGTCAAGGAAAAATTCTATATCTCTTTTCAAGGAATAGGGCCTCCTTTAATATACCATGGGGCAGAGGGGAGGAGCCTCTAGCCATCAAGACTGGCAACTAATGCTAGCAAAACTGCCCAATCAATTTTGTAAAACTGATGAGCCTTAAATGTATGAGTTATATACACATTTATGAGGCAATTTCTTATTCAACCATTTTTCTCCAACAACTAGCACATCATGGATGATGTTGAGTCTCTTAACCACCTTCCATTTTTTTGCATCTCCACGGCTTTCTCCTCAATTCTTTGTAGTCAAGGCATGAAGAAAAGGCTACCTCAGAGTCACCAACTAGGCTATCCTTATTGTATCTATGCTTCTTTGGTTTAGTTTCCATACTCTTGAGCGTGAAAGCCGCCAATAAGTCCAGAAAAGAAAGAAGAAAATTAAATATAAAAGATTTTGATTCGTTGATTGAGGGGGAGCCTCTGCATTTGCTCAACAAATACCCCTTAATTTCTAGTGGTTTGACTTTCCTAAGTTGTGATTAGATTCTCTTGCTGGAGGTCCAGTTATCAGATCACTACTAGGATTTGAATCTAGTGTTTGTCAAACTCCAAGAGTCACACACACACTTTTATCATGGGATCTATACTTTTCACATGTTGCATCACATTTTTTATGAGGAATCTTCTAGTGGCTGCACATTATGTTTTCAAGTAATTGTGTTTCTTGGATAATCTTGTGTGTTTTAAGGTACAAATATGAAATTCCTGACTTGCTCCACAATATAATTTTTCTCTTTTTCTTCTTATTCATTGTTTTTAGTGTTTGTGGTTACTTTTAGTAAGGGGGAGTTTGGTTTATCATTGCAAGGGTTTTTTTAGCATGAACTTACATTGATTGGTTTGGTAAAGGATATTGGCATTAGTTGGTTTGCATGTTGTTATGCTCTACTTATTTATTGCTTACTTCTCACATGCTATTTATTTTTACATCATCTTGTCCTTTCTTGTATGGTTTATGCTCTCGCTTTAGTTGATTGAGCTTCCTTTGTTAATTCATGACAAAAAGGAAAAGAATTTTGAGTGTTTTATCATTTTCAACTATTCATATTTCCATCTCATGCTTCAAGATAATCTTATCATATGTCTATTGCTTTTTCATATACTCTTGTGGCACTAATAGTTGTTTTGCAGATCATGACCTTGAGAAACAAGTTTGTTTTTGTTGGCTGTAATAGGTTGGGGTGATTAAGATTTTATTTGTTAGGTGTGTTTTGTCACAGAATTGCTAAAAGAGGAGATTGTTAGGTTTTTGTAATTAGCAAAACTCCTTTCAGTTGTAATTTTATTCAATCTTTTATTTTAGTAAGGCTATGAGTATTTAGATGCGAATCCAACCCGAATTGTGTCTATGCAGAGGAGTTTGTGATCTTAATCTTTCACGTTTGCCACTTCGAAGTACGGGGATTGAACTGCTCGGTCAGCTTGCAGGGGCCTAAGGGGCAACGCCCCATGGCAAGTTCGGGGCAGCGCCACGGCGAGGTCGAGGGGCAACACCCCCGAAGCAAAAAACAAAAATGCAGTCAAAATTATTTGACCGCTCAAGTGAAGAAACAAATCATCCAGTATTTTTGCAAAGTGCCTGAACTTCTGAGAAGAAAGTTTTACCGCTCGAGCGATGAAAGTTGCGCTCAAGCAGTCAACCTATATGTTTCGCACTGCCTTTAATTACATCGCTCGAGCAGTGAAATATGCGTTCGAGCGGTCTACATGATCTTATTTTCTATAAAGTGTGCTGTTTGTTGTTTCTAGGGTTTGAGCCGTCTAGATTTTTAGAGAGGAAGAAGATACAAAGTGTTTTATATTGGAGGGCGCTTTATGAGTGTTTCCTTGATGATTTAAGAGTGATCAATCGATCCATAAACTTCACATCAACATCATCAAGGGTTTGTTTGTTTTCGTTTATTTACAAAAGAGAGTTGTTCATTGGTTGATTCTGGGAAACTTGGGCCTGAAACTTTGGTGGATTCCGAAGTGGCTCATCGTCGTGGATTCGACATCGGTGTTGTGGATTCAACGTTGGGCAAGACAATTTCGAGGTGAAGACGGTGGTGGAAGAGGCACATAGAGGTTGGTTCAATTCGGGCATGGATTCGCTAGATAATTGAGAGTACACTTCTATAATTTATTTTTGTCTTCTTTGTGGATTGTTTTGTAGTTTTGGATAATTTTTTTTTTTTAATCACTATTGGAGATGCTCCAATTGTGATTTTTTCACATTAAATCGTTGTGTCAATTTGTTTTTGATTGGAATTGTTATTTAATGTTTAAAATTGATACATAATCATAAATCAATATCTCAAGAATTCTTAAGAGTTTTCAATCTCAAATCACAAATTGCAAATTTTACTCTTTGAATTTATCAAATTACATCATAATTTGTCCCTAGCAAACGGGCATGTTTGCTTTAGAATAGTCAAGCTCCATGAGGCTTCCTCATACGGATTGAAATAAACCAATAAGAAAACGATGGCGATTTTTGAATTTTTATAGTTTTGTTTTGAAAATAAATAATAAATAAAAACAAAAATATTGAAAATGATATCGTTTGGCCCTTCCAGATGGACATGTTTGCTTTGGAGTAGTCAAACCCTGATGATGTTCAGTAAGCTTATAAATTCAAATTTTTTTACTCAGAATCTATTTAAAATTATAAATCAATGGCTTACATTTATTTGATATATAAATTATACCAATTCAATTTTGACTGTACAATCTCATTCTGAGTAACTTTTTAAAATATTAGTGGATGATGTTTTCTCACCAAGGCATCAAAACTAGTCTTGAAGATAAAGTCAAACATTTCCAACTATTCAATTTCTTTGTTTTGTTTGACCAGAAAGATAATACAAACAAAAAGATTTATACAACATAAAGTTGAGTGGGGTGTTGATCATAATAATGCAATATTAGATAATAATTTATATGGCATTCAGATTTGACTCAAGCAAACAACTTCGTCATAAATTAGAAAATAGAAGTAACTTACCTTTTTTCAAGTCTTACTTTAATGGGAGACTTGTATTTTTTTTATTTATTCTTACTTTTTTTGAGTCTTATCTTATCATCATAGTGATAAGGACAAAAAAAATATTTATGTAAAAGTTGTTGTATGTACTTGTTTTATGTTTAAATAATGGTATTAATATAGGATGCGAAGGCGAAAATTTTAATTTTAAATTTTTCTTGGCTAGAGATTCAAGCATTTAAATAGTTTGTTCAAAAGGATAAATTTACACAAAATGACCAAAACATCCCTATATATAGTTTATACATGGTCCCAATCACACACATACTCTCTCTCTCTCTCTCTCTTTGCTCTTTGTCACTGTTGGTTGTAGACACTTCACTTTGGACTAGCCTTAAGATTTGGGTGCTCCACCCAAAGCTCCCGATGAAGATACAAAAGGTCGGTCCAAGTGGCAAAGGAAGGAAAGAAAGCCAAACCCGCCTTATACCTATTTTAGCCAAAATATTTTTTGAATCCTAAAACTATTTTCAAAACATTTGTAAGGCGAATGGCACCTTTTCATTCGTTTTGCGATTTGAGGCATAACGTTTTCCAAAAAATATTTTACCCACTTTTCAAAAAGAGTTAGCTTAGAAGGCCAGAATGAATCGAAAAATAGGGAAACCTTCCAAGAAAACCAGCAGAATAATCCTTGCTCGGCCGAACTATTCCTTGAAAGGCACCGAGTATTTTTGGCTCGTGGACGTATGCCCGAAACTGAACATTTTCCAACCAACGCGCCAAACAAGTTTGATCTATGGACGTGTCTTCGGGTCTTTTCCAACTTTGCTAGCTAACTTCTAAGGAAATTCACCGGACCAATCTGTACCAACTGAACAACTATTATCCGGTGCATCTTGTTTGGCGTCTGCCAAGCAACTTTCTTGTGAGATGTCCAAAGGATCATGGAATCTAGAGGCATATTCCAAGCCCCAAATGCCTATAAAATCACCATTTCCTTTGAAAGAAAGCAGTTCAAAAAATTTTAAAATCCATATAGAGCTCCAAGATTTTAATCACTGTCCTATCTAGTTAATACTCAAACAAAAACCCTAAAAAAAAAAAGTCTAGTGAGAATTTTTGGACTACTTTCTACCTACCTTTGCTCGGATTGCTTGGAGCATGAAAGATCTCTACTGATCATAGGGAGCTTGGATTGAAGTTTGAGATAGTCTAGGGCCCTATCTTTGTTACACAAGAGGTAATCCCTACTTCCATTTCAATTTTGAGCCCACTTTATTTCTTCTACTTTTAAAATTTCTTTGGGATTGTTGATTGAAATTGCTACTAGCTTAGGTTGATCTCTCTTTTTCCCCCTTTTTGTAATTAGTAGAGGCTTACATAACGGCTTTAGCTACCCAAATTACTTTCCTTTTGATTTTTATGGGTTAGAAACCCAGGCACGGTTTCCTCTATGAGAAAAGAAAATTTTTCTCTTCTCGAACTTATTTTACATGGATTTGAGCTGTTCATGCTCCTTTTCATGAGTAGGAAGATAAGAATCTCCCTCCTCTCATTAGAGTTTTTCCCACTTTTACTAGCTTTGTTAGTTCTGATGATCTAGAAGCCCCAGATATGGCTTCTTCTAAGAGAATAGACTAGATCTCCCCTCTCATCACCGTTTCTCATGGATTTGGGTAGTTTATTCCCATTTTCATGTGTAAGAAGGTGAGAACCTCCTTATCCTCGTCGGAGTATTCTCCACTTTACCTTTTCATGCCCCGGGTATGGGTTGTTTTTGAAATGATGTGGTAGAGAGGTGATGTGACTTAAATAAGATGATGTGATAGGATAGTGACTTTTTAACTTTTTAACTTTTTTTAAGTTAGGACAAACAAGGTCTAAATTAGTAGATTTGTAAAGTTTAAATTTATTTTAAATGCTTATCTTTTTTCTTTTTCTTTTTCACAGCCGCCATTACGTGTATATCTACACAAAACAATAGTTCTATTTATTTTTAATATTTTAGGACATCTCGAACCCTTTCTCAAGTCTCGACTAAAACTTAAATTTGTGTGAAAAGTCACAAAATCTTCATCCATTTTTTATCTAAAACATATATCAGACTAATTTTTACTCAAATCAATGGAGACCCATTTCATTAACTCAAATTTGTATCCAATTCAAACTTAACACAGTACTTGTACCCAAAATTTCAAAATTATTCTTTACTCCCAACTCTTAGCATCCACTCAAAACTTGACACTTGGGCACTCTTTAGTCAAATTTGCCGTAGTGATGCAAGTTTTGTTGGAAATGGTTAATTTTTCCTCAAGTTTGGTCTATTTTTTAGGTGGGCCCCGAGTGTCGATTTACTCGGGTCAAAGTGGTAACGCGTTCTATGCCGCGTTGTGATTCACGTGGTATATTTGGTTGCTCAAAACCATTACCGAGTGAATGGGAAATTGAAGCCAAAGTGTGCTCCGTGGAAATGGAGTTTTGGTGGAAATTCCTTAAGGTTGTAAATTGGCTTGTCCCACATTGATTTGGTGGGAAGTTTTGAAAGGGTTTATAAGGCTTAGGGTGAGCTACTTGGGGTGTGCCCCAAGGGGTACCCAAGTGTTTTAGAGGGAGAGGTTATGGGCTAGACCCATTGGACCCAAAAATCACCACACACGCGCGCGCGCCGCCGTCCAGTCGGGCTGGCTGGGCTGGGCTAGGCCTGGGTTTGGGCGCGTGTGTGGATTTAATTTTATTTTTTATTAAAAATAAAATCCAGAATTCAAATTAAATTGGTTTGGATTTTTTGTTCATCCAAACAGGGCCCTTCCCGGTTTCAAACAGAAATAAACTGTTTTGGAATTAATGCACACCCAAACAGGGCCCTTCCCGTAATTGCTATCTGTTTGAATTGTTGAATCTGTTTGAATTC
The DNA here is from genome assembly GCF_055761805.1 of Camellia sinensis. Classification (NCBI taxonomy): domain Eukaryota; kingdom Viridiplantae; phylum Streptophyta; class Magnoliopsida; order Ericales; family Theaceae; genus Camellia; species Camellia sinensis. Next base: position 127,637,449 of record NC_138974.1, read on the forward strand.
AAAACCCAACAGGTATCATACCTGTTCAATTCAAAACCAAGAGCCACATACCTGTTCAATTCAAAACCAACAGCCACCTTCACATCTATAAATAGGACCACCCTCATTTGATATTTTGCATTCAGAAATTTCGTATTTCACCTCTGTTAATTCTATTCTTTATCTTGCTGCATTTTATTTTCAAAAGAAAGAGTGTAAACACTTAGTGTGTTCGTAAGGCAAACAGTTAGTAGTGCTGCTATTGTTTGTGGTAGATCATTTCATCCTGGGAGATAGACGTCCGAATTCTGAAAGCACCGTGGAGAGGACGAATCTGTCTTAAGGACACAGTGTTAAACACTGGACTTGATCAGAAAAATAATTCGAAGAAATTAAATCAAGTAAGTTATTTAATTTACTTTCAGTGTTGTTTTTATTTGTTTATTTATTCAGATTTTAATTTTGTTTTTGTAACAAAATAAAATCTGTTTTTTTATTTATTTATTTTTATTTCGAGTTTGATTTTTGTAATCAAACAAATTCTCTCCTTTTCTCTATTTCTTTTATTCTTGTTGTTGTTTTGTACACAACAGAATTAAATCTTTTTAAATACAGTGAAGATTGTCCTTACAAGTTTGAGTTAGGTAAACAATCTATTCGTAAATGAGAAAGTAGGGGTAATTTTATTTAGATCTTGTCCTTTCTATGTCTTACCCGAGGGAAAACCTCATTAGACTTTTATTTTTATTTTGTTTTCTTATTTAATACAAAAATACAAACACATAAATATGTACTAGTGGTCACTCGTACGATACACAAGATTTTAGAAAGTCAATAATTATTATAAAAAAATTTGCTATTTGTTTATATTTCTTAATATTTTTATTTAGTTTGTGTATATAAATTTTATTTCACATCATTAAAAATACTTAATATTTCACATTATTGAAAATTTTAAAAAAGTATCATACATTTGTAAATCATCACATATATAATAGCTAATTTATCTAAGAATTACTTCAGAAAACCAAAAGTAGAGTAACAAACACATATTATAATTAATCAAAATGACTAATATATTAAATAAAAGTAACACTAATTTTGCTTAATCAATAGTAGATATTACAGTAATCATCTCATATAATATAATAAATTAAAATAAATTTAATTTTAATTCCCATTATATTTAGTTAGTGGGAGGTTAAAATTTTTACATGCTATTTGTTTTTTCGTTATATTGATTCATTAAACACAAATAGGTTTGGAATGATTATAAAAAAATTAAAAAAAAAAATGTTTGAAAATGCATTATACTTGAATTGACAAACATAAAGAATATAAATATTTAAATTATTCAAAAAAAAATTAACATTTTAAATATGAGATATCTTCCATTTGCTCAAACTCTGAATCTAAATAAATAAATAAATAATTTAAACAAAGAAGAAATTTGTGGTTTAGTTCTCAAAGGAAATGAGTTACTAAAAATAAATTTAATCATGAATTATTTCAATAGGATAATCAACAATAAAAAATCAACTGATGAATACATTTAAAGTATAACCCATATCCAATAAATTTTGATTCTTCATTTTCAATCTAACATCTACACCAAAAAAAAAAATTAAACACAAATAATCAATAAGTGAGAGAGTTACAAATTGATAATAGCAATGCTTTTATAAATATAAAAAAAGAATAAAATCTCAATTAAATGACAAATTATTAACAAAAAGAAAGAAATAAGGAAAAATACAGATTGTAACAAAAAAAAAATTTAAAAATAATAATGTTCATTTATATGAACTCACTTTCTTACAAATGCAAAAACTCATACAAATACACATTTCAAATGTAAAGCAAATATTTAAGATTTTTAGGCACCGAAAAGGGATCAGAAATGGCTCAATGTTGATTGTTTTCCCCCCAATTTTCTATTCATGGTTTCTTTTGCAGGAACTTATTTTTATATTAAAAAGATTATGTTTAAACAAAAGATATATATGAAATTCTATCATGTTTAAAATTTGTATGGATAACTAATTGATGATTTTAAAAGATAAAATATTAAGTTCCACTTAAAGATAAACTTTAAAAAGATTAAGTTAAAATATATAGAAATTCTATAACAAACTAACAAAAGATAAATATAGATCGTTAAAAAAATTATCATCTTTTTGGGATATTTATATCCCAATCTTATTCTTTTTTTTTATTTAAATAAAATGTTATCTTTTATTTGAATTTTCATTAAATAGTTATATTTTTATTTTTGTATATTTTTTCATCTATATTTATTTGTTATTCATATATACATAATTACCTTTTTATTTTAAAAATCATTTGACTCGTAATATTTTTTTATTTAAATTTTTTTTAATTGTTCATATATAAATAGTTAACTTTTTTTTATAATTAATTGACTCGTAATATTTTTTATTTATTTATTTATTTTTATCTTTTATTTGACTCTTTATATTATTTTGTAGTTGAAATTTGAATAATTATCTTTTTATTTTATTTATTTTAGATTATGTTTAAACAAAAGATATATATGGAATTCTATCATTTTTAAAATTTGTGTAGATAAGTAATTGATGATTTTAAAAGATAAAATATTAAGTTCCACTTAAAGATAAACTTTAAAAAGATTAAGTTGAAATATATAGAAATTCTATAACAAACTAACAAAAGATAAATATAGATCGTTAAAAAAATTATCATCTTTTTGGGATATTTATATCCCAATCTTATTTTTTTTATTTAAATATTTTGTTATCTTTTATTTGAATTTTCATTAAATAGTTATATTTCTATTTTTGTATATTTTTTCATCTATATTTATTTTTTATTCATATATACATAATTACCTTTTTATTTTAAAAATCATTTGACTCGTAATATTTTTTTATTTAATTTTTTTTAATTGTTCATATATAAATAGTTAACTTTTTTATTTTTATAATTAATTGACTCGTAATATTTTTATTTATTTATTTATTTTATCTTTTATTTGACTCTTTATATTATTTTGTAGTTGAAATTTGAATAGTTATCTTTTTATTTTATTTATTTTATATTTTTATCTCTACCTCTTTGTTGCTCATATTTAAATATTTATCATTTTATTTAAATATATATAATTCTTTTGGCTTTTGAGATTTAGATAATTGACAAATGATTAAAAATTAAAAAAAGTGGGAGGTGAGAATTGAAAAGTGACACATAGGAGAGAGAATTTATAAGAATTTAGTATTAAGAGTTTGGAGAATTCTCATACTTCACTACATTTGTTTATATAGATAGTATAGATGCATCATGTGATGGGTGTTTGAAAATGGCATTTTTAGAGATTTTTTTAATTTTAATTTTTTTTTTAAAAAACTTTCAGGTTGTACTTGACTAAACGAGCTAAATAAATAAATAAATCTATTAAAGACAAAAAAATAAATACAAAACAATTGCTTTTTTTTATTTAGTATATTTTTTTGAATTTTGAATTTTCTTTTTATTTTTTAGATTTTTCTACATTAGACGAATCATAAAAGTTTTTTAAAAAAAATTTACAAAAATTAAAAGAAAAATCACTATTTTTTATATAAAAAAAAATGTGAGTTCTTCAAATAAATGCCAAACTTGTAGTGGATAATTGTTATCTATAAAGGTGCTGTTTGGTGTACCTGTTAAAACAGATTATAAATTATAACTTAACAGATTATAGATTATGACTTTAATCAGAAGCTGTTAATCTGTTTGGTATAGCTGTTGGATTATAAATTTAAGTTGCTGAGTAGTATTTATTAAATAAGCTGTGAAGTAGCTTTTTCAATTAATTTTTATTTTTTTATTATTCACTATTTGTCTACATTTTTCATAAAAAATAATAATAATATTTTATAGTCTATTTGGGTCTTTTTCTATTTTTAAAAAAATAAAAAATAAAAAAATCTAAGAGTATAACCGTGAATTAATATGTCCACAGCAGAAGTTGATAATCAGAAGCAAGGGGTGAACAGCTTCTCAAAATCAGCTTTTTTGACTTAAAATAAATTGTTAGAATCAGAAGCTGTTTGAAATAAGTTTAACCAAACAGTCCAAAATAACTTTTTAAAAGCCAAAAGTCATAAGCTGGCTCAAAAAAGCCCCACCAAACACCCCCAAAGTAGATAGATGAAAGGAACTAGATGGTCTCAAGTCAATTATCAGATTGAATTGTCTAGTCGGTTTTATTAGATTTACCTTTAGATTTCGTTTTAATAACTCTAATCATTCACATTTTAAAATTTGTTAAGTATATTATTCTTAAAAAAATCAAATAACATAAACCACGTATTCGGATGAATTTTATATGAACTGTTTATTTTTCACCGTTCATTTTTTTCATATAAAATTGATCTGAATACATGATTTTCGTTATCCAATCGACTTAATTTTTTTACAAGAATGATGTACTTGACGGATTTTAAAATATAAATAATTCGAATTATTGAAATAAAAATAAAAAAAAATGAACTCAATAAGCCTAATTGTAACTCTCCAGTCCGATCTGAGACCGGAAGCCAACCCCTAGATGAAAAGTAGTCCCAAGTCGTGTTTCCCACCACCAACAGTGTTGGGGACTCCAGTGGGGGTGACCCCAGCACCCTCGCCTCCACATGAAGGGCTGTGAGAACAAGAATAAAAAAAAAAATTGAGCTAATCAAAATAGTAGAAGTGGTGGGGCTGTGGTCTAAGGCATTAGTCTTCCCACCACCCATTTGTTTTCCACGCAGGCAGCCCACTCCGATCACAGGAATTTCTTATTTACAAAGTTGAATATTATGCGTGTGTGAACAGTGTTGCCATGAAATGTGTTTCCCACCAATCCATTTTTGTTGATATGTGTTTTAAGTAGTTAGCTAGCTTTCTAAGTAATTTACTAGTTCAATCCAATTTTAATTCTTAATATGTCTAAGATTGAA